>NC_091057.1:136626230-138036788 GCF_000393655.2 Nicotiana sylvestris
CGCAGATACGAGCCCTTATCCACAGAAGCAAAAGCCCTAGACTCAAGTTGAAACCGCACCTGCGATGGTTTTTTCGCAGGTACGACGTCGCAGAAGAGACCCATTGGCCGTAGATGCGGAGGTCGTTGGGCAGAAAAGAGGAAATCGAGGGTTTAATTTCTTAACTCATTTTAGGACTTTGAGAGCTCGAATTGAGACGACATTTTGAGGGGTTTTCAGAGGAAGCATTAGGGTAAGAATTCTTGATTCGTTTTTGTATAAATCCCATGAATCTACTGTTAATTACACCTTATAATTTGTGTTTTGGAGTTAAAATTGAGGAATAAGGTGCAAAAGTTCTTAGACTGAATTCTTGAGTTTTGAAAGGCGAAATGGGATCGGATTTGAATAATTCTTGTATGGTTGGACTCGATATTGAATGAGTGTTCCATTTTTGTAATTTTGATCATATTACGAGACGCGAGCTGGGGTTGACTTTTTGGGGTGATTTTCCAATTCTTTGCTAAAATCACAATTTCATTATTTAAGTTAGTTTCCTATTAGATATATTTATAGTGTGAAATTCTTTTGGCTAAATTCAAGCCGTTCGGAGTTGGAAAATTAAGGGAAAGGCCTTCTAATTGATTGATTGAGCATTGTTTGAGGTAAATGACTTGTCTAACCTTGTGTAGGGAAAATTCCCCTTAGGATTTGCTACTGTTATGGTTATTTGCAATATGTGAAGGCCATGTACGCAAGGTGAGAGTGCGCACACGGGCTAAATATTGAAATTTCGGTTTTAGCTAAGTAGTTTACTTTTTATGCCTTAACTGAGCTACATTAGCATGTATAGTCATCTTGTTTAGCATAATTTCACATGTCTACTTGTCTTGTCTCTTATTTGCAACTTGTACTACGTGCTTAGTTGAATTACTTGCTTTCTTGATTCCCTATTCATTATTTAACTATAGGATTCTATACTTGAAATTGATATCCTTGAAATATAATTGTTTCAGTTGTTATGTTTTAGTTTTCGTGATTATTGTTGAGGTGATTGTTTGGTCGTTGCACGAGGTTTCTAATGTGCGGTTGTTATTGTTTGCACGAGATTTTTCCGTGCCATTGTGATTATTGATACGCATGCGGTGGTATAAGGTCTGGTATTGAAAGACATACGGTGAAATAAGGTGGGCTTGATACGTGTGGCTAGTAAGGGAACTATTAGAAGCCATGCGGTGTGATTAGGTGGGCTAAAACGCGGGGTGCTATTTAGAAAAAATTAATTTCAAAACAAAATATAAAGGCTCCCGCGGTGAGATAAGGAAGGACTTTAGTTATTTTATATTTGGGACTACAAGGCGGTACCTCAGAAGTGCCTCTGTTGGTCTTCTCTATATGTTGTACTGTTGTTTGTCATTCCCTTAATATGTAAGGTTTTGTACCCTTTTGTGTTGTATTTGCCGTTTCTTGATTTCGTGTTGTTGCTTTCCGTATATTCTTTATTGTTTTATTTCCATGTTATTCTTTTTATATCATTATACCTTCTCCCTTGTTTTATTATATCCAGTAGGGTCCTAACCTGACCTCGTCACTACTCTACCGAGGTTAGGCTTGGTACTTACTGGGTACCATTGTGGTATACTCATACTATATTTCTGCACCTGTTTGTGCAGATCCAGATACATCTTATCAGCCTCGGTGTTAGTGTATGGATTGACTTACTTATCGAAGAGTTCAAAGTATACCTGCCCACATCCGCAGGCCTTGAAGTCCCCTTCTATCCCGTCTTTTCCTTGTTTCTTTATAGAAAGGGATGTATAAGATTGTGCATCATTGTATCTAGAGCTTGTGACGTATATCTTACCAGGTTTTAGGAGTTGTATTCATGTTGAGTTGCAGTTATTACTTTATACAGTTGTTGGTGTTTTGAGGTTTTAGTTAATATTTCAGTCATTCCGCATATTTGTTAGGCTTACCTAGTCTTAGAGACTAGGTGCCGTCACAATATTTTTAGGAGGGAAATATGGGCCGTAACAAGTTGGTATCAGAGCTCTAGGTTCATATGTGTTATGAGTCACAAGCAGGTTTAGTATAGTGTCGCGGATCGGTACAAAGATGTCTGTACTTATCTTCGGGATGCTATGAAACTGATAGGAAAAGCTTCAGTTCTTTGATTCCTTATTGTGCGAAATTGTTGACTTCAGAATTCTAAACTTCTATCTTTCTATTCTCTCACAGATGGTGAGGACACGTACAACCAGATTAGATGACCAGACACCCATGCCCCTTGATAGAATCACGAGATGCAGGGGCCAAGGTAGAGGTGGAGGACGTCTACGTGGTGCAGCCAAAGCACCCGCACGATCTGCCACAGAGGAGCCACCAGTAGCTCCAGTGGGAGCGCAGGCACCTGAGACGCATGTTATTGCACCAGCTCTTCAGGAGACATTCACCTAGTTTTTGAGCCTGTTCGGCACTTTAGCTCAAGAAAGGTTGATCCCACTTTCTCCTCCCACATCTCAGGCCGGGGGAGGAGCACAGACTCCCGTCGCTCATACCCCAGAGCAGTGGGTTCTGGTTGACCAGGTTCCAGGGGTCATACTAGCACAGCCAGTAGCCCTAGTTCAGCCCGAGGTTAGGGCTGCAATTTCTGAGTCAGAGGATGCCCAGGATTTCTTGAGGAGTGACATTGTATCCTCCGCACTATAGGTATTGCGGAGTCTAGTGGGGTTGCTTTTACTATGTTCCAGCTTAAGGGAGCGGCTTATCAGTGGTGGCGAGCATATGAGTTGGGTAGTCTGGCTGAGGCAGCTTCACTCACTTGGACTCAGTTCTCAGATATGTTCTTGAGGGAGTATGTTCCCTAGAGTCTCAAAGATACATGGCGCGCAGAGTTTGAGCAGTTTTGTTAGGTTCTATGAGCATGGCAGAGTATGCAGTTCGGTTCAGTGATTTGGCTACGCATGCACCAGCCTTGGTTGCTACTGTTAGATAGCGGGTCCATCAATTTATCGAGGGGATCAACCATAGTATTAGATTTAGCATGGCCCGAGAGTTGGAGATGGACATCGCATACCAGCAGGTAGTGGGGATTGCTAGGAGACTGGAGGGTATGCTGACTCGGGAGAGAGAGGAGAGGGAGGCCAAGAGGTCTCGAGAGTCTAGCATATATACTGGTACTCGTGCCCCAGCTGCAGCTCGTCATGGTAGGGGCTATGTGAGTCACCTTGTTCATTCAGCACTTGGTATTCCGACCACTCATATGCCTTAGGCTCCTTGTTATGCACCACCATTGTTTAGTGCACCTCCTGCACGGGGTGCTTTCAACGATCAGTCCAGCCGATCAGGCCCGAGCCAGCCACAACAATCATGTCTTCCGAGAGCTTATTTTTAGTATGGTGACACTCATCATATGGTGAGGGATTGCCCCAGACTCAGGATGGGTGCACCTCCACAGACTACTCAGGCTCCGCGTGCTCCACTAGGTACTCAGGCTGTGGTTACAGCACCAGCTACCACTCCACCTACACTGCCAGTTATAAGACAAAAGTACCATGCATAAATTGAGTTATTATTATTTTTTTAATAAAAATATTGTTATTATTGTTGCAGGAATATCATGATTTATTAAGAAACTCCGTAGCTCAGCAATTGACGGAACATGTGCGTGAAAAAATACAAAGTTTCGATTTATAAAGAAAATCTAAGGGAACAAAGAAAGAAAGAAAGAAATGTTTTTAAGAAAAGAAAAGCTTGATAAAGAAAGAAGAACAATGCTCCTGGACACATGATTTATTTTATGTACACACTTTTTTTTAAGTAAGAAGAAAATGCCACTTGCCAACTTGGAAACATGTGATGAGCACAAGTTTAAAAACCAAAGCTGCAACTTGCCAAAACCGGAAGAACAAGTTGCCAAAACATATCCATTCACGAGCCTTGCAAGTTGGCAAATTGGAAGGTGCAACTTTTCAAATCAAAGAGAAAACGGTTTTGGACAAGTCTATAAATAGCACTCTTTTGAGCTGCTTTGGAAGAGTGTGGGAGCAAATATAATTTCCCTATCTTAAGTCATTTTCTTTCTTCTTCGTCTTCAGTTATTCAGTGTAGAAAATTACTCTAGTTACCGTTTTTAATTAAATAGTGGGAATTATTCTCCTTGAATATTTCTTTCTATTTTCTTATTTAATGGGCAAGAATATTTCTATTGTCAGTATTAACTCCATTATGGAGTAACTTTTCTTGTGTTGGAAGAGTGACAGATCTTAATATTTCTATATAATAGTAGATATTATTCCTTAATTTCACATACTTGAGATAAAGCTTTTCATTTAAATTTTATCTGCTTTTATAGTTATACAACAACAAGCCAGTATAATCCCACTAGTGCTTTTATAGTTATGTATTATTTAATTTGTTAACATCTATCTATTTCGTATTATATATTAACTTCTTACTAATTCTGTAATCGAAAGAGGCGGAAGAAGTAATATAGTTAATTTTGATGCTGATAGATGTTGACTTTTATTTAGTGACATCTAGCTCTTATATGTTAAAATTTGACTCTACACTTATCTGTAATTGAAAGAGGCGAATATTGTAGTAATCAATTATAACAAGTAGGGTAACCGAAAGGGGCCTACTAAAAAGAGTATGTTTTAGTTCAAGTATATATTTCTGGTTATTTAGTATTACCATTTTAATGATTAATTAGTATAACCGAGAGGAGTGCAATTAATTATTCAACAATAGTAATAATATATAAATGTAATCGTGAGAGGCATTTATACATTTATGAGAAATAAAAATTGAAGAATAAATATATCTATTGTATAATAAAAATATTAAGTGAAGTCAGGATCCCAACACCTTTTTATTATATTTGTGAAAAACTAAATATTTTCTATTACTTTATTCGTGCATTTTTAGTTAGTTAATTCACAACTCAACCCTTTCTGATTTTCTCAAATAGTAATTAAAACAAGAAACGTCTGTAGAATAGATAAATCAATCTTTGTGGGTTCGACATCTTTCTATACTACTATTTGACAAAGTACGAGTTTAAATCATATATGCCAGACACTCATCAAATTTTTGGCGCCGTTGCCGGGGATTAGCTAAAGTCTACTACAGATTAATTGTTTTACTATTAATTTGAGATTTTTTTTATTGTCTAATTATTTTAACTTTTCTACAAAAATTTCAGAAAGTGTATGACTCGTTCCTCTTCTAGAGAACTAGTCAAATACGATCCTGAAATTGAAAAATCCTTGTGGTTGTTGCGAAAAGAACAAACCTCACGATCTCAAATTTTCAAATCAGAGGAAATGGAGAACGAAGAACTCAATAACCAACTTCCACCATATCAAGTAGAAGAACAGTTTGATGAGGTGGCACCACGACATGATAGAATACTCCGTCATTATGCAAGGCCAAATTATTTTGAAGGAGAATCAAGTATGAGGAGACCACCAATTGCAGTAAACAACTTTGAAATCTGCACAGGCGTGATTCAAACCATTCAACAATCATGTCAGTTTACTGGTGATGCAAGTGAAGATCCTCACACCCATTTAATTGATTTTCTTGAATTAGTTGAAACTTGCACGTATAATGGAGTCACAACAGATGCTATCAGGTTGCGGCTTTTTCCTTTTTTATTAAAAGGTGAAGCCAAAATATGGTTGCGAAGTCTACCAAGAGGTTCCATTACAATATGGGACCAAATGACCCAAAAATTTCTTAATAAATATTTTTCACCTCCAAAAACATTTAAAATGAAGCAAGAAATCAATAATTTTATACAGACAGATATCGAATCTGTATACCAGGCATGGGAAAGATTAGCAACAATGTTAAGAAAATGCCCACATCATGGTATCCAAGACCCTGACATTTTATACATTTTTTGTCACGGTCTTAAGCCCTCTGCTAGAAATGTAATTGATGCGGCATCAGGAGGATCAATAATGGGAAAAATCACTGCAGGAGCAATGCAACTACTTAATGAAATTTCAGAAAATGTTGTTCAATGGCCCTCGGATAGAATTATTATCAAGAAAACAGCAGGAGTAAATCAAATTGAAGCTTTGAATTCATTAGCACAACAAATTGCGACCTTAACACAAAAAATCGAAGCTTTTTAGGTAAGTGCTCAATCATCATCCCAACTTGAGAATTGTGATGTTTGTAAAGGTAATCATCATGAATATCAAGCTTTAACGCAAAATGAGGAGCAGGTAAATGTGATTGGTTATAGAAATAATTACTCATTTGATAGTCTCATGGCACAAAAACATCCAGGATTTTAGTGGAGTAATCCTAATGGTGCTGAGAGTCCTCAAAGATTTTTTAATTAAAAGCAGCAGTTACAGGAACCACCTGGATTTCAAAATCAAAATAGAGGCAACAAGATTTCCAAAAATATCAACAACCACCCCAAAGAGCTCATCAGCAAAGCCTTGAAGACATGATGTACAAATTCATTAAGGCTACTGATGAGAAGGTTGAAAGTCAAAGTTCAGCCATCAAGAATTTAGAAATTCAGATGAGCCAATTAACAACCCTCATGTCTGAACAAATAAAAGGTGCTCTACCAAGCAACACCGAGAAAAATCCAAAGGAACGCCTCAAAGCCTTCTCTCTGCGGTCAGATAAAACTCTTGATGATCCATATGCAGATAGACAAGGAAAATCACAAGAAGTGTAACAGGTAAATGAAGGTGAGAATAAAAGAGACTCTAAACTTCTAAAAGAACAAAAAGATAAAGGAAAAAGGTACAAGAAAATGAATTGATGACAAATCCTCACTCTGTACCTCTCCCTTTTCCCCAAAATTTGAAAAGAGAAAATCTTAACAAATAGTTTTCAAAGTTTCTCGATATTTTAAAGCAACTTTACATTAACATATCTTTCACAGAAGCTTTGATACAAATGCCTTCATATGCTAAATTTCTCAAAGAAATTTTGTCAAGTAAAAGAAAATTGGAAGAAGTTTCAGTGGTTAAGATTACTAAAAATGGTAGTGCTATACTTCAAAATAAGCTTCCACAGAAACTTGGTGATCCAGGAAGTGTTACAATTCCTTGTACTGTGGGAGGTTCTCACTTTGAAAAGGCATTATGTGATTCGGGTGCTTCAATAAATCTAATGTCTTTCTCAATTTTCAAGAAATTAGAACTTGGTGAATGAAAGATACTTGTGTGTCTCTTCAGTTAGCTAATCAAAGTACTAAAAGGCCCAAATGAATAATTGAAAATGTCCTCGTTAGAGTAGATAAATTTGTATTCCCTGTACATTTTATAGTACTTGAAATGGAAGAAAATACTGAGGTACCATTAATTTTAGGTAGACCATTTCTCGCAACAGGAAGAGCGATCATTGATGTTCATCAATGACAATTAATATTGCGAGTTGATGAGGAGAGAGTAATTTTTGATATGCAGAAAATGATAAAATTTCCTAGGAATGAGTCATCATCATCTTGTCTTCAAATTGACATACTAGATGACCTTGTAGATGAATTCAAGGATAATCAATTAATTACTTATTCATTGAAAAGATGTTTGGTCAGGTTAGGGACCACAAGTGATGAAAATCCCACAATTAGAGAAGAAGCTGAAACACTGGAAAAAGAATCAGAAAATGAGAAAGTCTCACAAGAAGAAGTTCAATAAAAAATCGAACTCAAAAATCTTCCTTCTCATTTAAAATATGTTTTTCTTGAACCTGAATTATTTCTGGTAATCATTTCATCTTCTTTAACTCCAAACAGGAATACAAACTGATAGAAGTCTTGAAGAAACATAAAAGAGCTTTAGGGTGGACTATAGCCGACATCAACGGAATCAATCCAGCTATTTGTATGTACAGGATCCTCATGGAAGAAAATTACAAACCTATAGTCCAACCCCAAAGGAGACTGAATCTAGCAATGCAAGAAGTTGTCAAGAAAGAAGTAGTGAAACTTCTAGCGGCAGGTATCATTTATCCAATATTTGATAGCCCTTGGTAAGTCCTGTACAGGTAGTACCAAAGAAAAGAGGTATGACTGTAATAAAAAATAAAAATAATGAACTCATACCTACTAGAATAGTCATAGGATAGAGAGTCTGTATAGATTACAGACGACTTAATAATGCCACGAGGAAAAATTATTTTCCTTTGCCTTTTATTGACCAAATGCTTGAAAGAATTGCAGTCCATAGATTTTATTGTTTTATTGACGGATATTCTTGGTATAATCAGATACCAATTGCTCCATAAGATCAGGAGAAAACCACATTCACATGCCCCCAAGGTACGTATGCTTGCAGAAGAATGACATTTGGACTAATGCTTCTGCTACATTTCAGCGTTGCATGTCGGCAATTTTCTCATATATGACTGAAAAGTTTCTTGAAATTTTCATGGATGATTTCACACTTTTTGGTAATACATTTGAAGATTGTCTATATAATTTAACTTTGGTGCTTAAATGTGACGACCCAGACGGTCGTCTTAAGAATTAACGCCCTGATCCCCTATTAATTGCTTTTCCGAGTTTATTTCTGCTATTTTGATTTGCCGAGATGTTTGATTTTGAGTTTCCGGGAGTTTTGAGACACTTAGTCCAATAATGAGAGCTTAAGTGTTGGAAGTTGATCATAGTCGGAACAATGTGAAAACGGCCTCATAATGGAAATCTGACGGTTCTGTTAGCTCCGTTGGGTGATTTCGGGCTTAGGGGCGTGATCGGATTGTGTTTTGGAGATCCGTAGCTAATTTAGGTACTTAGAGACTTCGAGGTACATCTTCCGTATCCGCAGACGGAGGAGTCCCTTTCTATTCCTACGTTTTAGTATTTAGCCCTTCTGTACTTTCTGTTCTTATCAGAAAAATTCCGGAGTTAGAGCTATGTAGTATTTATTTTATCTTAGCTTGTGATTCATGGGTTTCCGGGTCTTGGATTTGGATATTGGTTTTGAGATTTATATATGGTATATGCCGTCTACTTTATTTCTGTTTTAAATTGTTTACTTCCACAATTTTTGGTTTTTCTTCCACAAATTAGGCTTGCCTAGTCGTAGAGACTAGGTTCCTTCACGACGGTTCACGAAGGACGAACCGGGGTCGTGACATTAAAATATGTGAAGAGACAAATCTAGTTCTTAACTGCGAAAAGTGTCACTTTATGGTAACTGATGGAATTGTTTTAGGACATAAAATCACTGCTAAAGGAATAGAAGTTGATAAGGCTAAATCTTATAGCAGAATTACCTCCTCCCACCACTGTTAAAAGTATTAGAAGTTTCTTAGGGCATGCATGTTTTATAGAAGGTTTATAAAAGACTTTTCAAAATTTCGAAACCTCTGACTAACCTACTGATGAAAGATGTGAAATTTGAATTTTCAGATGATTGTAGAAAAGCATTTGAGTTTCTCAAAGAACAATTGACTAATGCTCGAATTGTTGTCTATCCTGATTGGAGCCAGCCATTTGAAATAATGTGTGATGCAAGTGATATAGCAGTAGGAGCGATATTGGGGCAAAAGAAAAATAAGATCTTTAGACCCATATACTATGCCAGCAGAACCTTCAATGAAGCTCAAATGTATTATGCAACAACCGAGAATGAGTTATTGGCAGTAGTATTTGCGTTTGACAAATTTCGTTCTTATTTGATAGGAACAAAGGTTACAGTATTCACTGATCATGTAGCCTTAAAGTATCTATTAGAAAAGAAAGATGCTAGACATAGATTGCTAAGATGGATGCTCCTTTTGCAAGAATTTGATCTCGAAATAAAAGATAGAAAAGGTTCAGAAAATCAGGTAGCAGATCATTTGTCATATCTAGAGGATCCTCCTACTGAAATACTAGATATCCAAGAGGAATTTCCTGATGATCATATCTTTTCTGTCGCAATGGTTGTATATAGACCTCCTTGGTTTGCTGATATTGCCAATTATTTAGCGGGAGGGTGGATTCCAAAAGATTTTTCTTACGATCAAAGAAAAAGGCTTAAAAAAGAGGCAAGACATTATTACTATGAAGATCCTTACTTGTTTAAATTTTGTGCAGATGACATAATTAGAAGATGTATGCCGGAGACAGAAATGAACAACATCTTAAGTCATTGCCATGATGGGGCTGTAGGAGGACACTATGGAGGAAGAAAGACAACATCTAAAGTACTTGAAGTTGGATTTTTCTGGCCTACTCTATTCAAAGATGCAAGGAATTATGTCGCCACTTGCGATAAATGCCAAAGAATCAGTAACATTTCAAAAAGGGACGAAATGCCTCTTAACTCTATTTTTGTTTGCGAAATCTTTAATGTATGGGGAATTGATTTTATGGGTCATTTTCCTTTTTCAAACGTCTATGAATATATTTTGGTAGCTGTTGACTATGTTTCAAAATGGGTAGAAGCAATTGCTACTAGAAAAAATGATGCTCATATTGTTTGTGCTTTTCTCAAGAAAAATATTTTTTGTAGATTTGGAACTCCGCGAGTAATAATAAGTGATCAAGGAACTCATTTTATAAATAGACAATTTGCGAGTTTGTTGTTAAAATATGGAGTAACTCATAAAACAGGAACTCCATACCATGCTCAAACAAGCGGGGCAAGTAGAAGTTTCCAACAAAGAATTAAAAAGAATTTTAGAAAAAATTGTTGGTTCTTCTCGAAAAGATTGGTCTTTAAAATTGGCTGATGCTTTATGGGCGTACAAAGCTGCTTATAAAATTCTCATAGGCACATCTCCTTATAAACTGGTTTTTGGGAAAGCTTGTCATTTACCCGTGGAATTAGAACATAAAACATATTGGGCTATAAAATTTTTGAATCTAAACTTGCCAGATGCAGGTAAAAATCGTCTATTGCAGCTTGATTAGTTGGAAGAGTTCAGACTTACAGCATACGAAAATGCTAAATTGTACAAGAAAAAAACAAAAAAATGTCATGACAAGCTCATCCGTAAAGATTTTAAAGTTGGAGATCAAGTTCTATTGTACAATAGCCGATTGAGATTATTCCCAGGAAAGTTTAAGTCACGATGGACAAGACCATATACAGTAACAGGAATGACCCCCTATGGTGCCATTGAAGTACAACATGCAGATGGGGGAGACAAATTCAAAGTAAACGGTCATCGTTTGAAGCCTTATATCAGCAGATTCTTCGAGAAACAGGCTTCAACAATCCTTTTTGCCTAAATTTTAAAATAAGTCGAGCTGGCGACGTTAAACTCAGAACTATATTATTCCCCTCTCTTTAATCGTTTAAGTAATTATTAGTAGTAACATATAATAACCCCCCTCTCTCTCTCTCTCTCTCTCTCTATATATATATATATATATATATATATATATATATATATATATATATATATATTAAAATTAGTTTTTTTCTTATTAAAAATCACAATAAGTGTATTTATATTATATATATATATATATATATATATATATATATATATATATATGCGTATGAAGTATGTATTAATATATTTTGCTATGATAAAGAAGCACTCCATGATTTCAACAATGAAAGTTTTCTCCTATCATGAAAAAGAACATTTTCTTTGCCATAATCTTGTCTTTGTTATATATGAGGAACCTTGAGAAGCCAAGAAAAAGGAAATGAGGTCAGAATAGATAAAATTAGGGAAGCTCCTTTATCTCCTTTTACTTTTAATTTATTTGTCATGAGGACATGACATTATTTAAGCTAGGGGGTAGAGGAATGTGTTAGCTATATATGTGTTTTTTTTAAGTTTTTTTCCGGTTAAATAAAAAAAGGTATATATTACAACTGAAAAATTGTTTTTAGTAAAATTATAAATTTAAAAAAAACTTGAGTTGCCTTATTCTTAAGACAACTTATTTCATGTGCTTCCATGGATTTCTTGTTCAGTTCTTTGCCATGGTCGTAATATTTTGAATTGAACATTTTTTAGGACTTTTAGTTGTTTTAACTTGTTTTGGTAAATAAGTTGGCTAAACTTGATTTCACTTGAAAAGCATGACACTTAGAAAAGGCGAATTTGATTAAGTACCATTCACGGGTTTTATGATCATTTTTCTAAGCTCATGCTTACTTATTGATAATTGAAATCATAGTTTTCGTTGGCCCAAGTGTATTATGCAGTTAGCTCTATTGTCTAGTTCTCCTGCTTATCTGGAAATCTAGAACTTGCCTTGAATGTGGATTCAGGCGAAATTCTAGGCAGATCTTTTGAGTTGAGAAATGAAAGTAGGCCTTTTTTGTTAAGCTAGAGCCTAAATTGATCTACCTTAATGATTTTTACTGCTAGTTAGCCCAGTTGAGCCTAAATAAATTATCTCATATTTTTGTTGGTCGCCAAGCTTTAACCCTTAGCCTGTTTGTTGTTATGACTTGTTCTTTGTTCACCCGATTCCTTTTTGGCACTTTAAGATTTTAGCTGAATGTGAAAATCTAGGCGTGAGGTGTAGTTGTGAAAATAGTTGGTGAAAGAATAAGTGTTTGAGGTTGTCGATCTTTTGAGATGTTGCCATGAGAACTAAAAACGATAGTTACTTCTGAAATTAAAAAAGAAAAAAGAAAAAAAAAGAGAGGATAGCAACATAAAATGTCGGCATCTCCATCAAAAAAAAATATTGTGAAAGGGATGAAACAAAATAGAGGTTATTGTTTAAATAAGAGCAAATGCAATTGTGCTTAAGCAATAAAATAAAACGTAGTGCCCATAGGGAATTTAAATCACTATTATTTATATGTATCGTACCTATCTCTAAGCCTACATTATAACCTCGCAAAAGTCCTACATGATATCGACTCAAAGACTCCTACATCAGTGGAGAACCACATGACAGTCAAGCATATGGCAATTTCCAATAGCTTGAGGTACTTCTTTGTTGAGAGTGAGTGAATTTTTCTATTCATGCCCTTCTCTGTTCTTTATCTATATATTATGTGATATATGGGCATCTCTCTTCATCTAGTGAATGTCACGACCCCAATCCCCGGTTGTGATGGCGCCCAACACGATGCTAGGCAAGCTCGACCAATTTGCCACTCACAATCCCTTATGTAGAATTCATTACCAATTAATAAGATTTAATGCCAAATTAACATGATTATAACTCTGTAGTAATAGATAAACAGTACGAAAATCCAAAAAATATCAATATAAATCCCACTGATCTGGGGTCACAAGCCAAGAGCCTCTAATACAAGTCTGTGTAGCAACCTATACATAGAGTTGTCTAGAATGCGGATAATAAAGGGGATAAGGGGAGAAATCGGGTCCTGCGGACGCCATGCAACTACCTTGATGACTCCGGAATAAGCTGAACAGCAGCAGAAGGCTCAAACTATGCCTCCGGGATACTTGTATCTACACACATGGTGTAGGGAGTAAAGTGAGTACTCCAACTCAATGAGTAATAGCAATAAATAATGACTGACAGAAAGAAAACTCGTAAAACACTACGCAATTCTATATTAAAATAGTGAGAATATCAAAAATAGCAACTGAATGAAGAAGTCAGTTAAAAGTCCTTTAAGCCAGTATTCATTTCATTTACTCCTCACGATAACTGAATTCATTTTTGTACTGTTGCGGCGTGCAGACCAATCCATATAGTATACTGTTGCGGCGTGCAACCCAATCCATATATATATATATATATATATATATATATATATATATATATATATATACTGCTGCGGCGTGCAGCCCGATCCAAGAATAGTCGACTACGCTCACTGGGGGTGTGCAGACTCCGGAGGGGCTCCTTCAGCCCAAACGCTATACTACTGTGGCATGCAGTCCGACCCATATAATACACTACTGCGGCGTGCAGTCCGATCCATATAATATACTACTGCGGCGTGCAATTCGATCCACATAAATATATATATATATATATATATATATATATACTGCTGCGGCGTGCAGCCCGATCCATAGCATATCAAATACCTTCACCATGGGGTTCTCAACCCACACGTTAATCTCATTAGGATTTAACAATTCCTAAAGTTGGTTCATATTATGTTTATCAGTTAAGAACATGACTGAGGGTATGATTTCGACAAGAAAAGTGAGGTCAACCAATACAGATGCCCCCTAAGGGTTCTACAGATTGGCACAAAGTCCCAAACATGGCAACTCGCCCATAATATAATGATATTAATTAAGTCTCAGTCAAAAGTACAGTAGAGAAATCAAACGGGATGGACCGAGTCCAAATCCCCAGTAGTAACAACCCCACGCTCATCATACAGCATGTGTCTCATCTCAACATAGCACCACGTTATGCAAATCCGGGGTTTCAAACCTTTAGAACATCATTTACAACCATTACTCACCTTAAGACGGTCAAAGTCTAGCTCGCAATGCCCTTGCCTCTCAAATTAGTCTCCTCGTGCGACGAATCTACTCAAAATCACAACGAATATGTCGCATTATGCTAAAGAGACAATACCCAATCGAAAACACTCGAAAATTATCGAAATTAATGAATTTGACAAAATCCGAGCCCCGGGCCCACATCTCAAAACTCAGAAATTTTTAGGTCATCGGGTTCCTTATCTCGCTACGAGTCTATACATACAAAAATCTCTCAAATCGGACTACAAATGACCTCTCAAATCCCAAATTTAGAATTTCAATTTCAAACTCTAATTTCTTACAATTTGGCTATATTTTCATGAATTTCAAGGATGATTTCACAATATAATCATGTATTTAGTTCATAGGACTTGCCTCCAATCACTTCTCGTCAAAACCCCTTCAATTCTAGTCCAAAAGCTCTCAAGGTTGCTCAAAAATGGAGGAAATGGGTTTGGGTTCGCGGATGAAATGTTTTTAACATTCTGCCCGGATCACTGTAGCTAACTCTATACGATCGCATTCAAGCCCCTGCGATCGCATAGACTAAAATTTCATGGTCTCAAATTACCCTATGCGATCGCAACAGGCCCTATGCGATCACAGTGCCTTACCAAACAACACTGTGCGATCGCAATCCCTTCATGTGATCGCATTGAACAACCAAACAGCCTCTAAAATCCTTCTATGCGATCGCATCCCTTTGTGCTATGCGATCGCATAGAGAAAAATTGCTCTGCACTGACTGCTACATTTCTGCAGAATTTTTCAACTTCAAGAATTCCCGTTAACCATCTGAAATCACCCCGAGGCCCCCGGGACCTCAACCAAAAGTGCCAACTCATCCTAAAACATCATTCAAACTTGTTCCAATTATCAAAACACCACAAACAACACCAAAACCATCAAATTACATCGGATTCAAGCCTAAATTTCTTAAAAACTTCCGAAATACGCATTTGATAAAAAAACCCGACCAAGACACCTCCGAATGATCTGAAATTTTGCACACACATCCAAAATCACCTAACGAATCTACTGTACTCGGAATTCCATTCCGACCCCCGTATCAAAATCTCACCTACCAACCAGAATTCGCCAAAATACTAACTTCGCCAATTCAAGCTTAATTCTACTCCGGACTTCCAAAATCAATTTCGATCACACTCCTAAGCCATATATTAACCCCCGAAGCTAGCCGAATCACCGAAAATCACATCCGATCCCTCTAACTCAATAGTCAACATCCGATTGACTTTTTCAAAACAAGCCTTCCTTAAAGAGACTAAGTGTCTCGTTTCCTATCAAAACCAATCCGATTTAACTCTAACACACCGAATACCGATAACGAAACATGAAGAAGCATAAAATGGGGGAAACGGGGAGGTAACTCATGAGATGATGGGTCGGGTCGTCACATCCTCCCCAACTTAAACAAATGCTCGTCCTCGAGCGTACCCAGAGTTTGTCCTAGAAGCCAACCAATAGCTGGATAACCTTACCAGGCATATACCCGGGGTGATGCCACGTCACCCTATCTCACATAGGTCCGATAACACCACATAGCTGAAATTTCACAATCCAACTAGTCCGTGAACCATAGAACCATATTGCACTTTCCGAAACCATACACACGATCAGGACCTCACATCTATACTCAGAATAAGCGTGAACCAACTGTAATAACCCATACCTGCAACCTCGGTGCCATTACATGATAAATCACCTAGCTCTAATGCTCGCAACCATAACCTCTATTCGCAACAGCTGCACACAACACCTAAATACCAATAGGGAAATTCTTATCGACTGAAATCTCATTCCAACACTTTCATATACTGCTAACGACACTGAAACGCAATAAACCGAAACCATTTCTAAGGTTAACCATTCATGAGGCCACTTCCCCTCTGGCAATTACCATAGGAAATTTGAATCGAACCTCGATATTAACCCCTTAAACATGCTGAATTCGAATCTGTTTGTATTCATTGATGATCCCAACGATCCCATCTGACCAAACACACCATACAGGTGATATGACACCTCAATACGAGCCTAAACCACAACTTGCATAATACGCGCACCAATAAGAAACAGTCTGAACATACTCAAATCATGAAAAATGACTCAAACGAGAGAATTGTACCTCAAGCTCATCTGTACCATCACAACACAAAGCTGAGACCCCGTCTCACATCATAGAAATAGAACACCTAAATCTACCCCGAACGGTTATATCTCCACGTGGCCTCGCCACAATGCACGATCCTATCCAAACAGTGTTACACATGAAACCCACTCAAGTCGCTATGCTCAAACACGATCGCCACACACAAGTTGATGTCTGGAACCAAAGCAATTCATTACACCCACGGTGAAACAAATAACATACACCACGCAACCCGATAGGTCGTAACCAATACTTCATTTACCGCACAATACCCAATTACTCATCTAGGTCGACTTTCACTATGAATCCCCCAATAGAACCGCACTACATGTGCCCATAACCAACAGATCATGACATCTCACTACACCGAAAAGCAACTCATAGCTCTCCTTATATCACTAACAAGCTCAATAATGATCGAATCAACCTATCCCTCAATAATACAATCCGGGGCCAACTAAGCCAACTCAAGCTAAACGCGTATCCAGATCGGCCTACCAGCGAACTCATTACAAAGAAAGCCTAAAGCTTCTCCTTCCACTACTATAACTCCTGCCAGAGCCGTACGATACGGTGCCCAGCACCAAATAATATCGAAATCCACAACCTCACCCGGCGACATGCCCGGCCACAAGAAACGCATCCAAAAAGTCCCTTAACACCGGTACGGAACCAATGGTAAAAACCTCTGCACTGACAATCATCACGAAGGCCCAATTAAGAAAAACAATCCTTCCCAGTCGCCCGCTGGGTCTTTGAAATATAAGCCACTCTGCTAGAACATAATCCAATGCACCTCGCCACTCAACCCGTGGCATTTTCGGCATAGCCCATAGCGCAATAGTTCAGAATCACCTAATACTCAAACAACCAGTCTGAATTTCAACATCACATCCAAAATCTAACATACCAGTAATTAAAGATCCACCCGAGCCTCCAAATCCCGATTGCCGCTAAACGGTGTCGAATACACACGGTCCACAATCATGACATAGCCTGTACATGAGAACTCTCAGTCTCCAGCTCCATATAACACACGAATCATTGCACCTAATCCCAATTTCGCCGTCCGAAAGCATAACACACCTTAATACCCAATAATTCCATGATAGATACTCTAAAATTTCCCTGTGTCACCAAGGCAACCCGAATATCACCAGTCGATCCAACAAGAATGTGTCGCAATACCACCGAAGTGCCATCCATTTAATCACATTGCCCCTTTTTTTAAATATATACTCTCGTCAAATCACTTTCCAATAGCAGTACCATTTCCTTGATATCTGAGGCTACCTACTGCCTAAGTGTTTTATGAACTTCCTTTCTGAACTGAACTGTAACCCAACACACGCAAGTCTCGGTCCTCCACAACATACCGCATATAACATACCATCCGAAGATACATGAAAACTTTACCTCCCTTCTGAGCCACAGACATCTATGCACTCAACTAGTCAAGAGCTTTCCATTGGTCCCATCTAGAACAAAAACCACTATACATCCCATGCTCTGCATGCCCATAGAAAATATACGTCTCCAAACCACGATAAAACCCAACAAGAACTCTTCCAGTTCCATTTGCACCAACTAAACTGCCATGATTGAATCCTTCTAACTAGACCAAGCTAAGCAAGCCGTCGAAACCCAAGAGCATTGCTGCAGAACACTTGCACGAACTCATTACCTTGAACACATACGAAGACCTAATCATATCCTTACCATACCGATTCGGTCTACTATCAAGCTATTCCATCTATCTAATTTCCCTTCTGATTCATCATCAATTTGATATTTCCCCCTTGTTGTAGTACCACAGTTCCTCAACCCAGGCTTACTACACGAGACCCACGCGCAAAACCACACAGTCTCACGACCCACAAGTCGCTGAATACTCTCTCAATTATTCCCAAAAATACCACATTCCCAAATACTTTACTCTGAAGAACTTTCTGCAATCTAAATCTGTTACCCTTACATTTCCTGATACTGATATATAGAATCCCACAGTTAACATAGAAATACCACAAATCTGGACCTCTTCCAATGAAAACACCGTTTCTAACCACACATGCAACTGTAGAATACACAATTATTTCCTGTAGAGTCTTTATCACATTAGAGCCATCTTCGCAAGTCATTTTCTCTTATTCACTACAATTTACCTGACCCAATAAACATAACCACCCATGCCTCATTGGCATTCCGATACCGCAGAATGAAATCCTTATCCCATTACGACCAAGCAACTTCCTGCTCTAAGCACCGAGCATTCTTTGCCAACAACAACTCTAGATATTCCGCAATTCTCATACCCTATGAAGCATAATATAACCCTGGTCAAAATTTTCCTTTACTCTAACCATAGCTAATTCACTTGCAAGCCTCGAGATGGAACCAACATAACACATAACCGAACAATTTGCTAATCAATAACAAACTCCCCAACTTGGCTTGAAGCCATAAATCAATATACACTCAATAACTCATAACACTTTTACTCTATTGATGCCATGATACCATAGTAATATTAAACTCGAATCATTTATAAGTTTGCGAAACTCATATTGTCTAGTAATATAAACCTTCTGCAAATCTCGCATTCATTCCTGCAACGATTAAACCCACTCTCTTAAGCGACTCGGAATCCCAAATTCAGTACGTACTCTTCAATTACACATGAGATCTTCTAACATACATATGAGGATCACGCCACTTCAGAACACTCCATAGAAGATAACCCACCTGCTTCGCCTCAATACAACATTTCTACACACCTTCCACCGACATACACATTACATAGTCACTTAGTCTTCTTGAGTCTGAACCCATACCGCAATGTGCAATCTACCTCACTCCCAACAAGGAGACTTGAAAAGATTCTTCACACGCCCGTAACTCGGAGCTACACCTCCAATCACAATGGAAATCATACACTTAATAGTCCACCTCTCGCCCAACATATCTTCCTTAACACTTCCAAGTCATATAGAAACATCACGCAGTACTAACATACTCATCACAAGGTATCCAGCCGTCATTCCCATTATTAGGGACAATACTGAACATATAAGTTCAAAACACTTACTCACACAATCAGCACCACGGTGCTCAAGCCATAGGTAAGGATCCGGCCTCAAGTCCTCCAGACTGCCCCAACATAAACTCACGGAGATCGCATATCGCCCCATATCGGGAAATCATAAGCCATCAAGGCACATCTGATACTGAGAGCTTATGTACACATACGAACGCGTGGGAGAAATTTCAAGAGTTACTTTTTCAAGCTAAATCAAGGACGCACGATAAGATTTCAAGAATGTGAAGTTTTCCTAAGGGTTCTGCAGCCTCTCGAGGATAAATACAGACGTCTCCGTACCGATCCGCGAGACTCTACTAAACCGGCTCAAGACTCGCGAGACCTAGTAACCTAGGCTCTGATACCAACTTGTCACGACCCCAATCCCCGGTCGTGATGGCGCCCAACACAATGCTAGGCAAGCCCGACCAATTCGCCACTCACAATCCCTTATGTAGAATTCATTACCAATTAATAAGATTTAATGATTAACATGATTATAACTCTTTAGTAATAGATAAACAGAACGGAAAATCCAAAAAATATCAATATAAATCCCACTGATCTGGTGTCACGAGCCAAGAGCCTCTAATACAAGTCTGTGTAGAAACCTATACATAGAGTTGTCTAGAATGCGGATAATAAAAGGTATAAGGGAAGAAATCGGGTCCTGCGGACGCCATGCAGCTACCTCGATGACTTTGGAATAAGCTGAACAGCAGTAGAAGGCTCAAACTATGCCTCCGGGTACCTGTATCTGCACACATGGTGCAGGGAGTAAAGTGAGTACTCCAACTCAGTGAGTAATAGCAATAAATAACGACTGACGGAAAGAAAACTCGTAAAACACTACGTAATACTATATTAAAATAGTGAGAATATCAAAAACAACAGCTGAATGAAGAAGTCAGTTAAAAGTCCTTTAAGTCAGTATTCATTTCATTTACTCCTTACGATAACCGAATTCATTTTTGTATTGTTGCGGCGTGCAACCCGATCTATATGTATATATATATATATATATATATATATATATATATATATATATATATATACTGTTGTGGCGTGCAGCCCGATCCAAGAATAGTTGATTGCGCTCACTGGGGATGTGCAGACTCCGGAGGGGCTCCTTCAGCCCAAGCGCTATACTACTGTGGCGTGCAGTCCGATCCATATAATATACTACTGCGGCGTGTAGTCCGATCCACATAAATATATATATACTACTGCGGTATGCAGCCCCATCCATAGCATATCAAATACCCTCAACATGTGGTTCTCGACCCCTCTCAATCAATATAGACTTGGCCTCTCGGGCACACTAAGATAAGACGGGGTTCTCAACCCACACGTTACTCTCATTAGGATTTAACAATTCCTAAAGTTGGTTCATATTATGTTTATCAGTTAAGAATATGACTGAGGGTATGATTTCGACAAGAAAAGTGAGGTCAACCAATACAAATGCCCCCTAAGGGTTCTACAGATCGGCACAAAGCCCAAACATGGCAACTAGCCCAAAATATAATAATATTAATTAAGTCTCAGTCAAAAGTACAGTAGTGTCATCAAACGGGATGGACCGAGTCCAAATGCCCAGTAGTAACAGACCCCACGCTTATCATACAACATGTGTCTCATCTCAACATAGCACCACGTTGTGCAAATTCGGGGTTTCAAACCATCAGAACATCATTTATAACCATTACTCACCTCAAGACGGTGAAAGTCTAGCTTGCAATGCCCTTGCCTCTCAAATTAGCCTCCTCGTGCGACGAATCTACTCAAAATCACAACGAATATGTCGCATTATGCTAAAGAGACAATACCCAATCGAAAACACTCGAAAATTATCGAAATTAACGAATATGCCAAAACCCGAGCCCCGGTCCCACGTCTTGAAACTCAAAAATTTTTACATCATCGGGTTCCTTATCTCGCCACGAGTCTATACATACAAAAATCTCTCAAATCGAACCACAAATGGCCCCTCAAATCCCAAATTTAGAAATTCAATTTCAAGCCCTAATTTCTTACAATTTGGCTATATTTTCATGAATTTCAAGGATGATTTCACAATATAATCATGTATTTAGTTCGTATGACTTACCTCCAATCACTTCCAATCAAAACCCCTTCAATTCCTGTCCAAAAGCTCTCAAGGTTGCTCAAAAATGGAGCAAATGGGTTTGGGTTTGCGGATGAAATGTTTTTAACATTCTGCCCGGATCACTGTAGTTAATTCTATGCGATCGCATTCAAGCCCCTGCGATCGCATAGACCAAAAATTCCATGGTCTCAAATTACCCTATGTGATCGCAACAGGCCCTATGCGATCGCAGTGCCTTACCAAACAACATTGTGCGATCGCAACCCCTTCATGCGATCGCATTGAACAACCAAACAGCCCCTAAAATCCTTCTATGCGATCGCAGCCCTTTGTGCTATGCAATCGTATAGAGCAAAATTGCTCTGCACTGAGTGCTGCATTTCTGCAGCATTTTCCAACTTCAAGAATTCCCGTTAACCATCTGAAATCACCCCGAGGCCCCCGAGACCTCAACCAAAAGTGCCAACCCATCCTAAAACATCATTCAAACTTGTTCCAATCATCAAAATACCACAAACAACACCAAAACTATCAAATTACATCGGATTCAAGCCTAAATTTCTTAAAAACTTCCGAAATACGCATTTGATCAAAAACCCGACCAAGACACCTCCGAATGATCTGAAAATTTGCACACAAATCCAAAATCACCTAACGAAGCTACTGCAACTCTCGAAAGTCCATTCCGACCCCCGTATCATAATCTCACCTACCAACCGAAATTCGCCAAAATACTAACTTCGCCAATTCAAGCCTAATTCTACTCCGGACTTCCAAAATCAATTCCGATCACACTCCTAAGCCATATATCAACCCTCGAAGCTAACCGAAACACCGGAAATCACATCCGAGCCCTCTAACTCAATAGTCAACATCCGGTTGACTTTTCCAAAACAAGCCTTCCTTAAAGAGACTAAGTGTCTCATTTCCTTTCAAAACCAATCTGATTTAACTCTAACACACCAAATACCGATAATGAAACATGAAGAAGCATAAAATGGGGGAAATAGTGCGGTAACTCATGAGACGATGGGTCGGGTCGTCACAGCAAAACACACTTGGGACAAGAAAATATTATGATTTCGGTTCTCAAAGGGTGAAATTGAGTACAGTTAAAGGCTGTTTAAACTAGTGAATTGGTTTTAGTTAATTCTTGTCTGTCAAAAGTTCTCAATTTTGCTTAAAGTGTTTAACTTTATATTTTCTTTTCTTTTTTTCTCTAGGACGAATAAATATTTAAGTGTGGGAGAATTTGATAAGACAAAAGTACCATGCATAAATTGAGTTATTATTTATTTTTTTAAATAAAAATATTGTTATTATTGTTGCAGGAATATCATGATTTATTAAGAAACTCCGTAGCTCAGCAATTGACGGAACATGTGCGTGAAAAAATACAAAGTTTCGATTTATAAAGAAAATCTAAGGGAACAAAGAAAGAAAGAAAGAAATGTTTTTAAGAAAAGAAAAGCTTGATAAAGAAAGAAGAACAATGCTCCTGGACACATGATTTATTTCATGTACACACTTTTTTTTAAGTAAGAAGAAAATGTCACTTGCCAACTTGGAAACATGTGATGAGCACAAGTTTAAAAACCAAAGCTGCAACTTGCCAAAATCGGAAGAACAAGTTGCCAAAACATATCCATTCATGAGCCTTGCAAGTTGCCAAATTGGAAGGTGCAACTTTTCAAATCAAAGAGAAACGGTTTTGGACAAGTCTATAAATAGCACTCCTTTGAGTTGTTTTGGGAGAGTGTGGGAGCAAATATAATTTCTCTATCTTAAGTCATTTTCTTTCTTCTTCGTCTTCAGTTATTTAGTGTAGGAAATTACTCTAGTTCCCGTTTTTAATTAAATAGTGGGAATTATTCTCCTTGAATATCTATTTCAATTTTCTTATTCAATGGGCAAGAATATTTCCATTGTCAGTACTAACTCCATTATGGAGTAACTTTTCTTGTGTTGGGAGAATGACAGATCTTAATATTTCTATATAATAGTAGATATTATTCCTCAATTTCACATACTTGAGCTGAAGCTTTTCATTTAAATTTTATCCGCTTTTGTAGTTAGGTGTTATTTAATTTGTTAGCATCTATCTATTTCGTACTATATATTAACTTCTTACTAATTCTGTAATCGAAAGAGGCGGAAGAAGTAATATAGTTAATTTTGGTACTGATAGATGTTGACTTTTATTTAGTGACATCTAGCTTTTATATGTTAAAATTTGAGTCTACACTTATTTGTAATCGAAAGAGGTGAATATTACAGTAATCAATTATATCAAGTAGGGTAACCGAAAGGGACCTACTAAAAAGAGCATATTTTAGTTCAAGTATATATTTCTGGTTATTTAATGTTACCATTTTAACAATTAATTAGTATAACCGAGAGGAGTGCAATTAATTATTTAACAATAGTAATAATATATAAATGTAATCGTGAGAGGCATTTATACATTTATGAGAAATAAAAATTGAAGAATAAATATATCTACTGTATAATAAAAATATTAAGTGAAGGCACGATCCCAACACCCTTTTTATTATATTTGTGAAAAACTAGATATTTTCTATTGCTTTATTCGTGCATTTTTAGTTAGTTAATTCACAACACAACTCTTTCTGATTTTCTCAAATAGTAATTAAAACAAAAAATGTCTGTAGAATAGATAAATCAATCTCTATGGGTTTAACATCTTTCTATATTATTATTTGACAGAGTACGAGTTTAAATCATATACGCCAGACACTCGTCAGCCAGCTCGAGGCGGAGGTCGAGCAGGTAGAGGTCACCCTAGAGGGGGAGGCTAGGCCAGATATTATGCTCTTCCTATTTGGACGGAGGTAGTTCCATTTGACTCTATCATCACATGTATTGTTTCGGTCTTTCATAGAGATGCATCAATCTTATTTGATCCAGTCTCCACTTATTCATATGTGTCATCTTATTTTACCCCATATTTGGGTGTATCCCGTGTTTCCTTGAGTTTTCCTGCCTATATGTCTACACCTGTGGGAGATTCTATTGTTGTTGACCGTGTGTATCAGTTGTGTTTGGTTGTTATTAGTGGTTTTGAGACCAGAGCTGATCTATTGTTGCTCAGTATGGTATACTTTGATATTATTTTAGGCATGGGTTAGTTGTCACTCTATCATATTATTATTGATTGTCACGCCAAGACCTTGACGCTGACTATGCCATGATTACCACGGTTAGAGTGGAGAGATATTTTATATTATACTCCTAGCAAGGTTATTTCATGTCTAAAGGCTCAGCGGATGGTTGAGAAGGGGTGTGATGCGTATCTAGCATATGTGAGAGATGTCAGTATTGATACTCCTACCGTTGAGTTATTTCCGGTAGTGAGGGATTATCCAGATGTGTTCCCAGCGGATCTTTTGGGCATGCCGCCTGATAGGAATATCGACTTTGGTATTGATTTGTTATCGGAAACTCAACCCATCTTTATCCCACCCTATCGTATGGCCCCAGCAGAGTTGAAAGAATTAAAGGACCAATTGCAAGAGTTGTTTAACTTAGGCTTCATTCGGCCCAATGTGTCGCCTTGGGGTGCTCTAGTCTTGTTTGTAAAGAAGAAGGATGGTTCTGTTGCGCATGTGTATTGATTATAGTCACTTGAACAAGGTTACAATGAAGAACATGCATCCATTGCCACATATTGATGATCTATTTGATCAGTGAAAGGGTGCCAGAGTGTGCTCCAATATTGACTTGAATTCAGGCTATCATCAGTTGAAGATTCGGGAGCCAGATATCCCGAAGATTGCAGAACTTGGTATGGTCATTACTAGTTCTTTGTGATGTCTTTTAGGTTGACCAACTCCCCAGCAGCATTCATGCACTTGATGAACAATGTATCCCAGCCCTATCTCGACTCATTCATCATTGTATTTATTGACGACATTCTGGTGTACTCTCAAAGTTGGGAGGATCACGAGCAACACCTGAGGAGTGTACTTAAGACCTTGAGAGAAAAGAAGTTATATGCAAAATTCTCAAAGTGTGAATTTTGGCTAGATTCAGTGGCATTTTTGGGTCATGTAGTGTCTAGTAAGGGTATCAAGGTAGATCCGAAGATGGATGAAGCAATATAAAGTTGGCCCAGACCATTCTTAGCTACGGAGATCTGGAGTTTTCTTAGTTTGGCGGGGTATTATCATCGATTTGTATAGGGTTTCTCATATGTTGCAGCACCTATGACCAGATTGACCCAGAAGGGTGCTCCATTCAGGTGGACCAAGGAGTGTGAGGAGAGATTTCAAAAGCTCGAGACTGCTTTGACTACAACCCTAGTGTTGGTATTGCCTACTTGTTCGAGGTCTAATACTATGTATTGTGATGCGTCGTGTATTGGTCTTGGTGTGGTGTTGATGTAGGATGGTAGGTTGATTGCCTACGTGTCTAGGCAGATGAAGGTGCATGAGAAGAACTATCATGTCCATGACCTTGAGCTAGCATCTATTATTCATGCCTTGAAGATTTGGCGGCACTACTTTTACGGTGTCCCTTGTGAGATCTACACTGACCACCAGAGTTTTCAGTATGTGTTCAAGCAAAAGGATATTAACTTGCATCAGCAAAGGTGGTTAGAGTTGCTTATGGACTATGATATCACCATTCTATATCATCCCGGGAAGGCTAATGTGGTGGTCTATGCCTTGAGTCGTAGGGCAAAGATTTTAGGCAGTCTTGCATATCTACCGGCAACAGAGAGACCATTAGCTTTGGATGTTCAGGCCTTGGCCAACTAGTTTATTGGATCGGATGTTTTTGAGCTGAGCCGAATTTTGGCTTATGTGGTTTCCTAATCTTCTCTTTATGATCGAATCAGAGAGCGTTAGTTTGATGACCCATATCTGCTTGTCCTTAAGGACATAGTTCTGCACGGCGATGCCAAAGAGGTTACTATTAGAGATGATGATGTATTGTGGAAGCAGGGTAGGCTATGTGTGACCAATAGATGGTTTGTGTGAGTTGATTCTCCAAGAGGCTTACAGCTTGCGGTACGCCATTCATCCAGGTGCCGCAAAGATGTATCAAGACTTGAGGCAGCATTATTGATAGAGGAGAATGAAGAAGAACATAGTGGAGTATGTAGCTTGCTTCCTAAATTGTCAACAGGTGAAGTATGAGCATCAGCGGCCAGGTGGATTCCTTCAGAATCTAGAGATTCCAGAGTGGAAATAGGAACGGATCACCATGGATTTTGTTGTTAGGCTCCCACAGACTTAGTGGAAATTCGATGTAGTTTGGGTAATTATGGATAGGTTGACCAATTAAACTCATTTCATTCCAGTAGTGACTACTTATTCTTCCGAGCAGCTGGCTCAAGCTTATATCCGCAAGAATGTCAAGCTTAAAGGTGTGCCGGTATTCCATTGTCTGTGACTGGGGTATGCAATTTACATCGCGGTTCTGGAGGGCCATACAACATGAGTTAGGTACTCAGTTTGAGTTGAGCACATCATTTCACCCTTAGATGGATGGACAGTCTGAGCGCACTATTCAAATATTGGAGGATATACTCTATGCATATGTGATAGAGTTTGGGAGTTCTTGTCATAAGTTCTTGCCACTTACATATTTTGCCTATAATAACAACTACCATTCGAGCATTAAGATGGCCCCGTATGAGGCTTTGTATGGTATACGATGTCAGTCTCCAGTAGGTTGGTTCGAGCCAGGCGAGGCTAGGCTATTAGGTAAAGACTTGGTTCAGGATGCTTTGGAAAAGGTTAAATTGATTCAGGATCGACTTAGTACAGCCTAATCCAGAAGTATCACGGCGCTCCGTCTCAAGTGTTAAATTTCAGCTCGGTCCGATTGGAAAAGGATTTTTCTTATGCGAAGGAGCCAGTAGCCATCTTGGGCAGGAAGGTTCGAAAGTTGAGATCGAAGAACATTTCTCCAGTGAAGGTTTAGTGGCGGGGTCAGCCAGTTGAGGAGACAACTTGGGAGACCGAGCATGATATGTGTATCCGTTATCCTCATCTTTTCACCACTTCAGGTATGTCTCTATACTCGTTTGAGGACAAATACTTATTTTAAGAGGGGGAGGATGTAACGACCCGGCTGGTTGTTTTGAGAGTATTAGCCCAGATCCCCTATTTATTGCTCCCTCTATTTCAGTTTGTGGTTATGTGACTTACCAGGATGCTTGGTGTCGGTTTCGATTGAGTTTCGGAGTGGAATGAGACACAAAGCCCCTAATGTAAAGTTTGAGTCGTAAGAGTTGATTGTAGTTTGACGTGTATGAAGATGACTCTGGAATGGAGTTTCAACGAATCCAATAGCTTCGTATAGTGATTTTGGTCTTAAGAGCGTGTCTGGATATTGATTTGGAGGTCCGTAGGTCCTTTCGGCATAAATTGGCAAATGTTAGAAAGCTTGAAGATTTTGGAAATTTTGACCAGGAGTGGACTTTTTGATATCGGAGATGGATTCCGATTTTGGAAGTTGGAATAGGTATGTAATGTCATTTAAGGCTTGTGTGCAAAATTTGGTGTAAATCAGAGTTGTTTTAGTATGAATCGCCGTCGGTTCTGAAATTCGGAAGTTTATAAGTTCTTAGGCTTGATTTGATGTATGAATCATAATTTTAGCACTGCTTGATGTGGTTTTTGGCCTCGACTAGCTTTGTTATGTACTTTGGAACTAGTTGGTATATTCGGACGAGGTCCCGGGGGCCCCAGGTGTTCTAGATTGGATCATATTTTGGATTTGTGCAAATACAGAAGCTCCCAGTTCTGGTGTCATCGCACATGTGGTGGGATTAGCCGCTGGTGCAGACTCACATAAGCAAGCTTTCAATCGCATATGCAAAGTTGGCATTGCCCAGCAGTGGTCCCAGAAGCGAGAATTTCTCCGTAGAAGCGCCTTTGCTTCTGCGATGGTAGATGCGCAGCCTTTCTCTGCAGAAGCGGTCTCGCAGATGCGAGCCCTTATCCGCAGAAGCGGAAGCCTTGGACTTAAGTTGAAGCCGCACCTTCGATGGTTTTTCCATTGGTGCGGCATCGCAGAAGCAACCTATTGGCCGCAGATGCGGAAGTCACTAGGCAGAAAAAAGGAAATCGAGGGTTTACTTTCATAACTCATTTTGGGACTTTGAGAGCTCGGATTGAGGCAAGTTTTGAGGGATTTTCAGGGAAAGCATTAGGGTAAGGATTCTTGACTCATTTTTGTATAAATCCCATGAATCTATTGTTAAATACACCTTATAATTTGTGTGTTGGAGTTTAAAATTGGGAGAAAAGGTGCAAAAGTTCTTAGACCGAATTCTTGAGTTTTGTAAGCCGAAATGGGATCAAATTTTTTTAATACTTCTTGTATGGTTGGAGTCGATATCGAATGTGTGTTTGATTTTTGTAATTTTGGTTGGGTTCTGAGACGCGGGCTCAAGTTGACTTTTTTGGGCGATTTTCTAATTCTTTGCTACAATCATAATTTTATTATTTAAATTAGTTTCCTATAATAATATTTATAGTATGAAATTATTTTGTCTAGATTCAAGCCATTCATAGTAGAAAAATCGAGGAAAAGGCCTTCTAATTGATTGATTGAGTGTGTTTTGAAGTAAGTGACTTGTCTAACCTTGTATGGGAAAAATTCCCCTTAAGATTTGGTATTGTTATGGTAATTTGCAATATGTGAAGGCTGTGTACGCAAGGTGACGAGTTCGTACATGGGCTAAATGTTAAAATTCTTGTTTTAGCTAAGTAGTTTCCTTTTATGCCTTAACTGAGCTACTCTAGCATGTATAATCATCATGTTTAGCCTAATTTCACATGTCTACTTGTCTTATCTCTTATTTGCAACTTGTACTATATGCTTAGTTGACTTACCTGCTTTTTTGATTCCATATTCATTATTTAACTATGGGATTCTTTACTTGAAATTGCTATCCTTAAAATATCATTGTTTCAGTTGTTATGTTTTGATTTTCGTGATTATTGTTGAGGTGATTGTTTGGTTGTTTCACGAGGTTTCTGTCGTGCGATTTTTGTTGTTGCACGAGGTTTCTGCCGTGAGCTTGTTATTGTTACATGAGGTTTCTACCGTGTGGTTGTTATTGTTTGCACGAGGTTTCTGTCGTGTTGTTGTGATTATTGATCCACATGCGGTGATATACGGTCTAGGTGTTGAAACACATGCGATGAGATAAGGTGGGCTTGTTAGGCGTGGCTAGTAGGGGAACTACTAGAAGCCATGCAGTGTGATAAGGTGGGGTAAAATGCAGGATGCAATTTCGGGATAATAATTTTCAAAACAAAATATAAAGGCTCCCGTGGTGAGATAAGGAAAGACTTGAGTTATTTTACATTTGGGACAACGAGGCGGTACCTCGGGAGTGGCCTTATTGATTTTCTCTATCTGTTGTACTTTGTTTGTTGTTCCCTTAATATTTAAGGTTGTGTACCCTTTCGTGTTGTATTTGTTGTTTCTTGATTCCGTGTTATTACTTTTCGTAAATTCTTTATTGTTTCATTTCCCTGTCATTCTTATTATATTATTATATCTTCTGCCTTGTTCTTATTATCTCTAGTAGGTCCCATACCTGACCTATCCACTACTCTATCGAGGTTAGGATTGGCACTTACTGGGTAACATTGTGGTGTACTCATACTACGCTTCTGCACATGTTTATGCAGATCCAGGTACATCTTATCAGCCTCGGTATTAGTGTATGGAGTTACTTGCTTATCGGAGACTTCAAGGTACACCTTCCTGTGTCCGTAGGCCTCGGAGTCCCCTTCAATCCTATCTTTTCCTTGTTTCTTTATGTTTCTTCATAGAGAGTGATGTATAGGTTTGTGCAACATTGTATCTAGAGCTTGTAACTTATATCTTACTGGGTTTTGGGAGTTGTATTCATATTGAGTTGCAGTTATTACTTTATATAGTTGTTGGCATTTTGAGTTTTTAGTTATTTTTTCAGTTATTCTGTATATTTGTTAGGCTTACCTAGTCTTAAAGACTAGGTACCATCATGACATCTTTATGAGGAAAATATGGGTCATGGCATATGTAATTTCTAATCAGGTGTGAGAAAATAATTGATGCTCTTGGCATTGAGCTCAATCAAAGGGGGCAAAAGCATCTTCATTGAGACAGAACATGTATGATCCAAACTACAAATCATATCCAATGCAAGCTTATTGTTTGGTGAGTTTTTATACACCATTGCTGAATAACTCATCTGAAAAATCTATTAACAAATTGAGCTCAAACAAACATGTGTCTTAGCACCCATGAAGAAGTATGCATTGGAGCAAGCTTGGTATACTTTGTTACAGAAAAAGGTGAATAAAATAGGGGGTCCCGCCTGCACACCAACACATTATCCTAGTACGAAATACTCGTTAAGAGTAAAACAATGACTCATGGGGAAAAAAGGAGGAATCAGTGGTAAGAGCATCAAGATCAGGGGCGAAGCTATCCTTGTCCCAGGGGAGTCAATTGACACACCTTAGCCGAAAAATTTGTATATATACTATATGTTGAATTCCCTCGGCTTCTTTGTGTGTTTACTTCTTTATATTTTTAATTCCCTTCGCGAAAATCCCGACTTCGCCAGTGATCAAGATCTTCTCTTCGAGAAACATTCGCAATCTATACTCTACTTAGTTAATACACTTTTACTGACTGATCCACCGCTGTACACTGGAAGTAAATATATCAAAATTTTACTAGATTATCAATAATTCACAACCCAATATAGCACAGTCGACAAATTAACTACCTAACTGCTAAAAATTAAGATTTCCTTACCGCAATGATTCATTTATCTCAGGTTTTCCTAGAGAGTAGAGAGCATTAACATCTTGTTTGAATTGTTGTTACATGTCGTTTCATAATGTATCATATTGTATTGTACTGCATTGTATTGTATTATTTGATGAACACAATGTTTGGATAGATTATATCGGTTGTTGTCATTTCATGATGGACGCACTAATAATATGAAGAATAAACTTGCAATATTACTATAAAAGAATAGGATAAGGAGTAGAATTATTATATAAAATAGGAAATGAGGCCACCACGCCAAATAAGTTGTTTCATAAAGTGTTGTTACGTAATGATGGATTTAACAATATATTATAATAAAATTTAAGTAACAATACGATATAATACAATAGGTAACAACCATCCAAACAAGCAGTAAGTCAACACAATATCTGAACAAGATTTAAATTTAAAAAAAGGGGGTAAATTATAGGATTTAACAAAAATTCATCAAGAAGGGGCTTGTTGGCACTTAGGGCTGTGAGTCACCCAAAAAGAGATGAAATAAGTAGTTATTCTTTCTGACAATGATGAATGATTAAGCCTTTGAAAAACTTGGGTTGTTCTTGGATCCGGTGGAAATGCTCGACAAGAATCTTGGTAAAAAGGTTGTTTTGTATGCTTGCAATAGGACCCGATTATTTCTATAAAGTCAATATGTTCTTTACAAATCAATATTTCATGTTCCTTATCATTTTGTCTCTTTCTATTTATAGGGAATATTTTTCGAGAAACCCCTAGTAGTATATATTGTAAGGCCCAGTAAAATTTTACCTAAAAATCCGGAATTTCGTAGTGTCGAGATAGGCTTATGTGTTAAAAATTATAGAGATTCTTCGCGGCGAGCAAGTTCGCCGTGGTACAGACTTTTTGGGTTGAATAGTGCACTAAAGAGTTAAAGGAAATGTTTGGCAGAATTGAGCGTTTCTGCGGCTCATTATGCGGCCGCATAATCACTCTGCGGGCTGCAGAATGAGCGCAGAGTGAGGCAGTTTTTTGGGCCATTTTTGATGTCATTTTCGCGGCCTATTATGCGACTTCAAAACCACTTAGCGGGCCGCACTCTGATCGCATATCCAACCTTGAAATTTTTCAGATGGAGGTTCTGCGGTGCATTATGCGACTACAGAAAAGGTCTGCAGACCACAGACTGGTCGCATACTAAAGCAGAAAATGTCAGTTCCGAAGGGCCAATTATGTGGTCCACTTTGCGGACCGTAAAATCATTATATGCAACCACAACTCTGTGTTGGGGCTCCTATTTTTCTAATTTTTTGAACCCGACTCCTTCCTAATATAACACCTTTGGGGGTAATTTTAGAAGGAAAAGTCTTGCATTTCTAGAGAGAGGATGCCATAAAGTGAGAAGGGGAGTTCCTAAGCTCTTCGTTCATCAATTCTTGATCAAAGTTGAGGAATTTGTAAGAAAAATTCACTAAATCTTCATCCTAGAGGTAAGAATCTATACTCTAGCCCTCAATTCCAAAATTTAACTAAAATGGGTAATTAGCAAGTTAATTCTTGGGTAGGGGAGTTACTTATCTTGCATGCATGCGTTATCAAAGAGTGTAGGAAGATTGTGAGCTAAAAATGGTAAAGAATGGGTTATGGGATGATGAAGTCTTTCATAAAAAGGACCTTAAAACCTTGATGCACACCTAGTGGTTGATAAAATGCTTAAACGAGCTAGAATCATGATCATCTCCCTAATTTTGATTCAACTTATTATATTTCTAAAATAGATTGAAGTTGATAAGAAATTTCGAATTATTTTAGAGTTGAGGAAGCTCAATTGAGGTATGTTGGCTAAACCCTCTCTTCTTGGAATTGAATCCCACGATATTCATGCAATTGATGTAAGTCCCAAATTGATCATTATAAAATTGGCTATTCCGACTATGCTTGTGTTGAAGGATATATGTTCAATATGTATTCTAAATGATTCATCATGCTATCTTATCATTTTAGGATGTGTTCAAATATGAAATATGTGTTAAAAATATTAAAACTTCAAGTCAAGTTCGAATGAGGTTGTTATGCCAAATTGTGTGAAAAGTCTCTATGTGCCTAAAATTCCCAAATTGCTCATATGTGTATTTAATGTCTAGAATGGAAAGCCTTATTGTTGTTGATGATGATAATGATGCTGGACTATGGAAAAAGAACTTGAATTATGAACTACAGCCAAGTGCCAAGTACTAAGTTTGATGTTACAATTGTGGCTACTAGTGCCGAATGAATTGAAAAGATGTGAAATAAGTATGAAGTGAGATGATTGATAGAAAATGATAATGTCTCGGGTGAGACGGCCTAGCCGATCAGGCCGTGATCGGGCTTCATGTCGCACACATAGTGGTGACTGTGCTAGAAATTATAATTGAATTTGTGATTATGGTGGATGTCTCAAATGAGACGGCTTAGGCGATCGGGTTGTGATCGAACTGTGTGTAAGAATACGGTAGTATTCTGATTGATGGTATATCAGTATTAAAGATCTCCCAACCTAAGATCATGGAAATTTACTTGGAAATTTATGTGATTCTTAACTTGATGTTTTGGTATTGTTTGAGGCTTCTATTGATTTCATGATTGCTCCTCCTTGTATTGGTGTTCATTCTATTGAGATGGTATTTAGTTATACATACTAGTACTATTTGACGGTACTAACATCCCTTTTATCGGGGCCGCTGTGTCTTTAAATGGATGCAGGTGGTTTCATAGTAGGTAGTGTTGATCAGCGATAACGGTATACCCTCTTCCCAGCAGGCTTGGTGAGCCCCACTTCATCCCGGGGTCATGTGTTGTATCTTTTGTTCATATTATTATCACATTTTGAAGTATAGCCGGAGCCTTGTTGCCGACACTATCATAATACTCTTTTGTATCTTTTAGAGGCTCCGTGTACATAATGTGGGTTGTATATGGGTGATAGAAAAGTCAACATGTTATGTTGTGTTTTGATCACTTGTTCCACTTCAAACCATAAGAATGTGTGTATATTGAGATTTTAAAATGAAGTAACTAATTAAATGATTTAGTATTGTATGCGTGATCTTCCTACAGTCTAATTAATGAAAATATGTCTTCTCTTGATCATGGGTGAGTTGGGTAGAAAGAAATCTAACAAGCTTGTCCGGCCGTGTTAACTCGGTTGAGCACTATTCACACTCCCTGAGTTTGGGGCGTGACATATGTGCAGAGAATATCCACTAGAATATTTTCCTTTGTCCTATCATAGAATTAGTCGTTATAACCTCGTCTAAGATGCTCGACCTCGACCTTGATCCACGTTGACTTTGCGATCTTGATCTTTATTGACACTTCAACCGCACCCTTCATTGCTTTGAGACTACTTCGCCCTGAGGTCGGACTGTGGGGATATCGCTGATAGCACGTGGCAGTCGATGAGAGCTATAATAGTGATGATGTGCTTGCCCATATCGAAGACTTTTTTGCCCTATATAGTTAGTCTCTCCACTCATTGAGGTTGTCCTCGTGGGCGAGGTCGATGAGTGGACAGTGTTGTTTGTAATCTAGCTTTACTGAGCTGGCTATACAGGTCGTGGTTTTGGCGAGAGGACAACATGGCTTTCTGAGGGTTGCATATTTTGAATTCTTCGAGTTTCTCGGGAAGTTCATTGGAGCCATCTAGTCCAAGAGAAAAGGTGACGTGTCATGACGTCATCTATCATAATGACGATGTTTTTTGACGTGTTGCATCGATTCTAGTGTGACCCTTGATTGGTTCTACCATTTCGATATTCGGTATGGTTTGTTCATTTTGAAACTTTTCCAAACTCCTTCCATTTCATAAGCATAGCTTTTTCCTCATCCCCTTCACAAAATCCTTCTAACTTTCTGTTGTTTTCTTTGCTTTACCATATTGTTTCTACAACAATGTATGGCCTACCATTAGATATCCATATGGAAGACCAGTTCATTCCTCTAGATGTTGATTTTCCCAACCAGGGGGAAGATGGTGGAACTGCTACTGAGAAGGAAATCCTCTTCACTGTAGAGGAAATTGTACCTCGATGTCCCAATGTTAAACCTAACTTCCAAAAGGCGCCAGAAGTGGTGATGGAGAGGTTTAAATTTATGATGATGGCTAAATGACTAACCGAACTCAAGGTTAGACTCGGCCAACCTGGTCACGTAGACTTGATCCTTGCGGGCGACGACGAGGTTCGATTTCACTGTCTCGGAGGGAGAAGAGGCGTAAAGAGATCTTCGTTAAATTGAAATATAAATACCTTGAATATCGCGGCAAGTATAGGGATCTCCGCAGTTGATTTCACAAGGGCGGCGACATGCAGGTCCTGAGGGACGAATTGAAGAAGAGGGACGATGAGTTGGTGCTGGCCATTGAGAAGTGTAACGTCCTTGAGGGGACATAGAGAAGTAAGGAAGAGGAGCTTGAGGTTAGCAAAGGCATAGAGGACCAATGCAATGACCTTCAGACTAGGGTGGTCAAGGAATCTAGAAGAGTGCCGATTTCAGTTGGAGGCCCTCGGTGGCAAGGTTGCCGAGAAGCGGGAGGAGGTCGAGAAAGCAAAATCCTCTCGTTTGGACACTTGGAGGAAGGCGGAGATATTCGAGTTGGCGAATAGGACTCTTCATGCTGAGCGAGAAAATGATCAAGCAACGGCGAGAGCTAAGGAAGACCGGCTCGAGGAGAGGATCAGAGAGCTGAAAAAAGACAACTTCGTCCTTCATAATCGAGTGACTGCTCTAGAGACCGAGAAGGCTCAACTTCTTGCACGGTTGTCCTCGTCCAACACATCCAATTTTCCCAGTGTTCCTCGGGAGTTGTACAAAGAATGGATTCATGCCAAGGCCCGGCTAGATGTGTTTCGGGACTTGCATGCAGTGGGTTCTGATCTTGAGACTACCCTTGAGGATGCTCGGGTTAAGGCTCATGAAGCTTGAGTTACTTGTAGATATGATCCCGTTACGCCTCAAGCTGATAAGAAGGATGTGGAAGAGGGTGTGGACTAGCTCGAGGAGGATTCCTAGTATGATACCACTTATCCCCCAGACGAATGTGGCGAGAATGTCGGGGGCCGAGGTGATAAGGTCACGGAGAACCGTGATGGCGAGGGCCAGTAATCTTCCCCTTAGACTTTTTATATATTTTTTCTACCTCTCTAAGAGTCCTTGTAATGAGAACAGATTTTGTATATAGATGTTTAAGTTGTTTTTACACCTTTTTCCATATCTATTACTTGTTTCCCCACTCATGTATTTTGCTTTTGTTGCTTGCTTGCTTATGACCTCTGTTATTTCTATTATCAATGTCTTCTAATTGGTCATGGCCTTGTTGATGGCTATTTATGGGTCGTATCTGCCCTTTGTTTATATGGGTCGGGTGCACCTCTTCTTTTAGGTTAGGTTAATAGATGTTGTTTGAACTTATTTGATTTTGGTCTTTTGCCAGGTCGTGATCGAGGGACGAAAGGTGTTTGTTCGAGTTGGATCGAACTTAACCTTTTATTAAATTGCGGTCGAGGGTCGATAGGTGTTTGTTCGAGCGTGGTCGAACTTAAACTTTTATTAAATCGCGATCGAGGGCCGACGGGTGTTTGTTCGAGCATGGTTGAACTTAACCTTTTGTTAAACCGCGGCCTAGGACCGATAGGTAATGTTTCAATGTAGTCGAATTAACCTTTTGTTAAATCACGGTCGAGGGTCGATAGGTGTTTGTTCGAGCGCGGTTGAACTAACCTTTTGTTTAAATTCCAGCCAAGGGCCGATAGGCGTTTGTTCGAGCTGGGTGGAACTTAACCTTTTATTAAATCGTTGTTTATACTTTTATTAAATCGCGCTCGAGGGCCGGTAGATGTCGTTCGAGTTGGGTCGAACTTAACCTTTTATTAAATTGTGGTCGAGGGTTGATTGGTGTTGTTCTAGCTGGATCAAACTTAAAATTTTTAAAATGCGATCGAGGGCCGATAGGTGTTATTCGAGGTGGGTTGAACTCAAGCTGGATTGAAACTAACCTTTTTGAAATGCGGCTGAGGGTCGATAGGTATTGTTCGAGCTGGGTCAAACTTAACCTTTTTAAAATGCGGTCGAGGGCCCATAGGTGTTGTTAGAGCTAGGTCGAACTTAACCTTAACATAAAAGGAGCTATGATAAATGTAAGTTTCATATTACTTTGACATTGTTGCGTCAGGTTATATGATTAGGGAGATTTATAGGTTTTGGGCATTGGCTGGCGTACCAGTCCTAGTCTCGTCTACCTAGTCCCTTCATTGTTTTGACTTGGAGAGTATTGTGGAGTCGGGAAATGAAAGAGAAAAATATCGCATAATTCGACTCAAACTATTCCCTTTGCCGCCTCATTAAAAACCTCCTTGCGAAAATCCTATTGGGACAAAACTCAAGTGAGGGAAAAATAGTATGACTTGGGGGACACTTCTTCCCTTAGAAGTTGAAGTATTTGAGGTGGTTGATGTTCCAATTGATTGGTAATTGCTTTCTTTCCATTGTCTCTAACTGGAATGAACCCTTGTTTGCTTTGGATGTGATTTTGTACGGACCATCCCAGTTTGTTCCTAGCTTGCCTTCTCGTGGGTCTTTGCTTGCTTGAGTTTTGCTTTTGAGTACGTAGTCCCCGACTTTGAGCAGCCGAACCTTTGCTTTTTTGTTGTAATAACATTCTGCTTGCTGCTTTTGGGCCACCATCCTTATGTACTCCATATCTCTTCGTTCATAGATTTTATCGAGTTCCTACCTTCTACTCTAATCATTACTAGTACCGCTTTTGTGGGAGTATCTTAAGCTGGGATCTCCTACTTCAACTGGTATAACTTCTTCGGTCCCATAGACCAAAGAATAATGCATCTCTCTTGTGCTCGTCTTTGGGGTAGTTTTATACGCTCATAATACTTCTGGTAGTATCTCCGGTCACAGTCCCTTAGCATATTCGAGCTTTTTCTTTATGATGTTTAATATGGACTTCTTGGAGGACTCTGCTTGTCCGTTACCCGATGGGTGATACGGGGTCATTAGTATCCCCTGATATATCATTTCTTGAAGAACTCGACGATTTCCTTTCCCGTGAACTAGGGTACTGATCTTCTTAGGTAGGCCAAATCGGTAGATAATGTTCCTCCAAATAAAGGTGATTACCTCTTGTTCCTATATTTGGGCGAACGCTCATGCTTCCACCCATTTAGAGAATTAGTCAGTTAAAATCAAAAAGAATTGTACATTACCTCGCCTTCTAGGAGGGGGACCACGATGTCCATTCCTCATTTGATGAACGACCACGTGGAGGTAATTGAGTGGAGGTGTTTGCCTTCTTGGTTAATCATTTGGTGTATTTTGGCATTGTTCGCATTTCTTCACAAATTCTAAGGCGTCTTTTTTTATGGTGGGCCAGTAGTATCCTGCCCGTATGAGGCATCTGATGAGTGCTCGATTTCCTGAGTGAGCACCGTAGTGGCCTTTATGGACTTCTTCAAAAACACGTTGGGTATGGTTTGGGCCCAAGCATTTCGCTAGAGGGTCGCTGTAAGTCATCTTGTATAGGTCGCTATGGAGGAGACTGTATCTGACTGCTTGCATTCTTAGTTTCTTGGCTTCTTTTTTATCATTTAGGAGTATGTCGTCCTTCAAATAGGCGATAATACGAATACGCCAAATCCCAAGTTAGGCTTACAAATCTTACCTTGATTTGGTCTAGTGACGAGTTGAGGAGGTGGACTACACGTTTATCTCCGGTCGCGATGCTCTTGGTAATTGCGGCTAATTTAACGAGGCTATCTGCTTCAGCAATATATGCACGCGAGATCTGGTTGAATTGGCAGTTGTCGAACTCAGGAAACAACTTACAAATCTCGGTTTGGTATTTTTGTAATCTTTGTTCTTTGATTTGGAAAGTCCCTGTAACTTAGTTGACCACAAGTTGGGAATCACAACGGAGTTTCAACCGCTTCGCCCCGTATTTGAGTTCTAGCTTCAATCCTGCCACTATGACCTTATACCCGGCCTCATTTTTAGTCTAATATGGACATCTTATGGATTGGCGAATTACTTTGCCTGTAGGGACCTCAAGCACGAGTCCCAGTCTGTATCTGGAAGTGTTGGATGTGCCATCGATATATAGGACCCAATCGTCTTATGTTTGAAGACAAAGTTGGATAGCTTCCTTCTCGACTTTAGGCATTATCTTTGTATTGAAGTATGCGATGAAGTCAACGAGCACCTACGATTTTATTGTCATTCGAGGCTGATATGTGATATCATGCTCGCTTAGCTCGATGGCCCATTTGGCCATCCTCCCCGATAGCTCAGGTTTATGCAAAATGCCTCTCAGGGGGAAGGTGGTAACGACCGAGATAGGGTGGTACTGGAAATAGGGTCTAAGCTCTCGTGAAGCTATGACTAGTTCCAATATTAGTTTCTCGAGGTGTGGGTACCTCAGTGATGATGAGTGTTTTGATAATGTAATAGATAGGAGATTGTGTACCTTTGTTTTCTCTGATCAGGCTTGCACTTACTACTACTTTGGAGATAGCCAGATAGACGAAGAGATGTACCCCAAGTTCGGTCTCTAAAAGTAGGGGTGGTGATGAAAGATATGCCTTCGGTTCTTGCAAAGCTTGTATCCACTCGGGTGTCCACTCGAGGTCGTTGTCCTTTTTTAGCACACCAAGAAATTTGTGAGGGGCAAACAAATTTGCATTAGTTATTAAGAATTGACTAAATTTACCTGGTTCCCAAAGTTTGTAGCCGATGTAGGCCTTTTACTAGAGTTATTGAGGTCTAATTGAACGGGGTCAAGGTCTTTTATGGTTGAGTCCGCATCCTCAACCATTTCGAGATTTGTGATGACGTCCCTAGTCTCCTCTTGCATCGACCTCATCCCTGTTGATTGATATGACTCTTTTTCCTTATCTCTTTGTTGTTGGTTTGTCGGATTGTCTAAGGTGATGCGGTAGAACTTCCAGGATGTATATTGTTCTCCACATATGCTGAATATTCCTCAAAGTATTGGGAATTTGATTACTTGGTATACGCTGAAGGGGATGGATCTCATGGGATGTATACATAGCCGTCCTTCTATGGCGTTGTACTTGGTGGCCTAGTCCATGATGTGGAATGTTGTCTCCAGCGTCACACCGCCAGCCAAGACGAGGAGTGTAATTTCTCCCAATGTCCATTCAACTGCATTATTAAAATTGGTTAGCGTGATGCAACACGACACTATCTTGTCCTTGAGTCTCATTTGGGTGAGGACTCGGGGGTGGATAATGCATGCTCCACTTTCATATTCCACCATGTACGTTTGACATCAGTAGCTAAAATGTGCAAAGTAATGACGAGAGCATCATTATGAGGGAAAGTCAAATCGTCGGCATCTAACTCATCGAAGATAATACTTTTTGCGAGTCCGTCATACCATTCGCAGGTGACAGATTGCTTGAGCTTGTGAGTGGTGGTGAACTTAACGTCATTGATATAGGCGTCCTCACTGCCGCCGATGATCATGTTCATAGTACAAGCTGGTGATAGTAGCTTCGGTGGACCTTGGTACTCATGTCCTCTAGCGAAGTTCTTTCTACCATTTTTACTTAACAGCTCTTTGAGGTGTCCCTACCGCAACATGTTTACAACTTATTGCCTAATGGTGATGCAATCTTTCGTTTTGTGCCCACGTTACGAGTGGAACTCATAGAGGGCATTGGATTTTCTAGTGCTCGGACCTCATCTTTGGCGGCTACTTTACCTTCGTTCTGAGTTTCTCCAGAGCATAGACTATTTCTGTAGGTGACACACAAAAATTGTGAGCAAATAATAATGGGGGCATACCTCTCTCATTCAGGTGAATCCCTGTCCTTAGCCTAGATAGGCCTTCTTTATAGTGGAGGGAGGGCGAGGCGGGTGCCTTAACGTGTGGCCGGTGTCGTTCCCTATTGTGCCGTGAGACCAAGTGATCCCTTCTGATGTTGTCTCTTCGTTCTTTTTTGGACTCGACTTGTACCGAGATGAGCCGATGAATTGGTTCGTTGAGGTCATCCTCATCTGCTAGGACTACGACATAATAAGAATTATGGATTTCGTCCCAAGTGGTTGGAGAATATTTCATCAATCGGCTCAACAGTTTTCTAGTCGCTCTCAAGCCATCTCTACTCAACCCGTTCTGGAAAACCACGACTGTCATCATCTCAGACATGTTTGACAGAGTCATCCTTACCCTGTTGAATCGGGCGAGGAAGTCCCTCAATCCCTCTCCGACGGACTGTCTGATAGTGAAATGTCATTTACTCTCATTTCGGCCCTCCTGGCCCTGGCATGTACCATTACGAACTTATTAGCCATTTTCTTGAAAGTTTCTATGGAGCGGGCTGGTAGTTGTGAGTACCATGTTAATACCCCTTCATTAAGGGTTTTGCCAAACTTCTTCAGCAAAATAGAGGACACTTGTTCCTTGGTGAGGTTATTGCCTTTCACAGCGGTGACGTAATGAGTCACATGATCTTTGGGATCAGTCGTTCCATCGTATATCCTAAGGTAGGGGGACATTTTGAAGGTTTTTTATATGGTATACGGTGCTGATTCTTTGTTGTATGGCTATTCTAAGAACCTACCGACGTCCCTCTTTGGCAATAGCTTAGGAGCGCCTGTTATCTTGTCGACTCGTTCTTGGTATTCTTTCATTTGATCTTTTAGTGCTTTATTTTCATTCTCCATTTCCTCCATCCTATTTAGAACAACAGCGAGGGTGCTATCACCAGCATTGTTAGTAATGTTGTGATTTATACCTAGAGTAGGAGTTGGAGGGTCTGGTCGGTCGCTCTGTTCGTCTGCTCGTTGTATTGTGCAAGCTCTTGTGGTCTCTATAGTTGTGCATAGAGCAGGCTTGTTGAGAATGCTTACTAGCACATCGGTCAGCCATGCTTCGAGGAGCTTTTTCACGATCGGTGGCGTCCCTTCTTCTGTTGACATGGAAGCCCCATTTTTTGTTGGTTTTTTTTATACTACAATGGGGAGGAGGCGACCTCTCGTGCCTAGGGGAGACAATGGGCGTCACGTCCTTGCCTATAGTTTTACAGCTCTCGTTGATAGCATTCATGAGGTTGCTAGGGAAATCACCTATTACTTTAGTTCTCTATCCTTTGTTACCTTCCATATAGGTTTTTGTACGTGCAAAGAAAGAGGATAAATCTTAGGATTTGTGAAGTTAGTGACACACGTTAGCTGTATATCTAAGGAAACTAAAAAGTTAACTAAGAAATCCCCACAGACGACGTCAAACGTTTTGACCAAAAATATAGATTTCGGTTCAACCAATTAGATTTGTATAAAGAAGAGTTAATCTTAGTTAAAAATAATGTCCAAAAGATAAAACTACCGGTGTCAAAATAAAATAACTAGTATATTCTGCCCAGATGGTAATGAATATGAGCAATGATAACAATATTCAATGACCCAAAAAGATGGAATATAGCATTAAATAGTAATAAATAGCAATAAATAACATTTAAGTAAATAAAGCGTGTGAGTCGCCCAAAAAGAAATGAAATCAATAGTTATTCTTTCTGACAATGATGAATGATTAAACCTTTGAACATTTGGGTTGTTCTTGGATACGATGGAAATGCTCGACAAGAATTTTGGTAAAAATATTATTTTTGTATACTTGCAATATGACCGTATTCTCTCTATAAAGTTAATATGTTCTTTACAAATCAATATTCCATATCCCCTATCATTGTATCACTTTCTATTTATAGGGAATATTTTTCTAGAAAACCCTAGTAGTACATGTGCATAGAATATTCACTAGAATATTCTCCTTTACTTCCTATCATAAAACTAGTCGTTATCACCCTATCTAAGATGCTCGACCTCGACCTTGATCCATGGTGACGTCGCGACCTTGATCTTTATTGACTCTTCGACTACATCCTTCAATGATTTAAGGCTACTTCACCCCGAGGTCAGTCTATGTGGGGACATCACCGATAGCACGTGGTAGTATAGTGTTGACGTGGCTTGTCCATATCAAAGATATTTTTTGGCCTATACATGTATAAAGAATATTTAAATATGATAGTGTATATATCACTTTTCTATGTTATCCTACCAACGAGAATCTAATAGATTAATTGCAACTTTTGTATATAAATCATTTTCAAGTTTCAAAGCTCTACACCACTTTGGTTCTAGTATGATCAGGAGTTGCCGCTTTAGCGCGAATGAAATCATTTCTCAATATAAAAAAGAATCTTTCTCTTAAGGCCGGTAACCTAGACACTCAAATCAGTTGAAAGATAGCTCATGGAATTTATCACACCTCCTTTTTACCTACACCCCCAAGAAGGGGTATATAAGGGAGTTTTTTCCAACTTAAAGTAACAATCAAAACGGGATTATTTATTTATTAAAATCAGAGTCGCCACTTGGGATAATTTTATGGTGTCCCAAGTCATCGGTTCAAATCCCGAGTCGGGGAAAAGATTGACTCTGTATGACAGTCCGCGAACACAGAAATTCGGGTAAGGAATTTTGTTAACCCGAGAGAAGGTATTAGGCATTCCCGAGTTCCGTGGATCTAGCACGGTCGCTCAACTATTATAATTGGCCTATTATCTGATTTTAGTACATGTTTTAGCCTATAGTACAATTTTAAACTTTGTAACCGCTTTTATTTAATTATATTTTAGGAGGATTTCAACGTTATTAAAAATATGTCTTGAACCACGTCACATAAATGCACCCGCGGTCCATGACACACTTTATCTAACGTTGTTGAGATTTGGATTTGGGTCACATAAATGCACACCCGAGTTTAGGAAAGTAATTTTTAAATAGCGCACATAAAGCAACTACGCACTTTCAACTTTGCGAGGGCCATGAAAATTCAACTAAATGGCACGCCTCGAATTATTTTAAAAGAAAAGAGTTGTATTTCACTAAGGCAAACTAAAGATGTTCCTACTTTAATCTAATTAGGTATCACAACCACGCCACGGGAACCGTACCCGTAGTTGTAATAATTTAACTGCGTGCCTAAAAGTATAATAGCGATGTTCGTGAGTTACTTAACTTAATCAAATTTCGAATTAAAAAAAAAGCATCAGAAATTGCAATGTTCCATCTCTATATTTTGGCACAACTACACGTGACCTCAACGAAAACTAATTTGAAGATGATAATTATTCCCTCACACAGTTTTTTTTGCTATTATATTTTTCTACTTTATCAAAATCCATTCTTAGATTATACGAACAAACATGGTATCCTAACTTAAGAAACCAACACAAGTACCTATTAAATTAACCCAGAATAAAGATGAATAAGATTGAGATCACTTAAAGAGCAAAATAAGAATTCATACATGTGTTACTAAACATTCTTAAACTACCAAGAAGACATTCAATTTTAAATAATTCAAGAAGTAGAATAACGAACCAAGTCTCTAGCAGACTTTAGGAACGAAAGAAACGATTTGCACATTTACACAAGATCTACTTTAGAGGCCAGCCATAGAAATCTAATTAATTCCTCTTAACAACCCAACATCAATGATCCAATAACACCAAAAATTGATAAACAAAATAAAATCACACGTGAAAGCATGCTAACAGAGAAGTGGTGATCCATCAACAACATTCATCAAGCTATGGTCATAAGATGAGATAAGAACAAAAGAACCTTTTATAGATGCATTAGAGCTTCGATTCCTTGACAGCTTTTGAAGCTAAAACACCGACAAAACTACGTACAAGACCTCAACAGAAACTCGACCAAACCTCCTCGAACTCGGCTACAACGGACACCTCGACTCGATTCTTAGACTTTGGACTGGAATGCTCGATGGTTATGGAGTATTTTCAGGCGATGTTCTCGCTGTATTTCTATCCATCTCCATCATAACAGTCAAAAGGAAAGGGGAGACGATGAGAATAGAGAGCAGTGGCTGTATTAGATTTCTCCGGCGAATCCGGTGACGAGAAAGAGCGGCGACGGCATAGATCTTCAAGAAGTGTCAGGGCCATGTTTGATTTTTTGTCTTGTGCCTGTATGTGTGTGTTCCGGCGAGTGGGTGGTGAAGGGGTCAAGAAGAAGATGAAGTCAGGGGGTCGTTTTGAAAGAGATGAGATCCAGAGAGGGGGGTCCGCGTATGTCTATTGTGGCTGATCTCTTTTTTCAAATTTCAGGTGTTACTCCTATATATCTAGGTCCTAGAGTCTAGGTTTATATTTTGTGTATTTTGCCAATTAGTCCCTAGGTCTTTTTGTGTTAAGTCATTAGGGTCTTTTTATTTATTTTTTGTTCCAAAGAAGAGTCTAGAAGGGTCCCTAGGATTAGCTTAATAGGTATTGGATATTGAGCTTAAGGAATGAGCTAGAAACTTGGGCTTTTATGACTAACTATATTTAAAATTAGCTAAATTAACTAAAAGTATTATCAAAAATATTAATTAGCTCTACTTAAGTAAAAATAATTATTTAAATAAGACTGACCATTAAAACAAAACTATTTTTTTGGTATTTTTTCAAGACTAAAAATGACTACAAAACATTAATGGAACAATTTTTGTAATTTTGATTTTTCTTGTAATAAAATAAATTAAAAGAGTAGAAATTAGTTTAAATATCTATATTAGGCCTAGATTAAATATTACGTGCTAAACTATGGAAAATCTTGGGAAGGGTCAAAAATCACATGTCTACAGTTGCCCCTCTTTGACTGGAAACGCGAAGAGTTTTCAGATAAAGAATGACTAGACAGGTTTTTTGACCCGACCCTGATTTAGGGAGACCAAAACTAAGAGAAAGGAAGAGAATGTGACCGAGCCCTGGTATTTAATCTGCCTACATATCCTTGACTATAAAGGAATCAGGTCATTCAGAAGTGAATGAGGTGATGGAGTATGCGGAGGTGGAGAGTCGATTGAGGTGCCGTCGAGGTTCCGGTCCACGTTCCCGTTATTACATCAAAATCAAAAATGAAAAAGACTAACTAAGCCTATCAGCTACGAGTTACAAGATTCCTATCTATGAGTTTTCTGAAGCTTGATCTTGAGTCTTAGTTGGTTCTTCATGCGGACTCTGATCTGAATCTTGATGCTTGTTAGTTGTAGGTGTTGGTTCAATATTCTTCAGCTTTTTCAAATAAAGACGGGACATGCAAATCTTGTGACCTCAGCCCTGTTTTGAGCAGCTCACATCTTTCATTAACTTCTGCATTTGGATTCACTTCTTGTCTTTCTTTTTTTTTCTTTTTATTCTGGATTGTGACTAACTTCTGTTGATCATCTTAGACTGCTGACTCGCATTCTTGACGCGAGCTTCTTTTGTTGCTGACCTGAATTGCATTCTGAATTGAATTCCCTTTTTTCAGGTGGGCGCCTAATTGCTGAACTTTAACCGTCTTCTCTTGTTACTTGACACTATTTTCCCTTGCACCTTGAACCATTTTCCCTTGAAACTTGAACTATCTTCCTTTGAAACTGCTTTCTCTTGAAACTTGAGTTGTCTTCCTTTGAAACTGCTTTCCCTTGAAACTTGAGTTGTCTTCCTTCGAAACTGCTTTTGCTTGAAACTTGAGTTGTCTTCCTTCGAAATGGCTTTCCCTTGAAACTTGAGTTGTCTTCCCTTGTTCTCCAGGTGGGCTCCTGATTACAACAAAACAAACAAAACAAAAGAAATTTTCCTGCCCCAGTTTGATATTGGGAATATCTGTGAGTGTTAACAAAACTATAAATCACTTGCGTTGCTGATGAAGGATGCAATGATGAGAGTAAAATTAATGACTCGACTAGTATGTGCGTCTTCTAAACATGATTGAGCTTGCGAAAAACTATAAACTAAGCTTGACTAAAGTAAAAACTGACCCTATTCTCCAGGCGGGCCCCCTGATTTCAGGAAAACTAAACATTGATAATCTTAAGAAAACTAAAAAAATGACCCCCCCCCCCTTTTTCAAATTCAGACTTCCTTTTTTTTTAAATTATTATCCTAGGAAAAAATTCATCGGACTAGGTTTTCTATCTTAGGAGAAAGATTTATCAGACTAAGATTTCTATCCTAGGAGAAAATTCATCATACTATGTCTCTTTTCTTATCTTAGGAGAAAGATTCATCAGACTAAATTTTGATCCTAGGAGAAAGTTCATTAGACTAGCTCTTCTATCTTAGGAGAAAGATTCATCAGACTAAGATTTTGATCCTAGGAGAAAATTCATCAGACTAGGTCTCTTTTCTTATCTTAGGAGAAAGATTCATTAGACTAAGATTTTGATCCCAGGAGAAAGTTCATCAGACTAGGTCTTCTATCTTAGGAGAAAAATTCATCAGACTAAGATTTTGATCCTAGGAGAAAAGTCATCAGACTAGGTCTTCTAATTTGTTATCTTAGGAGAAAGATTCGTCAGACTAAGATTTATATCCCAGGAGAAAATTCATCAGACTAGGTTTGCTATCTTAAGAGAAAGATTCATCAGACTAAGATTTATATGCGGAGGAAAATCCATCAGACTAGGACTTTTTATCCTAGGAGAAAAAATGTGAAGATCAATGGCAAGATTTTATGCACAATAGCAAGACAAATAAAGGCAAAGATTTGAGAAAAACTTTCCTTTGTCAGCTCTTCTCGTCTTTTCTTTTTCTTCTCTCTTTTTTTTTGTTTTTTTTTCTCTTTTTGAATCACTTTCCTTGCACTGCTTTGTTCCTGTTTCATACAAAGAAAAATCTGTCAGTTTTAAAAATGGTGGTCGATTTGTGGCCTTGAGTCTTGGGCAGCTTGGCTTCTGCTCAATCAGCTTGAGTCGGTCTCAAAAGACTTTTGTTCTGCACCAACTCTGATTGTTTCACACCAGTACCATTTGTATTTGCAGCTCAAACAGCCTTATCCCAATTGGAGATCTTTGCTTAGGTGACTTTTTCCGATATCTTGAATGACTTCTTGCTTTTGAGCAATTTGTCTGCCAGAGAGAATCACCAGTTATCTTTGCTTGCGCCAAGTAGGCTGACAGGAGTCTTTAGGGGGAGCCTTTGCATGAATCCTCAAGGCATGTTGACAGTAACAACTGAGTGTGCTGGCCAAATTCACTTTGTGCAACTGAAAAGCTGGTAGCAGATTTTGAAATCTTTTCTAGCTTGTTTTGAGAAGGACTGACTCAGGGTGAAGGACACAATGACGCAACGAAACAAATATTAATAAGAAATGCCCATGTTGGAAGGACAGAAGGAAGAATTTTTTTTTTTCAATAACTAGCCTTAATGATCATAACATGCATTTTGGACTCAACAGCCTAATCTATCAAACTAATCCAATCTTCCCTTTTACCATTTTTATGATCTTTGAAGTCGGGCCTATCCATGCTAATCATTTACATCAGCTTCACGACTCACTTTCGATTAATGGTGCCCCGAGGAATTTTCACCAACAAGCATCTCTCATTTATTCATCTCTACTTACCGTCGCCTTACTGTGCCCATGAGGATTTTCACTAGTAAGACTCTCTCATTTTTTTTCCTTTTTCTTTTTCTTTTTCTTACTTTTTGTGAGTAACTTGACAGTGTTAAATGTCGTGTGACAACCGATGCTCATTGCATGCTTCTCTTGGCATTCTTGAAGGCATATCGGGAGGTCTTTATTTGGAAGATTTTTGGATAGGGTTGGACGAAAGGCTGACATGAAGGCTCAAAGTAAACTCAAAATGAGGGGTTATGGACTTACAAATCTTGGAACCAACTCTTTTACAAGTGAAATAAAAATCTCTGCCCCAGTTTCAGCTATTGGGGATTTTTTTAGATTTTTTTTTTTGAATTCTTATTTGGTTGGACCGAACCGTGAGGCTGCCTACGTATCCTTATTTTTTAAGGAATCAGGTCGAACGTAGTTCATGTTTTTTTTACTCTTGACTCTAAACTTGATTCCAAAAGAGGGTGGTCAAAGAAAATAACACAGGTTCAAAAGGGATAAAAAAGGGTATAAAGTGTTTGGATAGCAGAAAAAGGACCTCCCAGCCTCGAGAACGCCAATTATAGTATTTTTTTCACGATCACATCATTGATGAACATGCGTGACTTCTTGGATCTTTTTCAGTGTAAAGCTGTATGAGCAATACTTTCCTCGTTGTGAATGACCCTTGTCAATTTGGGTGACTTTTCTTGGATTTTGTCTTGATGTAGAAGATGCATTTTGCCACTAACTGATCCATTTCAAGTTGTCTGGAATACACCTTCTATTGAAAATACTTTCTATCTCTTAGTACTAAACAGACTTCAGCCCATCCGATTATCCTTAAGACTGATCTTCTCAAATGATTCAAAAGGTAGAGATCCTTAACTTCCATGAGCATGACTGCTTTGGTTCCATGTAAACTTGGCTCATGCTTATTTTCCAAATGTTCCATGTCTTTATTCATCTTCCAAAAGTGTCTCTTTCTCACTTATCCAATTCAAGACTAAGTCAGTTTTCTAAGATCTGGCCAAAATTTCCGCATGTATGTCATGTCACTAAAACTAGCGTGAAAGAACTATGCACAAAATGGACACAAAATGACTGACATATTTTTTTTATTGAATAAAGGATAGCAGGGTACGATAACACAAAAGAAGAAGAAAAAATGACAAAATAAGCTACCATGGCTAAAAGAGGAGTGACTTTCGAGTTACTAAGTGACATCTTAGCCACACATTCGCACATCAACATTACCACAACATTTGACCATTTTAATTGCTTTGGATTCAACACTCAAATTTTGACAATCATCGCGAGCAGCCCATGTCCTATTGTTCAAAACTGGTAAATTCAACCCCACATTTGCCTCCATTTTTTATTTTCACCGCCAACTTGCCTGCTTGCCTTTTTGTGACTTTGGATCAACAACAATGGTGCTTGTTCCATTGGTTGAGAAGATGCATTTATTTCTGAGAGATATTGGATTATTTTTGCCATTGCAAACCAACAAACCGACCATCCTTGACTACCTTTTATTCCAAAACATCAAGCATGTTACAATAAACACTCTTTTTTTTTCTTTTTTCTTTCTTTTCTCTTTTTTTCTACCATTCAATCGAACCTCATGTGGGTTTGCCTACGTATCATGTGGGAACATAAATCAGATCTTGCGTAGTTCGGAAAAATCATGAATAAAGTAAATAAACTAACTTTTTTTTTGAATTTTTTAATTTATTTTTTTGAAAGAAAGGAAATATTTTTGGATTTTAATTTTTCTTCCGCATTTTTGCAAAGAAAGACTTCTAAAGAAGAAAGATTATTTTTTGAATTTTTTTCTGGACTTTCGAAAGAAAATATTTTTGGAATTTTATTTTGAATTTATGAAAGAAATTCTTTTAAAAAAAGAAATAATTTTTGAATTTTGAATTTTCTTTTCAATTTTGAAAGAAGAATCAAAATATTTTTGGATTTTTGGAAGAAATTTAAAGAAACTATTTTTGTATATTTTTTAAAAAAACAATTAGTGTCTAAAAGAAAGGCTTTCTGAAGAAGGAAGTAATGGAAAATATTTTTGGATTTTTTAAAAATTTGGGTCTAAAAAAAAGACTTTTTTAGAGAGGAAGTAAAGGAAATATTTTTGGATTTTTTTGAAAATTATGGGCCGGAACCGATGAGGTTTGCCTACGTATCTCACATCCGGTGAGAATCAGACCCGCGTAGTTCGCCCATTTTTGGCGGAACAGAAAAATATGGCTTATTTTGAAATGACTTTTCTTTTTTCAAAATTTCGATAGAGTTTCAAGATATTTCAAATACCTACCTCTCACTCTCTTTTCTTTTTTCTTCTTTCTCCTTTTTTTTTTGATTTTCTCTTTTTTTTTTCATTTTCTTTCCCTATTCTAGAAGTTAGTCAACATGCAAGCCGAAACAGACAGATACGCAAGTAGCACGTAAGATGCATGAGGATGGTCTTTTAATTTGGGTACACCTGTCCTAGACGGATCCAACCCCTGTGTTGGGTCCCCAAAGTCAAATGCACATGATGCAAACAATCGTTCCAACTAGGGATCCGGCATGAGGCTGAGTTATACTAGGTTTAAAACCTGGGTTTATTGTTCTAGACCTGGCTTACCCGAGCGGACAACTCGAACCAAGGGAAGGGCTGCGTACCGGTAACCAAAAGATCATCTGGCTTTGCAACTTGTCCGAACCTCATTCTATTTGGGATATGACACTAACAGAAAGAAGTCACACCAGCATGCACTCCTCAGGAGAGAGAAGAGAGGGGTTTCGTAGCAGTTTATATATAAAATTTAGATAATATCAAGGCGATAAAAAGCAACATTTAGCACATTAGGCCCAAACATGTAAATAAAATCAGATAATAAATAAATTCAAATATAATGATTATTCTAAGCTCGAATTTTTGAACCTTGAACCAGAGAATCTGGGTTCTTATACCCAGCAGAATCACCAGAGCTGTCACGCCTCCTTTTTACCTACACCCGCGAGAAGAGGTATATAAGGGAGTTTTTTCCAACTTAAAGTGACAATCGAAACAGGATTATTTATTTATTAAAATCAGAGTCGCCACTTGGGATAATTTTATGGTGTCCAAAGTCATAGGTTCAAATCCCGAGTCGAGGAAAAGATTGACTCTGTATTACAGTCCGCGAACACAGAAATCCGGGTAAGGAATTCTGTTAACCCGAGAGAATGTATTAGGCATTCCCCAGTTCCATTGTTCTAGCACGGTCGCTCAACTATTATAATTGGCCTATTATCTGTTAGTACATATTTTAGCCTATAGTGCAATTTTAAACTTTATAACCGCTTTTATTTAATTATTTTATTTTAGGAGGATTTCAACGTTATTAAAAATATGTCTTGAACCACGTCACATAAATGCACCTGCGTTCCACGACACACTTTGTCTAACGTTGTTGAGATTTGGACTTGGGTCACATAAATGCACACCCGAGTTTAGGAAAGTAATTTTTAAATAGCGTGCATAAAGCAACTACGCTCTTTCAACTTTGTGAGGGACATGAAAACTCAACTAAATGGCACGTCTCGAATTATTTTAAAAGAAAAAAGTTGTATTTCACTAAGGCAAACTAAAGATGCTCCTACTTTAATCTAATTAGGTATCACAACCACACCACGGGAACCGTACCCGTAGTTGTAATAATTTAATTGCGTGCCTAAAAGTATACTAGCGATGTTCATGAGTTACTTAACTTAATCAAATTTCGAATTAAAAAAAAAGCATCAGAAATTGCACTGTTCCATCTCTATATTTTGGCACAACTACACGTGACTTCAACGAAAACTAATTTGAAGATGATAATTATTCCCTTACACACAGGTTTTTTTTCTATTATATTTATCTACTTTATCAAAATCCATTCTCAGATTATACGAACAAACATGGTATCCTAACTTAAGAAACCAACACAAGTACCTATTAAATTAACCCAGAATAAAAATGAATAAGATTGAGATCACTTAAAGAGCAAAATAAGAATTCATACATATATTACTAAACATTCTTAAACTACCAAGAAGACATTCAATTTTAAATAATTCAAGAAGTAGAATAACGAACCAAGTCTCTAGCAGACTTTAGGAACGAGAGAAATGATTTGCACATTTACACAAAATCTACTTTAGAGGCCAGCCATAGAAATCTAATCAATCCCTTTTAACAACCCAACATAAATGATCCAATAACACCAAAAATTGATAAACAAAATAAAATCACACGTGAAAGCAAGCTAACAGAGAAGTAGTGATCCATCAACAACATTCATCAAGCTATGGTCATAAGATGAGATAAGAACAAAAGAACCTTTTATAGATGCATCAGAGCTTCGATTCCTTGATAGATTGTGAAGCTAAAACATCGACAAAACTATGTACAAGACCTCAACAGAAACTCGACCCAACCTCCTCGAACTCGGCTACAACGGACACCTCGACTCGATTCTTGGACTTTGGACCGGAATGCTCAATGGTTATGGAGTATTTTCAGGCGATGTTCTCTCTTTATTTCTATCCATCTCCATCATAACAGTCAAAGGGAAAGGGGAGACGATGAGAATGGAGAGCAGTGGCCGTATTAGATTTCTCCGGCGAGTCCAGTGACGAGAAAGAGCGGCGACGGCATGGATCTTCAAGAAGTGTCACGGCTGTGTTTGATTTTTTGTCTTGTGCATGTGTTGTGTGTTCCAGCGAGTGGGTGGTGAAGAGATCAAGAAGAAGATAAAGTCAGGGGAGTCGTTTGAAAGAGACGAGATCCAGAGAGGGGGGTCCTCGTATGTCTATTGCGGCTGATCTCTTTTTTCAGATTTTAGGCATTACTCCTATATAACTAGGTCCTACAGTCTAGGTTTATATTTTGTGTATTTTGTCAATTAGTCCCTATGTCTTTTTGTGTTAAGTCCTTAGGGTCATTTTATTTATTTTTTGTTCCAAAGAAGAGTCTAGAAGAGTCTCTAGGATTAGCTTAATAGGTATTGGATATTGAGCTTAAGGAATGAGCTAGAACTTGGGCCTTTATGACTAACTATATTTAAAATTAGCTTAATTAACTAAAAGTATTATCAAAAATATTAATTAGCTATACTTAAGTAAAAATAATTATTAAAATAAGACTGACCATTAAAACAAAACTATTTTTTTTGGTATTTTTTCAAGACTAAAAATGACTACAAAACATTAATGGAACAATTTTTTGTAATTTTAATTTTTCTTGTAATAAAATAAAGTAAAAAATTAGAAATTAGTTGAAATAGCTATATTAGGCTGTCACGACCCGGATTTCCCACCATCGGGTGTCGTGATGGTGCCTACTATCGGAGCTAGGCAAGCCAATGTTTAAAACACCTTTCCTGCTTTCTTTCAACAATATAATAAGCGAGACAAAATCTAAGCGGAAGACTTTAAATTTAAAACAACTGAAAACCAAAAGTGCGGAAGTTTGAACCAAAATGCTACCCAGAGTTTGGTGTCACTAGCTCACGGACTACTACAGAATGCTACAAATAATGTCTGAAAGGAAAACACATCATGTTTGTCTGATACAAGATAAACAAACGAAAAACATGGAAAGGAACTTCGGCCTGCGAACGCCAGCTAGGCTACCTCGAGAGTCCCTGGACTGAAGATAGCTCCCAAAAGTCCTACTGCTGCGGTCCAAAAGCTGCTCCCTGATCTATGCACAAAAATGCACATAGTGCAGCATCAGCACAACCGACCCCATATGCTGGTAAGTGCCTGGCCTAACCCCGGCGAAGTAGTGACGAGGCTAGACAGAACCTACCACAATTAACCTGTACAGATATATATAACAAGTGCAAGAAAACAATAACAAGATAATACAAAGTAAAGCTGGGAGGGGACATGCTATCGGGGAGTAACAGATAAAAATGAAATATCGGAAATAAACAGAAGAAACTCCGGTTTCCATAATATATATATATATATATATATATATATATATATATATATATATATATATATATATATATATATATATATATATATTGGATGGCATGCCACACGATCCCATAATATCATATATAAGTGGACGGTGTGCCACACGATCCCATAATATCATATATAAGTGGACGGCGTGCCACACGATCCCATAATATCATATATAAATGGACGGCGTGCCACACGATCCCATAATATCATATATAAGTGGACGGCGTGCCACACGATCCCATTTCATCTTTATCACAATGCACAATATGTCACCGGCAACGGAGGCCAATAACCAAGTGGACGGCGTGCCACACGATCCCATAATATAGTATATAATATCTGACTTCATATAGTAGACCCCTTCAGGGGAGGATAACAACTCAATACCTTTAACCCGACAAGGGTACAACTAATAGCCCAAAATATCCCGACAAGGGAGAGTATATATCAGTCTACACATCCCGGCAAGGGAGTACTCACAACACATTCTCTTTTTAAATCACTTCTTCCTCAACTAACACATTCATGTTCGAGCTAACGCTCCAAAAGTACACCAATCACAATTCTACCTCAATCGTTCACATTATATGAAACTCATCAAGTAAACAAGGAGATTGTGTCACATTATTCGAATTAAAAGCAATTAAGACTCACGGTCATGCTAGACTCTGATGCATAGATAACCGTCACCATGCCTATACACCGTACTCCACATTAGCAAGTAGCAAATAACATCCTAATCCTATTCCCTCAAGCCAAAGTTAGAACAAACACTTACCTCGAATGCTCCAAACTCAACTCACGCTTCTAGTATAGCTTTACCTCTTGATTCCACCACCAATCCGCTCGAATCTAGTCATAAGTTACTTAATCACATTAATAATTACTAAATGAATCACTCCCCATGCATGAAAAATAAATTTTACAAGGTTTTTCCCAAAATGGTCAAAAACACCCCCGGACCCACGTGGTCGAAACTCGAGGTTCGGACCAAAACCCGGTTACCCATTCCCCCATGAATCATATATGATTTGTTTTGAAATCGGACCCCAAATTGAGGTCCAACTTCTCCATTTGTAGAAAACCTAGGTTCTACCCAAAACACTCAATTTCACCCATGAAAATCTTTGATTTGAATTTGAAATCATGTTAAAAGATGTCAAGGAATAAAGAAATTAAGTTAGAAATCACTTACCAATTGTTTTGGAGAAGAAAAGTTGTTTGGAAAATCGCCTCTTAGGTTTTGGGTTTTTGAAAAGTGGAAAAATGACTGAAAATCCCGAATTTACATATATGCTGGGGGCTGGCGCGGACCGCGCTGAAATGCACCGCGGCCGCATGGCTGCCAGCGCGGACCGCGCGAAAATGTACCGTGGCCGTGCCGAGGGAGGGAAGAAGTGGGCTCTCTCTGAACCCACCTAGCGCGGACCGCACTGATTTGGTGCGCGGTCGCGCTGGTCAGCCTGGTCACCCCCCTCTGAACCCCACCACGCGGACCGCACAGAAAAGTGTTGCGGCCGCGTGGCTGCCAGCGCGGACCGCGCGGAAATGGCCGCGGCCGCGCCGAACCTACAACACCTGAACCTCCATTTTTTTAAGTTTAAGACCTCCCGGGCCCCACTCGAAACTCACCCGAGCCCTCGGGGCTCCAAATCAAACATGCACACAACCTTAAAACATCTTACGGACTTACTCGTGCGATCAAATCGCCAAGATAACATCATATACATAGAATCAAGTCTCAAAACACATGATTTTCTCTCAACTTTCATAAAACTCAAATTCCCCATTTTAAGTCCGAAACACGTCATATGACGTCCGTTTTTAGCCAAACTTTACAGATAGTGCTTAAAACATATTTAAGACTCGTACCGGGCGTCGGAACCAAAATACAATCCAGATACCATAGTTTTCCGATCAATTTTCTTCTTCATTTTCCTTAATTAATTTCAAAAAAACAATTTCACACAAAAATTCATTTCTCGGGCTTGGGACCTCGGAATTTAATTCTGGGCACACGCCCAAGCCCCATATTTTTCTAAGACCCTCCGGGACCATCGAATCACAGGTCCGGGTCGTTTATCCAAAATGTTGACCGAAGTCAATATTATGCATATTAATATCAAAATTCATCAAATTTCTCACAAAATTCGCATATTTCAACATAAAAGCTTTCCGGCTTCGCGCCCAGACTGCGCACGCAATATCGAGGAAAATAAAAACGAGGTTTTCAAGGCCTCGGAAGCACGGAACAAGGAAGAATTACGGTGATGACCCTTTGGTCATCACATTCTCCACCTCTAAAACAACCGTTCGTCCTCGAACGGACAAAAGAAAGAAGTACCTGAGTTGGGAAATAAATGAGGATAAGGGCTCCGCATATCGGACTCGGACTCCCAGGTCGATGCCTCAGGAGGCTGACCTCTCCACTGAACATGCACCGAAGGAAAACTCTTCGACCTCAACTGTCGAACCTGTAGGTCTAGAATAGTCACCTGCTCCTCTTCATATGACAGATCTTTGTCCAATTGGACAGTGCTTAAATCTAACACGTGCGATGGATCTCCGCGATACTTCCGGAGCATAGATACATGAAACACGGGATGCACAGCTGACAAGCTAGGTGGCAAGGCAAGTCTATAAGCCACCTCTCCCACACGATCAAGAATCTCAAATGGACCGATGAACCTAGGGCTGAGCTTGCCCTTCTTCCCAAATCTCATCACGCCCTTCATAGGCGATACATGGAGCAATACCTGCTCACCAACCATGAAAGCAACATCTCTGACCTTACGGTCTGCATAACTCTTCTGTCTGGACTGAGTTGTACGAAGTCTATCCTGAATAATCCTGACCTTGTCCAAGGCCTCCTGAACCAGATCCGTACCCAATAATCAAGCCTCTCCCGGCCCAAACCATCCAACTGGAGACCGACATCACCTACCATAGAACGCCTCATATGGAGCCATCTGAATGCTGGACTGGTAGCTATTGTTGTAGGCAAACTCTGCTAACGGAAAAAACTGGTCCCACGAGCCTCCAAAATCAATGACACAGGCTCGAAGCATGTCCTCAAGAATCTGAATAGTCCTCTCGGACTGACCGTCCGTCTGGGGATGAAATGTTGTACTCAACTCAACCTGGGTGCCCAACTCTCGCTGAACCGCTCTCCAGAAATGCGAGGTAAACTGCGTACCCGGATCCGAAATGATAGATAGCTTCACCCCATGAAGGCGAACAATCTCCCTGATATAAATCTCGGCTAACCTTTCAGACGAATAGGTGGTTGCAACAGGAACAAAATGCGTTGACTTGGTCAGCCTATCAATAATAACCCAAACCGCATCAAACTTCTTCCGAGTCATCGGAAGTCCAGTAACAAAATCCATAGTAATCCTCTCCCACTTCCACTCGGGAAGCTCAATCCTCTTAAATAAACCACCGGGCCTCTGATGCTCGTACTTAACCTGTTGACAGTTCAAACAATGAGCCACATATGCAACAATGTATTTCTTCATTCTACGCCACCAATAGTGCTGCCTCAAATCCTGATACATCTTCGCGGCGCCCGTGTGAATAGAATATCGAGAACTGTGGGCCTCCACTAAGATCAACTCTCGAATCCCATCAACATTGGGCACACAAACTCGTCCCTGCAATCTCAATACACCATCATAATCTAAGGTCACTTTCTTGGCACCTCTACGCTACACCGTGTCCCTCAAGACACACAAATGGGGATCATCGAACTGCCGATCACGGATACGCTCCAATAACGAAGAACGAGCGACCGTGCAAGCTAATACTCGACTAGGCTCAGAAATGTCCAACCTCACAAACTGATTGGCCAAAGCCTGAACGTCCAAAGCAAGCGGTCTCTCACCGACCGGAATATAAGCAAGACTGCCCATACTGGTTGACTTCCTACTCAAGGCATCGGCCACCACATTGGCCTTTCCCGGGTGATATAAGATAGTGATGTCATAATCTTTCAACAATTCCAACCACCTCCTCTACCTCAAATTCAACTCCTTTGCTTGAACAAATACTGAAAACTCTTATGATCCGTGAACACCTCACACGCCACACCATACAGATAGTGTCTCCAAATCTTCAATGCGTGAACAATGGCTACCAACTCCAAATCATGCACTGGATTGTTCTTCTCATGAACCTTCAACTGCCTCGAAGCATAGGCAATGACCTTGCCATCCTGCATCAACACTGCACCAAGTCCAATACAAGATGCATCACAATAGACTGTATAGGGCCCTGAACCTGTGGGCAAAACCAACACCGGTGTTGTGGTCAGAGCTGTCTTGAGCCTCTGAAAGCTCGTCTCACACTCATCTGACCATCAGAACTGGGCACCTTTCTGGGTCAATCTGGTCATAGGGGCTGCAATGGATGAAAACCCCTCCACGAACCGATGGTAGTAACCTGCTAACCCCAGGAAACTCCGAATCTCCATAGCTGAAGCTGGTCGAGGCCAGTTCTTGACTGCCTGTATCTTCTTCGGGTCTACCTGAATACCTGCTGCTGATACGACATGACCCAGGAATGCGACCAAACTCAACCAAAACTCGCACTTCGAGAACTTAGCATACAACTGACTATCCTTCAGGGTCTAAAGAACCGCTCTGAGGTGCTGCTCATGCTCCTCCTAATTGCGGGAGTATATAAGAATATCGTCAATGAAGACTATCACGAACAAGTCTGAATAAGGTCTGAACACTTGGTTCATCAACTCCATGAACGCTTCTGGGGCATTAGTCAATCCGAATGACATGACCAAAAACTCACAATGCCTATACCGAGTGTGAAATGTTGTCTTAGGGACATCAAACTTCCTAATCCTCAGCTGGTGGTAGCCAGATCTCAAATCTATCTTTGAAAACACCCTCACACCCTGAAGCTGGTCGAATAAGTCGTCGATCCTCGGTAGTGGGTACTTGTTCTTAATCGTCACCTTGTTCAATTGCCGGTAATCAATGCACATCCTCATCGAACCATCCTTTTTCTTCACAAATAGCACCGGTGCGCCCCAAGGTGAAACACTGGGTCTAATGAAACCCTTCTCAAGTAAATCCTAAATCTAATCCTTTAACTCTTTCAATTCTGGCGGCGCCATATGATACGGCGGAATGGAAGGCTGAGTTCCTAGAGCCAGATCAATACAAAAATCAATATCCCTGTTGGGCGGCATGCCCGGCAAGTCCGAAGGGAAGACCTCAGGAAACTCCCGAACAATAGGAACAGAATCAATAGACGGGACCTCAGTGCTGGAGTCGCGAACATAGGCTAGATAAGCTAGGCACCCCTTCTCGACCATGTGTCGAGTCTTCACATAATAAATAACGATGCGAGTAGAATGACCAGGAGTCCCTCTCCACTCTAGTCGGGACAAATCTGGCAACGCCAAGGTCACGGTCTTGGCATGGCAATCCAAGATCGCATGATACGGGGACAACCAATCCATCCCTAATATGACGTCGAAATTTACCATATCCAAGAGCAACAAGTCAACACGGGTCTCAAGACCCCTGAATAACACAACACAGGAACGATGAACCCGGTCCACCACTATAGAATTCCCCACTGGTGTAGACACGTATACAGGAATACTCAAGGCCTCACTAGGCATAACCAAATAGGGTGCAAAATAGGACGACACATATGAATACGTAGATCTGGGATCAAATAGCACAGAAGCATCCCTATCACAGACTAGAATAGTACCTGTAATCATAGCATCTGATGACTCAGCCTCTGGCCTGGATGGCAAGGCATAACAATGGGGCTGGGGCCCACCTCCCTGAATCATATCCCTGGGACGATCTGCTGCTGGCTGACCCCTACCTCTAGTGGTTTGAGCTCCACCTCTAAGGACTCTACCTCCACATCTATGTCCTTTACCCCCGCCTCTAGCTGGCTGGGCAGGCTGTGGGGCAACTAGTGCCTGAATCATCGGGCAAGGACCCTACTGCTGCGAGCTAATGGAAGCTCGAGGGCAATATCTGGCAATGTGACTCACATCGCCGCAAGTATAACAAGCCATCGGTTGCTAAGAATAACAAAGTGGTGGGGCACTGATAGGTGCTGGTGCTGAACTGAAGAGCTGCTGGTCAGAATACTGCAGCTGAGAACCACGACCACCTGATGTACTATGAGAAGCCTGGAGAGCTGACTGCAAGGGCCTCGAAGGATGGCCTCTACCATAAGAATCCCTACCTCCAGACGAGGTACCACTAAATCTACCCAAATGATGGAGCCTCTTATCAGACCCATGACCACCTCCCTGAGAAAGTGCCAGCTCTATCCGGCGGGCACCATCTACCGCCTCCTGAAATGTAATCTCACTCCCGACACTCATGGCCATCTGAACACGGATCGGCTGAACCAACCCATCGACAAACCTCTGCACCATTTCTCTCTCTCGGTGGGGAGTATCACAATGGCATGACGAGCGAGATTAATGAACTAGGTCTCATACTGGGTAACTGACATAGAACCCTGCTGGAGATGCTCAAACTGCCTGCGAAGGGCATCTCGCTGAGTAACTGGAAGAAACTTTCCCAGAAATAACTCTGAAAACTGATCCCAGGTCAATGATGGCGACCCTGCTGGCCTGGCTAAACAGAATCCCTCCACCAAGTCTTGGCGGATCCTGCCAGGTGAAAAGTGGCGAAGTCGACCCCATTGGTCTCTACAATGCCCATAGTCCGTAGAACCTCATGACAGCTGAAGATGAAATCCTGAGCATCCTCTGAGGGAGTGCCACTATATGTAGTATTGAAGAGCTTGGTGAAACGATCAAGCCTCCACAAAGCATCCACGGACATAGTCGCACCATCACTGGACTGAGCCACAATACCTAGTTGGGCTGCCACAGCTGGCTGAACTGCTGGAACCTGAGCCTGAGGAGCTACCGGCTCTGGAGTACGAGTATCGGGAGTCTGAACTCCTCCCCAGCCTGAGATGTGACTGGATCTATGGGAAGCAAACCCGCTCTAGAAATGCCCTCCATAAAGCCTACCAGTCGGACCAAAGCGTCCTGAAGCACTGGAGTGGCTATGAAACCCTCTAGGACCTGAGATGGGCCCACTGGAACAGCTGGGGCCGGAACCTCCTATTCAAAATTGACTTGAGGCTCCATCGCTGGGACTGCTGCTCGGGGCTGAGCTTTGCCCCGACCTCGGCCTCGCCCTCTGCCCCTAATAGGAGCTGCTGCTGGGGGCTCAGGTTGTTGTGCGATAGAAGAGGAAGCACGTGTTCTCTCCATCTGCGAAAGAACAGAGTGGAAAGACAATCAGTACTTGAGAAACAGAATCGCACGACAAGAATGAACAAAGTGAAGTTTTCCTAACTCAATAGCCTCTGCGGGATAAATACAGACGTCTATGTACCGATCCCTCAGACTCTACTGAGCTTGTCCGTGAGTTGTGAGATCTAAGTAACCTAGGGCTCTGATACCAACTTGTCACGACCCGGATTTCCCACCATCGGGTGTCGTGATGGCACCTACTATCAGAGCTAGGCAAGCCAAATGTTTAAAACACCTTTCCTGCTTTCTTTCAACAATATAATAAGCGAGACAAAATCTAAGCGGAAGACTTTAAATTTAAAACAACTGAAAACCAAAAGTGCGGAAGTTTGAACCAAAATGCTACCCAGAGTTTGGTGTCACTAGCTCACGGACTACTACAGAATGCTACAAATAATGTCTGAAAGGAAAACACATCATGTTTGTCTGATACAAGATAAACAAACGAAAAACATGGAAAGGGACTTCGGCCTGCGAACGCCAGCTAGGCTACCTCGAGAGTCCCTGGACTGAAGATAGCTCCCAAAAGTCCTACTGTTGCGGTCCAAGAGCTGCTCCCTTATCTGTGCACAAAAATGCACAGAATGCAGCATCAGCACAACCGACCCCATATGCTGGTAAGCGCCTGGCCTAACCCCGGCGAAGTAGTGACGAGGCTAGACAGGACCTACCACAATTAACCTGTACAGATACATATAACAAGTGCAAGAAAACAATAACAAGATAATACAAAGTAAAGCTGGGAGGGGACATGCTATCGGGGAGTAATAGATAAAAATGAAATATCGGAAATAAACAGAAGAAACTCCGGTTTCCATAATATATATATATATATATATATATATATATATATATATATACACGATCCCATAATATCATATATAAGTGGATGGCGTGCCACACGATCCCATAATATCATATATAAGTGGACGGTGTGCCACACGATCCCATAATATCATATATAAGTGGACGGCGTGCCACACGATCCCATAATATCATATATAAGTGGACGGCGTGCCACACGATCCCATAATATCATATATAAGTGGACGGCGTGCCACACGATCCCATTTCATCTTTATCACAGTGCACAATATGTCACCGGCAACGGAGGCCAATAACCAAGTGGACGGCGTGCCACACGATCCCATAATATAGTATATAATATCTGACTTCATATAGTAGACCCCTTCAGGGGAGGATAACAACTCAATACCTTTAACCCGACAAGGGTACAACTAATAGCCCAAAATATCCCGACAAGGGAGAGTATATATCAGTCTACACATCCCGGCAAGGGAGTACTCACAACACATTCTCTTTTTAAATCACTTCTTCCTCAACTAACACATTCATGTTCGAGCTAACACTCCAAAAGTACACCAATCACAATTCTACCTCAATCGTTCACATTATATGAAACTCATCAAGTAAACAAGGAGATTGTGTCACATTATTCGAATTAAAAGTAATTAAGACTCACGGTCATGCTAGACTCCGGTGCATAGATAACCGTCACCATGCCTATACATCGTACTCCACATTAGCAAGTAGCAAATAACATCCTAATCATATTCCCTCAAGCCAAAGTTAGAACAAACACTTACCTCAAATGCTCCAAACTCAACTCACGCTTCTAGTATAGCTTTACCTCTTGATTCCACCACCAATTCGCTCGAATCTAGTCATAAGTTACTTAATCACATTAATAATTACTAAATGAATCGCTCCCCATGCATGAAAAATAAATTTTTACAAGGTTTTTCTCCAAAAGGTCAAAAATACCCCCGGACCCACGTGGTCGAAACTCGAGGTTCGGACCAAAACCCGGTTACCCATTCCCCCATGAATCCAAATATATGATTTGTTTTAAAATCGGACCCCAAATTGAGGTCCAACTTCTCCATTTGTAGAAAACCTAGGTTCTACCCAAAACACTCAATTTCACCCATGAAATCTTTGATTTGAATTTTAAATCATGTTAAAAGATGTCAAGGAATAAAGAAATTAAGTTAGAAATCACTTACCAATCGTTTTGGAGAAGAAAAGTTGTTTGGAAAATTGGCTCTTAGGTTTTGGGTTTTTGAAAAGTGAAAAAATGACTGAAAATCCCGAATTTATATATATGCTGGGGGCTGGCGCGGACCGCGCAAAAATGCACCGCGACCGCGTGGCTGCCAGCGCGGACCGCGCGAAAATGTACCGCGGCCGCGCCGAGGGAGGGAAGAAGTGGGCTCTCTATGAACCCACCCAGCGCGGACCGCACTGATTTGGTGCGGTCGCGCTGGTCGGCCTAGCCACCCCCTCTGAACCCCACCATGCGGACCGCACAGAAAAGTGTCGCGGCCGAATGGCTGCCAGCGCGGACCGCGCAGAAATGGCACGCAACCTTAAAACATCTTACGGACTTACTCGTGCGATCAAATCGCCAAGATAACATCATATACATAGAATCAAGTCTCAAAACACATGATTTTCTCTCAACTTTCATAAAACTCAAATTCCCCATTTTAAGTCCGAAACACGTCATATGACGTCCGTTTTTAGCCAAACTTTACAGATAGTGCTTAAAACATATTTAAGACTCGTACTGGGCGTCAGAACCAAAATACGAGCCCGATACCACAGTTTTCCGATCAATTTTCTTCTTCATTTTCCTTTATTAATTTCAGAAAATAATTTCACACAAAAATTCATTTCTCGGGCTTGGGACCTCGGAATTTAATTCCGAGCACACGCCCAAGCCACATATTTTTTTAGGACCCTCCGAGACCGTCGAATCACAGGTCCGGGTCCGTTTACCCAAAATGTTGACCGAAGTCAATATTATGCATATTAATATCAAAATTCATCAAATTTCTCACAAAATTCGCATATTTCAACATAAAAGCTTTCCGGCTTCGTGCCCGGACTGTGCACGCAATATCGAGGCAACTAAAAGCGAGGTTTTCTAGGCCTCGGAAGCACGGAACAAGGAAGAATTACGGTGATGACCCTTTGGGTCGTCACATAGGCCTAGATTAAATATTATGTGCTAAAATATGAAAAATCTTGGGGAGAATCAAAAATCACATGTCTACAGAATTCGATTCACATTAGTTAATTAAAGGGAAAACAACGTCGTATAGATCTCTTTAATCACTATGAAAGTTACACTGCATACCCATAAAGAAATTACATCGCATATCTTGATAGAGAATCTTATATGTATAACAGTCACTATTAGTAAAGGGATAATATCCCTTAAATGCAGCCCTAATTATTGAAACACGTACTCGATAAATTTTGAGATTCACATCTATCCTAATTAAACTATATTCCTATTTTTCATAGAACTTCTTTTCTAATATTGTATACTATATACCTTCAAATCTCTATATTCTAATTCTAAACATACCATAATACTCTAATTTGAAATACTATTCGAATCGAATATATCACAATATTCTAATGATAAGTATAATATCTAAACCAAACATATCACAGTATTCTAATTTAGAATATATATTATTCAAACTAAATATACCATAATATTTTAATTTGTAATACATTATTCAAATACTATAATATTCAATTTTGGAATATAACATTCAAATTAAATATACCATATAATACTCAAACCAAATATATATTCTTCATTAAACTATTGTAATTTGGTATATTTAATTTGAATAACGTATTCCAAATTAGAATATTGTGATATATTCGGTTTGAATACTATATTCCAAATTAGAATCTTATAGTTGTTTGAATATATTGTATTTTTTATTAGGATATTGTGGTGTATGGGTTTGAATAGCATATTCTAATATTTTATTTTAGTTTAAATATTGTATGCCAAATTACTACATTTTTACCTTATTTTGTTTTTCTTTTGATTACATAGTTGAAAGAGAAGAAAAAGATTATGAAGGACTTTATAGAGAAATTAGTGGGGTTTGGACTTTTTGGTGAACATGTATAATTTCAATTCCTTAAAAAGTGGGTGATGGATTGTTTTAGGGGATCTTTATTAAGTTGGAGTGAGAGATAATTATAGTTCCTTAAAAGATGAGATTTATTTAATGGCATATAATGATATTAAAAGCTTAAAAAGTAATAAACTTTTATAAAGTAGATATACAAAGTAAAATAAATATTTTAAAGGTATATGGAGATAACTGGCATTTCCAGTGAGCATACCGTGTAGATTTCTCCTAATTTTAAATGGACAATAATTTTGGGTCTTCGTGACAATACGTAATCTATAATTGACGTGGATCAGTTAAGTTAGATTGGTTTCTAGACCAAAACGACTTATTAATGGGCTTACAAGTCCAATAGCATTGGCATCTATATCTGATTTTTAGGTCACACGTTAATTTGTGCTCGTTTTGTAAAAAAAAATTATAAACGTACCTACTTTTTCGCGTAACTTTAGCATACGGAGCTGAAGTAGCAAAGACAATCACGCAAAACTTCAACATTCCAGTAGACGAGCCTGAAGTAGCAAAGGCAATTCGCTAAAGTTTTTTTGTCCTGGATAAGATGCTGAAGTTATTTAGTTCATTTGTAAAAATTTCAGTATTAAAATAGCTGAAATTTTTTTGTGTTGGATTTATTAGTTTTGTCATAAAGCTTTTTCAAAAACTTCAGCAGAAAATGCTGAAGTTATTTAGTTCATTTGTAAAAACTTCAGCACTAAATAAGCTGAAGTTTTTTTGTCCTGGATAAGCTTTTTCAAAAACTTCAGCAGAAGATGCTGAAGTTATTTAGTTCATTTGTAAAAACGTCATCACTATATATGCTGAAGTTTTTTTTGTCCTGGATTCATTAGTTTTGTCATAAAGTTTTTTCAAAAACTTCAGCATCTAGTTCATTTGTAAAAAACCTTGCACTATATAAGCTGAAGGTTTTGAAAAAGCTTTCTAACATACTAGATAAAGAATCACCTTATTCTTTCATAGTGTATTACTACTATAAAATAATCAGATTGCCAACAGTATCTAAATCATAAATTTTAGAAACAATAAATGTGAAAAGAACAGAATTACGTGAAAATATTCACAAGTTATTGTCTACTAACTTACATAATTATTTATAATTTGTTTTTAAATAATCTGATAAACATACTTATGGCAATCATCCCATGAACTGAAGTTTCATAGCAGCACCAATATCAGTAGAAGAAAGAAGAAGAAGAAGAAGAAGAAGAAGAAGAAGAAGAAGAAGAAGAAGAAGAAGAAGGAGGAGGAGGAGGAGGAGGAGATGGAGGAGGAGAAAGGGGGCTGAAATTGTTTAAATAGTGGGTACAAGTTAAAACTTTTTAAAAAAATGGTATAGGTTAAATGGGGACGACCAAATAGGGCACCACGTGCAATTTTTACATGAACCATGCTAATCGGAAATTCAAAAATAGCCAGATTTCAAGTGGTCATTCATAAATAGCCACAGTTTCAAAAATAATCGAAAATTAGCCACTTTTCATGTAAAGATAAATCTGAATGAAAATACTGTTTCAAATTCGGAAAAATACTCCAGCATAATATACTGAAGTTCCAATATATTATACTGAAACTCAAGTCTAATATACTGGAGTTCCAGTATAATATACTGGTCCAGCATAATATACTGGAGTTTGGAGCACCGGTGCTCCAGTCTCCAGTATATTATACTGGAGCCAGCAAAGTATACTGGTCCAGCATAATATGTTGAAAGTTCATACACTGGTCTCTGTTGCAGCAAATAATGGCTATTTTTTAATGACTTGGCAAACGCTGACTATTTTTGAATGACCAGTCCGAAAACTGGCTAGACCGAGTTATTGCATTTAACTGAGTCCAAGGAAGTTTAAGAATAATCTTTTAAATATAAGAATCAGTCTATCTTTGTAATATTTTGCAAAACTACTTTTCAACCGTGAACACAAAGAGTGAATGGTATTTCAAGTTTGGGAAAAACTGAAAACTGCTCACAACATGTTCTTCAAAATTTTGTTTTTTAAACTGAAAAGTTTTTTCTTCTGTGTTTGATTGAAAACAATTTTTTTCCCAAGCTTCCTTCACCAACCTCATGTTTCATTTCTACTAAGAAAACTATAACGTCAAATAAGTCTTGTGGATATGTGATTGGAAAACAATAATAAGTTACATAAAACTTCATAATCTTTTCACAAGTGGCAGAGATATACTAAAAAAGAAACTAGTGATAGTTTGGTTCTCCAACGAAATTATGCAAAAATTAAAATGCAAGGAAGAGTTAATAATCTCTGAACTATAGGTACATATAATTTGTTTGGTTCGTTGAACTAAAAATGAGTTATACAGTGTATAATTTAGTAACATGTGTTTTGTTGGGAGAATGACATAGTTACCCACAAAAACAAAACTATTTATTCTTGTCTACCTATTTGTTTTCATACCCATCAAACTAATTACATTTTCTACCCATAATAGTTTTTGTGGGGAATTTTTTCTTTCATCTACAATTCTTTTTTATTTCTATGCTTCTTTTCTTTTTTTCTTTCTTTTCTCCTTTTCATTTTCTCGTTTTCTTTTTCTTTTTTTATTTTTTTCTTTTCTAATTTCATTTAACTTTTTTTTATTTTCTTTTTCTCTTCATAATCTAATTTCATTTACTGTTTTCACTATTTTTTTAATTATTTTTTATACAATAAGAAAAAATAACTAATATAGTAAATATTTGTTCACCTTTTTTTAATATAACTAGTACAATATACCTTTTGTTCTTGTTTTTTTCTCATTTTTTAAAATTTAATTATTAAATTAAAATAATATCAGTTGTCACTTGATCTAATTCACTGAATATCACAGCACCATAAATTACGCAATCAAATTCTAAGAATCAACACGTGATTGTCATGCAAACCTTGATCTCCTTCCCTATAAATATCAGTACACACTCTGTCATTAACAGTAATACAACCAGTTATAGAGCAAGAAAACATAATCTACGACAACCAAATCTCCATATATACTAGTTAGAATAAAATGATAATAAAATATTAAAAATTCAATAAAAGTATAAATAGCAAAAAAGACTTCTAGTACCATGTGATACCAATATGGTATACATGTATATCAACAGATCGTATGATTGCTCTAGAATATTGTTATAACTATCTGCGACAATACTACTGTACCAAAACATTAAAGGACGCAATAAAAGTATGAGAAAATTACACGCTCGTATTGCAAGCTAAATATTCGCAAAATAACTTGCTCATTCTGTATGCTAACAGAGTATATAGTTGTAAGAGGTCGTTCCAATAATTGCCTATAACTATAAACACTATTACATAAAACACATAATTTATGTCCATTGGCACACAAAAATTCCAGCACTGCAAATCATGTTCATATAAATAATTTCATAATAGAATTCACTTAAAATGCAGCTAAAACAACCATAACAATGTTCAAACTACCATATGATACCAATATGGCATATAATTATACCAACATGATATACAGTTTTACTGGTTAATTTCTGGCAACTATATGACTATACTACTATTACATAACACACATGCATAGAGAGAAAAATAAAAAAAAATCGTGTACCACATATTAATATAATAAAGTATTTCAAGATATTGTACTAGATTACTATTATTAAAAGAAAATCAAATATTGTACCAATTAAATACAACTAATACAACCAAAAAATAATTCAACTAGCATATGATACCAATATAGTATACAGCTATACTAATAGAGTATATAGTTGGAATGAATTGTATACCAAAATGGTATATTTGTATTCTATATGGATATACAATACAAATTTGTTTGCTTCTCTGGTTCAACTATATTTCAACCCAAATTTCTAAAATCTACGATAAAATCTCCACCAAATTGACTAAAACTTTAGCTACAACCTAGCTCCAATCAACTTTCCAAACAAACCCATACAGGATCGAATCAAAACAATTAAAAACTCAAACAAACCAAGTTATGAGTTTCAAGCTTCAAGGACATTCAATGGTGGATTTAAATTTTTGTACAATAAATCTCCAAAAATCAGCATCAAAAGTATAATCTACACATCAACTCAATAACAACCCAAATTTTTAAAATTTAGCAAATTGACTAAAAATTTAGCAACAATATATAAATTGTCTTTTTTGCTACGTCAACTCAATTTCGACTCAAAATTCAAAAATTTACTACAAATCTCGACCAAATTGACTCAACATTTAGTTACAGTTGGCAATTGATATTTTAATCACACGCCACTCAAAATCTAATCAAACAATTACAAACTCGACAAATGCAATTTATGATTTTCAAGTTTCAAGGTCTTTCAATGGTTGATCTAATTTTTCTTACAATAAATCACTATGAACTTCTCAAAAGATATTAGAAATAATTATTTGTAACACTGCACGTACAAAATAGTTATTTAGCTTATCATTAAACAATATCAAATCTCACTCATCAAAATCACAATAAAAAACTGGCAGTGACTCGAACAAAGACAAACACTATGAGAAAACATGAGATAGGTAAGACGAAGATAGTATTTTGTTGCTGAAAGAAGAAACGGGAAGAAGAGGAAGGGGAAGGGGAAGCTTTAAGGAGGAGAGAGGTTAGTAAGGCAATTGAGAAATGGGTGCACGGGGTAATAATTTTGGTTGGGTTAGGTAGGTATAGTAATTATTATTGAAATGGATAAAACCGGGTTATTATTTTAGGTTTAGTGGGTAGTTAGTGTAATTTCCTCTTTTGTTTGTTTTCATAAATTGGTTAAATGTAAATGAACTTTTAATTCAATTTAACCTTGAAATGCTGAAAAGAGCTTTGACAAAGGGGCAATTCTGTCATTTTTTATTTATTCAATTATAACTAATCCTTCTTTTATTATATCACATTTAATGTAATACAAAAGTATACCGCTATTTTTTATAAAAATATATCTATATTACTAATACAAAAAATAAAAAATGCAATCAAACGAAATATAAAATAATATCATTTTTATATGTACTTTAGTTTCATAATCCCAGTAACCAAAGGTTTTCCAAGTCAATTGGGTCCAATGTCAAGCCATCGCTGTCTAATTTTGTCACTTAGAAGTCATCGTTTTGTTTGGTTCAAGTCAAGCATTCATGTATTTGTCATTTATCTTCCCATTCCAGTCTATTTCAAGATAATTAATTATAAGCACAAAATATAGAGACCCTCACTAAATTTAGCAGAATTATTAGAATGACCTCATTTTCTGTTATTTTATTTGGCACTTTAGGTCACAAAGTTAATTAAATATAACACCAAAAGGTCATGAAAAATGGTTAAGAATGAAAGAGTGTTCACACTTCACACCAAAGAAAGGAAAGAGAGAGAAACTGACAACTTTCTTGATTAAAAGTTAAACACGCTTTGCTTGAATTAAAAAAATATTGTGTAACGCGTATGAATAAATCATATATCCTTCCTAAAAAAATTTCCAGAAAGTACGCAACTAAACTGACAGTCCAAATTGGTATCTTCTCATATCTTCATTGAGAAATATTCACCTCGTAGCTTGCTTTTGGAATATTAGATACAAGATTCATTTCTTAACATGATATCAAAATCATGTTCACACTTGTAAATGTTCGTGCCGCAATGACGAACACCCATTATATGTTGTCCATATTTCAGCTTCCAGTCAAAACGAATGAGAAGATGGTAAATATTCCACATTAATTAAGATATGGGTCACTGATCTCTATATGATTTTGGATTTAAAAAATGGACAATTATCATCTCACAAGCTTATCCAAGCTTCATTTCTTAACACCGCATAAGTGCAATTTGCAACTTCAGTATTTTCACATTAGAGCCCTCATATTTGTTTACTCATAAAACAGTACAGTTGAATTTGTTACATGGTTTATATACAAGCGAACTCATTTGATCCAAGATGATAAATAAATTAGATTAAAATAAGACTTAGCGATTAAAATCGAAAGAAATAATAAGCCTAGCTCCGGGAGCAATATATGCGAGGACAGAAATAAGAACAGTACAAAGTAGCAAGTAAAGTTATTTTATTTAGCTTGAGAATGAAATGTAGCATAGGTTTTGCCAAGGATTTCCTATGTAACAATGGCTGTTTATAGCTATACCTAGGGAAACAAGATCCTAGGATCAAGACCCTTTTAAATAAATGATAATAAAGAGGGTCATTGATGAATATGTAACGGCAGACCATGAATGCAAATATTCTCTGCAACAGTTGCTCATTTAATGCAAGAAAATATTCTTCATTAAATGCTTTCCGATGGCAATCATTCAATCTGCTCACGTTGATTGTGCTCCCTTCGGGGTCCACCCCATACCAATGACAGTTGTTGTTCCTGGTACTGGTTGTTAATCGATTGATCTTCTGCCTGTTTTCGGTTCTACGTGTCACACTACCATTCCATCATTTAATATAAATCAGTTTTACCCTATACAGATAGTCCCACTTCTTTCCGGTGACACATCTTTGTGTCATCGAGAAATTGGTGAAGATTTCTTTCTTGGCGGAAAATCTACTGAAACCTTCTGAACAATCTCTGACGCTTGATAGGACGCACGAATCCTCGCATTTAATACCCCAAACACATGTTGCCCCAATATTTAGCACTTTTTTTGTTTGTTCTCGAGGTAACCATGATCACGATTTTTGTGGTCAATATCTTTACTTATGTTCATCATTTTACCTCTTTCACTTCCAAAATTTTCATAAGTTCATTATCTTCTCTACACTTAATCTTCTTCTGCTTTCATCTCTTTCTGATTTTCTTCAAAACTCCCCCATCTTTTTATTATTATGACTTCTTTTATTGAGTCTTTTGAGAACTCTGGTCTTCTATTCGGTAGAGGCCCGAAGATAAGCAAAGATGAAGAGGTTGATGTCGATACTGATCCTCCCACGGTAAGCACCATCATACCCAAACACTTAAGCACCGTTAATGACTTTCAAGAGAAGTTCCCTTTTGCGCCTCCACAAACTTGGCTATTAGCAGGTATCCTTCCTTTATTCGCCCTTCCAGTATTCCTACTGTGAAGGAGGATTGTAACTGCCCTGACCTTAACATCATTGCTCCTGACCTGATAGAGCAGTTACCTTCACCAAAAAAGGTTTTACGTATGCCTATATGTACCTCTTCACTTTGGGTCCGTTTTCTTTGAGCGGGGGACTTGATCCTGTGATAGTTATGTCACCGGTACCAAGTCTGCTTAGCACAAGTTGGACATTCTATGTAGCGAACAGTGGCTTGTCTACGCCGGTTGTGCATGAAGACAGGAAAAACCCTAACCCTGGTATATATGATGAACCTCTACTCCCTCAAAAAAATTTGTGGGGGAGTAATAAATTTCAGTAAATGTGACCACCACGCCCTTCTTACCAGTATAGATGATGGCAATGACCGTGGATAGATGGAGCGCTTAGTCATCATTACTACTTGGGATAGCATCCCGGCCACAATTCCATCATTTCCTGAATCATGGAGCCGTTCACATAAGTTTTTGAATTATTCATCTCTTTCACTTGTAAAAAGACTGTTTCCCTTCATTATTGACCTATTTGTTTTCGTTGTTTTAGTTGTTCGGTCGACACCACCAAGGGCTGAAGGCCTGGACCAACGGGTCAGAAGATTCTGGATATTACTATGCTAGAAACCCGTCGCTGGAAGGAGATGGCCCCCAAATATGGGTGGAAGGCCAAGAACCATGGTAAACTGAGTCTTTCTACTTTTCGCCTTTGTATGTACATAAGTGGACTTGCTAACCATATCTTTTTGTTTGATTCAGGACTCCCACAGGGCTCTGTTACCTGCCTCGAAGTGGAGGTTTTGGCCGATCCTACTGAGGTTGCGAGATTGCTGCAAGAAGCTCTCACTCAGAGCGGTGCCCTTGGGTTTGCTTCTGGTGAAGGAATTTCTGCTCGATGTCCCCAGCCAAAGAACAAGCGACCAAAAAGGCAGCACTCTTCCTCAATTGGGGATAAAATAAGAAAGTAAATAAACCCACACCTGAGTCGGTCGCGACCACCATGGTCATTGAAGATGAAAAGGAAACTAGTGATGAAGAGACTTACCTTCAACAGAGATAACGAACTTTATCAGCTCAATCGAGTGCTTAAATGGGAGAGTCTTTAGAACCGACCAATGAAGAGGTCTGAGCACTATAGGGCGAGATGAATCTAGTTGGTTGTCCTGTCCCCGTTGTTGTTTCTGGTCCTGGGAGGTCAGAACCAAGGCCTCTTCTGCCTTCAGTTAATGAGCAACCAATAATCAGCATTGCTCCTATTGATGCTGATTCTTAACCTACAACACCAGCAACTTCATGACCCTCTACACCAAATGTACTTTCTTCATCAACATCTGTTGCACCTTCTCCGCCGGCTATAGACGCCCGAGAGGAGGGTGTTTCTCCTCCCCAGTCCCCGTACCATGGGAATTTGGGGCACAATTATTTACCCCCTTTCTCCTAACCCCTGAGGGAAGAGGAGGGTCACTCTCTCGGTTTCAAAGAGGTGCCATCTGCTTTCCAGACTGGTGGAGCTTACAAACTACCTGAATTCACTAGCGTCAGAGAAAGATAAGAAGAAGATACACTCCCTTTTAGGGGAGTGTATGTTTAATAATGTTAAGCCAATGCGGTAATGTTACCGTACTTGTTCTCTTACTGCTTGTTCTTTACTTATCTGTTATAACAGGGTTTCTGACTTTGATATACATATCTCAGGACATTTTCCTTGCTTTCGAGGGCCTCCAGAGATTGATCTTTGATACAGGGGGACTTATGTCCGAACCGGATTAGCCGTTGGCCGAAAGGAATTAACTTGCTACGCGCCTCCCAGTGCTGGAGGCAAAGGCTACCGAAATGGCCGAGCTTGAGGCCTAGTTGCATTAGAGTGAGCAGGAAGTGATGACCCACAGCTAAGAAGCCACTCATCTCATGCACAACTTCAAGATGCTAAGGCTAGGTGGGCTGAGCTTCAGGATTTTGTTCTTGTTGCTGTCGAGCACAAGTCTGCCTCCGTTAAACGGGTGAATAATTTAGAGGCAGCAAGGCTAATGACGCTGAGGAGAAATGGGCCCGGATGGAGGAGAGATTCAAGAAAAACATGGATCAAAGTCGGATTCGCTTTTCCACAATACATGATCTTGATTCTAGCCTCGTTACCATGTGATTTAAGAGGGATGGCCTTTTGGCCGAGGTTGACAGACTTAAGACAAAGCTCCAACACCAAGGGGATTCCCTCATCTTTGAAATGATGTATGCTATGAATTATAAAAGGAGAAAAACCTTGGAGGAGGCCAAAGCGGGCATCGTTGATATTGATGATGAAATTGCCAAGGCCCGAGCACTGGAGTTAACTACTCGAGAATGTCTCCCGGTTAAGCCTGGCATAAGTGGCTCTTCGAGTACTAGTTCCGAGTATTCGGGAACCGAGGAGGATGATCTACCCACTTCTCCTAGGGGTGTAGGTGTCTCTCTCCCCCCGTGTTCCGGTGGCGATAATGTTTAGATTTTTCCTCTTTTCTTTTGTTATTTTCCTGTGTACTTTGGTACTTATGCCATTTGGCATTCTGATAAATAAAGAAGACTTTTGCTTAAGTATTGAGCAAAGTTTTATTCTTTTTTGCGACTAATTAGATAAGGTTTCAGGTGTAGATTCATTCGTTGGCTTTATGTTCCAGCATAAACTCTTCCGGAACCAACCCTGTACTATGAGGGTTTCATACGAGAGGGATTTCTTATGTTTACGGTGCTCTTGAAGAGGACGTCTCTTATTCATTCTGGCACAAGCAATTGAAGTTTTATGTTAACTTTCAAACGATAAAATTAACTCATCGTTTGGACAAGAAAAGAGATAAAAATAAAAGGACTTTGCTTTATTTCTTTTATCTTTAAAAGTACATAAATATTCGATTGCTAAAAAGAAGAAATTTCCCGTCTATGTGGCTAACTTGTACAACTCATTTCTACGGGGATGGCCATACAGTACCTAGTCCCGATGAGACACTATTGTTCCCGGTTCTCGTAGTTCCAGTTTTTGTGGCATCCTTGTTGTCGTATCCAATACTATTTCTCCCCCACAAGTGTTCAAATGCGAAGTATGCAAATTGGAACATTAGAGGTCTTATTTTTTGGTTAAAACACTTGTGAATGGTTGAATAGCCTTTGGTTGGATGGTAAATTTTACATCCCATTAGGAACTTGCCATCAAGCCAAAGACTATTTAACCATCCTGTAGTGGTCTATCATTTCAATGCCTTGTTATTTAAAGGTCTTAGCTTTGCCGATGACGCTCCCTTCATAGTATGCTTTCCGTTGCTGCCTCGTTAAAAACCTTGCTAGAAAAACATGATTGAACAAAAACTGATCAAAGGAAAAAAGAGTGCAACACATATTTTTAGTATAGGTAGAATCCATCAGTAGTAATACATTTTGAGGTGAGTCACATTTCAATTGCTGGGAAATTTTGACTCCATCTTAATTTTTCAGCTCGTATGATCCATTACCGGTGACAGCTAAAATTCGGTAGGGGCCTTCCTATGTTGGACCCAGCTTGCCAGCGTTGATTTCCTGAGTGTTCTGAGTCACCTTCCTCAAAACCAAGTATCCTAATTTGAAGTAATGAAGATTAGCTCTACGATTATAGTATCTTTCCATCATTTACTTCTGAGCCACCATCCTCACGTGTGCCAAGTCCTTGCGTTCATTGAGTAGTTTCAGCTTTTCCAGCAATGCCTCATTATTTGTTTTTCATCTGTTCGGGAGAACCGTAAGGTTGGTTCTCCTACCTTCACCCGGATCAAAGCTTCCGCACAGTATACGAGAGAGAAAGGTGTCTCTCACTTGCTTGATTTTGTCGGTGTCCAGTATGCCCATAGCACGCCCATAGCATGTCCATTAGCTCGGATAGTATGGTGAGGAGGGAATTCTTTTGATTTTCAGATCTTCGAAAAACTTTGTGACTTTGGAGCGTATAAACTTTCGTCCATTATCGCAGGCAATCTCATTTGGTATTTCGAACTAGCAAATTATGTATTCCCATAGGAAGTCGATAACTTTGTGTTCACCGATCTTTTGGTAAGGAATTACTTCAGCCTATTTAGTGAAGTAATAGGTTAAAATTAAAAGGAATCTTACCTTCCCGGGACCCGGTGGTAGCGGACCAACTATATCCATCTCCCATTTCATGAATGGTCATGCAGACAATACATAGTGCAAGAGTTCCGCCGGTTGGTGCACCAACTGTGCATGGCACTAACACTTGTCGCATTTCTAAATGAATACCTTTGCGTCTTGCTCCATCCGAGGCCAGTAGCATCCTGCCTAACCAGCTTTAGCACCAACGAATTTACACCAAAATGTTTTCCGCAAATTTTTTCATGGACCTCTCTCATCATGTAATACGCCTCCGAGGCTCCTAAACATTGGCCAACAGGCCTTGGAATGACCTCCTATATAATTTTCCACCCATGAGACTATAGCGGGCCACTTTGGTGCGTTATGCCCAGGACGCCTTTAGTTCTTCAGGAAACTTGGCATGCCGAAGATAATCAATGAACTCATTCATCTAGTCCCAAACCAAGTTGGTTGTATTTACTTCACAATAGCCATCTGCATCCAGTACCGAATGCATAAGATGAATAACAGTGCCGGAGTTAGATCCTTTCATTTTCGTGGACGACCCCAAATTGTCCAATGCATCTGTTTCTATATTCTTTCCTCTCAGGATGTATATGATCAACCACTCCCTGAATCGTGCAAACAAAGTCTAAACTTGAACCACGTACTGATGCATGTGTTCCTTGTTTGCATCGAAAATCCTGTATACTTGGTTTACTACTAGTTGGGAATCACATTTGATTTATATTACCTCGGAGCCAAGTCCTGCGGCCAGTTCAAGTCCTTCGTCCTCCCCTACTAGAATTACACTTACCGCTACCTCAGAGATGGCTAAGTATATTAGAAATTGTTCATATTCCTCCGATTTTGATAATAGCAAGGAGCTTAATAGATAACGTTTCAGGTCTTTCAATGCATGCTAACATTCTAGAGTCCATTCGAAATTGCTCTTCTCTTCAGAAGTGAGAAGAGGTGATGACATTTTTCCGGGGATCAAGAGATGAACCTGCTTAAAGCAGTAAATCTTCCGGATAATGGTGACGTCCAATCCTACACCTCCAAAGGAAGCGTAGCACAGTCGTTAGCAATAATAAACCCAACAAAGGTTGGGGTCGAATCCACAAGGAGTAGGAAAATGTGTTAGAGGGTCCAAATGCGTGCAAACTCTGTGATTCTTAATGTAATCTTCAAACAAAGAGTGGTTGTTCAATTATGGCTACAATTACTACTAAAGTTTGACTAAGAAATTCTATCAAACACATAGAGTGCAAATAAGATGATGTAGTTGTAACAAATAAGAAAAAGGCGCTAGGATTGCTTCCCTTTCATGTAGTCTATATTTTTGGGTATATAAATGTTCAATTCTAGTTAATTAAGCATGTGTTATGGCCTCAATTTCTATTTTACCAAATTAGTGTCTTCCAACACTTAAGAGGCATTTATCCCAAGTTGCTCTTCCAAGTCAACTAAGGCTCAATCATGAACAATTGATTAGCCCAAGTAGAAATAACAGTATGCCTAGTTAGACTTCATTAATCAAGTGATTAACCCACTTAATTCCTTTTTAGTTATCTTGTACCTAAGCTGAGTTCCACTCTTTCAAGTTAGAACAAGCAAATAGGCATGGATTTAGTGTTTGCAACCACAAAATAAATCAATAAAGCATGGAGTAATTAGATAACACAAAGCTTAATCAAATATATATAACTAATATTAATAACCCAAAAATATAACCACACTTAGGGTTCACAATCCTAGCTTAATAAACTTAGCTAGGCATATTAAGAAAGAAAAATACAAAAAGAGATGAAAATCTAAACATAATAGCTAAAGAGGAAAGAAAGATTATGTGGAACAATGGTGAAGTCACCCAAATTCCTCAAGAAGAAATCCCAAAAGCTACTACACAAAGTACTCTTGCCAAAAAGATGCCCTAGAATCACTTAAAATAGCTATTATACTAAGTTCCAAAAGTGGACAAAATTGCTCTGTAAGACCAACCGTGAGGTCAACCGTGAGATGAAGCTGAACCGAAACAAATTCCAGAAGCTTCATTTCTTCAAATCTTCAAGCATATATTGAACCGTGTCCAACGGTTGGAGCAACCGCGTCCAACGGTCTGCCTAAAAATCTTTTTGCTTCAACTTTTCTCCAGTTTTAGCTCTAAAGTGATGACTCTTGCCCATTTTTTGATATTCTTCAATTTCAAAGTTCTCACGCAACTTCAAAACCTGAAAATACACCATTCAAATCACAGTTATCCTATTTATTCCAACAAATGTGGCATTAAACTCTATCAAAACGTAAGGATAATTAGCTAAAAAGCTAATTAATCAATTAACCTTTGTACTTCTTTTGCGCTTGTTAGCTAGTATGGGATGTCCTCTATAGCTTTGATCTTATCGGTATTCACCTCGATACCTCTTTGCGAAACCAAGAAACCTAAGAACTTACCGGAGCCAACCCTGAAAGTGCATTTTTCTGGGTTGAGCTTCATGTCGTGTTTCCTCAAGATATCGAAGGCTTCTTGGAGGTGTTTTAAATGATCACCTACATTCAAAGACTTGACCAACATGTAATCTATATATACTTCCATCGTTTTACCTATTTTCGTCTTGAACATCTTGTTCATGAGTCTCTGATAAGTGGCTCCAGCATTTTAAGCCCGAAGGGCATCACATTATAACAATATGTGTCAAAGTTCGTTATGAACAAAGTTTTTTTCCTGATCCTCCAGGTTCATCTTGATTTGATTGTACCCAAAATAAGCATCAAGGAAACTCATTTGATCAATATTTGGCAGCGAGAACGAGTATTTACGCCATGTCTTATTCAAGTCTTTATAATCTACACATATTCGAAAATTGTTATTCTTTTTTGGAACTACTACTATATTAGTTAACTATTCAAGATACTTTACCTCTTGGATTGAACCGATGTCAATTAGTCGAGTTACCTCTTTCTTAACAAACCTATTTCTGACCTCGGTTATCGGGCGCTTTTTTTGCATTATCGGAGGAACGCTCGAGTCCAAGCTTAGTTTGTGCACGATTACCTCTAGTGGGATACCTGCCATATCCGAGTGTGACCATACAAAACAATTGAATTTAGTTGTAAGGAAATTAATAAATCCTTATCTGAGTTCGAGATTGAGTCATGTTCCCAAGTGAAACTTTCTCTCTAAGAATTCCTCAAACAAAGCCACTTGTTTGAGTTCTTCTACTCTGGATTTTGTCGCATCTGTATCATCCGGTACCTGAAAGTATCTTTATACCTAGTAGGATTCCGACGACTCCTCGACCTAATCATTTTCGCTTGGCAAGGGATCAGGCGTCGGTTCCTGTAATTGCTATTTGCTGGGCTCCTTCCCTTTACTGATAGAAATTGATAATGCGTTCATTTCTCTTGTTTCTGGTTGAGCTCCTCTTATCTGTTTGATTCCCTCTAGGGTCGGAAATTTCAGTAGTTTCTAATATGCTGATGGTACGACCTTTATCTCATGTAACCATGGTCTACTGAGAATTATATTATAGCCCATCTCACTGTCCACCACTTTAAATAAGGTGGTCTTCGTGACCCCTTCGACGTTCACGGACAGCAGGATCTCTCCTCGGGTTGTCACACTTGTCAAGTTGAACTTGGCGAGAAGGTTCGTTGCTGGAATGATACATCCAGTTAATTTGGCTCTTTCCAGCACTCAGAGCATCGTTATGTGGCAGAAGAAGTCTATTGGCGTCTTCCTCCATGAAGGCGACTTCCCGAAGTCTCTTGCTGTGGGTCACCAATACCTTTTTATTCTTTGTCGCCGAGAAAGTTATGCCATTGATTTCATTTCCTACGAAAATAATGTTGATAGTTAACCGAGTAGGGTCTTCTCCTATCTTCGAGGGTTCTGTGTTCTCCCAGTTGCGGCTGTAATTGTTCTTGGGTCGTTCGCTCAAGAATTCCCTAAGATGGTCATTTTTCAATAGCGTTGCCACATCCTCACGCAGGTGCCCGTAGTCCCCAGTCCAGTGGCCATGAGTTTCATTATACTCACACAATAAGTTAGGATCCCTCTGGCTGGGATCAAATCTTATTGGCTTCGTGACTCTTGCTTCTTTGATATTCCTTATCGCCAATACTAACTCTACTACGCTGATGTTGAAATTGTAATCTGATAGCCTGGAATATATGGAATCCCAGGTCCCCAGTACTTCTTTTTCTTGCAACGATCTGTTCTTCTGGCCACTGTCAATTCTTCTTTCGGGAGACAACCTATTCGAGGGTCGGAACCATTTACTACCGCGTCCTTCGGCTCTCTCGTAAGGAAGGATGCGACATTTAGAAGATCGTTGGTCTACATCAAAATTATCTTTGAACTTATCTTGTTCTTGTCTCGGTCCCGTCACTTGGTTGATGTTGGAAACCCAAGTTGATCATCTCCTATCCTTATTTTCTATTCATAGCGGTTATGGATATCCGCCCATATGGTCGCTTGGAATTCGAGCAGGCTTTCCTTCAACTTTCAGGAGGCGTCAGAGCTCCTCGAGTTCAAACCCTTTTTGAACACCTCTGCTATCCATTCGTCAGGTACGATCGGTAGCAGTATACTCTCTTTCTAAATCTAATCACGAGCTCCAGCCACGATTCGGACTCACCCTCTGCGATCCTGAATATGTCTGCCTTTCCCACTTGTACCTTTCTGGGCCCCGGATAGGCCTTAATGAATGAATATGCACGCATTTAAAAAAAGTCAATTGAATACTCAGGTAAAATTGAATGCCATGTCAAGACCCCCTTGGTGAGGATTTCTCTAAATGTTTTTAGCAGAACTAATTCGATCTCATGTTGAGCCAAATTGCTCCCTTTCACAGCCGTTGTGTAAGTTGTGATGTGCTCCTGAGGGTCTGAAGCCCATCGTATTTCGGTATGTCAAGTATCTTGAACCTCTTCAAGATTAACTCTGGTGCTCCTCTATGCTTAAACAGCAACTGCTTTCGAATTTGGGCCCTTCAAAACTGGTGGTGCACCCGAAATCTGGTCAATTCGGGAGTGAAACTCCTTTGTGTTCTGATCCATCCACTCGTTCATCTCCCTCATGAATCTCATGAGTTCAGTTTTGAAGGGATAATTACCGTTGTCGTTATCAGATCCGCTACCCGTCCCCTCGGCACCGTCAAAGTCGACCTCACCCCTAGGGATATTGTTATCAACACTTTAAGCCGTATGATTTGCAAGACTGCCAGGAGAATCTGGGCCTCTTCTGTTTGTGTTTTTGGAAGCACCGGACAATGCTTGCTTCAATTCCGTCATGACCTGATCTTGCCTTGAGAGATGACCAATAATGGCCTTTTGTTGCTCTTTCAAGATCCTTATTGTTTCCACAATGTGTTCGTCTTCTGCGTCATCTAGAGTTGACTCCCATACGTGTCATGGGTACTGTCCTCCATGGACTGGGGTTGCCTCATCCCCCTCGTTACGGGTGTCGCTAATTGAATCCTCATGTTAAGGTAGATTTTCATGTCCCTCAATGTTGTGTGCGATATTGACATCGTTAGGTGCCATTTTCGATTTTTTGCTAAAGAATCTAACATGTTAGTAATAAATGCAAGGATCAACTCAGTCACGCAGCTATCTAAGCCCCACGATGAGCGCCAAAATATTTACCCATAAAACGGTATTGTTAAACTTGTTTCGTGATTTATAGATGGGCGAACTGATTTGATCTAAGATGATAGATAAACTAGATTAAAAAATAAGAATTAGCGATTAAAATCGAAAGAAATGACAAGCCTAGCTCCAGGAGCAATGCCTCCGAAGACAGAAATAAGAATAATATAAAGCAGCAAGTAAATTTATTTTATTTAGCTTGAGAATGGAATGTAGCATAAGTTTTGCCAAGGATTTCCTATCTTACAATGGCTGTTGACTCTACTATTTATAGTTATAGCTAGGGAAACAAGATTCTAGGATCAAACCCCTCTTAAATGACAATAAAGAGGGTCATTGATGAATATGTAACAGTAGGTCATGAATGCAAATATTTTCTGCAAACGGCTTCCCATTGAATGCCAGAAAATATTCTTCTTTAAATGCTTTTCGATCGCAATCATTCGATCTGCTCACGTTGAGTGTGCTCCCTTCGGGGTCCACCCGATACTAATAGCAGTTGTTGTTCCCGATATTGGTTATTACTCGATTTATCTTTTGTCTGCCTTAAGTTCCACGTGTCGCATACCATTCGATTATTTAATATAAAGCAATTTTATCCTATACAATATTGTAGTATTACTAATAGTTGCACAATTCCTAATACTTGTATAATAGGGCATTTAAAACAATTTTAACCAACACATTTAGCAACCACATTTCTACCATAACAAACAATAATTTTAACCAACACATTTCTATCTTAGCGCCTGCTAAGATCATTTTGTTTTGCTCACAAGACCAGCAATAGTATAGTGCAAGTAACAGAGACCTTAGGGTTGAAAATTGCAAATCATTCAACAATTTTAACGAATAGCCTTTTATTTTACCGTTCTTCAAATCAACTTTGACTTTTCAATTTTATTCAGATATTCATAACTGGTTAGTAATGCCCGTCATGGCTATACATAATTTGATGTTCGTAAGAGAGGTAATTTTTCAAATCTTAACGACGAAAGTGACGTATCATTTATTAATGTTAACATCAGCCTACGAAGGATATAAGTGTTTTGACAAAACTCCTTAAAATTTCCGACTCGTTTGCGTCCCCCGCTTGCCCTCTTTGCCCATTGGCTTCTAATAGGCTGTTTGGCCAAGCTTCTTTTTGGCCAAAAGTGTTTTTGGCCAAAAATTAAGGTGTTTGGCAAAGCTTTTAGAAGGAAAAAAAGTATTTTTGAGGAGATGTAGAAACAGTTTTGGAGAAGCAGAAAAAAGTAGCTTCTCTCCAAAAGCACTTTTGAGAAAAATACACTTAGAAGCAGTTTTTTAAAGCTTGGTCAAATACTAATTGCTGCTCAGAAGTGCTTTTCAATCTAATTAGCCAAACGCAAACTGCTTCTCACCAAAAGTACTTTTGAAAAAAATACTTTTGAAAAAAAAAACACTTCTCAAAATAAGCTGATTTTTGCAACTTGGCCAAACGGGCTATAATTTAGACTAGAATTGAGATTCTTGTTTCTTGTTTCGCCATCAATAACGACCAATTGTAAGTTGATGATGGTATACGATCGAAATCGAGCACTTCTATTACATGACAGATCGGGATTAAAACGTAATGAATTGAAGATCGATTCTGGGTTTCATCGAACCGCGATACTAGGTTAGAAAACCCGTCTTCGAGGTTACCGCGTCCATGGCCCCGGAATCGAGCCTGATTTCGAATGAGCCCGAGGTAACATTGTCGGATCAGATAATGGAAGGCCGAAATATCCGTAACCGATCGGATATCACGGCGGGGATCTCGATATGTATCCATGATGATTCCCCTACTATATAAAGGATAATGAGATTTCTTACCTTTTATAGAATTGTACCTAAAGTAGGATTTTCCTACTATATAAATGGAGTATGATTATTTACAAGACATATTATTACACGCATCCCAAAGCATTATAATATAATTTACTTTCTACAAGCTACTATTCTTCTGCATCTTATATTGTTTGAATTGTATCCAGTTCGAGTGAGACTTACTTTTCAAGGCTATAATTGTTCAAGTCATACGGTTTGAATTTACTTTATTGTTGTTCACTTATTTACAATTCAATTTATCGCTTTGTGTTAGATTAAACCACGTATCCTTAAACAACTTATTAATTCAATTGTTATCCGATTTTGAGGGTAAACAGTTTGGCGCCCACCGCATGGCTAAGGATAATGGTGGTTATTTGATACAAATTTTCATAACACATACTATTTTACACTTGTTCTTTGGAGTGTCTCTGATTTCAGGCTTAAGCTCGAAATGTCAAACTCACAATTAACACCTCTACCTGCTGACGATGAATCTGCTCACCACGGTGAAAACAATAATATAGCACTCGGTAACGAGGTATCGCCCATTGATCCCGCCGAAATTCAAATTGCGGACCCGTTGGACACTAATTCGCATGTGGCTATCGACACAAGCCTCCCTACTGGCCCCGAGAATAACATCTGTGGTAGAGCCCGATCAACAGCACAGGATACTCAAAACAATGGAGGAGACTGGGTCAATCTACGGATGATCTTCGAAATGTTACAGGCTCAACAGGCGGCAATAGCTCAGTTACAAAATCAAAGCCGCATACCGAGTAGGATCAAGCCCGATCAGTCTTGAGAGATCTCTTGTAGAGAGGAACCAGTCACGTAATGGTCGAGTGGGAACGAGTTGTGTAATTACCCTGAGATCAAAAAAATGCTCGAGGAGTTGAAAAACGATAGAATCAGGGAGAAGAAAATCAAAGCAAATGACAAAAAGGCGAAAACCTATAATTCTAGGGTTGATCAGATTCCGGGAGCACCGCCGATACTGAAAGGCTTGGATTCCAAGAAGTTTGTACAGAAACCTTTCCCGCTGAGTGTGGCTCCAAAGTCTATCCCTAAAAAATTCTGCATGCCCCAGATTCCTAAATACAACGGAACGACTAATCCAAATGAGCATATCACTTCACATACATGCGCCATCAAAGGAAACGACTTGGAGGATGATGAGATCGAGTCTGTCTTGCTGAAGAAATTCGGAGAAACCTTGTCAAAGGTAGCTATGATATGGTATCACAATTTACCCCCTAATTATATGGACTCATTCGCTATGCTTGCAGACTTTTTTGTGAATGCACATGTTGGAGCAATCAAGGTTGAAACCAGGAAATCTGACCTCTTCAAAGTAATGCAAAAGGATAATGAAATGCTCAGAGAGTTCGTATCTCAGTTTCAAATGGAATGGATGGACCTGCCACCAGTCATTCATGATTGGTCGTTCAAGCTTCTACCCAAGGACTCAATGTTCGAAGTTCGGTGGCTTTACGGCAGTTGAAATAGAATCTAATAGAATATTCGGTTGTCACTTGGGTTGATGTGCATAACCGATATCAATCAAAGATCTGAGTCGAAGATGATCAACTGGGGGCTCCTTCCGTGTCCGTTTATCCTGTTAGACCCATCGCCATAGTCAAGAGAGATATCGATCGTGAACCAAGGCCGAACAGGGATCGATATCAGTCGTACAATAAGGATCGAAGAAACAGTAGGTCCGAAGGGGTTCTATGCGAAATGAAAGGAGAAATGACCGAGGCTAGAGCAGTCGGGGACTCATGAGAAAGAACAGTTTCGACAGGCCTATCGAACCTGAAGAAGCACCAAGATTATCAGAATATAACTTTAATGTTGATGTTGTTTCCATCATATCGGCTATCGGACGCATCAAAGATACCAAATGGCCTCAAACTTTACAATTCGACCCATCCCAAAGGGATCCAAACCAGATGTGCAAATATCATGGCACTCACGGCCAAAGAATAGAGGATTGCTGTCAGTTGAGGGAGGAGGTAGCCCGGATATTCAACAACGGGAATCTTCGAGAATTCCTAAGTAACTGAGCCAAGAATATAAACAAACTGAGCAAGAATAACCTCAATACGTCATTCACATGATCATCGGAGGGGTCGATGTTCCTCAAGGTCTGATGTTAAAGCGAACCAAAGTATCCGTCACAAGGGAGAAACGGACTCGAGATTACATACTAGAGGGAACTTTGTCTTTCAGCGATGGGGATGCAGAAGGAATTGTGCAGCCCCACAATGATGCACTGGTAATATCTATACTCATGAATAAATCTCGATTTAAACGTGTGTTAATTGATCCAGGTAGCTCGGCCAACATCATTTGATCAAGGGTTGTAGAACAACTCGACCTACAGGACCAAATCGTACATGCAGCCCCAGTTCTAAACGGATTCAACATGACATGTAAAACTACGAAGGGAGAAATAATGTTACCAGTAAACACCGTCAGAACCATCCAGGAAACCAAGTTTTATGTGATTGAGGGGGACATAATGTACAACGCCCTGTTCGGGAGGTCATGGATTCACAACATGAGGGCAGCGCCCTCGACATTTCACCAGGTGTTAAAATTTCCAACACCAGAAGGGATTAAAACAATCTACAGGGAGCAACCGGCCGCAAAGGAAATGTTTGTAGTCGAAGAAGTAATTTTGGTATCAACACTGCTACATCAAAGTAACCGAATTAGAATACAAAGAAGGAAACTAAATAACAATTACGGGTTCCCAACCACAACCCAATCAGATAAATAGGGGATCAATGAAGACGATGATTACGGGTTCCCAGATCTTGTATAGTCCCTGATGATTATGATGCTACAAAATCAACGGTTGAAGAGCTGGAGCAAGTCACATTGATAAAACATCTACCCGATCAGAAGGTATACCTAGACACGGGGTTAACCTTCGAGCTTAGAAAAAACTCATTCAGTTTCTTATAGCTAACATAGATTGTTTTGCTTGGTCTCATCTCGACATGACAAGGATCCCACCGAAGATGACCACTGACAAGCTGAGTCTGGACCCGAATTCCACCCGGTCAAGCAGAAAAAGAGACCCCGAATCCGAGATCAAACATGTTTTTATCAAGGACGAGGTAACTAAACTCCTTAAAATAGGGTAAATTCGGGAAATCAAATACCCGGAGTGGTTAGTAAACATAGTAGTAGTCCCTAAAAAAAGGTACAAATCTGAGAATGTGTGTAGATTATAAAGATTTAAATAAAGCATGTCCCAAGGACACTTTCCCTTTGCCCAACATCGATCGCATGATCGATGCCACGGCCGGCCACAAGATCCTTAATTTTCTCGATGCCTACTCCGGGTACAACCAAATACGGATGAACCCGGATGATCAGGAAAAAACCTCCTTCATCACTAAGTATGGCACATACTGCTACAACGTAATACCATTTGGATTAAAAAATGTTGGTGCCACTTACCAACGCCTAGTAAACTGGATGTTCGAAGAACAAATAGGGAAAATCCTTAGAAGTTTACATTGACGATATGCTGGTTAAGTCCATGTGAGCATAGGACCATTTAAAGCATTTGCAGGAAACCTTCAGTATATTGAAGAAGTACAATATAAAGCTGAATCCTGAGAAATGTGTGTCTGGAGTTGGATCAGGTAAACTTCTCGGGTACATGGTATCCAACCGAGGAATCGAGATCAACCCCGACAAGATCAAAGCTATCGAGGATATCACGGTAGTGGACAACGTGAAGGCTGCAAAGGCTAACCTCACGCATTGCCACCCTAGGGCGATTCAACTCAAGGTCCTCCGATAAGAGCCACCGATTTTTCTCGTTACTAAAGAAGAAAAATAACTTCACATGGACCCCGGAATGCCAACGGGCCTTGGAAGAACTCAAACGATATATGTCAAGTCCGCCACTACTCCACATGCCGAAGGCAGACGAACAACTATACTCGTACCTAGAGGTATCGGAGATAGCAGTAAGTGGAGTTCTAGTTCGAGAAGAGCAAGGTATGAAATTTCCAATTTATTATGTTAGCAGGACCTTGGATGAGGCCGAAATTAGATACCCTCACCTAGATAAATTGGCGCTAACTTTGCTAAGCGCCTCTAGGAAACTGAAACCGTATTTTCAGTGTCATCCTATATGCATTGTGATAACTTACCTGTTGTGAAATATAATGCATAAACCCAAACTCTCGGAACGATTGGCAAAATGGGTTGTGGAAATGAGCTGGTACGATATTGAGTATCGCCCCCCGGACAACCATTAAGTCTCAAATGTTGGTAAATTTCGTGGCCGATTTTACACCGGCCCTAATACCCGAGGTCGGAAAAGAGTTGTTGTTAAACTCAGGGACGTCTTCGGGAATCTAGACCCTCTTTACGGATGGTACCTCGAACGCAAAGGGGTTCGGACTTGACATCGTACTGAAGCCACCCACAGGCAATATAGTTAGACAATCCATTAGAACTGTGAAATTGACTAATAACGAGGCCGAATATAAGGCCATGATTGCAGGTCTCAAAATGGCCAAAAGCTTGGGGGCAGAGGTGATTGAAGCTAAGTGCAACTCCCTTCTTGTGGTGAACCAAGTTAATGGAACGTTTGAAGTCAGAGAAGAACGAATGCAAATGTACCTAGATAAGTTGCATGTAGCATAACATCGGTTTAAAGAGTGGACTTTGTAGCACGTGCCTCATGATCAAAATAGTAGTACAGCTCATGAGGTCGGTAGTGGAAGAAAGTTACGCCGAAATAAACTCTACAAACTTGACTAAGGAATGGAGAAACAAATATGTAGAATATTTGAAGACCGGGAAACCGCCCCCAAATCCAAAAGAATCGAGGACCCTGCGCACAAAGGCAACCCGATCCAGCTTGTCCGAAAATGGAGCCTTGTTCAGAAAAATGTTCGATGGTCCACTAGCAATATGTCTAGGACCAGGAAATACCGAGTGCGTTCTGAGGGAAGTCCACGAGGGCACCTACGAAAAACATTCAGGTGCCGAATCATTGGTTCGAAAGGAAATCAGAGCCAGCTATTTCTGGATCAACAGGAAAAAACCGTGAAAGAGTTCGTACGAAAATATGATGAATGCTAATGACATGCTCCGATGATTCACCAACCCGGGGAGCTGCTGCATTCGGTCTTGTCACCTGGCCATTCATGAAGTGGGGAATAGACATCATTGGCCCTCTTCCATGGGCACCCGATAAGGCTCGATTTATATTATTTAATTGACTATTTTTCTAAGTGGGTTGAAACCCAGGCGTACGAGAAGGTCAGGGAGAAGGAAGTCATCGACTTCATTTGGGACCACAACATATGTCGGTTCAGAATGTCATCCAAAATCGTATATGACAACGGGAAACAATTTATCGGCAGCAAAGTGACCAAGTTTCTCGATGATCATAAGATCAAAAGGATCTTGTCAACACCTTATCACCCTAGTGGGAACGGACAAGCCGAATTGACCAACAAAACCATGGTCCAAAACCTCAAAAAGAGGTTAACCGGTGCAAAAGGAAAATGGAAGGAGATCCTACCCGAAGTCCTATGGGCATACCGTACGACCTCAAAGTCCAGTACGAGGCCACCCTGTTCTCGTTGGTTTACGGCGCCGAAGCTCTAATACCGGTCGAGGTCGGTAAACTAAGTATCAGATTCTGATATGCTACCAAGGAATCGAACGATGAGGCCATGAACACGAGCCTAGAGCTATTAGATGAAAGGCGCGAAGCCGCCCTCGTCCGATTGGCCGCCCAAAAACAACGAATCGAAAGGTATTACAATCGAAGGGCCAACCTTCGACACTTCAATATCGGGGACTTAGTAATAAGGAAGGTCATACTAAACACCCGGAACCCAAACGAAGGGAAGTTGGGGCCGAACTAGGAAGGACCGTACCAAATTCTCGAGGTCACCGGAAAAGGATTGTACAAACTTGGGCCAATGAACGGTGAAATGCTATCGAATAACCTCAACATTACTCACTTGAAGCGATACTACTGCAAAGGTACGACCCCATTAATTTCCTTTTTACTTATATTTAAACTAACACTTGCAGGTAACGAACAAGAAGCGGTACAGATTTTTTAGGTCTGAAAGCACGCGTCGCACTCTTTTACCCTTGAACCGGTTTTGTCCTAAATGGATTTTTCGGAAAGGTTTTTAACGAGGCAACAGTGGATAGTGCTAACTTAGAATAGAAGGTCGGCCATGAATCGGTGTTAAGGATCGCACCAACAGTATCTGAGGCTTCTCTCTATGATCAACCTCGAATACTGGGGGGAATTACCCTTGGATATCGACATTAGCAAGGAAAGAAACTTCATGAGGAAAGGGTATCGATAGGTAGGATTTATTGTAATGGCCAAACGGTCAAACGAACCGTGCTCGTATAGATTGCTCGAGCCCTAGCACAAAGCATGTACGCATGTATAACTATTTTATACAAGAATAAAAAGAAGTCTCTCCCTTGCAGATAAATATTTTGTCCTTTTAAAAAGATTTCTTACATCCTATCCCCTAAAAGAATCGAGCCCAAGGGCCACCTTAATACGAGTTCGAACAATCACTCTCACTCGGGGACTATCGTCCGAAAACAAACTCGTATGCTCCGGACCATCGGATCTCGGGGGCATAAGACCTATCAGGCAACGCCTGAATCTTAAAGGCTACGGCCATCCCTACTCGGGAACTGTTATCCTAGGCAAGCCCGGATAACTCGGGGCGACCAGCCCATTGGGTGACACCGGAACTAAAAAGGCCACGGTCAAATTAAAACAGCTCGGAGACGTTCGAGGACCCATAACAAAGACAACAACGCCTTAATTTTTCTAAATCGGTTCTAAAGGCTACCCTCGACAGACTATTACATAAAAAATTGTCTAACTTGGGGGAAAGAAAATTTTCGGTAACACCGAACCCCCACGATGCCTTAAAATAAAATAAAGTTGAAGGCAGGGTTTTTTTGAGTTTCTGAACAAAACCTAACTATTTCATGCTAAGGCATTTAGATTTTTGCAAATAAAAGTACATAAGGCAAAGTGAAAAATCGAAAGTTGTTGAAGGGAAAAAAACCTTATATTCATAATCAAAGTTCTTTTTACAAGGGCCAAACAACCCGATGAAAATTTTTACAAAGGGCGAACGATCTCAACAAAAATACAAAAAACAAAAACATCTAAAGGCTTAAGTGTCCTAGTCTTCGTCGAGGGAAACATCGTCACCCTCGGGATTTTTGCCATCCTTCAGACTCTCCCAAGTCTTCGGGCTCCTCGTCGTCTTCGGGATAGGCCAATTTTTTGGCCTCGGCTTCAAACTCTTTGGTGCTCTCAATCTCAGCTGATAAGTCGAAATCCCAAGCATGAAGTTCCTGAAGGGCCTCCCTTCGAGATTGCAACTTAGCGTGCACGATGATGTCTTTTGCTCGAACCTGAGTCACCTCGGCATCGACCTTAATTACTTTGGCCTCCGACTTGGCCGCTTCAAGCTTCGTGGCCAGATTTTCTTGATCAGAGACGGCCGAATCTGGGATTGGAGCTCCTCCATCTTTTTGTCCTGCACCAAAGACTTCTCATTTATACCTCGGAGCAGGACCTCAGCTGAAGCCAGTTGGGCCTAGGCGGTCTCTTTTTTTAGGCCAGGCGGTCCATGTTCTTTTTTCATTCTTCGACCTCAGCCTTTACCGCATCTACCTCTTTCCAGAGCTGTCCGATCTGGTCAAGCTTTTGTTGGACCTGCGGGTTTGGACCGTTATTCGCCACGTCTGATTCGTCGTCACTAACTTCAAAAACTCTTCTTACCTGCTCAACCAGGTCGGCATGCTCTTTCCGAGCCACATCTAGCTCAGCTCGGAGGCTCTTAGCCTCCCCTTCTCTTTGGTCACTGAGAAGTTTATATGTATCTCTTTTCTTAGTGAGCCCTCGGATTTCGGCCTCATACTGTCCTAGCTCTTCCCGATGGGGGAGGAATGTCTTGTGGTGGATTACCGAGGCCGACAAACACAGAGAAAGGAGTTATGATCACCTACAGACTAATCTAAGTATAAACTAGAAACTATTAAGAAGTATTTAGAGTTACCCGATTTAACGCCTGTTGAGCTTCATTTAACAGGCAGGGCGCTTCCACCTCGTTCATCTTGGCCTGGTCCTCCTCTTTCACCAAGCATCGGAGATAACTAGCCACCCCTACGGGGGCAGAAAGAACCCGGGCGTCTTCTGAGATGGACATAACGATCGATCGCTTCCAGTCAGGATTCGCACTCGGAGTCGAGAACCAATTGACTAGTTTGGGACTTGAGGAAGGTCCACTCGTCCCTGATGATGGACTCTTCCTCGGCACCGGTAAAACACCCAATCCGGTGACGTCCTCGGTAGCGGTAGAGTCTACGCCATCAAAAAAGTTTTGAAAGGGGTGTACCGCCCCTTGTAGCTCTTTGTCGGGTCATCCTTTCAACGTCTGAGCCTCGGTAAACATAGACTCAATAAATAAAGGTGAACCGGAGAGTTCTATCCCTACGAGTACGCCCTTCGGGGCACTATCCGCTGTCCGGGAAGAACCGGCTACGACCTCATTATTGGCCTCCTTATCTCGAGGCAAAGTGGCCTCGCCCCATTTTGGTTCGGAAGATTCGACTAAAGCTCCCTCATCGACCTCCCCGAGTCGAGGCAATTCAGTTTTAGCTCTCATCGGTTGGGTACCTCGAGACCTGCTCGCACACGGGCCACCAGTTCGGAGGTTTCTTCTTCTTCTGACTCATCCCTCAGTCGGTGGAGTGAGTCCGAAGAGGGCGCTCGAGCACTGGTGCTACCCTTAGATATACGCACCAGACTTCTTTTTGTCCTCTTCTTTTCCGAGCTCGGAGAATTCTGGGCCCTCTACTCGACGGGTACATCCTCGTCACCGGATGGAGTCCTCATAACAACATCCTTGGAAAGACCTGCAAAAGAAAACAGAACGAATAAGAACTGAGATGAAAAAAATCAAGTATTATTAACTCGTAAAAAGCTCATCATGGGAACGGGCCTCCCACCGGTCCTTCTAAAGTTCGTGCCATGTGCGCTCGACATAAGGCTTCTGTGACATGATGCCTTCGACCCACTCCTTGAGTCGAGGAACTGCATCCGTCATCCGAGCAACAGCTGCACCACAAAACATCGATAAGAAGGGAGGAAAAGGAAAAGCAATAAACGAAATCTTAAAGGCAAGGTTATATTTACGTTTCATGTTCCATTTCTCGGAAAATGGCTTGTCCTCGACCGGGATTAAATTCGAGGTCTTCCCTCGAACGAATAGGCCTAATCAGCCTCGGCCCCGATCCTCGTCTATACTCGAGAATGGGGCCTGACTAGCCCGACGGGCAAGTTTTATTAATCCCCCTCGATAGGGTCGAGGACTGTACAGACGCATGAGGTGATCGATGGTGAAGGACACCCCTCGATTTTGTTTACGAAGAAGCGGAGGAGAATTACTATCCTTCAGAAATAGGGATGGATTTGACCGAGGGTTACCTCGTACATCTTACAGAAGGCGATGATGACCGGTTCCAAGGGGTCCAACGTGAAAGGATAAGTGTAAACACTTAAAAAAAACCTCCAATTGGGTAGTAATCGCTTCCTCGGGCGAAGGCACCACCACGTGCTTACCAACCCAGTTGCAATCCTTCTTGACTTTGGAGAGGAGATTGTCGGTGACCGAGCATATGTATATCGAGACCGGCTCGCACTGACCCGGTACCGAGGAGATTTTCTCGACCTTGAAATCAGCATCGGTCGAGCACCCTCCAGGAATAAACGCTTCAAGAGGAAGTTTTGTCGTTGGTTCCTCGCTGGGCGGCCGTGATAAAGAGGCAGATTCTTTTTGTGGAACTGTCTTACAAGTCTTCGTTATTTTTCTTTTGAATAAAGATGAAGAAGGGGAAGTTAAAAGGTTATGCTTAATGGTTTGGAGTGAAGACAAGCGAGAATTATTGCAAAAAACTAAGAATCTGGGTAAGTGCTAGAGAGTGCAAAGATCTTTTAAGAGCAAGAGTAGAAAAGGTTTAGATATAAAGTTTGAATGAACGAAGGATGGAGTATTTATAATTTTCAAATGACGGTTCAAAGTCTGTAGTGCCTGACCAGCGACTGACGAACATTTAATGCCATTAAGACGCGACTAACGAGACGTTTCGTCCATTTTTGTCGTTTCTGACATAAAGTATCGAGATGAGGATAGGGGCTCATATTTACACTCCAAAAAACGACGGTCGAAAGCGAGCTCATCTATTTCATGATAGATCGGGATTAAAACGTAATGAATTGAAGATAGACTCCGGGTTCCATCGAACCAGGATATTAGGTTAGAGTACCTGTCTTCGAGGTTACCGAGTCCATGACCCCGGAATCGACCTCGATTCCGAATGAGCCCGAGGTAACATTATCGGACCAGATAACTAAAGGCTGAAATATCCGTAACCGGACGGATATCATGACAGGGATGTCGATATAATCAATGAGGAACCGTTTAATTAGCAAATCATGAGATTTTTTACCTTTGATAGAATTATAGCTAAAATAGAATTCCTCTACTATATAAAATGGTCTGATTATTTGCAAGACACACTGTTACATGCATCCCAAGGCATTATAATATAATTTTTTCTTTGTGCAAGCTACTATTTCAAGGCTATAATTATTCTTATACGGTTTGAATTTACTTCATTGTTGTTCGCTTATTTATAATTCAAATTATCGCTTTGTGTCAGATTAAATTATGTATCCTTAAAATCACTCGTAAATCTAATTGTTATCCCATTTTGATAGTAAACAATGATACGGGACACGAAGAAACTATCGATACTACAAGCCTATGAATAACATTTCTAAGACAAGACGGTAAACTTTGATACAGAGCAGAATACATGACGAACTTCGTTGCTTACAACTTGTGCCAAACCTTCGTCACAACATCCGCAAGATCTAGAAGCACTAACATTATTTACAAAATTAAGCACACTACACACACTGTCACAGGACCATACAAAACATTCTCAACTAGGAAAATGTCAAGGATGTGGACTACATTCAGCCGCCTCAAGAGGGGTAACAAACAAGAAAACCCGATCTATATCTCACAGGTCGTAAGGAGGACGAGGGCTTCTGGGTCCAACCCCACTGGCATTCTCGTATGCAAATGATCGCCTACGGGACCAATATGCTTCTCTTCCTCCTGCACCTGAACATCATCATGCATCAAATTATTAGTCTCATTATTTCGACATGTACCCGGTTGTACATCAGACCATGGAAGATTTCTAATGCAATTTTTTTAGATTCAAGTTAATTAAAAGCAAAACTACATCATAAATTTTCCACCAAAAAAATTCTCCACAAAGCTACAGAGGAATGAAGACATGCTGCTAATCTCTGAAACGTCAGGGTAGTAATGTCCTAAGTTGATGTCTTGACCTTAATGGCAACATGGACCGAGTCATAAGAAGGATTAGACAATAATAGAACTAAACTGTATCACTATACCAAACTGGTATGCGAAGAGTTGGTAATTCAACTATAGGCTACTTATATAAGCCTAAACATCCTGCACAGTACGTATCTGTAGAGAGGTGTGGAGGGCCAAACACCAATTTCGACTTTTAAACACATCAGTGGACTCTAGCAAGGATATCACTTTCAAAGGGGACATCACTTAATTAAAATAATTGCCTCCACCAAATATCTCCATTTTTGCCTCGCATCATCCTCTAAGAATTTGTCAGTTTCCCCAAAAGTACACATTTGCCCCTTGACTCCCATACCCCTAAATGATTCTACCTAAATTGAATTTACAATAATAACCTTACAAGATTCTTCTAGATCTCCGCTTCTCCTCCTTTTTCTGGAGGGTACTTTCGGTTAGGAAAAGAGCATTACTCTAATGGCTAACAACTCGCAAAACGAGCCGCCAGAGGTGACGGCGCGAAAACAGATTATTGGAACGAATCAGATCGGAAACCATTCAAAAATAAGTGGTAGCTTACCGGCAAAAGGAGAGACCGGAGGAGTAGTACCGGCGGGGGAAACAGGAGGTGAATCTTTGTTCTGACTCCCGGGAGGCTTTACTATCATGATACTCCTTGTCACCCTTACTGCATCCTCACTACTTGCTTCCTCACTGAAGGATCTCGGTGTCGAAACTTCTGATTCTGTATCAAAAAAGAACAAGTGCTTCATCAGAATCGAATATATCTTCCCAAACGTAACGATGTTAATAATTGCAGATTTCTCAGAGTTAATCTATCAAAATCGCCTTTCTTCTCCTCATTTTTGGATAAGTTATCATGCAGTCCTTATTAAGGGGGAAAAGTGACGCCTTTGGACATGATTTGGTTGAGCTTAACAAAAAATAGTAGTATTCGAAGATGAAATTGAAAAAAACAAATTAAAATGTTGTGAATGAAAACTTAAAACTTCTTCTTTCCTAAAACATGTATATCAAACTTCAAATGCTCCTTTTCATGTTTGAAATTGAAATAACAGCTAATTTGATTAGATCCTTGAGAAATAAACGTCGTAAGCTGCACTATTTTTGCCGATTAACCTTTAACGATCAGATTCTTAAGAAAACAATCTACATCCGTACAAGTTATAACATATATCATCGATCTGGAGTACATGTTAATTACTTAAATTACTACTATCGTAATTCGTAAACCTTCACAAAATAAATATAACACGTTATAAGTGATAATTCAGATTTGCTTTGGAAAAAAAAGGTAATTCAGTTTTGCTAAACGAATTGTAATAGATATTGATTCGTTTGTTAGTGGATGAACGAAACCGGCAACAAAAGCGTACCCTTGCCGGAATTAGAACGGGGGCTAAAAGTAGAATACTTCCGGAGTTTCCCGAGGCCACTATCTGGCCGGGGACCGGCAACGGTATCATCCCAGAGCTTGTCAAGTAAGCTCATGGCGCAGATCAGCGAATCGGCGCACGTTAAGGGGAAAAGAGAGAGAAAAGGAAAAGATACTACGTCCGTTGGGATAGAACTTTCTCGTATATTGTCTATCGAGGAATCAGTGAAGCTAGGGGGAGTGTTATTTATTGACGGCTGAAGCGTTAAAGGTCGAACAGATTTTTGGGGATGGGAGTTGATCTTAACCGTTGATTTATATCTGCTAGATCTGAGATGAAATAAACGGCAGGATTTAATAGCACGTATATAGGGATAAGATCGACGTGCCAAAGCCGGCGTGTTATCCTTTGGTTATTTGCCACGTGGCTAATAAACATTGAGTTGATCAAGCAGGTCACGTGACGGGATGTTATCAGCTTAAAATGTCGAATATACCCTTAGCTTTATCCAGATAGCGGTAAGCTGGTTTTCGGCCTTTTGGGTCGGCTTCTCGCAGAGTTGATGAGGAGCAAAAGAAATTGTTTTCATCTTCTTATTTTTAGAAATAATGTTATTACAGTGTTAATTGCCCAATGTGAGTGAGTTTTAATTAAATTAATCATAGTGAAAATTAGATAGCAAATAGAGCGTTTTGGGTCAATTAGTTTTGTGGTTTTCCTATCTATATCATATATGAAACCTTATTACTAAAAATGTGCATATTTCCATTATTACCCGCCATATTTATATTTTTCCTACAAAATTTATATCATTCATTAAATACCCAATATTAAGAGTTGATTCCTTCCAAATTAGGCACCTACAAATCTGGGATAAATATTTGAATAGCTTATTCCGTCCAAATGAGGCCTAAAAATTTGGGACTAAATATTTTTTCATATTCACATCAGATTTGTTTCCTCCTTTTTCTGCAGGCTTCTCTTTCCTCATTTTTCACGTATTTCTATTTCTCTAAGTATATATCAGTCTTCCCTTGCTAAAGCTCAGAGCCTTTTTGATTTGGTTCTCCTCTTTTTTCTTTTAGGAATGGCTGAGCATATTTAAATATGCAAGGCTCTGTTTCGTCAACTATTCGAAGGGAGGAGCTCTTGTTCTTGACGGGAGTGAGCTGATGCGCTTGGGTCAACAAATTTTCTACAAAAAATCTACAAATAAATTACAAATCAGTTTAAGTATGTATAAAGCAATATTGTTTTAATGGTATCTACAAATTACTATATTTATACTACAATTAAACTGCAATCTATATTGAAAAAAATGTTGACTACAAAATTTTCTCCTAATCTACAAATTTTCTACAAAAAATCTACAAAGAAACTACAAATCAGTTTACGTATGTATTAAGCAGTATTGTTTTGAAGGGTATCTACAAAATTACTACATTTATACTACAATTACACTACAATCTATGTTGAAAAAAAATGTTGACTATAAAATTTTCTATTTATCTACAAGATTTCTACAAATAAACTACAAATCAGTTTAAGTATTGTATAAAGTTGTATTGTTTTTAAGGGTATCTACAAAATTACTACATTTATACTACAATTAAACTACAGTCTTATGTGGAAAAAAATGTTGACAACAAAATTTGCTCTTCATCTACAAAATTTCTACAAAAAACTACAAATAAACTACAATTGCACCCACACTGTCACACTTATATTGGGTCAGATGTTTGTTAACTTAAGTTTTTTTCTAGTTTGGTCAAGAACTTGTATGTCAATGCCGGATAAGTGTGACACTTGAAGAATCTCTACCTTTAAAGAACCTCTGAATTGCCTAAAAAGACAATTTATTTAATATTGAAATAATATAGACAAAATGGAGTCGGAGGTTACAGAAGATTCATATGGCTACCCCACAAATTTACAATTGAGAATTGTTGAGTTGATTGATCGATTGAGGAAGTCTTCTGTTTCATACATCTACTCTCGATCTCGTAGTTGTTAAAATTCAGAACAATATATGACAATTACCATAAATTACAATAACCGAAACAGTGGGTTTCATATTGAATCTCTTTGGCTAAAAATCTGATTATACTCAATGGGTCTCATCTCTGTATTTTTTGAGAAGAAGAAGAAATGGAGAAGAGAAAGAAATGGGAGGGGGAAAACGACGCTGGTCAGATCTTAAGAATTAAGGGGAAAGAGAAACGTGGGATATATAGATACCTTTAATTAAGGAGTAAAAACTGCCCATTAATTAGACCCTTAATTAAGTATGGTATAGGATTGGTAATTTGGTATACGGGTTTGTAATTAAATCAAACCTTAAACATTGAGGGTAATAAGGTTTCCTATGTGGTATAGGAAGGTAAAAATCCCTTCACAAATTTATTTTAGTTTTATGACTCCGTTTCTTCATTCTTTTTTTTTTTACATATGAAAGATTTACTTTTACATGTAAGAGACATGTCTTTTACACATAAGAGATCTAAAAAATGATATTTTCTTAAATTGTAAAGGGACATAGTGTACAAATAGCATGAACTTTCCCTATATGTAAATTCTAGGAGTAGGCATTCAGATAGTTCGGATTGGATATGAAGATTACGATCCGGATTTTTGATTTTTGGATTGAAAAAATGATCATCCAAATAATCTCGGATTGGATCGGAGTTTTTATGTTCGGTTTCGGATTAATCGGTTTGGATATTTTGGATTTTCGATTTTGAACTTATATGTTTCTTCTTTTTACTAAAATGAATATCCAAATCAAGTACTCATATTAAATTGCCTGAAAAGTTCCTCATTCTCACCGCAATCATCCAAATAAATTATTCAAGTAATGAGATTATTATCAAGGAAATGCAACAGAAAATTAATACGACCGAAAAGAAGTAGCAATAGTAAAATCATGTTCAGATAGAAAATATTCTGACAATAACTTATTAATTAATATTAAATATATTGTATGAGATAATATATAATGGGTAGGGTATTGATCTTATTACTATGGCTTATAGATAATGGACAAAATATAAGGTATAAAAAATTTGGATTTTCGGAGATCCATAAATCCGAAGTATCAAATCCAACATTAGAGCTGTCAAAACGAGCTAGCCCAGCCCAAGCCTCGTGGGCTTTTAAATTTGGTGGGCTAGGGCGGGCTAGCCCTCCATCTATATGGGCTTTAAAATGGCCAGCCCAGCCTTAAGAGGGTCGCGGGTTAGGGCGGGTTGGCCCTTCAACATTTTTAGAAAAAATATTTCTTCAAATTTTTAGATATGTTTTCGTGGCATAATCTTTTAATCATATGAACAACTTCTGTTTATTTAGAGTGTACAAGAATCTTGATATTTGATAAGGAATCTCGTAATTGAAATGCAAATTCTCTATATCTCTAGCTCTTCTTTTTTAACATTACATGAATATTTTTTTTAATACTTTTCTTACACTTTCCTTAGATTCAGGTAGTGCTTCCATAAGTTTATATGTTAAGGTTTTTAATTTAGGTTTAACATTATTTGTTGATTTCATCATTATAGTCCATGAAATTTTTAAAATTCATGAAATTTATTAGTGTTTTTCAATTTCTTTAGGTATTAAAACTTGACCTTATTGTATACTGAATAGCAATTTAATAATTAATAATATATTAAAGTAACTAAACTGATCATTGGCCACTTAAAGTAATATTTCTTTTGAAAAAAATTGCTATTGGCCACTTAAAACTTTCTAGTTCGTTGTTAGTTAAGCAAAAGAAAAACTAATCTTGTCATAGTACATGCATATCAAAAATATAAATTCTAGTTGATATGGAAGGATAAATGAGAATTCTAAGGGTGGAAAATATGGATTATAGTTAATATTTTTTTTAGTTTTTACTTTTTTTAAATATTTAAATATGAATTTAATTAATTTTTGGCCCACGGGCCAGCTCAGACCCAATCTCAGTCAAGCCTCAAGGGCCAACGAGCTGACTTGGGCCAGGCTTATAAGCCTCAATTTTAAATGGGCTAAAACAATCCCAACTCAGCCCTACCCAAGTAGCGGGCTGGGTTGGGCTGGCCTCGTGGGTCAAGCTCATTTTGACGGCTCTACCCAACATCCAATCCGAAATTTAAAATTTTTAAAAGTTAAACCCAAAATCTAATTTGTAATTGAAAATTCAAATTCGAATTTCGATTTGGATTTCGAGTTTATCCGAACTATGTCCACCCCCAGCAAATTTTGTTATTTTCTAAAAGAAAATTGTCCACTTTAGTTAGTAAAACAAAATTACATGTCCACTTATGCGTTCTTACTTCAACCAATTTAATCTATTGGAACATAATTTGTAACTCAGTCACTAGCCTTTGTCCGGAGGTATTCAATAGTGGTACTATTCCTGAAGGAATAAATGATACTTTCCTTTGCCTAATTTCAAAGATTTTTAATGCTAATAATTTAAAAAAATTCAGATTCATGGGTTTATGTAATACTATTTATAAAATTATTACTAAAATCATTACCAACCATTTGAAGCATTTCCTAAATACTCTAATTAACCCCTATCAAGCTAGCTTCCTTAACAATAGAAAAGCTTGTGATAATGCTATCATTATTCAAGAATTAATTCTTAAAATGAATAAGTATAGCGATAAGAAGCATAATATGATTTTAAAAATAGATCTTGAGAAGGCATTTGGTCGTCTTGAATGGTTTTTTGTCTATAGAACCTTGACCTTTTTTAAATTTCCCCCAAACATTACTAAGCTCATTATGAACTGTGTTTCAACTAGTAAAATAGTCATATTGGTTAATGGAACTAGAACTAATTATTTTCCCCCAGCAGAGGTATTAGACATGGTGACCCTATGTCCCCATATTTATTTATCCTCTACATGGAGATGCTTTCTACGCTTATCAATCACAAGGTAGATCTTCGCTGTTGGAATCCAATTTCCATAAGAAATAACAACCATCAAAAATCCCATCTTTTTTTTTTGCGGATGACCTAACTCTAATAGCCGAAATAAATGAAAAATCTATAACCTCCATTTAACATTGTCTAGATTTGTTTTGCTACCTGTCAGGGCAGTCCATTAATAGGGCAAAATAAAAAATTATAATCCGAAAAAATTTCCCTAAAGCAATTCAATCCACGCTCTCAAACTATCTTAATATCATCATTAGCAACTCTTTTGGGAAATACTTCGGTTTTCCTATTACAAGCTCGAAACCTAGAGTCAAGGACTTTCAATTTGTTCTTGACAATATGCTTGCAAGATTGGCTACTTGAAAATCTAATTGTCTTAACATGGCAGGTAGATGCACTTTGGTTATCTCATGTCTAAACTTCCTCCCTAATCACATAATGCAATACACCCTTCTGCCAACTAAGATCCTTAGTAACATAGATAAGATTCAGCGAAATTTTATATAGGGTACAAATGCCACTTCTAAGAAACTACTTCTTATCAAATGGGATACTATCACCAAATATATGAAGGAGGTTGGGTTAAGGTTACACACAACAAAGAGTAAGAACCTAGTTAATCTTTCTAGCCTCTCTTGGAGACTCCTTAATAACACTTATTCCCCTTGGGCCAAAACGATCTTATGTTTCCATAGTACTAGGAAAACCACAAAAAATCTTTCCTTCATTTGGAATAGTATCATGCAAGGCTGGGAAGTCAGTAGCAAAGGCATTACATGGTTGCCCCATAAATCTTCAAACCTTAGTGTTTGGAATAGTTGTTGGATCCATCATACCATATCCCTTCGCCATTGTATATATGGTCCACTAACTTAGACAGATAATCTTCTAACCATTAAGGATATCTGGATTAATAATAAATGAGTTTTATCAAAACTATCTGTAATCATTCAACCTAGCTTAACTAATAAAATTAATGTCATCACTCCTAGTACAAAAAATTGTGACACTCTCATTTGGTCGCTAAATATAAATGGTCTCTTCACTAGTAAATATTGTTACTCCCTAATACATGATCAAACAAACGGTGAGAAAGATTTTATATGGATTTGGGAGCTAAATTGCCTCAATAAGCTGAAAATTTTATTATGAAAATGTTTCCATGATAGACTCCCAACCAGAAGCTTTTTACACCACATTGGCATGAATATTGATCCAATTTGCTCCTTTTGCAAGGCCCATAGGTGTCACGACCCAAACCTATAGGCTGCAACGAGCACCCGGTACTTTACTTAATCAAGTACCAACATGACATATCTTTTTTATTGTACTTTCATTGGCAAATAGGCCAAACGGGCCGTCATGGGCTAACCAGAATAAACATAGGAGAATACTCAATATAGGACGACCCATCCTGATATAAAACTTATACAAGTGACATACCGGCCTATAAGGCCAATATGATCATTCGTAAACTTACAACATAGGCCGCTAAGTCCATACAAGTATTTATATACATGACATCTGTCTACAAACCTCTAAGAGTACAATATCATAAAGGTCGGGACATAGCCCCACCATAACAATCAATGCATGTACTAATCATACTGACCAAATAAGCAACTCCGAAGCAAATATAGCGCACCAACACCTTCCGGTGAGCTGACATACTACTTGGAGGACTTTCAACCTGTCTATCGGGACCTGCGAGAATGAAACGAAGCATCCCCAAGCAAAAGGGACGTCAGTACAAATAATGTACCTAGTATATAAAGAATGAAAATCAGTAAATAATAGACATGAGAGAGACATGGAGTAAAAGACTCGACAAGTAAGTCTGAATAGTTTTGTGAATCCTTTAATATTTAAAATGTCATGCATATGCGTATAAATGTCATACCATGCATGGGTATATGCGTTCATAATATTATCAAGCCTCTGAGGGCATTCCATCATATCATCTCGGCCACTATGGACAAATCATCAACGTATACCAGTTGATCAGGTGGTGGTACGTATATAACGCCATAACCTTTTCCTATATATATATAATGTCATATGGTCACGGGTCAATGTAAATGAATGCAATGCATGAGAAGTACGTCAATAAAATATTTTGGAGTGTCATAAGATCATTATGCTTTTGATTAGTATCATGAAATAACTTTATTAACTTACGTATTTTCTGAGACCCATGAACAGATGATAGAATAATATAACACATGGGGAATCAAAAACATAAATATCTCTAGTATTTCTATGAATAGAGTCATTTATGGAAATTGTGCATATACTCGTTTCGTTTGTGTCATATAGAACATGCCAAAAGAAAGAAATGACAACCTTAACATACCTGAGTCGGTTCTCTTGAAAATCCCTCTAACACACGTTAATCGCGACGAAACACATAACAATGGATCGAAGTAGGGAGAAATCCGTATGATATTCTTGAGAAGGATTGTACTGAGCTTTCTTAAAATCGTAAAATCTCACGTTGCAGCTCCGGCCATTTCCAAATCACGTATGCAATCTTTATGAAATATGTTGCTTATATCTTCTAATCTTAAGGGGTAGATAAATATTAGCTTTCATGTGCTAAAGTGCATATATTATGCAAATCACGTTCAAGGCTTAAAGAGATTGTGACTCATGTTAAATGTACTAACAATGTGACACCTTTCCACATATTACATGAGTTATTTATGGGAATTGTTATTTATTTCATGGGCTGCCACGTGGGTTCATCAAATCTTTTATCCTCATTTTTGAATTAATTATCCACTAATCATTTGATTAACTTATTAATTTTTCATTAACTAATAACTAATCAATTACCTACATAATTAAGAATTATCTCAAATTACTTAAAATACTATCCACTTTTAACATACCTTATACACCTTACTATAATGGTCATGTGGTACTTTGTATGACACTAGTCTATAAATATGGGGTATTATAGCTTGGTCCGAATTTTATCCTTAAATTGTCAAACTTTGACAAAACTCATTTTCTTCGATTCGCTTACTTTCTCACCTTCACGAATTTACTTATCATTTGTTTGAAATAGCATAATGTTTATAATCTCAAAATAATCTCATTCCCGAACTTACGTCGATTAACTTACGACGAAACTTTAACATACCAAAATACGAGATATAACAATAGGGAAACCAATAGGCATATTTTTATTGACTGCTCAGCAGTAAAGGAATTTTGGTTTCTACTAGGCATTGATACAAGTAGTTGGAACAATACGAACAATTGGCTAACCAACATACGAGACCAAAACATTACTCTAAAAAGTAACATTATTAGTTGAAAAGATATGTTTCCTTTAGTTATATGGACCATTTGGATAAACAGAAATAATAACTTGTATAACAATCTCACACACAAGGCAGTGCTCCATTTTGCTTATAACCAAGCAGTGGAATACAAACTTCTAAAGGAAAAGGAAAATGTTACACATCAAAAAATCCCCATATCTATTAACTGGATTAAGCTACCTAATAACTATATTAAGCTTAACATTGATAGATCCTTTAAGGAAGCCACATCGCTTTGTGGATTTTGTGGACTCTTCAGAGATAGCAGGGGACAATGGGTAATTGGTTTTCAATGGACTCTTCCAGGCATATCCCCACTGCAGGCAGAGTTGATGGTCTTAAAAACAGGCCTTTATATTGCCAATAAACAAGTTTACACTAACATAGAAGTAGAATCAGACTCGACGGATGCTATACTTGTTTGGATAATGGAATTGTAATACTAAATAATATTGTTTATGAGTGTAGGTCATTAATGATCCAGGTAAAGGTTCAGGAGATCCACCACATTTTCCGGGAAGCCAACAAGCCGGCACACATGATGGCTAGGAAAGCACTTAGTGACAATAATGACAGAGATCTTATTATCTACTATGCCCTTCATTTTGTAACTTCTGCCTTAAATTCAGACTATCAAGGTTCTACTTATTTAGTTAAGAATGTTAGTAAAGATGTTTGTAAATGTCCTTCGAGACATGTTATCTTGCTGTAATAGCCAAGTAGATAATGGTCTATCGGATACTCTTAATATTGTAGACTCTAATATTATGTGATATATAAAATAAGATCCTTGTTCTTAAAAAAAAGATTGGTTGAATGTGTAACTTGCCCAATTTATTAGGCGAGAAATTGCTGTAGAAAATATCTGTGGTAGCCAAGAAGAAAATTATAATAAGGGCATCTCTCAAAATGGGGATTTCCCCATTCTGGGGACAACTTACTCCAACCATTTCCTCATTTTCCCCTAAACTTTTTTATATTCTTCTCTCTCTTCTATATTATATTATTATCTTTCATTTCAATTTCATTTTTTAATTTCCATTAAACAAATTTCATCTTTTTGTTTTTATTAATTTGTAATTTCCATAATTAAAACAATTCCATAAAATTTTAAATAATATAATTTGTAAGCAATTATTATAGATTAACTAATAATTCAAATAAAAGTGAAATCATTGTGATACAAGATTAATTAAATACATATTACATAACGATAAAATTCATTCGAAATACTAGATAAATATTCAACTTCAACCTCTAGTATTCTCCCATAAATGTTCTATTAATGCATTACGAAGTGTAAAATGAGCATCTTTGTCCTTAATTCTTCTATGTCGAAATAAAAATTCTTAAAATCGTTGATTTTCATCTACTGCCATTTCTACATAAAAATAATAAATGCACGAAAATTAATTTATCAAAATTATACACCAAAGCTAAGATATAATATTAATATTATAAATACATTACATAAACATAATTAGGTATATATAAAGAAATAAATTAAAAGATAAAATTATAAAATAATAATAAAAAAGTGATGAATAGTAATGAGTGAGATGAATAGTGTACCCCATATTTGAGGGAACATTATTCATCCCCATTTTGGGGACAAAAATAGGGAGGGTTGGAGCTAAATTTCCGCAAATATTTCCCCCATTATGAGGATGGGGCAAGGTTGGAGATGGCCTAAGACAAGTTATTATTAACTTAAAGTCGAATAGCCTACTAGACTTCTATACTTATTCCGATTTGACATCCCGGTCCCTACTTCACTTTCATTTAGACACTTCTATTTGCTCAAAACTATTATCTTAAACCCCTCTCCCCCGTGTGTTCTTCAGATGCGCTGATGTGGATGACACATCCGTATCCATGTCAGATTTTCTATGACATGTCATATCTTTTCTTCAAAATTTTTAATTTTCGTTTTCCTTTTTCACTCAAGGATTAGCACACACCATGTATGCAAAGAAAATTGACTCTCACGCACGCATCACTTTCTGAACAAGAATTTTTCAAACTTTCTACCATTTTCAGATTCTCCAATCCTTTTCTACAATTTTGAACTCTCCACCCAATTTTAACCACCGAAACACAACCTCCATGGCATGGATAAAAACCCAAACAGTTACGATCAACAGACCCAACAACAGCAATAGTAAACAACAACAAATCCAGAATTCTCATTTTTAAGATCCCTATTCTTCTGCAAACAGAGAAACAAATCAGAAATCTTGAGAATAAAAATACCAATTACACAAGAATTAAAGAAATTGCTTGGAAAGAGAAATACAATATATCGAGAAGAAAGTGAAGTGAAAGAAATAACTTACTGAGAATAAAGAATTATTTTTGAGAAGTGGGTATGATTCAAATTTATCTTATTTTACGTGATTTATGGGTCTGATTTGGGGGGGGGGGGGGGAGGGAGGGAGATGGTATAGACAGTTGGAGGTATATGCGAGAAGATGTTGGAAGTGATGGTAGAAGTGGAAAGGGAGGAGATGGCGGCAAAGATGGTGGTGGAAGGAAGCGACCGCAACGTATGGACATGACTGGTTTTGAAGAAGATTGGGTCTTCAAGTGTGGGTTTGAAGATAAGTTGGGTGTTTGTTGTTTTACTTTTTACTTTTTGTTATAAATATATTATATTATGGATGTTCATTTAGTACTCCGTTGTAAATAATCTTCCTGAAGAAGCTTATCCATATGGGACTCCACCGTAAATATGTTTATCCATTTAGTACTCTGTTGGAAATAAGCTTCCTGAAGAAGCTTATCACTTCGGAACCCGGTTATGGATAAACATTACCCTAAGGAGAAGATTATCCATACCGGGTATAATAAACTTATCCATTCAGTACTCCGTTATGGATAAACATTGCTCACAATAGAAGATTATCCATATCTGGTACAGTAGCAGCTTACACAACAACTTGCAGTAACAGCTTACACAGCAGCTTGCAGTAGCAACTTACACAGCAGCTTGCGTAGCAGCTTACACAGCAGCTTGTAGTAGCAGCTTGCACAACAGCTTGTACTAGCAGCTTACACAGCAACTTGCGTAGCAGCTTACACAACAGCTTCCTTTCTTCTATAAATAGAAGAGATTTCAGTTCATTATGTACATCAGTTTGAATTCGAATAATATATCAGTTTCTCTCTATACTTGTCTTTACTTTATAGTCTTTATTTTATAACACGTTATCAGCACGAGACTCTGCCATCTCGAGCAAATATTTTGAAAGTATCTGAGGTAAGAACTTTCTTTTCCTAAATAATGTCAAATCTTTCTAAACTTGAATTTGTAGCCCTGGATATATCGGGCAAAAGACTTTTCTTATTTGCATAAGGAAAAAGCAAATGTTTCAACAATTTCTGGTAATATAAGTTTGATTGAAGGCTCCGGAAGAGCCATAATATTTCTGTCTAAGGGAACAAAACTTATTATAGACAATGCATTGTTCTCCTCCAAGTCCCGAAGAAACTTGTTGAGTTTTATAGATATCCGCCGAAATGGGTATCATGTTGAGACAATAGATGAAATGAACAGGGAATATCTTTGTATTACAAAGAATATTTCTGGCCAGAAATGCATTGTAGAAAAGTTACCAACTTTATCTTCTGGCTTATACTATTCAAAAATTAGTACAATTGAAGCACACTCTATCGTAAACCAGAAGTTTACGGATTCAAATACTTTTGTGCTTTGGCATGGCCGTTTGGGCCATCCCGGATCAATAATGATGAGACGAATTACTGAAAATTCGAGTGGGCATCCATTAAAGAACCTGAAGATTCTTACAAATGACGAATTTTCTTGTGATGCTTGTTATCAAGGAAAAATGATCACTAGACCATCACCAATGAAGGTTGATATTGAATCCCCTGCCTTTTTAGAGCGTATACATGGGGATATATGTGGACCTATTCACCCACCAAGTGGGTTGTTTAGATATTTTATGGTCCTAATAGATGCATCTTCAAGATGGTCTCATGTGTGTCTACTATCATCTCGCAACCTGGCGTTTGCAAAGCTATTAGCCCAAATAATTCGATTAAGGGCACAATTCCCAGATTATCCTATAAAGGCTATTCGCCTTGATAATGCTGGAGAATTCTCATCTCAAGCTTTTGATGATTATTGTCTATCCGTTGGGATAAAAGTTGAACATCATGTAGCTTATGTTCATACTCAAAATGGCCTTGCAGAATCATTTATTAAACGCTTGCAATTGATAGCAAGACCACTACTTATGAAAATAAAATTGCCCCCTACTGTTTGGGGCCATGCTATCTTGCATGCAGCATCACTTATCCGTCTTAGACCGACACATTATAATAAATATTCTCCATCACAATTAGTTTTTGGTCATGAACCAAATATTGCCCATCTACGAATTTTTGGATGTGCTGTATATGTGCCAGTAGCACCACCACAACGTAGTAAGATGGGACCACAAAGAAGGATAGGAATATATGTTGGGTTTGAATCACCCTCTATTACTCGCTATCTTGAACCATTAACAGGAGATTTATTTACTGCTCGATTTGCAGATTTCCACAATTAGGGGGAGAGAAAAAGGAAATCAAAAGAGAAATTGTGTGAAAAATTTCATCATTATCTCACTTTGATCCCCGTACCCCTATATGTAATCAGGAGGTCCAGAAGATCATCCATTTACAGAATATAGCAAATCAAATGCCAGACGCATTTACTGATTTGAAAAGGATAACTAAGTCACATATCCCAGCAGAGAATGTGCCTATCCGAATTGATGTCCCAGTAGGACCATCTACTAGCATGAGAGATAGTGAACCTAAAGCACGCCTGAAGCGTGGTAGGCCTTTGGGTTCTAAGGATCGAAATCCTCGAAAAAGAAAATCGACAAATGATCAAAACGATACTATGAAGGGATCTCCTGAAGAGACCCAAAATCTGATTAGTTCTGAGATTCCTGAAGAAATTAATGAACCCGAAGCTCATGTGAGTGAGGAACTTTTAATAAGTTCGATCGGTGATGGGATTAATTTAAATCGATCTGAAATAGTGGTGGATAATATTTTTGCATATAATGTTGCACTTAATATTATGCAAGATAGTGAGGATCTTGAACCTCGATCTGTCGAAGAATGTCGACAAAGATCTGATTGGCCAAAATGGCAAGAGGCAATTCAATCGGAATTGAAGTCACTTGCTAAAAGAGAGGTCTTTGGACCAGTAGTCCAAACACCTGCTGGTATAAAACCAGTTGGTCATAAATGGGTTTTTGTGCGAAAAAGGAATGATAAAAATGAAGTTGAAAGATACAAAGCTCGCCTTGTTGCACAAGGATTCTCACAACGACCTGGAGTCGATTTTGATGAAACATATTCACCTGTTATGGATGCCATAACATTTCGATATCTCATCAGTTTAGCACTACATGAAAAGCTTGAAATACATCTAATGGATGTAGTTACAGCTTATCTGTACGGTTCACTTGATAATGAAATTTATATGAAAATCCCTGAAGGATTTAAAATGCCTGAAGCAAAATCTCAGGAAATGTATTCAATCAGATTACAAAGATCTTTGTACGGTTTAAAGCAATCTGGGCACATGTGGTATAATCGCCTTAGTGAATATTTGCTGAAAGAAGGTTACATAAATGATGTTATTTGTCCATGTATTTTTATAAAGAAAATGACATCAGAATTTGTTATACTTGCTGTTTATGTTGATGACATAAATCTTGTTGGAACTCCAGAAGAGCTCCAAAAGGCAATTGAATATCTTAAGAAAGAATTTGAGATGAAAGATCTTGGAAAGACAAAACTTTGTCTTGGTCTGCAAATTGAACATTTAGCAGACGGGATCTTTATCCATCAATCTGCCTATACAGAAAGGGTCTTAAAACGCTTTTACATGGACAAAGCGCACCCATTGAGTACACCAATGGTTGTTCGATCACTTGAAGTGAATAAGGATTTGTTCCGACCTCCAGAAGAGGACGAGGAACTCCTTGGTCCCGAAGTACCCTATCTCAGTGCAATTGGTGCACTAATGTATCTTGCTAATGCTACAAGGCCTGACATAGCATTTTCTGTTAATTTACTAGCAAGATATAGTTCTTCTCCTACACGGAGACATTGGAACGGGATTAAGCATATATTGCGATATTTAAAGGGAACTCTTGATATGGGTTTGTTTTATGCTAACAAAGATAGTGCAGACCTTGTTGGTTATGCAGATGCAGGTTATTTATCTGATCCCCATAAAGCTCGATCTCAAACCGGCTACGTATTTACATATGGAGGTACTATCATATCATGGCGCTCCACAAAGCAATCTATTGTTGCTACTTCTTCAAATCACGCTGAGATAATAGCTATTCATGAAGCAAGTAGGGAATGCGTATGGTTGAGATCAATAATTCATTTTATTCGAGAAAAATGTGGTTTGGAATGTGAGAAAAGACCCACAATTTTATACGAAGACAATGCTGCATGCATAGCCCAATTGAAGGGAGGATTTATAAAAGGAGATAGAACGAAGCACATTTCACCAAAATTATTCTACACACACGATCTTCAGAAAAGTGGTGACATTGATGTGCAACAAATCCGTTCAAGTGATAATCCAGCAGATTTACTCACTAAATCTTTGCCAACTTCAACTTTTGAGAAGATGGTATACAAGATTGGAATGTGGAGACTCAAATATTTGAAACAAGGTTTTCATCAGGGGAGTAAAATACGCGATGCACTCTTTTTCCCTTACTAAGGTTTTTTCCCATGGGGTTTTCCTTATAAGGTTTTTAATGAGGCACCTAACAAAGCGTATTACTAAATATGTGTACTCTTTTTCCTTCACTAGAATTTTTTTCCCACGTGGTTTTTCCTAATAAGGTTTTAATGAGACACATTATCTTTTAATGAACATCCAAGGGGAGTGTTATAAATATATTATATTATGGATGTTCATTTAGTACTCCATTGTAAATAATCTTCCTGAAGAAGCTTATCCATATGGGACTCCACCGTAAATATGTTTATCCATTTAGTACTCTATTGGAAATAAGCTTCCTGAAGAAGCTTATCACTTCGGTACCCGGATATGGATAAACATTACCCTAAGGAGAAGATTATCCATACCGGGTATAATAAACTTATCCATTCAGTACTCCGTTATGGATAAACATTGCTCACAGTAAAAGATTATCCATATCTAGTATAGTAGCAGCTTACACAGCAGCTTGCAGTAGCAACTTACACAACAGCTTGTAGTAGCAGCTTACACAGCAGCTTGTAGTAGCAGCTTACACAGCAGCTTGTAGTAGCAGCTTACACAGCAGCTTCCTTTCTTCTATAAATAGAAGAGATTTCAGTTCATTATGTACATCAGTTTGAATTCGAATAATATATCAGTTTCTCTCTATACTTGTCTTTACTTTACAGTCTTTGTTTTATAACACTTTTATATTATTTTATATATTTTTTATTTCTATTTTTTTCTTTTAAAAATTAGAATCACAAATTCACGCGTTTTTTGCATTGAGTGTACCGAGCATTTTATCCACCTAAGCTTTATCTATGCCACGTAAGCAAGGTCAACGGTCACAAGGGTTTGGATGAAAAAAAGTTTTTGGACAAAAAAAAGTGAAGTAGAAGGACCGACATGATAAAGTAATACAAATATAAGTATCATTTAAGTCATTCTAACTTAGCTTAATTTAAAATGAGGTATTACGCAGACCGCTTTCTCCATAAGCTGTATCTTGACGTTAACCAAATTATTATTATAGCAGTACACCAACTTATCTATCTAAAAACAATTCTCAATAATGTCAATCATGCCATACTTGGTGGGTCCCCTTTGTGGGCAAGCATTTCAGAACTAGAAAGGTCAAGATGCACTACTTTATTCTAATGTAAATCCTTACCTAATCATTTTTTGTTCTTATATGCTTTGATAATTAGGCAAGTGGTGCTTTATCTTTAGTTATAAGTAAACGACCTTTCAAGTTATGGTCTCAATCCTGTCTTGTTGGGGCCATGGGGGGTCAGACCAACACTCGCTCTATTGGGCCTCTTTGGTTATAAATGACAATAATGTTCCCTACTCACCTGTTTTACTTACTTTCTACTTTTTTCCCCTTTTATTCTGTAAAGGTGATGCTCGAATTAGATTGTGTATATGCCAATTATTCTATTCAATATACACTACTCCCACCAAGAAATTATCTCATATTTTTCAAAAGCTAGAACTTTAACCCTAATTTTTCATAATTTTTAGGTATTTCATTGACAGTAGAATTAAAAAGCTTTTACGACCACTTTTGGACCTCTAAACGTTTTTTTTGTTCTGTCTTCCTGTACCATCTGGGGAGTGAAGAATCATCATGTTTAATGCAATAGGATCTTTTATCATGTTTATCTATTGTGCACAATTAACAGATTACATCACTTTACTTTTATTTACCCATGTTACTACTCAATGTTCGACTCCAATTTTGACTACTTTATTGCATAAATCAAATGCTCCATGCAATTTTTCGCCCGCACATCCTAATGAACTTTCGCAAGTCCAAAGGACATGAATCACGAACCACAACTTTTTTGAATAAATGGACACAATATCCAACTACTCTAACTCTAATATTGACATTCACAGACCCCTGAACCACAAGGAAATAACCGTGACCACCGCTCAACTACCTAATTTTTGATAAGGACAACTCTTAAAATTGACCCCGACCTTTTAAAGCCACTGATAAGTTTATCTTCCATCTACCAGTATAAGTGAGGGCCATTATCAGGTGCTATTTCATACTCATGGCTCCTTATATTCTACTTCAAGATTGAAACAATGCTCCAAAACTAATTAAAATACTGCTCATGTGTTATCTTCTTTCATATTTTCATTTCCATGGCTAATATCATATATAAGGATGGCAAATGGGCGGGTCAGATCGGATAAAAGATAGGTCGAAAACGGGTAATGAAAAAACGGATAAATTCTCCGACCCAATACATATTTAATACGGATAAAAAATGGATTAACTGGCGGATAATATGGATAAACATATTATCCATGGCTTCTTGAATATGATCACTTTTGAGAGAATTCTTAGTCTCCCAAATTTGAGGAACCCCCAATTTGAGATTTTACAAATATAAAACTTAAACCCATTAGTTATCCATTTTCTAAATGTAAATTACAGAAAGTGCAATTGGATTCTTTAGCAGACCTAAATAAAGATTAAAACTTTCTTTTTCTCTCAGTGCACGTTAGGTGCTAACTAACCTGCGCCCTCGCCGGAAATGGGAGGAAGAGAAAGATCGAAGAAAAACACCAGCAAAACACCAATGGTAGAAAGAAAATTAACAGACATCATCACGCGAGAGCAGGAAAACAAACTGCAAAAGCTAAAGAGAAAATGCAAGAGGAAGATCTGGATCCGGAAAGTGACAATGACCCAAATTGGCCAGATCTGAGTAGTGCTCGAACTAAATTGGCAACACCGGTGAGCCTAGGCAATCTCTTGACACCTGTGGTGAATTTTGGAGCTAAAGGAATAGTTGTACCGACGATCACAATTGGTGGTGCGAGTACGAGCAAATTACAAAGCAATGGAACTGTATATGCAAACTTGCCAAAGGAACAGAGAAATGCTGAGATCGACACTGAGAAAAACATGCAAGATAAGAAAGTAACACAAACAATGAATGGGGGAAGATCCCGGGTAGGTTTGTTCCATGAGAACAAATTTGCAGCTAACGGTATGAACTTATCCTACATCCCTCCGGTGATACATGACGGGGAACTTGTAATGCAACTGTTGGAAGAGGACATTGCAAAGGAAAACCAGAAGTGGAATCGAGAAATAATTTTATATCTGGTGGGAAATACTCCAACTATTGGGCAATTGAGTGATTGATAGCAAGCCAGTGGAGTAAGGTCAGAAAACCTAAGGTACTTGTAACGACCCGGTCGGTCGGTCTGAGAATTTTAGCCCGTTTTCCCCAATTTCTGCTTCTTGATATGTTATTCAGCTGTGTTGAGTTATATTGAGTGGGTAGATTTGAGTTCGGAGTAGTTCTAGAGTGAAATGAACACTTAGTCTCTTAGTTAGAAAGCTAAGTTAGAAAAGTCAATCGGAAGTTGACTTAAGAGTAAATGGATTCGGATTTGGATTTTTATGATTTGATTAGCTTCGTTGGATGATTTTATACTTAGAAGTATGTCCGAAATATAATTTGGAGGTCCGTGGTAGAATTAGGCTTGAATTGGCGAAAGTTGGAACTTTTAAAGTTCTTAGGCTTGTACTCGAGGTTGATTTGGTATTTTGGTATTGTTTTGGGTGTTTCGGAGGTTCGACTAAATTCGGGTAGTGATATATGACTTGTTGGAATTATTGGTTGAGGTCCCGAGGGTCTCGGGTGAGTTTCGGAGAGGTTTGGGTTGTATTGCGCTCGTTTTTCTTATGTTTCGACGCAGTTTCTTCAAGCATAAATGATATCATATTGAACAAATGAGCTCCGATTTCTTTTTTTTTTTGAAGCATTAGATCTGTATCGTAATTACGGATCCGTAGCAAAAAAAGAATCGTCGAATTTGGACATCGTGTGAGGATTTTATGGTTATTTTACTAATAATTAAGTTGCCAGATTTTTCAGATTAATTACGAAATTGCCGCTGACGACATATTTAAAAATCTGCACTATTCAAATATTGAAACCAACATATCTCATTCATTATAAAGTCAAATTGAGTGATTCAAAAGCCTAACTTGACTAGAATTTCATAAGGAATCCATTGGAGGTATAAAAAGTGAGTTTCTAGATCGTTTGGCATGAGAAACGAGACAGAATAACTGACAGAAATATATATAAAACTAGGGTTTGTTCATTCGATCATATTTTGAGTTGGAGATCTCGGATTGGGCGATTTTGGAGGCGATTTTCACCATATGGATTGGGGTAAGTATTCTCTACTCGGTTTTGGTTATATTTCATGAATCAATCATCGTTTTTGGGATTTGATTGATGATTTCAAAGTGAAATTGAAGGAGTTAGGGTTTGAGTTTTGGAGAGTTTTAAGTGAGGATTTGAGGGACCAAATGGAGTCCGATTTTGATAAATTTTATATGGTTAGACTCGGGAGAGAACGAGGTTTATTATTCTTCTATTTTTGACTGATTCCGAGATATGGGTCCGGAGGACGGATTTTGGCCGATTTCGGATTTTTGGCATATTTTATAGTTTTTTTATTGTGGAATTCGATTCTTTAGCACATAGTGATGGTATTAATCTGATTATGGTTAGATTCAGAGCTTTTGGAGACCGAGTCCAGAGACGAGGGCATCCCAGAGTAGGATTTTATGCGGTTGGGGTAAGTAACAATTTTAACTCTGGTTTTGAGTATAAACTCGGAGAATTTGATATCGTGTGACTATTTGGAGGTGATACCCACGCTAGGTGATGGGCGTGTGGCTATATACCTCGAGGGATGGAGACTTGGTCCATCTCATGAGGCCTCATGGCCATCATCTGTGTTTACGTAGTTACTTGTTGTCGAACTTGTCTACCTTCATGTTAGAGATCATGCTTAGGCTTTATTCATGCTCACATTATTTGTACTCAGTCATAGAAATTATTGTACATGTTTACCTCAGTCTCTATTATTTGCTGATATGTTGTGCTACTTGATGTGGGCTATGTCCCCTTATTTGTTAATGATGGTGAGACTAGTGAGGCACATGATTGAGTGAGGCCGAGGGCCTGGTTGTGAGTATATTGATACCATAGCGTGTGAGTTGTCCGTGTAGCACGTAAGTTGACCATGCGGGTCCAGGTATTGATACCATAGCGCGTGAGTTATCCGCGTAGCATATGAGTTGATCATGCAGATCTAGATATTGATATGGTAGCACGTGAGTTGTCCGTGCTTAGCGCTTGGGATTTGGGAGCCCCTCCGGAGTCTGTACACACTCCCAGTGAGCGCAGAGTGTTGAGTGTATTGAGTGTTGAGTGTTGAGTGCTGAGTGATAGAGTGACATTGCTGTGAAGTTGTATTTACTTTTGTTGTTGCTGCATTTATCTATTAAATTTCTTTGTGGTATTTGCTGAGTTATGGAATTTACCTGTTTATTCCTGTTATTTTTAAAATTGTGAAAAATAAATAATTGGACTGTTTTGCTTAGCTCGTCACTACTGCTCAGTTCCTTAGTTATTTCTGTTACTACTGAGTCGGTTGTACTCATATTACACCCTGCACTTTATGTGCAGATCTAGGTGAGTTAGAGCGCGGTGATCGTTGATTTCATGCCGGCTATCCGTGGAGATTGCAAGGTAGCTACTAATTCTGTAGGACCTTGTTACTCCTTTTGTCATTTCTTATTTTGGACAGTGAGACAGTTTATATATCTTAGTTCATAGTTTTAGACGCTCATGACTTAGTGACACCCTGATGTTTGGGACTTGTTTCGGTATTTTATATTATTTATATTTAGAGTTGGTTTAGTTTATCAGGAATTAAATTATTGGAAATGTTTTATTAAATTCTTATAATTAAATTAGTAGTAATATTTTGGGAAATAGGCTTGCCTTGTAACACGATAGGCGCCATCACGATCTGGGTTGGATTTTGGGTTGTGACAATACTCTTCCATAACGATGGGTATTTCATAATTTTGATGAATAGCTGTAAAGAGAGAGATGAAGTGCTATTGAATGGTCTGTATACTATGAATAGCAGACCAATCATACTTAGACCATGGACAGAAGGATTTGATTTCAATGAGGAAGTGCTTAAAAGCATACCTCTATGGATCAAATTCCCTAAGCTACCACTTAACTATTGGAATAACCAGCCCCTAAGCAAAATTGAGAGTGATTTTGGAAAGCTTTTGTATGCTGATGCATGTACTACAATGGCTGGTAGAGTCTTATATGCTAGGGTGTTAATTGAAATAGATATTACTAGGCCATTACCAAAGTCAATTAAATTATATGACCCTAAGGGAAAGGTGATCGAGCAGATGGTACAATATGACTGGAAACCTCAGTACTGCTAGACATGTTATCAAATAGGCCACTCGTGTAGAGATCAAAAGAAGCAGAACTGGGAGGGAGGACATCAAAGAAGTATTGACCAGAAACAAAAATAAGAATGGAGAATAGTGAAGGTGCTTGATCCTAATGTGGATAAAATTTATGGTCATGGTAGATTCCTGGATCAAATAGAATCAGAAGGTGATGAGGTACCTGTCCAGCAGGGAAATGAAGAACAATGGCAACTTGCTAGAGGAAAGTCTGCATCAAACGGGAACCATAAGAGAGAATAAAGTAGACATTGGCAATGCATTCAAAGCAGTAGTTAATACAACCCAGATGATTGTGCAACTATCTGAAGCTCATGGGGCAAGAGGGTAGCAGAGTAGAAGTGACAGAGGAGGAGGCTCTAAAATAACTATTATATCATGATGAATATCATATCATGGAATGTTAGGGGGTTGACTAAAGTGTATAAGCAAAAAGAACTAAAAACATTTTTAGAGAGAATAATGTGGTACTAATGGATGTTCTAGAGAATAAAGTCAAGGCAACTAATGTTGGTTCAATAATGAAGAAGATTTTTAGCAACTGGCAATGGGTAGCTAACTATGATGAGGCACAGGGAGATTTTTAGCAACTGGCAATCGACGGCTTGTGATTCCTTGGATGAGGTGCGAGTCGTGTGGTATGTTGGGTGATTACATCCTGGGTTGTGGTTATGACTTGATATAGCTTGTTCAGGCTTATACAGTGTGTAAATGTGAAGTTCGGGTCTTGTAGTAAATTTTGGATGGTGAAAATTGGATTCTGTGGTTTACGGACTAAGGTTGAAGTAATGATCTTCAGTTATGTTGTGTTGTCAGGCCTATATGGAATAGGGTGACGGGATCACCCCCGGGTATGTGCATGGTAAGGTTACACGGGGGTTTGACGGCTTAGGAACAATTTTTTGCACGTTCGAGGTAGAACGTTTGTTTAAGAGGGGGAGGATGTAATGACCTGGTCGGTCGTTCTGAGAATTTTAGCCCGTTTTCCCCAATTTCTGTTTCTTGATATGTTATTCAGCTGTGTTGAGTTATATCAAGTGTGTAGATTTGAGTTTGGAGTAGTTCTAGAGTGAAATGAACACTTAGTCTCTCAGTTAGAAAGCTAAATTCGGATTAGGCTTGAATTCGGATTTGGATTTTTATGATTCGATTAGCTTCGGTGGGTGATTTTATACTTAGAAGTATGTCCGAAATATAATTTGGAGGTTCATGGTAGAATTAGGCTTGAATTGGCGAAAGTTGGAACTTTAAAAGTTCTTAAGCTTGAATTTGAGGTTGATTTGGTGTTTTGGTATTGTTTTGGGTGTTTCGGAGGTTCGACTAAGTTTGGGTAGTGATATATGACTTGTTGGAATTATTGGTTGAGGTCCCGAGGGCCTCAGGTGAGTTTCAGAGAGGTTTGGGTTGTGTTGCGCTCATTTTTCTTATGTTTCGATGTCGTTTCTTCAAGCATAAATGATATCATATTGACAAATGAGCTCTGATTCCTTTTTTGATTGGAGTATTAGATCCGTATCGTAATTACGGACATAGAAAAAAAATGTTGAATTTGGACATCGTATGAGGATTTTATGGTTATTATACTAAGAATTAGGTTGCCAGATTTTTCAGATTAATTACGAAATTGCCACTGACGGCGTATTTAAAAATCTGCACTATTTGTAAATATTGAAACCAACATATCTCATTCATTATAAGGTCAAATTGAGTGATTCAAAAGCCTAACTTGACTAGAATTTCACAAGGAATCCATTGGAGACAAAAAAAAGTGAGTTTACTAATCGTTTGGAATAAGAAATGAGACAGAATAGCTAGCAGAAAAATATATAAAACTAGGATTTGTTCATTCGATCATATTTTGAGTTGGGGAGCTCTGATTTGGGCGATTTTGGAGATAATTTTCTCCATATGGATTGAGTAAGTGTTCTCTACTCGGTTTTGGTTATATTTCATTAATCCATCATCGTTTTTGGGATTGATTGATGATTTCAAAGTGAAATTGAGGGAGTTAGGGTTTGAGTTTTGGAGAGTTTTAAGTGAGGATTTGAGGGACCAACCGGAGTCCGATTTTGATAAATTTTATATGGTTAGACTCAGAAGATAACGAGGTCTGCCATTTTTTACTGATTCCGAGATGTGGGTCAGTGGGCCGGATTTTGGCCGATTTCGGATTTTTGCATATTTTGTAGTTTTTTTATTGTGGAATTCGATTCTTTAGAACATGGTGATGGTATTAATCTGATTATGGTTAGATTCAAAGCTTTTGGAAACCGAGTCCAGAGATGAGGGCATCCCGGAGTAGGATTTTATGCGGTTGAGGTAAGTAACAATTTTAACTCTGGCTTTGAGTATAAACCTGGAGAATTTGATATCGTGTGACTGTTTGGAGGTGATACCACGCTAGGTGACGGGCGTGTGGGTGTATACCTCGAGGGATGGAGACTTGGTCCGTCCCATGAGGCCTCATGGCCATCACCTGTGTTTACGTAGTTACTTGTTGTCAAACTTGTCTACCTTCATGTTAGAGATCATGCTTAGGCTTTATTCATGCTTACATTATTTGTACTCAATCATAGAAATTATTGTACATGTTTACCCCAATCTCTATTATTTGCTAATATGTTGTGCTACTTGATGTGCGTTGTGTCCCCTTATTTGTTGATGATGGTGAGACTAGTGAGGTACATGATTGAGTGAGGCCGAGGGCCTGATTGTGAGGATAGTGATACCATAACGTGTGAGTTGTCTGCGTAGCACGTGAGTTGACCGTGCGGATCCAGATATTGATACCATAGCGCGTGAGTTGTCCGCATAGCATGTGAGTTGACCGTGCAGATCCAAGTATTGATATGGTAGCACGTGAGCTGTCCGTGCTTAGCACTTGGGCTTTGAGAGCCCCTCCGGAGTCTGTACACACCCCAGTGAGCGCAGAGTGTTGGGTGTATTGAGTGTTGAGTGCGAGTGTTGAGTGATAGAGTGACATTGCTGTGAAGTTGTATTTACTTTTGTTGTTGCTGCATTTATCTATTAAATTTCTTTGTGGTATTTGCTGAGTTATGGAATTTACCTGTTTATTCCTGTTATTTTTAAAATTGTGAAAAATAAATAATTGGACTGTTTTGCTTAGCTCGTCACTACTGCTCAGTTCCTTAGTTATTTCTGTTACTACTGAGTCGGTTGTACTCATATTACACCCTGCACTTTATGTGCAGATCTAGGTGAGTTAGAGCGCGGTGATCGTTGATTTCATGCCGGCTATCCGTGGAGATTGCAAGGTAGCTACTAATTCTGTAGGACCTTGTTACTCCTTTTGTCATTTCTTATTTTGGACAGTGAGACAGTTTATATATCTTAGTTCATAGTTTTAGACGCTCATGACTTAGTGACACCCTGATGTTTGGGACTTGTTTCGGTATTTTATATTATTTATATTTAGAGTTGGTTTAGTTTATCAGGAATTAAATTATTGGAAATGTTTTATTAAATTCTTATAATTAAATTAGTAGTAATATTTTGGGAAATAGGCTTGCCTTGTAACACGATAGGCGCCATCACGATCTGGGTTGGATTTTGGGTTGTGACAATACTCTTCCATAACGATGGGTATTTCATAATTTTGATGAATAGCTGTAAAGAGAGAGATGAAGTGCTATTGAATGGTCCGTATACTATGAATAGCAGACCAATCATACTTAGACCATGGACAGAAGGATTTGATTTCAATGAGGAAGTGCTTAAAAGCATACCTCTATGGATCAAATTCCCTAAGCTACCACTTAACTATTGGAATAACCAGCCCCTAAGCAAAATTGAGAGTGATTTTGGAAAGCTTTTGTATGCTGATGCATGTACTACAATGGCTGGTAGAGTCTTATATGCTAGGGTATTAATTGAAATAGATATTACTAGGCCATTACCAAAGTCAATTAAATTATATGACCCTAAGGGAAAGGTGATCGAGCAGATGGTACAATATGACTGGAAACCTCAGTACTGCTAGACATGTTATCAAATAGGCCACTCGTGTAGAGATCAAAAGAAGCAGAACTGGGAGGGAGGACATCAAAGAAGTATTGACCAGAAACAAAAATAAGAATGGAGAATAGTGAAGGTGCTTGATCCTAATGTGGATAAAATTTATGGTCATGGTAGATTCCTGGATCAAATAGAATCAGAAGGTGATGAGGTACCTGTCCAGCAGGGAAATGAAGAACAATGGCAACTTGCTAGAGGAAAGTCTGCATCAAACGGGAACCATAAGAGAGAATAAAGTAGACATTGGCAATGCATTCAAAGCAGTAGTTAATACAACCCAGATGATTGTGCAACTATCTGAAGCTCATGGGGCAAGAGGGTAGCAGAGTAGAAGTGACAGAGGAGGAGGCTCTAAAATAACTATTATATCATGATGAATATCATATCATGGAATGTTAGGGGGTTGACTAAAGTGTATAAGCAAAAAGAACTAAAAATATTTTTAGAGAGAATAATGTGGTACTAATGGATGTTCTAGAGAATAAAGTCAAGGCAACTAATGTTGGTTCAATAATGAAGAAGATTTTTAGCAACTGGCAATGGGTAGCTAACTATGATGAGGCACGGGGAGGTAGGATCTGGGTAGTATAGGACCAAACAAAGGTGGAGTTTGAGGTTATCCGAGTATATGAGCAATATATAGTAGGGCAGGTGATCATGAACCAAAACATAATCAATTTCAACTTTTGTGCAATATATGGAATGCATATTATACAAGACAAGATGATACTATGGGAGGGTCTGAAGAGAACTATGGATGGAGTCAGTGGACCTAGCTTAATAATGAGGGATTTTAATACTATTTTATCTAGTGAGGATAAAGTGCAAGGGAATTCAGCACAAGAGATAGAGGTGAGAGATTTCAAAAACTTCATACTAGATACTGGATTAGATGAACTCAAAACAGTGGGGAGAAAGTTCACCAGGACAAATAACCATATTCATAGTAGAATTGATAGAATAATGGTAAATGCAAATTAGATTCAGAAATGGCCTGCCATGGAGGGGATCATTATGAACCCTAGTTTTTCAAATCAATGTCTTTTGAGTATAGCTATTGATGGTACTAATCAAGAAGGTAGGCGACCTTTCAAGTTTCTCAACTGTTTGGCAAGTCACCAAGACTTTGATAAAATAGTTAAGCAATGTCGAAGAAAGAGGCACATGGGAATTGCAATGTTAAATATGTGGAATAAGCTCAAAATGCTAAAAGGAGATCTAAAACATCTGAACAACAAAGATTTTAACAGTATTGGACACAAGATTCAAGTAGAAAGGAACAAATTAGAAGGTGTCCAAGCTCAGATGACACTACCAGGAAATGACAAAGAGGCAATACTACAAAAAAGAGCTGCAAAACTTGAACTGGTAAATGGTTAGAGGCGGATGAGAGTGTGTTGAAGCAGAAGTCAAGAATCCAGTGACTTAAACTAGGGGATTCTAACACATCATACTTCCATGCCTGTGTGAAAAATAGACAAGCAAAGAATCATATTGGCAGACTAATCAACAGTGCAGGGCAAATTCTCCAAAGTGCTACTGAAGTAGAAGAGGACATACTAAGTTTCTACAAAAAACTACTTCGTACATCAACTTCACAAATGCCAGTACTTATCTCATATATCATGTAGAATGGCTATACGTTAAAAAGGCAGCAACAAGTACAACTAATCAAGCCAGTTACTAGAGAGGAAGTAAAAAGAGCTATACTAGATATTAATGATAATAAAGCACCGGGATGTGATGGTTGTAACTCCTATTTCTTCAAGAAGACATGGCACATATTGGGTGATGATGTTACTGCAGTAGTAATGTAGTTCTTTGAAAATACTAAAATATGAAAAGCCATTACCTGCACCACTATTACTTTGATACCTAAAGTCAAGAACCCAACTAACATCAAGGAATTCAGGTTTATTTCTTGTTGCACAGTGCTATACAAGATAATATCAAAAGTCCTAACATCAAGATTATAGGAAGTTATGACAGACCTAATAGATAACTGCCAAACAGCCTTTGTGCCAGGTAGAATGATTACTGATAACATCATTATGAGTCATGAATTGGTAAAAGACTATGGGAGAAAGAACATATTGCCAAGATGCATACTCAAAATAGATATGCAGAAAGCCTATAATTATGTGAAATGGGTATATATTGAACAGGTGATGAAGCTGCTAAGATTCCCTGAAAATTTTGTGAAGTGGATAATGGTTTGTGTTAGTACAGTTGCCTACTCTGTTATAATTAAGGATAAGCCAGCTAAACCATTTAAGGCAAGAAAAGGACTCGGGCAAGGGGATCCCCTATTGCCAGTATTATTTGGGATGGCCATAGAGTATCTTAGAAGACTACTTGAAGGAAAACAAGAAATTTAAACTCCACTCAAAATGTGCCAAAGTCAACTTAGTGCAATTGGGATTTACTGATGATCTACTTCTTTTCTGTAGAGGGGACATACAATTAGTCAAGATATTTCATCAATAGTTTCAAGTATTTTCTGCAGCCTCAAGACTAATTGCAAATCCTAACAAAAGTTGTATTTATTTTGGAGGAGTGAACAATATGACTCAACATCATATTATAAACATACTAGGATACACTAAAGGAGAACTACCTTTCAGATACCTGGGTGTCCCATTGAGCAAAAAGAGATTATCAGCTATCTAATGTGAACCTCTAATTGATTAAATGTTAAGCAGGATCCAATGTTGGACAACAAAATTTTTGTCATATGCAGGTAGAGCAATGCTAATCAAGAGTGTTCTAATTGCAATTCAAATATTTTGGGCTCAGATTTTCATTCTGCCAAAGAAACCCATTCAGTTCATAAAAACAATATGCAGGAGATTCTTATGGTCAGGAATTGTTGAACCTACCAAAAAGGCATTGATTACTTGGAATAAACTGTGCGCTCCAAAGGTAGCAGGAGGACTAAACTTCATCAATGTGGAGCTGTGGAAAAAGCAGTTATTTGCAAGCTCTTATGGAATATTTGTACAAAGAAGGAAAAGTTGTGAGTCTAGTGGATTCATGCATACTACATAAAGGGGAACACTATATGGAACACAGAACCAAACATTGCATTGTGGTGGGTCACCAAAGGATATTCAAGGCAAGAAGCTATTTTGAGGTTGCTGGTTATACAGAAGAGGAGGTAAGTATGATGGAGAGATTCTTTGTAAGACACATATACAAAGCTATGCAAGGGGAGTTTCAGAAGGTGCCATGGAGAAAACTAGTGTGTAATAATCAAGGACTACCAAAGTGGATCTTCATACTAAGACTGGCAATACAAGATAGGTTACAAAAGAAAGGCTAGCAAGATAGGGGATTATTGCAGACAAAACATGCTCACTCTGTCAAAGAGAAAATGAAACCTTACAACACTTGTTCTTTGACTGTGAAGTATCAGCAACTATATGACAGTAACTTCTAAACTGGCAATGCATCCAGAAAACAAAGGGAGATTGGCAGGAAGAGCTAAAGTGGATAGAAAAGGTGGCCAAAGGTAAAAGTGGAGGTATGCAGAATGTCATTAGGAGCATCAGCTTATCATATTTGGCAAGAGAGCAACAATGTTATTTCCAGAAGAAGAAGAGATCTGCTAATTCTATCCTTCGAATAATCATTCAAAAAAAATAGGTTAGAGCCAAGATATTTCTTGGGTTAGATAGAATCATGATTACACTGAATTGATATCCTGATATAGTTTAGATGATAAAAGAAGTGGGAGAAGGATTGTAGCAAGGCTAGATAACTCCCAGCTGGGGCTTCATGTCCGGCAGGAGCTATGATAAAAAGCTAGTCTCAGTTTGTTAGATTATAAATACTTATACTTGATAAATAATAAAATCTTTTAATTACCAAAAAATATGGTTCTTATTCATATTTGATTCGTTTTTAAAAAGTTCATTATTCAACTCATTTTTAATAAATAATATGAGTGGTTAACTATTTTCTTTTAACCATTTTACAACCACTAATCATGTCCAACTTCATATTAACCATTAATTTGAAGATAGGATTCGTTAAATAGACGTTTGAAAATATCGTTCAGAATTAGCATCAGCAGTCGGAAAGCTTTTTCTACAGTACGCTTTCCAGCTGATAAGTCATCGAAATTTTAGACAAGCACATGATGTATTAAAGACAGATAAGATCAAATTAGGGTAAGCTTTCTATGGAAGCCCATTGGTACAAACATAATTATTTCTGATGATCAGTTCCCGACCAAGACAATTATTCCGCACTCCACCACTCATTTCTTTTCTACGAATTTGGCACCCATACCTACGAAAGGAAAAAGAAAAGAAACAACTACATGTGCATAAATTGATTGTAAGATTTTGTGGAACCATAAGAAGATGATTATGTTTGAGAAATTTAACAACATTTTCTTTTTGTAGATTGTATGTTTGGAACGTTTCTTGCACAAATAAATTGTGGAATATTACTCGCGACAAAGACCGCCTAGGTCTATAAATAATTATTAAATAAGAATATATTTCATGTTGCGAAGATGCAACTAGATCGACTCCGCACACTTTTCACAAGTCACGACCATATTTTTCTTCTTGAAAGTGTAGGCCAAGAGAGTTTTATTAAAAAAATTCATAAATCACAATTATTTAGTGGTTATTAGCTACCTGTAGCTATCATTTACTATATTACTTTATATAGCTATGTTTTCGATTTTGCTAGAGTGTATTCGACTATAAGAGAAATTTTGCTAGGTAAAAATTCCTTTAAGAGAAATTTTCACAAACCACTTTTGTTTAGTGGTTATTAGCTAGTTGTAGCTATCATTTACTATATTACTTCCTATAGTTATGTTTTCAATTTTGCTAGAGTGTATTCGATGTATTTAAGTTACTGTATTCATGAATACAGTAGCAAAACTCGGCATGAAACAGGGGAGTACAACTAGGCAATTATTGTATTCGACTGTATTCACGATATGTATTTGTGAATACAGTAACGTAAATAGCGTAAATCGTGGTCTATTCAACTATTTTTAAACGGAAAGTGAATCAATTAACACAAATAGAATCCTAATATAACTCAACAAACTCAATTATAAATCTGAATACATAAATACATCTAAATACATAAATTATATTAATTAAAAAAAATATATCAATACATTCATAGAATATATCGAGACAGTGAATACAATGAAATATATGGAATACAACGAGATACATTGAAATACAATGAAAAAAAGACAATGAATACAATGAAATATATAGAATACAACGAGATACATTGAAATACAATGAAAAAAAAGGTAACAGACTCTTCAAGTTGCTTAGTCCCAAACTTCGTCGTCTTTGTTCAAGAATAACCCTAATATCATTTCGTCGATAGCAGATTTCGAACCTCCATTGTCAGCCCCAATTTACCCTATGTCAGATTTCGACATTGATACGAAACATAAGATATTGATTTCTAAATAGACTTTCAACCACTAAACATAGCTATACAAAATTTTCATTGTCAGCCCCAATTTATCTTTTAATAGCAGATTTCGAACCCATCATCTTTTTTTTCTAGGGCTTGATTTGACATTGATTCAGAGTCCCAGACCACTGACAATAAAAATTTCGTTCCACGATAAAAATGAATTAGTGGAGAATCACGGTTGTACGGCTAATCTGCCATTCCAAAATTGTACTCTTTCTTGAAATATCTGCCAACCTTTTCTAGTTGTTGGTCTGTTTGTTTCAATTGGGTTTTGTGTGTATGTGACGTACAAATCATACATACATATACCTAGTATCTATCTATGGTTGAAGTTGAATGCCACCTCTTCCTTTTTATCCCTCTTTTCAGTTATAATCCTATGAAAACTCTTCCCCCGCCGCCTCAATTCACTTTCACTTCCTCTCTGTTTTTCACAATTCAAGAAAATCTCCCTTCTTGTTTGATTTTTTGGTAACCTTGAAAAATCAAGAAAAGCTTTTTCCTTGAGAATTCATAATTCGAGGAGAAAGATTAGCGTTGAGAGAGGGGGTGGAGAAATATCTGAAAGAATGAGAGAAAAATAATACAAAACGTATTTTATGGCTTAAGGGTAGGAGGTGAATATAAATAGATATTTGACTATAAAAATCAAAAAATAACTATAAAATATAATTTTTTAAAAAAGTATTTATTTAAAATAAATAAAGTATCAACTTTTGCCAGTAAAAATCCTTTAAATATCAAAGTTAGTTCACATCATCAGGACCCTTGTACAATTATGGGATGGGCCTTCTCTTGTCTGGACCAAACATAATCAAGATTTCTAAGGCCCGTGAGGAAAGGAAGTGGGCGCTTGCCAAAGAAGAATTACCCAAATAGCCGTCCACCTAATATCTTAAATTAAAAATAGTCAGAGGATATATATATATAATTTATGTATAGTATATATATAATTTATATATACCGATTAAAAAAATTAAACATTAAATTTGATCGGCTATTTGTGTAACAATCTCAAAGCTAAATGCTTCTATGGAAAGACAAACAATAGCACTTTGAATAAAGGGATTGTTACACAAATAGCCTAGCATATTTACTATTTTTTTAGTAGGTATACATAGATTATATATTTGTTATACACATTTATACATATATTATACTTTTCCCGATTATTTTTAGTTTAAACAATTAGATGGACGGTTATTTGGATTAATTCTACTCAAATAAAATCGCATGAGGAAAGGTTGGTTCACGGATAATTCTGTCATAGTAATAATTGAATAGAAGATTAGATTATGTGAAACAAAGTTAAGATTATCAGTTTTGGAATCGATATAATTTCCCCCTTTTTGCTTTAGACATAGTGTCGAAACTTAGATGTTATACTAATCTGATTTTGCATCGGATAGATTCACTAAGAAAAAAAAGCACTGTCTGATTCCAGGTTTTCGTAGAACACAATATCATTAAGAATAGATGGTTCACTCATTCATGGATTATTTTGATATATCATAAGGATAAAAATCATAATTTACAAGTAAATAGGGGACCAGAAGTGCTATTATCCCTTAAGAGAATACAATTTTATTCTTAAACAACTATTACCAAAATTTGATTTTTGGTCGTTTTTACTTTGTTAGAGGTAACAATCCTTATATCAGTTTTTAGCCAATTTAACCTCCTGAAACTACTATCTTTACAAATCATAGGGTAGTCGACAAAAATTTCATCGGATAAAATTAAAGATAGAGGAAAGGCAAAACACTGATCACCATAATACACTATTTCCTATTTTCAGAACTCATCATTGTCCTTTTTGTTAAATAACATTTACTAGTTTAAATATATAAGCGAAATGTTTACCTTTTCAAAAGTAATTTGGCTGATGATAAAAATATATACCATGAGTATCAGACAACTAGAGCCGTCAGAATGGACTTGGCCCGTGAGGCCAACCCAATCTAATCCGCTACTTAGGCAAGTTTGGGCTAAGATTTTTTTAGCCCATTTAAAATTAAGGCATATAAGCCCGATCCAAGTTAGTCGTAGGCCTTTGAGGCTTGACCAAGGCTGAGCTTGGGCCCGCCCGTGACCCAAAATTAATTAAATTCAAATTAATTAACTATTAAATATTTAATATTTTAAAAAATAAAAACTAAAAAAACTATTAACTATAATCCTTATTCCTCAACCCTAGATTGCTCATTTAACCTTCTATATCAACTAGAATTTAGATATATGACATGCATGTAATATGACAAAATTAGTTTTTTTTTACTTAATTAATAACGAACTAGAAAAGTTTTTGGTGGCCAATAATAATCTTTTTTCAAAAGAAAATATTATTTTAAGTGACCAATGATCAGTTTGGATTACTTTAATATATTATTAATATTTAAACTACTCTTCAGTATAGAAAAAGATCAATTTTAAATACACAAAAAAAATTGACCGCTAGCAAATTTCAAAAAATTTATGGACTATAATGATTGAATCAGCAAATGATATTAATCCTAAATTAAAAAACCTCAGTATATAAACTTATTGAAGTAATCCCTGAATCTGAGGAAAATGAAAGAAAACCATTAAGAATCATGTAACTTTACAAAAGAAGAGCTAGAGATATAGAGAATCTGCATTTCAATTATGAGGTTTCTCGTCAAATATCAAGTTTTTTGTATGCTCTAAGCAAACAGAAGTTGCTTAAATGATTAATCGACATCTAAGGATTTAAAGTATTTTTTTTCCTAAAAAATATTGAAGGCACAGCCCGCCCTAACCAGCGGCCCTCTTAGGACTAGCCATTTTAAGGTCCATTCATGTGGTGGCCCGGCCCGACCTAGCCCACCAAATTTAAAAGCTCTCAAGGCTTGGACTGAGCTGGCATGGCCCGTTTTAACAGCTCTACCGACAATGATAATCTAGAAGGGAAAATTTTATTTTGTGTCTCATACAACTGACACTAGTTGTATGAGACAATTTTTTTGTCTCACAGTTCCAGATTTCTATGGACCCAGAAGTGTAAGAGTGAGGTCCACAAATTTGTGAGACAAAAAGGAGTCTCATACAGCTAATGTAAGTTGTATGAGACACAAAATAAAACTTCTCGGATAGAAGATAAGAAGTCGTCATTAGCATTAAATTGCATTCTCGGAATTAGTATTGCCGATTAGAATCTTGTACTGTGCTAATTTCATCACATCAGTTTCTTCTTGTAACTATAGGGGGAAATGGTGAAAGAACGTTATTTGAAAATTGAAATGACACAAAAAAGTATAGGTTTAACTTTTATATACTTAAAGTGCAAAATATTTGGATTCCTATCTTAATTTGATTTGTCATAACAAATTATTTATTCAATTTTTAAGATTATTGTTTAACTCAAAAGATGTTAAAACTTATATAAGCAAATCAATCAAAGATGAGAGGGTATCGTAGCTGAATATAATAGTCTCTACAATGATAACGAGCGAAGAGAAGAGAGCAGCAAGTTTTCTTTTTATTCAAGATTCGCAAGTTTCCCAGAATATTCATTACCCTTTACAAGGTCCTTCTTTCCCCCTTATATACTAGGGAGAAAACCCTTCCGAAATGTAAGAAGTACAATATAAGGAATATTCGGCGGAATATTCTTAATGTCCCCTAATTGGCTTACATTCTTACAGGGGTCGTACAACATCGTTTTGCCTTGAGGTCGTCTCACCCGGGACACCGATTCGTCAGTACTCGGTCGTTGGTCGCACTCATTAAAAAGTTAAGGTCAGTCGAATTTGGACCCATACAGTTAGTCCCTCCGCTTGTCGGGGTCGCGGTCGGATGCGTCCTCAATGAGCGGATTTCGTGCAATCTTTTGGATAAATTTGACCTGTGGGTACGTTACGACGTGGCTGATGGGAGTTGGTCATCATGTTCAGCAAAACATCGTGTGGTACACTCCTCCGGGAAATGATGTCAGCTTTATGTGCGTCATCATTATGCAGGTTTTCGAGGCGAGGATTGACGACTTGATGCTTCGATTCTTGCGCTGCTTTAAGGTCTGTCGCCTTGATTCTGGCGCCTCCCAATCGTATAAATAAGTGAAGGATTTGATTTTTCTGAAAAACTTTAGTCATTCCTCCCTTGAAGACATTTTTCATTCTCTCTTTCTGGCTTCCTCATCCTTCCATTCCGCTTTCATTCATCGCCTGAAACTTCTTCCTTCCTCCCCCTGCGTTGATATTACTTCAAACGATATTATGCCGAGGTCTCGTCGTTCTCGCGATGAGGTTCCTGAAACCACCCCATCATCAACGGTGCCTCCCTCTGACAGCGGGGATGTGGTGGTAGAGGAGAATGATAGCCCTCCTACGGTGGAGGAGCTGCTACCTAGGCATCCTTTATCCCGGAGCGACTTCCTTAAAGATCCACCTCCTACCCCGAACCCCGTGTTTTCTGAGACGAAGCAGGTCCATATTGATGCCCTTCGCATAAAATATGGCATTGCTGCTCATATAGAAATGGTTCCAGCTGGGAGAGACTACGTAGACGTCCACAGATCTGGGTACTGTGCTTACAACGAGTACCCATTCATGATCGGCTACACCCTTCCTCTCTTCCCTTTAGCGGAAGAATTCTGTAGATTTTACCAAGTTTGCCCAGCACAACTTTCGCCATACACGCTCAAGGTGCTTCTACTATTGACTAAGTACGCAGAGTTGGCGGAGTGTAGCGTTTTTGTCCACCACCTTTTGCACATGTTCACACCGGGCTTCCTTAGGGGTACCATGGTGCATCTAAGGCTTCGTGGTACGAAAGGGCTGGTGGTTGGAACGGATGACCGGGCGAGCCGCAAGTTTTGGCACAAGTACTTCTATTCCAAGACCGAACATGTTGTTTCTGACTCCGCCAGATTTTCGGAGTGGTAGAACGGAACTCGTAAGTGTCGTCATTCGTTATGTTCCCCTCTCCTCTGTTTTTACTGTAACGTTTACTTACTTTCCGTTTTGCAGCTATGGGTCGTCCGCCTTGGGTAGCCCGCCTGTTGCTTCATGCAGCAAAAACTCGAACTTGGCCCGCCTTCGTGCAGCGTTATGGCCCTAAAGTTTCCTTATGTAAATATCCTACTTACTACTTCGTCGGCCGTGCGACCTTGATTAATGGTACGACCCTTTGTGATGACAGGTCGAGGAGCTTCCAGGTGGAGGGCGCCAATTCTCGCCTTTAGACAAGTCGTTGCTACTGTGGATACGCAGTTTATCTTGAGTGAGTCTGTTCGAGAGGGTTATCCTCAACCCTTTCAATTGGGAGATCCGCCTCGAGTTGTGGCCATGGGGAAGAGGCCTCTTCGGTACCGGTCCTACATCCTTTGGATGAATTTTCTAATGGGGACGAGCTGGGGAAGGGCGTGGCTACGGAAGCTGATGGCAGCAGGACGTCCTTGACAGCCCGGTGCCTGTATTCATGGCTAATGCCATTTTGTCGAGGAGATCTCCCCAAGTGGAAGGAGTTGGTCCAGGGGCCGGTTCAGTGCGCTCTATTGAGGGCGGGGCGTCGTCTAATGTTGGAGGGCATCGTGCCGAGGGTGACGGCTCGGGTTTGGATATTGACCCGGAGGACGTTAATGAATATGTGGGTCGTCATACCCATGTAGAGGCCAGGATGGACAGATCCGATCGTCATATGGTCATTTTGGGGAGTTACAACTTATTGCTGAACGATGAGAAGGTGGCATTGGCCCTAGCTCCTCTATGTGCCGCTCCTGAAACCGAGATGCTTGGGGCGATGAGCGACGTGGAGTTATCTCAGAAGGTCACCGGTATGGCCTTGCAGGTAGGTGCTTTTCCTTCTTTTTTTGTCGTTGGCTTGGTGCAGTAATCGTCGTTTTGTATTTTGTTCCTAACTTGTGCCCTCTTTTGTCAGACCCTCATCCTAAAGGTGGAAAGAGAGCATCGACAGAGAAGAAGGACGAAACTTTATGAGAAGATGCCATCCAAGTATCAGCAGTATCGTGCTAAGCATCAGGCAAAGTTTGACATTTATCATCTAGATCCTGAGTTCCAGGTGTTTCGCGAACGGCCTAAGCAGCGGGAGGATCAATTGGAGCGCAAGATAGAGGAGTTGTGGGAGAGGGACGAGGAGCTTGTGAAGGCTGTGGCCCGTAACAATAAACTGGAGCCCTCTCTTAAAGAGAAGGAGGACGAGGTCGAATTGAGCAAGGGGGTGGTGGCTGAGAATGTCGGCTTACAAGCGAAGGTGGCTGATTTGATCGCTGAGTTGAGTACTAAGGTGGCGGAGATTGAAGGGCTCAAGGGCGAGCTGGACGTTAGTGCCGATAAGCTGGTAACAACTATTTCTGAATCGGTGTCTTTGGAAGATTCCCTCCGTATTTCCAGGTCGGAACTGACTGGGGAGAGGAAAGCCTCTGGTCGATAGGTTGCAAGGCTCGAAGGGCATGTTAAAGAGCTAGAGGCGGAGTTGGTTGCATTGAAGAGGAAAATGGCCTCGATGAGGGCAGAAGAGGTGAGTCGACGTTCTCAGCCTTCTACATCTCGTGCCTCGGCCGATCCTTCCATGACTCGCCGTCTGTATGAGTTGTGGGTCCATGCGAAGGCTCGACTTAATGTGTATACGGCCTTTCACGCCGAGGGAAGGGCTACTGAGCCGGAGGTTTAGGCTGTGCACGCTGAAGCTCGTGAATCATGCGGGTACGATCCCCTCACACCTGACGGGGGTGGTATCAACTCTGATGATGTGAATCACCTCGCTTCGGATTTGTTGTATGAAGACGTTTATCCCATTGGGGATGATGTGTAGACTTAGTTTGTATTTTGCTTTTGTTTAGGAATTTTTGCACGGGTCGTACTTTGGCCTATTTGAAGGGGCGAATGTAAATGATTTTTTGCTATAATGTAAAATTTACTTTTGTTGGTTCATTTTTTCTTGTATTTATCGTACGCATGATATTGTTGACGCCTTTGGCTATCGGGATGTTGCTTCGAACTGTCGTCGAAGTAGAATCTCATCGTAGTTCGAATGAGGTCGAACTTGTATTGTCATCGATGGCCTTGGCCATTGGGATGTTGCTTCGAACTGTCGTCGAAGTAGAATCTCGTCGTTGTTCGAACGTGGTCGAACTTGTATTGTTATCAATGGCCTTGGCCATTAGGATGTTGCTTCGAACTGTCATCAAAGTAAAATCCCGTCGTAGTTCGAACAAGGTCGAACATATACTGTCGTCGATGGCCTTGGCCATTGGGATGTTGCTTCAAACTATCGTCGAAGTAGAATCTCATCGTAGTTCGAACGAGGTCGAACTTATATTGTCGTCGATGGCCTTGACCATTGGGATGTTGCTTCGAACTATCATCGAAGTAGAATCTCGTCGTAGTTCGAACGATGTCGAACCTATATTGTCATCAATGGCCTTGGCCATTGGGATGTTGCTTTGAACTGTCATCAAAGTATAATCTCGTCGTAGTTCGAACGAGGTCGAACTTATATTGTCGTCGATGGACTTGGCCACTGGGATGTTTCTTCGAACTGTCGTCGAAGTAGAATCCTGTTGTAGTTCGAACGAGGTCGAACTTTTATTGTCGTCGATGGCCTTGGCCATTGGGATGTTGCTTCGAACTGTCATCGAAGTAGAATCCCGTCGTAGTTCGAACGAAGTCAAACTTATACTTTTGTCGATGGCCTTGGCCATTGGGATGTTGCTTCGAACTGTCGCCGAAGTAGAATCCCATCGTAGTTCGAACTTATATTGTCGTTGATGGCCTTGGCCATTGGGATGTTGCTTCGAACTATCTTCGAAGTAGAATCCCGTCGTAGTTCGAACGAGGTCGAACCTATATTGTCGTCGATGGCCTTGTACATTGGGATGTTGCTTCGTACTGTTGTCAAAGTAGAATCCCGTCTTATTTCGAACGAGGTCAAACTTATATTGTCGTCGATGGACTTGGAGATTGGGATGTTGCTTCGAACTGTCATCGAAGTAGAATTCCATCGTAGTTCGAACGAGATCGAACTTGTATTGTCATCGATGGCCTTGGCCATTGGGATGTTGCTTCGAACTATCTTCGAAGTATAATCCCGTCGTAGTTCGAACAAGGTCGAACCTATATTGTCGTCGATGACCTTGTACATTGGGATGTTGCTTCGTACTGTTGTCAAAGTAGAATCCCGTCTTATTTCGAATGAGGTCAAACTTATATTGTCGTCGATGGACTTGGAGATTGGGATGTTGCTTTGAACTGTCATCGAAGTAGAATTCCATCGTAGTTCGAACGAGATCGAACTTGTATTGTCATCGATGGCCTTGGCCATTGGGATGTTTCTTCGAACTGTCATCGAAGTAGAATCTCGTCGTAGTTCAAACAAGGTTGAACTTATACTGTCGTCGATCGCCTTGGCCATTGGGATGTTGCTTCGAATTGTCGTCGAAGTAGAATCCCGTCGTAGTTCGAACGAGGTCGAACTTATATTGTCATCGATGGCCTTGGCCATTGGGATGTTGCTTCGAACTGTCGTCCAAGTAGAATCCCGTCGTAGTTCGAACGAGGTCAAACCTATATTGTCGTCGATGGCCTTGGCTATTGGGATGTTGCTTCGAACTGTCGTCGAAGTAGAATCCCATCGTAGTTCGATCGAGGTCGAACTTATATTATCGTCGATGGCCTTGGCCATTGGGATGTTGCTTTGAACTGTCGTTGAAGTAGAATCCCGTCATAGTTCGAACGAAGTCGAACTTATATTGTCGTCGATGGCCTTGGCCATTGGGATGTTGCTTCGAACTATCATCGAAGTAGAATCCCATCGTAGTTCAAACGAGGTCGAACTTATATTGTCGTCGATGTCCTTGGCCATTGGGATGTTTCTTCGAACTGTTGTCGAAGTAGAATCCCATCGTAGCTCGAACGAAGTCGAACCTATATTGTCGTCGATAGCCTTGGCCATTGGGATGTTGCTTCGAACTGTCGTCGAAGAAGAATCCCGTCGTAGTTCGAACTAAGTCAAACCTATATTGTCGTCAATGGACTTGGCCATTACGATGTTGCTTCGAACTGTCGTCGAAGTAGAATCTCGTCGTAGATCGAACTAGGTCGAACTATATTGTGGAGATTTGATCGTATTCCCGTAGGAAGACGTCACATGTCGACTAGTGGAGATCTGGTTCTGCACATACAATGGAGATTTGGTTTCATAAATTCAATGGAGATTTGATTTTGTTATACAATGGCGATTCGATTCTATACATATAATGGAGATTTGATTATCTATATGTAGTCCCTTCATTGCGTCGATCCGGGGGTCACATCGACGGGTTAAGGTAATGAACAACATGTTGATCCCTAAAGCGCCCCCCTTACCGCCTCGTTAAAAATCTCCCTAGGAAAACCCAATTGGGACAAAACTCGGGTAAGGGAAAAAGAGTACGACTTAGGTGATGCCTTCTTTTAAAAGTGGAAGTACTTGAAATGGGCAACGTTCCAGTCATTTTGGAGTAGTTTTCCTCCATTGTTTCTAGTTGGAATACTCCTTTGTTTGCTGCCGCTACGATCTTGTATAGTCCATCCCAGTTTGTTCCCAATTTTCCCTCATTAGGGTCTTTTGAAGCTTGTGTCTTAGCCTTGAGGACGTAGTCTCCGACTTTGAGCGGTCGTACCTTAGCTCTTGTAAGCACGTGATTTTTGCCCTATGAAAGAATTACTCCCAAAAAATTCAAAATAAAATAATTTTCCTTTGTGTGCAATTTTTGTTATTTTTGTGGTATTTTTGTATAATTATTTGTATTTTTATGAGTGCATATTTATTTGTTTTAATTAATAAAAATATAAAATATATCACATTTTCATTTAGTATTTAATTAAGTTTTTTTACAAAAAAATGAAAGTCACAAAAATAGGAATATTTTTGCATTGTTAGCATTTAATGTCAAATTATGCAATTTTGTTTTAATTGGTGTTTAATTGTGTATGATAATTTTTGTTAGGAGTTTAATTAGTATTTTTGGAGTCAATTTAGTTTGTAGCTCAATTTAGAATTTTAGTTTTATCAAAAATAAAAAAAATAAAAAAAGAAAGAAAGAAAAGAGGGCTACAAGATGTTAATATTTGAATTGAGTCTAATATAGCTATTTTGACTATTTTATCTTATTTCGCCGCAAACGAAGACTACAAAAATATATATATAAATTTTAGTTTGTGTATTTCTCATAAACTTGAAAAAATACAAAAATTGTACCTTACTTTTGTACTTTATATAATTTCGAAAATTACCATAAAAATATAGTTCTATTAAATTACCAAAAAAAATATATATATATATATATAGTTCTATTAATGTTTTGTAGTCATTTTAATTTTGAAAAAATACAAAAATATTATTTTATATTTTATCTTTATATAAAAATGAAAATTACAAAAATAGTTTTATTAATATTTTGTAGCTATTTTAATCTTGAAAAAATATTTAAAAAGATATAGTTTTGTCTTAAATATTAGTCTTTTGGTAGTTATTTTGCTTACATAATTAGTTGAGCAACGTCGTATTCTTATTTCTCGGGTCCGGGCAAAAGAATAATATTCGGGTTCAAACTACCCGTTTTTAGGCCTAATTTTCGGGCCTAGCCCATAATAATCCGAGTCCACCACGCGTGGGGAACACGGACGGAACACGACACACGGGGAACCCCACCACGCGTGGGGGACACAAGTCTTGAACCCCACCACGCATGGGGGTCCATTTTTCTTTGCAAAAGGGTACAAATGCACGGGCAAAGGGGTTGGACCGGAGGAGTTGAAAAATTTTGGGGGCACTGTTCATCGTCTTCTTCCTCAAGAGAAGAAGAACAAAAAACCCTAGCAGCCCTACCCCACGACCACTCCTCCTCCTAGCTCCATCAAACCATTTTCCGGCGATCCTCCATTAAATCCGACGAACACTGCTGCTGCTGCGTCACGTTCTTCTCCTCCAAACCAACCATACCCTAAACCCTCGTCACCCTTCCAAAACCAGTCCGTCACTATCCCCCGACCCTAATCCCTCACGTCCAGACAACACCACCAAACACCACCACCAAACAGACCCTTCCACCACCCATCACTGCCCATCGTCCACTGCCCAAACGACCCCTCGCATCCCCGGAAGTGAACCAGTATCGCCACCACCAAACAGGCCCGTCAGCAGCCCCCTTCTCGTTGACCTTACTGTTGTCATTGTTGTTTCATATTTCGCGAGCAGCTGTTGGTTGTTGCGATTCTGCCTTGCCGAGTTCTGTTGCCGCTGCTACTCCTCGACGCCACGACACCCTCGTCCCTCCATGCTAATCCGCCATAGTCCAAACGTCCAGCTGCTGCTTCGTCCTTTTTCAACGTCCACAAAACAGTCCGTTCAACCTCCAATAGTTCAACTCCGAGCTCGACTTGGGTTCGTTCAAGTTTTAGGATTTTCTTTCAAGATTATTTAGTTCATTTTTATTTATTTTCTGTTATGGCTTTGGTTTTAAATGTTGTTCCTAATCTTATTTTTTTATTATTCTATTTTTTGGATTATTGATTCTTTGTTTAAAGTGTTATTTTGTAATCTTGTTTTGTTCATTAGTTCTCCTTCTTCTTCAAGACCTTTTTATTTGGTCAAGATTTTTCTTCTGTTTGTTTGAGTGTGCGTTATAAGCTACATTCGATTTGAACAACTTCGTCGAATAGTTAGTTTATGACTGCTTTGTTTGGACGAATACAGCATGAATCACTTCGTTGGTATGTTTTGATGCTTGAATCATTTTGTGTGAATTTGACTTAAGGATTGGTTGTAGCTGTGTAGTGATTTGGTGTAGTTGTAAATCAGAGAGGTTTAAATACGTATTGCTAAGAGTGAGGGCAATGCAATAATAATAGGGGATTTTTCAGGGGTATTTTTGGGTGTTAAAAGATTTAAAATGATTAGTGTTAGTAGCCTGCCAGTTAATATTCAGTGTATAATTAATGAATTATTTAATGAAAAGGGAATTAGTAGTGCAGAATACACCCTGTCTGGTATCTTTAAGGGTGGAAAATCAGAAAATAAGCATGAGATTAATGATAAAAGTGTATAGATGCACATGAGAGGGAATATACAGGCTGAAAGTGAAAAGCTTTGAATAAATAATGTTTAGTTCTAGCCTATAAATAAGGGGAGTTGATATAGAGAAGGGGACTGAAAAAAAAGGATTGAGACTGGAATTTTGAGAGAAGAAAAATTTTCAGAACTTCAAAGTGAGAAATAAGCTAATTTTTCAGAATTAAAAGTCAGTCTTTGAGAGCTAAAAATTGAAAGTGAGGTTCTTTTCTTTACTGCTGAAATCAGAACTTTGTTACTGCCATCTGTTGGATTGCGTTTAGTACTACTGTTTTTCAGTCAAGCTTTCTGGGGTTTTCAGTTTGGTTCTGAGCATTGTTACATTGGTTATTGCTGTTTTGTTGCTGTTATTTGCTGTGGGATTCTGTTGTTGTGCTACTGCTGTACATTGTTGCTCCTAACCTCTTTTCTCTATTTGTAGTTCGAATTCCAGGTACACATTCGAATCTTGTAGTGATAAAGCTTTGAAGTTGAAATGCAGCAATAAAATCGAACCGTTTCAATAAAGCAGATAGTAGACAATCTGGTCTATTTAGTTTTTTTTTATGAACTATTTTATTTTTATTTTTATTTTTTATTTTTGTATAATTGGATGAAAAAGAGAAGGAATCATTTAAATGGTCATGCGCTGATATAACATGAACCTTTCAATTTTATTAGATTAATGGGGTAAATCATGATAAGTAGCATATCTCTAGTTAGTTGTTTGTATGCATATATTCAAGTAGTTCATAAATGAGATAGAGCACTTAGTCAAAACCCAATTAGTATTTCGTTTAGATGGTTAAAACTAATTTCCATTAGTCCTCTTAAGTGATTATACTCTCATCAGTATTGGCATTAATTCATGTTACAAATAATCTCACATAGATAGATTGTGGACTTGATAAAAATGTAAAAATAAGGTGGTTGGGTAGTGTCAACATTATAGCTCCAATAATAATAATAAAAGTAAATAAATAAATAAATAAATAAAGGTCGTAGTCGATAATTTTATGTATTAATAATTAAGTATACTTACACTAATGTAGAGTAGTTTCAATAAAGTATAGTTAAATTGCGAATCCATTAGGGTTAATGAATTAGTCTATAGCTTTGATCATTTAGTTAACCTCACCACAGTTAAAAATGGCTAATTGTAGTAATGTTAGTCAATCTTGTACGTTTTTTTATATACATAATTCCATTTTTAGTAATATTAGCTTATGGAATAAGGCGCGAAACAATTTTTCATTTTTACAAGTTCAAGTATAATTTTCGTTAGCATCTGTTGTAATCTATTAATTAAATAAGTTACGGTTTTTTTAGCATGTAATTAACTAGGATTTTTCTTTATTTAGAGATAAATAAAAATAGAAATGTAGTTACTTTCCTCTTAAAAATAAATAAATAAATAAGTGAGACGAGCTTCGTCAAATAAAAAAAATAATAATAAAAAATTTGCGGGGCCCTCAGTAAATATTTATTTTAAAATCGCTTAGACTTCGGGATGGACCGTTTAGCAAAATTTCACGGCCTCCCCGAAATAATGATACGCTAGTCATTTTAGGCGCGTATTTAATAACGTTATCTCCTTAAACTCGGGTGCACATTTATGTGACCCAAATCCAAATCTCAACGGAGTTGAAATGTGTCTCTAATCATGGGCACATTGATTGTGACGTGGTTCGAGATGCGTGTCCACGACGTTGCCAATTCCTTTTTAAAAAAAATAAGAATGAGATGAGATGAGCCAAATAAAAATACAAAATTGCGGGGCCCTCAATAAATATTTGCCTTAAAATTGCTTAGACTTCGGGATGGACCGTTTAGTAAAATTCCACGGCCCTACCCAAAGTAAATGATACGCTAGTCGCTTTAGGCGCGCCTTTAATAATTTAATTTCCTTAAACTCGGGTGCACATTGATGTGACACAAATCCAAATCTCAACGGAGTCAAAGTGTGTCGACGACCACGGGTACATTGATTGTAACGCGGTTCGAGATACATTTTTACAACGTTGCAATTTCTTGTAAAAAATAATAATAATAATTATGAAAGCGGTCAAAAGTTAAAATTTGCACATAAGTTCATATATGTATAAAATCAGATAATCAAGCCGAATATAACAGTTGAGCGACCGTGCTAGAACCACGGAATTCGGGAATGCCTAACACCTTCTCCCGGGTTAACAGAATTCCTTATCCGGATTTCTGGCGCGCAGACTGTAATATGGAGTCATTCTTTTCCTCGATTCGGGATTAAAATTGGTGACTTGGGACACCCTAAATCTCCCAAGTGGCGACTCTGAAATAAATAAACAAATCCTGTTTCGATTGTCCTTTAATTGGAAAAACTCCCTTGCACCCTCGCGGGGGCGGAAAAAGGAGGTGTGACAGCTCTGGCGACTCTGTTGGGGATTCAAGACCCAGAACTACTGGTTCAGGGTTAGAAATTCGAGCTTGGAATAATTGTTCTATTTGGCTTTATTTATTATCTGATATTCTTATATGTGATTCATGTGCAAAATGATGTGTGTTACCGCTTTGATATTATTTGACTGTACATATAAACTGCGCTGAAACCCTTCTCTTCTTACCTCCAGGGAGAAGCTCGCTGGTCGAGACTCCCTATTCTGTTAGTGTCAATACCCAAGTAGAAAGAGGCTCGGATAAGTTACAAAGCTGGACGACCCCGCGGGTCCCCGGTACGTAGCCCCCTCCTCAACTCGAGTTGTCCGCTCGTGTAAGCCAGGTCTAGAACCAAGCCCATTTTGAAGCTTAGTAAAACATAACTTCATGCCAGATCCCTAGTAGGAAAGCGCTTATTTGCATCACGTTGCATTTGACTTAGGGGGCTCAACACAGGGGTTGGGCCCGTCTAGGAATAGCAACCTGGAACAAAAAAAAGACCATCATGTGGCATTTTATCTGTTATCGCATTAATTTGCTTCAAATTTGCATGTTGACCAGCAGGTGGTAACGGGAATTTTGAAAAATAAATAAATAAATAAATAAATAAATAAAAGATGAAAAAAGGTATTTCAAAATTTCTCGCTTAAAAGGCAGTGTCCAAATATTTTTGAAAAACCGTGATAAATTTCTTACCCGAACTACGTCGGTTTGATTCCCACCGGATGTGGGATACGTAGGCAACCCTAATCGGGTCCAACTCCCCGATTTTGTTTTACAATAATTATTTATATATATATATATATATATATATATATATATATATATATATATATATATATATATATATATATACCCATGTATGTATATACACATATTATTTCTTTCAAAAAAAATGTTTGGAGTCAAAATAAAAAAAAATAAAAATTTCCTTGTCTAAAATCACCTTAATAAATGTGCAGAATGAGCACAAGTAGGAGTTCATCTGAGGCCATTATAAACAAAGTTCATCTGGGCTTACGCATGTGGTGGAACGACTTGGGAGGATCAGGGCAAGATACGGTCAAAATATACTTGGGAAATTTGGTTGGATTGTTGAACATCGATCCACGAGGGGACGTTATCAGGGCTCTAATTTCATTTTGGGACTCGGCTCACAACGTATTTCACTTCTCAGATTTCGAACTCACCCCGACACTGGAGGAGTTGGCAGGGTACATTGGATGTCCTAACATCCCTATGAAAGAGCAGTATCTCATTGCACCAAGGACCGTAACCATACACAAATTCCTGGACATCGTAAAGATCCGCAGAACGGTACATAACCCAGAGTTATCAAAAGGGTTTTGTAGTTTTGCATTTCTGTGTGATAGTTACGGTCATCTGGGAGGGTTCAACAATCCAGAGAATAAGATTTGCAGTGGGGAAAGCCGTTTGAAATGGGAATGGCATAGATGTATTGCTTTCATGATAACCTTTCTAGGTTTTCTGGTGTTCCCTAGAAAGGATGGGAAAATTAACATACAATTCGCTGGGGTCGTCAGCACTTTGCTCAAGCAAGAAAACAGCACTCTAGCACCAATGATAATAGCAGATATTTTCCGTGCACTCACTATTTGCAAAACCGGAGAGGTTTTCTTCGAAGGATGTAACATGCTAGTGCAAATATGGATGATAGAGCATCTATGTCATCGCCCTCAATTGCTGAAATATGGGTCATCACAAAAGACTTGTATAGAAGAGTTTCCCACCAAGATCGACGGTTTCAGATTGCCGGAAGGGGTCGCCGAATGGGTCACGCTACTGCGCTCTATTTTACCAAACCAGATAGAGTGGGCATTCGAATGGCTACCCATAGAGGAAGTCATACACATGTCAGCCACCAAATCTTATTTACTGTTGATGGGTCTCCAAAGTATCCAGCCCTACGCATCATGCAGAGTATTGAGACAGTTGGGACGATACCAAATAATCCCAAAAGAAGAGGATCTCAGTAGTCAGGTGATCGAAATCAGGCCTGGTGGGCAGTTCCCTGAGGCGGTCGTTCGGCGAATCTGGAATGAATGTCAAACCCTGAAGGTAGATACTTGTGTACGAGACAGGGCCAAGGGCTAAGTGTCGCCAAAATACCTCACGTGGTACCGAAGAGAGCTTGAGCACCAGAGACCAACTAAGAGAGCTCACATCCAAGACTTTGAGGAATCATCACATGCACAATGGGGCTGGTTAAAAAGAGAGGAAGGTTACCTGGCTGAAATCGGGAAGCTAAAACAACAAGTTGAAAAGCTTGCATTTGAGAACAACGTGCAAATCGCCTCCGAGCGGGTTGAGAAGAACAAGTTAGCCCAAGAAAACCAGACACTAAAGGCCCGCATTCGCCAAGCCAGTAAGAGTAACATCGACCGACAGAAGCGTCGCTCCAACGAAAGATTGATAGCAAGTTTGAGAAATCAGGTCATCCAAAGCCAAGGAAAATTAGAACAATCAGAAGCTTGCGTAGCAAGGATGAAGGTCAGATGGGAAAAATGCACAATGGCTCGGAGGCAGCGTCCGCAACAGGTCATAAGGGATTATGAAATGAGCATCGGGATATTAAGGAAAACGAACTCCACTCGTCATGATCGGATCATCAAACAAGCACGAGATGCCCAGGCCGACAGAAGACATTGTTACGATGCAATGGCTCGTATGGAAAGACAAATGGAGTTGTTCCAGGATCGACTTGCCGACAAAGCTCAGGCACTGGGATTGAAGAACCGACGAATCAGGCAATTATTCGTTGAAAGGGACAACATTCGAGGAAGGATCGACGAAATTGGGCATTACATCTACATGAAATGCCTAGCATGTGAGCAAATACCTCGGAAGACCCTCCTTATTTCCGTCATGGGCTGCGTCTACCGGATTATGAACGAGTTGAAAAGCTTGCAGAGAGACCTCACACCAAGGGCCGCGGAAAGGCCGAATGATGCCTCGCGGGCCCCTAAGTTGGAAAATTAATCTTTGGTCGAGTCCTGTTTATTTGACTTTGTTGCTTTCCCATATGTTGTTTTCTTTTCTTTTAGTCAAATCGGGTTAAGAACTGTGGAGTCTGTACCATTGCTGTTCCTTGTTTGAAGTAATTTGTAATAGCAAAATTTTGAGAATGAATTTAATGATTCCAAAAGAATTTTGTGTTTCTTTTCTTTATGGCAGAACTACGCCTGGTCTGATTCGCGCGGGGACGTGATACGTAGGCAATCCCCATAAGATTCGACCGCCTTTAATAAAGAAAGAAAGGAAGAAAAAAGAGAAGAAAATACATAAATAAAATAAAATACTGGGTTTCCCAAAATACTTTAAAAGGACAAATGAGCAAGCTGGGATGACGCATGTTTGAAGTAAAACATGTAGAAACGGTTAACTGCCTAGGAGCATGGCATCCTCAATATGTTGTTGTTATCAAATCTGTTAAACTCTAACGCTGACAAAGTTTGTTGTTGTCTAAATCCAGCCAGTTAGTTGTTAAAGAATTCTGGCAACACACCCTTACCAAACCAGATCCAAAGGACCAGTAGCAACAAGCATGACTACTTCGGAGAATAGTACCGAGGGAGAAAGGCCGATGAGCCAGTTATTAAAAGAAGCGATGGAAAAGATTGAAAGGATGGGACTAAAGATGAATGCAATGCAGCTAGCTTTAGCCAAAGCACAAAAGAACCCTGAGCCACTGGGGCAAATGCCGGAATACCATCACTCCGGCCCTTCAACAAGCCTCACAAATCCCCGTTATCATCAAGAAAGAAGCCCCCACGATTCCCAAGCTCCACCACCGCATCAACCTCTCCCAACACCAAATGTTCCCACTTTTGCGGGACCCACATCAGTCACCCTGCAGAGAACGGCCAGCGAGCCATTGTTTCAGGCTCCCGATACGCAATACTATCCCCCTGAGCCTACATTCCATGCCCCCGAACCACATGCCTACGATCCGCATTTGGAGGTACCGGCAGAAATTGAAAAGCCGGTTAAAGCCCCAGAACAAGATGAGGTATTGAGGAAATTCAAAAGCCTGGAGCAGTCCTTCAGGAACCTGCACGGATTGGGAAACCAGGTCAGCGTGGCCTACAAAGATCTATGCCCTTTCCCGGATGTCCAACTCCCGGCTGGGTTCAAGATGCCTAAGTTTGATTTATATGAAGGGCACGGTGATCCCATGACGCATTTACGGGGATTCTGTAGCAAAATGAGAGGGGCAGGTGGCAAAGACGAGCTGCTGATAGCTTATTTCGGCCAAAGTCTGAGCGGATCGGCACTAGAATGGTATACCAGGCAGGATTCCAGCAGATGGTACACTTGGGATGATCTGGCGCAGGCTTTCGCAGGTCATTTTCAATACAATCTCGAGATAGTCCCTGACCGTCTCACATTGCTGAGGACTGGAAAGAAGCCTGGGGAAAGTTTTCGTGAGTACGGGTTCCGCTGGAGAGAACAAGCAGCTAGAGTGGATCCTCCCATGAGAGAGGGAGAAATGGTGGACTACTTCTTGCAAACACTGGATCCAACCTACTTTGGTCACTTGGTGACGACGGTTGGAAAATCCTTCAACGAGGTAGTAAAGATAGGGGTCATGATAGAGGAGGGTCTGTGGTCTGACAAAATCCTAAATTACTCGGCACTCAAGGCCACGACCCAGGCTATTCAGAGCGGCACGGGAGGTGCGCTGGGAAGAAGAAAGAAAGAAGAAATTGCCACGATTGAGGCAAGCAGTTGGCCCAGGTCTGGCAAACCCCACTACAACCAACCCAGGCCCCACAGGCCAAACTACCCATACAGCCCAGCACAGTACTACTATCCACCTCGAGAACCACATTTCTCCATACACCAAGCCCAGACATACACTCAGCCTTCGGTTCGCCCGCAATGGCGCGCGCCGGCTCCCCAGAACACATATGCACCACCACAAAACACCTATCCTCCACCGAGGGAATATAGAAACCCTCCAGGGGCAGGCTTTCGGGGAAATCCGGATGCTAGGAATGACAGGCTGCGGAAACACAGAACTTTCACCAAGTTGGGAGAAACCTACACAGCTTTGTTCCACAAATTGAGGCAATTGGGTTTGGTTAATCCTGTCCAGACTCGAGAACCAAATCCCCCACCCCAGAATTTGGACCGATCAGTAAGCTGTGAGTACTGCTCAGGGATGCTGGGGCATGATACCGAAAAGTGTTGGAAGTTGAGGCATGTCATACAGGATCTTATTGATACCAATAAGATCGAGGTCCAGACACCGGAGGCTCCTAACATCAACCAGAACCCACTGCCAGCGCACCACGAGACTCACATAATTGAGTTGGTGTATGAGGGAGGAGAGTTGAGAAAACCCTCACAAACAGTGATGATGATCCAGGCCGCTCCGAAAGAAGGACCGACCAGTGGAGGAATGGGGGTACAGTCCCAGGGAGAAGGCATCAAGCCGGTAGTGATATTGGGAAAGAGCCCGTCCGCCATAACAAGCAAACCCGAGCCAAACAAGTTGGTAATATCAGGGGCTCCGCCCACACCTGCGGTTGTGTTGAAAGGGGTATACAGGGAACTGGTCACCATAAAGCCTGTAGTTCAGCTGCCGATAGTTGATAGCAAGGCTGTGCCTTGGAAATACGAGAAGGCAGTGGTGATGTACAAAGGAAAATAAGTGGAGGAAGTTAGTTGTGAAGCACAAGGGCTGACTCGATCTGGTCGGTGTTTTGCTCCGGTGGAGCTGAGAAGAACCAACCCCGCTACAACCAAGAAACCTGTGTCCAAAGAAGAGGCTGAGGAGTTCTTGAGGAAGATAAAAGTACAGGACTACTCCGTGGTCGAACAGCTGAGGAAAATACCGGCCCAGATCTCGCTGCTGTCATTACTAATCCATTCTGAGGAGCATCGTCGGGCCCTGATGAAAATATTAAACGAAGCTCATGTACCCAACGAGATTTCTGTAAACCACCTGGAAACCATTGCCAACAAGATTTTCGAGGTGAACAGGGTAACATTCTCAGATGATGATCTGCCATTGGAAGGTACGGAGCACAATAAAGCTCTCTACCTAACAGTCAAATGTGAAAACTCGGTAGTTGCTTGGGTATTGGTGGATAACGGTTCGAGTGCCAATATTTGTCCATTATCCACTCTGAACCAGTTAAAGATCGACCACGGAAGAATCCACAAGAATAGCATCTGTGTCCGGGGATTTGACGGAAATGGAACAGCCACTGTGGGAGATGTTGTGCTTGAATTGACCATCGGTTCGGTCCAGTTTACCATGGAATTCCAGGTATTAGAAGCCACAGTATCTTATAACATGCTGCTAGGATGACCATGGATCCACGCAGCCAAAGTAGTGCCTTCCACCCTACATCAGATGGTCAAGTTCGAGTGGAATAGACAAGAGGTCGTACTACACGGCGAGGACACGTCATGCACCATGGGTGGCGCCATTGTGCCATTCATAGAGACCGATGATGACAAAGGTCCTTGGGTCTACCAGATTTTCGATACAATGTCGGCAAACAAGATTTCTGAGGGTGAGATCCTTCAGTACCCTAGGGTAGCTTCCGCAACAATCATGATGGTCTCGGAAATGCTGGGCAACGGGTTCGTGCCGGGAAAAGGCCTGGGAGTTGAGCTTCAGGGGATTGTCCAACCTGTCTCCCTGCCCAAGAACTTGGAAAACTTCGGTTTGGGGTTCAAACCAACCGCGGCAGATAGGAAGCAAGCGCGAAAAATGAAGAAGAGAGTTTGGTTTCTGCCCAAGCCGGTGCCACGTCTCTCAAGGTCTTTTGTCAGAGCAAGCGCCAAGGGGACGCCAGTCCCAAATATTCTAGGACCATTGATTGGTATGGATGGGGACCTGAATCAGAGTTTCGAGAGGCTATTCGCTGATGTCAGTATGGTAGAAGCTGGAGAGAGTTCCAGCAGGGCGGAGATACAATTTGTGGGGCCTGAGGCCAAGACCAACAATTGGACGGTTACTCCTCTTCCTGTCCGAGGGGAGTCTTGGTAGTAGGCTTTGATTTATGTTTTTTGTTTGTTTTGTTTTGTTCGGATTATTCCAGGGTGTAATCCAAATTTTACTTTTGTTTTGTAAAAGTGTGAACCCTTTTATCCCGCAAGTTTAATAAAGTTCTCTTCTTTTGTCTCATTTTAATTTTGTCTTGTTCTTTTTTTCTGAACAGTTCTCTTTTTACTGGTTCTAATGATATGGCATGCACAGCGGATCTTCGACCTAGTCTAATAAATCAATCTACATCCGACTTAATTATACAAGAGGTCGTTTGTGACGATGAATCTGAATATGACGAAGATAAAGCCTTCGAAGAGATAAACCGAGAACTGTGCCAATTTGAAGAAAAACCCAAACCTAACCTAAATGACACTGAGGCTGTGAATCTAGGAGACGCTGATAATGTCCGAGAAACCAAGATCAGCATCCATATTGAGCCGAATGTCAGGGAAGAATTGATCAAAACCCTCGTGGAATTCAAAGATGTTTTTGCATGGTCATATGATGATATGCCGGGATTAAGCACCAATTTAGTGGTTCACAAATTGCCCACTGACCCGGCATACCCTCCGGTCAAGCAAAAGCTAAGGAAATTTAAAACAGAAATGAGTGTAAAGATCAAAGAAGAGGTGATTAAGCAGTTGCAGGCGAAGGTCATTCGGGTCACTCGATATCCCGAGTGGTTGGCCAATGTGGTACCAGTTCCAAAGAAGGATGGGAAAATCAGGGTGTGCGTCGACTACCGCAACCTCAACAAAGCAAGTCCCAAGGACAATTTTCCATTGCCCAACATCCATATCTTGATCGATAATTGCGCTGGGCGCGAGATCGGATCCTTTGTGGATTGCTATGCGGGTTATCATCAGATCCTAATGGACGAGGAAGATGCGGAAAAGATAGCATTTATCACGCCATGGGGAACTTACTGCTATCGGGTAATGCCGTTCGGACTGAAGAATGTCGGGGCAACGTACATGCGACCAATGACTGTTGTGTTTCACGACATGATACACAAAGAAATTGAGGTGTACGTAGATGATGTGATCATAAAGTCTTGGCGTCAGGAAGACCATGTAGCAGACCTAAGGAGATTCTTCCAAAGACTCCGAAGGTATGATATCAAGCTTAACCCGGCCAAATGCGCATTTGGGGTTCCATCAGGAAAGCTGTTAGGATTCATCGTCAGTCGACGGGGTATTGAGCTGGACCCATCTAAGATCGAATCCATCCGAGATTTGCCACCGCCAAAGAACAAAACAGAGGTAATGAGTCTGTTGGGTAGACTCAATTACATCAGCAGGTTCATCGCTCAACTCACGGCGACTTGTAAGCCCATATTTCGGTTGCTGAAAAAGGATGCTGCGGTAAGTTGGACGGCAGAGTGTCAAGAGGCTTTCGACCAAATCAAAGGGTATCTGTCTAATCCACCCGTGTTGGTCCCGCCTAAGCTAGGGAAGCCCTTAATTCTTTATCTGACGGTCCTGGAAAATTCATTTGGTTGTGTACTGGGGTAACACGGTGACACAGGAAGGAAGGAGCTGGCCATTTACTATCTTAGCAAGAAATTCACAGTATATGAGGTCAAGTACACTCAACTCGAGAAAACATGTTGCGCCCTAACTTGGGTAGCTCAGAAGTTGAAACACTACATGTCCTCATATACTACTTATCTCATATCCCGTTTGGACCCATTAAAGTATATCTTTCAGAAACCTATGCCCACAGGGAGGTTGGCAAAATGGCAAATTCTGCTCACAGAGTTCGATATCGTCTATGTGACGAGGACAGCCATGAAAGCCCAAGCGCTGGCCGACCATTTGGCAGAGAATCCCGTTGATGAAAAATACGAGCCTTTAAGAACGTATTTTCCCGACGAAGAAGTGATGCATACAAGTGAGCTGGCGTTACCTGAGGAACCGGGTTGGAAGCTTTTCTTCGATGGAGCTGCAAACGCGAAAGGGGTTGGAATAGGAGCAGTACTCATTTCTGAAACAGGATGCCATTATCCTGTTACGGCTCAACTACGCTTCTATTGCACCAATAATATGGCCGAGTATGAAGCTTTCATTTGGGTCTGCGATTGGCTGCGGACATGGATGTCCAAGACGTTTTGGTCTTGGGAGACTCGGACCTCTTGGTACATCAGATTCAGGGCGAATGGGAAACACGGGACTTGAAACTCATACCTTATCGACAATGCTTGCACGATCTGAGCAAGCAATTTCGATCGATGAAATTCAAACATATCCCAAGAGTTCATAACGAGGTTGCGGATGCATTGGCCACCTTAGCATTAATGTTGCACCACCCTGACAAAATGTATGTTGACCCTCTGCACATCCAGGTTTGTGATCAGCACGCTTATTGCAACGCGGTGGAAGATGAAGCAGATGGCGAGCCTTGGTTTCATGATATCAAGGAGTACCTCAGAATGGGGATATATCCGGAACAGGCCACTGGAGACCAAAAAAGAGCCCTTCGGCGTTTGTCGAATGGTTTCTTCCTCAGCGGAGGAGTTTTGTACAAAAGAACCCCGGATTTGGGATTGTTAAGATGTATAGACGCCGGTCAAGCCACGACGGTCATGGCAGAGGTACATGCTGGAGTTTGTGGGCCACATATGAGCGGATATGTATTGGCAAGGAAGATCCTTCGAGCAGGGTATTATTGGCTTACCATGGAGCATGACTGTATCTCTTTCGTGAGAAAATGCCATCAGTGTCAGATACATGGAGATCTGATTCATTCTCCGCCAACAGAGTTACATACGATGTCAGCACCCTGGCCGTTTGTGGCATGGGGCATGGATGTCATTGGACCTATCGAGCCGGCAGCATCCAACGGTCATAGGTTCATTCTAGTAACCATTGACTACTTCACCAAATGGGTTGAGGCTAAAACCTTCAAGTCGGTAACTAAAAAGGCAGTGGTGGATTTTGTGCACTCCCATATCATCTGCAGATTTGGGATCCCAAAAGTAATCATCACGGATAACGGTGCAAATCTTAACAGCAGCCTGATGAGAGAGGTATGCCAACAATTCAAGATTACACACCGCAATTCCACCCCATATCGTCCCAAGGCGAATGGAGCGGTCGAAGCAGCCAATAAGAACATCAAGAAGATACTGCGGAAGATGGTGGAAGGGTCCAGACAATGGCACGAGAGATTACCCTTTGCTTTGTTGGGTAATCGGACTACCGTCCGGACTTCCATAGGTGCAACTCCGTATTTGTTAGTGTACGGAACTGAGGCCGTAATACCAGCGGAGGTCGAAATTCCGTCCCTCTGGATTGTCGCTGAAGCTGAAATTGATGATGATGAATGGGTCAAAGCTCGACTAGAACAGTTGAGCTTGATAGACGAGAAAAGATTGGCAGCAGTGTGACATGGTCAGCTATATCAGAAGAGAATGGCAAGGGCATACAATAAGAAGGTACGCCCTAGGAAGATTGAAATAGGGCAGCATGTATTGAAGAAGATCCTCCCACATAAGGTCGAGGCAAAAGGCAAGTTCGCCCCAAATTGGCAAGGGCCTTATATCGTGACCAGAGTATTGTCCAATGGTGCTTTGTGTTTGACGGATATCGAGGGAAGATGTGTTGGCATGGCTATCAATTCGGATGCAGTCAAGAGATATTATGCGTAATTTCTTTGATTATGGAAATTATTGGTTCGTTTGTTTGTACTTGGTACTTATTGGATAATGAAATGACTGAGGCAAATCTTTCTTCTATCCAAACACTTTTTACCCTTGTTTCCCCCTTTTGAGCCTTAAGTTATTCTTTCATATCCCTCTTTTGGAATCACTAATGAAAAAAAAATATAAAAAGAAAAAAAAAAGAAGGAAAAAGAAAAATTGTAAAAGAAAATGAAAAAGAAGAAGATAAAATCACAAGAAAAACAAAACCGTGGGAACTACGTTTGACCTGATTCCTCAAAGAGGATACGTAGGCGCCTCATGGCTCGGTCATAGTGTGCATAGTGTGCATAATAGGCACAGTGTGCGTAACACGCGTAGCTCAATATAGTGTAAAAAATAAAATGCCCCAAGCAAGAAAACTGGGGCAGAGGTTATGTTTTAAAGTTCCAACAAAGGTTTGATTCCAAAAGTTGTAGCGGATCACCCATCAAAGTTATTTCATTTTTTGATAGCCTTTCTTTTAGCCCCACACCAAAACCAACATCGACGTCCAAAAGACCTACCGATCAATATCCAAGGGGTGCCAAGTCAGGCAAATAAAGCCGAGAATAATACACTGATCCCCGGCGAAGAAGAGGATCATAAAACTGGAAATGAATTGATAGTCCAAAGGAATCTCCAAAAGAGAGGGTCATATCGACAACACTCCAATTCTCCGTTGAAGAAATAAAATGAGAGAGTCTTGGCGGTGAAAACCTTCGCAGGCACCACAAGGCGACGAAAGATGAGAGATATAAAACGAGAGAGTCTTATCGGTGAAAACCTTCACAGGCACCATAAGGCGCCGGGAGCTGAGAGAAAAGAGAGGGTCTCATTAGTGAAAACCCCTCGAAGGGCACTATGAGGCGACAAGACAGATCAACAAAAGGGTCCGCGTTCGCAAAGAAATGGACACCCGTTTATCCCCAGCAAGGTCATCAGGCAAGTTGATTGATACAAATAGACTAGGTCAGGAATCTACGGTGCATGTCATGATCACAAGGACCAGTCATGTCTTCCAGATAAGTTCTTCTCTTTTCCTTTTTCCATCAAGTATTGGTTCAGAGAGATTTTCCTCCTTTTCTATCTTTTTCATTTTTCTTGCTAAGAATTCGTTTTGAAAAAGATGTTTCAAAGTTTAATACCAGAGGTCGAAGGGGTACAAAAGCAAAATACAAAAGGATAGGCTAAGAGCCGAGGCAATAAGACAAAAGGCATCGGCTGCAAAACCAAAGGACGAATTGTGTAGAAAGAAGGGTGACGTAAAGAGAGCGGAAAATGACGGGTGAAGGACTTGTGGACCAAGTTCCGAGAAGGTTTCCCCGCAGAATGTTGATAAATCCCGGACCCAAATCCGAAGTGGTCAGACGCCACAAGAAAGGGAAATCAATTCGGTGCAAGATATCCCCAGGCAATGCAATTCTATGCCTTGCCATTCTGGGAGGAAATAAAACTCCTAAAGGAGTGGTTTCGGGAGGGAAGCAGACTCCCACAGTTTGATTCTGTAAAGAGAAAAGCAGAAAAGGGGGAAAACCATCCCCATCAGACAGGTCACCCCCAACAAGCAACTTTGTTCCCCAACCAGTGGTGGGGGCACAGAGCAAGAAAAGAAAACCGAAAAATTAACACTAGGATTAAAACTAACAAAGTCCTTTTGTCTGCTGCAGGAAAATAAAGGTTGATGATGGCAGAAGGACGCGATGCCAGAAAGGTCACCAAAACCGGGGCAGAAAATTTCTGTCGTTGTCAAAAAAATTTCTCGGAGGAACGAGGAAACAAATACATTTCTGTTCTAGGTCGCCCACCAGTATAATGCGGGAATACATTTCTGTTCTAGGTCGCCCACTAGTATAATGCGGGAATATATTTCTGTCTTTTCATTTCTATTCTAGGTCGCCCACCAGTATAATGTGAGAATACATTTCTGTTCTAGGTCGCCCACCAGTATAATGCGGGAATACATTTCTGTCTTTTCATTTCTATTCTAGGTCGCCCACCAGTATAATGCGGGAAAACATTTCTGTTCTAGGTCGCCCACCAGTATAATGCGGGAATACATTTTTGTCTTTTCATTTCTGTTCTAGGTCGCCCACCAGTATAATGCGGGAATACATTTCTGTTCTAGGTCGCCCACCAGTATAATGCGGGAATACATTTCTGTCTTTTCATTTCTATTCTAGGTCGCCCACCAGTATAATGCGGGAATACATTTCTGTTCTAGGTCGCCCACCAGTATAATGCGGGAATACATTTCTGTTCTAGGTCGCCCACCAGTATAATGCGGGAATACATTTCTGTCTTTTCATTTCTATTCTAGGTCGCCCACCAATATAATGCGGGAATACATTTCTGTTCTAGGTCGCCCACCAGTATAATACGGGAATACATTTCTGTTCTAGGTCACCCACCAGTATAATGCGGGAATACATTTCTCTCTTTTCATTTCATGTTCTAGGTCACCCACCAGTATAATGCCGGAATACATTTCTGTTTTAGGTCACCCACCAGTATAATGCGGGAATACATTTTTGTTCTAGGTCGCCCACCAGTATAATGCGGGAATACATTTTCTGTCTTTTCATTTCTATTCTAGGTCGCCCACCAGTATAATGCGGGAATACATTTCTGTCTTTTCATTTCTGTTCTAAGTCGCCCACCAGTATAATGCGGGCATACATTTCATATTTTTGCATTCAGGAGCCCACCTGTATAACGAGAGGAATACTTTTGAGTCTTATACTGCAGATCTTGAAATCAGCAACCCACCGGAAGGTAGAAGGTTACAACAGGAATCCCCAGCAGGAAACAATAAAAATCCCCAGCACCAGAAAGCGGAAGGTTGCAACAAGAGGTCCCAGCACAAGTTCAAGCGCATGAGTCAAAAGGAAGAAAAGACGCGTCTTGAAAGAAGCGTCCTGTGAACATTAAAATTATGTCCAGCATAACAGATCTGATGAAGAGAGAGCCGTATCCCCAGAGGAACCGCCGAAAAGCTTAATGAAGGAAGCCATATCTCCAGCGGACCGAGCAAAATGATGAAAATTGGTATTCAGAAAAGCAAAGGGCCAGAAATTCACGGAAGAAAGGCACCAGAAGAAACACAATCCGACAAGAAAGCAAGGCAGCAAAGACAAGTTGAAAATAGATAAGATCTTGTGATCCATAGGCTAGCCTAGCTTTTGATTTTCTTGTTTTCTTTTTGGATACGGTGTAATAAGGAGATAAGTAAGGAAGTGGTAACAATATACAACAGCAGTAACAGCAGAACCACAGTTCCCCGGTAGTCCCAGCTACCAAGACTTCCCGAACTACATTAACCTGATTCCTGTTTAGCCCAGGATATGTAGGAAACCTCTGGAGCAAAGGTTCGGTCAAATCTTTCAAAAATGCTTCACGTGGAGTACTCGGATGGGCAAAAATCGCTCACTTTATCTTTGCACGAAAACCCTTCGTGTTTTCGGGAAAAGGGGGGCAGCTGTAAGCACGTGATTTTTGCCCTATGAAAGAATTACTCCCAAAAAATTCAAAATAAAACAATTTTCCTTTGTGTGCAATTTTTGTTATTTTTGTGGTATTTTTGTATAATTATTTGTATTTTTATGAGTGCATATTTATTTGTTTTAATTAATAAAAAAATAAAATATATCACATTTTCATTTAGTATTTAATTAAGTTTGTTTTACAAAAAAATGAAAGTCACAAAAATAGGAATATTTTTGCATTGTTAGCATTTAATGTCAAATTATGCAATTTTGTTTTAATTGGTGTTTAAATGTGTATGATAATTTTTGTTAGGAGTTTAATTAGTATTTTTGGAGTCAATTTAGTTTGTAGCTCAATTTAGAATTTTAGTTTTATCAAAAATAAAAAAAAATAAAAAAAAAAAGAAAAGAAAAGAGGGCTACAAGACGTTAATATTTGAATTGAGTCTAATATAGCTATTTTGACTATTTTATCTTATTTCGTCGCAAAAGAAGACTACAAAAATATATATATAAATTTTAGTTTGTGTATTTCTCATAAACTTGAAAAAATACAAAAATTGTACCTTACTTTTGTACTTTATATAATTTCGAAAATTACTAAAAAAATATATATATATAGTTCTATTAATGTTTTGTAGTCATTTTAATTTTGAAAAAATACAAAAATATTATTTTATATTTTATCTTTATATAAAAACGAAAATTACAAAAATAGTTTTATTAATATTTTGTAGCTATTTTAATCTTGAAAAAATATTTAAAAAGATATAGTTTTGTCTTAAATATTAGTCTTTTGGTAGTTATTTTGCTTACATAATTAGTTGAGCAACGTCGTGTCCTAATTTTCGGGCCTAGCCCATAATAATCCGAGTCCACCACGCGTGGGGAACACGGACGGAACACGACACATGGGGAACCCCACCACGCGTGAGGGACACAAGTCTTGAACCCCACCATGCATAGGGGTCCATATTTCTTTGCAAAAGGGTACAAATGCACGGGCAAAGGGGTTGGACCGGAGGAGTTGAAAAATTTTGGGGGCACTGTTCATCGTCTTCTTCCTCAAGAGAAGAAGAACAAAAAACCCTAGCAGCCCTACCCCACGACCACTCCTCCTCCTAGCTCCATCAAACCATTTTCCGGCGATCCTCCATTAAATCCGACGAACACTGCTGCTGCTGCATCACGTTCTTCTCCTCCAAACCAACCATACCCTAAACCCTCGTCACCCTTCCAAGACCAGTCCGTCACTATCCCCCGACCCTAATCCCTCACGTCCAGACAACACCACCAAACACCACCACCAAACAAACCCTTCCACCACCCATCACTGCCCATCGTCCACTGCCCAAACGACCCCTCGAATCCCCGGCAGTGAACCAGTAACGCCACCACCAAACAGGCCCGTCAGCAGCCCCCTTCTCGTTGACCTTACTGCTATCGTCGTTGTTTCATATTTCGCGAGCAGCTGTTGGTTGTCGCGATTCTGCCTTGCCGAGTTCTGTTGCCGCTGCTACTCCTCGATGCCACGACACCCTCGTCCCTCCATGCTAATCTGCCATAGTCCAAACGTCCAACTGCTGCTTCGTCCTTTTTCAACGTCCACAAAACAGTCCGTTCAACCTCCAATAGTTCAACTCCGAGCTCGACTTGGGTTCGTTCAAGTTTTAGGATTTTCTTTCAAGATTATTTAGTTCATTTTTATTTATTTTCTGTTATGGCTTTGGTTTTAAATGTTGTTCCTAATCTTGTTTTTTTTATTATTCTATTTTTCGGATTATTGATTCTTTGTTTAAAGTGTTATTTTGTAATCTTGTTTTGTTCATTAGTTCTCCTTCTTCTTCAAGACCTTTTTATTTGGTCAAGATTTTTCTTCTGTTTGTTTGAGTGTGCGTTATAAGCTACATTCGATTTGAACAACTTCGTCGAATAGTTAGTTTATGACTGCTTTATTTGGACGAATACAGCATGAATCACTTCGTTGGTATGTTTTGATGCTTGAATCATTTTGTGTGAATTTGACTTAAGGATTGGTTGTAGCTGTGTAGTGATTTGGTGTAGTTGTAAATCAGAGAGGTTTAAATACATATTGCTAAGAGTGAGGGCAAGGCAATAATAATAGGGGATTTTTCAGGGGTATTTTTGGGTGTTAAAAGATTTAAAATGATTAGTGTTAGTAGCCTGCCAGTTAATATTCAGTGTATAATTAATGAATTATTTAATGAAAAGGGAATTAGTAGTGCAGAATACACCCTGTCTGGTATCTTTAAGGGTGGAAAATCAGAAAATAAGCATGAGATTAATGATAAAAGTGTATAGATGCACATGAGAGGGAATATACAGGCTGAAAGTGAAAAGCTTTGAATAAATAATGTTTAGTTCTAGCCTATAAATAAGGGGAGTTGATATAGAGAAGGGGACTGGAAAAAAAAAAGGATTGAGACTGGAATTTTGAGAGAAGAAAAATTTTCAGAACTTCAAAGTGAGAAATAAGCTAATTTTTCAGAATTAAAAGTCAGTCTTTGAGAGCTAAAAATTGAAAGTGAGGTTCTTTTCTTTACTGCTGAAATCAGAACTTTGTTACTGCCATCTGTTGGATTGCGTTTAGTACTACTGATTTTCAGCCAAACTTTCTGGGGTTTTCAGTTTGGTTCTGACCATTGTTACATTGGTTATTGTTGTTTTGTTGCTGTTATTTGCTGTGGGATTCTGGTGCTGTGCTACTGCTGTACATTATTGCTCCTGACCTCTTTTCTCTATTTGTAGTTCGAATTCCAGGTACACATTCGAATCTTGTAGTGATAAAGCTTTGAAGTTGAAATGCAGCAATAAAATCGAACCGTTTCAATAAAGCAGATAGTAGACAATCTGGTCTATTTAGTTTTTTTTATGAACTGTGTTATTTTTTTTATTTTTTTTTATTTTTGTATAATTGGATGGAAAAGAGAAGGAATCATATAAATGGTCATGCGCTGATATAACATGAACCTTTCAATTTTATTAGATTAATGGGGTAAATCATGATAAGTAGCATATCTCTAGTTAGTTGTTTGTATGCATATATTCAAGTAGTTCATAAATGAGATAGAGCACTTAGTCAAAACCCAATTAGTATTTCGTTTAGATGGTTAAAACTAATTTCCATTAGTCCTCTTAAGTGATTATACTCTCATCAGTATTGACATTAATTCATGTTACGAATAATCTCACATAGATAGATTGTGGACTTGATAAAAATGTAAAAATAAGGTGGTTGGGTAGTGTCAACATTATAGCTCCAATAATAATAATAAAAGTAAATAAATAAATAAATAAATAAAGGTCGTAGTCGATAATTTTATGTATTAATAATTAAGTATACTTACACTAATGTAGAGTAGTTTCAATAAAGTATAGTTAAATTGCGAATCCATTAGGGTTAATGAATTAGTCTATAGCTTTGATCATTTAGTTAACCTCACCACAGTTAAAAATGGCTAATTGTAGTAACGTTAGTCAATCTTGTACGTTTTTTATATACATAATTCCATTTTTAGTAATATTAGCTTATGGAATAAGGCGCGAAACAATTTTTCATTTTTACAAGTTCAAGTATAATTTTCGTTAGCATCTGTTGTAATCTATTAATTAAATAAGTTACGGTTTTTTTTAGCATGTAATTAACTAGGATTTTTCTTTATTTAGAGACAAATAAAAATAGAAATGTAGTTACTTTCCTCTTAAAAATAAATAAATAAATAAGTGAGACGAGCTTCGTCAAATAAAAATAATAATAATAATAAATTTGCGGGGCCCTCAGTAAATATTTGTTTTAAAATCGCTTAGACTTCGGGATGGACCGTTTAGCAAAATTCTACGGCCTCCCCGAAATAATGATACGCTAGTCATTTTAGGCGCGTATTTAATAACGTTATCTCCTTAAACTCGGGTGCACATTTATGTGACCCAAATCCAAATCTCAGCGGAGTTGAAATGTGTCTCTAATCACGGGCACATTAATTGTGACGTGGTTCGAGATGCGTGTCCACGACGTTGCCAATTCCTTTTTAAAAAAAAATAAGAATGAGATGAGATGAGCCAAATAAAAATACAAAATTGCGGGCCCTCAATAAATATTTGCCTTAAAATTGCTTAGACTTCGGAATGAACCGTTTAGTAAAATTCCACGGCCCTACCCAAAGTAAATGATACGCTAGTCGCTTTAGGCGCGCCTTTAATAATTTAATTTCCTTAAACTCGGGTGCACATTGATGTGACCCAAATCCAAATCTCAACGGAGTCAAAGTGTGTCGACGACCACGGGTACATTGATTGTAACGCAGTTCGAGATACATTTTCACAACGTTGCAATTCCTTGTAAAAAATAATAATAATAATAATAATAATTATGAAAGCGGTCAAAAGTTAAAATTTGCACATAAGTTCATATTTGTATAAAATCAGATAATCAAGCCGAATATAACAGTTGAGCGACCGTGCTAGAACCACGGAATTCGGGAATGCCTAACACCTTCTCCCGGGTTAACAGAATTCCTTATCCGGATTTCTGGTACGCAGACTGTAATATAGAGTCATTCTTTTCCTCGATTCGGGATTAAAATTGGTGACTTGGGACACCCTAAATCTCCCAAGTGGCGACTCTGAAATAAATAAACAAATCCCGTTTCGATTGTCCTTTAATTGGAAAAACTCCCTTGCACCCTCGCGGAGGCGGAAAAAGGAGGTGTGACAGCTCTCTTATTGTAGTATCTTTCTACTTACTTCTTCTGGGTTACCATTCTTATGTGGGCCATGCCTCTTCGTTCTTCAACTTCGTCCAGGTCTTGTAGCCTAGTTTCGTTGTTGCATGTTCTACTCTCGTTGGAGTGTCTCAAACTGGGCTCCCCGACCTCGATGGGTATAACTGCGTCGGTCCCATAGACCAGTGAATATGGCGTTTCTCCTGTGATGATTTTTGGCGTAGTGCGCTATGCCCATAATACTTCTGGTAATAGCTCAGGCCATAGCCCTTTAGCTTCCTCGAGCTTCTTCTTTAGTATATTAAATATTACCTTATTGGAGGATTCAGCTTGACCATTGGCGGCAGGGTGGTATGGCGTGGAGAGTATTCGCTTGATGCGCCACTTTTCGAAAAACTCAGTCGTTCTTTTTCCGACGAACTGAGGTCCGTTGTCGCAGCTGATTTCTTTGGGAATGCCAAAACGACATATAATGTTTTTCCATATGAAGGCGATGACCTCCTGCTCGTGTATCTGAGTGTATGCACCTGCTTCCACCCATTTAGAGAAATAGTCAGTTAAAACCAAAAGGAAGTATACCTTACCTCGTCCTGCTGGGAGGGGGCCGACTATGTCCATTCCTGATTTTATGAATGGCCATGGCGAAGTGACAGAGTGAAGGAGTACCCCTGCTTGATGTATCATAGGGGCGTACTTCTAACATTGTTCACATCTTCTGACATAGTCGGCGGCTTCTTTTTTCATGGTGGTCCAGTAGTAGCCAGAGCGAATAAGGCATCGAACGAGAGCGTGGTTTCCCGTATGGGCACCGTAGTGCCATTCGGGTACTTCTTCCAGTACTTTTCTTGTTTGATTTGGTCCAAGACATTTGGCTAGGGGGACACCGAATGTTCTTTTGTGTAGATCACCGTTTACTAGGTTATACCAGGCTGCCTATACCCGGAGTTTTTTGGCTTCTTATTTATCTTGCGGGAGCGTTCCATCCTGCAAATAGGCTACAAAGCAGTTACACCAGTCCCAAGTTAAGTTCATAGAATGTACCTTGGTGTGGTCTATTGCGGAATGAAGGAGGATGACCACGTTTTCTTTGTTGATATTCCTGGTGGCCGCAGCTAGTTTGACGAGGCCATCTGCTTCAATATTCTGTGCCCTGGGTAATTGGTCGAAGCGGCATTCGTCGAATTCTGGCAGTAGTTTGTGGATTTCCGACTGGTATCTTTGTAGCCTCTGTTCTTTGATTTGGAAAGTCCTGGTGACTTGATTCACAATGAGTTGAGAGTCACTGTGGAGGACGAGTCGTCAGGCACCGTATTTGAGGGCTAACTTCAAACCTGCAATCACAGCTTCATACTCGGCCTCGTTGTTAGGCATCTCGAGGCATCGTATGGACTGGCGAATTACTTTGCCCATAGGGACCTCGAGGACGAGTCCCGATCCCGATCCCGAGGCATTAGAGGCACCATCGGTGTAGAGGACCCATAGGTCTGTATGTGTGGAAGCGCGGAGCGCTTCTTGTTCTACCTCGGGCAATATCTTTGTGCTGAAATCAGCGACGAAGTCGGCAAGCACCTGCGACTTAATAGTAGTTCGCGGTTGGTATGTTATGTCGTGCTTGCTTAATTCTATGGCCTATTTGGCAAGTCTACTCCATAGTTCAGGTTTGTGTAGGATAACCCTCAAGGGGAAGGTCGTTACCACTTTTATGGGATGACACTGAAAATATGGTCTAAGCTTCCGTGAAGCCACGACCAGTGCCAGAGCTAGCATTTCAAGGTGAGGGTACCTTGTCTCGGCATCGATTAAAGTTTTGCTGATATAACAAATTAGAGATTGCGTACCTTTATTTTCACGGACCAAGATTGCACTTACTACGACCTCGGAAACTGCTAAATACACAAGTAGACACTCACCTGGGTCCGCTTTGACGAGCAATGGTGGCGAGGACAGATACGCTTTTAGTTTTCTCAGGGCGTCGATACATTTCTCGTTCTATTGCAGCCCGTGGTCTTTTCTCGGCACATTGAAGAATTTGTGGCATCTGTCCGAGGATCGTGATATGAACTTTGATAAGGCGGTTATTCGCCCGGTTAGCTTCTGCACCTGCTTTTTGCTTGTCAGTACCTCTGGTATTGCATTGATGGCTTTGATTTGATCAGGGTTGACTTCGATTCCCCTTTGCGACACGAGGAAGCCAAGGGAATTTTCTTGAGGTTACGCCAAAGCGCACTTCTCGGGATTCAATTTCATCCCGTACTGTCTTAGTATCTCGAAGGCTTCTTTTAGATGGCTGATGTGATCCTCCTTCTTTGTTGACTTTACTAGCATGTCATCGATATAGACCTCCATGGTCTTGCCGAGATGCTCTTTGAACATTTTGGTGACTAGCCTCTGATACGAGGCCGCTGCGTTCTTGAGTCCGAACGACATCACTTTATAGCAGTACGTCCCTTGGTAAGTGATGACAGTCGTCTTTTCTTGATCTTCTTCAGCCATTAGAATTTGGTTGTAACTGGAGTAAGCGTCCAAGAAGCTCAGCAGTTCGTGTCCCGTTGTCGCATCGATCAGTTGGTCGATATGGAGTAACGGGAAGGAGTCCTTTGGGCATGCTTTGTTTAGATCGATGAAGTCAACACACATTCGCCATTTCCCATTCTTCTTTTTGATCATGACCACATTGGCGACCCATTGGGGGTATTTCAATTCTCTGATGGAACCGTTGGTGAGTAATTTATCCACCTCCTCGCTGACTACCTCGTTGATTGTTGCATTGAACTTTCTCCTCATTTGCCATACCGGTGGGTAGAGCGGGTCAACATTCAGTCTATGAGTGGCGATGTCCTTTGGGATTCCTTGCATATCTGAGTGGGAGAAAGCAAATAAATCGGCGTTGTTAGTTAATAATTCATGATACTTACCTGGTTCCGAGAGGTTGTGCCCTATGTAAGCCTTTTTTGTACTGTCAGTGTCATCCAATTGGACGGGGTCGAGATCCTCTATAGTTGCCTTGCAAGCTTCTACGATATACAGGTCTTTGATGGCCTCTGTTTGTAGGTCGGGTTTAGTTCCCGATATGGCTGATTGTTATGCCTCTGCACTTGCTCCTTTTAGTTGTTTTGTGTGTGCATAATCTTGGGCAATCCGGTAGCATTCTTGGGCGGTGCGTGGCTCGCCTCGGATGCTGAATATCCCCCACGGGGTGGGAAACTTGATCACTTGATAGAAGCTTAAGGGGACGACTCGCATGGTGTGTATCCATGGTCGCCCTATGATGGCATTATAGGCTGTTTCCTGGTTCATGACATGGAATGTTATTTCCAGAGTGACCCCTCCTACTAGGATAGGTAGCACTATTTCTTCGGATGTCTGCTCTACGTTGGTATCTGACTTATCGAAGACGATACTATCTACGAAGTCGTTGTACCGTTCGTGGGCGACCGTCCGTTTGAGTTTGTATGTGGTGGTGAACTTCACTTGGTTGATTACCGTATCATCGCCACCGCCAATGATCATTTGTATGGTTCGCGCTCGGCGATGGTGGCTTTGGAAGTCCTTGAGATGGGTCACGTCCTCGAGCGAAGTTGGCTCTTCCTTTACCGCTCAGTAGTTCTTTCAGGTACCCTTGGTTCAACATCCTAACTACTTCTTGTCGCAGACCTATGCAATCCTCAGTCTTATGTCCTCTTTCTTGGTGGAATTCGTAGAGGACGTTGGACCTCCTGGTGCTTGGGTCTGATTTCATTTTTTGCGGCCACTGTACCTTCGTGACCAGCTTCTCCAGTGCGTACACTATCTCTGAAGGGGAAACACAAAAATTATGAGCAGATAGCAGTGGGGCCATACCTCTTTTGCTTCGGAGGGGTGCAGTGTGCCGTGGCACGGCGTCCGCATGTCATGGAGGGGGCAGGTTGGATGTACGGATATAGGGCTGATGCCTTTCCCGGTTGAAACATGGTGGTTGATCTCTTCGCCCATCATTACGTCGATCTCTCCTTGTCTCGGTCTGAACCGATGTTAGTCGCTGAAATGGCCCATTCAGGTCGTCTTCATCTGCCCTTACCTCGGCGCAATAGGCATTGTGGATTTCTTCCCATGTGGTAGGGGGTACTTCATGAGTCTGCTGAGCAATTTTTTGGTCGCCTTTGATCCGTTCCTGTTTAACCCATTTTGAAAGGCTGCTACTGCCATCCCTTCTGACACGTTCGGCAGACTCATCCTTACTCTATTGAATCAGGCCAGGAAATCCCGAAGTCCCTCGCCCGTCGTTTGCCTAACGACGAAGATATCGTTGACCCTAGCTTCGGCCTTCTTCGCTTCTGCATGAGCGGTGGCGAACTTTTCTGCCATCTCTTCGAACGTCGATATTGATCGCGCACGTAGCTGGGAGTACCATGTCAATGCTCCCCCTGTCAGAGTTTCACCGAACCTTTTTAACAGCACAGACGGTACCTGTTCTTTTGACATATCAGTGCCCTTTACTATAGTAACATAGTGGATTAGGTGATCCTCTGGGTCCGTGGTCCCGTCATATATTTTCAAGTATGGCGGCATCTTGAAGGTCTTTGGAATAGGATGAGGAGCAGCCCCTTCGCTATATGGTTGTTCGACGAATCATCCCACGTCGCTTTTTGGTAATAGCTTCGGAGTACCCGGTATTTTATCAACCCTCTCCTGATGTTCCTTCATTTGGTCACGGAGTGTTTTATTCTCATTTTCCATGTCTTTCATTTTCTTCAAGATGGCCATGAGCGCATCGTCACCTGCATTAGTAATAGTACGGGTGTTACCTGCTCGTGTAGTGCCTGGTTCATCGACGACAGCTGTGATTTCTGTAGGTGGCATGTCTTCGACATCTCCTTGAGTGAGTTTCTCGAGCATGTTGCTCAAAGCACTCGTTAGCCATTCATCTAGTAGTCTTTTGACTGATGGTGGGGTTTCCCTCGCCATGGAGGTTGAGCTTCCCCTTTCGCGTAAGATCGTTAGATCTCCGTGTGGTAGAGACGAGATCTCTCCCTCCGATGTAGCGCTTGGTGTTGCGTTCTCATTATCTTCTCTGCCGGCTTCGTTGAGGGAGTTTAGGAGATTATTCGAGACATCTGCGATTGCCTTTAGCCTCGCTTCCTTTCCTGCCATTGTTGGTTTATACGGAGTTCGAAGAAAAGCGAATATCACATTCAGGGATCTAGATGAGAACGATGGTTTCAACTATAGAAATCCCCACAAACGGCACCAAATTGTTTGACTCAAAAGATGTTAAGACCTATTTGAGCAAATCAATCAAAGATGAGAGGGTAAATCGTAGTTGAATATAATAATCTCTAGAATTATAATGAGTGAACAGAAGAGAGCAACAAGTTTTCTTTTTATTCAAGATTCACAAGTTTCCCAGAATATTCATTACCCTTTACAAGGTCCTTCTTTCCCCCTTATATACTAGGGAGAAAACCCTTCCGAAATGTAAGAAATACAATATAAGGAATATTCGGCGGAATATTCTTAATGTTCCCTAATGGGCTTACATTCTTACAGGGGTCGTACAACTTCTATTTTTGCCTTGAGGTCGTCTCGCTCGGGACGCCGATTCGTCGGTACTCGGTCGTTGGTCACACTCATCAAAAGGTTAAGGTCGGTCAAATTTGGGCCCATAAAATTAACATATCTAATCATATCGTGCATATGTGTTATAAATTATTACATGTACATGAGCGATACCTAGAATAACTTTACAATTAAAAAAAATACTCAGGTAGCTAAGGCTCCATTTTCAAAAGAGAAGTAAATGAGAGATCTAACAACTGGCAAGAACATGATTAAGGGAAGGCACGCATGTGTGTGGAATGCATATAATTCTCGATGTTAATCATGATTCATAACTTTGGGTTTCATTGTAAGAAATTTGTCAAACCTCGACGTGTGTGCATTGCGTGTTCAAACATCGTCTCTGGACACAGAGAAACTCGTAGTAACTACATTGATTCCCATTTCCTGTCCCTCTGCAAACTACGCTTTACTTTTCCCTGTTGTTTCACTTATTTACGCTATTGCTTTGGCAGTTTTGAGGTCCCTTTTTAAAAGGGTCATTCTTTCTTTCTTACTCTTGTGCAATAATTTTCACCTTGATCACTGCATCTTCATTTCAATTTCCAACAAGTAATAGACCTATTGCTAATAAGGCACCCCTCTTCCATTGTTCCCTAGCTCTCCGTTGCAACAAAATCCCCCACTTTCTTAGGCAAAATAACCCTTGCACTTTCTTTTTGACTGCCAAATCAAGTCATAAACAAAAGAAAAGGACTAGTGAATGCTTACGCCAGCGTAAGGCTTGTATCATTATCCCTGCAGGCTGCAGCAATTAATAGGACTGATCCAAACGTGTGTCTTTGCACATATAGAGTCCGTACTCGGCGGGAGTTACCTTCTGCTATTCCACAATAACGCCTATTGCCAATAGCTCTCATTTGTCGGAAAAGATACTCGTTTTTGCCCTGTATTACAACTAGTTCAGTTTTTGGCTCCCAAGGAAGTCTTCCTTTATTGTTTAATTTGTTGAAAATTTACTACGAAAAAATAAATTTTGAAATTGAAGTTATAAAAGGAGTAATCGAAAATTAAGGGATTGTTTGGTGGGAAAGAAGTTATCTCGGGATTAATTATTCTGGAATTAGTTATTCCACCTTTTTATGGGAATTAAAAAATAATACAATCCCGGGATGAATTATACCGTAATTTTCTACCAACTAAACTTGGGACAAACTTTTCTAAAATTTAGTCCCAAAATTAATTATCCTTACATCTCATACCAAACAAGCCCTAAAGTAGTATACAGACATAAACTTTACTCGCAAAAAAAAAAAAATTGAGTTCGTAAAATTAAGGATTTATAAGAGAAATTTATTATATCAATTATATACTTTCTAAATAATTATTTTTAATTCAATATTATTTTAAATACTAAACCTCAATATTTTAAGTATTGAAATAAATATGGTGCACGATTATTTCAAAATATTATAAGAACTGAACATTTTTTTTTGGTACAAGATTCCTAGCCCATGCAAGTAGCAATTGATCGACCAAAAGGTCTAAAATTTCAATCTTGGACTTATTTGGTGTTAATTCTAATTTTTCGAATCAGCTGGCTTAAGATTAATCTGGAGCTAGTCGACCTCTGTTGCCGGAAAATATATTCCCTCCATTTTTGGTGTCTCTCAGAATGAAGAAGGAGAATGAAAGATATTCTAAACTATGTGGAAGACAGACTTGTGTCGGAATTTGCTTCAATGTTATTAAGAGATATTAGTTTGATTAATTGTTTAGTGAAGCAAGATGTGTACACGATGCTCTCATCCAACAGTTACTAAAGGACACCTCCTGTTAATATCTAGAAGGTTGTAGTGAGGGTATGGGTGTAATAGCACTTTGTAAATATTTTCTTTTACATTTTCTTTATTTAAGAGTTAGTTACAAAAGTTGTTAGATTAGAATTCCCTATGGCTTCGTGAGTGGCATCTGAGAAGTTGTATTTATTATATATACACAAGCATATACTGTAGATGAACACACAGAAATGAATACAAGAAATTTCTTATGCATTACTCTTTGATTCCTTCATGGTATCAGAGCTTTAAGCTCACCATTCGACATTTTTCTTCAGCTATCTTTTTCTATCTAGTTTTTTTTTTTTTTTTTGAGTTGCAACAAAAAATAAATGGGCGAAGAACAACCACCCAAAACTGCTTCAGCACAAATCGATGTCCCACATCCTTATTTCATCTCCTCCTCTGATTCCCCAGGAATGAACCTCATAAACACCATTTTTGATGGTACAAGCTACGACAATTGGAGAAGGGGAGTCCTGATTTCATTATCAGTCAAAAACAAACTTGGGTTTATCAATGGGACTTGTCCCATACCTGCAAAAGATACAAATCTGTTTGTTCTTTGGCAGAGATGCAAGGACATGGTGTTGTCATGGCTGCTTAACTCCCTAAGTAGGGAGATAGCAGAAAGTGTTATTTAATCACAAACAACATCTGAGCTGTGGAATGAGCTTGAAGAAAGGTATGGACAGGCTGATGGGACCAAGTTATTCCTACTACAGAGGGAACTAAACAACATTAATCAAGGATCCTATGATGTAGCAGGCTATTTCAACAAGTTGAAGAAAATTTGGGATCAGATGAAAGAATTAAACACATACATGACCTACAGTTGTGAGTGTAAATGTGGGGCTAAAACACATAGTCATAAGGTGAATGAGGATCAAAAACTGATCCAATTCCTAATGGGACTAAGTGAAGCATACAATGGAGCAAGAGGAAACATAATCATGATAAAGCCTCTACCTACAACAGCCCAAGCATACTCTATAGTACTACATGAAGAGTCTCAAAGGAGAGTACATTCTAACAATCAGTTGCCTACTGATGCTTCAGCTTTTCTTATGCAAGGGCAAAAATGGACGTCACAGAAGAAAGTTTTTGAGTCCAAAGGTGGAAATCATATTGTTCAGGTAGATGGAAAGAAGAGTGATCTCTTTTGCAGGTACTGCAAAAAGTCAGGACATCTCAAGGAAGACTGCTACAAACTAGTGGGATATCCACAACACTTCAAACTTACCAATGGCAGACAGAAGAAGAGGAACCCAACAAATCAATATGCAAATATTGCCAATTCAGAAGAGTTGCTTACCTCTGAAAATGCAAGAAATAATCTGAACACTCTTATAAGCAACCAAACTTTCATCAAGGAGCAGTATGAGAAACTGGTGCAACTCTTCCAGTCTATGCAGGGAGGATGTCCTAGCGCTTCGATTTTCGAGCCCAGTGCAAGTGCAAACCTGGCTGGTACAGTTACTGCTTGCCAACTCTTTACCACTTATCAGACCAGGGACAATGGGCATGTATATGCCTCCTTTTTCTCTAAGCCGACTAATCACACCTGGATCATTAACTCTAGAGCAAACCAACACATGAAATTTGACAAATCACTTCTGCACAATATTAAAAAACTTAGTTTCCCAGTAATTGTTACCTTGCCTAACTCATATAAAGTAAAAGTCTATTGTGTTGGAAGTGTTTACTTAAGCCCTGTCCTTGAATTGCATAATGTTCTTTTTGTGCCTTCTTTTAAACACAATTTGTTGTCAGTTTATAAACTTTGTAATCAGTTTGATTGTTTACTAATTTTCTCCAAACTTGGTTGTACTATACAGGTCCCTTCACTGAAGAGGGATCTAGTTTTTGGTGATGCCAATGCAGGGCTCTATGTGCTAAGAGAGAACATTTCACAGCAGAATTCTACATCTTACAATCAGCATGTTTCAGTTCCTTTGAAGAATAATCTAGTGTCTAGTCCAGTTTCTAGTATTCAGTCAAATGTTAGGTCTACTGTTCAGAGTCATGTTGAGTGTCCTAAGTCTGTTTCTTCAAGGCATTTGAGCCATAGTTCTTTGAGTCATTTTTGTTCTAAATTTTCAAATATCAATGAAAATGTTTCTGTTCATAATGTTGTTGCCATTGAGAAATTATGGCATTACAGATTAGGTCACTTAGCATATAATGCTATGAGAAATGTTAAAGAACTGCCTATTACTTTCTCCGATAAAGAAGCATTCCCTTGTGATATATGCCCTTTGGCAAGACAATCCAAGCTCTTTTTTCCTATAAGTTCTATCACTACTAAATAGTCTTTTGATCTTATACATATAGACACCTGGGACCTTATAAAGTACCTACATACAAAGGGGAACGGTATTTTTTAACCATAGTGGATGATTTTTCACGAAGTACCTGGACATTTTTACTCAGTTCTAAGGCTAACTCATTTCCTACTTTAAAATCTTTTTTGGCCTTTACTGAGAGACAATTTAGTGCTAAAGCGAAGGTCATCAAATCAGACAACGCATTTGAATTTGGTACAGGGAACATTCCCAAAGATCTTTTTTCCTCCCAAGGTATACTACATCAAACAACATGTGTCGCTAGTCCCCAGCAGAATGGGGTAGCTAAAAGAAAACATCGACACCTCTTGGAAACTTGTAGGGCCTTTTGTTCTAATCTCAGGCACCTAAGAAATTCTGGGGAGATTGTCTTCTAACAGCTACACACTTGATCAATCGATTTCCCTCTAGAGTATTGCAGAATAAAACATCATATCATGTTCTTTTTGGTACTCACCCTGGTTACTCTTACTTTAGACCTTTTGGTTGTCTATGTTTTAGTTCTACTCTAGAAAGAAACAGGGACGAACTTGCACCTAGAGCTATTCCCGGGGTATTTTTAGGCTATCCTTTCGGAAAGAAAGGGTATAAGGTTCTAAATTTGCAAACAAATCAAGTATTTGTCTCTAGGGATGTTAAGTTCTTTGAATCAATCTTTCCCTTTTCTTATTCTGCACCTATGATTAAGTTATTTAATGCTTCTTTCCCTCGGTCAAATGATTCAGTTCCCCCAGCTCAAGACACTACATTTTTTCCAACCACTTGCTCTACACCTGAATCTTCTTCTCTTATTCTCTATTTTACTCTTGTCAGGTCTTCTACTACTTCTTCTAATTCTAGTCGCGTATCCCCTGTGGTTTCTCCAGTTTCCTTTTCTAGTGCCCATTCCACCCCCGATATGTTCTCTCCAACACAGGGGCAGGTATTGCGCATATCTCAAAGGGTTCACAATGCTCCTAAATATTTGTTTGATTACATATGTCATTTTGTTTTTTCAGTTATTTCCCCTGCTCCCCCTTTTCATCCATTACATTCATTTTCTTTTTCTGCTTTATCCCAAGAGAAACAAGCCCTAGTCAATTCTATAAGCCAAATACATGAGCCCAAATCTTACCGACAAGCAGTACTGCACCCTGGTTGGGAAGCTGCCATGGCAAAAGAATTTGAAGCACTGGAGTCCAACCGCACATGGGATGTTGTTGAATTACCTCAGAGGAGGAAGGCCTAACTTTGCAAATGGGTATACAAGGTAAAACTCAAATCAGATGGTACACTAGAAAGATTGAAAGCAAGGCTTGTAATTCGAGGAGATACACAGAGAGAGGGTTTAGACTATACCGAGACTTTTTCGCCAGTAGTTAAAATGACAACTATCTGATGCCCCCTTTGCATTACAGTTAAGTGGAATTGGAAACTTTATCAGCTCGATGTGAATAATGCTTTTTTCCATGGCAATTTAGCTGAGGAAGTCTATGTGCAATTTCCTCCGGGGATGACATCACCTTCATCTTCCATGGTTTTTCGTCTCCGCAAATTCTTATATGGACTGAAACAGGCTTCTCGTCAGTGGTACACACGTCTCTCTTGTGCATTGGGTACCAGGGGTTTTGTCTCTTCACTCAACGATTATTCTCTTTTCTTTAAAGCTTCTGGGGATTTGATTACTATTCTTGCAGTCTATGTTGACGACATCTTGATTACTGGCAACAACCTATGGGAAATTAATGAAATTAAGCATTTTTTGGACTGTAAATTCAAGATTAAAGACCTAGGTGAAGCTCACTATTTTTTGGGTCTGGAGCTTCTTCGTGAAAATTGTGGACTGGTAGTCACACAACGCAAATTTGCAGTAGATCTACTTACTGATTGAGAGTTTGGATGTTAAACCTACTTCCACGCCTTTGGACCCAACTCTGAAGCTCACTTCTGCTTGTGGTTCTCCTCTCTCTGATCCAATCATGTATCGCAAATTTGCAGTAGATCTACTTACTGATTGAGAGTTTGGATGTTAAACCTACTTCCACGCCTTTGGACCCAACTCTGAAGCTCACTTCTGCTTGTGGTTCTCCTCTCTCTGATCCAATCATGTATCGCCGACTTGTGGGCAAGTTGAATTTCTTGACCAATACTCGTCCGGATCTGTCCTTCGCCGTCCAATCTTTAAGCCAATATATGCAAGACCCTTGTTCTGGGCATTATCAGGTTGCATTGCATACCCTACGTTATCTTTGCAAAGATCCGGGTTTAGGGCTTTTTATGACCTCTGATCACTCCTTTCAGCTTTTGGCTTTTTGTGATTTCGATTGGGCTTCTTGTTCCGACACTCATCGTTCTGTGAGCGGATTCTTTCTTAGCTTAGGTGGTTCTCCAATTTCATGAAAATCTAAGAAACAACTGGTGGTTGCTCTTTCATCGGCGGAAACCGAATATCATTCGATGCGTCGGTTGGTGGCTGAAATTACTTGGGTCGTCCTACTTCTTCAAGATCTATCGGTCCCACCACCGTTGCATGTGCCTCTTCACTGTGACAATCAAGTAGCCCTTCACATCGCTCAAAATCCAGTTTTTCACGAACAAACCAAGCATATTAAGCTTGATTGTCACTTCGTTCGTGAAAAATTGTTGGATGGTTTAATATCTCTTTCTTTTGTGCCCTCTTCATCTCAACTTGCAGATTTATTTACTAAAGCACTGAGTGGGCCTCTTCATCGATCTTTACTGGGCAAGATGGGAGTCCGATCCGGGGTCTCCCACTTGAGGGGGGGGTGTTGCCAGAAAATCTATTCCCTCCATTTCCGGCGTCTCTCAGAATGAAGAAGGAGAAGGAAAGATATCCTAAACTATGTGGAAGACAGACTTATGTCGGAATTTGCTTCTATGTTATTATGAGATATTAGTTTGATTAATTGTTTAGTGAAGCAAGATGTGGACACGTTGCTCTCATCCAACAGTTAGTAAAAGGATCACCTGTTAATATCTAGAAGGTTGTAGTGAAGGTATGGGTGTAATAGCACTTTGTAAATATTTTCTTTTATATTTTCTTTATTTAGGAGTTAGTTACAAAAGTTGTTAGGATAGAATTCTCTATGGCCTCGTGAGTGGCATCTGAGAAGTTGTATTTATTATATATACACAAGCATATACTGTAGATGAACACACAGAAATGAATACAAGAAATTTCTTATGCATTACTCTTTGATTTCCTTCTACCTCATACTTGCACCGTTATTGGAAAAAAGTTTCATACAGATTAATAAATCACAGGAAATGTCTAAGAACACTTAATTACAAGATTAGTGAAAGTCGAAACACTACTAGAAATCCGAAAAAAAAGCTACCAAAGTTGGTTGCTAAATGGAGAAAATAATTAAATAATTATTCTAAATACATTAGCGACCAAGGTTGGTTGCTTTTTCGTCAATAATTTGGTCAAAATGTTGACCGGACTAGTTAAATTTGCTTGGTCAAAGAAATACTAAAATTAGCAACCAACTTTGGTCGCTAAAGTGAGTCCAACTTATAAAAATTTAATAATTATATTATTATTTAAAAAACTTATAAAATATAAATAAATATAATTTAAAATTAGCGACCAAAGTGGGTCTCTCACGAAAGGGGAAACAGATAGCGACCAACTTTGGTCGCTAATATGGGACCCAGTTATAAAATTTTAATAATTATATTATTATTTAAAGAAATTATAAAATATAAATAAATATAATTCAAAATTAGCGACCAAAGTTGGTCGCTTACTACAGAGGAAGTAGATAGAGACCAACTTTGGTCGCTAATCTGGGACTCAGTTCTAACGTTTAACAATTATATTATTATTTTAAATATAATAAAATATAAATAAATCTGATTTAAATTTAGCGACCTAATTTTAATATTCTAGATAATTAGCGACCATTGGTTGCTAATTTTAATTTTTGGACAATTAGCGACCAAAGTTGGTCTCTTTTCAGGTCAACATTGGTCAAAATTAAAAATCACTTTTGTATTAACTATCTAAATAATATAAATGTAATCTGTTAACACTTTTGTAATACAAGGGATGAATACACTAAAATATACTCTAATATGCTATATATGTAGTTAAAGTAGTACAACGAAGCGTGTTATATATATATATATTTATATAGGTCAAGACATTTTGTTTATATATATAAATTGAATCATTGACTTATAACCTACTCAGATGCATCGTTGAATATTAAAAATAAAACGTCTCGACTTACATCAATTAATCTGTTATAATTGATTCATTGACTTATAACCTAGTGATGAAGAATGTAATTCATTAACTCTGTTACAATAAAATATCGTGTACTATAACATGCTATATATGTAGTTAAAGTAGCATGAAGTGTGTGTTTTATATATATACACACACTAACATATACTATAACAAGTTATATATACGTTATAGTATTACAGTGAAGTTTATGTGTGTATATATGTATATATGTAGAGTATTGATTAATATATATATATATATATATATATATATATATATATGTGTGTGTGTGTGTGTATGTATGTATGTATCTATATATATATAGTATATATATATATAGTATTGATTAAAAACAAAACGTCTCAATTTATATCAATTAATCTAAGGAAGAGAAGTTTGGAGAAATCTGTTGCCTATAAAGTGCACATATCACGTTCATGCATAGTTCAGCATCCTTCTCTTCCAAGAAAAACGTTTTACCTTTAATTCTTTTGATTAGCATTTTCATACTTTTGTCACTCAAATCATTGTCTGAATCCGAAGAAATATCACCAATCCCATTAAGCTTGTACAGATCAGACTTGGAAGAAAGTTGAGAATAAAACTTCCTTTCATTTTTGTCATCACAGAGTCTTATGATCCCCGTTTTATGTGAACTGCCATGAGCAACGGACAACTTTCCATTACCATCAACCTTGTCACTCTCAATTAAACTTCTTTTCCTCTTGGAAAATGAAGTAGAGATTTCCTTTATAACCTCTTCTTTTATATGCTTACAAAATGTTAAATTCCTATCTACACCATCACTGTTTGAAACACATGTCATTGCCTTCTCATCATCATTATCGCTAATGAGAACAATAATTGGTCAAAGACACACCCTGTCAGGTACTGTATCCAAGTTATTCTCTGTACCCAAGTTCATCCCAAGTAATAGTACTACGAGGATAATCACTAAAGCCATCAGACAACTTTATGATGCCAATGAAGCAAGATGAGCTATTCAATGAGACTCATACTGTAAAGAAGAAGAAAGAGAATGATCCAGAAAGGTGGGTCGAGGGCCGAGCCTCGACTATACATGTAAGTTTTTTACTTTTCATTAAGTATTTTGATTTACTTTTATATAAATTTTAAATTACTAATTCAATGTAATTTTTCTTATAGGTTCGCTTCACAGCTGACGTGGAGGAATTCATACGCAGTCAGCCACCTAATGAGTTGGGCGAGGCAATCCAACTTTCGGACGAGGATGCTGAAAGAACACTCCTTGAGTACTTTATATACTTTGAACTAGGCAATAGAACCAGTTTTCGAATGGGCTGGTAATAAGCATTAATTTAGTTTTGTTAGCTTAATGTGTTAGTTCTATTGAACTTTATACTTTGTTGGTTTTAATGTTGTTGTTAATGTTGTTGTGTTGTTGTTGTTGTTGTTGTTGTTGCTTGTAATATGGAATTTAGTATGCTGGAAGGAGATGTAGCTGCCAAAACAGGTAGTTTCTGCCAAAATTATACCCAAAAAACCGATTAAAAAAATATTTTCTGGGCAATAGCGACCAATGTTGGTCACTAATTAACCAAAATTTCTTAAAAAGCAACCAACTTTGGTCGCTATTCTATTTAAAAAAAAATCTGAAAAATAATGACCAATTTTGGTCTCTTATGTTTAAAAAATAATTAAAAAATTCTTGCAATTAGCGACCAATTTTGGTTGCTTATGTTTAAAAAAATTAAAAAAAAACGACCAGCTTTGGTCGCTATTTTCCAGATTTTAAAAATATAATATTTGGTTTACTGATCAAAGTTGGTCGCTATATTTTGATTAATAATAAATAAAAAAATATAATTTAAATATAGAGACCAACTTTGGTCGCTAAATTTATATTATTAAAATATTAAAGCGACCAAAGTTGGTATCTATATTTAAAACCCGGAATATTTGGTCCTTTTACCTTAGAGACCAAAGTTGGTTGCTAATTAGCGACCAACTTTGGTCTCTAAGGTAAAGGGACCAGCAAAATAGCAATCAAGCCAGTTTGGACGCTTTTTGGTCGCTTTTTGACCTGTAAGCGACCAACTTTGGTTGCATTTTGTGGTCGCTTTTTTTGAATTTCTAGTAATGAAAGATTGACATCATGAGATTAGATAGACAAATGAACACTCATAATGTATCTCAGTTCGTTCAATCTTCTTAACCCATGATTTGATTGACATCATGCGGTTATTTAAGTTTCTGTAACGAACTGGCCGATCGTTTTGTGTATCGTAGCATGTTCCTTAATTTATTGCTTTCTTTATGTTCATTTGTAGTTATGTGATTTACCGGTTTGGTTGAATTTATTTCGAGGGTGTTTCAGAGTAAATTGGTATATATAGTCCCAAGGTTTGAAACTTAAGTTATTAGAGTTGATCGGAATTTGACTTTTGTGTAGACGACCTTGGACTGAAGTTTTGATAGTTAGGATAGTTTCGTATGGTGATGTTGGACTTAGGAGTTTGTCTGAATATTGATTTGGAGATCCGTAGGTCGTTTTGGCTTGAATTGGCGAAAAATGGAAAATTGAATGTTTGGAAGGTTGAGAGGTTTGACCGACAATTGACTTTGTTGATACCAAATTCAGATTTTGGTTCTGGAAATTGGGATAGGTCTGTTATGTCATTTATGGCTTATATGCAAAATCTGAGGTCAATCGGAGTTGGTTTGATATGGTTCGGCATTGGTTTTAGAAGTTGAAAATTCATTAGTTTCGGCTTGAATTAGGGTGTGATTCGTGTTTTTGATGTTGTTTTATGTGATTTGAGGCTTCGATTAAGTTCGTATAATGTTGTAGGATGTGTTGGTATATTTGGATGGGGTCCCGGGGGCCTCGGGTGTAATTCATATTGATATCAGATTGGGACTTGGACTTAGCGAATTTCTGTTGGCTTCAGTTCTAGTGCAACCATACCTCCGAGGTTTTGGTCGCAAGTGCGGAACCGCAAAAGTAATGAGTGTATGTAGGTGCGAGAATTTGGTAGGCTGCTTGGAAGCGCATGTACGAGACAATTACTCAACTGCGAGTTCGCAGGAACGGGCAATGCTGGGCTGGTGGAGAAAAGCAGATGCGAAGATGTTCTGTATCTATGAGCCCGTAGAAGCGGAGGCCGGTCAGACATTGGATTTCCACAGGTGCGGTGGGTTGACCACAGAAGCGGTCCCGCAGATGCGATAAGAGTGGACCGTAGGTGCGATAGGTCGGGAGCTTAAGTAAACTTCGCAGAAGCGAAGATTTTTTCACAAAAGCGGAATCGCAGTTACGGCTGCTAAGTTCGCTGTTGTAAGATGCATGTACATAAGGATTTAAACAAGGGTTTCAAGTTTTCTCTCATTCTTGGACGTGTGGAGCTTGGCTAGGGGCGATGTTTGAGAGAGTTTTCCCGATAATTAAAAATATAAGTGACTTTTAATCACTTTTGTCCATAAATATTAAATACCCATTGATTTTTACACCTAGATTATGTATGTTATAGGTAAAATTTGGGATTTTTGGGCTATGTATTAAAGAGTGAGATTTGGGGATTTAAGTGTCGATTTATAGTTAGAATTGGATGATTTTAGTATGGTTGGGCTCTTAATTGAATGTGTGTTCGAATTTTGCGAATTTTGTCGGGTTCCGAGGTGCGAGCCTAGGGTTGAGTTTTTAGGTTGACTTTTTGATTTTGGTTAAAGATCTTAGTGTTATCGTATGGAATCGATTCCTATAGTTTGTATTGATTATATTAAGTTGGTTGTGATTGATTCGAGTCGCTCAGAGGTGGATTCGCGAGGCAAAGGCTTGTTGGAGCATAGAGTTGCGCACTTTAAGGTAAGTAACACTTCTAAACTTGAAACTGAGGGTATTTATCCCTAGAAAACGTGTTATTCGTGTTGTGTTGGGGTGACACACATGCTAGGTTACGGCGTGCACCATAAAAATTATGATCCGATTAATTCTTTGGACTATGTTGTTATCAAGTCTTGTTCTATCGTGAAATCCTCACTTGTTAGAGTAATTGAGCTATAATTTATGTTAGAAATCATGTTTAGGCTATGTGCTTATTCTATTGAGACCTAATGAGGATATTTCATTTGTTTTGAGTTATCTACTTTAGCTGCAACTATGTACTCAGTCATGATTCTTTATTTGCATATCATATCTCAATCTTTGTCACCTTTTACTATTACATCCCATGTTATCATTATTTGGGTTGAGTGGTACGGGATCTGTGATCTCTTGAGACTTGAGAGATTGATGACTGAGGTGGGGCTGGGAGCATATTGTGAGTATTATTGTGGATTTGGTGCACGCCGCAACAGACCTTATTAGCTTATCTATTAGTGTGGAACGTGTTGCACGCCACAACAAGCCTTATTGGCTTTATATTACAAGATTCGCCCTTTCGGAGTCTGACATACCAGCAGTGAGCGCAAACACTGTGATATTTGCACGTGCTTTGATAAGGGGCATTGATGCTAGGCACTTGTATAGTGCTGAGTGATTGTGTACGAATTGTATGGGCATTAGGTAGACATATTGAGTATTTCTCAGAGAGCGAGTACTTGGGGATACTACCGTGAAATCATACATTTGACATGCATATTTTACATGTAGGCATAGAGATGTAACATTCGTCATGCTAGTTATACTTGATATGTTCATATCAGTGTTGGTCTTTAATTGTTAACTTGTAAGCATGTCTAAATTTTTGTACCCTGAACGAGCTGATTATGGAAACTTCTCTGAGTTATTTATTGTAATTGTCATTGTTATATCTATGTTGTCATTATATTGGTTCTGACTGTATCCTTTTGAGCTTGTCACTCCTTTCAACCCATGGTTAATCATGTTACTTATTGAGTACATTGTGTCGGTTTTACTCATACTATACTCTACACTTCGTGTGTAGATCCATGTATATTTGGATGCGGTGATTGCTAGATCGTTGCCAGCACTTTTTTGGAGACTTCATGGTAGCTGCTATAACATCCGCAGACCTTGACTCTCCTTCTTTTATTTTTTTTCCAGTACTGTTCTATTATTCAGAGAGTTGTACTAGAGTATGGTTTATGTTGATATATAGTAGTGTTTATGTACTCATTGACACTAGATTTTGGGATGGTTGTAGTAGCATTTCAATTATTTTATTAGATAATTACGAGATATTCTGCTTTTGAGTTTATTTAAGCATGTCTTATTCAAATATTTAGTTGTTATGTGATTGTCGACTTACCTAATAAGTGTGTTAGGTGACATTACAACAGATAAGGATTTTGGATCGTGACAAGTATCTAGATCTCCATCTAATGAAATGGAGTTATCCTCATTAAAGGCTATTTAGTAAGTAGGAAACTTGTACACATATGAGTGACAGATACAAACCTCTTCAAGTGGACAAATGACTAAGGAGAGAGGGAAAAAATATTAATATGACACATATTTTATTTTCTCAACTGCATCTACATTTAGGGTGTTCATGATTCAGTTTGGATCGGATTTTTCCTCATAATCAAACCAAGTAAGTCGGTTCTTAAAATATTGCAACCAAACCAAACCAATTAAATCGATTTTTTATCGATTCGGTTTTTGTCGTTTTTCGGTTATTTATCGGAATTTTTCTTAAATATGAGTCATACACTAACAAACACATATTTTAGCGACTATATTTTCAATGTATCACTATCAAACCAATTGCTTATTGAGAAATCTATCATTTACCCAGATATATTGATGATAATTAATTCAAATAGTGATGAATAATTTAAGTACTCAATTAAAAATCAATTATTTTTAACATGAAATAAATTCTTTTACTTGGCCAAAGAAAACTACCAATCAAACTAGAATATAAAGGCAAAGAATTAGATTATTATAATAGCAAAGGACTAGACCAAAAATACAAACAACTAATACGTACCATAAAATTTTAGAAACTTTATATAAAAACATATATATATATATATATATGTGTGTGTGTGTGTGTGTGTGTGTGTGTGTGTGTAATAATAAATTTAAATAGCTATTTTTATAAATTGAAGCCCTGAAATGAATGTTGAATGGCCCAATCATCGGTAACCGGGGGTAAATCCATTCGTTCCATCTGAAATCTCGACACGAATTCCCTAAGCATTTCGTTATTTCTTTGTTTAACTTTGAAAAGGTCTGATTTCCTGGTCTCGACTTTGATGGCCCCGGCATGAGTTTTCACAAAAGCATCTACAAGCATAGCAAACGAATCAATAGAATTGGGGTTAAGTTGTGATACTATATCATTGCTCCTTTTGATAGAGTTTCCCCGAACTTCTTTAACAAAACAGGCAAGATTTCATCATCTTTCAAGTCATTTCCCTTGATGGCGCATGTGTAGGAGGTTATGTGCTCATTGGGATCTGTGGTTCCATTGTATTTTGGAATGTCAGGCATACGAAATCTCTTTGGTATCGGCTTCGGTGCAGCTCTCGGAGGGAAAGGCTATTAGATAAACTTCTTAGAATCCAGTCCCTTTAATATGGGGGGCGCCCGTGATTTGATCAACCCTAGAATTATATCTATCCACCTTTTTGTAGTTGACCTCAATTTTGGTTCTCCCCCGATTCCATCCACTTTGTAAATTCCTCAAGCATTTTCATTATTTCAGCGATGGTCCAAGGCTTATCTTCATCCGCCCTCCGGGTGTTCTGCTCATTTCTTCAGGTAATCTCCCCGGACCGTTCAAGCTCGACCCTACCTGGAGTGTGGCCTTGATTTTGTAGTTTCTCTATCGCTGCATGTTGAGACTTTAACTTTTCAAAGATTAGCCGCAGGCTTATCCTATCACCTCCGCCTTGGAGTGTTTCTCAAACTGTTGCTTGTGGGCTTCCACGAACGCTGCTCTCGGGTTCAGTTGGTAAGTGGGCTTTGATAGCAACCTATAAATTGGCATCGATTGGATCGGCAGTTGGGACTCCATTGGGATCAACAGGGGTACCCCATTGCTAGGTAGTAAATTATCATTTTCGCCATGATGGCCAGACTCAGCATTAACATTCACGTGAGTAGATTGAGAGTTTGACATTTTTAAGCAAACTTGAGATTGAAAACTGAAAAAACAAGTATAAAATAAAGTGCGTTATGGAAGTGATGACATCTTCGTTGCTCACGGGTCGACCCCTCCGGGGCAGGCGACAACCAAGAAGAAGAACCCTGAGGTTGATCTCCTCCGAGAGGCAGCAGTTGAGATGGAGGCTACGACCTCTTAAGAAGTTGCTCCTGCCTTGAAGGAGGCTACCAGCGTGATTGACATTGTTGAGACGCCTTCCTACATCGATTCTATTATTAAAGAGGCTCAAGTGGGCAAAGAGAAATCAAGTGAAGGAGCACAAGGTGTAGAGGACCCTCTCTACTCCTTCTTCGATGTCATGGATATGTCAACATTGGAAGATTTCTATGGGCTAGGCCACCTGGAGATACAGAAGAAGGCGTACTTTCGGGAGCTAATGGGTCGAGCATGCGCCCACGTTTAGGGAAGCAATTCCCTGCGCTGAGCACAGACCCGAGCCTAAGAGGATGATTATTCTTACGGTCCCATAGGATGACTGGGTCCTATCCGCTCCGGTAGGTATAGCCATTTAACTTCTATGTCTGGTAACCGAAAAGGACCAAAAAAATGATGAATGAGGTGGGTACGTCGGGTTTCTTCATTGAGGCACAACAGGCATTAAACCGATTAAGGTTCTAACACCTCCAAACTCCCCTTATGAGTCGCTTAAAGTTTTCCTTTGATGTTTTTCACTTCATTACCTTTTTTACAGGCTTCAGTGCTTCACCATGAGAGCTTTCTCTGATACCACTTAGAAACAAGCCAGCTTGAGTTCGAGCTCAAGGAGCAGTCCCGAAAAAAGGACATGTACAAGCTTCTTAGTGAAAAGCAAGACGGGCCATTAAGGACCTTCAGGCCGAGCTGGATAGGGCTCAAAGGGAAGCTTCAACCCTGAGGCGGGAATATGCCAACCTGGTCGAAACGGTAAAGGTTTTTGAAGTTAGAAATGAGGAGCTAGTCGTGGAGACTAACGACCAAACCTCACAGGTCCAGCAAAAGATCAACTAGATCGACCAGCTTCGAAATGAGATGAACGAGGTCCAAGCCATGGCTGATGGATGGAAAAGCAAAATAGACCTGCTGGCTTCGGAGAAGGAAACCGCCAAGGCAAAGCTGGCATCGGTAGAGGTCCAACTTCGGGTGGCAAAGGAGAAAGCTAACAAATTCTCTCACCTGAATGACGATCCCTGAGCACAGCTGAGCTTGCCTGTCTCAAAGAGACACCTTTAAAAATGAATACGAGGAAATAAAGTCCAAGTTGGATACAACCTCTGTCGATGCCGACGAGATGGTGGCCCAATACACGGCTGATGTTAAGGCAACTGAGACCCGTCTAAATATATTAGGAAGTTGTCCCGAAGAGACACCCTCAAAGAGATCCACGCCCGGGGTTTCGACCTGTCGACTGAGATTGAGGAACCAAGAAAGATTGAGTTCGAAGCAGAGAACTTTACGAGCCTGAAGGTGACGAAGGCTCCAAGAGTTCTAAGGGCTCCAACGGTTCTAACGATGAGTCTGGCCTTGGTGAAGACCAGGCATAAATGCCTTAATAGTTTTTTAATATTTGTCTTATGTATATTTTTTGTTTATTTGAGGACATTTTCATTGGGCCTTTGTATATACATTCTTAAGTATATATAAAAAAATTCCTTTCTAGTATTTCGAGTCTCTACTTTTTTAGCATCTTTTCATAATTTTTATTCTTGCAAATGTTTCTAATGCCTTAGCATAGAATCAAATGTAGTGATAAGACATTCATTTTTTAGAGGTCCAAATGGAGCCTGACTTCGATAAAACTTTGTTTTCTCGAAGCTTTAAAAATTCGGTATGAATGTAAGTTCTTTTAAGATGCTTAAATGATTTTAGACGATCTGCACTGTATGGTTGGTACCTATCTCGAACTGACCTTGATTCATGATTGACTACTCTCTTAGGCTTGTCATCTATTTTGATGGGATAAATGGAAATAGAGGGGGTCCAAGTTGGTCATCCTTGACTCTTATTTTTGACTGGTACCTGTTGTGGACGTCGACCTAAGTCACCGTCGGGTACTCCACCAGATTTTGTTTTAGCTGTTGTGAAGTCAAGGAGCTTCGAGGGTTAAGCCCTTGCATGAATGCTTGAATGGCCAAATCATCGGCAACCGGGGGTAAATCCATTCGTTCCATCTGAAACCTCGACACGAATTCCTTGAGCATTTTGTTATCTCTTTGTTTAACTTTGAAAAGGTCTAATTTCCTTTTCTCAACCTTGATATCCACAGCATGAGCCTACACAAAAGCATTTGTAAGCATCGCAAACAAATCAATAGAATTTGGGGGTAAGTTGTGATACCATATTATTGCTCATTTTGATAAAGTTTCCTTGAACTTCTTTAACAAAGATAACTAGATTTCGTCATCTTCCAAGTCGTTTCCCTTGATGGCGCATGTGTAGGAGGTCACGTGCTCATCGAGATCTATGGTTTTGTTATATTTAGTTGGAGTCCCTATTCCAGAAGTGATTTTTGGCTCGATCACTCAGAAATTCCCAGAGATGCTCGTTATTGAACAATCGGGCAATTTCTTCTCTCAATTATTGATAGTGTTCGGTCATATAGTTGTGAGTGCCATGATATTTACACATCAGGTTAGGATCTATCTGAGTAGGGTCGGACTGCAGTAGTCAAGACCACTTGGTCTCCTTGATGAGCCCGATGGCTGATATGATGCTAGCTGCATCAACGATGAAGTTATACTCCGACAATCTTGGAGCCTCCCTTCCCTCAAGCGGTTTGTCGAAACCATTTTTGCTCATTAGGCCTCAGATATTGTGCCCTCGATCTCTCCTCTTTTCATTCCTTGTAGAGTTACTCCCGGACCCATTTCCCCTTCGATCTGTACTATATGGTTGGTACCAATCTCGGACCGACCTTGATTCATGATCCACGACTCTCTTAGGCCAGTAGTCAATTTTGATGGGATAAACGAAACCAGAGGGGGCTTCGAGTTGGTCATCATTAACTCTGATTTTTGACTGGTACCTGTTGTGGACGTCAGCCCAAGTCACCGCCGGGTACTCCACCAGATTTTGTTTTAGTTGTTGTGAAGCCAAGGAGCTTTGAGAGTTAAGCCCTTGGGTAAATGCTTGAACGGCCCAATCATCGGCAACCAGGGGTAAATCCGTTCATTCCATCTGAAACCTCGACACGAATTCCCTGAGCATTTCATTATCTCTTTGTTTAACTTTGAAAAGGTCTGTTTTCCTTGTCTTGACCTTGATTTTCCCAACATGAGCCTTCACGAAAGCATTTGCAAGCATAGCAAACAAATCAATAGATTTGGGGGTAAGTTGTGATACCATATTATTGCTCCTTTTGACAGAGTTTCCCTGAACTTCTTTAACAAAACTAACTAGATTTCATCATTTTCCAAGTCATTTCCCTTGATGGCACATGTGTAGGAGGTCACGTGCTCGTTGGGATCTGTAGTTTCGTTATATTTTGGAATATCGGGAATACAAAATCTCTCTGATGCAGTGCTCGGAAGGAAAGGCTTTTGGATAAACTTCTTAGAATTCGGTCCCTTTAATATCGGGGTGCGATCAGGATTTGATCAACCCTGGAGTTATAAATCTCCATCTTTTTGTTGTTGGCCTCAATTTTCTTCTCCCCCGATTCCACCCGCTTTGTCAATTCCTCAAGCATTTTTATTATTTTTGGGTCGGTCCCGAGCTCAGCTTCATCCGCCCCCATTGTTTTGCTTATTTCTCCAGGTACTCTCTCGGGATTGTTTGGGCTCGACCCTACCAGGAGTGTGGCCTTGATTTTGTAGTTGCGCTATCACCGCATGTTGAGCCTGCAACATTTCAAAGATTAGCCGCAGGCTTATCCCATCACCTCCGCTTTTGGGTGTTTCTCAAACCGTTATTCATGGGCCTCCGCAAACGTTGTTCTCAGAATCAGTTGGTAGGTGGGCTTCGATAGCAACCTGTGAATTGGCATCGATTGGATCGGCAGCTAGGACTCCATTAGGATCAACAAGGGGTACCTCATTGCTAGGCATCAAGTTGTCGTTTTTGCCGTGATGGTCAGACTCATCCTCAACGTTCAAGTGAGCAGATTGAGAGTTTGATATTTTGAAGGAAACCTGAAAATGAAAACTAATCGAACAAGTATAAAATAGAGTGCATTATGGAAATTTGAATCAAATTACCACTATTATCCTTAGCCCCACAGTAGGCGCCAAACCGTTTACCCTTAAAAATAGATAACAATTTAATTTATACGCGATTTTAAAGATATGCAGATTGGTTCAATACAAATGATCAAGAATATTTGATAAATGAATTAGAAGTAAAATAAATAATCAAACCAATTGTGATATTGAGTTCGGGCTCGGACTCTAAGCTTAACAATTGTTCTGCCCTCGATTCGGAACCAAACGTGTATGAAAAGCTACAATTAAAATAAGAATTTTTTAATAACTAAAAAGCAGAGAAAACAACTTTGTATTGCCTTGATATTCGTGTTACACGATGTGTTTATTAAATAAGAAACTTCCCCTTTATATAGCAAGGAAATTTCACCCTTAATACCATTCTAAAAAAGGTAAAATCCTCCTTGTATGTCAATTACTGATATGCTACCGACATCGGGCAGGTCCGCACGGCGATATCCGGTTGGGTGTGGATATCACGGCCCTTTGTTGGTCGTGTGCAATTGTTTTGTAGTGCTTTCCGGGGTCATAGGGCTCATATCGGGTTCGAGGGTGTTGTCTTATCGGGCCCAGTGGAGAGCACTCCGTTTGGGCCTTAGTATGAGAATTCCCAGCTTCGATTCCGATCCCAAGTAGTCGTATCTTTACTTCGTTTCTCCCACCCAAAAATGGGGGTGCTCATTAGCCTCAGATTTTACTCGTATACAACATTCATGAATAAAAAGAGGAGGATCTTTAACTTAAAGCTCTAGCACTTCTCTTTTTTGTTTAACGATCTCATCTATAAACCATTGAAGTTCGGATTAATTTAATCAGCATGTGATTTAAAAAATGTGTCATATTTTGGTAGAAGATTCATTAATAGTATGAGAATGACACTTCACTGTATATTTTTTAGTTTTTCAATTCGACCTTATATATTACCCCGTGTTTTGTGTCCTACTAAGTACTATCCTTGGAGTGGTACCCGATGAAGCGATTAGAGAAACTAAAAACAAGATTTATTTATTTCAATTTCATAACAAATATTTGTTACTATAATAGGTGTAGTACACAAAATGTTTTGGTGATCTCAAAATGCCAAAAATGGAAATAGCGCCTCAAGAGAGATGCACATATTTGGTTTTGAAATTGAAAGACGTTTAAAAGAAAGTAATAAATTCTGAATTTATATAAATATTTTGAAGATGTTACTGAAGGAGTACAAGATACACAAGGAAACAGTGAGCTAGCCCATCTGTTGAGTATACCTAGCTTGCAACGGTGTCTAGATTGAGTAGTTTTTTCATTATAAGAAAATTATTATTTTCCTAATTCTTTTGCCTGTGGGAAACCATAGTCTCGAATGACATTGGCTATATGTTCGTAAGCACTGCCATAGGACGTCAGCTAGCCAGCAAACTGTGTTTTTCTTGGCTAAGGTACGAGGCTTCTTTAGATCTTCGTGGACTGCCCCTTTGAGTGTAACAAGCTTGTACTACTGTTTCCTGAATTCTCTGCTTTGGAATTCTTTTTAAATGTTGGCCTCCAACAAAATCTAAGGAAAGATACACTTTTAAGTCACAATGGACCACCAACAACGTTACTGAACTTTCAATCTCTCTCCTAGCCCTAAATTAACCATTCTTGCTTCCCTTGCTTTATTATTAACTATATATTTGGTTTTGCTTCTCTATAATATAATTAATCAGGAATTTTGTCCTTTAATTTTTTTCTGTTGAAGCTTATATTAATCAAGGACCGAGACTTTTAACGAGCTGATGTTCCAAATTGCAACCAAGAATCCATTGATATTATTTGGAATAATGACCTTATAGACATATTATCAACGTGTTTATGTTTAACATCTATCTCTATATATATATATATATATATATATATATAGTAGAAATGTAAGAATTCTTCGAGTAAATGCAGTACTCATAATAATGTCAAATGCCATATTAATTAAGGTGAAGCAAAATGCTATGGGTAAAGCCGTATAGCTAAACTAGACAGACGCTTTAATTTAGATCACCATACTGTATTGGACCACAGCTAGCTTTAGCTCCATATGTTTGGTCCGTCTCCTTTCATTAACACCAAAAAAAGCATGACAAGAAACACCTATATAGGTCTATAGGTTCCCCTGATTCTACACATTATGTTCAGCAACAGCAACTCCTACTGTCAATTCTCTACAAAGACTGCAAAAGAGATATGTTAGGTATCATATATTAACCAGAAAAATTGGTGTAAACTCTCTACTACTAATTAAGGTATAGCAAGAGGAAATTTTGCAATATTATCTCATAGTTAAGCTAAGGGCATAGTCATGCATGTCATTTGCGGTTAAGATGAACTACATATGAATATTTTAAAAAGCAACTCCTCTGAATTCTGAAGAAGCTTGAGAGGAAAGGAGGGAGGAAACTCATGTTGGAGAAGGAGAACACGTGCAAAATTCATGCATGACAAATGCATATATCTTCGAACTTGCACGTGCCCTGCTTCTCCAACGAGAGCTACCAACCATTTTACTATTCCACCATTTCAATAATCAGAGCTAACTCTAGCTAGAACTGCAACGAACCAGAAAGAGATAAGGGAGTTTCTAAAGGAGTGGGAATTGTTCATTTTGAACTTGGGCTGACGAAGAAAAAGCTTGGGGTAGCTCAAGTATTTATAGCTGGAAAAACCACAAAGGTGGGTAGGGGGTGTTAAGAATTGGGGGGGGGGGAGTGAATTATGGATAGAGAGAGAATTAAAGTAAGGAGGGACAAGAAGAGTTAAAGCTTGGAGTAATGGAGTGGGCAAATCTTTAAAGACCATAGGAGAAGCAATCAAGTAAACAAGTGAAAAAAGTGCTATATGTCAATACCAATTGATGTTGTGGAGTAAAAAGTCTATCCATGACTTTGCCCACCCCGTGCAACAAAATTAAAAGCTTTATAAATCTACCACTATACTTACTACTATTACAATGGAGAAAAGAGAAAAGAAAGATTGATGGCATGAGAGGGAAATTTCAAACAGAGGAAAAAAATATTTCATCGAATCAAAAAGCGAAAGATAAGCAACTAGTAGTACGTACTATAGATCTTTTTGCAATGCCCAAACATCAATCTCTTTTTTTGATTGCAGCCTTGTTTGGGTGGACGTGTTGCATACGTTTACATGTCGTCCAAAGTGTATGGCTTGCATTTCAAACCTATAAAAGCACGAAATATTATTAGATTTGACCTCTACTTGACACCACCCTTTTCCCCCCACTCCCCCCCAGCTCAACACCAGTGAACTTCTTTTAAATTCTTTCTTATCCAAATTGAGATTTGAGGATTAGATTTATGGCCTACTTTCTTTGCTTTTCTTTGAGGGGGTGACAAGTTATTGTTCATACTTGATATCAAAACAATATGCTTGATAGAATTCTGAGATGAATAGTTCATTAGGCATGAAAAGTAAATTAGGCCATGCTAAAAACAAGATTTAATTAGTTTTCAAGGTGGAATTTTACATTGGTCACTGAAAACAACAGCTTAATTGTACCCCTCAATCCACACATTAGGGTCAAGCTACATCACTACTAGAAATTCAGTCAAAACCGACTAACAAAATTGATATTGGTCGGTAATTGGCAAAAATCGATAGAAAAGCGACTGAGTCGTAACGGTCGAAAATCTTTAGGTCGGTATGGCCTACACCAGACCCAAAAGAAAAATGACACCCTAAAGACCGATCGACATCGGTCGATTTTCTAATATTATGTAATTAAAAAATGGTTGATCTCCGAATCGAACTGCGGTTTGTACTATGGCAAGATATTATTCTACCACTAGACTATTGGTGCTTTTTGGTTTAAGACTTTCTTCTATTTATTTATACTCTTTAATTGCATTTTTGCGCGAAATAATCGATTGATTTTGGTCGGTCGGTTTTCTGAATTTTAATTTTAATTTTATTTTAAATGAAAAATCGTTCGAACTTGATCGATTTCTTGAAAAATAAATTTCTCGCGACGTAAAATTATTTTTCGCATTTTGGCGCAAAATAAGAAGACCGAATTTTGTCGATTTAGTAAAAACAAATTGAAAAAAGAATTTAAAACCAAGAGAATTCGATCGATTTTTTGGTCGATGTTTTGACCGACTGAAGTTGATCAATGTCCATGTCATTTTCAATTTCTATAAATCAGCCTTAGTCGAGCATTGGTCACTCTAAGGCTAAATAAAAATAACAAACATCAGTTCCTTATTAGTTGGTTCTCCTCACTAAACTATTTGTGAACTTCATCGTTATTTATCCATATTTTCTTTTATCCATTGAAATGAGATAATTAAAAACATCAATTGGGATTACCCCACATTAAGATTTCCTCTTTCCTTAACACAAAATTGCATATGAGATTATCTCCATGCATGACCTGACTATTTATTAATTTGGTTCGCCAACATAGCCAGGCGCGTTTTAGTCATGATCTAAAAGGCATGAATTTCCTATTTGAGACCAACTAAGTAAGGTCCTAGCATAAAAAAAAATGTCGTGGTTACTACATATCATTTATAAAGAATATAAACTTTGCCACGGAAAGAAAACCGAATCTCAGCCAATGTTATGTGTTCTTACCTTAAAACTGCCAACTTTTTCAAGAATTGTTCTGTCACGACCCCAAATAATCCGGTCGTGATGGCGCCTATCACAGTACTAGGCAAGCCAACCCAACAAATAACCACAGTAAATTCTTTTATAAAACCATTTTCTAAACTGATTAAGTCTCGAATTCTCATAAGAAGTGTATAAAACAACTGAAATATGCGGAAAACAGTACAAAATATACCAACACATCCCAACCATCTAGTGTCACAAGTCTATAGCCTCTAAATACAATCAGTCCGACTGAATAATACATAATAAGCCCTAAAATGTATAAAAAAAAGATAGGAAGGAGGAAAGCAGGGTTGCGGATGTCGTGCAGCTACCTTGCAGTCTCCGATAAGCTCTGATAATGCTGGGGATCCTCACTCTGTCGCTCGGGTACCTGGATCTGCACACAAGGTGCATGGAGTAACGTGAGTACGCCAACTCAGTAAGTAACTAACGTAAATAAGGTCTGAGTGCAGTGACGAGCAGTTAAAAATCATATGTAAGAGTATGCAACAGAGTATCAAATCAACCCAACAGTTTAAAAACCAATTATTTCGTAAAAACTTCAGTTTCAATAGAAATACTTTAAAATTTATTTACTTAGCAATTTTCAACAGAGGCTCATTATAAAAGAAGAGTGAAATCAGCAAAGATATCATAAATGGGCCCCTCGAGCAAGGTATCACTCATAAATAAAGCCTCTCGGGCAAGCCTCTCGGTCACTCGTGTCTCAGCTCTCGTCACACAGTACTCACACTCAGCACCCAGGCTCAATAATATCTCATAAGAGTAATAATCATAATAACCGTTGCGGCGTGAAGCCCGATCCATAGTTTACAGTCGACTATGCTCACTGGGGGTGTATAGACTCCGAATGGGCTCCTACAGCCCAAGCGTCATATCGTTGTGGCGCGCATCAAGATCCAATATATATATATCGCTGCGGCGTGCAGCCCGATCCATATAAGTATCGCTGCGGCGTGCAGTCCGATCATAATATATACTTATAATATTAGTGCGGCGTACAGCCCGATCCATAATATATGTATAATCCTCACCATTAGGTCCTCAACCTCTCTCTCAGTCATTAACCTCACAGCCACTCGAGCATAACAGTGGAAATCAGGGAAACTCAGCCTAAACAGTTTTCACATTTTAAGAAGTAGAGTAATAAAAGCCAGGTTTAAACTATAAACAGGTAAAATATGACTAAGGATATGCTTTCAAACAAATAGAGTGAGGAAAACAGTAAAAATTTCCCTAAGGGTCTCAACAGGTCGGCACAAAGCCTCAAACATGGCATACCGCCCATAATATAGTATCAATCTCTAAAATACGTGATATCATAAGATTTCAAATCAAATACGCGGCTTAATAGTCGCAACGGGACGGACCAAGTCACAATCCCTATCGATGCACACCCACACGCTTGTCACCTAGCATGTGCGTCACCTCATTTGTCAAAACAATACGAAATACCGGTGTTTTATACCCTCAGTTCAAGATTTACAATGGTTACTTACCTCAAACCGGATGAAATACTACTCCGCGATGCTTTTGCCTCTCGCCTCGGGCCTCAACTCGCGCCGAATCTACCCAAAATCAGAATCATAACATTAGAATATACCAAGGGAACGAAGCCCATGCGAAAATAATCAAATTATACCAAAAATCCCAAAATTGGCCAAACTCGACCCCCGGGCCCACGTCTCAAAATTCCATAAAAATCACATCAATAGAATCCTTATCTTCCCACGAGTCTATTCATACCAAAAGCATCAAAATCGGACCTCAAATGGCCCCTCAATTCCCCACTCAAAGCTCTCCAATATCAAGCCCTAATCCCTCAATTTTCTTCCTTAATTTTCACTAATACCATGATTAAACAATGGGAAAATGGTCATAAATACAAGTAATGAAGCTTAGGTAACTTACCCAACTGATACTCTTCGATTTCCCCTTGAAATTCACTACCCTAGCTCACTTTCCGTCTTCAAAAATGGAGAACTTAGCAAAAATTCGCGAAGGAAACCTTATATACCTTCTGGCCCAGGTATTTCGCACCTGCAGTCCATTTCTCCGCTTCTGCGCTACCATTTCTGCGGTCTAACCCACCGCACATGCGGAAATGACTAAAAACCTCAGGACCGCACTTGCCGTCATACTCTCGCACCTGCGCCATCGCAGATGCGTCCATAAGTATGCTTCTGCGGCTTGCTTCCGCATCTGCGGGAGTCGCACCTGCGGCCTCCCAACTGCAAATGCGGTTATGACAGCAACCATAAGACTTCAGCTACCAAACTCAACTCCAAAATCTCCCGTCAACCATCCGAAATCACCACGAGGCCGCCGGGACCTCAACCAAAAGCACGAACTAGTCATATACCAATATCCAAACTTATACAAATCTTCAAAACACCTCAAACAACATCGAATCAACTAGAACACATCGGATTCAAGCCTAAGGTTCTAAAATCTTCCAAATTCCGCTTTTGATCAAAAAGTCTATCAAACCACGTCCGAATGACCTGAAATTTTACACACACATCCCAAATGACACAACAGACCTATTGCAACTCCCGGAAACCGGCCCCTATATCAAAATCTCACCTATCAACCGGAAAATGCCAAAATTCCAATTTCGCCAATTCAAGCCTAAATCTACTCTGGACCTCCAAATCCCATTCCGATCACGCTCCTAAGCCCCAAATCATCTCCCGAAGCTATCTGAACCATCAGAATTCACATCCAAGCCCTTTTTCATGTAAGTCAACATCTGGTTGACTTTTCCAACTTAAACTTACTCAAAAGAGACTAAGTGTCTCAAACCTTACCAAAACCTCTCCGAACCCGAGCCAACCAACTCGATAACACATAATACAGCTGAACAAGACAATAGGAAGCAGTTATATGGGAAACGGAGCAGTAACTCATGAAACGACCGGCCGGGACAAGGAGCGGATTTATTCTTGTCGAAGCGGCGACACCGCTTCGTCCGAAAATTTTACTATATATATATATTAATACTGTACGAAAACAGATAAGTAGGAAAAAATGACACCACTTGACATAAATTGTGTCTTGGTGTGTTGGTAATGTGCTTGCTTTTTCTCTAAGAGGTCAAAGGTTCAAACTTCAACCAGGACATTTTTCTTTTACAAATATTTGAGAGGGCCTTTGTTGTAAAAATTGTGATGAAGTAGAATTGAACACCTTTTCTAACTTAAGACTCAACAAAATCAATAGACTAAGGTTATTTTTTGTCTAAAAGTATGATAATCAAAGTTATACTCCAGTTCTTTTATAAATTTCGACATCGCTTATCAAAATTTCTGCGTACGCCCCTGGCCGGGACGTTACAGGTTCCATTTTTTTTTTCGTTCTTGTTATGTTACTTTAACTCTTTTTAAAAAATAAAACATTTTAAAACAATTTTACATAGTATTCCAACCGAAATTGGTTATTCTACGAGTAGCATCAAGTGTTAACTTACATATAACGCATTGCTTATTTAAGCAAAATGAATTAGTAATCCTCACTGGTTCAAACTGATTTTCGCGTAGGATGTTGGAACCAATTACAGTACTAAAAATAGCACACACACACGGCACCATCGATTTTCAAAAGAAATAAGAGAGGCAACATTATAAGCAGCGGATATTGAAGACTAAAAGCCTGAATGTTCCTGCTGCAGCTAAGCCTGCACTCTGCCAAACAAATTCATTTTTTATTTTTATTTTTTTGCCACGACTGACCAAATTCAGAACTCCACCCGTGTCATAAACAAATATTTATGACTTCTAATTATATTTTGACCAATGGAAAGGAAATATGATGAATGATGATGGCAGGCAGCAGCACTACCGCAATGAAAACACTAGATTAGATGGTGATGAGATCAGAGAGAGAAAGAGGGTTCTTGATTTTGGCAAGAAAAGGAAAATCTTAACAAGTTCCTTTTAGGATAGTAGTAAGAAAGCAAAAGAAAAGAAAATGGCCAACCAACAGGAGTTATGTGATGGGCAGGGGCGGCCCTTCCTAAAGTAGATAAAACAACTGTTTTAGTCTCGTATTTGCGAGGCCCCATTTTTGTTATACCTAGACAATAAATAAGTTTTAAAAATTATGTGAAGTGAATATGATTGATTTCTAATTTTTTTAACAAATATAGAGAAGAAGAAACTATGATTTCTTCCAAGAAAATTATATTTGAAATGAACATCAAACTCAAATTTTGTAAGAAACGTGTGATATATAGGAAGAAACAATTTGATTAAAATGGTGATAATAAAATTTCAAAATCTCTCGAATAGTCATTTAAAATTTATTACTTTTTTATACATAGTAGACAAGATTATTTTTTATTTTAAAATAGATTTAAATAATTCAAAGCATATAAAAATATGTTTGGTTTTCCATTAGCACTAAAACACTCAGATCACTAGGTGATGAAAATTTGAAAAAATATCACCTTAATGTTGAATACTATATTTCTTAAAGCATGATTATCAATCTGATATTGATGGTTTAGATTTATTTTCCAAACTAAAAGTTTCAAGAAAAATAATACAATTAGAAGATAACAATTTAATTGACATACTCAATCAAATAAATAGATTTGATTCCTTTCCAAATGCCTATATTGCTTATAGTAACTCTTGTTACCGTTGCTTCAGGAAAAGAAGTTTTTCAAAATTAAAATTGATAAATTTTTACCTAAGATTAACAATGTCTCAAAAGAGGTTAAATATATTGGCTATATTATCAATTGAGAAAGACTTATTAGGATAAATTAATTATAAAAAAATTATTAATAATTTCGCATCTAAAAAAAGGCTAGAAAAATAGATTTAAAAAATTAAGGCCCCTTGTAAAATTTGGCTTTAAGCCACAAAATTCATTAGACCGTCCCTGGTGATGGGGGGTAAAAATTACTTAATCTTTAATCTGAAATCTCGAATTAAGGCTAATTTTTCTTAGAAAAAGCTTACCTTTAAATTTAATCGAGGAATAACGAACATAGTGAAACAAAAGAAAAAGAGTAAAATAGTGAGTGGACAGATGGAAAAGAAGGGAAGATAGCAGAATCAAGTCTTACATGAGCAGTGTAAGAAAACGCACGCAGTGGGGTTGCGTGTTCTGCGCGAGTTCTTCATCACTATTATCAAATGCGGAACCTAAGCTCTAACAACGGTCGAGTGGGACTCTCAAGCAAAGCTTTTTATAATTAGTTAGGGATTTTAAATTAATGGTTAGGTTAGACTCTATTTTTGCATAAAAATGATGAAAACCAACTATATTAATTGATTAATTTTTGGATCGAATCAAACTACATAGTATTAAACAACATCACTAATTTCTTTTTTGCTTTGGATTGAGGCCAAAAAAATTTGAGGTTTTTGTTGCTGTACTTTCATAGTTGGGTACAAGAATTAAATGATGCGCCAATTTTTCTTTTTATTTAAAACCTAATAAAATCAAACAAAGTGTAAGTAGACAATCGGAATAACTTATTCTAACACAGTGTAAACTGTTTAACTTCGTGCAGGACTAGGAGTTCCGTAAGTAGCTTGTGACGTGTTTCTTGTAAATCACTTATGTCCTTTCATAGCTTTGAGTATAAGAACAAAATGGTGAACCGATTTCGGAGTTTTAAGTCCTAATATTAGTAATGTATTAAAATATATGTTAATTTAGTCATTTATAAGATAATTAAATATAACTATTTATCATAAATACTAATTTATAACCTTGTAAAATTGATATAATTAATTACTATAACAAATTAAAAGTATACCAATAGTGTAAAAGATTTTTATACTTTCTATTATGTATACTCTATCCGATCCACTTTAAATGATTTTTTGGCTCTTTTCACACAGATTAAAAAATTCACCTTTTAGTATTAATTAATAATAAAATTGACCATATTAATCTTAATTTGCTCATTAGAAATATAACAAACTACTTCTGGGCTCTTTACTCGAATGACAACTTTGAAAAGAATAAGTTAATTCCTTCTTGATATTCAAAAAAATCAAATATTGTGGACCACAAAAAAAGTCAAAAAAAAACACTTAAAGTAGACCGGAGGGAGTATAACTTAAATCATTCTCACCAACATGAATTGTGTGGAGTGGTAAGTACTCTTTTATCCTTAACTAAGAGTATCATATCAAGCCTTAGTTAAGAATGTCATCTTTGTTAAGGAACATTTTTTCTTTCAATGTGAAACTTAACGATGCCCCAATGTGAGATTTTCTAGCGTGAATCTAGAACCCCAATAACAATATCAAACACCAATGAAAAATAAAAATAAAAAAATGTTAAATCATTCTCTTTTACTTTTGATTTCGTAGGGTAGGTGCATGGTGGAAGGACTTGTGAACATGATCTTAACACTAGCAAACTGTAGTCTATTTTTCCTTGGTGCATGTATTGAGGAAGGCAGGGTAAGTCCCAAGGTAGATATGATTCTCTATGTTTAGCAAGGGAAAGGTTTTGCTTCTTCCAGTAGACCACCTCCAAAAATTCAAAGCACTTTTCCCCCATGGATTCTGAGGGGTAATTTGTGTCTTTTCTGTTCCCCACATTAACTCTTTGATGTCCACTCATGAGTGATGGTGAATACTTCTGTCTCGCGTTAAAGAATAAGTAATAAATCAGTAAAAACGGATAAAAAGAAAACAACAACAAAATAGTCTTTGGATAATAATTAGTTAATTGAAAATTCCTATACCCTCCTTACTATAGTGTTTAACCATTAATCCACCACTTATGATTTTAAGTTTCGTTTGCTGTTTGGTACTCCATTTAGACGTCGTAATAATAGCTAGAAACCATTAAGTAGTTGGGTGTTTGATATTTCAATATTGTAATAAGAATCCTCCGTACTAATTAACAATACATCACCGCCCCATAATGTCCAATACCAAGAACAAGAATAAAATATTGTTAAATGCATGCAAAAAAATCAAAAATAGTACCATTCGTAACTGAAAAATTGTCACAATTTTAAAATAATCAAAATTTAGTAACTTTTTCGTCGTGAAGATAAAATCTGAACAAAACATCCTGCAAAATACGAAAAAATTCCAGTATAATATTTCATAATTTTTTACATAGGAGCATAATGTGCTAGAATTTTATAATGTGCTGGAGTTCCAACGTAGTAATATGCTGGAAGTTTTTACGCATGAGCTCCATAATTCAACATATTATGTTAGAACTTTCCGTGTGTTGGTTCCAACATAATATGCTGAAAGCTAATAAGAATGAGCTCCATAATCCAGCATATTATGCTGGAATATTCCGTATTTCAGCAAAAATAGTGCTAATTTTTAATAACTAAGCAAACGCTGACTATTTTTTAATTATCGGTTCAAAAACTAGCTAGTCCGTGCTATTTTAACTTAAATGCATTGTATAAAGCTTTTTTATTAAAAACAAATCCCTTACTTCGAAGCTAAAGTCGGACAATATAGAAAGAGCTAATTATACAATTACAGACCAATTCCCTTCAGTATTTAACTATTTATAGTACTAATAAAGTTCTATATATGACATATTTTAATACGGCCAACCAAACTATTATTCTACCAATTAATCCCATTTCATACAATTTATTAATTATTTGGTTTCTGAGTTATTCTGGCACTGTTCGAAACGACCTCTTAAATGTTGTAATTCTCTTATAATTAAGAATGTTATACTTTCTTTCCCCTTCGAGTGAGTGACAGTACTAATGTTATTCATAAGAGAAAGGTAGTAACTAATAATTTCTAAGCACAATAAAAATATGCTAGCCTGTGGAGAAATATTTGTAAATTTATTGAACATGTTTTCAATCGGCATTTAACTGGTTTTGTTAAATTTGATATGTTTATAGAAAAGTATAGTTCGAAGTCATGGTGTGAGTTACACACAGTTATTGTCTCCTTAGATATCTAAACAATATTTCAGTTAATTAATCATTTCATACCATAACTTTCTTCATAAGGCCTCAGAAAGCTATGCCATCTATGGTGATTTTAGAATTTGTCGAAGTAAAACTGATTGCGAGACTAAAGTTAGAAAATTTGAGCTTTTTCCTTGTGGCTTGGCGTTGAGGGAGGTTTAATTTTTAAATAAACTAAAAAAAAAACTTAAACTATAGCTAGACCTAGATATTGTGGATTAAGAAATAAGAAAATAGTAATTTTAGAAAGAGGCGAATGCAAAATGTACAACCAATGAATTTTATCTTATCATATATAGCATAGATTTTATTTATTTTTTCATATATAAATTCATAATTAAGACACGAGTACGGAAAACCAAGTTGGCAAGTCATCGAGCTATGATATGTAGAGAAAATTCAGAAAATAAGGAAAAGCAAGCAAACTCTTAAATGCTGCTTACATTAGATTAAAGGACGTAGTTATTTGTCACGAAACATCTTTTTCCTAGATTAAATGTGTACAAAAGTACAACAGACCAGACCAGCAAAGCTTCTGTTTCTTCCTTTAATAATTTTGACTCCAGTTAAGTCGCTTTCTAATAAATTTACTTATGTGATTTTCCTCTTTTTATAGTCCCCTGAAGACCGAGATCCTGCACTGGAATTTAGTTATTATCTGAAATTGGAACGGACTAGTTGTGAGAAATTATTGAGTGGTCAATAAAGACTAATTTCAAGGGGTAAATTGACGCTGTAATCATCTCAAAAGTTTGTATCCTAACATTACATAGAGTGACATTACTTAATGTAGTTGAAAAACTGGACAGCCCTTTTTAACTTATCGATCTCGTAACATCCAAGTTTAACTTTAATTCAGGAGTGCAATAGTAGCCCAGACGCAGAGATATATATACTTTTAAAATTCCCTTTCTCAACTCAGAACTCATTAACATTTTAGTTATGGATCCGCCACAGAACAGTAACTTAAACTGTTACTGTACTAGCTATGAAAAATCTTTAAATAAAATAAGTTAATTTAGTTGTACAAGTCAGAAAAGACAATAAAACTAATGCATTAGGAGCAAATTATCTATCTTAGGCTACAAAAATAGTGATTACATCTCTACATGAATACATCGTTTTAAAAGGAATAACCACGTACACATAATGTTTTAGTTACATACATGATACATCCACTGTTTATATGTTAAATCTGTCTCCTAAGTACTAATCGGAACCATTGTCGTACAAATGTTATTGGTTGATTATTGGAATCCTCGCATCGCAGGATGTCTTATAATACATATTACAGAGCATTACTGATTCTTGCTATATAGGAATTTCATAGTCAATTTAAATTGGATAAGTTTTACATCAATAAAATTTCATTTGATTTTCACACAACTAAAATGCAGTGACTAAAATTTGTAAGCATTCTTTACTTTCGCGCAGATGACATCATAAGATGCATAATAGTTGATACTTTCTTTTACCTTTCTTGCTTGTACTGTTTGTTTGATAGTGAAATTCCTGTCTGTCTAATTCAAATCAAGCAACTGGTGAGAAGTATGGATTTTAACTTTACCTTGACAAACTTGAACAGTGGGTTCCATTTTCCATGCTGCGAATCAAATTGAAGGAATTTTAGTCGACTCTGAGGAGGCTTTCTCAGCCAGCTAATTGAAAGAATACTAGCACTCAGCTAATTGAAAGAATACTAGCACTGCAACCCATGCCAGAGATTAAAAAGATGGCAGCCTGGTGCACTAAGCTCCCGCTATGCGCGGTGTCTGAAGGAGGGCCAGACCACAAGGGTCTATTGTACACAGTCTTACACTGCATTTCTGCAAGAGGTTGTTTCCACGGCTCGAACACATGCCAGAGATTGAAGCTTATTATTTTGCTTCTAAGACCGGATTTATCTACAACCAGGGTATCTCTGATGAGTATATCACTCAAACAAGAACGAGTTCTTGACTTTATCTCAAACAAATTGAAGTTCGAAATTCTTTTGGAACGTACCTGCATTTGTGAAGATTTCATTTCCCATGGCAGATCTTATGAGAAAAAGAACGGAAATTGCTGAAAATCAATCGCATCGTAGCATATGCAATTCGACCCATGACTTGTAGGACGTTGCTACCAGAAATGCCAATGGTACAACCTAAAGTACTGGATTCTCCATCTTAATTTATTCTTGACAAAAAATCGGTAGCTTAATAACTTGTGACACTCTTATCTAATGAGGGATGTGTTTCCTTTGGCAAAGCTTCAACTGAATACATGTTTTTCTTCCAATTGAAAATTAATGTGCATAACAGGCACGTAAAAGCTTTAGCAAGACATCACTCGCATTGTTTAACATTATCAACATTTGTTCAACTGGTCCCCAGTGTCCTCCATTCAGGTTAAACACTTAACACAAGGGAAAAGTAGCAGTAACAAAAAACAGAGAATCATAACAGGAAAGCAACGTTTACTAAATTTACTTCTGCAATTACTTTTGTTTTGCCAAAATCACTTCAGAATCTTTAACTTTGCGAGGCTCAATCCATTATACCAATTTTTAATAGGCAGCAATAAATCATAACACACATGCATAGAATCAGCTACTAAGAGCTTTTAAAGCACCCACGAATAAGATGATAACCTTACCTACTACAACTATTTGGGACATCCAGCCTCCATTTACACCAAACTAGCTGATGGATAAAAATGGTTCATTAACTAAATTATTATTGCAGTGATACATTGCACATGCAGTGAAAATGCACATTTTGCACGGATGAAAGTTGTAAAAAACAAGAGTTTAGAAAGCAATGAAAAAGAGATGGCACATTAACCATGTGCTTTTCAAGATTGATGATTGATCACTCCTAAAACACCACAATATATAAGATATAAAAACTACAAGATGGCTAATCTCTTTTTCTCCATTTAACTGGGCAAAAGTGCAAATATTTGATTTCACCGACAAAATTGTAAATAATGTCTCACGCAGACAACAATATCAGATAAGAAGAAACTACAAACTAAAGATTCAATTAAGATTCCAGCTCCTCAATCTTCCTCCTCAGCCTCATTCTCAGCAATGTTGAAGTACCTCAGCTCATAGACATTGCGATCCTTGTTTGCAGAAATAACTCTGAGCCAATCACGGACATTGTTCTTCTTGAGATACTTCTTGGTCAGGTACTTCAGATACCTGGTAAAACAAGGAAACATTACTGCATAGGACACAATGGTTGAAAATATATTTAACAGAAATGCATCAAGCCAGCAAAACATGGTGAATTACAACAGTTCATATATCCAAATTACAGTGAAATAAGTTCATAGTAGGCTCTCACGATAGAGCAAGAAAGTAGTGAGGTTGTGCAGGTCATTTGTACTGCAATAACATTGGATATGAATTGGAATAACCAACCACATTTAAGAATGAAAATAAAGAGAACTTTGTTTCAGTCCAGTAAAATGAAATTCATAATATGAGGTAAATATCCAGAGAATATTTACCATAAAAGCAATGCAAAATAATAGGACTGTAAATGGAATTTCCAAGTGAGTTTCTGTATAAATGAATCCATCAAATATGTTCCTTTGCACCTCACGTTGCCAAAAATGACATCACCTCCAACCTTACTGTGATTAAGACTAGTGATACACAGACTAAAGTTCATGATCCACTCTTATGAAAATGAACTCCATTTATCTTCCCTGCACTGTAAAGAATTGCTTACCTCCATTGCACATAAACGGAAAGAATCAGACCTTAATGGTGCATTCAGCAGCAGGCCACAAGATTAGCCTATTAATTGATTCCATCTATCACTTGAGTCATTTCTCAAGTTCAAAGATCAAAATTTTAGAATTTAAGCATCAAGTGTCATCCAACACTCTGTGTTCTAGTGATTTGATCTAATTCCACTTCACCATGTCACCATTCTAAGCTCCTTTCTCCTATGCATTTATTCTGTTCAGGATGGTACATCCAACACGCTTCTATTATCTTACTACCCCTCCTTTGCCCAATGCCTTTATTATGTTTTGTTCATCATGAAGATGTAACACTATATTTGCATATAATTTCTATTCACCTTTTCCATACGTTCATATGTCCCAAAATATATGAATAGAAGTATAAATCAAAACATTAGTTATCATCATCACATCTGACCCTAATATTTACATCATCAGGTACCACACATAGAAAGCTATCACATTAAATATGGCGCTAAAATTCCTATATTGACATTATGTGTTTATCTCACTTCAGCATCAAACCGCAACATCAAGATATAACAACATTGACAGCATGTTCACGCTGCACCATTGACACAGTTCCAGTTCTACAGCTATATATACAAATATAGGAGGGAAGCATGAGTCGGCAGTAAAGGTAAAAATTTACCGCTTGGAGAAAGTGCTCTCGGAGGTGACAGTGATTTTTGTTTTGTCACGGGTGACAGTGACGGCGTCACCAAGAGCTCCAGCCTTTCCTCCGACCTTGATGCGCTCCTGCAGAAACTTCTCCAGTGAAGCGATATCCATGATCTTATCCTCAACAGGCTTTGAGCAATCAATCACGAAGGTTGCTCCCTTCTTCTTCCCACCCTTGGTGGCTCCGCTGCTTCCCTTACTCATCTTCTCCTGCGATTAAAGAAAAAACACAAACTCTACCTGCATTTCCAACAAATCACATACGTATCAGACATCGATGAACTGGATTGTGAAACGAATTGGAGAGAGAGAATTAGAGAACTGACCTGAGAAGCTGCGGCGATTTGGGAGGAACTATGAGAAGAAGAAAGGGTTAGGGTTTCGAGTGTGAGTTTATATATTGTTTTGTGAGATTTATGTCTCTGTGGATCGTCATTCCGGTCCATCAACATTTGGGCCCATTATTATGAGTCCACTCTCTCGTCTAGGCCCATTATTAGAAAGGATTGTGGATGCTTGTGAATTCTCGTAAAAATTGCACGGGGTGCCCTATTTGGTCGACCCAATTTAATCTATACCCATTTTTCTAAAAACTTTTAACTTGTACCTATTTTTTAAATAACTTCAGTCCCCTTTCTCCTCCTCCTTCTCCTCCTCAAAGTTATATCCGCCCTCAAACTCTTTCTGCTGGACAATCATAATAGGAACAGCGCCACAGTTGAGATACAAGTCGTTGAAATGTGGTGTAGATATTAAGAAGTTCCAATGCATGCAGATAAGTTGGCAACGGAGTAGGTCTTCTGCTGGAAGTCTGCTTAGAATATCCATCCATACATCATCTGGAAGAGGTTTACAATGCTCAGTTGAAATATAAGATCGAACTATTGTGATACTGACAATCTAGTTTCTTTGGTAAAAAGAAACATACTATTACTACCATGTAGAATTAAGAAAAAGGTTCCGAGGAATGACAAAGGCTTTGTCTTGGAAAAGCCTTTGGGAAGCATGAAAACCATAAGCCAGTTAAAAAACAAAAACTTCAGCTCTAGAACTGAAGTTCGCTAGTTACAAAACAACAACTGCAGCTCTAGAGCTGAAGTTCGCCATTTACAAAACAAAAACTTCAGCTCTAGAACTGAACTTCAGGCTCGTCTACTAAAATGCTGAAGTTTTGCATGATTGCCTTCGCTACTTCAGCCCCGTATGCTGAAGTTATGCGAAAAAGCGGGTACACTTGCAATTTTTTTACAAAGCGACCACAAGTTAAAACGTGACACAAAGAGCGGGTATAAATGCAAATGCTCCTGAATTCTCATCACTATTTTACTTGGAAGGAAATGAATGAAGTGTCTATGTAATTTTTATTTTAATAAATTGTTTAACCTCTAATCCTTCCATTTTTATTTTCACTCTTCTAATCCCTCTTGTTTTTGCCCCAAAGAAAAATAGTATAAAGGAAAAATAAAGCCTATAAGAGCTTTATTATTTTTGTTTTTTGTGATATATAATATTTTACTCTTTTGTACTATTGGTCAAGTCATTTTGTTATTTTCCTGCCTTTGAGGCTCAATCCAAATTTTGTTTATCGATTAGAAAAGATAAATAGTGAATTTAACCGGCTATTTGTGTAACAATTCATTTTTTATTTATAGGTAGATAGATAAATCATTCTTTGAAACCAATAAAAAAATCGTCATGTATTAAGATTCAAACATATCAATCTTGTTGAGAGGTACTATCCAAAGTACTTTTTGGATGACACAAAAGAAAAGGTAAATAATTAGTTTTGGAGTGGTGAAAACATATATTCATATGGGTGTACAAGAAGTAAAATCGAAAAACATACTATTTATTTAGAGAAATCCATAAATCACCGCTTCGGAAATCAATTTTCCTAGAAATAACTCAATATTTAGAAGTTACAATTTGAACTACAGTATCACAAGTTTGAAGTTGTGTTACTCCTTTTTTCCCTCTTTTTGTTTTGCTTTCCTACTCCATTTGCTAATTAAAATTTTCACCGCAATATCCGTATTTGATCGATGAAAATCCCTTCTAACTTGTCACATTTGAGTAAGAGAACTTATTTGTTTCAATCATTCAATGACTTAAGCATATATTGCTAATAGCTAGCTTATCAGCCAAAATATTCTTTTTTGCATTTTTTGGTTGATTTGTACGAAGGACAATTCTCAAATACTGCTTGAATTAATTTTCAAAGAAAAATTGAAACCAACTACTTTCTTCTCATTTGAGTCTGAGCTCTCACTTTTCCTCGGAAAAAAAATGACCATGCTCTTTTACTTTCCTGTATTTTTTCCCAAGAAAATCCTTTTTAATTTATTTTCTAACAACTTGTTTAACACCAAATTCCAAAATAAATCAAAAGAATACGAGTATCACCTTATAACCTCTATGGTAATAATCAATTGTCATAAAAAATCTGAACCATTAACAATTTTGTCCGTTTACTCAACACACACACTGAAAAAGGGGGGGGGGGGAATAATTTCCATTAAACAAATTCCATCTTTTATTTTTATTAATTTGTAATCTCCATTAAAATAATTCCATAAAATTTAAATAATATAATTTGTAAGCAATTATTATAGATTAACTAATAGTTCAAATAAAAGTGAAATCACTGCGATACAAGATTAATTAAATAAATATTACATAACGATAACATTCATTCAAAATACTACATAAATATTCAACTTCAACCTCTAGTATTCTTTGATCTATTAATGCATTACGAAGTGCAAAATGAGCATTTTTATCCTTAATTCTTCTATGTGCAAAATGAGCATCTTTGAGATAATTATATATTTTTTGTACAATTATAACTTATAATAAAATTAACTTACATTTTACATAAAAATAATAAATGCACGAAAAATTAATTTATCAAAATTATACACCAAAGTTAAGATGTAAAACTAATATTATAAAGACATTACATAAACATAATTAGGTATATATAAAGAGATAAATTAAAAGATTAAATAATAAAATAATAATAAAAAGTAATGAATAGTAATGGTGGAGATGAATAGTATATCTCATATTTAAGAGAACACTATTCATCCCCCATTTTGGGGACAAAATGGGAAAGGGTCGGAGCTAAATTACCCCATTACGGGGAATGGGGTAAGGTCGGAGATTCATGCTACCATGTGAAAAATCTTACATAAAGAAAACCCACAAAAATGCTCAAAAATTGAATCGTGTGCTCAATGCTTTGTCCATTGATAGTGGCCTGTTCATTTCTTCTGTGCATACGAGTTCATGTCGAGGAACCTGGGATATCTTTCGGCATATTTGTTAGTTGTATGATCATAATACTCAACTGCTGCAGCGCCAGCTAATGCGGCTAGTGTGAGTGCTTGTGCGTGCAACCTAATTTCACATTAACAAAAAAATATAAAGTTAACTTTACATTGTCTGTCCATAGTTCATTTAATCCATCGTGTAAAAATAACTTATATTAACATCTAACTGCCGGTAGTAAGTCAATATATAAAGAAATTCATGCTACGACAGGTTAAGATTCACAAATAATGTAAAATCTTTTAAATTGTATGTTTGTGCATATTGCTTAGCACTTTGAAAGGAGAAAAAAAGTAGCACGGAAAAAAAATTGTATGTTTGTGCAATTGTGCATACAATTGGGTTTTGACCAATTGTATGCGACCGATCCCGTTATTCCGCTTAGCCAAAGACATGATTTTTAACTTATACTAGCATGATATTAACCCATATCAGTTATAGAATGATAAATCGGGCAATGTGGAGGACGTCAGAGAAAAACGTCAAGGATATCAAAATTTGTATTCAAAGAAAAAATGTACTAAAATTGACTCAATTATCTAGACATTTGTAAAATAATATCCTAAATAACCAATTTTTAATAGTAGAACGGTGTATTATTTTTGGAAAAATTAAGTACTTATAAGAAAGATGAAAGTAATATATTCTGGAGCATAAAACAGAATACTCTAATGTGTAATGAGCACAATCGAGATATAAGATGTGCATGAAACAAATGCTGAATCATTATTCCGAAATGAGTTCTCAGCGAGTCACAGTTTTGTCCTTTTACAACATGGAATTCAAATCAAATAACCAAATCCATTTGATATTCTAAAAGAAATTTAGAAATAATGAAGGATTTTTCTGAGAAATTACCTACGGTGCGAAGCTTGTGGTCGGAGACCCATTCCCTCACTCATTCAAAGGTAGATATTTGGTTAGATCCAGCCATCTTTAGAACATAAGAAAGATGGAGAATCTGAGCTTTGAACGATGAATGTGAGAGAGAGGCAAAACAGCACAGTAACAAAACTGTTTCTTCACTTTCATATTAGTTAGTTGCATATTTTTATATTTTCGGTGACGAGAAATGTTTGGAAAAAGAAGAGGCAAAATTTACAACCAAAGAATTGGAGGGTTGCCCAATATTTTAAGCTGTTGTCTTTCCATGCGCCACGACTTATAAACTTCCTCTTCTTACTCTAAATTTTTATAACTAACAAAAACGAATTATAATCCTTTTTTTTCTTTTCGTGCTTGAAAATAAAGAAGAATGGGTGACATTTTCACATATACATGAGCTTGTTTGAACATAAGAATTTTTTTACTTTTTTACGAAAATTTTTCACTTTTTTCCGAAATCAGTGTTTGGCCATAAAATTTTCAATTTTCACTTGAAGATGAATTTTGGAATTTTTTAAAAATTTGAAAAACTCCAAAAAACTGTTTTCAAAATTTTTCACTCAGATCACTCACAAAAATTCAAAAACAAATCAAACTTATATTCATGTTCAAACGCAACTCTAATTTTCAAATACTATTTTCACTTGAAAAAAATTCACTTTTTGGGAATTTTACAATTCTTATGTCCAAACGCCCACATGATCTCTGATTTTGGCAATTAACTTTAAGCTATTCTACATTTTTCTTGAAAGTAGGGAAGAAGCTTTTTTAATCAATCTTACCTTTAGATATAAATTTAGTTGTCAAAAAAGCATTTGTTGGTGGCTTCTCATGACGACATTGGTAGAAATGAGTGTAGCTTAAGCTCATTTGAATGAACTGAATTGAGGCACTTATGTATATGCACCATTAATAGAGTAGCTAATATAAATGAGTTGTATGAGAAATTCAGTGTAAGCAAAAACACAATTAACAAGGATATGGATTATTTCAAGATTTATGTACCTGTTAATGCAGCAGAGTAGAAATTATAATCCAAAAAATTACTTCAAAGTTCACTTTGAATCTCTTGAAAACAAAAGCAAAATTACCACAAACTAGATATCTTTTTATGTGTTAATGTGGAAGAAGAGAAGAGAACTTACTTCTCTATTTTTTTCCTTTCTTGAGTTTCTCACACTTTGCCAAAGATCAAAACATCTATATTTAAGAGCACTCAAATAGCAGTTATCAATAAAAACTGCCCCACTACACTTATGTATAGTAACTTCTTTTGAGAAGTTATTTCATCTGATCCCTTCAACAAAAAGGATGGGTCGGGTCTACCCACATGGAGTGACCGCATGACTTAAATCCAACATCTAACATCCCTCTCTCATGGTAGGCTAGACCCAAATCATTATCATGTTAATAACATACATAATTCATACAGATAAATAGTTGTCCGACCTGTGAGCATAAAGAGTTATAATATATTTCAAACCGATTAAGGTTATTCTAAAGCTCAATGTAGAAATCAGATCACATTCGAAAAGGATTCACTACTAACATGAGGATCTTATTACTCGCCATATCCCCAGACATCACCCACTATTCCAGTAGCTAGTTATTCGATCCCTCATCCTCGAAAAAGGTGAACTCAAGTTCATGTTTAACTTGGTATCCATAATTACACTTGTTAATATAGGTGTCAAGGGGTCGTGTCGGGCCGGGGTAGGGAAAAAGGGAACCGGTTAATTTCGTTATCGGGCCGATTTTCAGTTATTTTTTACCGGGTTTATCAGTTTCGGGCTTCCCCGGTGCAAAATTTAACCGGAACGGTTTTGAGCCTAATGGGTCGGGTCGGGTCGGGCCAGGCTTATTTAATTATTATTTTTCTGTATTTTGTATAATAATCGTAATTTATGTTAAGATAAAGTAAAAATGTAAAACAATAAAACTAACGTATTGTGAGCACGTGATTTTTGCCCTACAAGAACTACTCCCAAAAATTCAAAATAAAATAGTTTTGTGTCGCTTGTGATTTATTTGTATTTGTCTGTGCATGTTTATTCTATTTTAATTAATGAAAAATACAAAAAATATATGTGTTGCATTTGCATTTACGATTTAGTTTTGCAATTTAGGATTAATTAAACAGTAATTTGTTTTACGAAAATGAAAAATCGAAAAATAACGTACTTCGCATTTTTAGTGTCTAATGTCAAAATTGTGTGATTATCTTTGTATTTAATTTTGTGTGATAATTATCATTGAGGGTTAATTAGTATTTTTCTAAGTTAATTTTGGCTTTACAATTTATTTTAGAATTTTTGGTAATTAGCAATTAAAAAGAAAATAAAAGAAAAAGAAGAAACAAGAGAAGAAAAGTTAAAAATCGGACTGGGCTGGTTTTTAAAAGAAAGGTTCAGTCCCAATGTCATACCCCAACCCAGGCCCAAACCGGCAGGTCCAAGAGACCATACCAAACGACGTCATTTCATCGCCAATCAATCTCGACCGTTCAATCATCCAATCCAACGGTCCAAGATTCCCCTCCCATAACCCGTCTCCAGCCCGACCCGCTTACCCTGAACCACACCCGCCCCAGTACTACTCCAAACGACACCATTCCTCCTTAGTGAAGAGATCAAGGTCGTTGATCGTGAATGATCCAACGGCCAAGATCCAATCCCCACCCCACTATATATTCCTAAAAGCCTCACCTCACGCCTCCTAAGCCATACCCCCCGATCGTCTCTTTCAGAGACGAACCAAACGACCCACCAAACCCTAGCCGCCCTCATTCCCTTCGCCTGAAAACCCGGCGGCCTGAGGTCCGATGACCCTCAAATTCACACCCCTGAACCTTCTAACTACCCTCAACACAAATCCCTACCCTTTTAACCTCGAATCATCCCGGTTTATTTCGAATCTTCAATCGAAGATTCGAGCAAAACCCTAGCTTATCCAATAGCCCCCAAACTCACACTCTGTGATCTCCTGGACCCCCTCACCATGAATCCTTGATCAATTCTTTTCAAATCATCGTGGGACAGCTCGGATTTCAGATCGAAGTTAGGCAGGCCAGGTTCCATAAATTTTGAGTCATAGACTGACTTTAGCCATGTTGTTTTCCTTCAAAAACACATAGTTAAAGTCCGTCCCGGCTTGAAAGTGGGAAAATCCTCGAGGTTTTTAATCGAGTTGTGATTCGGGTAAGTCTTTTACGTCCAGTTTTGATTGTTCACTCTTGTAGTTCCGTTTGTTTACTCTGTCCCTTCCTCTTCTATAAATTTGCATGAATTTCCCGTTTGAATTATGTTCAGTAGTGTAAGTTCCAATTTGGGTCAGTTTGCGAGTTGAATTTGTCAAGAACTGGTCTAATTTGTGTCCGGTTAGTTTGGTTTAAGGTCAGGATACCAATTACTTTGTCATTGTGATTCCTTAATCAGTGATGTTGGCATGTACAATAGACCTAATGCTTAGTAAATGGTTCATGATTGCTTGAATCTAGACTTGTGCTATTAATCAGGTTTCTTTTCATGACACTTGCTTTGCCTCATCTCTAATTGCAGGCTCATGTTGAGAGTAGTTGGGTTTAGTCAAAACTGTTGTGAATTAAAACTTGTTCTATAGTGTGTGATTCCCTTTGTTTGCAATTCATACTGTCGATTACCTGCCTAGTTGGTCATCAGGAGGTCTACTGGTCTTTCAAATCTGAAGTTTTGTAATCTGTCCAGTTGAGTTAGGAGTCAGTTGTTAGGAATTTGATAGTTTGAATTGGTTATAGCTGAAGGGTTTGGTACAGATTGAAAGGGGTTCATGTAGGATAATAGTTTAGGGCATCATGGGGGGTAATTTGAACTTTAAATTTGAAATTCTGACAGTAGGTACTAATGTGCCATTAAAATAAGGCATTTGTTTAATAATAGTGGGATGGGAAACATAACAGTATGGGGTTTAAAGGAAATGGATTAAGAAATAGGTGTCCATACCTATTTGAATTTAATAAAGAGAAGACAAGGGTTAATGAAAAAAAGGGGGGACTCTAGTGGAGTTCTAGAGAATATCATGGGAAAATGTTTAATTAATAGGTCTGAGTGCTCCTAAGAGCTGTAAAAAGGGATGTAGTTTGCATATAAATAGGGAGAAGAGAAGGGAGGAGAAAAAAAAAAGGGAGTAAAAAGATAAAGGAAGAGAAACAGACAAGAAAAAATATTATCGTTCCATTAAGGAAGTTTTCTGATTCTAGTTCATCTAGGATTAAATAGCTTAAGTTTTCTCGATATTGTTGAGTAACTGAAGCATGAAAGGTACAAGAATAGGATTTCAAGTTGAATCTGGTTTGTTTCGACTGAGTTGATTGGATATTTGCTTGGGTTTATTGATTGCTGGGTTGATTCTTGGATTCTCTGGTGTCATTTGTTTTCTGAAAATTCTCCTATTGTCATTGTTGAACCCTGCTGGATTGGTCATTTGTTTTTGTTGTTGTTGTTTGACTGACCCCCTCATTTTTGGTTTATACTTCAACTTCCAGGTATACGACTCGAGACTCTATGGTTGTAGCTTCACATGATTGAAACACAAAATCAATGAAGATTGACCAAATGTCTTCTGTTGTTTTTAAAAAAAAATGATTCGTTGTCTGTGATTTGAACTTGGACTCTAGTTCAATTATGTGGAACAAAAATTAGTTTTGTAATCATGTGAACCAGATTCGAACAGGGCTGTTGTATAATTTGAACTGCAATTGGATTGTGTTAACTATCATTTGGTACAAACTGTTAGGTAGTATGAGAACTTGTGTTCCTTATTAACTGGGGATTTGCATGTTCGATAGCTGTTATTTTGAAAGTTTTTCTGTGATCCGTTTATTGTGCAGTAGATGTTAGTTGCATTTTTGAGGACTAAAATAGGGATTGGTGTAGTTAAGGTAGTTGTACTGGGCTGCACCAATTGGGTGAACTATTTGAATTGGTCATAGGTAATCTGGTTGTTAATATGAATATAGGTTGATGCACCTTCACCTAAAGCCAAAGCTTGTAGTAGTTATATCAATCAGCCACTTAGTTAATTGTTACCTCATATGATTAATTACCTTGAGCATCAACTGATATATTAGCTTGAAGTAGTATTTTCAAATTAGTACAAGAATGTTAGTAAACATCATAATGTGAGCGTCTATTGGATTTATCCATTAAACCTGACAAGTTTCACTTAGTTATTAAGATGTTAATCTGATCAGCAACATCTGAATAATGCATCAGAATAATTGTTAATTGGTCATTTGCTCAATTTGAACTATCATGTTTGGCTTAATCACGTGGGCTTAACCATTCCTTTTCCCCCAAGAGGTGTAATCTCCCGATTGATAAACGTGCAGCCCAGGTCCCGTTTTATGACCGTATGCGCTTGGACTTGGGCTGAGATATACGGATGGCCAGTTTCGAAGCCCGATGTTTGGCTTTGGTACATCATCACCAATTAGTCTGCTCCAACCCCGAAACAAATCGATTAGGACCTGCACTTGTTTATTTATTAGAGATCAACAAAAATAAAAATCATAGTTACCTTAGGGTTTTCCCTTTAAAGTAAATAATAGATGAGATAAGCCTCGCCAAATAGACGCATAAATTGCGAGGCCCTCAATAAATGGTTAAAATAAAACATTTAGAATTCGGGATGGGCCGTTTAGTGAATTTCACGGCCCTCCCCAAAGATAATAATGCGCTAGTCATTCTAGATGCGCTTTTAATAATTTACTTTCTTAAACTCGGATGCACATTTATGTGACCCAAATCCAAATCTCAACAGAGTTGAAATGTGTCAATAACCACGAGTGCATTGATGTGACGTGGTTCGAGATGTACTTTCACGACGTTGCAATTCTCGTTAAAATAATAATAATAAAAGCGGTAAAAAGTTAAAATTTGCCCATAGGTTCAACATATATTAAAATCAGATAAATAAGCCGAATATGACAGTTAAGCGACCGTGCTAGAACCACGGAACTTTGGAATGCCTAACACCTTCTCCCGGGTTAATAGAATTCCCTACTCGGATTTCTGGTTCGCGGACTGTAGTACAGAGTCAATCTTTTCCTCGATTCGAGATTCAACCGGTGACTTGGGACACCATAAATCTCCCAAGTGGCGACTCTGAATTTTTAAATAAAATCCCGTTTCGATTGTCCTTTAATTGGAAAAACTCCCTTACGCCCCTGCGGGCGCAGGTAAAAAGGAGGTGTGACACGTATAAAAAGAATTTTTGAATAAACTTCAAAGGCTTTAAAAGCCTTATATTTGGAAAACCATTACGAATTTAAGATAATACAATGAACATGAAAAAAAATATAACTTATAGTACAAGTCTTATACTGGAGTGTTGATAACTTGATATGTAAGGATCAAACTTCAAAGGTTTTTATAGTTTCATTTCAAATTTTCATTACATACTAATACTTTAAATTAATCTAACAAACTAAAATATTAAGCTTAAATAAGTCTAATAATTTTAAAATAACACAAATTATCTCAAATCAACTTAAATACGAATTTCTGGAGGACGCTCAAGACAACTCTTCATATGCCTCCTTAAACAGCCTGTGCCCTCCCAATTTTAACAAAACTTTACGACTCGACCACAGTTCTTGCACTTTACTTTGCGAACTTCTTCATTTTTTTCTACCACCTCAAAATGTTCCTGAATATATGAGCATACTCTAGAAGCACGGGACATGATTTAACTTGAATTGAGAATTTGGATTTGAGAATTGAGAGATGAGTGAAGAAATGAAGAAGAATGAGGGTCTATTATAGTTTTTCAAAGGGCTAAGTTAGTAAATAATAAAAGCATTATTTTTGAAAAAAAATACCCAAAAAGGGCTATTCTTACAAATTAGCCTTTGGGCAACGGTTAAAATGGCAGCTGACCATTGACAAACAATCAATTTTATAAGTAAAAAAATTAAAATAGCAGTTGAATCGGTCCGGGCCGGTCCGGCTAATTGGTTCCCAAATGGCTTGACCATAACGGGTTGTACCTGTCTGATTAACCGGTACCAAAAATCTACCCGGCACTAGCCGATCCCTGTCCCAACCCAGCCTTGCTCGGCCCCTTACTACCGGGCCGGTCTAAAACCGGTCAGGAACCGGGACAACCCAGCCCGTTTGACATATTTACTTGTTACCCTATGGTAAGTATAATGATCGACCTATGAATACAAATTATATTATTTATTTTAGTTGTCTTCCCTTTCTACTCAAAACTATTTATCACAAATCAATTTCTTTCCTAGACATGTACTGCATTACCGAATCACCATGGTTATTAATGACATGCTAAAATAGAAACATTGATTGGTGCTTCAAGAAATAGTAAAAAAGTCAAAGGGTATTCCAATAAAAGTTAATATAACTTTTGGGGATCTCACACAATGAAGAAGCATGAATCAATTCTTCCATTATCCCATTGGTCGTTAGCACACGTAGTATGAAACACGTGTTATGGTGTTCTCACCATATATTAGTCTGTGTGTCTAGTTGTTTTACTCATTCACATTGTACAGACCTTGGTCTAGACACCTATAAATGTCTTAACCTGAATTTCTCACTTCAATAATCCTCATTCATCTTCTGCGAGAAACTTGCATCTGGTTTATAGAACAAGACATAAACAAATGGTGCAATTCGTAAGTCTGACTAGTTGTCAAGACCGACTTTTATAAGTGAAATATGACCTCGCACTATTCAAGGTTCTATAAGGTTTCATCTTTTCACGATTCTCAACGTAAGAGGCAATTGTTAGTGTGAGAGAGTTAATCTTACGACTTGTTCGACACACTTTATCAATAAGATATCATCACATGTATACTAGATATGAATATAAATTCAAGAGTCAAATATTGATGATCATATTATTATAATTAAGTTATTTTATAATACACAAATATGGTCATATCCTTCGCAAACCTAGAGCTATAACATATCTCTCAAATAGGTCTCTGGATATCGCCTTTGTAAAAGGATCAGCTATCATATTTTACGTAGGAATGTACTGTAAATTTATCTCCCCACTTGCTACCATGTCTCTTATAAAGTTATACTTGATGTCAATATGTTTGGTCTTGCTGTGATACTTAGGATCTTTTATGTATGCAATAGCCACTTGACTATCATAACATATAGTCATGGGACCCTGATAGTTCTTTGTAATATCCAAATGTTCAAAGAATCTCTTCAACCAATTAACTTTTTGTATTGCAGACGTACAAGACACGAACTAAGCTTACATCGTTGAAAGGGTAGTACAAGTTTGTTTCTTACTTTTCCATGAAGTAGCACCATCATTAAGTAAGAAAGCATAATCAGATGTTAATTTTCTATCAATTCCGTTCACAAACGAATAAACATCTGTATATCCTCTCATGTATAAATCATTTCCAATATAACATAGTGAATAATCATCAGTTCATTTCAGGTATCTGAAAATTCTCCTCACAACTTTCCAATGTTCTCTTCCAGGATTATATTGATACCTGCTAACCAGACCTACGACATAAAAAAATAATATCTGGGTGAGTACATATCATAGGGTACATCAAGCTCCCGACAACACTTGAGTACGAAACTCGAGGCATGTATTCCTTTTCATTTTCAGTCTTGAGACACATCTCAAGACTTAAAGTTTCACCTCTCACTATAGGAGTATCATGGATTTGCACCTATTCATGCGAAAATGCTCCAACATTTTCTTTATATAAGCTTCTTGAGATAGACTTGATAACTTTTTGGAACGGTCTCTTTGGATCTTAAATCCAAAGATATAGTCAGCCTCACCTATATCTTTCATGTCGGATGACTTTGAAAGCCATGACTTGATAGTTTTCAAATAATCCAAATTGTTACCGGCCAATTAAATATCGTCCACGTAAAGAGAAAGAATTACAAACATTCAATTAGACTTCTTCACATAAATGCAATGGTCTTTATTGATCATGGTGAAATCATACGGGATCACCTCCTTGTGAAAATTTCAAATACCATTGCCTTGAAGATTGCTTCAAGCCATAAATAAATTTTTTTAATTTACAAACCTTATTTTCTTGGCCTTTAACAATGAAGCCTATACATGGGCATGAGCAGAATTTTTAGTAAGTGGTGTCAACATTTAAAGAAGTAAACGAATTAATATATTACTGTAACAATATCATATTTTAAAGAAACACAATTCAAGTATACCATTACAAATCTCCATCGACAAATTTTCAGTTTTTTAAATTTATCCATAATAGACTCACAAAGAATATTATTAAATACTTCTTTTTAAATCCAAAATAGACTCATTAGGTAATGAGTTGGAGTTTTAAAAAAAAATGAACAAAGGTTCCAGCATCCTTATATAGTACCTCCATTTTTATTTGAGGAGTCGAAGGTTCATGGCTTCTACATTTTTCAAAAATAAGGCTTGAAATTTCAAAAAAAAAAAAAGCTTATAAGGAGTCGAACCTATAACCTCCAAAGGTTCATTACAGCTCATTACCAGCGCGCCAACGAAGTTCTAGCGTAAAAAATGTCATTTTATTTATAATTTAGTGATTTTGCATATCATCGACACATATATAAATTAGAAATTTGTTAACAAAGCGGTGTCAGATGACATCACTTGAATGAATATACATCCACCCCTTAGCCTATATGTTGTTCCATGTAGACTTCTTCGTTAAGTTCTCCATTGAGAAAAGTTGTCTTCACGTCCATTTGATGCAATTCCAAATCTAAACGTGCAACAATATCCAAAAGTAAGCTAATTGAGGCAATATTTACAACTGGTGAAATTTTCCTCATAATATATTTCAGCTTCTTGAGTAAAGCCATTGCCATCAATCATGTCTTATATCATTCTATTGACCCATCCATTTTGCGTTTATCTTTGAGAATCCATTTGTTACCAGTGTATATATGCCAGACAGAATGTTAACTAGATCCTAGACTTTATTGGTTTTCATGGACTCTAATTCTTCTTTCATTCCTTTCATCCACTCTGTTTTTCAGGGCTCGATAAAGCCTCAATCACAAACTTTGGCTCATCTATTTATGTGGGAGATACCAAGAAAACGTAAGCTTCAATCTCATAAGTACATTTAGATATATTTTTTCTGGTACTCTTTTGTAGTTGAAATTCAGATTCATCAGAAGGATTTTGGATTGAGAACTCCCACTCCCACTCGGATCAAAAATAAGATTTTGATCGATTTGATTATCAACATATGAGTTCAACATTTTATAAAGAGGCTCTCCATTCTTTACCCCGCCCTTATTTGGAATTTTATTTTCCAGAAATGTGACATCTCGTGATTCAATCTCAGTAACACTTCCATCCTTTAATTTACCAGTGAACACATACCCTTTGGAGTGAAAATCTTATAAAAATATATTTCTTGCCTTTTGGACCTAATTTATCAAACTTGCTAAAAGAATCTTTTCTATATGCAGCACAACTCTAAGGTCATAAATTATTTAAGTTTGGTTTATGACCAACCCAAAGCTCGGAAGGAGTGGAAAAAACTGAGTTAGAAGACACTCTCTTCAATATGTAGGTTGTCAATAACACATCTCCCCAAAGGAGATAGGTAAATTTGCTTGCGCCATCATGGACTTATCATGTCCAATAGTGTTTTATTCCTCCTTTATGCTACACCATTTTACTGAGGTGTGTAAGGGATAGTTAATTATCCGGTGATGCCCTTTTTGTTACACAATTCTTTAAATTCTTTTGATAAATATTCACGCCCCCTATCGTTTCTTAAGGTCTTAATCCTTTTGTCTAATTGATTCTCAACTTCATTCAAATATTTCTTAAAGCACTCAAGTGCTTCAGATTTATGAGAAATCAAATAGACATAATCAAAGTGCGTGAAATCGTCAATGAACGTAAATATAAAGAACTAGACTTAGCCCTCACATTCATTGGACCACATATATTAGAATGGATTAATTACAATGGAAAATTAGCTCTCTTAGCCTTTCCAAATGGTTTACGTGTAATCTTTCTGGCAAGATAATTTTTACAAGTTGGCATTTCAATTTTAGAGAAAGAACCTAAATGTCCTTCCTTAGCCAATCTATTTATTCGATCCTACCCTATGTGACCTAATCTTGCATGCCATGTAATAACATCAACATCTTTATTACTAGAATAACATGCCATAACATAACGGTCAAGATAATAGTTATACGTAGACTGATTACAATTTAAGAAATAAAACTATCATAACGATGTCCAAAACCAAAAAATCACTGTCTAGAGTAATTCTAAGACCATTGCGACTAAAGTTCAAATTAAAATTTAAAAGAAGAACAGACACAGAGACTAAGTTTTGTCGAATCTCTGGAACATATATGACGTCATGCAACATAAAAAATCGGCCACCACACATGTCCATTCTGCAAGTGCCTATACCTTTGACTTCAAGCTTTGTATTATTTTTCACATATACATGCTTTGATCCAGGTGGAACTCGATGAAACTCTATAAACCTTTCTATATCACGGCTCATATGGTCGGTGGCCCCTGAGTATACAATCCACATAGGATAAGATTCAGTTAGTAAAATAGTGCTAGAAATATATATAGCACTAAGTGATGCGTTTTGAAATACTACATTTTTCAGCTCAGTGCACTCACAAGCAAAATGCCCTGGAACTTGACAATTGTAGCACTTTATTTTACTCTTGTCTTTCTTCTTGTAGAACATTTTTCTTTCTTGAAATTTAGCTTGTTTCATTTCTTGGAGGATCCTTCTCCGGCCTCTTTATCTTTTCTGTCATTTTTTCAGTTTCTCTTGTGCTTGAAGTTTGATCTCTTTGTACCACTTAATTTTAACAACAAAGGCATTAGATACACCTTTAGCAACACCAATCAGCTCACCTTCAAGCTCCACATAACGTGCAATATCAGCAAAACTTTTGATGCTATCATTGTAGGTCAAGTTAACCTTCAGATGTTCCCAATTATTGGGAAGAGACAGAATCACTGCCTGAATCTGCTTCTCATCAAAGAGAACATGGCCATCACTTTTTGACTTGAGCAATTATATTTGACATCACCCTTAGATGTTGCTTGACACGGTGATCATGACGCCTTTTGTACGTGTCAAATTTGATTGCCAGCTGTCGAACGCGAGTCACAGTACTACCCCCATATGCCTCTCTTAAATGTGCCCACATGGCTTGAGAAGTAGGATATTGCTCACAATCGTGGATGATATCATCAACAACTGAACTTACAATAATTTCAAATGCACTGGAATCTTTCTTTTTTCAAATATTGTAATTTTCCAGATCCCTCGTGTGTTGGGCAGTGTTATCCTCTTCTGGGTGACTCATACCATGGTTAATACTTTCAAGAACATCTTGCTCTTGGAGTACATACCATATTTTATGACTTCGGATGTCGCAATTTTTAACATTCAATTTGTCACCCTTGTTCAAGTCAACAATGATATTTTTTGATGTCATGTCTGTTATTAGAGACAATATTACAAGTTTAACTCATCAATATATACTGCAGTCAATTTATGCATGTGATTACACACTTAAGTATTATAATATTGATTCTACATATATGCCAAAAGGTGCACTATGCCAAATATCATAATAAATTTCAGTTAAAACTTTACCCCAAGGTTCTTGAAGAGAGTCCGCTAAAATAGCTAATGCTTCCCAATCAGTAATCTCTATGTAATTAGATAATTCAGTTCTTTAACTGAAAATGTGTACATGTTTAGGATTGAACGCATCAGGGTCCATTTTAAATTCCTTAAACTCCCTAAATTTCTTTTTTTCCTTCCCTTCGTTCAGCCCTTTGATCCCTTAACTCATTTTGGCTTGATCTTGGGATATTACTAATGACTTCAGGCTTCAAGTCTGAATCATTGCAGAAATAAGTCATGGAACGACGTATCCTTCTACGTTGTCCCCTTCCTCGATTTTGAGAACTCTCACTTGTAGTAATTCGGACTTGTCCCTGTTCAGCCATGTCTGAAATAGGACTAAGGAACCAATAAGAATGTCTATAACCATTCAATGTGATTACACATATTACAATTACTTGCAAAAGAATATCAATTGAGGAATTAGGACTAAACTAATTTTTCATACTAAGAAGGCAGTGAAGTTATTAGATCAATACTTTTAAAAAAAGGTATAATGTTCCAAATACATTATTTGATCCTTTTAATATATTTTTGTTTTTATGATCCAAAGAGAATACTCTTCCTTAAGATCAAATAAGTGAATAAACAATTCAATCTTAAATTTTATTCAAACATATAAGTAAATTTAAGGCTTGGAATGGCTTACTGCATTGTTTAGTGTTATATTCAAGACTAATAGAATGCCTGAAGAGTGGAGGTGGAGTACAATGGTCCCGTTGTATAAGAACAAAGGTGATGTCCAGAGCTGTAACAACTATAGGGGCATCAAATTACTAAGTCATACCATGAAAGTTTGGGAGAGAGTGGTAGAAATGAGAGTGCGAAGGACGGTGTCTATTTCAGACAACCAGTTCGGGTTCATGCCGGGACGATCTACCACAGAAGCTATCCACCTTATTAGGAGGATGGTGGAACAGTACAGAGATAAGAAGAAGGATCTCCACATGGTGTTTATTGATCTGGAGAAAGCGTACGATAAGGTTCCTAGGAAGGTCTTATGGAGCTGCTTAGAGGATAAAGGGGTCCCGAGTAACTATATTAGGGTGATTAAAGACATGTATGATGGAGCTAAGACTCGGGTTAGGACAGTAGGAGGCGACTCTGAACACTTTCCAGTTATTACGGGGTTGCACCAAGGGTCTGCGCTCAGCCCATTCCTATTTGCCCTGGTGATGGATGCACTGACTCATCATATTCAAGGGGAGGTGCCATGGTGCATGCTATTTGCTGATGACATTATTCTAATTGACGAGACACGAGGCGGCGTCAACGAGAGGCTAGAGATTTGGAGACATGCTCTTGAGTCTAAAGGTTTCAAGTTGAGCAGGACGAAGACGGAATACCTCGAGTGCAAATTTGGAGTTGAGCCGACGGAAGCGGGAGTTGAAGTGAGGCTTGACTCTCAAGTCATTCCCAAGAAAGATAGTTTCAAGTACCTTGGATCGGTTATTCAGGGGATCGGGGAGATTGACGAGGATGTCACACACCGTATAGGGGTGGGGTGGATGAAGTGGAGGTTAGCGTCGGGAGTTTTGTGTGACAAGAAAGTGCCACCGTTATTAAAAGGTAAGTTTTATAGAGCAGTGGTTAGGCCTGCAATGTTGTATGGAACTGAATGTTGGCCGGTAAAGAACTCACACATCCAGAAGATGAAAGTAGAAGAGATGAGGATGTTGAGGTGGATGTGCGGGCATACAAGGATGGATAAGATTATGAATGAAGATATTCGAGAGAAGGTGGGCGTGGCCCCCATGGAGGACAAGATGCGGGAAGTGAGACTCAGATGGTTCGGGCACTTTCAGAGGAGGAGCACTGATGCACCGGTGAGGATGTGTGAGTGACTGGCTGTAGTGGGCACGCGGAGAGGTAGAGGGCGGCCTAAGAAGTATTGGGGAGAGGTGATCAGACAGGACATGACGCGACTTAGGATTACTGAGTACATGGCCCTTGACAGAGAATTATGGAGGTCGAGCATTAAGGTTGTAGGTTAGAGAAAAGTTGTGAATATTTCTACAGCACAATAGAGTGAAACTAGCTAGTTAGGAGTTAGACTAAGAATGTCATTGGTCGTCTTTTGATGCAGGGCTTTACCTGATAGTTTTATTATACCAACCATCTATTTCGTATTTCGTATTTCGTATTTTGTATTTCATATCCCTTATATTGCTGTTATTTATTATGCATTTTTATGGTACTAATATATCAGCTCCTATTACCTTTTTGAGCTGAGGGTCTCCTGGAAACAGTCTCTCTACCCTTCGGGATAGGGGTAAGGTCTGCGTACATATTACCCTCCTCAAACCCCACTTGTAGGATAATACTGGGTCGTTGTTGTTGTTGTTGTTGTTGTTGTTGTTGTTACTCTTAAGAGTATTTCGAGAGAGCTAGCAATTCTCATAGCAAATAAGGACAAACAATTCTTGCTTTTGACTATGTATAAAGAAAGGCTTCACGTGATTGATCTGACACAAATCATAATTGTACTAAATCATTTTAACGAGCCAATACAATACTTGTTATTCTTTTATATATGAGTACTCTTTATATCTCATTTACAACGTAATCCATCTGATACATCACACATGGCTAGGATAATGGAACCCACAATTTTGATGAATCCGAAACTTTTTTTGATGATTTTTTTTTTTGGACAAAAAACATTTTTTTACTACTTAAAAAAAAATTATATAAATAAATAAAACGCAGTACTATACTGCGAATTACTTTAATAAAAATTTAGACGTTAAAGTAAAATGCAGTACTATACTGCATTTTACTTAATTTTTTTTTTTTTTGTAATTCGCAGTACTATACTGCGTTTTACTTAAAATCTGGGCCCAACTATATTTTATTAAAGCTATTCGCAGTACTATACTGCGTTTTAAGTAAAACGCGGTATAATACTGCGAACAACTTTAATAAAATAAACCCCCTTCTTCTTCCTTGGACCACAGAACCGACGAACACCCTTTTAAAAAATTCCGATTCTGCTGGTCCCCCCCCCCCCCCCACTCTCGCGTCAAACTTTTAAAAAAAAATTTGGGCCCCACCCGTCACCTAAAGAGCAAAGAGTGTAGGTCCCACATACAAGACAAGCTTTGGATTCCTTCTTTCGGGTGCAAAAATTCAATTTTAATCAAATTCAAAAAACTTAAATCGAGATATTTCGATTTTGTTTATGTCAAAACTCGTATAGTACATGCATATTTGTATTGTTTAATGTGTTTCCATGTTAATTTGTGTTATGTTTGTATTTAAATTTGTATCTTATTTATACTCGGATTGATTTATTAGCTTTGGTACAAAAATTATTAAAATTTGATAAATTATTTGTATTGTTAAAAAATTAATATTATTTATTTTGTTTGTTGTTCATATTTGTATTTTATGTTAGTTGTTTTTATATGTAATAGTGACCTTTTAGCGTAGTAAAATAAATAGCCTTTTAGCGTAGTAAAATATAGAGCCTTTTAGTGTAGTAAAATATAGAGCCTTTTAGTGTTGTAAAATATAGAGCCTTTTAGCGTAGTAAAATATAGAGCCTTTTAGCGTAGAGTCTATGTAGTTTAAGTATGTAGTAACTGCAAACTCTATCCAATTACACTTTACAAAATTAATTATTTAATTTATAACAATAAACTTACAAAAGTAACAAATTAATATATATTTTAAAATTAACTCAAATATCGAGCCTAGAGCCCATACATAATTATTCAGTCCAATTTTAAACATAATTAATTATTTAATTTATTAAGCTAACAAAATTCTAAAAATGTTGAAATTAACACGCATAATAATTAAAGATAAATATAGAGTCTTTTAGTGTAGAGCCTATGTAGTTTAAGTATGTAGTAACTGCAAACTCTATCCAATTACACTTTACAAAATTAATTATTTAATTTATAACAATAAACTTACAAAAGTAACAAATTAATATATATTGTAAAATTAACTCAAATATCGAGCCTAGAGCCCATACATAATTATTCAGTCCAATTTTAAACATAATTAATTATTTAATTTATTAAGCTAACAAAATTCTAAAAATGTTGAAATTAACACGCATAATAATTAAGGATAAATATAGAGCCTTTTAGTATAGAGTCTATGTAGTTTAAGTATGTAGTAACTGCAAACTCTATCCAATTACACTTTACAAAATTAATTATTTAATTTATAACAATAAACTTACAAAAGTAACAAATTAATATATATTGTAAAATTAACTCAAATATCGAGCCTAGAGTCCATACATAATTATTCAGTTCAATTTTAAACATAATTAATTATTTAATTTATTAAGCTAACAAAATTCTAAAAATGTTGAAATTAACACGCATAATAATTAAGGATAACTCGGTGCTACCGGGCCTCAAATATCGAGCCTGAAACCCATACATAATTATTCAGTCCAATTTTAAATATAATTAATTATTTAATTTATTAAGCTAACACACACAATTCTAAAAATGTTGAAATTGACACGCATAATAATTAAGGATAACTCGTTGTTACCGAGCCTCAAATATCGAGCCTTGAACCCATACATAATTATTCAGTCCATTTTTAAACATAATTAATTATTTAATTTATTAAGCTAACACACACAATTCTAAAAATGTTGAAATTGACACGCATAATAATTAAGGATAACTCGGCGCTACCGAGCCTCAAATATCCAGCCTGGAACCCATACATAATTATTCAGTCCATTTTTAAACATAATTAATTATTTAATTTATTAAGCTAACACACACAATTCTAAAAATATTGAAATTGACACGCATAATAATTAAGGATAACTCGGTGCTACCGGGCCTCAAAAATTAAGCCTGGAATCCATACATAATTATTCAGTCCAATTTTAAACATAATTAATTATTTAATTTATTAAGCTAACACACACAATTCTAAAAATGTTGAAATTGACACGCATAATAATTAAGGATAACTCGGTGCTACCGGGCCTAAAAAATCGACCTTAGAACCCATACATAATTATTCAGTCCAATTTTAAACTAAATTAATTATTTAATTTATTAAGCTAATACACACAATTAATTTTGTTTAAATTATAGTAGACGACATGAACTTTCCTCCGCCTGCACATCCCGGACCTGCCGAGGATCAGCTACTAGTGTTGCAGGGCGACCATAGGTCCTCCTTTGTATGGGAGGGACAGCTATCGATGCAGCCTCTCCGCCCCAGGAGACTTGACGATTTGTGGGAGTTCATCGGGGAGCATCCTTTCCATGCCCGCGTTCGCGCGCTGATCACGCCCAACTATGCTTTATAAAAAGGACAATGCGGTCGTTGCAAATATAATTCGGTTTACAAGTCCGGAGTCGAATCCCACAGAGAACTAAGGTTTAGCTACAACTATTCACTATCACCAAGAAGACAAGCTTGAACAGTTCCTAACTTATAGATATTTAGATTCTTGTGTTTAACTAATTGATTAACAAATTAAAATAATAAATTAACAACTAAAGATACTAAGAGTTAGAGACAAGATTAAGGAGGTCTAGAGTTATGATTTCCCCAATTGTCGGAATCCTTCCCGCTATGTCTTCTATAATTTCGCCTAAGTATTCTCTACCGATCATGAGCACTCTTATTACCGTAAATCTCTCCCGAGTAATCACGACAATTTACTAGACGCACTCTCCCGAGCTACGCTAGCTGGCTTTTGATACAGCTCACTTCAGATCGCACCCAAGGCTTCGTTATCCCTAATCCCGCCTTTAAACCCTCGGTTATTGATCCCTCATATACTCTGGGAGTGGTGTTGTTCAACAATTACCTAAATATGCACTCTCTCCCGAGTTATGCATACTAAATAGGCACAGCTAATTGAGAGCTCTTCAATTAACTACAATAAGAACGTAGTTGAACAAATAGAGATTATACTACGGCTCAATTATATAAAAACATAACAAGAATTTATCCTACAAAAGGTTCTATCAAAACTCTAGATAACAAATTAGCTATTCATAATAGTATGTAAAACTACAATACTAAAAGTCATAACCAACAATGAAAAATAGGAAGAGGAAAGAAAAAACTTGTAGAAGAATTCCCAAGCCTTGCTCCTATTGTGTCTCTGCCTCCTTAGGTCAAACCTATGTCAAAAATATGTCCAATCCTTTTCTTGGCCGGCTTCCTTGGTTTAATATAGGGTTTAGGGCTTAAAATCCCGTGTTTTGCACCTTGGTCCCTGAAATTTACACATCCTGCCGCGGTTCCACTGCGGTCGCGCCGGAACCGCGGCCAAACACCCTCTCAGATTCTTCAGTTGTCCGCGACTGCCCTCTGCCGCAGTTCTGCCGCAGTTCTGCCGCGGTCGCGGTTTTGACCCTATTACGTTTGGAATTTGAAAAAACGTAAAACATAAAAGTTGTAGCCCTTTGAGTTAGATTTCCAACCATATATTGTAGAGCCCAAATGGAGTTGGGAGTAAAATGTTATGTCTATTTTACTAGACAGTATGCAATATGCCTCTTCGAGTTTTCGTTCTATTGTTTTATCATCCGTTGATCCCCGAACGCGATCCCGGCTTAATTCCTTGAGCTCTTACTTAGATTTCAAAGCTCCAAACCACTTAAATTCATTCCATAATATCTATATAGCTCGAAATCACACCTACAAGGCATAAAATACACAATTAGTGCAAAACACTAGCGATTAAAGCGCAAACTCAACTAAAGTGCAGTAAATTAGAGTGTAATAATCGACTAAAATACGTAATTATAGCCTATCATCAACACCCCACACTTAAACCATTGCTCGTCCTCGAGCAATCAAACTACACTTTTTTTTATAGACACGACCTTTTTAAACAATTCTCCTAACTCATCACACCAAGAGTATTTAAAGTAGACTAAGCACAAAAGCGTAACATATTCACCTCAAGATTTGGCTCACAAGTACTACGCATTATTCACAATTCACCTACTTACTCTAATATAGAGGTCACTGACATTACCTTTCCTTCATGAATCAAGTGCCCTCACACAACAAAGAGAGTAGTTCCACATAATAAAATTTAAGAACACTTAGGAACTCAAGATAGAAAGAATTCAGTCACTCTCATAAATAACATTCATATGCCATAAAAGATACACCATAAGCTTGCCCGTAGTGTACTACTCCACTAATCGAGCTCATTCAATCTAGGATCAATTAGAATTTTGTTTGGTTGTAATGTAGGCTACGGGACGGGTATGATACATTTAGATATAAGAGTGACTACACCTCCCTAAGCACTTTAAAACATATACTTTAACATTCAAACCTCATACTTATGTCAAGCCAAACTCCACCTTCACATCAATATACATCAACTCCCAAATTATTTAAGCACAATTATATCAAGAGTCACCACTATCAAAGAATATATTTTTTTCATAGCAATGCAACTATTTTTTTTTCTTTTCTTTGTCAATTCGAGTGGCTCTTGCTCTTTCAAATCAGTGCACCTTTCTCCTTATTTCATTGGTTCCACTCAAAAGCCAAATCAACCACCCCACACTTTAACTTTTACAAAGTTCATAACAATTCAAGTGCTCATGAGAGGTTACAATGGTTCAAATATATAGTTAATTCAAACAAATGGGTAAGGCTTGTAATGTGGTTGCCAAAAAAAGGATTACAGGCTCAAATGGGTTAACTACGATACATAACAATTAGGCGGGTAAAGTATACATATCTGGCTCAACAAAGAAATGCCTATATCACTTTCTAGACTGAATAAAACTACTATTTCGCTTTGCAAACACACGGGGCAAGTTCTAGGCATCAAATGCAATGCACAGAATACAACAAACCTCACACACACATGGCACATAACTCACTCAGGATTGGATTCATGGACACTCTAGTCAAAGTAGTTAAGTAATTTTAAGAGCATACAATTTAAGTTATTTCTACAAGAGTCAAAAACTGAGCTTAAGTGTCACAGCCAAAGTACTCACTATTCTCAAGGCATAACAAAGTCAAGAGATATTGCTTCAATTCAAAACACAACATAATGGCTCCTACTCCCAAAAAAAAAATAACTACACCCGATTCAAATAAAACCCTTGGAAAAGAACCGTGGTTTAAAGAAAAACCAAGGGGTAATTATTACACTACCTAACAAAAGAAAATCTTTTTGTACTTTTTCTTTAGACTTAAATCCCTCAAGAAAATTGTCTAATAGATCCATCGTTGGGAAAAGTCCAATCTTTTCTATTTTAAAAAAAATTATTCAATTAAACTAACATAACTAAAATAGCATAGAAAGTCACCCAGTCAATCTCCTCAGCCCACACTTAAAATTAGGCATTGTCCCCAATGCACACCATAACTAATAAAAGGGTAAAAGAAACTCCCTGGTAGGCCAAAAGCCGAAGCATTAACAGCTCATGGGGTACTCAGACTTCTCCCAAGCTTGGTCCTTTGTGCGGGTACCTCATACTTAGTTCCAACCATTTGGTTTGTTATTGTATCCTTCCAATACCTTTGCTTTCCATGCTCCTAGAAAATAAAAAATTGACACTACAATAATACAATTAAAAAAATTAATACAAAAAATAAAAGAAAGCAGTAAAGCTGGGTTGCATCCCAACAAGCGCTTGATTTAACGTCGCGGCACGACGTGAATCACTTTCTGCCTCCACTTCGAACTTATGAATCGCACCCCAAGTTTTGCTTCAAGCTTATGATTATGCTCTTGGGGCGGTACAAATTCTTGCGAGCCAAAAATTAGATAGAGTCTTATGCACTTTTTGGCTCTCGACCGAGGAGTGTCACCTTGCCTAGACGGCCTTGAGAATTTCAAAATATAAGGCCCATCTACCTCTTCCTTGGACTCCTTTTTATGCTCGTAAAGATCCATTCCCATTTCACCGTCCGAACATAATGTAGAGAAGTGTTTGGAATGAGGTCCAACACGTTCCAATACATGAACTTCAAGATTTTCGACCTCCTCAACACCCAAAATACTAGAGTCAACTAAATTTGTATCTTCAACGTCCCTGGTTGACTTTAGTATTATTTCGTCAACATCGGCATCCTCAAATTCTAGATGGTTAGAGTGTTGGGGTTCTACTTTGGACCCCTCCATTGGCACCTCAATTTCCGTCTCTAATGCAAACTGCTCCTGGCTACTATCCATAATATTGACATATTGAGCATTAAAAGCTTCAACTAATTGACTCACTTGAGCCGCTAAGTTGTAAATAGTTTCATCTTGCCTTTCTATCTGCAGCAGTATTTTACTTTGTTGTTCTATAAGATACTTTAACATATCTTCGATCTTTTTTAGGTCAGCTTCCCGAGGTTCTTTGTTCCTATTATCCTCACAAGAAAACATAGAATCATCATAATAAGGGGCTGGGGGAAGATAGGAAATATAAGCACAACCGTGAAAGTGACAATCTTGACCACCACACATATCACACACATTCCACACATAAGATTGAGTTGGTGCACAAAACTCGCTCTCAAAAATATTTTGATAATTTTGCCAAGGGTGGTTTTCATCACAATATGCATAAGGAGGATTAAAAGTAGAATTACCAACATCAAACTTTCATAATTCCATGATGCCATGTTTTTTTTAAATCAACAAGTAAAACGAAAAAAGAAAAGAAAAAAAATAAATACAAAAAAATAAAAATAAAAGTTCAAGCTTGAAACCTAGCAATATGTACACCTACAGCTACACCGTTAGTTCCCCAACAACGGCACCAAAATTTGATCACGCCCAACTATGCCCTCTAAAAAGGACTCTGCGGACATTGCAAATATAACTCGAGTATTACACCCAGGGTCGAATCCACAGAGAGTTAACCTATCAATCACAATCTTTAGACCCACTAAACTCTTGAGAACCAATTTCCCAAACTTTTGAAACACAGTTGAAGGTTTCTTTACTAACTAAGATTGCAAGTAAATGACAAGTTGTAAACTAAAATGCTAAGGTTGTAAACAATGATGAGAAAAAGCTAAGGTAAAGATTTCCCCTATTAATGGAATCCCTTCTGTTTATGCTTCGTACAAATTGACCAACACACCTCTATCAATCATGAACGCTCATCTTACCGCAAATCTCTCCCGAGTAATCATAGTAATATACTCAATGCACTCTCCCGAGATACACTAGCTAGCTTTAATTAACACAGTTCACTTCAGATTGCACTCAAGGCTTCGTTATCCCTAATCCCGCCTTTAAACCCTCGATTATTGATCCCTCATATACTTTGGGAGTGGTGTTGTTCAACAATTACCTAAATATGCACTCTCTCCCGAGTTATGCATACTAAATAGGCATAGCTAATTGAGAGCTCTTCAATTAACTACAATAAGAACGTAGTTGAACAAATAGAGATTATACTACGGCTCAATTATATAAAAACATAACAAGAATTTATCCTACAAAAGGTTCTATCAAAACTTTAGATAACAAATTAGCTATTCATAATAGTATGTAAAACTACAATACTAAAAGTCATAACCAACAATGAAAAATAGGAAGAGGAAAGAAAAAACTTGTAGAAGAATTCCCAAGCCTTGCTCCTATTGTGTCTCTGCCTCCTTAGGTCAAACCTATGTCAAAAATATGTCCAATCCTTTTCTTGGCCGGCTTCCTTGGTTTAATATAGGGTTTAGGGCTTAAAATCCCGTGTTTTGTACCTTTGTCCCTGAAATTTACGCATCCTGCCGTGGTCGCGCCGGAATCGCGGCCAAACACCCTCTCAGATTCTTCAGTTGTCCGCGACTGCCCTCTACCGCGGTTCTGCAGCGGTCGCAGTTTTTGACCCTGTTCTATTTGGAATTTGGAAAAACGTAAAACTTGAAAGTTGTATCTCATTGAGTTAGCTTTCCAACCATATATTGTAGATCCCAAATGGAGTTCTGAGTAAAATATTATATCTATTTTACTAGACAGTGCGCAATATACCTCTTCGAGTTTTTGTTTTGTTGTTTTATCATCCGTTGATCCTCTAACGCGATCTCGACTTAATTCCTTGAGCTCTTACTCAGACATCAAAGCTCAAAACCACTTAAATTCATTCCATAATATCTATATAGCTCGAAATCACACCTACAAGGCATAAAATACACAATTAGTGCAAAACACTAGCGATTAAAGAGCAAACTCAACTAAAGTGCAGTAAATTAGAGTGTAATAATCGACTAAAATACGTAATTATAGCCTATCATCACGCGCCTACAGGCTACTGGTTTCTATACAATTTTTGAGCTTGGACGGATGCAGCTTGATTGGTCTCTCATCACGACCTTGGTAGAGCGGTGGCGACCAGAGACGCACACTTTTCACTTGCCCACTGGAGAGGCCACCATCACGCTGGAGGATGTTCAGGTTTTGTACGGGATGCAAGTAGATGGACGGGCCATAGCACTGCTCCAGTACATTAGATCCATGACGCGTGTACAATTTTTGGATATGATGGGGCATTTTACTGGTTATAGACCTTAGGGTGACGCTGGGGGCTGTCGCGTTGCTTTGTCAGCCATCAGAGATCAAATGGCGTTTTTGCACCCAGACATTACCGGCGAGACGGAGGATATCCATATTGAGAGATACACGCGGTTGGCGCTGCTCCTGCTTTTCGGGTGTGTCTTGTTCCCGAACACTTCGGGGAGTAAAGTGAGTATGCGCTTTCTCCATTATCTTCAGCAGCTGGATGGTTTACCCCAGTACAGTTGGGGTGCTGCTGTTCTCGCATACCTGTATAGGAGCATGTGTCGGGCGAGCATGGGCCCAGCGGTGGACATATGTGGTTTTCTGCCCCTCCTACAGGTGACAACATTTTCGAATACTCTGTTCATTTCTCCGAATTCTATATGGTCGAAATGACTCATAAATTTTACATCAACCTTTTATCTTAGGTTTGGGCCTGGCAGCGGATCATGCCATTGCAGCCACCTCTACCACCACTTGCGCCTGGTGAGGCTTATCTGTTTCTCCCTCTAGCTTCTAGGTAGATTCTACGGCGTGGGAACTACCAAGGGACCGATGCTCATCATAATCTCCCCCTTATCAGGGATGTGCTAGATATGCTGGTGGACGGACATGTAAATATGTACCTACACTTACTTGTTTTAAATTGAGTTGTGTTGCGTATACTCACTTTTATGTTATTATTTGGTAGTTCATCTGGACACCATACAATGACGAGTTGCTAGCTCAGCTGCCCTTTTATTACTCAGTCGATCGACTGCTTTGGAGCACCTCTGTCCCGATGATCTTCTTCGATATGGTTGAGTATCATGCCACAGAGCGTGTGCTTCGCCAGTTTCACCGTCCCCAACCTATACCGAGGGAGCCTGGATGGGTGGCTATACACTATCAGCGGGATGACCGTGCCAGGATGGACGATATATATATATGGGATGGCTAGAGCAGCAGGTCCATATCTGGAAGGAGCAGCGAGCTGACCGTATTCTGCCAGCACCTACATTTACCCAGGAGGCCACTATTCATATGTATGCGTCATGGTACCGCCATCACACTCGACTGATTATCGGGAACCCCATTCATGTACTTGGCGAGCGCTGCAGACCATACACCGGGAGCCACGAGGCACTGGTATGTTTTTTGGCTTATTAATATCGTATAATTGTGATATAGCGTTATTTCATTAATATTTTAAATATTTCACAGCCTATTGGGCATCATCACCTCTAACCACCCGGTGGTGACAAGTTTAAATCAAGGCAAACTCTTTCATCAGCAATCTGTTCGGCAAAAACTGCTCCAGAATAACCACCCGATGACTGGGGGTTATCCCTACTATGCACGCCCTCATTATTGGGAACGTCTTCCACCTTGACGTACATTTCCAATAATTTTATTACAATAAATTCCCTGTATTCATCCGGAATTCGCAAAAAATCTCTAAGAGTTTCATCATCCTCGATGTTAAACTCAAAATAATAAGCAAACCCCTGCGGAGTCACTGAATACGGAAATCTATCGATTATTTTAAGGTTAACCGAACGCCTCCTCTCATTCATTTTTTTACGCAACAACGATACCAATTTATCGTACTCCATAGTAAGCGGCAATTTAACATGACATTGTGGAGGTAAGCTATACCTCACAGAGTTATTCTCCAACACAACCTCACCCCCCCCCCAATATAGTAAAACTCTTATTTTTGCCACTTCAGACATTGTAAAAAAATGATTGGTAAGAAGAAGAGAGAAGTATGAACGTAAGTTTGAAGTAAAGTATTGAATGAATTTTCATAAAATTGAAACGCCTTTAAATAAGGCAAGTCCGACGTTGGGGTGTAGAATTTTTCTATGTAAAACGCAGTACAATACTATGTTTTATGCATTGAATTATTATTATGTCAGTTCATTATTGGTGGGGCCAAAAACCAGAGTAAAACGCAGTATTATACTGCGTTTTGCAAATTTTCTTAGTAAAACGCAGTATAGTACTGCGAATTACAAAAAAAAAATTAAAAGTAAAACGCAGTACTATACTGCGTTTTACTTTAATGGCTAAATTTCCGTTAAAGTAATTCGCAGTATAGTACTGCATTTTACTCATTTATGTAACTTTTTTTTAAGTAGTAGAAAAGTGTTTTTTGTCCAAAAAATCATCAAAAAAGTTTCGGTGGTCATACAGTAATTGATGTGCTATTCATAATTATTATTACTTTTGACTTTAGCACTCTATACCTATTTCCTCTCTGGTCAGACAAATAAAAATTAACTGAGATTTACATCGATGGTGTACTTCAAGAGAATCAGTGTTAGACTTCAAGAATAATATGTCTATTCCTCGTTGATAGTTGCGAGAGACAAACTCTCAAGTAAACTTAAACTAAATAATGATGTTTTGTTCATGAAATCTAAGTCAAAAGTTCTTTTCGATAAAAGCTCGAATTTGAAGCGTATACACCTACTTTGGACGCAAAATAAGAAATCATTTCAAAATTATTTGACTTAATTAAATTGACATAGAGAAATTATTTCAAAATTAGTTTTATAAGTCATTAGATTATAAGTGCTTTAGAAGTTGATGCTAAATATCTGTCTAAAAGTATTTTATCTAAAAATCACTGCTACTAAAATGACTTTTGAGAAGAAAAAAGAACTAAAAAAAAGGTCCTCAGTCTTTGATCAAAGTGAGGAGGATTAAAATATCTATGCAGAATACATAAGCGGCCCCCTAAGATTGGCCATTTTTTTCATTTGGACACGTAGGTACCTATTTTGATCTTTAAGTGAATACAAATTGTGTCAATTAAACAAACACTGCTAATATGGCAGTGTGTAATACACCACTTGTGTTGAGTGCGTGAGAATAAGTAGATTTTTTTTTCTTCAAGATTTTCCTTCAATCTCCTTCTTCTTCCTTTGTACCGCCACCATCTCCACCACTATAACAGTTGCTTCAGCACCATCGCGCTTCCTCCACCACATGCCAATCACTCTCCACCTTTCAAATTCAATTCCAGTGACCAAAAATTACAGTCAACACCAGAAATCTTTTTCAAGAATACACTTCACATTCAATAGAAAAATGGTCAACTAGGAATGAAAGAAGCGTTGTTTGCCGCATCACCAACACCACAAAGCCAAAGCCCGGACGAAAACCCACCTGAGGAACTAATGGTCGCCAACGAAGGACAATTGTAAGCGGTGATGGAAGTGGCTTTGCGGGTTTTAAAGATGAAGAGGACAAAGCTATTAGAGCACCTTTCTAGTGAGGGACGACTGCGGTGGTGGGTCTGGGTGCTGCTAGTAGAGGTGGCAAATCCATTTACTTGCTGAAAGTTACAAAAGATGTAGTTGAAAAGATAATGGTGATAATCAGCAAGAGTTGTTGAGTTATGAGTTTTCAAGTCGCGGCTGCAATCCAATAGTTCTGGCAATGTTCATCGGTAGCGAAATAGTGGGTGGAGAAAGTGACGAGCATCTCCAAGGGTCCTTCAAATTTGGCCTTTTTTTTCCGTTAAGTGACATATTTTTTTTTATTGGTCCTACTTTGCCATGTTGGCAGCAAGTGAAATACACACACTTTAATTTGTTTGGAGCTACAAAATATGTGTCTAATTGACATAATTTTTCTTCGCTTAAAGTGCCCAATATGAACTACTATTAGTTTACGTGTCAAAATGAAAAGAATGGCAAAGTTTAAAGGGCCACCTGTGTATTCAGCCCAATATCTATATATAAAAAACTTATGGAAGTCACCAATCCCCAAGTGACATCTAGACCAAGGAGATATGCCTAGTTTCTTTTCTTTTCCCCCTTTTTATGGATTATTATAATTAATTTTCCTATCTGTTTTTTTCTCCTGAACTTTAAAGCAAGTGTCCTAGAACAGATGTCATGTGATGACATGACGTCCTTAGATTTGTGTCGCGTTTATAAAAGTAGCGTACGTATGATACCGACCTTCTCCCTTATTATATATATATATATATATATATAATATAAAGTTCAGTTCATGTGTTAATACCACTTGTTTTTCGTCTGCTGCAATTTTTTCTTTCTCCGCAATCTCTAGTGTTGGATCCTACAGGTAAGCTGTTTCTCCCTTTCTCCCCGATCAAAATTATTAGAAAATTAAATCCATATAAAATTTCACCGGTTCTCTATTTATGTTTTATAGCAACGACTGTTTTTTCTTCTAAAAAGAATTTTGGATTTGGTAGTTCTTGAAGAGACTTTAGGATTTTTCTTGGTTTTCTGCTGTTGGTCTGTTAATTTCTTTTTTTACACTTGCGATAATATCCATGTATTTATAGAATCCGTTAAAAATACTTATTAACAAAATTTGTATCAGTAGCGAAATTGTTTGAAGTTCTTGATTGTTCTCTCGACCCTTTTAACTGACGTTATTTGCTTTACTTTTACATGCATAGACTTGAGAAAAAAGGAACATGATGAGTATCTGGCAGGACAAAAGTCATTTTTTGTGGAAAATATTTTCCAAAAAAAATGCTTTCTTGATAATTGATCCGTGAATATTTTTTGGAAAAATATATTAGAGATCTGTAATAATATTTTTTTGATCAGATAAAGATAAGTAATAATATTAACAAACCGGGCATTGTTTTGATGAAATATCGAGCATTACAAATTGATAATAATGTGCAAGTGTTAATTGGAGCAAGTGATATGAATTAAAAGTTAGGATAAGTTTCAGAAAATGATGTCCAGAAGTTATTTTCTCCCTTTATGATAGAATAGATAACCTAACCCCAGAAATGACTTTCCGTATGACACGATAACACCAGAAATGACTTTCGTCATTCTAAACGCAGTGAAAAGCAAAAGACCGCCTTTTGATATTTTCTCTTCATATATCTGGTGTTTGCTGTGATTACTATTGCTGACAAGCATAATCTTTTAGATTGATCATTTGTGATATTTGCTACTCTGATGCTTGTCATATAACTTCGTTCTGTAATTTTAAGATGCTTTGAAGAGCATTATGTGATTTTGGTAGTTGTAACATTATTCTTTATGTAGGAGCTCTTCTTCGTAGGAAAAGATACTGTAATAGTTCCATATCGTCTTGTGTATATTTGCAATGTTACTTTACTTTGTTTTTCCCTTCTTTAGTTGACCATTCCTTATGGCCTTTCACTGATGAGCTTTAGTCAACTCTGATTATTCCACCCCCTTTCCCCACCACCTAAAGAATCAACAAAAATTCTTCGTTGCATTCCAATTGTTCACTTATTACCACTTCCAATGTTTGAACAAGCTGCATTCTTTTGGTTAATGGTTTCAGGCATAATGGGTCGGTTAAGTCGGACTATCTATGTGGGCAATCTTCCTGGTGATATTCGTGAGAGAGAAGTAGAAGATTTGTTTTACAAGGTTAGTTAGATAAGTTACTTGTTTGCTGGAAGGACATATTTTCTGCAATTTGATATGTTATAACTAAGTTATACATTTACCTTCAATTTGTTTCTCCTTTTATGTTGGCTTACTTCTTGTCATTTAGAAGGGCGCCAGCGAGTTCCATGAGAACTTGCGCTCTTGGGTTGATTGAAAGAGGAATAAATTTGTCTAAAAAAGAGGGAAATTTGGGGGTTAAATGCAAGGATTCATTCTTCTAATATGTTTTATATCTGGTGGCATCTTTGTAAGCTGTGCCTAAGTGGATTAGGAAACCTTGTGCATTGTCTATCTTTCTTGGTCTTCTCAGGTCTCTTGCCTTTCATATTAAACTCTTAAAGTGATAAGAGGTGTATAGTCTAACTTCACGCTTAGTCTTTCAGTTTTTTTTTTTTCTTTCAGCTTTCTAAAAGCCCCTGAAAGTCATCTAATTTGGCACTTTTGGGATCATGCTCTTTTGCTTAATGAAACATCTGGCCGCTTTACAATATACATGAATTTTTTTCTGAGGAAAGATGACTTATTTTCAATTTTTAATATAGATTCTTTCTGTTGCTATATTTGTCAATTACATAATTCCTTTTGGTTCATTCTGAAGATGGTTGACTAAAGGTCATTAAAATTTATGGGTTTTTTTATTACGTGTTGGCTAACCTTTTTGGTGTTTGGACCAGTTTATTTGTCAATTCTCCCCTCTCTTTTTTTAGTTACCTATGCCAAATTGCTAATCTTGTGAATTTCCTGCAGTATGGGCATATCGTGGAAATTGAGTTGAAAGTTCCTCCTAGACCACCTGGTTATGCATTTGTAGAGGTGAGTTCTTTGTTAGGAATTGAATCATTGAGATGTTAGTTATTCCCTTATTGTATTGGCGAATAGCTCAATTTTCTGCATATGTTTCTTCATGCTACATCAGGTTTGATAGATCTCATTGTTGTCATTCTTTTGTACGTTCCAGTTTGAAGATTCTCGTGATGCTGATGATGCCATCCGTGGGCGCGATGGCTATGACTTTGATGGACATCGATTACGAGTTAGTTGTCCCCCCCCCCCCCCCCATCTTTTTGGTGATGTGTGGTATTTTTTTGAAGTCAGATTATGTTCACCACTGTTGTTGTTTATTATGATTTATGTAGGTTGAACTTGCTCACGGTGGGAAAGGATCATCATCATATGATCGCCACAGCAGTTATAGTAGTGGGAGTCGTGGTGGAGTTTCTAGGCGCTCAGACCATCGCGGTTAGCCTGATTTTAGTTGTGTTATCATAATTCCTTGCGTCCTCGACATTAAGCTATTTCATATAGTTATTATTATTTCATGCTAAAATAAAAACTTTGCAGTTCTGATCTCTGGACTACCATCTTCTGCTTCATGGCAAAACTTGAAGGTTAGCATGTGTTAAGTTATCTTGTTATGATCAGTAAAGATTTCGGGAACTTGCGAGAGATTTTGATCAGTGTGGTTTCTTTTACTTGGTATTGCTAGGATCACATGCGCCGAGCAGGAGATGTCTGTTTCTCTCAAGTTTTTCGAGGCCGTGACGGTTAGTTAGGTTATTGAGGCAGTTTTTATAGTTGCATTTGTTCAATTCTTAATGATTTTCATTAATGGACATATCTTCCCAGGAGGGGAATGTACATTGGTTTCTAAGTCATACTAGTATTTTACACATTTTGCTGGGGGGTGTCTAAACAGGTATGTAACATAACAAATTAACACGTGAGACAATCAGGTTACTTCTTGATCAACTGGTGCTTGTATCTTACAAAGAAAGACTCGAATAGCATGGTACTGGGTAGAATGTCACTTGTCATAGGGCAAATACTTCTGGAAATATCGTTAAACAAATATATTAAACAATTTCTCTTATTCAGTGTTTAGGGAAACAGGTGTTAGATCAAAATCTAAATGAATGCTTATTATTTATCTGACTTTGAAACTAGACATGTTTAGGTTTGAAATCAAACAGGATAATGGTTGATTTTCAACAAAAACCAAGGGCCTTCCCATCTCAATACTTCCATTACAGCTCCTTTGTTCCTTTTTTTTCCGATTGATCAGTAAAAAGAAATATTTAGAAGCAAATCAAGATGTTTAGTCTGGGTATTTTCATTGTTTATTCAGCTTCAATATATTAATTTTTGATTGTTTGAAAGTGTTTATGATGTTTTAGGGCGTAAATGATTTTTTTAACACAACTATGTTTCAGAATAAGATCTTCAGGAAAAATCCAAACACATAATTTGCTTTCCGAAAGCCAAACACTTATACCATAATCGAAATTCAGTGATCATCTTAATATCACTGATGTCCGCAATCAATCGCATTGGGAAATTTTTGGAAAGTAGTCTGAGGGGAAAGAGAATTTAATACCCTAAAGTGTTCAAATCTTTTCTAGAATATAGTCAAGCTAATTTCACAAAATATAAAAAATATTCTTGCTTACTGTTCCAGTAGTTCCTTTATTTTCTTAAACTTCCAAAGACAGCAAGGGTCAGATAAATTCAGAATAAAGTCTACATTAATGCCAATTACTTGAATCGAAAGGATTAGAAAAGCCATCGCATGCATATAAGATCACTTACAAGACCTGTACGCTGTCTGACCTGATATTTCATTTTGCTCAAAGATAAATTTTGGTGAAGAAAAGCATTTACCAATTGAAACTCCTCAAGAACATCTAAAGGCATTACCTCATTAAGAAGTTATTCTGTGGCTTCTAATTTCTTTAGCGCAGTTTAAATAAAAGTTTTTAGTTGGGGAGGAAGCACTATAAAGATCAGTTAGCTAACACTTCTCTTATCAGACACCATATATAATGGGGCACTTAGTGTGCAGTCTATTTTATCTTATTGCACTAGATCTCCGTGCATCGCTTTCATGTAAGGCTCGTGACTATTAAAGAAAGTGTGCCTACTCTTTTTGTCCTCCATTCTTTCTAGTCAGTTAAAATTTCAATGATCTGTAAGCATTGCAATGGAAGCGGTTGATGTTAGCTACTGCTATTTTTGCAGGTATGAGGGGGATTGTGGACTATACCAACTATGAAGATATGAAATATGCGGTAGGCTAATAAAAGCTTTAAGTGACTTGTTTTAATCTGTAATATCACATCATTGGTTCTTCTTCTCCTCTGGAATAATTAAGGTTTTCTGGTTTAATTAATTCCTTTTTCCTTTGTCAGTCTCCTCATTTATCTCTTTTTTTGTTTGTTTCTTTTGCAGATAAGGAAACTTGATGACTCTCTCTTTCGCAATCAGTTCTCTCGAGCGTATATTAGGGTCTGCTCCCTGTCAGTAGGAGAAATCCTGGATCCAATATTGTGTTTATGCATTAGTTTAACTCAGTTATCTACTCTTTAGGTGGAGGAGTATGATAAGAGACGTAGCTATTCCAGGAGCCCAAGCCCATATTATTCAAGAGGCAGAGTTTATTCAAGAAGCAGGAGTCCTCGACGGAGCTATAGCAGCCAGAGCAGAAGGTTTAGTTTCTGACTATCTTTTCCTTTACCTTCAGAAAATTTAGCATGTTTACTAAGTCATTCGGCAGTGTGTCTCCTAGGGGTAAATACTCTCGTCGCTCCGCGTCTGTCTCGCGCTCAAGGTCTTTTTCCCCTGCTCGCTCTGTTTCTAGGTACTTTCTTTGTTTCACATCAAGGTTTTAATATTTCTCTTATGCTTTGCTAAATTAATCTCGTTTTTTAAGTATAGTTAAAACATAGTTTTCATAGTCCTAATTCATGCTTTGTAGCATATGAGCGTGTCTTATTTGAATTCTTTTTGCAAGTCCGTTACATGTAATCTACCTTAATTGCTAGGTGCTGTGTGCTTAGTATGTTCTTCTTAGGATCCTCCTTTACATTCGTTTGAGCAATATCCCTTTTTGGTGGTGTTTTTGTGCTTTATTTAATGGAAATTCTATATGAGGAATCAGCAGTATGACTATACAGTGGAAAACCTATGTTGATTTGGGAGTCTCTTTTGTTGTTTAGATGTTCAGCTCCTGTTATCTTCGTGGTTTTGATTGGTTAGGGTAATGACACCATTGTTGGAGAAAGTATACAATTTTCTATCCAGTTGAGTGTTTTTTATACTTATCTGGAGAATGAACATCAAAGTTTCTTGGAGCTTTTGTTTGCTTTTTCTTCTTTCTGCCCCATGCAAGGCTTTAGACCACAGTTTTGTTTTGTTGTGTTTCAGTGGCTCTGTCTGGTTAGATGATCAAGCACTTCTCATTGTTTGAAGTTCCATTTTCTGGAGATATGTAGAGTCAAAAAGGCTCACTGTGTAGTATCACCAGAATGTATAGAATTAGACATCTAAAATATCTCTTTTATTTTCGAGAGCTACAGAAAGATAGATTAGTACTGGAAATTAGTAGGAATAGCAATGACCATATAATTATATAAAATTGGGGAGGATATGAATTGGATGCTTCGTGTAGATAGATGAGGAATTGACAATTTGGTGCTATTAGAATTACTAAGAATATAAGTTTTAGATTGGTCTGGTATGTTGGTAGTTTTGAAGCAGCAAGGAATCAGAGAAACCGAGTCCTTATTCGACGAGAAGTTATTTCTAGCCTGCATATTTCAAATAAAAAGTGACATGGAATGAGGAGATAACCCTTTTGTGAGAATGAGAGTATGAGATGATCTACCTCTTTATTGCCGAAGATGGATGGATTTGTACCTTCTATTCTGTAGGATGGGGGTGTAAGGGAGGAATGGTTAAAGAGCAGACCAGCAAGAGAATTTGTGGGTCATTTCTCTTTTGGGTGGGGAGGGGGGCTGGGTTGGAGTTGAGAGCCTGACTGTTAGGGACTTCTCGTGGTTTCTCATTGAATTATCTTCTGGTTGTCATTGAGTTTTGAGGATGGACTTTGTAAGTTTAGGCACTTCTAGTTGAATGATTTGATATACTTACTGTGGTTAAGACAATTTGATTTTTCAGACTTGAAAATTGATTTCCAAAACCATTGGAGAATGACTTCCCGAAAGAACTCTGAAGCATTATTGGTGGGATGAGACTAAATTTTCTTGTCTAGTTTTCTAAAATTCCAGGAATACTTGAGATGCAATTTCCTCTTTCCATTGTTCTCTTCTTCCTCTCCCCAATCTTTTTGATTCGGTTTTTCTTCAGAACGAATTACCAGCTTTATGGTTAGTAAGATGATTACGAAGATTGCCTTTTTTTGTTTTGTTTTCTAGATCTTGCATTTCGTGGCGATCTGGGGATTGCTTTTTAGGCAGGTGATGTCCAATGGTGCTCAAATTCAGGCAACTCGCTTGGATGTGGCAGTAATCTGTTTTAGTGGATGAGCACCTCTGGTAAACTCAGGATGGTAAACTGTATTTTAATATGGTATTAAGGTGGATCTTACTCAAAGCAATATATCAAATTGTTTTTGGGCTAATCCCGAGGGTTCTGAACGTGGGAACACTATTGAATAGACAAATAAAAACTTAATTTGTTTTTTAGAGCGTGGGGGGCGGTGCATGCATTTGTATGGTATGACCTCACAACTTGGACGGACAATCTCCAGGAAGTGCGTTGCGATTGGTTTTTGTTTCAATTTGATCATGTTGGTTGATTGATATTATAGATTGCTGGCAGCTGTTGCTAACTACTTTGATTGTGGACGTGGAAGTAGCATGGATTCATTTGGATCAAAGGTCGTTCTGGAACCTTTTGGCTACAGAATTCTACTGATATTAACTAGAATTGTTTGTGGGATTTGTGCAGATCTCAATCACGATCCAGATCTCCACTGTCACCTGTAAGTAGAACTAGCGTCATATCTCGTTATGGATAATGCAGTTCAACTATGCTTTATTAAATCGCGTATCTAAGTTATGCTTTCACAAACTTTGTTGTCTTGTAGCCACATCGTCGGAGGCATGCAAGGAGCCCAAGCAGGAGTCGGAGCAGGAGCTTCTCTTATTCTCGTTCATCGGTATGTTTGAATAGTTATGGTCTGGTTTCAGTGTTAATATCATCATTAGACCTATTTCCATGTTCCTCATATGAGGATGGTTATGTGCAGGGGATATCCGACTGAGACTTTCCAAGAAACAAAGGGCAAACTGAAGCCAAATTCAGTAGTACTTTGCAGACTTGTTGGATGTTAAGGGAATTGGCTTTTAGCTTAATGTTTACTTTCGTTAAATTCTTCAGTTGTCACATTTAGAAATCAAGCTTTGAGTTCTAGCTAGCTAGTTGCACTTCCTAGAAACTGTTTTGGGTTAATAGCCATGTATGCCTTTTGAACTGCTGAGTGAAAATTGAGGACGATTAATATGTGTTATATTTTATCTGTGATTGTCACCCATTATCAAATGTTCTCATTTAAGCCATATGATCTGTGGAGAAAAACTGGCAGCCGGGTGGTGACAACAAGACATTTGCTATGTATGTGTGAGTTAGACATATATCACGCGTTGGAATGCTGCTGCTGGAATAGCCTGGTAATTTGACTTGGGGAAGATATATGGTGTTGATTCCAAAAATAAATTAGATATAAATAGGAATAATTAGCTGATGGCATGTAGTTCAGTCTCCCAAAAAATCACTCGACATAGAAGGAAAAGAAAGATAAAAAGCATACTGAGATGCCTGTCAAAATTTTCATATTTAGTTCAAAAAGAGGTACTAAAAGATGTTTGATTCACAACAGCACATTATAAAAACGCCTCCTTATTTTATTTCTAAAAAAAAATAAAAAAAAATTACCATTTGACTATGATCACTTGTTAACCAAGCACACCTTACAGTGGTACCTATAATTATAAAAATGAGAAAACTGTGAAACTAGATAAGAAGAGAGACTTTTTTATTGCCTTCAACAGATTTGGAGTCAACAAACGGCGCCATTAGCTAGAACGACGATTATGTGCCACTTTTCAATTCTGAATTATGTCTTGACAAGGGAAAACGCTTTCTCATAATGTTAATTTAGGAAATATTTGACAAACTACAACAATGAAGTTCTTGTAATGTTTGGTGTATGACGGAAAATAAATAATACAAAGACGAATGCAAATGTAAATACATCAATCTTGAAAACTTTTCAACAATTATTTTACTAATTATGAAGCGAAGCACTTAAAACCAATTCTTATGTTTTATAAAATGTAATTATTCATTGTAATTTTAATATTTTCTTCCTCTTTATTAGTTTTTTTTTTGTAGTTTTAAGTTGCAAAAAGTGGTTGTGTGTTGGAATAAAGCCCAGTAGGCACGTTTTTGCGAAAGTGATGTGCCTCTCCAACAGGTGTGGTAGGTAGGGGTGTACATGGATCGGGGTGGTTCGATTTTTACCAAAATCAAATCAAACCAATTATATCGGTTTGGATTGGTTCGGTTTTGTCGGATTTTTCGGAGTTTTTTGTTACATGAATATTATTTCAATCTTACTTTGTTAAAATTATAGATAAAGCTTTGATAAGTGAATATATGTTTAGTAAATATGGAAAAAATTGACAAACATATGATCTATTAAAATATTCTAATGGGAGAATTTTTTTAGTAACACGTGATAGTTATTTTCTTAGTCATCTAACAATAATTTTTTATTAATTTACTGCTTTCAAGGTTAATACATGAGAGAATCCAAATATTTCTACATTTTCTAAAGAAAATTTACTATAAAGTCTTAAAAATATAAATAAAATTTATATATTTATATGTCAGTTTGGTTCGAGTATTTTTACTCAATACCAAATCAAGTCAAACCAAACCTAATTGAGTTTTTTAATCGATTTGGTGCGATTTTCCGGTTCGGTTTGAACACCCCTAGTGGTAGGCAAGTTCTGCCACAGCCTCGGGGTACGGAATGGAATCATTTGGTTGACAACTCATGTGGAATTGTGAGACGTGCCCAATTTTGCTGAGAGTAGAAAGGCGCAACAAACTTCACCATCTACTAAGCCCATTCTTTAACATCCAACCACTTTATTACCCCCACTTGGTTACAAGCCCCCGTTACAAGGCTCGGTAATTGACTTCACCTAACTAATTGCTTATATAATCTTGTCCTTTTTCGATGTGGTAGTTAGAATTATAAAAAAAATCTCTAAACATAAAAGGAAGCAAAAGCACAATGAGATCCCTCTCAATTTTGTCATATTTAGCTTAAAAAGAAATATTAAGAAGATGTTTGATTCACAACAGCAGATTATTATGAATACTTCCCGAATTTTATTTCGTTAAGAATGATTTAATTTTCACCATTGGCCTATGATCACTTGTAAAGCAGATAATGGCTAAAAACTAAAGGAAAATTTTGGTGAAACTTTCCAATACTATTCCATAAATAAGAACATTTTGAGATCTACATTCTTACGTACCAAAAGTAGTCCTTATAATTGAACATTATCTTTTCTTATGTTTGGCTCCTCCCGTAAGGAGTTGCGATAATAAGCATTATCTTATTCAAAGTATACCAAATAACCATTATCTCCACTATAAAATGATTAAAAAGTCTAGTATCTTCAACACTTATTCCTTGTCACCCCTGGCCCTGGGGCAAGGATGCAGTTGGTGCTCAACCATAGAACCAATCTGAGCAGCTTCCTTCAGCCAAAACAATATTTTGGTTCATCATTCACGTATTATGTCAAACCATTTACCAAATTGACAGAAATATGTGTAACCAAGCACTGCAGATAATAGAGGCAACCACTAGCTTGAACTTTTGCCATTAACATTGTGATGTTATTTATAACCCACATGGCACAGAAACAAGAGGACACCACCGCCCCATCACACAACCCATGGCCATAAAAAAGGGGTCATTTCATGGCCACAAAACAGTTTGAACCTGCCAGATTGACAAGACTCCAACCATTATGATTGTTTTCTCAAACATACATAAATTGGGTTCATTTCACAGTGATCACAGTTCTCATCAAAACAGCACAAGAAATTCATGACCGATTCTGGGATGGCATCCTCCAAGATCCATGCCTCGGGCGGTAGCTGCCAGATCGGCTACCAGTATCAGACCCAACACCAGTGTGATGAAAGGGTCCCCAAATAGGATCTCTGTCAACCTGACTCAAGGGGAAGTCAGGCAAGTGTTCCCGTTCCCAATATCTGTTGGATACAGGATTTTCTGCTTCTTGAAAGTTTCTTCCTGAAGAACCTGAAGGATAGAAGTAGAAGCCACCGGCCTGATCAGATGATGAGGCAACTGGCCCTACTTGAGCCATCCCTCTATGACTGCTGGATCGTCTCGTAGCAGACATAACAGGAGCACGTACAGCTGGTGAATTACTTGGTTGCTGAAAATATGCTTGAAGAGCCTGAACGCGGTCACGGGTCCGAGCTGCGCTTCCAGGATAAGGAGGTATCATTGGTGAGGCAACTGAACTTCCAGCTCTAGCAGCAGAACTGCAAAAGCAAAACAAAATCAAAAATCTGAAATGAGTACAAAAACAGCTTTCCTCCTTCCCCTATTTTGGTGTTTTTCTCAAGTGATCTCAAACAAGAAAAATTTTAATCAAAGTTTCAAGTCTTTTTCCTATTTAATATTTCCTCCGCCCCTCACCCCTCACCCCCACCCAAATCAAAAATAAAAAGGTTAAGGGAACCTTCCTTTTTGAGGTACAATTAAAACCGACATTTAAATAGGATAGATAATAATTTGAAAAGAAACAAATTAATTGCCAGTGATTCCACATATCATACCCGTGACTAACAAGGAATGGAGGGACAAACGATCCTGGTCTTGGGATATCTGCATTGGTTCTGGCAGCTCTCTGAGTAACAGAGGGAATCAAGGACTGATCAGCAGTACCAACACGACTGCTTGTCACAGGGAAAGAAGATGAATGATGGTCCCAACTATGATAATGCACATCCATTCCTGGGAAAGCATAAGAAGCAGGCATCTCACTGGGAACAGATGGACTATTCCAATGATTGTTGAAATTAGGACCATCATTGATACTTCCACTCGAATTTGAGGATGATGGGTGAATTCCAACATAGGCAACATATGGGCATGGATGAGCAGCAGATGATACAGCCGTGTGTTCAGCAAATATAGCATGCTGACCGAGAAGATCATGATCTATAAAGTAGAAATGAAAACTTTCTCATTATTGAAGCATGACAAAAAGATTTAGCACTGTAATTCAAAGAGTCAGAAATCTTACATGCACTAGATGAAAGATCCCCTTCACTGCAAGCATGTAATTATAGGTTAGGAAGTATTATTAGAAAATAAAAGAAGAGAAGCAAAAGAAAAAGAAAGGGCCTAGACATGACACAAGCAGCAAAATCTACAGCAAAAGCAAGACGGGAGAAAAACAACCATACCCCATGAACACCAAGAAAATAGAGGGATAATTCTCATCATCAGATCTTAGCTTTGTTTTCTTTGTTCAAATTAAATAAAACTCAATGGCCGGCACATAGTGTTCGCTCACTGATTAGCAAGCAGTCACAGAACAGAAAGTATTAGGATCCGCAGTTGGGCTCTAATTTCACGAGGATTAATAGGATATACGGAAGTCCTAATTATGCTTTCTGTCCCATGTGATACACCAAGAAGAACTAAAGATGTTAATTTGACTTATGCATTACATAAGTTGCAGTGGAAAAAAATATTAATGTTGTAATTGAATCGAAATTTTTTAGTTTAATTTGTAAAGAAATCATCAAATCGAAGTTTAAATTTGATTACGTAAATAAAATTGACTCTGGAACCTGTAAGAAGTTATATAAAATAATATTATTAGCATAATGGTGTTGAACATTTCATCCAACAGGAAAAGAGTGATAAATTGGAGCAGATTAGATGATTTTCTATGTAAGCCTTAATTGGATAAAAAAAGGCAATACCTTGCTCCCACTTGAACTTGGTCCAGCCTTAGTTGGCTCACATGTTCGAAACTTGGAGGAGTGTGAACCTGCTCCTCTACCCTGTTCCAATTTAAATATCAGGCTCCCAACGACCGTATCCCCTATTCACACATCCAATTTCACCCTTTACAACCTGCCCTACATTGCTCCGCCCAGCCAGCTTCGTTATGTTCAATCTCTTTTGCTTTTATCAAATTAAATGTTTTTAGTTCATTTTCCTTTACAACCATCCCACCTAGTTATGTAAATTCCTTCTTTTATCAAATTAAATATTTTCTTCCGCTCCTTTTTTCCTCAATCAGCTTGTACTGCACTGCCCAGCCCCTCCAACAACCTAAGAGTCACATAGGACCATCCGATTAAAGCTTCCACACCCCTCGCCAGCCAATTGCAACCCCTTACTATTTGTCCAAACGAAATAAATTCTAATTTTGGAAGTACAAAACACATCGCCGATGAGCTTGCAGCTTGTATGTAAGCCCCTTTTTCAGGTGTCTCTTTCAGGGAATGTTATGCAGTTACAATTCTAGCCTGACAGTCTAGATAGTACAGATTGCAGTAATTCTAGAGGACAAAAATACGCAGTACCCTAACCATTTGTGACTCTCCCTATTGTTTGTTCAGTTAAAAGTTGTACTTTTACTTCTTTTTGTGGACAAGTGTACTTCCATTTGATCCACTTGAATTTAATGCTGAAATCTAAGAGCTTCTTATATTCCTTATCCGGACATAAATCAAATTAGCTAGCATCAAAATGAGGCAAAAGATGTGATAATCTCAACTCATTGTCCCATCAAAAAGAAAGAAACGATCTGAGGGCATATCATACTTCAAGGCCCTTCAAAACATTGGGATCCTTACACACTTGAGGCTAATTAGTCCCAGTAGGAAACCCATCAACATTGTGGACTCAAATTAGCTCAATGGGCCAGTTTTTATAACTAGGAAGATGTAAAATGTTCTAATGAATGGTTTATTTCCACCGCACACAGTGTATTCAAACTCAGCTTGTAACTCAGCCTCAATATGGCAAAGAAAGAAAACATAGCAATGGTGCTATAGCATTTGCAGTATGTACAGAAGCAAAGAGCAAAAGTATTGTTCCTTCAACTATGTAGGGAACTGATGAAATCTACCATGGTATCACCAGTATCTCATCTCTACAAATCCAACATAACTGATTCCTTCCACGTATAAGTTACCTTCATTAACTGGTTTAACAGAAAGAATACCAAGTAAACCACTGATTTAAAAAGAAGAAATTTAAGTAATTTTTCATAGTAAAGGAAAATTACTGATGAAGAAGAACATCCAGAAGATGACTATATGCGTTAATATCTTAATCGTAAGTAAAAGTTGCATCATGTATCCGATCTATTGATGCAGACAGAAGACAAACTAATCCTATAAAAAAACTACTTCGTCAACCAAAAAGTGAAGGAAACAAAGCCAGTGTATACAGGCATGTTGTACTAAAAATGATCATTGAAAGTTCTTGCACTATGCTCAATCCACATACACCATGAAAACCAAGAACAGCTAACTGCCAGAGAATGATCCATCTTTTGTATGCCAAAGTTCATGGGGCCATTTACTTGGGTTTTTCACTTCTATGAGTTTGGATTATAGATTAATCACTGGTGTATATGCACATGATACACTAGCCTATCCGACTTCAAACTACAAGTATCGCAGCATTCTCGTTCAAGACTATATAAGCAGACAGTACAATTTCAACATTACAAGCTCGCCTAATGAGGCAAAATCATCAATAACAAATTGTGAATGAGTTAAAAAACACAACTGATCTCTACCATAAAATGAGTAAAATCGTTTCTTACTCAAAAGACGATGGCAGCCGAGTTAATCCACTAAAAGGACACCAGTGAACTCCAAATGACTGCAAAACCTCGTACAGGACATACAACGTTTAGTAAGTAAAATTTAATAATTGGCTTGAGAAGAAAAACAATCAACAATAAACAGATCACAGAAAGAAAAGAAAGGCAAGAGAAAAGCAAAGTTATATTTAGGCACTAGCAATGCACCAACAAATGTTCATGAGCCAAGCAGGACTTCTCTTTTTCTTTTTAATGTTTTTCCTGTAGCAACAGGAAAAACACTAGAAGGAAAAAGAATTTGACAGGACAAATGGAACTTTACACACACCATAATAAAAAAATGTTTTCCCTGTAGCAATGGACAGAAGAAATGGAGCTTTACACACACCAATTAAAGTAGTTTCTTGCTACCAGAAATAATTGACAAATCATTGAAAACGAAAGTCCTCACACCCAGGTCCAATTTTATAGTAGTCAGTGTTATATCAGTAAACAGAGCACCAACTCGCTCTTCTAATGTACATGCTTCCTATGTCCACATATTCTTGTAAGAATCTTGTGATTTGTGTGTGCATGCCACTGAAGGAATTGACGTCCCCTTGCATAAAGGCGACCCCAAGTTCACCTAGGCATTGTGTTGTCAAATGGATTTTAATGATGCGATAGAATCAGCAATTCTGATGGACAGAAATATAGATAACATTTGTTGACAAAATACTAAGACTCATGGGTTTATACAAATTCAATCTCATAACATGCTGGAATTCTTCAGGCAACTGATTCAGAATACCAGTGTAGGTTTACCCTTTCAGTAAGTTGCTGCAGATGACTTTGTGGTAATGTGAAAGATCAGGATATCTCATATTATGGCTACAACCTAACTGTTTCAGGTAAGTTTTGGAGACAAGCCCAGGACGGTAAGTTGCGGAGGCAAATAACCTATGTGTGACATAAATTTCAGACAGGACATCCAGACAAAAATCTATCATACTAATCAAAGAAAAAGAAGGAATAGAATGTTCCACAAACCACTTCAATAGGCCGTTTGTATTAATCATGTTATACAATCATAAATTGTCAAACTCAGAAAACTGCAAACTTATATATCAGAAAAGACTTTCCTCAAATTGTTTAGAATTGGTGGAATACAAATTAACAGTCCTAAGCTCAAAGAACTTCATTTCTTGTTAACAAGAAGAGATTAAAGCAACAAAGAAGAGGTCTGGATGGTTGAGTACGGACATCATGACAAGGAGATGCGATTAGGCAATAATCTCCGAAACATAGTAAGCATATATAAGCAAAAACAGAACTGAAAAGGCAATCAAGAGTCAGATAAGGCAAGTCCATCTACTTCTTTAATACTAATCTTCAATCAGTTCCCAGTAGGAGAACCACATCATCCAAAAGAAACTTATGAAGACCAGATAAAGGAACGTACAATGGCCCCACATTAAAACCAGGAGAATAAAACTTTTTATTAGTAGTTACTGATAGGTTAGATTGACTATTAGATTACTGAACAGTGGGTAATAGATGACTCATCTTTACCATTTCGGCGTAGCTCAGATCATATAGGTCTTCATCATGGGCCCAATCATCCATGTTGAACTCAGGTAGGGGACGACAACCACCGGCATAAAGCCATTGACCTTTCTCAATTTTCCGACAGTTGGGACACTGCATTTGTCCCTTGATGTTAAAGGCAGAACCAATGCAATCTGCATGCCATAATGGAAAGTTGTCAACAAGATGAAATACACCCACTTAATTCTAAATAAGGAATTGTTAGAGAATGTCAGAAACAAAAGTTACTACACTCAGTAGTCCCCAGCTTCTACGCACTAATACGTTCAACAACAATAATCTTAGATACCAACAAGAGAGGTTAGTGCACACATTTGTTCCTCCCCCCTCCCCCCCCCGCCCCCCAAACACATGATAAGGTTCGTTCATCCTAGATTTCCCAAAGTTACACATCAAGTGAAGCTACAATAGAAAATGGTTTATGAAAGGAAGTTACAAGAAAGATAAATGGCTTCCACCATTAAGCAACTGTAAAATAATATCAAAGAAGTGAATAGCGGATACAAATTGCAGAGAACAACGTATAAATTGCTAGACTCAGGGTTCATTTTAGAAAGGCAGCAATATTAGAATAACTATCTCACAACCGAGGAGAATACAATAATAGCCACATTTGCCAGAATATCTCTCCTTTTTTTTTTTGATGAAGTAAGAGAGATATCATTAAAAGGCATCAAGAAGATGCAAAATAGATAGTGCTAGTCCAAAATGTGCTTAAACACTGAGAATAAGTTTACGGATAGACACCTTGTTTCACATAGGCGCATTGATGCGCATTGGCGTAGGCACGAAGTCGCTAGCGCGTACGTCTCATCTGAACAATAAATGTCACTAGTATACTGATAACTTAGTTTTTATGTAACCAATATGCATGAATATGTTAGTATTAACTATTAAGCACAGACATCACAATAAAAAGTCACTAAATTTGCATTAGAAACTTAATGCTGCTTTTTTGCATTAGAATAAGAAATTTAAAATGGTTTAGACCTTGATATATATGATTCGTATTACGTAAATTACTTTTATCGGTGCTATTAAGTAAATTCACTTGATTGTGATTCTCTGAATTCCTTAATCTTATTATTTGTGTTTATAGATATTTTTCTTAAATTACATATAACACAAATAACAAAATTTGTCTCTTTCTTCAATAAAGGGTGCACACTTAGTTGTGCTTTGTACTTAAAGCCCCAATAGATATAAACACTTTTATAACCTTTTTGCCTTCTACAACATTGGTATTCATTCATTGTACTCCTAGCTATATGCCTAGTTAATATGAGGTGTAAAAAACGATATGGCCCAACGATAAATTTCTATTTGCAAAGGGGAAAATTTGGGTTTGACTCCACTATATGTGCCCCAGATCGACTCCACAATAATAGAAACTGATCTCTGTGACCAAGTTCGGCGTGGGTTTTCAAGAAGCTAGAATATTAGACGTAAAAATGATCTTTTGAGTAGGATTCTGGGCTGATTGAATGTCGAACGCCTCGACGAAAGACCAAGAGTAAGCAATACTATTAGCACAAGAGACTTAGATAGCTAAACTACAACATGTACTCCGATTTTTTGTCGCTACTGAAGGGACCATGTTCTATGACTGAGGCAGAAGTAAGGGAAGCAGCCAAAGTGTTAGGTAATCATGATGTTTATAAAGTGAGGATGAGGATACATTCGAGGACAATGAGAAGGAATGGAGCAGAAGAAGAGCTGGTGGAAAATCATCAACAGTGACGATAAGAGAAAAGATTGTGCCAATCACATAGGAAATTTCACTTACCAAAAGAAAAAAAGAAAAAAAAGGAGGTTTCATTTACTTCCAATTTTCAGAAATCACATTGTAAGTCCAAAAAAAACTACATTGGACGTTAAGCTTTAAAATCTCAACTTGAAGAGTTCGCCCACTTCTTTTCCTTTTTATTTCCTGGTTTTCATCTACAACCTTCTTCTTACTCTGTCATAGCAAAATCATACAAATGGATGTAGTGCTCAAGCAATTTTATCATTGTTCAAGCTACTTGACCTCATATTTAAGGCTCAAACAGGACAGGCAATCCCAAAACAAAGAAATATGATTGAAGTTCTTTTATTTGGATATGTCTAAATCCTATTACTTTGGCTGGATATTTTTCTTTTTTGATCGGTTACTTTGGCTGGATACTTGTGACTACATGGTCAAAATACAGGCAACGTGTTCAAAATACAGGCGACAGTGATCAGTTGAACCTTTAATTAATCAACTTTTTTTTTTAAATTGACCTCCTCCTTTCTTGCTCTTTGTTACTTCCAAAGTTCATAGAAGTAACCAATCTCCTTTAACATCATAAACCTTTAATTTTCTTAACAGCATCTGCTAACATCCTTGAACCTTTACTTTTCTTAAAAGCATTCTGCTGTACAAAAATCAAAGTGACAATTGCTTAGACCGTCTAGCCATTCTTGGTATCCCTTCAACTTCTTCAACTTCAGACACTTAGTTGCTTTAAAACATATATAACTCACCTAGCCGCAAGTATTAAGTAAAGGGGATAATCATCATCATGTGATAAGTCTATTTAACTTGATTAACCACCTGTTTAAGTTAATGATTGCAGAAAATTAACCAAAACATCTTAATAAAATCAAAATTCTGATCTCCCAAAGAAAAAGAAAAAAAGGTAGAAAATTCCACAACTTTAGCAGCTAATCAGATCTCAGACAATCTAGCGGTAAATTTAACTACCCACAAGGTTATTGCTTGCTTTCGTCACAAAGAGTACCAGTTACGTTTTAGTTAATTAATTAATTAATTAACAAAAGTTGGAAAGACGAACTAACCGAGGTGAAATTGATGTCCACATTGGAGTTTAGCCCAAGATCTATCTCCATTGTCGGTAACAGCTTCTAGGCAAATCGAACACGCAACCGCTGATGCCTTATCTTCTCCTCCACCGCCTCCGTCACCGTCGTCCGGAAGATCCACATCATCTAATCCCATAATTTACCGACAAAAAACAACCTACAACTTCGTTTACTCCTACCTTAATTTATAAAACAAAATATTAACTAAAATTATAATTGATCTTTCTTCTTCGATAGCAACAAGAAGAAAGGAGAAAAACTTTGAGATAATTATGAAAAATAAACAAGAAAAAATTCAGAGAATTTCCGATGGGTAAGGCTGGGTGTGTATATGAAATAGAATTTGAAGGGCGTTAGAAAGCGGTGAGAGTTGTTTGGGTTGGGATAGGTGGGGGAAAGAGAACATGGATGAGGCTGTAGTGTGAGCCTCTTTTCTTTTCCTCCTCTTTTCCTATTTCCTCTCTCCTCCTCAGCCCCTGTTTTACGGACCCATCTTTTCTTTTTCTTTTTATGTTTTTTTTTGTTTGTGTACCTTTTTCTTTTTTATCTCGTACTTGTAATGTAATAACAAGAAATAAATTTGACTGCTTTCAATTGTACGTTTTTCGATAATTTTATGCTTGTTTGGTTATTCTTATTTTACTATTTGTTGTACTGTGCTTTTATTTTTGGTATAAGCATTATCGATATAATGTTATACTAAAATTTACACATCTAATGTGAATAACACTACAAAAATTGACTATACCTATATAAAATAATCAAAATCACACTTCTGTCAAAGTCCTTTTTAGCTTTATCAACACAAGATAAGATTAAATAAAATCAAAATTCATTTGGATTTATTCTATTTATACTCATGCACATATTTTATATTATATCACGCATATTCCATTGTTAATTAAAACCAAACATAATATTAGTATACCAAATTCAAAGATTATTGATCCTAGTATTGCAGTTCATGCATTATAATTTTTTAACCCAACATAATTATGTCTACAAATCAAACGATCCCAAGGGGTTGGTTCAGAGAGTAGATTTTAATCTCCATTAAAATTCAATATTTTTTATTAGTAATTTTGTTATGCTCGTAGCTAATAATACATGCATAGTTATAGCGGAATTCATATAATTTTATGCACGATAAGAGGTGAAATAAGAATTAGTATTAGTAGTACATATATTAAACATAAAAATGGCAAAACTAAATGAACTTTTTGTGGTAACTAATTAATTATTATTAATCACCAGTGTAAAGAATACAAAATCATAGCTTTATTTTGATCAAAACCAAATGAACTTTTATTTTGTTTAAAAAGAAACACAAGTTTTATATTATATATTGTGTACTAATGTGCTTATACTAATGTTTGGACAAAATTTGCGAGTACAGATAGATGGGTGCTTCTCGAATAGACATGTGACAGTAAAGACATATACGATATGAGTCAGTAAATGGTCGGTTACGAACACGTGACCGGTATTATTATAAGTTTTGAAGGTATCAAGGCAGGGGAAGAAAATTTGAACATAAGGTATCGGTTGGAGAGGTCAACCGATTTTAAGATTTTTGCATTTTTCTTGACTCAGGAGAGTTCAACTCGAAGCACATGCTTGTCTTTTCTTCAATTATCCTTATTTTACTCCCTTTGCTCTAAACTTTTATTTTATTTCATCGGATCATTGCAATGCACTTGTTTATAAACCATATTACAAATTCAACTATACCTATTTACGGGTAAACAACTAATCCAAATATAACTATTTTATGCAAGTCACTACAACTTATCACTAAACCAATCAATCCCTAAGTGTTCTCAAGAATATTGTTAACAAAACAAAATTATTCAATTTTTTTTTTTTTGGAAAAAGGTAAAGAATATTGGAACATAAACTTTTGAGTTTATCACTTTGGTCTTTCCTAATTTATTTCTCAATTTTATTTTCACATTTCTCCGTTAATGTTCTAATATTTTGAATTTCTTCTTCCAATATAAAATTAGTGCATGCTATGTATCTCGATATTAGTGGCAAAGACGATTTTGCTTAGACATATTGTGAGAATTGACCAAAAGCCACTGAAGAAATTACATGGCTATGGTGGTGGCTGGTGGGGTGGACATGATTGTTGTGAGTGAACATAAAGGTGATTGAGATCTGGATATTAAATTATTAGAAATTAACAAAGAGGCAAAATAGAAAAAAGAAATCGTTTTGGTGAATGAGCCACAAAACAGAAGCAGAAGCTAAAAAAGTAATTTTGCCCCATTATATGTGGAGAAAGGAAAAGATAGAAGAAAAGAATAGAGCGAACGAAAATTTAAGAAAGGAATTTTTTTTTAAAGAGTAGATTAAAATGAAAAGAAATAATGGTACTTTGGGATTTCTATAATACTTTATACCATACAAGTTGTGGACTCAACGTCTATTCTACACTATTTTTACTGTGAACTCTTGATCTATCAAACATATCTAACAAGTATTTTGTGACAAGAAATATTTGTTGCTTAAGCAAAAGCAAAGGAAACATCAAAAAAACATTTAAGGATTACTGAACAATAGTAGCAGGAAAGCTATTGCATTTTTCATACTACTTACTAAACATATTTTTTTAAGTAGTATAATGTGTTTTACGAACACATTATATTACTTAAGGTGGTGGGTTGACGGGTAGTTGTGAGTTTCTCCTAGGATTACCAGTAGTACCAGTAATATTTTTATTGCCGGTTGAAAGATATTTTCTTCTTGTTTGTTATTATATCTGGTACTTGGCAGTCAAGTCTACTGTTTTTGTGAATTGCTACTAGAAATTGTTGCTTCATGCATGTGACTACTTCATGCTACTTTTTTCTAGACTTTTACTTTTTTTCTTGACTTTCACTAGAATTGTTGTTCCCTAATTGATACTATTTGATGCTACTATTTTCTCCCTTTATCTTATCGCCCTTTATCTCGTTGTTTTTTATTTCCTCCCCCTATTTTTTCGTCTTCTCCCTTATCTTCCTCTTCACACGTTCGTGAGCCGAGGTTTATCGAAAATAACTTTTCTACCTCTCCAGGTAAGGGTAAGGTCTGCGTATACATTACCATCCCCAGATCCCACATGTAGAATTATACTGGGTATGATGATGATACGATGATGAATGTCTTTTACGAACAAGGGAAATAAAACATGCAATAAATTTTACTTAGAAAACGAATGAATTACACTAAATAACGAACAATTATTTGATCAGAAAATAGTAAACCAAATATAGAAGAGAAAAACAAAGCTTGGAATGGGTCAGCTAGAAATGGTCAAAGAAGATTATTTGGGTCTTTTTATTTTAATTAGAGAGACAAAATGAGGTGTTCTCCAAATAAAAATAGAACAAAATTGTCACGACCTCAAATTACCCCGGTTGTGATGGCGCCTATCACAATACTAGGCAAGCCGATTCAACATTAACAAAATCGAGTTCTTTTGTAAATTCATTTTCTAATCAAATAAATCTCAAATCTCTCATTTTAATATATCAAAAATACACAAAACAAGTACGTAAATATATCAACACGGCCCGAATCTGATATCACTAGTCATGAGCCACTAAATACAACCCAATATTGTCTGCTTAACACAAGATAAGACTGAAATATAAAATACTAAGGATAGGAAGGAGAAAAGCAGGGCTGCGAACGCCGTGCAACTACCTTGCAATCTCCGGATAATACTCTGAAGGCAACAAACAGCTCTCACTCAGAGGCTTTGGCACCTGGATCTGCTCACAAGGTGCAGGGAGTAACATGAGTACGCCAACTCAGTAAGTAACCAAAGTAAATAAAGGCTGAGTGCAGTGACGAGCATTTAAAATCATATACATACTCTAACATAGAATCTCAATAGAAATATCAAAGTCAAAATCTGTAGTTCAATTACCGAATAGCTCGTAAAAACTCCAGTTTCAATGAAAGTTCTGTAAAAACTTTTATTCAACATTTTACAATAGAGGCTCAGTATATAAAAGAAGAGTGAAAGCAGTAATTTCATAAATAAGCCCCTCGGGTAAAGTATCACTCATAAATATAGCCCCTCGGGCAAGCCTCTCAGTCATTCGTGACTCAACTCTCATCAATCAGTACTCACACTCAGCACTTCCGCTTAATAGATATCTCATAATAATAACCGCTGCGGCGTGCGACCCGATCCGTAAATATAAATATTCGACTGCGCTCACTGGGGGTGTGCACACTCCGGAGGGGCTCCTAATGCCCTGCGCCGTGCAGCCCAATCCAACATATCGATGTGGCGTGCAGCCCGATCCATAAATATATATAATTCTCACCATCAGGTCCTCGACCTCTCTCAATCATCAACCTCACAGCCACTCAGGAATTTCAGTAAAAAAATCAGGGAACTCAGCCCAAATATGTGATGACCCAACAAGTCATCACTTGTTTTAGAAATAAATTCTGTGTTCCGAGGCCTTAAAAACCTTTTTCTGTCTCATCTCGATTTGCGTGCACAGTTCAGGCACGTAGCCGGAAAGCCATTATGTGAAAATTTGTGAAAAATGATAAAATTTGCCTTTAAAATGAATTTAAGTTGACTTCGGTCAATATTTTGGGTAAATGGACCAGGACCCGTGATTTGACGGTCTCGGAGGGTCCGTAGGAAAATATGGGACTGAGGCGCATGTCCGGAATCGAATTCCGAGGTCCCAAGCCCGAGAAATAAATTTTTAAAGAAAATTATTTTCTGGAATATATATAAGTTTTGGAAATGAAATGTGTTTGGAATTCGATGGTATCGGGCCCGTATTTTGGTTTTAGAGCCCGGCACAGGTCTTATATGTGATTTAAGTTGAGCCTGTAAAATTTGATAAGAAACGGAGGTCATATGACGTAATTCAGAACCTTAGTTGTAAAATTTGAAACTTTGAAAGTTCTTGAGATTTTCTTGGATTTTGATGCTAAATTCATAATTGTTGATGTTATTTTGGTGATTTGATTGCACGAGCAAATTCGTATGGTATTTTTTTGGTTAGGGTGCATGTTTGATTTGGAGCCCCGAGGGCTCGGTGAGTTTTGGATAGGCTACGAAGTGAAATTTGGACTTAGAAAGTTGCAGGTTTTTAGCTGGTATGTTGCAGGTCTGCAGGCTTCGCAAATAGGCTTCGCAAATGCGAAACCTAGCTCGCAAATGTGAGCCCGCAAATGCAAAGTTTCATCGCAAATACGAAGACAACCTGGGCTGCCTTGGGTCGCAAATGCGACGTGTTTATCGCAAATGCGATATCGCAAATGCGATATCGCAAATGTGAATTTTCCTTCGCAAATGCGAAAAAGCCCTGAAATCCCCAGTCATCGCAAATGCAACAATCCCGTTGCAAAAGCGAGTTCACAATTGCGAACATTAATTGCAAATGCGATGATAACAAGCTTCTGAAGGGTTCGCAATTGCGACCAGGATTCACAATTGCGACATTTGCGACCTGCAAATTCATAACTTAGTCGAAAATCTTTCATTTTTTGAACTCTTTCAAAACCAAAACACTCTTGGGCGATTTTTCAAAGACAAGTACTCTTCCAAATCGATTGTAAGTCATTTATAACTTGTTTTTATTAATCTTTAACATTTTTTCTCATGATTTCAACTCAAAACCAAAGGTTTTCATGAGGTAATTGGGTGTTTCGGATAGAACCTAGGTTTTATAAATTTTGGGGATTTGGACCTCGATTTGAGGTCCGATTTCAAAATAAATTATATATTTGGGTTCATGGGGGAATGAGTAATTGGCTTTTGGTTCGAACATCAGGTTTTGACCATGTGGTCCCGAGGGCGACTTTTGACTTTTTGTGAAAAACTTTAGAAAACCTATTTTCATGCATTGGAATTGATTCATTTAGCATTTATTGATATAGTTAAGTAACTTGTCGCTAGATACGAAGCGAATTGGTGGTGGAATCAAGAGGTAAAGCGATAGTTGAGGCTTGAATTGTGTTCGTGGCATCGAGATAAGTATTTGGTCTAACCTTAGCTTGAGGGATTAGGAGTTGTGTCTTATTTGCTACGTGTTAACTGTGGAGTACGACGTATAGGAATGGTGGCGAGTATTTATACGTCGGTGTCAAGCATGCCCGTGAGTCCTGTATTGTAATTTTTATGACTCCATTGTGGTTTATTCGTGCTTCATATGAGAATTATATTATTGTTCCCTTGTCGGAATGCTGTTGTGATATTATTGTTCCCTTGCCGGGATGTTTGTGTAATATTATTGTTCCCTTATCGGGATGTTGTTATTATATTATTGTTCTCTTGCCAGGATGTTGTTGTTACATTATTGTTCCCTTACTGGGATGTTGTTATTATACTATTGTTCCCTTGCCGGGATTCTTTTATGATTGGTGTTGATAAATGAAATGGGAGCGGTTTGCACGCTTCCAACGATAATATATGAAATGGGAGCGGGTTGCACGCCTGCAATGGTACTATATGAAATGGGAGCGGGTTGCACGCTTGCAACGGTAATATATGAAATGGGAGCAGGTTTCATGCCTACAACGGTACTATATGAAATGGGAGCGGGTGTTGCACGCCTGCAACGGTAATATATAAAATGGGAGTGAGTTGTGTGCCTGCAACGATACTATATGAAATGGGAGTGGATTGCACTCCTGCAATGGTACTATATGAAATGGGATCGGGTTGCATGCCTGCAACGGTATTACATGTGTACTTGTTTTTCTTATTTCCTTATTTTTTACTGGTAATTGATTTATGGTGTTCCTTATATTTCTCTACTGTTATTCCGTTGTTATCTGTTACTCCCCGCATTATGTTTCCCCCGCCCAACTTTAGCTGTAATTATCTGCTTTTATTTCTGTTGTATATGATTTAACTGCACAGGTTTATGTGGTAGTCTGGTCCTAGCCTCGTCACTACTTCGCTGAGGTTATGCTAGGCACTTACCAGCACATAGGGTCGATTGTGCTGATACTACACTCTGCACTGTGTGCATATACTGATACCGGAGCGTTTGGACCGCAGTGAGGGTGCTGTCTTCAGTCCACTCAGGTGACCTGAGGTAGTCTTGCAGAAGTTCGCGGGCCTTGGCGTCTCCTCCTATCACTTCTCTTTCTATTTTTTTACTTATTCAGAGGCAGATTTGTGTAATTTCATTCAGACCTTATTTGTAGTATTCTTAAATAGTTCGTGACTTGTGACACCAAATTCTGGGTAGTATTGTACTTCAAATTATGTAGCAGTGTTTGGTTGAATTATTAAGTTTTCGTCTTCCGCATATTCGGTTATTTAATTTATTCCGTTAGTTAATATGTTATTATTTTAAATTATTGAACATGTTTAATAAAAAGGGTAATGATTTTATAATATTTGGTTTGCCTAGCTTCCACGAGTAGGCGCCATCACGACTCCCGAGGGTGGGAAATCCGGGTCGTGACAAGTTGGTATCAGAGCTCTAGGTAACATAGGTCTCACAACTCACGGACAAGCTTACTAGAGTCTGAGGGATCGGTACGGAGATGTCTGTATTTATCCCCCAGAGGCTACAGAGTTAGGAAAAACTTCACATCTATTCGTTTCGCCGTGCGGTTTGGTTTCTCAATGCTAATTGAATTTCTACTCTATTCTTTTGCAGATGGCGATAACACACGCTTCCTCATCCACTGATCAACAGCCCGAGACCCCAGCAGTAGCTCCCACGAGGGGTAGAGGGCAAGGGCGAGGCCGTGCTAGAGGCCGAGGTAGGGGCAGAGCTCAGCCCAGAGCAGCAGCACCAGTGGCGGAGCCTCATGTTGAGTTTGATAATGAGGTTCCAGCTCACGCAGTTCCGGTGGGCCCAGCTCAGGTCCTAGAGGGGTTCATTGCTACCCCAGTACTCCAGGATGCTTTGGTCCATCTAGTGGGCCTTATGGAGAGTGTCACCCAGGCAGGCTTGCTTCCTGTAGCACCAGCCATCTCTCAGGCTGGAGAAGGAGCCCAAACTCCTGCTACTTGCACTCCGGAGCAGATGGCTCCCTAGTTTCAGACTCCAGTAGCTCAGCCAGTTGGAGCAGTTCAGCCGGGTGTGGTAGCTCAGACCGGTGATAGAGCAGCTATATTTGCCGATGCCTTATGGAGATTGGACAGGTTCACCAAGCTCTTCACTACCACTTTCAGCGGTGCATCTTCTGAGAATCCTCAAGATTATTTGGACAGCTGTCATGAGGTTCTCAGGAACATGGGGATAGTGGAGACCAATAGGGTCAACTTTGCTACTTTTTGCTTATCTGGATCCGCCAAGACTTGGTGGAGGAATAATTATTTGGCTAGACCAGTTGGGTTACTAGCCTTGACTTGGGATCAATTTTTTCAGCTGTTTTTGGAGAAGTTTCTTCCTGTCACTCAGAGGGAGATCTATCGGAGGTAGTTTGAGCATCTTCAGTAGGGTTCTATGACTGTTACTCGGTACGAGACCAGGTTTATTGATTTGGCCCGTCATGCTCTTTTTATACTTCCCACTGAGAGAGAGAGAAAGAGAGTGAGGAGGTTCATTGAGGGACTCATTCAGCCTATTCGACTTCAGATGGCTAAGGAGACAGGGAGTGAGATTTCTTTTCAGGAGGCGGCCATTTGTCAGGAGTGTGGAGATGGTTTTGTCGCAGGGAGGCGGTTAGGGGTCTGACAAGAGGCCTCGTTATTAAGGCAGATTCAATGGCGCCTCGTCTGGAGGTAGGGATTTGTATGGTAGAGGCCATCCTCCTAGGCCTTTTCAGTCAGCACTTCAGGTTTCTCATAATACTTTAGGTGGCCGTGGTTCTCATATGCAGTATTCTGATCAGCAGTTCTATAATGCACCACTAGCTCCTATCAGTGCACCGCAGCTTCAGAGTTTTCAGGGTCATCAGCCCCAGCAGTCGAGGGCTTATTTTACTTATGGCGACACGAGGCATATTGCTAGATATTACCCTCAAGCACTGAGCAGTTCTCAACACCAGGGTTCCCGTGCCATGGTTCAGGCACCGAGTGTTCCACCGCCTGCCCAGCCAGCTAGAGGTAGGGGTAGAGGTGCTAGAGGTGGAGGTAGAGGTATTAGAGGTGGAGCTCAAGCCGCTAGAGGTAGAGGCCAGCCAGCAGCAGGCCATCCCATAGATGTAGTTTAGAGTGGTGGGGCCCAACCCCGATGTTATGCTCTTCTAGCCAGACCTGAGGCTGAGTCTTCCGCTGCAGTTATCACAGGTACTATTTTGGTTTGTAGTAGAGATGTTTCAGTTCTATTTGATCCAGAATCTACATACTCCTATGTGTCATCTTATTTTGCACCGTATCTGGTCATGCCTAGTGATTCTTTGAATGCTCCTGTATATGTGTCTACACCGGTGAGTGATTCTATTGTGGTAGATCGTGTCCATCATTCATGTATAGTTGTGATTGGGGGTCTGGAGACTCGTGTAAATTTGTTACTTTTGGACATGGTTGATTCTGATGTCATATTAGGGATGGATTAGTTATCACCATACCACGCTATCTTGGACTGTCATGCCAAGACGGTAACCTTAGCCTTGCCGGGTTTGTCTTATTTAGAGTGGAGAGGGACTCCTGGTCATTCTGCCCGTAGTGTTATCTCATATATGAAGGCTCGACGTATGGTCGAAAAGGGGTGTTTCACTTATTTGGCATATGTTCGTGATTCTAGTGCCAAAGTTCCTTCTATTAATTCTGTGCCTGTTATTCGTGAGTTTCCTGAGGTATTTCCTTCAGACCTACCGGGTATGCCACCCGACAGGGATATTGACTCATGCATTGATTTGGCTCCGGGCACTTAGCCCATTTCTATTCCACTGTATCGTATGGACCCACCTGAGTTGAAAGAATTGAAGGAGCAGTTGCAAGACTTGCTTGAGAAGGGCTTCATTAGACCTAGTGTCTCGCCTTGGGGCGTACCGGTGTTGTTTGTTAAAAAGAAGAATGGATCGATGCGAATGTGTATAGATTTGTTGAACAAGGTTACAATCAAGAATAAGTATCTATTGCTGAGGATTGATGATTTGTTTGATCGGGTGCCAAGGTATTTTCGAAGATTGATTTGAGATCTGGCTACCATCAGTTGAGGATTAGGGCATCCAATGTCCCTAAGACAGCTTTCTGCACTCGGTACAGGCATTATGAGTTCTTGGTGATGTCATTTGGGTTGACGAATGCCCCAGTAGATTTTATGGATTTGATGAACCGAGTGTTCAGGCCTTACTTGGATTCGTTCGTGATAGTCTTCATTGATGATATTTTGATCTATTCCCGCAACTGGGAGGAGCATGAGCAGCATCTGAGAGTGGTCCTCCAGACTTTGAGAGACAGTCAGTGTATGCCAAGTTTTCGAAGTGTGAGTTCTGGTTGAGTTTAGTTGCATTCTTGGATCATGTTGTATCAGCAGAAGGTATTCAGGTAGATTCGAAGAAGATAGAGGCAGTCAAGAACTGGCCTATCAGCTACAGAGATCTGGAGTTTCTTGGGTTTGGCAGGCTATTATCATCGGTTTGTAGAGGGGTTTTCATCTATTGCAGCCCCAATGACCAGGTTGACCTAGAAGGGTTCCCAATTCAGGTGGTTAGACGAGTGTGAGGCGAGCTTTCAGAATCTCAAGACAGCTTTGACTACGACGCCGGTGTTGGTTTTGCCCACAGGTTCAGGGCCATATACGGTTTATTGTGATGAATCTCATATTGGACTTGGTGCGGTGTTGATGCAGGATGGCAAGGTCATTGCTTATGCTTTATGTCAGTTGAAGATTCATGAGAAGAACTATCCGGTCCATGATTTGGAGTTAGCAGCCATTGTTCCCGCACTGAAGATTTGGAGGCATTATCTATACGGTGTGTCATGTGAGGTGTTTACGGATCACAAGAGTTTGCAATACTCGTTCAAGTAGAATGAGCTAAATTTGAGGCAGACAAGGTGGTTGGAGCTATTTAAGGACTATGATATCACCATCTTATATCATCCGGGAAAGGCCAATATGGTGGCCGATGCTTTGAGTAGGAAGTCAGCCAGTATGGGCAGTCTTGCGTACATTCCGGTCGGTGAGAGACTGCTTGCTTTGGATGTTCAGGCTTTGGCCAATTAGTTCGTGAGGTTGGATGTTTCTGAGCCCAGCCGTGTGTTAGCTTGCACAGTCGCTCGTTCTTCGTTATTGGAGCGTATCTGAGATCGGCAGTATGATGATCCTCATTTGTGTGTCCTTAGGGACACGATGCAGCACGGAGGTGACAAACAGGTTACATTAGGAGATGATGGGGTTTTGAGACTACAAGGTCGAGTTTGTGTTCCTAATATGGATGGACTCCGAGAGTTGATTTTAGAGGAGGCCCATAGCTCCCGGTACTCTATTCATCCGTGTGCCGCTAAGATGTATCGGGATTAGCGGCAATATTATTGGTGGAGGAGAATGAAGAAGGATATTGTTGCATATGTGGCTCAGTGTTTGAATTGTCAGGAAGTTAAGTATGAGCATCAGAGGCCTGGTGGTTTATTCCAGAAGATTGAGATTCCTGAGTGGAAGTGGGAGTGTATCACTATGGACTTCGTTGTTGTACTCCCACGAACTCAGAAGAAGTTCGATGTAGTGTGGGTTATTGTTGATAGGTTGACCAAGTCAGCACATTTCATTTCGGTGACAGTCTCCTATTCTTCCGAGAGGTTAGCTGAGATCTATATCCGGGCGATTGTTCGTCTTCATGGTGTGCCCGTGTCTATAATTTCGGACCGAGGAACGCAGTTTACCTCATATTTCTGGAGAGCGGTTCAGTGGGAGTTGGGCACACGAGTTGAGTTGAGCACACGAGTTGAGTTGAGTACGACGTTTCATTCTCAGACGGGCGGGTAGTCCGAGCGGACTATTCAAATTTTGGAGGATATGCCCCGAGCTTGTGTCATTGACTTTAGAGGCTCGTGGGATCGATTTTTGCCTTTAACAGAGTTTACCTACAACAACAGCTACCAGTCGAGTATCCAGATAGCTCCTTATGAGGCTTTATATGGTAGGCGGTGTCGGTCGCCGATTGGATGGTTTGAGCTGGGAGAGGCTCAATTGTTGAGTACGGATCTAGTACATGATGCCTTGGACATGGGTAGGATCATTCGGGATAGGCTTCGTACAGCCCAGTCCAGGCAAAAGAGTTATGCCGACCGTAAGGTTCGAGATTTGGCATTCATGGTCGGTGAGCGGGTATTGCTTAGGGTGTCTCCTATGAAGGGCGTGATGATATTAGGAAAGAAGGGCAAGCTTAGCCCTAGGTTCATTGACCCGTTTGAGATTCTTGATCGAGTGGGAGAGGTGGCTTACAAACTGGCATTGCCGCCGAGCTTATCAGTCGTTTATCCAGTGTTTCATGTGTCCATGCTTCGGAAGTATCACAACGATCCATCCCACGTATTAGATTTCAGCATTGTCCAGTTAGACAAGGAATTGTCCTATGAGGAGGAGCCGGTAGCTATTCTAGATCGGTCGGTTCATCAGTTAAGATCGAAGAGTTTTTCTTTTGTTCGTGTTCAGTGGAGAGGTCAGCCTGCTGAGGCATCGACCTGAGAGTCCGAGTCTGATATGCGGAGCCGTTATCCCCACCTTTTCCCTGACTCAGGTACTTCCTTCTTATGTCCGTTCGAGGACGAATTGTTGTTTTAGAGGTGGAGAATGTGTTTTAGAAATTAATTATGTGTTCTGAGGCCTTAAAAACCTCTTTCTGTCTCACCTTGATTTGCATGCGCAGTCCGGGCGCGTAGCCGGAAAGCCATTATGTGAAAATCTGTGAAAAATGATAAAATTTGCCTTTAAAATAAATTTAAGTTGACTTTGGTCAACATTTTGGGTAAACAGACTCAGACCCGTGATTTGACGGTCTCAGAGGGTCCGTAGGAAAATATGGGACTTCGGCATAGGCCCGGAATCGAATTTCGAGGTCCGAAACCCGAGAAATAAATTTTTAAAGAAAATTATTTTGTGGAATATATATAAGTTTTGGAATTGAAATGTGTTTGGAATTTGATGGTATATGGCTCGTATTTTGGTTCCGGAGTCCGGTACAGGTCATATATGTGATTTAAGTTGAGCCTGTAAAATTTGATAAGAAACGGAGGTCATATGACGTCATTCGGAACCTTAGTTGTAAAATTTAAAACTTTGAAAGTTCTTGAGATTTTCTTAGATTTTGATGCTAAATTCATATTTGTTGATGTTATTTTGGTGATTTGATTGCACGCGCAAGTCCGTATGGTGTTTTTGGGTTAGCGTACATGTTTGGTTTGGAGCCCCGAGGGCTTGGGTGAGTTTTGAATAGGCCACGAAGTGAAATTTGGACTTAGGAAGTTGCAAGTTTTTAGCTGGTATGTTGCAGGTCTGCAGGCTTCGAAAATACGAAGCCTGGCTCGCAAATGCGAGTCCGTAAATGCGAAGTTTCATCGCAAATGTGAAAACGACCTGGGCTGCCTTGAGTCGCAAATGCGGCGTGTTTATCACAAAAGCGATATCGCAAATGCGAAAACCCCTGAAATCCCCAGTTGTGGCAAATGCGACAATCCCATCGCAAAGTCGAGTTAGCAATTGCGAACATTAATCACAAATGCAATGATAGTAGGCTTCTGAAGGGTTGGCAATTGCGACGTCTGCGACCTGCAAATTCATGACTTAGCCGAAAATCTTTCTTTTTCATACCCTTTCAAAACCAAAACACTCTTGGGCGATTTTTCAAAGACAAGTACTCTTCCAAATCGATTGTAAGTCATTTCTAACTTGTTTTTATTAATCTTTAACATCTTTTCTAATGATTTTAACTCAAAATTAAAGGTTTTCATGGGGGAAATTGGGTGTTTTTGGTAGAACCTAGGTTCTTTAAATTTTGGGAATTTAGACCTCGATTTGAGGTCCGATTTCAAAACAAATTATATATTTGGGTTCGTGGGGAATGAGTAATCGGGTTTTGGTTCGAACCTCGAGTTTTGACCATGTGGGCCGGGGGTGACTTTTGACTTTTTGGGAAAAACTTTAGAAAACCTATTTTCATGCATTGGAATTGATTCATTTAGTATTTATTGATATAGTTAAGTATTGTGGCTAGATACGAAGCGAATTAGTGGTGAAATCAAGAGGTAAAGGGATAGTTGAGGCTTGAATTGTGTTCGTGACATCGAGGTAAGTGTTTGGTCTATCCGTGACTTGTGATCCCAAATTCTGGGTAGTATTGTACTTCAAATTATGTAGCAGAGTTTAGTTGAATTATCAAGTTTTTGTCTTCCGCATTTCCGGTTATTTAATTTATTCCGCTGGTTAATCTCTTATTATTTTAAATTGTTGAACATGTTTAATAAAAAGGGTAATGATTTTATAATATTCGGCTTGTCTAGCTTCCACGAGTAGGTGCTATCACGACTCCCGAGGGTGGAAAATTCCGGTCGTGACAAAATAGTTTTTATATATTTGAAAGTGGGGTAATGAAACTGAATCAAATAATAAACAACTAAAAAATATGACTGAGGATATGCTTTCGAATCAAAACAGTGTGAGGAAAGTAGTAAAATACCCCTGAGGGTCCAAACAGTTCGGCACAAGGCCCCAAGCATGGCATTTAACCCAAATTAATAGATTCATTTCTAAAACACATAGATATCATATAAAGTTTATCAAAATATGCAACTCTACAGTCGCCACGGGACGGACCAAGTCACAATCCCTACGGGTGCACGCCCACACGCCCGTCACCTAGCATGCGCGTCACCTCATTTATCAAAACAATACGAAATTTCGGGGTTTCATATCCTCAGGTCTAGATTTATAATCGTTACTTACCTCGAACCGGATGAAAATCTATTCCGCAATGCCCTTGCCTCTCGACTCGGCCTCAAATCATCCTGAATCTATCCAAAATCAGAAGCATAACATCAATACAAGCCAAAGGGACAAAGCCCATGCGAAAATTATCAAATTAAACTCAAAAATCCGAAATTGGTCAAACCCGACCCCGGGCCCACATCTCAGATTTTGATAAAAATCACAACACTAGAATCCTTACCCTCTCACAAGTCTATACATACCAAAAACATCAAAATCGGACCTCAAATGGCCCCTCAAATCCCTACTTTTAACTCTCCAATTTCAAGCCCTAATTTCCGAATTTTTCACCCCCAATATCTTCAATTTCCATGTTTAATCAACTGAAATTCACCATAGATACGAGTATTAAGTTCAAAAATCTTACCTCAACAAGAATCCCCTTGATTTCCTCTTCAAAACCCTTCAAAAGCTCCAATCCCGTCTAAAAAATGGTGGAAATGGGCTAAAATTCGCGAAGGAATGCTTATATAGTTTCTGCCCAGGCATTTCTGCACATGCGGCCCCAAACTCGCACCTGCGGTCCAACTGATCGCACTTGCGGAAATCACTTATCCGCCCAAAACCGCTTACTTGCATCCTCGCAGGTGCGCTCACCTCACCGCATCTGTGGTTCCTGCCCTTATCAACCTTGGACGCATCTGCTGCCCTTTCTTCACTTATGCGGGCCCGCACCTGCGGTTCCCAATCCCCAGGTGCGTTATGACAGGAACAACAACCGAAGCTACTTAATCTCAATTCCAATCTTTTTAACAACCTTCCGAATTCATTCTGAGTCCTTAGGGACCTCAACCAAATATACGAACAAGTCACATATCATCAGTCAAACTCATACCAACCCTAGGAACACTCAAAACAATATCGAAACACCAAATCACCCTCAGATTCAAGCCTAAGGATTTCCAAACTTCCGAATTCCGCAATCGATCCAAAAAACTATCAAACCTCATCCGAATGACCTGAAATTTTGTACACACGTCACAAATGACACAACGGACCTACTCCATTTTTCAGAATTCCATTCCGACCCTGATATCAAGATTTTCACTGCCAACCAAAAAACGCCAAATTTCCAATTTTGCCAATTCAAGCCTAAATCTACCACGGATCTCCAAAATACATTCCTAACACACTCCTAAGTCCCAAATCACCTAACGAGATATCCGAACCATAAAAACCAAATTTCGAGATCATTTACTCACAAGTCAACTTTTGGTTGACTTTTCCAACTAATGCTTCCAAATAAGAGACTAAGGGTCTCACTTCACTCCAAGACGACTCCGAACACAGAACAACCAACACAATAAGATGAAATATAACTGAACAACACATAAGGAAGTAGAAACGGGGAAAACGAGATTGTGACTCATGAAACGACCGGCCTGGTCGTTACATCCTCCCCCTCTTTAAACAAACGTTCGTCCTCGAACGAATCAAGAAACATATCTGAAGCCTCAAATAGGTGAGGATATCTGCTCCACATCTCCTGCTTGGTCTCCCAGGTATCCTCCTCTACGGGTCGACCTCTCCACTACACTTTCGCTGAAGTTATATCCTTTGACCTCAACTTTCGAATCTGACGCTCCAAAATAGCCACTGACTCCACATCATAAGTCAGATCACCGTCTAATTGAACCATGCTGAAGTCCAAAATATGAGACAGATCGCCAATATACTTTCGAAGCATAGAAACATGAAATACCGGATGCATACTCGACAAACTGGGTGGCAAAACAAGCTCATAAGCCACCTCCCCAATCCTCCGAAGCACCTCAAAAGGACCAATGAACCGAGGACTCAATTTACCCTTCTTCCCAAATCTCATAAGACCCTTCTGGGTGAAACCTTCAATAGAACCTTCTCCCCAACCATGTAAGACACATCACGAACCTTCCTATCAGCATAACTCTTTTGTCTTGATTGCGCTGTAAGAAGTCACTCCTGAATCACTTTTGCCTTGTCCAAGGCATCTTGTACCAAGTCTGTACCCAAAAGCCTGGCCTCGCCCGGCTCAAACCATCCTATTGGGGATCTACACCGTCTCCCATATAAAGCCTCATATGGAGCCATCTGAATACTCGACTAATAACTATTGTTATATGCAAACTCCGCGAGCGGTAGAAACTGATCACATGAACCCCCAAAATCAATGACACAAGCGTGCAACATGTCCTCTAATATTTGAATAGTGTGGTCAGACTGCCCGTCCGTTTGAGGGTGAAAAGTTGTGCTCAACTCAACTTGAGTACTCAACTCTCTTTGCACGACTCTCCAAAACTGCAAAGTGAACTGAGTACCTCTATCAGAAATGATGGAAACTGGAACCCCATACAGACGAACAATCTCTAGGATATAAATCCCAGCTAACCGCTCCGAAGAATAGGTAGTACATACAGGAATAAAGTGTGCGGACTTGGTCAGCCGATCCACAATCACCCAAATAGCATCGAACTTCCTCAAAGTCCGTGGGAGCCTAACTACGAAATCCATGGTGATCCACTCCCACTTCCATTCTGGAATATCTAACCGCTGAATCAAGCCACCGGTCTCTGATGCTCATATTTCACATGCTGACAATTGAGACACCGCGCTACGTATCCCACAATATCCTTCTTCATTCTCCTCCACCAATAGTGTTGTCTCAAATCCTGATACATCTTCGCGGCACCCAAATGGATGGAATACTGCGAGCTATGGGCCTCCTCTAGAATCAACTCCCGAAGCCCATCTACATTGGGCACACATATCCGGCTTTGCATCCTCAATACCCCATCATCACCAATAGTCACATCTCTGGCATTGTCGTGCTGAACTCTGTCCTTGAGGACAAACAAATAAGGATCATCACATTGGCGCTCTCTGATGTGATCAAACAAGGAAGACCGAGAAACCACACAAGTTAAGACCCGACTGGGCTCCGAAATATCCAACCTCACAAACTGATTGGCCAAGGCCTGAACATCAACTGCAAGAGGTCTCTCCCCAATAGGAATATATGCCAAACTGCCATACTCACCGCCTTCCTACTCAAGGCATCATCCACTACATTAGCCTTTTCCGGATGATACAAGATAGTGATATCATAATCCTTTAGCAGCTCCAACCATCACCTCTACCTCAAATTGAGATCATTCTGCTTGAAAAAGTGTTGGAGGTTACGATGATTAGTAAACACCTCACAAGACACACCATAGAGATAATGCCTCCAAATCTTCAGCGCTTGAACAATGGCAGCCAACTCCAAATCATGAACAGGGTAGTTCTTCTCATGGGGCTTCAACTGACGAGAAGCATAAGTAATCACTCTACCCTCCTGCATCAACACACACCCAATACCAACTCTCGAAGTATCACAATACACTGTATATGAACCTGAAGCTGATGAAAAAACTAACACTGGAGCTATGGTCAAGGCAGTCTTGAGCTTCTAAAAGCTCGCTTCACACTCATCCGACCACCTGAATGGAGCACCCTTTTAGGTCAATTTGGTCAAAGGTGATGCAATAGCTAAAAATCCCTGAACGAATCGACGGTAATAACCCGCCAAACCAAGAAAGTTACGAATCTCTATAGTTGAGGACGGTCTGGGCCAACTCTGAACTGCCTCTATCTTTTTCGGATCAACTTGAATACCCTCACTGGACACCACGTGCCCTAAGAAAGAAACTGAACTGAGCCAAAACTCACACTTGGAGAATTTTACATCAAGCTTCTCTTCTCTCAACCGCTACAATACCACTCTCAAATGCTCGGCGTGCTCCTCCTGACTACGCGAGTACACCAGAATATAATCAATGAAAACAATCACAAACGAGTCTAGATAAGGCCGAAATGCACTGTTCATCTAATGCATGAATGCTACTAGGGCATTGGTCATCCCAAAAGACATCACAAGGAACTTATAATGACCATATCGGATCCTGAAAGCCGTCTTAAGAATATCCGAGTCCCTGATCTTCAACTACCCTGACCGGAGATCAATCTTGGAGAACACTCTCGCTCCCTAAAGCTGGTCAAATAAATCATCAATACGAGGCAAAGGATACGTGTTCTTGATTGTGACTTTGTTCAACTGCTTGTAATCAATGCACATCCTCATTGTGATGTCACGACCCAAACCGATAGGCCGCGATGGGCACCCGGTACTTTCTCGACCGAGTACCAACGTAATGTATCTTTCTTATTACATCATCATATACACATGACATATAGGCCTAATAGGCCAACATAATTATTTATAAACTCAAAACATAGGCTGACAAGGCCGTACAATCTTTCACGTATACAACATATGTCTACAAGCCTCTAAGAGTAAATAAATATCATAAATGTTGGGATAGAGTCCCGCCATACCAAACAATACACGCCTAAATCATACTAACCAAAAAAGCAACTCCAAAGCAAATAGAGCGCACCAATATCTTTCGCTGAGCTGATAGCCTACTTGGAGGGCTCTCGACCTATCTATCGGGACCTGCGGGCATGAAACACAACGTCACCAGGCAAAAGGGATGTCAGTACGAATAATGTACCGAGTATGTATGGCACATAAATAAGTACATATGAGACATGGAAGAAATATAGAGTACATGACTCAACCTGTAATTCCGAATAACTTTGTAAATCATAAATTACTTTTAGCGTCATGCATATGCATATGAATGTCATGACGTGCATAGGTACATGTTTCATAACATCATCAGCCTCTAAGGGCATCCCATCATATTATATCGGCCACCGTGGGCAAAATCATCATCGTATACCAGCTGGTCAGGTGTTGGTGCGTATATAATGCCATAACCTTTCTTATATCCCATATACATATATATATACATATATAACGCCGTTTGAATCATATTTCAGCTACTGTGGGCAGCATCATTATCATATACCAGTTGATCAGGTGGTGGTACGTATATAACGTCGTAACCTTTTCCCATATCCATATACATATATATAAATATATACGCGTATGTCACACCTCCTTTTTGCGCGCCCCGCCCCGGAGGGTTAAATGCGTGAGGGGAGTTTTTCCAATTTAAGTGACAATATTCGAAATGGGATTATTTATTTAATTCAGAGTCGCCACTTGGGAAAGGTTTGGCTTTTGGTGTCCCAAGTCACCGGTTTATCTTGAATCCCAAATCGAGGAAATTTTCGACTTTTCCGAATGAAGTCTGCGAACCAGAAATTCTAAGTAAGGAATTCTGTTGACCCGAGGGAAGGTGTTAGGCACCCTCGAATCCCGTGGTTCTAGCACGGTCGCTTAAATTGTTATAATGGCTAAATATCTGATTTAAATACATGTTATGACTTACGTGCTTTTATTAAGTTTAAACCGCTTTATTATTATTACTTATTTTTTATAGAATTGCAACGTCGTGAAAATGCATCTCGAACCACGTCACAATCAATGCACCCGTGATCGTCGACACATTTGGACTTCGTTGAGATTCAGATTTGGGTCACATCAATGTGCACCCGAATTTAAGAATGTGATTTAATTAAGCCGCGCCAACAGAGTCTAACGCGTTATTATCTTTGTAGAAGGCCATGAAATTTATTAAATGGCCTATCTTGAATTCTAAATAATTATCATGGTTATTTATTGAGGGCCCCGCAATTTTGCATCTTTATTTGGCGAGGCTCATCTCTATTTTAGAAAAGGATATCCTAAAATGGCTACATTTCTAATGCATTTGTCTCTAAAACTAGAAGAAAAGGTACATGCTAATTCAATTATAGGCTTTTGCCTAATCCGGATTTTTGTCAGTTTCTGATTAACTACTTATAAAGTAAAAACACCATGCCTTGCGAGGACGTTTCAGTCCAACAAAAGACTACATATGAGATTGATGAAATGCAATACCTAATCCGAACATTTCTTGAGTTGAACTAAACTGAACTTATTTGGACTAGATTAAAAGATAACTGGCAAAGTAAAATACTTTAGTTTGGCAAGGAATCATGTACGAGCTAAACGAAATACAACACTTAATCCGAACACTTCTCGAGTTGAACTTAACTAAACTTATGTGGACTAGTCTTAACTAAACAAAAAAAAACTAAATGAAACAAGAACAGTATTGTATAAAGTCGAAATATACATGCCCCTACTGACAAACAACTACAGAGTTAAAATACAACAGGGTAAACTCAGTCAAATATCAATACATACTTTCGAACTGTTGAATCATAAACTAAATCAACTTTCACAGGCCTGCTAATGTATTATGAATACTACAACAAATACTTGAACTTCTTCAACCTTTTTTCATTTCATGCTTTCCAACTGTTTTAATTACATCAATATGGGACTTGAAATGTGTACCTGGAAATGCTGAAAATGCAAAGGAGAAGAAGAAGAAGAAGATGTGGAAATCAGCAGCAGAAAGAAGCAGGACTAGTAGTAGCAGCAGGACAGGGCAGCAACAACAGTGAGCAGAATAGCAACAACAATCAGAACAGCACAAAAGAAAAGGATTCTGATGCGAGGTGGAACTAGAGTTGAAGGAAAATAACAGCCAAACGAAATAGCACACAGTGTGATGGCAACAATGCTCCAGACAATCCAATTCCGGAATATACCAAATGCCACAAAATACTAACAATAATCTCGATTGAATTTTAGAAGAAGCAACACTGCCTAATGTATTGACAATAGATGAAGTTCAGACAAACGAGACCAAATTTCTGATTTCCTAATCTGTTTTCTCTCTTTCTTGCTCTCTTTCTATTCCTGTCAACTCTCTCTTTTCTTTCTATCTTCACAGTGTGTGTGTGTTTCTTTTCTAATCCCTCTGCCTCTAATTCTGTATATCCTCCTCAGTCAGATGCCTGCCCCTTTTATATGCCTTCCTTAAACCTTTAACAGCCTGTTTTTTTAGAGTATCCCAGTACCCTCCCATGTGCCTTTAACCTTTTTTCAGTTCCACTTTAGTTAATTAAGTATTAAACCCCATTCACATTCCCTGGCAGATTCAACTTTTTCATTTTATTATCTAAAAGCAAGTATGGGCAGTAGAATATATCTGACAGCATATGCTGTCAACCCATTTTGAAATTGAAAACCCTTTTATGCAGGAAAACAGGCTGTGCACAATGCACATGCTGTGCACAAGTGCACATGCCACCAACTCAGATTTCGGTTACAGACCAAACCTTAGGTTTCTGAAACCATATTCACGACTATAAGTAACAGGGCTTGGTTCTTAATTGATTCAGGCAAATGTTCAACAGAGGCAAGTTGATTTGTTATTGTTCGGACAGTTGAAACTAATTGACGACACATGTCGACTCGACTATATTAGCATTAACATACACAATCGTAGCCAAAAATCAAACATTTAAACAGTATCGATACATGGTTTGAATTATACTGACTAACAGAAATGCACTCGAGGAGTTAACTAGTCAGTCCAAACTCGGAACACAACCAATACACATGCCTTATCAGAATAGGAGGGCGGGATTTAGACAAACACAGAGGTTTAAGTAAAGTGGACAAACAAAAGTTGATAAAATCAAAACAAATATGAACAGACTTTTTAAACAATCACACGGACTAAAACAAAAAAGGAAAGAAAGCAGACTTACCTTAAAACTTGAAAAGTTTAACAGTTTGAACTCGGATTTGGACAAACTTTTCTTAAGGCTGAATGGACTTTAATCGAAGTGTTTCTCAGATGAGAAACACTTTGATTGAAGTCCATTAGACCTTAATCTCTTCGGTTGAACCGGTATGAACCAGTGACGAAGGGCACAAAACTTTCAAACTTAGATCTGGGATTCAGGCTTCCCTGATCAGATTCGGACCAAACCAAGTATAGTTTGGTCACGAGGGGGTCTGGGGAGTGTCTGGTATGAATTTGGAGCAGATCGGTGTAGATTAGGTTCCGACTCGAATCTTCAAATGAAGATTCGAGAAGGTGGGATAAGATTCGAAGCATGGGGTTGGTAGATTTGGGTTCAGGATGGCATGGGGGTTCTATGGTGTTCAGGGGAAGGTCACCGGCGTTCATGCCGCCGGTTTTCATGGTGGGGGATACAAGGGCGGCTCTAGGGTTTGAAGGGGATGAGGTTGAAGACGAAGGCTGGGGTTCGGATAGGGGGGGCAGGGTAGGATTATGGCCTTATATAGTTAATGGGTGGATTGATCTCGACCGTTAGATCAATCTAGATCTACGGTCTGGATCTGATAGCTTAAGTGGAACGGTGTCGTTTCAAGGGTAAAGGGTTGGGGTCGGTCCGGGTAAGATGGGTCGGGTTTATTGATGGGTTATGGGGAATTGATCTTGGCCGTTGATCACTCTGAGATCAACGGCCCAGATCAGGCACGACTCAAACGACGTCGTTTGGACGTCCTGGGCATCAGGTGGCCTGGACCGGGCAGGCCTGGGTCTTGGGCTGTTTGTTTGGGCCAATTTTGTTAAAATTGGCCCAAGTCCGGAAGGGAATGGGTCTTTTCTTTATTTTTTATTTATTTATTTATTTATTTATTTCCTTTTCCTTATTTATTTTAAAACAAAACTAAGCCAAAAATCAAATTAAAATTAAATACACACTCAATACAATTATTTGCACACACACTAAAATATTTCAAAACAGGTAAAATCAAACAAATCAAAATCACGGACGAAGATGCCTATTTATGATTTCTTTTTTAACGACCGGATTACGGTTCGAATTACGCCTGACACACACATTTTGTATTTTAAATAAATAAATAAGAAAAAATAAAAATGGGTAAAAGTCACAAATAAATCAACAAGGTGCCGCACAGAAATCCAAAATTGTACAGCAGGGCCAATTATATTTTTTTTATTTCTTTTTGGAGCGATTGTCGTGCGAAACAAAAAATCACGTGCTCACAGCTGCCCCTCTTTGTTCAGAAACACGAAGGGTTTTCGTGCAAAGATAAAGTGAGCGTGTATGAGCGATTTTTGCCTATAGACCACTCCGTATGAAGCATTTTTTTTTGAAAGATCTGACCGAATCTTGCTTCAAAGATTTCCTACATATCCTGGGCTAAACAAGAATCAGGTCAATGTAGTTCGGGAAGTTTTGGTAGCTGGGACTACCATGGGATTGCAATGCTTGCTGCTACTGCCGCTGCTGTTGTTACTGCTACGTTACTGACCGCCTTATTACAACCAAATGGAAATTTGGAAACTGAGCTAACTACTTGTGTATATGTCAACTGCTAGTTACAAGATTCCTATCTATGATTCTTTACGACTTGATCTTGGGTCTTAGCTGATTCTGCTTGCAGACTCCGATCTGAATCTTGATGCTTGCGAGTTGTGGTGACCTGTTTAATCTCTGGGATACTGAGTGAGGCGCGACTGGCAGGGTTCCGGACCTTAATTAAATGCTGGAGTCAATCCGCCTTCCATTTAATCCGAATCTTGGGACACCTCTTTTTCTTCTTTGATTTTGAGTCGAGACTCATCTCGTGGGTCATTTCGATCCGTGTGGCTCGAGGTTAGACCTGCGGGAAAAAAAACAAACAAACGAACGAAATTTTCTGCCCCAGTTTCACTAGGAAAATTTCGTTAATTATTCACCAGGAAGTTCATAAAATTGATGAAAGAGGATATGCATGTTCAGTTCAGGGCTGGAGCCCTAACACCGGCTAGCTGGGGAGAGGTTCGGTTTGGGGTTTAAAACCCTAACGCCGAACAAAGGAAGAATTCAGTTTAGGGTTTAAAACCCTAATGCTGATTGCATGGAAAAGCTCAGTTTAGAGTTTAAAACTCTAATGCTGGCTGAAAAGGAAAAAGTTCAGTTTAGGGTTTAAAACCCTAATGCTGACTAAAAGGAAAATTCAGTTTAGGGTTTAAAACCCTAATGCTGATTGCATGGAAAAGCTCAGTTTAGAGTTTAAAACTCTAATGCTGGCTGAAAAGGAAAAAGTTCAGTTTAGGGTTTAAAACCCTAATGCTGACTAAAAGAAAAATTCAGTTTAGGGTTTAAAACCCTAATGCTGATTGCATGGAAAAGCTCAGTTTAGAGTTTAAAACTCTAATGCTGGCTGAAAGGAAAAAGTTCAGTTTAGGGTTTAAAACCCTAATGCTGACTAAAGGAAAATTCAGTTTAGGGTTTAAAACCCTAATGCTGATTGCATGGGAAAGCTCAGTTTAGAGTTTAAAACTCTAATGCTGGCTGGAAGAAAAAAGTTCAGTTTAGGGTTTAAAACCCTAATGCTGACTAAAAGGAAAATTCAGTTTAGGGTTTAAAACCCTAATGCTGATTGCATGAAAAATCTCAATTTAGAGTTTAAAACTCTAATGCTGGCTGAAAGGAAAAAGTTCAGTTTAGGGTTTAAAACCCTAATGCTGACTAAAAGGAAAATTCAGTTTAGGGTTTAAAACCCTAATGCTGATTGCATGGAAAAGCTCAGTTTAGAGTTTAAAACTCTAATGCTGGCTGAAAGGAAAAAGTTCAGTTTAGGGTTTAAAACCCTAATGCTAACTAAAAGGAAAATTCAGTTTAGGGTTTAAAACCCTAATGCTGATTGCATGGAAAAGCTCAGTTTAGAGTTTAAAACTCTAATGCTGGATGCAAGGAAAAAGTTCAGTTTAGGGTTTAAAACCCTAATGCTGACCAAAAAGAAAATTCAGTTTAGGGTTTAAAACCCTAATGCTGACTGCATGGAAAAGCTCAGTTTAGAGTTTAAAACTCTAATGCTGGCTGAAAAGAAAAAGTTCAGTTTAGGGTTTAAAACCCTAATGCTGACTAAAAGGAAAATTCAGTTTAGGGTTTAAAACCCTAATGCTGATTGCATGGAAAAGCTCAGTTTAGAGTTTAAAACTCTAATGCTGGCTGAAAAGAAAAAGTTCAGTTTAGGGTTTAAAACCCTAATGCTGACTAAAAGGAAAATTCAGTTTAGGGTTTAAAACCCTAATGCTGATTGCATGGAAAAGCTCAGTTTAGAGTTTAAAACTCTAATGCTGGCTGAAAGGAAAAAGTTCAGTTTAGGGTTTAAAACCCTAATGCTGACTAAAGGAAAATTCAGTTTAGGGTTTAAAACCCTAATGCTGATTGCATGGAAAAGCTCAGTTTAGAGTTTAAAACTCTAATGCTGGCTGAAAGGAAAAAGTTCAGTTTAGGGTTTAAAACCCTAATGCTGACTAAAAGGAAAATTCAGTTTAGGGTTTAAAACCCTAATGCTGATTGCATGGAAAAGCTCAGTTTAGAGTTTAAAACTCTATTGCTGGCTGAAAGGAAAAAGTTCAGTTTAGGGTTTAAAACCCTAATGCTGACTAAAAGGAAAATTCAGTTTAGGGTTTAAAACCCTAACGCTGATTGCATGGAAAAGCTCAGTTTAGAGTTTAAAACTCTAATGCTGGCTGAAAGGAAAAATTCAGTTTAGGGTTTAAAACCCTAATGCTGACCAAAAGGAAAATTCAGTTTAGGGTTTAAAACCCTAATGCTGACTGCATGGAAAAGCTCAGTTTAGAGTTTAAAACTCTAATGCTGGCTGAAAGGAAAAAGTTCAGTTTAGGGTTTAAAACCCTAATGCTGACCAAAAGGAAAATTCAGTTTAGGGTTTAAAACCCTAATGCTGACTGCATGGAAAAGCTCAGTTTAGAGTTTAAAACTCTAATGCTGGCTGAAAGGAAAAAGTTCAGTTTAGGGTTTAAAACCCTAATGCTGACCAAAAGGAAAATTCAGTTTAGGGTTTAAAACCCTAATACTGACTTCATGGAAAAGCTCAGTTTAGAGTTTAAAACTCTAATGCTGGCTGAAAGGAAAAAGTTCAGTTTAGGGTTTAAAACCCTAATGCTGACCAAAAGGAAAATTCAGTTTAGGGTTTAAAACCCTAATGCTGACTGCATGGAAAAGCTCAGTTTAGAGTTTAAAACTCTAATGCTGGCTGAAAGGAAAAAGTTCAGTTTAGGGTTTAAAACCCTAATGCTGACCAAAAGGAAAATTCAGTTTAGGGTTTAAAACCCTAATGCGAACTGCATGGAAAAGCTCAGTTTAGAGTTTAAAACTCTAATGCTGGCTGAAAGGAAAAAGTTCAGTTTAGGGTTTAAAACCCTAATGCTGACCAAAAGGAAAATTCAGTTTAGGGTTTAAAACCCTAATGCTGACTGCATGGAAAAGCTCAGTTTAGAGTTTAAAACTCTAATGCTGGCTGAAAAGAAAAAGTTCAGTTTAGGGTTTAAAACCCTAATGCTGACCAAAAGGAAAATTCAGTTTAGGGTTTAAAACCCTAATGCTGATTGCATGGAAAAGCTCAGTTTAGAGTTTAAAACTCTAATGCTGGCTGAAAAGAAAAAGTTCAGTTTAGGGTTTAAAACCCTAATGCTGACTAAAAGGAAAATTCAGTTTAGGGTTTAAAACCCTAATGCTGATTGCATGGAAAAGCTCAGTTTAGAGTTTAAAACTCTAATGCTGGCTGAAAAGAAAAAGTTCAGTTTAGGGTTTAAAACCCTAATGCTGACTAAAAGGAAAATTCAGTTTAGGGTTTAAAACCCTAATGCTGATTGCATGGAAAAGCTCAGTTTAGAGTTTAAAACTCTAATGCTGGCTGAAAAGAAAAAGTTCAGTTTAGGGTTTAAAACCCTAATGCTGACTAAAAGGAAAATTCAGTTTAGGGTTTAAAACCCTAATGCTGATTGCATGGAAAAGCTCAGTTTAGAGTTTAAAACTCTAATGCTGGCTGAAAGGAAAAAGTTCAGTTTAGGGTTTAAAACCTTAATGCTGACTAAAAGGAAAATTCAGTTTAGGGTTTAAAACCCTAATGCTGATTGCATGGAAAAGCTCAGTTTAGAGTTTAAAACTCTAATGCTGGCTAAAAGAAAAAAGTTCAGTTTAGGGTTTAAAACCCTAATGCTGACCAAAAGGAAAATTCAGTTTAGGGTTTAAAACCCTAATGCTGATTGGCTGGGGATAAAGCTCGAGAATACTACACGATCTATTTTTGAGTTTTCTTGTTTTAATAGAAGATAAAAGAGAGTTTTGCGGGAACTTACCTTTTGAGTGAATTCCTTATTGCCAAAATGTCTCGTATACCCGTGTACCTTCTTCTTTGGGCGACACCTGCTTCTTGCACGGTTGTCTTGGATTAAAACCTATTTCAACTTCTCAGACAAAGAACAATTGTTAGTTCGGAAACGACGGTTGGTTCGGTGACCTTGATCGTTCCCAATTGCTTTGTTGCGTCTCTATTTCTGTTGCGAAGTCTAGCCATTGATTTGATTCGAATGGCGAAACCTTTAGACTGCTCAGGCTTGTATTTCCGGATTCTGTGATGATTTGCCTCGTAAGGCCTTTTTTTTTCTTTTCTTTTTGTCCCATTTTGATTGAAGGTTCTCAACGGGGATTTTATTGGAGGTGTTCTGTGGGAACTTGTACAAAAGGAAGCTATGTGGGGGGAATATTTACAAAGTGGATTCTTTGTGCGGATTCTGTACAATGGGGTATGCTGGGTTTTTGTTTCGAAACGGGTTTCCCAGGGTTTGTTGGGGTAAGCTTGTTGGGGAATATTTACAAAAGGACTCGCTGGGGATGTGCTGATGAAATTCCAACGGGGATTTTTTTTTTTATACTGGGGAGACTTTGTGGGGAGATTGTACAAAAAGAGAAATTCTGTGGGGTTTTGTACAGGGGGAGACTCTGTGGGGACTTGTCCGAAGGTGGACTTGCTGGGGAAGATTTCAAGATTTCTCTCTTTCTTCTTTACTCCGGAACACCATCAAACGTCATGATTCATCATGCTTGGGTAATCATATCAACGAGATGAGGTGTTTTCCTTCATGAGACGGGATTCCGTGCAAACAAACCATGCCACCTGCTCTTTTCGGTGTGTCCTGAACTCGGGGTTAAAATGCAAAAGGGATTCGAAAAGAAACAAAGAAAGGGGAAAACAAATCAGAAAAGGAATACCCTTTTCGCGACGAGAAAGACTTATCTGAGGAAGATAACGCTGGCTTTAAATGACATGACATGCTCTTTGGACTGGACGTCCGACCTTCCATGAACTTGCGTTTTCCTGAACCAGAACAGATCTGTGATTCCAAAACCGGTGGAACTTTGCCGAGACCTTCTTGGGGTGGCGTCATTCCTTTTCGGCCAACAGCGCCCTTTGCGGGTTTTCGCTGGCTGACCTCTCTCATTTCTCTTCCTGTCATCGCTTGATAGCACTCTTTGCGAGTTTTTACTAAACAAGCTCTCTCATTTTGGTTTCTCTACTCCCGTCGCCTCGTGGTGCCCGAAGGTTTTCACCGCCGAGACTCTCTCATTTTATCTCTCTCAATTCAGAGTGTGCTGGTCTCCATTTGTGACGCTTATTGGTTCCCCACCATATTCGGTAATTGATTTGAAGGCTTGTGCTTGGTAAAGAGATGGTAGTGGATATTAAACTTCTCAAGTGTCCGACGTGCCCCGGTTTTCAATTTCAGGGTGAATGGGATTTTGTTGTTGGTGTGACTGAACCTCAGGGAGAGGCTGCCTACGTATCCTTTCGGAATCAAGTCAAACGTAGTTCAGGCCTCAATCAAATTTTGTTTTGTTTTTGTTTTCTCTTTTTTTTTTTTATATATAGAGAGGATTGGGTAGTGTTTGGAAGTAGTGAGGAATAAAACCTTCACCATTTTCGAATGTGTCAGGACCACTCGGAGTATGATCTAGACGTAGTATCTCTTGACTGCATCTGCATTCACTGCTGTGTCGGGGTCATTTCCTTCGATATCACCTAAATACAGTGCTCCTCTCGGCAATATCTTCCTTACGATGTATGGACCTTTCCAATTTGGGGCAAACTTTCCTTTTGCTTCTTCATGATGCGGCAGAATACGCCTCAGTACTAGCTGACCTACTTCGAAATTCCGGGGTCGGACTTTCTTGTTGTAAGCACGGGCCATCCTTTGTTGGTATAGCTGTCCGTGACAAACTGCGGCTATTCGCTTTTCATCAATCAACGTCAATTGCTCCAGTCGAGCCTTAACCCACTCGCTGTCTTCGATTTTTGCTTCGACAATGATTCGAAGCGAAGGAATCTCTACCTTTGCCGGTATTACAGCCTCGGTCCCATAAACCAAAAGATAAGGAGTCGCTCCCACCGATGTGCGTACTGTAGTGCGGTACCCCAACAATGCAAAAGGTAACTGCTCATGCCACTGTCGGGAACTTTGGATCGTTTTCCTCAGAATCTTCTTGATGTTTTTGTTTGCCGCTTCCACGGCACCATTGGCTTTTGGCCGATAAGGAGTGGAATTCCTGTGTGTTATCTTGAATTGCTCGCACACATCTCCCATCAAGTGACTGTTCAAGTTTGCTGCGTTATCCTTAATGATAGTCGCAGGAATACCGAAGCGACATATAAGATTTGAGTGTACAAAATCCACCACAGCTTTCTTGGTGACCGACTTGAGAGTGACAGCTTCTACCCATTTTGTGAAGTAATCGATGGCAACCAGTATAAACCTGTGTCCATTCGAAGCTTTTGGTTCAATTGGTCCAATGACGTCCATGCCCCAAGCGACAAATGGCCAAGGTGCGGACATGGGATACAGTTCCGTGGGAGGTGCATGAATCAAATTACCGTGCACCGGACACTGATGACACTTCCGGACAAAGCTAAAGCAATCCTTTTCCATGGTCATCCAGTAATAACCTGCTCTAAGGATCTTCTTCGCTAAGACATACCCATTCATGTGAGGTCCGCACACACCTGCGTGTACTTCGTGCATGATCTTTCTTGCTTCCTCGATATCGACACATCTTAAGAGATTGAGGTCCGGAGTCCTCTTATATAACAATTCACCGCTCAAAAAGAAACCACTTGCATGTCGCCTAATGGTCCTCTTTTGATCTCCAGTAGCGTGCTCGGGGTATTCTTGCGTCTTCAGGAACCTCTTGATGTCATGGTACCAAGGCTGCGTATTTGATCCCGCCTCGATTACACTGCAGTAACCGTGTCTTTCCTTGATTTGGATTTCCAAAGGATCGACGTGGGCGTTGCCCGGGTAGGGTAGCATAGAAGCCAGAGTAGCAAGTGCATCTGCCAGTTCATTGTGACACCTCGGAATATACCTGAACTCTATTGAGGTAAAACGCTTGCTGAGGTCCTCCACATGTTGTCGGTATGGGATAAGTTTGACATCCCGAGTTTCCCATTCACTTTGGACTTGCCGGATGATCAGGTCAGAATTTCCCATAATCAGTAAGTCTTCGACATCCTGATCGATTGCCATATGTATGCCCATAATGCAGGCTTCATACTCAGCTGTATTATTTGTGCAGAAGAAACGAAGTCTAGCTGTGGCGGGATAATGCTGACCGGAAGGCGAGATCAAAATTGCCCCAATCCCTACACCCTTGGCGTTCACGGCTCAGTCGAAGAACATCTTCCATACATGAGCTTCCTCCGAGATCACTTCTACGGCGTTTACCTCTTCATCTGGAAAGTAGGTATCTAATGGCTGGTATTCCTCATCGATCGGGTTTTCGGCCAAATGATCTGCTAACGCCTGGGCTTTCATTGCCGTGCGGGTGACATAAACTATGTCGAATTCCGTAAGCAAGATTTGCCATTTAGCCAGTCTCCCAGTAGGCATTGGTTTCTGAAATATATACTTCAAGGGATCCAACCTGCTTATGAGGAACGTAGTGTGGGCTTGGAGATAATGCCTCAGCTTTTGAGCAACCCATGTGAGAGCGCAACATGTCCTTTCCAACAGTGTGTATTTGGCCTCGTAGCCGGTGAATTTCTTGCTCAGGTAGTAGATTGCTTGCTCCTTCTTTCCGGTTACGTCGTGTTGCCCGAGGACACAGCCGAAAGAGTTCTCTAAGACTGTCAGATACAAGAAAAGTGGCCTTCCCGGTTCTGGAGGGACCAAGACTGGGGGATTCGAAAAGTATTCTTTGACTTTATCGAAGGCTTCTTGACACTCAGGTGTCCATTTGATCGCCGCATCTTTCCTTAACAGCTTGAATATGGGCTCACACGTGCTTGTCAGCTGGGCGATGAACCGACTGATGTAATTCAACCTGCCCAACAGACTCATCACGTCTTTCTTTGTTCTCGGGGGAGGCAGCTCTCTGATGGATTTTATCTTAGTTGGATCTAGATCGATACCTCTCATGCTTACAATGAAGCCCAAAAGTTTGCCCGACGGAACTCCGAAAGCACATTTAGCTGGGTTCAGCTTCAAGTCATACTTCCTTAGCCTCTCGAAGAACTTCCTCAAGTCTTGGATGTGATTATCCTGCGTCCTGGACTTGACTATCACGTCATCCACGTACACCTCTATTTCCTGGTGCATCATGTCATGGAAAATGGCAGTCATGGCCCTCATGTAAGTAGCCCCAGCATTCTTCAGACCAAATGGCATGACCCGGTAACAGTAGGTGCCCCAAGGCGTGGTGAAGGCAGTTTTCTCGGCGTCTTTTTCATCCATCAATACCTGGTGATACCCAGCATAACAGTCTACGAAAGACTGTATCTCGTGTTTGGCACAATTGTCAACGAGGATGTGGATGTTGGGCAGCGGGAAGTTATCTTTTGGACTTGCTCTGTTTAGATCTCGGTAATCTACACATACCCGAGTTTTCCCGTCCTTTTTTGGTACTGGAACCACGTTCGCCAACCATGTTGTATATTGGACTACCCGAATCACTCCCGTTTTCAGTTGTTTGGTGATCTCCTCTTTAATCTTGTCGCTGACCTCAGTTTTGAACTTTCGTTGCTTTTGTTGAACCGGCGGACAGTCAGGATGAATCGGCAATTTATGAACCACCAGATCAACACCTAATCCCGGCATGTCGTCATATGACCAAGCAAACACATCTTTGAATTCAAAAAGAAGTTGAATTATCGCCTTTCGTGTTTTCTGGTCCGTGTGAATGCTTATCTTTGTCTCCCAGATTTCTTCCGGGGTTCCTAAATTTACCGGTTCAGTGTCATTTAGATTTGGCTTAGGTTTATTCTCGAAATATTCCAACTCTCGGTTTATCTCCCTAAAAGCCTCTTCCGCATCATATTCTGGTTCTGGATTCATTAATTCGCAGTTAAATAACTCATTGTGATCTGGGCGTGAAGTCCGCAAGCATGTCATATTTAAAGCCGCATTATTAGGACTGAAAAGGAAGATAAAAGGAAAAGTAACAAAAATCAGAACAAAAGAAAGAATAGGAAAGCAAAGATGATTTTTTTTCCGTATATTTTCTTTGGAAAGTTGGAAGACAACAATGTTTACAACTAGGAGTTCAAAAACAACAATTGAAAAGAGGAAAACGTTCAAGTTATGCCCCGGAGATAACTTGTGATACAGGAAAGGTGGCAGGACAGGTCTACCCGGACTTTCGTCTAGTCGGGAATGGCGTGGCCTCCCAGTTTTGGAGTTTGGCGTTTGGCCCCATGTACATCATCTCAGCAGTGCTTGTGCCTTCGCCTGGTTGAACCATGTGGACCTCGTAGAGCATTTCCCTCATTGCTCCACATATTTCCTCGATTTCCTCAGCTGTGAAGACCTCATCATCTTCTTCTTCAGCGTACCTTGGCCTGACGAAAGTCGCATATAAACCCGGCAGTGGTTGAGGCAACTTCCAGCCCTCATTTCTCCTTTTCTTTGCCCATTTTTCGTCTGTCGGAGTAGGTTTGAAACCTAGTCCAAAAGGTTTCTTGACGACTGGTAAAGTAATGGGCTCTGTTATTCCCTGAAGGGTTCGTCCAAGTCCCTTCCCTGGCCTAAATCCGTGCCGGATCATCTCTTTGGCCACCATGACCGAAGCGTTAGACAAGAAAGGCTGGGGGCAAGGTACTCCCTCTTCGTGCTGCTCTGCCAGTACCACCTCGAAAGCTTGATAGACCGTATGTTCGCTCCCTTCTCTCGGTTCAAGATACGGGATGGATGGGTCCCGATAAATGGCATGTTCGTCTTCCCCATGGACCACGATCTCTTGGTCTTCGTACTCGAACTTCACCATCTGGTGAAGAGTGGAAGGCACGGCTCCTGCCGCATGGATCCAAGGTCTGCCAAGGAGGAAATTGTAGGATGTGTCCATGTCGATCACCTGGAAGGTTACTCGAAATTCGACTGGTCCTATGACCAACAACAGGTCTATTTCTCCCATGGTATCTCTCTTGATGCCGTCGAAAGCTCTTACGCAGACATTGTTGGGTCGGATTCTTCCGGTCCCAATTTCCATTCTCTGTAGCGTGGAGAGCGGGCAAATGTCAACGCCTGAGCCTCCATCCAACATTACCCGCTTGACATAGTAGTCCTCGCATTTGACTGTTAAATGCAAAGCCTTGTTGTGTGCTGCTCCTTCCGGGGGTAGATCGTTCTTGCTGAAGGAGATTTGGTTGACGGCGAAGAATCTTTCTGTCATCCGCTCTAATTGCTCAACCGAGGTTTCAACCGGCACATATGCCTCATTCAGGGTCTTCAGTAAGATCTTTTGATGCTCGGCCGACCTTATCAATAATGATAGCATGGACACCTGCTCAGGGTGCTTGCGCAGCTGATCTATCACTTCGTAATCCGGCATCTTCATTTGTTGGAAGAACACTTCCGCCTCTTCAACACTCACAGGCTTCTTTGGAGGAAAGCGCCTTTGTGTGGCGTTGTTCAGTTCTTGGGTATTTGAGTACCCTCCAATGAAAGTATTTTCTGGAAGTTCTCCCATGACCTCTTTTCCTTTGTACATCACCAAAGTCTTTTGATAATTCCACGGCACTGTGGACGGGTTGGTCATTGGCTTTTGTGGCACGCGTCCGATAACCACTGGCTCATTCAGCCGAGGTGGTTGAATCGTCCCCCGGACCACATAGGCCCCTTTTGGTACGTACATAGGTTTTGTCTTTTTGATCCCGAAGTTCTGTGTCTTCTCAGCTCGACCTCGTGGTATGTAAAGAACTTCATTTTTTACAGGTGCCACTTTCTTCTTCTTTTCAGGCTTGCTCTCTGCAATCTTGGCCTCCTCCCCTTTTTCTGGTTTCTGGTCCATTTCGGGCCTCTTCCCCGTGTCGACAATGGCAATTATGGCTTTCAAAGCAGGGTCGAACTCTTTGTCTTCACAAATCATGCCGATCAGCGGCCCATTATTGTGAGCGGGCAATGGATTGTTAGTCACATTCGGGATCTCTTCGTCCCTTAGCACTATTTTCCCCTGCTCTATCAAATTTTCGACCACTCTTTTCAATGACCAGCAGTCGTTTGTATCATGTCCCTCGGCCCCTGAATGATAGGCGCATCTGACTCCGGCTTTGTAAGAAGGAGATGTCGGGTTTTGCCTTGTTTGAGGGAATTGGTTGCAAGAAACCCAACTGGACTAGCTTAGGGAACAATGTAGAGTATTGTTCACCGATGGGCGTGAAAGTCCGCCGTCGAGGTGGCTCCTGGGGGCGGTAGTTATTCTGCGGGGGTTGTGGGTTATAGTGGTTGCGGTAAGGAGGCTGATTTCTGGGAGGTGGAGCTGGGCCTCGGTTGGTTTGTTGTGGTGGATGGTTATAAGGTTGGGCATTCATGACCATGTAAGGTTGATGAGCATATGCCAAATTTGAGTGGGGGTAGTAGTGGCGTGGGGCTCTTTCCGGAAAATGGGGCCTGGGATGACGATACTCCCTTGCTTCAGAGGCTGCCATAGTCGTTTCTTCTTTCTTCTTCCCTCTTGTCGTTCCTCCAGACCCGCTTTGGACGGCCTGGGAGGTTGCCCTTATGGCTGCTTGACTCAATATCCGACCCGTTTTCAGCCCATTCTCTACCATCTCTCCTATCTTGATTGCTTCCGCGAATGGCTTACCCATGGCTGACATCATGTTTTGGAAATAGTCAGACTCTTGAGCCTGGAGAAAGGTAGTGACCATTTCCACTTCATCCATGGGAGGCTTCACTCTCGACGCCTGTTCACGCCACTTAATAGCATACTCTCTAAAGCTTTCCGAAGGCTTCTTCTTCAAATTCGACAGAGAGTTTCGGTCTGGCGCAATGTCGATGTTATACTGGAATTGCTTTACAAAATCTCTGGCGAGATCATCCCATATATGCCATCGGGACATTTCCTGATCCATATACCATTCCGAAGCTATCCCTACTAGACTTTCCCCAAAGTATGCCATTAGCAGTTCTTCTTTTCCGCCGGCTCCCCGCAATTGGTTGCAGTATTTCTTAAGATGTGCAATGGGGTCACCGTGCCCATCGTATTTCTCAAACTTGGGGGTCTTGAAACCCGTTGGCAGGTGCACGTGAGGAAACATGCACAGGTCGGCGTAAGAGACGCTCTTTTGCCCGCTCAATCCTTGCATATTCTTCAGACTTTGTTCAAGGCTTCTCATCCTTTTGGCAATCTCATTTTGTTCTGCAAATCTAGGGTTCTGATCCTGCCCGGGTGCAAGCTCGCACTGAGGCGGTAGAGGATTAGTATTGGTAGCGAACCTAGTTGGTTCCATTGAGAACGATGGGGCTTGGAATGTAAAAGATGATGAGTCAAAGCTTGGCTTGTATGTGGTAGGTTGTGCCGTAACCGGGCAAGGCGATGCAGTAAAGATGTTCATGCTTGCATCAGTGGCCGACATTCGGGGATGAGGCTCAGAAGGTGATCCAGCAGAGAAGGCGGAGGTGGCTGGGTACCCAAATGGAGTAGCAGGATAATTTATGGGGACATTGGACGTTCCACTTGACCTGGAGAATAATTCAGGGAATCCGGGGACGACACTTGGCGGCTCTTTCCCGTTGTTCCAGTCGTCCAGCATTTCCAACATGCGGAGCCGTAGGATTCTATTTTCCTCCGCAGTTGCGGATTCAGGTGTGAGGACGGCTGAGATTGAGCTCTCCTCAGAAACAGGGATCGTTTGCAATGGAATTTCTGAAGACATTTCCACACTTCCTTTTGACCTGGTGAAGTAAGTGTGAGTACTGCTTCTGGCCCTAACAACAGGTAGTTGAACACTTCTCCTTGACCTCGTGAAATATGAGTGCGAGGCCAGACTTTCACCAAACCAACCGTCTTTTCAAAAAACCTTGGAAATGCTCAATGACAAACGCACGGTTAATTTGTAGCAAATAACAGATAGTTAATCTCACGTTGGGCATGATGCACCTATACAGTTAAGTGGATTACTATATGTTTGCTACGAGAGCATGCGTCATTCCGGCGTTTTTTCCTCTTATTAGTTTTTCCCCTTTTTTCTTTTCTTTTCTTTTCTCTTTTGTTTTCCTTTTATTATATATTTTTTTTATTTTCGTAGTAAAAGAAATGCGACCAGATCCGATGAGGATTGCCTACGTATCACGATGCCTACGTGAATCAGATCATTACGTAGTTCGAAAAACACAAATGAGCGTAAAAGAAACAACCTCTTTATTGTTGAAACGTTCTATTACAAGCTACATTTTGCAAAAGAAAGAGCAAACTTCGAAAATAAACCTAGACTCAAAATAGACTGAAAATCACCTTGATGAAAAAACAGGCAGAAGATGCTAAAATACAGATTTGACCTACGAATGCATTATGGTTTTAAAAATTGGTTTCCGCGGGGCATCGTTCGGCCTCGCCGCGGTCCTAGGCGTGAGATCCCTCTCAAGTTGCTCCAGTTCGTGCATAGTCTGCTTGACATAAACCATTACTGCCGAGGGGAAGGTAACACTGGACATGTTCTCACATCGCAGACATCGTCTGGTGATGGCATGGGCAATGGCTTTGATCCTATCTCTGGTTTGCTTCTTTTTTATGAGTAGGCGTTTTATCTGATCGCTGCATATCTTGAAGACTTGAACATCTTGTACGTGTCGATGCTTCAATCGCCGTACTTCCAACTTCATCTGGGCTATTGAGTCATACCAGTATCTGCTCTCGATTTGGAAATCCTTGGCCTGACTAGCTGCTTTGATCTCAAGTGCTGCCATCTCTCTCTTTATTTTAGCAACAGTCTTCTCGTGGTCGCCTTCCAATTGATTCAGGTATCTGCGATGCTTATCTGCTCTTGTATCCCACTGTGCCTTGAACTCTGCTATGATGTTTTCAGATCTCTCCAAGCCATCTCGCCATTCCCTGATTTCACCTTTTAGCCCTTTTATCAGCTGCTCGTCCGATCGACGCCTTGGTTGTCTATCTGCATCCAACCTTATCTGTTTGATCTGGGCTCTGAGCATTTCATTTTCTTGAGTTAACCTGTTCCGCTCTCCCAGATCGGTAGCAATTTGCACGCTGTGCTCGTATTTCATGCCTTCTACCTGTTGCTTTAATCTGCTGATTTCGGCACAATAACCTCTTTCCTTTGCTAACCAATCCCAATGCCTTTGCGATGACTCGGTGAAATCCCGGATGTGGGGTCTCTTAGCTGGCCTTTCATGCTCGAGTTCCCTTCTATACCATGCAAGGTAACCTGGCGCCGTTTCTCCCTTGGCTCGATCCCGCACGCAAGTATCTGATTTCAAATATTGACCCTCATTCCAGATTTGGCGAATCTTCGCTTCTGGGAACCGTCCGTTAGGACTTATCTCAACTGTTTGAGCGCTGAGATCTTCTTCATGAGGTACTGTCTGGCACCTTCCGAACTGTCTCAACACTCGTCCGGGTGCGTAAGGTTGAATGCTCTTAAGCCCCATCAGTAAGAAATGAGTTTTAGCCGCCGACATATATAAGACCTCATCAACAGGCAACCATCCCAACGTCCATTGTATTTGGCTGGCAGTAAGAGCTTGCAAGAACGAGGTCCATGCCAGGACTCTTTTGGGCCAAATGATCTCTCTGGTTCTCGTGTAAGATTCTTCTATGCGGGTCTTTTCCGGGGAACCATGGCTCAACATCCCGGAATGATGGCAGAGGTGCTCGGTCATCCATATCTGTAGGAGCAAGTTACAACCTTCGAAGAAATTTCCCTCAGCTTTACAAGCTGTGAGAGCTCGAAAGATGTCAGATACCACCATTGGCGCGAGAGTACTGCCACTTTGTGTGAGTAAAGTGCTGACGACCCCAGATATCTTCAAATCAATGTTTCCATCTTTTCTCGGAAATACCAGAGGACCCAGGAACATTATCATGAACGCCACCCGTCTGTGCTCGTCCCACTTCTGACGAACTCCTTTGCTGCACAGTTTGTTGATTGGATTATTGAATCCCCCCTCGTGACCGTATCTATCATATATGAAGCATGGAGTACAGAATCCGGCTGCTAGATCCGGGTTGTGGACTGTTCTAGGTATTTTCAATGAATCCAGGAACCGATGTACCGTGACGACTCTTGGGGCGACCAAGTATTTTTCCCTCAACGGAAGTTCAGTATTCCCGATGTATCCGGCCATTTCTTCCAAAGTTGGGGTGAGCTCAAAATCAGAGAAATGGAAAACATTGTGCGCCGGGTCCCAATAGGTAACCAAAGCTCTTATGATATCTCCCCGAGGCTGGATTTCCAACAGACCCACAAGACCTTTCAAATATTTCTTAACCTCATTTTGTCCTTCAACACCTAGATCATTCCACCATAGCCGTAACTTGACAGGGATTTTGGTCATTATTGAAAAATGTTCATTTTGCATCGTGCTCATCCTGCACATTTATTAAGGTGATTTTAACAAAATTGACTGACTCAAAAAATATATATTTTTTTAGAGAGGATCAAGCTTTGCCCACGGCCTTTAAACACTTTGGAGACAAAGATTTTAAGGCTGTGCGGGTCTAAAAAAACGCTAAACAAAACCCAAAGGTGGCTGTTTATGCAAAGTCAGCCTTCCGGCGTCCCTTTCGGGAACATTTGGCTATTTATGATAAAACAATGTCACCTGACTTATTTACGACTCTATTAAAAATTTGACACATCTTTTATTTATTTATTTACTGATTTTTGGCTATTTAGAAAAATGGGGTTGAACCCGACGAGGGTTGCCTACGTATCTCACATCCGGTGAGAATCAAACCGGCGTAGTTCGGGATATCGTAAAATAGGAAAACATTGAATAGACCTAGAAATCAGGAATGCGTATATTTTTTTTTTTTTACATTTTTTTTTGAAAAGAGATAAAGATTAAAGAAACTATTTATTATTATTTATTTTTTTTATGTTATTTTTTAGGAAAAATTTGGACTATTAGTCTGAATTCATAAAAGGGGTACTACGAAAGAAACAACACATTTTTTGAATTATGAATTTTCAATTTTTTTTTTACTTTTTAAAATAAATACTTTTTCTTCTTTTTTTTTTGATAAAAGAAAATTTTTATATATTTTTTTTAATACCTCTCAATAAAACAAGACAGTTTTTTTTTTTAGAAAAAATTCCGGCGAGGTTTTGACACTACTTGGACATCGGTTTTATTTTCCAAAATAAGTAATTATCTCCCCTACGCTGCTATTTTCCCCCTTTTTTAGGAACCGGTCGACATGCGGAACCGAAGCAAATAAATGCACAACACAGATAAGAATGCAGCATGATGGCCTTTTCCATTTCAGGTTGCCTGTCCTAGACGGACCCAACCCCTGTGTTGAGTCCCCTAAGTAAAATGCAATATGATGCAAATAAGCGTTCCTACTAGGGATCCGGCATGAAGTTTCGTTATACTAGGTTTAAACCTTAGTATTTGTTCTAGACTGTGTACCCGAGCGGACAACTCGAGTCGAGGAGGGGGCTACGTACCGGGGACCCGCGAGATCGTCTGGCTTTGTAACTTGTCCGACCTCTTTCTTATTTCAGGTATTGACACTAACTGAATAGGGAGTCTCGACCAGCGAGCTTCTCCCCGGAGGTAAGAAAAGAAGGGTTTCGGCACAGTTTATATACAGTTCAGATAATATCAAAAGCGGTAAAAGACAACATTTGGCACTTTATGCAAAACATGTAATAAAGATCAGATAATAAAGCCAAATATAACAATTATTCTAAGCTCGAATTCTTGGACCCTGAACCAGTGGTTCTGGGTTCAATAGTCCCCAGCAGAGTCGCCAGAGCTGTCACACCTCCTTTTTGCGCGCCCCGCCCCGAAGGGTTAAATGCGCGAGGGAGTTTTTCCAATTTAAGTGACAATATTCGAAATGGGATTATTTATTTAATTCAGAGTCGCCACTTGGGAAAGGTTTGACTTTTGGTGTCCCAAGTCACCGGTTTATCTTGAATCCCAAATCGAGGAAATTTTCGACTTTTCCGAATGAAGTCTGCGAACCAGAAATTCTAAGTAAGGAATTCTGTTGACCCGAGGGAAGGTGTTAGGCACCCTCGAATCCCGTGGTTCTAGCACGGTCGCTTAAATTGTTATAATGGCTAAATATCTGATTTAAATACATGTTATGACTTACGTGCTTTTATTAAGTTTAAACCGCTTTATTATTATTACTTATTTTTTATAGAATTGCAACGTCGTGAAAATGCATCTCGAACCACGTCACAATCAATGCACCCGTGATCGTCGACACATTTGGACTTCGTTGAGATTCGGATTTGGGTCACATCAAATGTGCACCCGAATTTAAGAATGTGATTTAATTAAGCCGCGCCAACAGAGTCTAACGCGTTATTATCTTTGTAGAAGGCCATGAAATTTATTAAATGGCCTATCTTGAATTCTAAATAATTATCATGGTTATTTATTGAGGGCCCCGCAATTTTGCATCTTTATTTGGCGAGGCTCATCTCTATTTTAGAAAAGGATATCCTAAAATGGCTACATTTCTAATGCATTTGTCTTTAAAACTAGAAGAAAAGGGTACATGCTAATTCAATTATAGGCTTTTGCCTAATCCGGATTTTTGTCAGTTTCTGATTAACTACTTATAAAGTAAAAACGCCATGCCTTGCGAGGACGTTTCAGTCGAACAAAAGACTACATATGAGATTGATGAAATGCAATACCTAATCCGAACATTTCTTGAGTTGAACTAAACTGAACTTATTTGGACTAGATTAAAAGATAACTGGCAAAGTAAAATACTTTAGTTTGGCAAGGAATCATGTACGAGCTAAACGAAATACAACACTTAATCCGAACACTTCTCGAGTTGAACTTAACTAAACTTATGTGGACTAGTCTTAACTAAACAAAAAAAAAACTAAATGAAACAAGAACAGTATTGTATAAAGTCGAAATATACATGCCCCTACTGACAAACAACTACAGAGTTAAAATACAACAGGGTAAACTCAGTCAAATATCAATACATACTTTCGAACTGTTGAATCATAAACTAAATCAACTTTCACAGGCCTGCTAATGTATTATGAATACTACAACAAATACTTGAACTTCTTCAACCTTTTTTCATTTCATGCTTTCCAACTGTTTTAATTACATCAATATGGGACTTGAAATGTGTACCTGGAAATGCTGAAAATGCAAAGGAGAAGAAGAAGAAGATGTGGAAATCAGCAGCAGAAAGAAGCAGGACTAGTAGTAGCAGCAGGACAGGGCAGCAACAACAGTGAGCAGAATAGCAACAACAATCAGAACAGCACAAAAGAAAAGGATTCTGATGCGAGGTGGAACTAGAGTTGAAGGAAAATAACAGCCAAACGAAATAGCACACAGTGTGATGGCAACAATGCTCCAGACAATCCAATTCCGGAATATACCAAATGCCACAAAATACTAACAATAATCTCGATTGAATTTTAGAAGAAGCAACACTGCCTAATGTATTGACAATAGATGAAGTTCAGACAAACGAGACCAAATTTCTGATTTCCTAATCTGTTTTCTCTCTTTCTTGCTCTCTTTCTATTCCTGTCAACTCTCTCTTTTCTTTCTATCTTCACAGTGTGTGTGTGTTTCTTTTCTAATCCCTCTGCCTCTAATTCTGTATATCCTCCTCAGTCAGATGCCTGCCCCTTTTATATGCCTTCCTTAAACCTTTAACAGCCTGTTTTTTTAGAGTATCCCAGTACCCTCCCATGTGCCTTTAACCTTTTTTCAGTTCCACTTTAGTTAATTAAGTATTAAACCCCATTCACATTCCCTGGCAGATTCAACTTTTTCATTTTATTATCTAAAAGCAAGTATGGGCAGTAGAATATATCTGACAGCATATGCTGTCAACCCATTTTGAAATTGAAAACCCTTTTATGCAGGAAAACAGGCTGTGCACAATGCACATGCTGTGCACAAGTGCACATGCCACCAACTCAGATTTCGGTTACAGACCAAACCTTAGGTTTCTGAAACCATATTCACGACTATAAGTAACAGGGCTTGGTTCTTAATTGATTCAGGCAAATGTTCAACAGAGGCAAGTTGATTTGTTATTGTTCGGACAGTTGAAACTAATTGACGACACATGTCGACTCGACTATATTAGCATTAACATACACAATCGTAGCCAAAAATCAAAAAGTTTAAAGAGTATCGATACATGATTTGAATTATACTGACTAACAGAAATGCACTCGAGGAGTTAACTAGTCAGTCCAAACTCGGAACACAACCAATACACATGCTTTATCAGAATAGGAGGGGGGGATTTAGACAAACACAGAGGTTTAAGTAAAGCGGACAAACAAAAGTTGATAAAATCAAAACAAATATGAACAGACTTTTTAAACAATCACACGGACTAAAACAAAAAAGGAAAGAAAGCAGACTTACCTTAAAACTTGAAAAGTTTAACAGTTTGAACTCGGATTTGGACAAACTTTTCTTAAGGCTGAATGGACTTTAATCGAAGTGTTTCTCAGATGAGAAACACTTTGATTGAAGTCCATTAGACCTTAATCTCTTCGGTTGAACCGGTATGAACCAGTGACGAAGGGCACAAAACTTTCAAACTTAGATCTGGGATTCAGGCTTCCCTGATCAGATTCGGACCAAACCAAGTATGGTTTGGTCACGAGGGGGGTCTGGGGAGTGTCTGGTATGAATTTGAAGCAGATCGGTGTAGATTAGGTTCCGACTCGAATCTTCAAATGAAGATTCGAGAAGGTGGGATAAGATTCGAAGCATGGGGTTGGTAGATTTGGGTTCAGGATGGCATGGGGGTTCTATGGTGTTCAGGGGAAGGTCACCGGCGTTCATGCCGCCGGTTTTCATGGTGGGGGATACAAGGGCGGCTCTAGGGTTTGAAGGGGATGAGGTTGAAGACGAAGGCTGGGGTTCGGATAGGGGGGGCAGGGTAGGATTATGGCCTTATATAGTTAATGGGTGGATTGATCTCGACCGTTAGATCAATCTAGATCTACGGTCTGGATCTGATAGCTTAAGTGGAACGGTGTCGTTTCAAGGGTAAAGGGTTGGGGTCGGTCCGGGTAAGATGGGTCGGGTTTATTGATGGGTTATGGGGAATTGATCTTGGCCGTTGATCACTCTGAGATCAACGGCCCAGATCAGGCACGACTCAAACGACGTCGTTTGGACGTCCTGGGCATCAGGTGGCCTGGACCGGGCAGGCCTGGGTCTTGGGCTGTTTGTTTGGGCCAATTTTGTTAAAATTGGCCCAAGTCCGGAAGGGAAGGGGTCTTTTCTTTATTTTTTTTTATATTTTTTATTTATTTATTTCCTTTTCCTTATTTATTTTAAAACAAAACTAAGCCAAAAATCAAATTAAAATTAAATACACACTCAATACAATTATTTGCACACACACTAAAATATTTCAAAACAGGTAAAATCAAACAAATCAAAATCACGGACGAAGATGCCTATTTATGATTTCTTTTTTAACGACCGGATTACGGTTCGAATTACGCCTGACACACACATTTTGTATTTTAAATAAATAAATAAGAAAAAATAAAAATGGGTAAAAGTCACAAATAAATCAACAAGGTGCCGCACAGAAATCCAAAATTGTACAGCAGGGCCAATTATATTTTTTTTTATTTCTTTTTGGAGCGATTGTCGTGCGAAACAAAAAATCACGTGCTCACAGCGTATATAACGCCATCTATTCATGGGTTAATGTGCATGTATAAATGCATATGAAATACGTTAATAAAATCTCTTGGTACGTCATAAGACCATTATGCCTCTAATTAATATCATGAAACAAACTTTATCAACTTACATATTTTCTGAGACCCATAAACAGACGATAGAATAATAAGACATATGGGAGTTCAAGAACATATGCATTTCTAATACTTCTACGAATAGAGTCATTTATGGAAGTAGTGCATTTATTCGTTTCATTTGTATCGTACAGATCATGCCAAAAAAACAAGAAGAAGGAAGGGATAACCTTAACATGCTTGAGTCGATTCTCTTGACAATCCCTCTAACACACGTTAATTGCGACAAAACACGTGACGACAATATCGGAGTAGGGAAAAATCCGTTGATTGGTAGGACTCGGACAGGTGGTAATATAGGCGTAGACTACAATGACAATTGACTATGACTTTGATGATCATAGTACCTTATGTGCTTGCAACAAGGCTGGCAAGTTGGAATTATATTTGCTGGTCTAGAAAATTAGGGCCATTAGCGTGTATAGAATGGTTATTCCTACATCAGTATAATTGTTTACGTAGATAGCTGGTACGTAAAGTTTCTAGCTAATACAAAAACCAAATGATTAAGATGTGGTACAGAATAATTTCTTGAATTCCTTAAGGTCATGCCACCTTTCCCACAATTTTATGAGTCATAGACATAGTGGCTGTCACGTTTTGATTTAATACTTATTCAAATATTTGGATTAATTAGGTAATGTCCCGGTACCCGATAATTAATCAATTACCTGCATAATTAAGAATTATCTTAACTTATTTAAAATACTAATCGCCTTTAATATACCTTGTACACCTTACTATGATGGTCATGTAGTACCTTGTATGACACTAGTCCATAAATATCGGGTATTAATGCTCGGCCCGTATTTTATCCCAATATGCCAAACTTGGATGAAAATTCAATATTTTTGACTTGCTTCCCCTCTCACCTTCACGAATCCACTCATCACTTGTTGAAATAACATAATCCTTATAATCTCCAAATAATCTTTTCCTTGGCATGATGTCAATTACCTTGCGACAAATTCAACGTACAATACTATAGGGTGCAATATTGTCGTAATTTAATACTGCGAAGCGTAACATCATCGTAATGTAGTACTGCAAGGCGTAATATCATCATAATATAATACCGCGAGACGTAATATCGATGTAATATTGTGGGGTGTAACACGTGCCATCCTTCTTCTTCTCACAAATAGGACATACGCACCCCAAGCCGACACACTAGGCCGAATAAACCCTTATCAAAGAGTTTCTGAAGCTGCTCTTTCAACTATTTCAAGTCCGTCGATGCCATATGATACGGTGGAATAGAAATAGGCTGATGCCCGGCACCAAATCAATACCAAAGTTAATATTCCTGTCCGGTGGCATGCCCGGCAGGTCTGTAGGAAACACATCGGGAAATACCTCACTACTAGAACAGAATCGATACTAGGAGTCTCTACACTGACGTCCCTCACAAAGGCTAAATATGAAAGATAACTTTTCCCAACCATTCGCTGGGCCTTCAAAAATGATATCACCCTACTGGGGACAAAATCAGTCGAATCTCACCACCCAATTCGTGGCACACCCGGTATAGCCAACTCACTATCTTAGCATGACAGTCCAATATAGCACGATATGAAGATAGCCAATCCATGCTAACATCATATCAAAGTCCACCATACAAAGCAACAAAAGATCCACTCGGGTCTCCAGACCCCCAATAGTCACACACACGACCGGTATACGCGGTCCACAACAATAGTGTCGCCCACCGGAGTAGATATACGAATGGATGAAATAAGAGACTCATGAGGCATATCCAAAAAATGAGCAAAATATGATGAAACATATGAAAAAGTGGAACCAGGATCAAATAACACAGATGCATCTCTGTGGCAAACTGAGACAATACCTGTAATCACGGCATCTGAAGCAATAGCATCTGGTCTAGTTGGGAGTGCATAGAAACGTGCTTGACCACCACCGGATCGACCTCCCCCTCTGGGGAGACCCCTAGCTGGCTGACCCCCACCCTTGGATGCCTGAGCGGGTGGTGAAGTAAGTGGAGCTGAAGTTGAAGGCTGACTCCTCTACTGAGATAGACCCCCAAGAAGACGAGGACACTGCCTCCTTATATGACTAGATTCTCCACACTCATAACAACTTCCTAGTGTTGGAGATGGGGACTGAAAGGAACCCCTATCATCGGGATGATTAGCAGAAGAACCTGGTACGGAAGAGCCTTGAACTGATGGAGCACGGGATGAACTCTGGGCTGGAAGGGCACTAAGCGATGAATAGACCTGATAAGATCTGTGAAAACCATGGCCCGATGATGCCCCACGATGAACTGGGCGAGCCGACTGAGCATGTCTGAATGGACGACCTCTGTCATGCTGAAACTGGCCTCCTGAAAGAGCGCCACCAAAACTACTAGATCCCCGAGACCTCTTAGCCTCCCTCTCATCTCGCTCATAGCGATGAACTGACTAAATCTCTCGAGCGATATCAACAACCTGCTCAAAAGTAGCACATGACACCCTCTTTCTAATCATGAGAATCCGAAGTTGATATGTGAGGCCATCCACGAACCTCTTGATCCTCTCTCTATCAGTAGAAACCAACCAAACAACATGACGAGCTAACTCTAAAAATCTCATCTCATACTGCATCACAGTCATATCATCATGATACAACTGCTCGAACTGCCTATGCAGCTTCTCCCTACGAGATTGTGGCACATACTTCTCCAAAAAGAGAGCGGAGAACTGCTGCCAGCTAAGGGGCGCTGCATCAATAGACCTACGCCTCTTATAAGCCTCCCACCAAGTAAAGGCAGCTCCTGAAAATTGGAAAGCAGTGAACAAGACCCCACTGGACTCCAAAATACCCGTGGTCCGAAGCATCCTCTGACACTTGTCCAAGAAACCCTGGGCATCCTCGCCCTCTATACCACTGAAAGTCGGAGGCTGAAGTCTACCAAACCTCTCCAATCAACACTGCTCGTCGTCAGGCATAACTGGTACCACATAATCCAGGGCAAGCACAACCGGTTGGGCTGGAGGTGCCCCCGGTGTCTGAAGTCCCTGCACAACCTGCTCAAATGTGCGAGCGGCGGGAGTCTAGGTGCCTCCCCCGGCTTGAGAAGTAGCTGCGGGCATAGTAATTGAGACCGCCTGGGCTAGGCCAGTGCACACTGATAGAATCTGGGCTAGGGCCTCCTGAAGGCCTAGAATAACAATCGGCATAGCTGGTGCCTGAGCTGGTCCTGCTGGAGCATCCGTAACTGGGACCTGATCGTGAACTGGGGCGGCTGGTAGATCCGCAGGTGCTTCCCTAACTGCTGTGCGGGCTACACCCCTACCACGTCCTCGACCTCTAGTGGCCCAAACTGGTGGTACTGGTGGTCGTCCATCCTGACCAGTAGCACGTGTCTCACCATCTGTGAGAGAATAGAATACAGAAGTTTAGTACCAGAATCAACAGATCCGCACGATAGGAATTTCAAGAATGTGAAGATTTTCCTAAAGGTTCTACAGCCTCCCGAGGATAAGTACAGACGTCTCCATACCGATCCGTGAGACTCTACTAAACTGGCTCATGACCCGTGAGACCTATGTAACATAGGTTCTGATACCAACTTGTCACGACCCAAAATCACCCTGGTTGTGATGGTGCCTATCACAGTACCAGACAAGCCGTTTCAACATTAACAACATCGAGTTCTTTTGTAAATTTATTTTCTAATCTGATATATCTCAAATCTCTCATTTTAATATATCAAAGATACGCAAAACAAGTATGTAAATATATTAACACAGCATGAATCTGGTGTCACTAGTCATGAGCCACTAAATACAACCCAATACTGTCCACTTAATACAAGATAAGACTGAAATATAAAATACTAAGGATAGGAAGGAGAAAGGCAGGGCTGCGAACGCCGTACATCTACCTTGCAATCTCTGGATAATACTCTGAAGGCAACGAATAGCTCTCACTCAGAGGCTCTAGCACCTAGATCTGCACACAAGGTGCAGCGAGTAACGTGAGTATGCCAACTCAATAAGTAACTAAAGTAAATAAAGGCTGAGTGCAGTGACGAACATTTAAAATCATATACATACTCTAACATAAAATCTCAGTAGAAATATCAAAGTCAAAATCTGTAGCTCAATTAGCGAATATCTCGTAAAAACTCCAGTTTCAATGAAAGTTCTTTAAAAACTTTTATTCAACATTTTACAATAGAGGCTTAGTATATAAAAGAAGAGTGAAAGCAGTAATTTCATAAACAAGCCCCTCAGGCAAAGTATCACTCATAAGTATAGCTCCCCGGGCAAGTCTCTCAATTACTCATGACTCAATTCTCGTCAATCCGTACTCACACTCATCACTTCCGCTCAATAGATATCTCATAATAATAACCGCTGCGGTGTGCAGCCCGATCTATAAATATATATAGTCGACTGCGCTCACTGGGGGTGTGCAGACTCTAGAGAGGCTCCTACAGCCCAAGCGCTATATCACTGCGACGTGTAGCTCGAGCCATAAATATATATAATCCTCACCATCAGGTCCTCGACCTCTCTCAGTCATCAACCTCACAACCACTCGGAAATTTCAGTAAAAATCAGGGAACCCAGCCCAAACAGTTTTTATATATTTGAAAGTAGGGTAATAAAACTGAATCAAATAATAAATAGGTAATAAATCATGACTGAGGATACCCCTGAGGGTCCAAACAGTTCGACACAAGGCCCCAAACATGACATTCAGCCCAAATTAACAGATTCATTTCTAAAACACATAGATATCATATAAAGTTTATCAAAATATTCAACTCTATAGTCACCACGGGATGTACCAAGTCCTAATACCTATGGGTGCACGCCCACACGCCCGTCACCTAGCATGTGCGTCACCTTATTTATTAAAACAGTATGAAATTCTGGGATTTCATACGCTCAAGTCTAGATTTACAATCGTTACTTACCTCGAACCGGATGAAAATCTACTTCGCAATGCCCTTGCCTCTTGACTCTGCCTCAAATTGTCCTGAATATATCCAAAATCAGAATCATAACATCAATACAAGCCAAAGGGACAAAGCCCATGCAGAAATTATCAAACTAAACTCAAAAATCCCGAAACTGGTCAAACCCGACCCCGGGCCCACGTCTTGGATTTCGATAAAAATTACAACACTAGAATCCTCACCCTCTCACGAGTCTATACATACCAAAAACGTCAAAATTGGACCTCAAATGGCCTCTCAAATCCCCAATTTTAACTCTCCAATTTCAAGCTCTAATTTCCAAAATTTTCACCCCTAATCTCTTCAATTTCCATGTTTAATCCACTGAAATTCACCATAGATACGAGTATTAAGTTCAAAAATCTTACATCAACAAGAACCCCCTTGATTTCCTCTTCAAAACCCTCCAAAAGCTCCAATCCCGTCTCAAAAATGGTGGAAATGGGCTAAAATTCACGAAGGAATGCTTATATAGTTTCTGCCCAGGCATTTCTGCACCTCCAGCCCTAAACTCGCACCTGCGCGACCGCACCTGCGTCCAACTGGTCGCACTTACGAAAATCACTTATCCACCCAAAACTGCTTCTGCGGTCAATTACCCACACCTGCGTCCTCGCAGTTGCGCTCACCTCACCGTATCTGCGGTTCCTGCCCTTATCAACCTTGGATGCATCTGCGGCCCTTTCTTCGCTTCTGCAGGCCCACACCTGCGGTCCCTAATCCGCAGGTGCGATTATGATAGGAACAGCAGCTGAAGCTGCTAAATCTCAATTCCAATCTTTCCGACAACCTTCCAAATTCATCCCGAGGCCCCCGAAACCTTAACCAAAAATACGAACAAGTCACATATCATCATTCAAACTCATACCAATCTTTGGAACACTCAAAACACCATTGAAACACCAAATCACCCTCTGATTTAAGCCTAAGGATTTTTAAACTTCCGAATTTCGCAATCGATCCAAAATCCTATCAAACCTCATCCGAATGACCTGAAATTTTGCACACACGTCACAAATGACACAACAGACTTACTTCAACTTCCGAAATTCCATTCCGACCTCGATATCAAGATTTCCACAGCCGACCGAAAAATGTCAAATTTCTAATTTCGCTAATTCAAGCCTAAATCTACCACGGACCTCTAAAATACATTCCGAACACACTCCTAAGTCCCAAATTAACTAATGAAGTTATCTGAACCATAAAACCCAAATTTTGAGATCATTTACTCACAAGTCAACTTCCGGTTGACTTTTCCAACTAAAGCTTCCAAATAAGAGACTAAGTGTCTTATTTCACTTCAAGACCACTCCGAACACAGAACAACCAACACAATAAGATGAAATATAACTGAACAACACATAAGGAAGTAGAAATGAGGAGAACGGGACTGTGACTCATTAAACGATCGATCTAGTCATTACAAAAATAACATTTAGTTTCATGTGATTTGAGGACTAATGCTCATAATATTATTGTCGGGCCCCCCTTTTCCTCGAGGAGTCCAGGTTTTGACATTTTGGGACAACTCCTTTCCTTTTGGGAATTGGGTATGAGATTTAAAAAGTCGCCACCTAATGGATTAAGGTGCGTTAGAGCACCTAGAACAATTAACTTGTGAAATCGATTTACATTACTAGAGATTGGGTAAGGGCTTGAAATTACCTTGAGGGAAAAGTGTTAGACATCCCTCGAGGTCCACAATGGTGGGTCCCGGTGAAACTCAATTTAAGCGAATTAGTCTAATAAGAAGATAAACAAATAGATATTACTTTTAAAAATGAGGAGTAAAAGGGCTCCTACGTTTTTTAGCCTATAGGATCACTTTTGTGCAATACTTGGTAATCGTCCCGAAATTGGGGTGCTTCACATAGCATTAGCGCACAAGTCATCATTTTCTTTTACTACCTAATTACCCTCCCCCTTTTGATTGTTACCTAAGCGTTCTAATAACATCCAGTACGTACCCTATGCATGCACTACCCGTACCTTACCTCTGGCCCTGGAGGTGTTTAGGGGCTCTATTTAAGGTAATTCTAGACTCACCTATGTTTTTTTAAAAGGAGAAAACTAAGCGACAAACAAAAGCCAAGTTTGACTGTCACATAAGAAGCAATTAAGTGGGCTCATGTTAACCTCCACAAATAGACAAACAAATGCACATTGTTCAAACAAGCAATTTTAAATGAATTTAGGATCCTATAGGCAAAATGTCTAAATGAGCACAAAAACAGAATATACAACAGTCTTAAAGCGAGTGGACGAGTACATATCAGTTTGCCTATTGATTTGGTTAATACTCTAAATCTGGGCATATTTCAAACAAGCAATCACAGCTTTAGACCTAGAATTTTAATTAACCTACAGGCTTGCTTAAGTGATAATCGGGCAGAACCCTATAGACATGGTATCTATGCTGTGAACCAATTACTGATTTTAACAGGCAGATTTTTATCCTTAAATCCTACAGGCTTGCTTTCTAAAGGCTGAAACTGATTATAACATTATTTCTTATTGACATGATACTTAAACAGAGAAATTGGTTCTTCACACCTACTTCCTATAGGCATGATATTTAAGTGTTGGAACTATTTTTACGCTTATTTCCTATAGGCATGATATCTAAGCGCAAAACTGATATTTCCTATAGGCATGATAACTATATACAAAATTTATTATCTTATTTCCTATAGGCATGATATCTAGGTGACTTTAGTTCCTATAGGTAGGATCTCTATTACTTATGCGTAGGCGGAATTCTTTAAGCACATTGCTAGGAAAATGGTTATTCAAACAGACAAGATCATATAGACATGGTTACTAATGCACATTGAATTGAAAATGTGTGCAGATCCTACAAACAGGATTTCTAATGTGCAGAATTAAATGTAAAGTCTTATAAGCAGGGTTTCTAACATATGGATGTGCAGTACAGAATCACATTGATCATAAAATCCGTATAGGCAGGATCTCTAAACACAAAAACATTATTCATATTAACATAAGCTAAGTCCTATAGGCAGGATTTCTATCCAATCTCAACAAAGATATAAGAATAGACCCCCCAACTTTTACTAATAACCCCATATCTATTTATTACAGAGATTATTACAGCCCAAATTGAATAAATTACATAATAGTATCTATTATACTATAGGGAGCCTTCATAGGCCCAATATGAACCTGGGAACCAGGCCTTCAAACATAGAAACTTTGGAGCATAATGGTAATCATCCATAGCATATAAAATTGGGATCCTGGTGTGTCAAAGTTCCCAAGGGCCTCAGGACCCCGAGCAATGCTCACACCAGGACCACACTCAGAGAAACAATTCATAAAAGATTGGAAGACCAGCCCCAATATGTTAAGGTTCAGAGGAGTCTCAAGGACCCTAGGCAGTGCTTACACTGGGGGTGGTAAGAACATAGATAACTAAGAGTAGAAGTTTGAAATCCAGTAGGGTAAAAGGAGAACAAGTCTGAAAGACAACTCATTTCAAAAAGGCAAGGTAAAGGGGCACATTCAGAAACCAGTGTATACAAGACAGTAACAGAACTGCACAAACAAACTCTTGTTCAACCTATAATCCAACTAAATTGATGTTGATTCAGGCTAGATACCCATACCAACACTTAAAGCAATCACAAAGCAAGGGTACTTGAACTAACAGACATGATTAGCCACATATTACATGCTTGAAGTATCTAACAATGGTCTGAATAAGGAACATACAACTGGATTAGTCAGTGTTTCATGTTGAAGGTAACTTAGTTTAACATTGTCACTAAGTGAAATCACATAGTCAAATAGAAAACGGAATCATGCTGAAATCTTAAACTAATAAGCACATAGGGTTGAGTAGAGTGACTAAAGCATGCCAGTTGAGAAAAGCAGTAACAGAAAACATGCTAAAGTTGAAATAAACTATAAGACAGAATGAGGTAACAAGAACTGAAATAGGTCAATTGACAATGGAGTAAACATGAATCATAGATCACACAGAAACATGTTGATGTTTGAAATAAACTACCAAATAGGCACATAAAATAGGATAGGATAGTAGGAGTTAACACATACCAGTAAAGGAGAAAGTAAATATGCAGAAATAGTTAGGTCCCAGAATAGCTTGGCCTTGGCTTTCAGCCATCCAAATAATAGCCACTTAGCATAGAAGTAAGAGAAAGAGACTAAGTTTGTAGTAACAAATAGAAGAGTTCGAGTTATCTCTAAAATGGTGAAGGGAGAGGGTTTTATAGCATGTAATAGAGCAGAACACACAAGGTAATGAACCAATCACACACAAATAAGGTATTAAAAATCAGTTAACAATTATTTTAGGTCAATTATCAGGCGTAAAATCAGGCTAGCATCAGTTAATGGGCTCAATCAGTAGCCAAATAAGGTATGGAATAGTTCCAGAATCAATTAAAAGTCGACTTAAATAACTAGAACATAAAATCAGGCCGGTAAGGTTAAGTCAAAGGGAAGTAGCATAAATTATTAATCAGACATTGGTCCAAATAAGGTAAGAACAGGTAAATCGAACAAAATAAGAAAGTATTAGTATCGTACAGGAAAGGAAAGATTGGATTTTTAGTAAAAGATTTCAAAAACCTTAATTTCAGCAAAACCAAAAAAATCAGCAGTAAAATAAGGTACATAATGTAGACAGGAGAATCTTGAAAGAAAACAAGAATCGAACAGACATGGTTTGATTCTGAAGAATCAAAACCCCAAAATGTAGAGCAAGAAGAAAAGAGTTGTAATGGAATATATAGAGGCAAATAAACAACAGTATTAAAGAAAGTAGTTAAGAAATTGAAAGCCAAATTAGATCTAGAAAGATCTGAAACCCTAATTTTAGGAAGAATAAATTATTTTAAAGAAACAACTATAGAAACAATGTAGATATACATAGATACACGAAATATTAAAGAAAAATACTCAAAATTAAGGAACCTTGACAGATCTGAAAAGATCTGGGTCCTAATTTAGGGTAAGTAAAATTAGACAGAAAACCTTTTAACAAAAATCCCGAAAAATATTCATGGATAGACATGCGGAAACACAGATGATAATTTGACAAAATAAGAATGAAATCTTAACAAATCTTGAAAGATCTAAACCTCAACCTTAGGGTAAACAAGATATTGAAGAAATCCTCGGAGATTTACACCCAAAAGATGAGGAATGAACATAGATGAAGAGAGAGGAAAGATTCATACCAGATTTGGTCCGAAAATAGGGAGATTAGCTTGCCATGTCAGGAAAACTATTAAATAATACCATAATCGAGTAGCCAGGGGTGAGATAGGCTCAATAAGGTAAGGGAATCATTGATTGGTTTCATGTCTGGTTGGAATCAAAGGGGGGAATTAGGGTTATGACGCAAGGGTTTTGAGAGGAGAATAGGTAAGAGACTAGAGAGTTTGAAGGTGGCTTGTGGTAAAGAAATGGGGGATTAGGGTTAGGAATGTTTAATTAAAAGGGTGAAGGGGAGCCGTTGATCTTGAGAGATCAATGGCTGAGATTGAAGATAAGCGGGGGGGGGGGGGGGAGGGGGTATAAAACGGGTACTGACCGTGTTTTAATAAGAGGTTGTTTGGATTGGGCTCAGGAGCTATTGGTCTGGTATAAATGTATTGGGCTTGTGTATTGGGTAGTTTTAGGTCCGGAAATAGGAGTAATTTAGGGCTAGTTTTTAAAATACCCAATATTTAATAAATAAATAATTTATAAAAGTGATTAATAAATATAAAAAAATATCATTTGTGCATGAAAATGATTTAAAATAATTACTTAACATTAGGAAAATACAAAAATTCATTTTCTATAGAGATAATATAATTATGCATATATATGGGCTATTATTGAAAAATGTGCAATTCTAGCCTTAAAAATGCAAATGCAATTATAAAAATATAATTAAAATATTTAACCACTATATGGGCATAAATAATAAATTTAAATGATTAAATAATCATAAAAATGATATGAGGGATAATTACTGGATATTTGTATAATAAAAAATGCAGAAATAAATTGATTTAAAGCCTTTAAGATAATAAAAATTATAAAAAAAATACTTGTGCATGTTTGTAAATGCATATACAATATCTTGAAAGTATGTATGCATATTTAAAAATATATGAGAGAAAAATTGGGTATTAACAGCTGCTCCTCTTTACCCGGAAAGGATGAAAGAATTGTCGGGTAAAGAAATGATGACCGATTTTGACTGAATGGAGGTGTTTTGAAAAATATAGGCCGCACCCTGATCTCTGAGCTGCCTATATATCCTCGGTTTTACAGGAATCAGGCCATGTGTAGTTTTGGACCCACCGGTGAATGAAATCGATGTAATTGTTATAGGAATGGTAGTATGTTTCGGAAAAGATTCTTTTGTGAAGGGTGGTATTGGATGGGTTTGTGCAAATTTGTGAAGGTGAATCTGAATTGTAACAGACGTATCATAGGTCAGATATCTGAACAGTCACAGAGTAAAGGCGGGTAATTGATAGGAGTCGGTTAAAATGGTAGAGCGCAAGTGATACAAGTGAAAACCGGAGCGAAGGTTGCTCCTGTTTAAAGAACGGTTACTTCTTGGATTACCTGCAAAACTTAAAACATGATGCATGCAAGTATATAGATTATTGCGAGAATTTAAACATGATGCAAATTCCCTTTGGACCATGAAAGGTTGTCTTTGGACAGTGAAGATGACGTCCTTCGACCATAATGTTCGAGGCCATGAATTATGAGATAAGAGATTCGCAAGCCATGAAATAATGTTCTCGGGCCATGAAAATAGTGCCTCTGAACCATGATGCCTTTGAATAATGATGTGCCGTATTGAGAGATCCTCAGGCCATGACATGAAGTCTTTAGGCTATGAGGATGATGCCTTCAGACTATGACGCCTTTGGATAAATTGGCTATACATGAGCCCATGAAGTGTAGAGGCATGATACCAAAGGTAATAACAAGGCAACGTTTAGCCTCGTGCAGAGTTTGGGGGCAGAGCTTAGCCCCGAGAAAAGAAGATAATGAAAATTTGAAAATGGAGCAACACTTATGCAGAGGGAGACAATGCTTAATCTCACGAGAAGGCAGTGCTTTGACTTATGCAAGTAGGGAGGCAGAGATTAGCCTCATGTAAGATTTAAGACAGGGCTTAGTCTCATACAGAGAGAAGGCAGTGCTTAACCTTATACAAATATGGAGGCAGGGCTTAGCCTCATGTAAGAGTTGAGACAGAGCTTAGTCTCATGCAAAGAGAAGGCAGTGCTTAGCCTTATGCAAATGTGGAGGTAGGGCTTAGCCTCATGCAAGAGTTGAGACAGGGCTTAGTCTCATGCAAAGAGAAGGAAGTGATTAGCCTTATGCAAATGTAGAGGCAGGGCTTAGCCTCATGCAAGAGTTGAGACATGGCTTAGTCTCATGCAAAAAGAAGGCAGTGCTTAGCCTTATACAAATATAGAGGCAGGTCTTAGCCTCATGCAAGGATCGAGATAGAGCTTAGTCTCATGCAAAGAGAAGGCAATGCTTAGCCTTATGCAAATATGGAGGCAGGGCTTAGCCTCATGCAAGAGTTAAGACAGGGCTTAGTCTTATGCAAAAAGAAGGCAGTGCTTAGCCTTATGCAAATGTGTAGGCATGGCTTAGCCTCATGCAAGAGTTGAGACAGGGATTAGTCTCATGCAAAGAGAAGTAGTGCTTAGCCTTATACAAATGTGGAGGCAGGACTTAGCCTCATGCAAGAGTTGAGATAGGGCTTAGTCTCATGCAAAGAGAAGGCAGTGCTTAGCCTTACGCAGTGATCAAGTAGCAGATAGGAGTAGAATATTTCTTAGCTGGCGATATATTTGCGTCTGGTGGCCTGATTGAGAGTGATTTTGATAGGTGTATAGTTACGAATACTCTTGTTATGTTCACTATGCCTGCATTCAAATAAAAGTCGTGAGTCTTATAGGGGAGGTTTGTTCATGCCTTTGTTTGCTTGCTTTGCCTTGCTATGCTCTGGAGGCCTTGTTGAGTTGCCCCGGGTAATACTTGGCTGTCACATAAATAAATTTTTTGAAAATATGCACATATTTATGAAATACAGTTATTTAGGAATATAATGATATATAATATTAAGTAAATTAGATGAACTAATGAATGTGACATTTTAGAGACATTGCGGCTTCCTTGCACTAGAAATTTGAGGGTCCTCCTCAAAATTCTGGCCCAGTTTGATCCTTTGGTCATTCTACTTGCAACGAAGTTTGTTGGATCTGTCCAAAATTTTGAGAATCCTTCTCAAAATTCTACCCCAGATACATAACCAATTTCTGATTTTCTGGCATATGATGGCGTCAACTGGACTTGTTCCGGAATTTTGAGGGTCCTCCTCAAAATTCTGCCCCAGTTTCTGGTTCTGAGGGAAAATGAAGAGTTTATTAAGATATGACCGAACCCACAGGGCTACCTGCGTATCCCCTCTTAAATGGGAATCAGGTCAAGTGTATTTCAGTGACATTAGATGAATGAATGTAAACAATCTAAACATAGTATCTCTTGACTGCATCTGAATTGATAGGTTTTGGCCAAACTCCTCCATCCATTTTTGAAAGTATGAGTGCTCCTCCTATTAGCACCCGGTGAACCATGTGAGGACCTTTCCAGTTGGGTGAAAATTTCCTTTTGGCTTTATCCTGATGTGGGAATATACGCTTCAGCACCAGCTGCCCCGGTGCGAATTATCTTGGTCTGACCTTTTTGTTGAAAGCTCTAGACACTCTATTCTGATAAAGCTGACCGTGATATACTTCATTCACTCTTTTTCCATCTATGAGGGCTAGTTGCTCATAGCGGCTCCTTATCTATTCTACATCGCTGAGTTCAGCTTTTTGTATGATTCTTAAAGAAGGAATCTCTACCTCGGCTGGAATGACAACTTCGGTACCATAAACCAGTAAATAGGGAGTTGCCTCAGTTGATGTGCGGACCGTAGGGCAGTACCCCAATAGAGTAAAGGGTAACTTCCCGTGCCATTATCTGTGATTTTCTACCATCTTCCTTAGCATCTTCTTGATGTTCTTGTTGGTAGCTTCCACAACTCCATTCATCTGAGGCATGTATGTTGTAGAGTTTTTGGGCTTGATTTTGAAGGTTTCACACATGACTTTCATCAAATCACTGTTGAGATTGGCGGCATTATCAGTTATAATGGACTCGACAACCCCGAATTGGCAAACAATACGATCCTTGACAAAATTTGCGACGACTTTCTTGGTTACAGATTTGTAAGATGCAGCCTCTACCCATTTTGTGAAATCGTCGATAGCCACTAAAATGAACCGGTGCCCGTTAGAAGCGGTGGGCTCGATTGGACCGATGACATCCATTCCCCAGGCAGCAAAAGGCCAAGGTACACTTGTTGCATTGAGCTTATTCGGTGGTACCTTTATCATGTTTGCATGTACCTGGCATTGGTGGCATTTCTGGACGTACCTGATGCAATCCGTTTTCATGGTCATCCAAAAATATCCAGCTTTGAGTATCTTTTTGGCTAGAACAAAACCATTCATATGTGGTCCGCAAGTTCCGGAATGTATCTCCTCGAGCAATCTGGAAGTCTCTTTTGCGTCAACACACCTTAATAACCCCAGATCAGAAGTTCTTCTATACAGGGTCCCTCCGCTTTGAAAGAAATGATTGTACAACCTTCGCAGTGTGCATTTCTGAGTATGGTTTTCCTGTTCTGGATATCCTCATTTCGCCAAATGTTCTTTGATGTCGTGAAACCAAGGTTTTTCGTTTGTTTCTTCTTCAACATGAGCATAATAAGCCAGTTGATTATGGATCATCGATGAAATTCTTATCTGGATGTTGTATCATTGATGACAAGGTAGCCAGTGCGTCTGCGAACTCATTTTGAATTCTAGGCACATGTTTGAATTCTATCTTTGTGAATCACTTCATCAATTCCTGCACATGATCAAGTATGGTAGTATCTTGGTGTTTTTTGTAGCCCATTCTCCTTGAACCTGATGTACCAGAAGATCCAAATTGCCAATTACCAGCAACTCTTGTATATTCACATAAATGGCCAAATTGAGCCTTATGATGCAAGCTCATATTCTGCCATATTGTTGGTGCACAAAAACCTAAGCTTTGCGGATACCGGGTAATGTTGGCCTGTTTCTGATACCAAAATTGCTCCAATGCCCACTACTTTGAAGTTTGCAGCCCCATCGAAGAATATTCTCCAACCGTCATAAGCTTCAGCAATGTCCTCCCCTACGAATGATACTTCTTCATTGGGAAAATACGTTTTTAATGGTTTGTATTCTCCTCCCACAGGATTTTCAGCAAGATATTCTGACAATGCTTGTCCTTTGACCGCCTTTTGAGTTACATAGATGATATCAAACTCACCAAACAATATCTGCCACTTGGCTAACTTCTCGATTGGCATGGGCTTCTGAAAGATTAGTTTAGAGGATCCATCCTGGATATGAAATATGTGATATAGGCAGAGAAGTAATGCCTCAATTTCTAAGTTGTCCAGGTCAAAGCACAGCAAGTGTGTCCCAGCAGAGAGTATCGTGCTTCGTAAGGTGTGAACTTCTTACTCAAGTAGTATATGGCTTGCTCATTTCTTCCTGTCTCGTCATGTTGTCCCAAAACACATCCGAAAGCTCCATCTAATACGGACATATAAAGTATCAAAGGTCTCCCAGGTTCTGCCGGGACTAGGACTGGCAATATAGATAGGTATTCCTTGATTCTGTCAAAAGCCTTCTGACAATCCTCGGTCCAACTGGTTTCAGTATCTTTCCTCAACATTTTGAAGATGGGTTAACATATTTCCATGGACTGTGCTATGAAGCGGCTGATGTAGTTGAGGCGTCCTAGGAAGCTCATCACGTCCTTTTTGCTCTTTGGTGGTGGCAATTCTTGGATAGCCTTAACTTTGGACAGGTCCAACTCGATTCCTCGGCGGATGACGATGAATCCTAACAACTTTCCTGCAGGAACCTTGAATGCACATTTTGTGGGGTTTGGTTTTAAATTGTATCTCCTTAGCCTGTCAAAGAACTTTCTTAAGTCTGCCATGCGATCTGTGGCCTTTTTGGATCTGATGATGACGTCGTCAACATACACCTCTATTTCCTTGTGTATCATATCATAGAAGATGGTTGTTATGGCTCTCATGTAAGTAGCCCCAGCATTCTTTAGACCGAATGGCATCATCCTGTAACAGTACAATCCCCACGGTGTAATAAAAGCTATTTTCTTTGCATCTTCTTTGTCCATCCAGATCTGGTGATTACCTGTGAAGCAATCTACAAAGGATTAGAGTTCATGCTTGGCGCAATTGTTGATTAGGATGTGTATATTTGACAGTGGGAAAGCGTCCATGGGACTTGCTCTGTTTGAATCCCGATAGTCACCACACACCCTAACTTTCCCATCTTTCTTTGGAACCGGTACAATGTTGGCTAACCAAGTTGGGTACTCAACTACCCTGAGGACTTTGTCTTTGATTTGTTTAGTGACTTCCTCCTTGATTTTCAGGCTCATATCTGGTTTGAACTTTTTGAGTTTCTACTTCACCGGCAGACACATTGGATTAGTATGCAACTTATGAGCCACTATGGATGTGCCGGTCCTGTAGTCATATGACCATACAAAGATATCCTCATATTCCTTCAGGAAATAAATGTACTCTTCCTTCACTAACGGTGATAAGTGAATGCTTATGCGAGTCTCCTTGAAGGTTTCACCATATCCCAAATTGATTGCTTCGGTTTCGTCCAGGTTGGACTTAGGTTTCTTCTCAAAGTTCTCAACTTCTCTGACAACCTCCTCAGGTATTTCATCCTCTTCTTCTGAGTCACTATCCTTATATTGCGTTGTCTCATTACATGTTACAGTCATCGGTTCATCAGGAAAAGTAATAATAATGCTATAGAAAAAATGTGAGACAATAATGAATAATAAATAGCAGTGCGTTAATTAAATTTGAAAATATCCAAAACAGGTACGGCTCGATGACTCGAGCAATTATTTCAAAACAAAATGCGTCTCTAAAACAAAAATACTAAAAATATCTTAAATTCCTAGCATGGCTATAAAAACAAATAAGGCTAATTGCCGACTCGGCGAGCCCAGGATGGTGTGGCAGTCCAATTCTTGAGAACAACTCCCTTCTCCACAGTCTGAATGGTGAGACCTTCCTACTCCTCCTCCTCCTCAATTATCACATTGCAATCCATATTCTCATCTTCCAGGAACAAGTTTCTCAACCCAGCCAAAGCTTCTTCCTTTGCAGATCCCCATATTGTATCGGCCTGGTGAAAAGTCTGACTTAGGTGTGGTACTGGCTGCTCGAAAGGGTAATAAGGACCATGCCATGGAGGCGACCAATCATCATATTCTTGCTAGGTGTATGGATATCCCAGTCTGAAAGTTGTGTCGTGATGTTCCAACTGTATCGATTTGGTAATGCCCTAGAGTTCATTCCCAAGCCCTTTGCCGGGTTCATACCCAGACCATGCCACTATGCTTTCTATTTTGTTACTCCACCACTTGTCCTTCTCAATTGCGTTGACATGTTCAATATGGTGATAAGTTTCTCCACCCAGCCTTCTTCTATTCTAGATAACTGGGATAGTTTGACTGGTGTAAATGGGGTTACTTCCATCCCCGTGAATGATTACCTCTTGATGGTTCTATTCGAACTTCACGGCCTGGTGTAGCTTGGAAGCTACGGCCCCGGCAGCATGTGTCCAAGGTCGACCCAATAGAAGATTGTATGTAGTTGATATGTCTAGTACTTGGAACTCAACATCGAACCAACTTGGCCCCATCTGCAGACAAAGGTTAATCTCCCCAATCGTGGCCCTTTGAGACCCATCAAATATTTTCACGTTCATATTTCCTGGTCGTATCTCACGGAAATCTTTGCCCAACCTTTTCAGAGTAGTCAATGGGCAAATGTTGAGGCTAGAACCCCCATCCATTAGGACCTGGAAATGAATTTGTCTTCAAACTGTACCGTGATATGCAGTGCCCTATTGTGACTTAACCCTTCAGGCGGTAGTTCATCCTCGTGGAAGGTGATCTTATGACTCTCCAGTACTTGCCCTACCATGTTGGCCATCTCTCCACTAGTGATATTGTTGGGCACATAAGGTTCATTCAACACCTTCATCAGAGCACTCTTATGTGCCTCCAAATTTCGCAATAGTGACAGGATGGATATCTGGGCGGGGGTCTTGTTTAAATGATCGATGATAGAGTATTCCCTTGCTTGTACTTTCCTCCAAAGATCGTCCAGTCCAGTTTCAATGATAGGTTGTTTGGTAGCACCTATCATCCTTGCTTGATCCTCCCAAATTTTCGGGTGTATAGATCCTTCCAGTTCTGGCCATTCCCTATGCGGCACCAGATTATTCCATTTTTTCTTTTCCCTTTCGCCTAGTTTCGGCAACGTAATCCCAAGGTATGACGTTGGACTTGAAAGGAGGCGTAGTTGCTACTGTCACTATGAAAGGTGTGGCCATTTCTACCTCAAATGGAACAGGTGTGGCTGCATGTGGTGTTACTTCTACCTCAAATGGAACCTATGTGGTTACCTCAACCTCAACTGGTGGTTGTACTTGGACCATGATAGGATTGAGAGTGACTACGGGCTTCTTAGGACCGTTTCCCTCTTTGATAAGTCCAATTGATCCCTCGGGATCCCACTCCTCATCAGTTTCTATCACATTGATCCCTTCGCCCCTATGATCTGGAAGAGGATTATTGCGGACGTTGGGTGCAACTTCCTTCATATGTATGACTTTGTTATCAATCAATGTCTGAATCTTATCCTTCAATGTCCAGCACTCGTCAATGGTGTGCCCCTTCATACCGGAATGATATGCACATGTTTTATTCGGGTTGACCCATTGAGATGAATTATCCATTGCCACAGCGAGAATAGGGGTGACATAACCAGCAGCCTTCAATCTTTTGTACAACTGGTCGATGGGTTTAGCAATGGCGGTGTATTATCTGGGTGGTTTGTGATCAAAATTAAGTCAGAGTTTCTGGTAATTTGGACGAGTTAGAGGTGAATGATAGTAGGTTGGCTGGGTGTTATAAGTGTGATAGGCGGTGGCGGGTTGAGAGTATCTGGGAGGTGAGGGTTGGTATGTAGGTGGAGGTGTTTGGTATGTGAGTGGAGATTTTGGGCCTTGGGCCACCATTACTACTCTTACTTCTTTCTTCTTTGATATGCCACCTGATTGCAACGCTTTGTTCGTGGCTTGCAGTGCCTCAAAATTTGTCACCATCCCGCTTTTAATGCCCTCTTCAATCCTTTCTCCGAGTTTGATAATATCGGAGAACTTATGATTCTCAATAACCATTAGCCTTTCATAATACTGTGGGTCTTGTTCTCGAATAAAGAACTTGTTCATCAGTTTCTCATCTAATGCTGGTCTGACCTTGGCTGCTTCTGACCTCCACCGAGTAGCATACTCATGGAAAGTCTCAGTTGGCTTCTTCTTTAGGTTCTGGATATAGAAGACATATGGTGTATTCTCTATATTGAACCTGAACCGATCCATAAAGTCTGATGCCATGCTCACCCAATTGGCCCATTTCTTAGGATTCTGGCTTATGTACCAGGACATGCATCTCCAGTAAGACTTCTCATGAAGAGCTTCATTCGAATCCTTTCATCCTTTTTGACCCCTACGAGTTTGTCACAATAGGTTCTCAAATGAACTTTGGGATCACCCGTTCTGTCAACTATTTTGAACTTGGGAGCTTTGTAACCCTTCGACAGTTCCACATCTGGTTGTATGCATAAATCCTCGTAGTTCAGACCTTCTATCCCTTAACCTCCTTCAACACCCTGAATGCGAATTGTCAACTTCTTGAGCTCCTTGGCCATGTTCTTGATGAGCAGGTCCTTCTCAGCAGATTCTGGTATATAGGAGATTGGTTGAGTGGAGTGAGGTAGGGTTTCCACGTATATGGGGTTGTTTTGGCGAGTGCTAGGGATTTGGGTGTAGTGGTGGTCATTGGTTGAGTTTTGAGGATCGGGAATAGGTTGTGGTGTATTATGAGGAGTGTGATAGGTAATGGTTTGTGGGTACTGGGTTGGTTGATGATGGTGTTATGGAGGAGTTTGTACTGGTAGAGGATTGGGATTTTGAGGTGGTATGGCGTATTGATGAGGTATAAGAGGATTTTGTGGATGTTAGTTTGGCGTATTTTGAGAAGGTGTTGGATATTGAACATTTTGTTGGTTGAGTTCAGAGTGAGGGAGAGGTTTGCCAAGTTGCGGACTTGCTCAAGTTCTCCTTGTAACTCCAGTATTTACTGGTCCAATCGTAGGACCAAATCATTCAGGGTCGGAGTACTCCAACCGTCTGAAGTTTCAATATTCTTTGCATTTTTGTTTTTGTATACCGCTCAAGTCATCAATCTTAGCTTTTCCTCTGCTTTTTGGATTACTCATCAGAGAAGGAGGTGGAGGGCTTCTAGATCTGGTGTGATATGTTGATGATGCCAGTATGTGTGAAGCAACCTTAGGGGATGGGAATAATAAAAATAAAGAAAAATAAAATGTAAACAGTCAGTAATGATTCTAAAAAATATTTGCAGTATTTAAAAGCACATTGCGGGAATGTAAATTTGCGTCCTAATTTGGGAGCCTTGTTGTGCCCGAGGTAGGCCTAACGACAAATAGATTTGGAGAATTTCAATGCCAATAATTTCCTCATTTCATTAATGTAAAAACAGATGAATCTAAAACGACACTAAATACGATAAGTCACTAATGGCATTTGGCCTTACATTTGAAAAACAAATAAACCTAATCTACTTGGTCCTAGAAGGACCTTCTCTAGGTTGGATGTTTTAGGCTTCGTCGATCAAATTCCCCAGTTCGCATAGGTTCAGCAGTAGGTATGCCATTGCTAAATGTCGTATTTCGCTTCCTTCAGTGTTCTGGCAATCAGTGACTCTCCTCCTCATTTTACCTCCAATTCCCTCAGACTATACTCCAGATATTTCAACTTTTCGCTTGATTTAACAGCCATCTCCCTCCATTCATTAATTAGTTCCATATCGGTCTTGTGTCGCTCCATGTGTTCGGCCTTGGACTCGTGAACTCTTTTGCTCAGTTTGTTGTACTTCACTTGTGCCTCGGCAACTTCATCTATGACTCTATTTCCTGGACCAACCCTTGGCTTGAATATTCCTGCTATGTTATCCTCTAACCATGATGGGTACAAGTACACATGACCAGCATGATATCGATCTGACTCAATGGTATCCTTTTCCACGATAATTTTCAAATGCCACACATGCTAAGCTTCACATTTGTGTAGGACGTTGTCGTCCTGAAAATCTACCCTATAGTGACTCATTTTAGGAACTCGCGGTATGACCTGCTTCTTGCCTGTCTATATCATAACTCTGATGAGAGCATAAGGGTATATGCCACTCAACCCAATCAGTACCAAGTGTGGAACATCCCTAGATCTGATGATGAACTCGTCGGTAGGGAACCATTCGAACATCCATTGAACCTGATCCTTGGTCAAATTACTGAAAAACTACGCCCATCCTATAGCATTTTCGGGTTGAGCAAACCATCTGGGATATAAGTCATTCTCTTAGGATGATGGAAAGCTATGTAGTCATTCCTCCGCCTTCGCGGAAGCTTTTGGCGGTATTGACCCTTTTGGAGATGCTCTAACAACCAAACTTGTAACAGCAGATTACAACCTTCGAAGTATTCGTACCCCTTGTGACAGCGCTCTAAGGCCTGGTATATGTCTATTATGATCATAGGGACACTGTTATATGTTTTCCCCTCGATCCCATCCATCAAGGTTTTGGCTACCATGGCCAGCCTGGTGTGGATTCTGTCCCCTTGGACCGGAAACACTAACATACCCAAGAAACATACGATGAACACAAAAACCATGCGATGGATCCAACCCAAGGAAGTGATGGAGAATTCGTCATCAAAAGTACGATAAGATCTGTTGTGACCGTATCGTTTATAAAGGAAGTTGAAGGGTATGTAGGAATTTTTCAGGCACTCCAAGTTATCATTCTTCTTTAATCCCATCATCTTCAAAAAAAACCTAGTAGTGCGATTTTACAGCACCAATAAACCAGAACTATCCCAAGGTTGCCCAGCGAATCCCCTATTTCTTCCAAGAGAGGGGTCATTTCTAGGTTTCCAAAGCGAAACACAACTCTTTTTTCTGTCCCAAAACATTGTGGCGGCTTCGATTAACATGTTGTTTGGCTGGAGGTCCAACAAAGAAGGCATATTTCCCAAGACCCTTTTCACATGATTTTTATAACTTGATGGAAGATCCTCCCACCAATATAGCAACAATGGTGGTATGTTACAGACCATGTCGAACCTGGGGACTTCGTGCCTCATTTTCTGCAAAACAAATATGGTTAGGCCCTTTCCCTCTCCAGATCGGACTATTTATACAACAATGATTAGCATATTGGCACTTATTTCTCCAAAATTAATGCACACAATTATGGTTGTGTCCGTTTGGATTATGGACAAACCCGGTGGACTTTTGGACGAGGCTTGTCTTAAAGGTTTATTATGTGGACAACATATTTACCCGGCTAGGTTTGACTATGATGCATGTACAATTAATTAGAGTAAGGTTTCTATAGGAGTCTAGACTCGTACCCTCAACTGGATAACTTAAGGGGGAAAGGCACGGAACTGTCGACTGCACCGTTGATCGACTAGTTTTACCGCAAGTACGCCTTTTCGAATTTAAAGGATGATATATAGGAAGGGTGCAAATACTCATCAAGCGTTACTATAGGATTGATTACGCACGAGTAGAATATGATGTCGTGCATGATTTATGCAACAATAAATAGCATGTTGTCACGTATTTGCACGTTAAAAATGATAAATTCGGTATTTAATAATTGAAAGATGTTTAAGAAAGAAAACAAGGAGATAAGTCAGTTTCTGTAATAAAGATAATCATAAATGCTTGAAAAATAAGCAATTAAATTCAAATAATGGGGAAAGGGAAAGGGTGCATATGTATTAATAGAATAAATCATGCTTAAGACTAATTCACAAAAATAAGTTTGTTATGGTAAAAGCCTAAAAATATCCCAGCAGAGTCGCCATGTTGTCGCGCCACTTTTTTTCCTTGCGGAGTCCGGTTTTGACATTTCGAGACAACTCCTTTCCTTTTGGGAATTGGGTATGAGATTTGAAGAGTCGCCACCTTACGAATTAAGGTGCGGTACAACACCTAGAACAATTAACTTGCGAAATCGATTTACATTACCAGAGATTGGGTAAGGGATCAAAATTACCTTAAGGGGAAGGTGTTAGGCATCTCTCGAGGTCCACAATGGTGGGTTACGGCCAAACTCAATTTAAGCAAATTAGTCTTATAAGCAGATAAACAATCAGACATTACTTTTAAAAATGAGGAGTAAAAGGGGTCCTAGGTTTTTTTAGCCTGTAGGATCACTTATGTGCAATACTTGGTAATCGTCCCCAAATTGGGATGCTACACATAGCATTATCGCACATGTCATCATTTCCTTTTACTACCCAATTACCCTCCTCTATTATTACCTAAGCGTTCTAATAACATCCAATACGTACCCTATGCGTGCACTACCCGTCCCTTAACTCTGGTCCTAGAGGTGTTTAGGGACTCTATTTAAGGCAGTTCTAAACCCCCCAACTTTTACTAATAACCCTAATCTGTTTATTATAGAGATTATTACAGCCCAAATTGAATAAATTACATAACAGTATCTATTATACTATAGGGAGCTTTCATAGGCCCAATATGAACCTAGGAACTAGGCCTTCAAACATAGCAACTTTGAAGCATAATGGTAATCCATCCATAGCATATAAATTGGGCTCATGGTGTGTCAAAGTTCCCAAGGGCCTTAGGGACCTAGGCAATGCTCACACCAGGACCACACTCAGAGAAACAATTCATAAAAGATTGGAAGACCAGCCCCAATATGTCAGAGTTCAGAGGAGTCTCAAGGACTAGAGGCAATGCTTACACTGGGGGTGATAGGAACTTAGATAACTAAGAGTAGAAGTTTGAAATCCAGTATGTAGAGGGTAAAGGGAGAACATGTTGAAAGACAACTAATTTCAAAAAGGTAAGGGTAAGGGAGCATATTCAGAAACCAGTGTATACAAGACAGTAACAGAACTACACAAACAAACTCATGTTCAGCCTATAATCCAACTAAATTGATGTTGATTTAGACTAGATACTCATACCAACACTTAAAGCAATCACAAAGCAAGGGTACTTGAACTAACAGACAGGATTAGCTACATATTACATGCTTGCAGTATCTAACAATAGTCGGAATAAGGAACATACAACTTGATTAGTCAGTGTTTCATGTTAAAGGTAACTTAGTTTAACATTATCACTAAGTGAAATCACATAGTCAAATAGCAAACGAAATTATGCTGAAATCTTAAACTAATAAGCACATAGGGTTGAGTAGAGAGACTAAAGCATGCCAATTGAGAAAACAGTAATAGAAAACATGCTGAAGTCGAAATAAACTATAAGACGGAATGATGTAACAGGAACTGAAACAGGTCAATTGAGAATGGAGTAAACAGGAATCATAGATCACACAGAAACATGCTGAGGTTTGAAATAAACTACCAAATAGGCACATAGAACAGGATAGGATAGCAGGAGTTAACACATATCAGTAAAGGAGAAAGCAAATATACAGAAATAGGTAGGTCCCAGAATTACTTGGCATTGGATTTCAATCGGCCAAATAATAGCCACTTAGCATAGAAGTAAGAGAGAGAGAGCTTAAGTTTGTAGTGAAAATTAGGAGAGTTAGAGTTATCTCTAAAAGGGAGAAGGGAAATAGTTTTATAGTATGCAATAGAGCAGAACACCCAAGGTAATGAACCAATCACACACAAATAAGGTATTAAAAATCAATTAACAATCATTTTAGGTCAATTATCAGGCGTAAAATCTGGCTAGCATCAGTTAATGGGCTTAATTAGTAGCCAAATAAGATAAGGAATAGTTCCGAAATCAATTAGAAGTCGATTTAAATAACTAGAACATAAAATCAGGCCAGTAAGGTTAAGTCAAAGGGAAGTAGCATAAATTATTAATCAGACATTGGTCCAAATAAGGTAAGAATAGGTAATTCAAAGAGACACATAAACATCAGTATTAAAGAAAGTAGTTTAGAAATTAAAAGCCGAATTAGATCTAGAAAGATATGAAACCCTAGTTTTAGGAAGAATAAATTATTTTAAAGAAACAACTATAGATGCACATAGATACACAAAACATTAAAAAAATACTCAAAATTAAGGAACCTTGATAGATCTGAAAAGATCTGGGTCCTAATTTAGGGTAAGTAAAATTAGACGGAAAACCTTTTAACAAAAATCACGAAAAATACTCATGGATAGACATGCAGAAACACAGATGATATTTTGACAAAATAAGAACGAAATCTTAACAGATCTTGAAAGATCTAAACCTCAACCTTAGGGTAAACAAGACATTGAAGAAAATCTCGGAGATTTACACCCAAAAGAGGAGGAACGAATATAGATGAAGAAAGAGGAAGATTCAAACCAGATTTTGTCCGAAAATAGGGAGATTAGCTTGCCATGTTAGGAAAACTACTAAATAATACCATAATCGAGTAGCCAGGTGCGAGATAGGCTTAGCAAGGTAAGGGAATCTCTAATTGATTCCATATCTGGTTGGAATCAAATGGGGGAATTAGGGTTACGGTGCTAGGGTTTTGAGAGGAGAATAGGTAAGAGATGAGAGAGTTTGAAGGCAGCAGGTGGTAAAGAAATGGGGGATTAGGGTTAGGAATGTTTAATTAAAAGGGAAAGGTGAATGGGAGCCGTTGATCTTGGGATTGAAGATAAGCAGGGCAGGTTGTATAAAACGGGTACCGACCGGGTTTTAATAAGGGGTTGTTTGGATTGGGCTCAGAAGCTATTGGGCTGGTGTAAATGTATTGGGCTTGTGTATTGGGTAGTTTTAGGTACGAAATAAGGAGTAATTTAGGGATAGTTTTTTTAAATACCGAATATTTAATAAATAAATAATTTATAAAAGTAACAACAATAACAACAACAACCCAGTAAAATCCCACAAGTGGGGTCTGGGGAGGGTAGTGTGTACGCATATCTTACCCCTACCCCGAAGGGGTAGAGAGGTTGTTTTCAAAAGACCCTCGGCTCAAGATAATAAAAAGAAGACAAAAGGAGAGGATATTAGATTCATCACAGAGATCATAGGAAAAATAGGAACATAAAATGCAGAAGAAAAATGCAAAGCAAAAACGGTGGCAAGTAAATGGATCCAACATCGAAAAAGAAAATAGTAAGACACGATATTGCCCCTAGCTCTCTTAGACAAACCCTACTAGACTAGGCTCACAAAGGTACAAAGTAACGCAAGACTCAACTACCTCCTAGCCTACAATCGTAATACTCGATCTCCACAATGTCCTATCAAGTGTCATGTCCTCGGAAATCTGAAGTCTCGCCATATCTTGCTTGATCACCTCTCCCCAATACTTCTTAGGCTGCTCTCTACCTCTTCTCGTGCCTTCCATAACCAGCCGCTCACACCTCCTTACTGGAGCATCTGGGCTTCTTCTTTGTACATGCCCAAACCATCTGAGCCTCGCTTCCCGCATTTTGTCCTCAATGGGAGCCACGTACACCTTCTCCCTAATATCATCATTCCTAATATTATCCATCCTAATGTGCCTACATATACACCTCAACATTCTCATTTCTGCTACTTTCATCTTTTGGATATGTGAGTTCTTAACAAGCCAAAACTCAGCCCCATACATCATGGCCGGTCTAACCACCGCATTGCAGAACTTATCTTTGAGTATCGTTGTCACTCTCTTGTCACACAAGACTCCAGATGCTAACCTCCACTTCATCCATCCTACCCCAATACGGTACGTGACATCCTCGTCGATCTCCCCTCCTCCGTGGATAACCAAACCAAGGTACTTGAAGCTGCTTCTACTTGGGATAACCTGTGACTCAAGCCTCACATCGACGTCCACTTCCCCCGGCCCAACGCTGAACTTACACTCGAGGTATTCTGTCTTCGTGCTGCTTAGCTTGAAACCCTTAGACTCAAGAGTTTGTCTCCAAACTTCCAATCTCTCATTAACACCAGCTCGTGACTTATCAATCAGAACTATGTCATCGGTGAATAGCATGCACCATGACACCTCCCCTTGAATATGGTTTGTTATCGTATCCATCACCAGGGCAAACAAGAATGGACTGAGCGTAGAGCTTTGGTGTAGCCCCATTTCAACCGAAAAATGCTCAGAGTCGCCTCCTACTGTCCTAACCCAAGTTTTAGACCCATCATACATGTCCTTAATTACCATAATATAAGGAACCAACACACCTTTTGCCTCCAAGCATCTCCAAAGAACTTCTCTAAGAACCTTGTCATACGTTTTCTCTAGGTCAATAAACACCATGTGCAGATCCTTCTTTCTCTCTCTAGACAGTTCCACCAACCTCCTAACAAGGTGTATAGCTTCTGTGGTGGAACGGCCCGGCATGAATCCGAACTAGTTGTCGGATACAGATGTTGTCATCCTCACCCTCGCTTCAACTACCATCTCCCATACTTTCATGGTATGACTCAGTAATTTGATACCCCTATAATTGTTACATCTCGGGATATCACCTTTGTTCTTATACAATGGAACTACCATACTCCACCTCCACTCATTCAGCATCCTCTTGGCCTTAAAAATAATATTAAACAACCCAGTCAACCACTCCACACCTGCTTTTCCTACACACTTCCAAAATTCCACTGGAATCTCGTCTGTCCCGATCGCTCTACCCCTACTTATCTTACGCATAGCCCTTACGACCTCCTCGGCCTCGATACGCCTGCAGTTCCCGAAGTCACGGTGACTTTCAGAATGCTCCAATTCACCTAGCACAATATCACGATCCTCTTTTTTATTCAAAAGTTTATAAAAGTAAGTCTGTCATCTCCTCTTAATTTGGGCATCTTCCACCAGTACTCTATCATCTTCATCCTTGATGTATCTCACTTGATCCAAATCTCGAGCCTTCTCTCAACTTGGCCAGCCGGAATAACTTTTTCTCCCCGCCTTTCCCCCTAGTTCCTCGTATATGCAACAATAAGCCATAGTCTTAGCCTCCGTGACCGACATTTTAGCTTCCTTCCTAGCTAGCTTATATCTCTCTATGCACGCTCGCCTCTCCTCCTCACCTATGCTCCCAACTAACATCAGGTATGCCGCCTTCTCGCTTCCACTTTACCTTGGACCACTTCATTCCACCATCAGTCTCCTTTGTGCCCACCAGAGACACCGGTCGAGACCCCTAACACCTCTCTCACAGACTCCCTTATACAGTCTGTTGTCGCTGACCACATAGTGTTCGCATCCCCATTGCTCCTCCAAGCTCCCATAGCTGACAACCAACACTCCAACTCTTGGGCTTTATCCTTAGTCAAGGCTCCCCACCTGATTCTTGGTTTTCCCCGAGCAGGCCTTTTCCTCCTCTTTAACCTAATACCAACGCCTAGCACCAAAAGTCTATGCTGCGATGCGAGTGTCTCACTCGGAATCACCTTGCAGTCCTTGCACAACCCGCTGTCACACCTCCTGAGAAGGAGATAGTCAATCTGGGTCTCCGCTACCAAATAATTTTTAAAAGTGATTAATAAATATATAAAAAATATCATTTGTGTATGAAAATAATTTAAAATAATTACTTAACATCATAAAAATACAAAAAGTCATTTTTTATATAGATAATATAATTATGCATATATAAGGGCTATTATTGCAAAATGTGCAATTCTAGCCTTAAAAATGCAAATGTAATTATAAAAAATATAATTAAAATATTTAAGCACTATATGGGCATAAATATTAAATTTAGATGATTAAATTATCATAAAAGTAATATGAGGGATAATTACTGGATATTTGTATAATAAAAAATGCAGAAATAAATTGATTTAAAGCCTTTAAAATTATAAAAATTATAAAAAAAAATACTTGTGCATATTTGTAAAGGCAAATATAATATCTTGAAAGTATGTATGCATATTTAAAAATATATGAGGGAAAAATTGGATATCAACAATTATAATTGCTCAAAGTACGGTGAGGGAGTAAAAGGGAACATAACCACCAACTAAAAATGTAATGATCAGCTATACTTCTTTATATTCTTGTTAGAACATAGAATGATAATTTGAATTTGTGAAGGCATCTTTTTGGAGGCGGCTCAATGAGATCGGAGGTCTAAAGCCAAAACTTTAGAAGATGTGAGGAAATAGCTCTAGTAATGTGACAGTGGTTCGACAAATAGATACTATTAATTTAAACCAAGAAAAAATTGTATGGTTTTAGCAAAAAAAATTTCAAGGTTTTATGTTTTCTTTTAAGTATTTCACAGTTTAACATCATCTAATATTTTAAAATTTTGAGTTAAATTATTTAAATATTAATATCTACTAATAAAGTATTTGATAACTAGAACCAATGTAGTGTATTGAAACAAAATGTTAATGATTTATTAACTTAAAAATACCTTACTAATATAAATAATTACAACTAATAGGAAAAATTGTATGTACAACTGCGAATATTCCTCCTAGTTGTACTATCCAGGGTTTTTTGGCCCATGTACCCTTATAAATAGAAAGATATGTAGTTGTAGAGGGACTTAGACATTCATTGTAAAAAACAATACCTTGACATTTTCGAAAGATTCTTACTTTATCATACATATACAAAAATTTTAAGAGAGTTTCCGATGGCTAAGGCTGAGCAAGGGGGTCTGTATATAAAAGAGAATTTTGAGGGCGTTAGGGGAAGCGATGAGAGTTGTTTAGGTTGGGGGGAGGGGGGAGGATAAGTGAGAAAGAGAACATGGATGAGGCTATAGTGTGAGTCTTCGCTTTCTTTTCCTCCTCTTTTCCTATTTCCTCTCTCTCCTCACAATCTTTTTCTTTTTCTTTTTAATTATTGCCTTATTTTTTTCCTTTCAGGACCCTTTTCTTTTTTATTTCGTAGGTGTAATAACAAGAAATAATATTTGACTGCTTTGAATTGTATTTTTTCATGTTTTGATAGGAGAATATTATCCTTAAGAGCTTGATTTTCGAGATTATCTCAATATATAATTCAGTACTTCTTATTATATTATTTATTGTATTGTGCTTTTATTTTTGGTATAAGCATATCGATATAATTTTATAATAAAATTTACACATCTAATATGGATAACACTGAAACAATTGACTATACTCGGATAAAACAACTAAAATAACAAAATTACCCTTCTGTCAAACCCCTTTCTAGCTTTATCAACACAAGACCATGTTAAAATCTAAAATCAAAGTTCATCTGGATATATTCTATTTATACTCACACATGTTTCATATTTTTTTTTTGGTCAGAAAGATAGCATATATTAATAATTAGGTAATGCGTACAGAGGGTTGGGCCTAATTGGCTCCCTATCACAAACCATTGTTCTATTACAAAGCCGTAAGTTGCTACTAATATTTACAGTTGTCATGGTCATCCTATTGGAATTATCATCATGAGAACTAATTACACACGAGGATAGTTGATCCATATTGCCACTTTGATTTTGCCAAGCAGTGTCCTTGCCTGATTGAGGTCCTCCCAAACATGCCTTGTCTTTTCCAAAAATTTGCGCAACAAAAGTGGGAACAGCTTCAAAAAACTTGGTGAATATTCAGTTCCAAAATTGTGGCCTGCCTTTGCTAGTTTATTTGCTACCATGTTCTGCTCTCTGTACGCATGTCGGACTACAGGATTACCTAGCTGGCCCAGATAATACCTGCAATCATTAATCATGTTAGATAATGCAATATTGTCAGTATGTAATAGTATGGTAATTTCCTTTGTATCCACCTCCACCTCCACTTCCAGTGGCCTTATGTTATTTTCATATGCCAATTCCAAGCCTTGTGTCAATGCATAGAGCTCTGCAAAGGTGGATGATTCATGTGGTGCAGATCTTGAGAAACCCAATATCCATTCAGCTTTGGAATTTCTAACTACTCCTCCTATCCCTGCAGTGTTGTCTGAATATGCTCCATCTGTATTGAGTTTATAGAAGTGTGTATTTGGTGGATTCCATTTAACATTTTGAGTCATTGTTATTTTATGATTAGTCTTAGGTGTAGAAGCAACCAAGTATGTGTATTCCACTGCTTGTTGAGTTGTAGATTTGAGGAGAATGTTATCCCTTGTCATATTATAAAGATTATTGTTTCGTGTAGTCCAAATATTTCATAAACTAATTGGTAAGTAGGTGTTAGGGTTTATGTTGAAAGGTAGTTTGATGTTCTTATAAGTAATTAGTTAATGTACCCAAGTTTGTGTGGAGAAAAAGTTGGTAATATGATTAATAAGGAGCATGAATCCTAATTCTTGACAATATTTCATAGCATTTACACATTCAAGGAACATGTGTTTGATTGATTCATCCTCCCTTTGACAGTAAAAGCAAGTTGCATTCTGGATGATTTTAGTATTTTTTAAGTAAAGTCTCGTTGGTAACCTATTGTGGCATAGAAGCCAAGTAAAACTTTTAATTTTTGGATGGATAGGGAGTTTCCAAATCCATGAAAAAGTGTTTATTCAGCTCAACGACATTAGTAACACGAGTCAGTAAGAATGTAAAAACACTCTCTCTTTCCGTTTGTTTCACTGTTTTATCATACCACCAGCTACCATCTTTCCTACACATCTAAAATCCAAACTCAACATGAATCCACCGTAATCCCAACTGCAAAATCAACAACAAAGCACTGAACCACCTGACATAGGATTTATGCAAATAGATGATACCAATACATCTACTCAAACAAAAACCTTCCTTCAAACCCTTCTACATGATAAGCACCTTTCACCAAGTCTAGAAAATTGCAGTAACACAATCCCTTCAACTAACCTAGCTGATGAACTCATCCTACACGCTGATGATGAGGACAATTTTATTCCAATTAGTGCGAATGGCAAATCACATTTATATATACCTTGGAAATATTCGGTTATAATAAAGTTGTTTGGAAGAAAGATTGCCCATCATATTCTGAGAAACAAGCTCCTAGACCTATGGAAGCCAACTGAGGAACTTCCTATTATTGATTTAGGATTTGATTTCTTTCTTATAAAATATCAAAAGGAAGAGAATATGATGAAGGCTCTTCATGGTGGTCCATGGTTCATACTGAGCCATTTTCTGTCTGTTCGCCGATGGGAACCAAAATTCATAGCACCATCTACACAGCTTACATACTCGGCTATATGGGTGAGACTTCCTGAACTTCCAACTGAATTCTACGATTTGGAAATTCTACAAAGAGTTGGGTCGAAGCTGGGGAAACTACTAAAGATAGATTCATGCACTTCATCTACTACTAGGGGAAGATATGCACGAATATTTATTGAAGTACCTCGGGAAAAGCCATTAAAAACTCATGTGAATATAGGTCACCATAGGCAAACAATTCACTATGAGGGCCTAAACCTACTATCTATGAGTTGTGGACGTTTTGGACATGCAAAACAAAACTGTTTGTTTGCTGCTTCTTCATCTATAGAGACAACAACATCATCTCCTACTCTTCATGATGAAGGCACATAGGAAAGTGACTGCAAAAATCGTCAACTTTGCAAGAAAATCTAACTACACTTCCAGGAACTCCACAACCTCCATCAACAAGGCGGTTGCGGTAACAGCACAATCACATCAGCAGCTTGGCCCAGGTACGTACCCTAACCCTACTAGGACACATTTGGGCCGGATGAGTACTGATAAATACATACCTACTAATCCCAATAAGGACATTCAAAACAAGTTTGACTGTCTAATTGATTTGGACCCAACTAGGGAGTGCCGGATAGATTTGGTGCAAGCCCAAACTATAAGGACCAAAATATGGAAAGTGTTTCACAACTAACACCAACTCCAATGCTGCTACACCTACCTGACTAATCCATGCCAACCATAGGCTCACAACCTTCAATACCTAATAAGCAAGTTGCTACCCAAAAAACTACTACCTTAGATTTACCATACCACTCTTTACCATTCCTAAATAACACTAACACGTTACTTAACCCAATACCAACACATCTGCCGCCTCCTCCATGTGGTATTATAGTCACCGCCCAAGACCAATCTTTATTAGATAAATTCCTCTTGTTTACATCCCTAATGGACACGTCCCTACCAGTAGTAAGCCAAGAAACGATCCTGCATGCTACAGTAACCTCAACTATCCTAGACCAAAAACACGCTCAACCTCCATGCAAACATAATCATTACAAACCATGTGAGGACCTACATGACTCCACTCACCTTACTTACCCGCTGATATCTTCCTCACCATCTACTCCTACTCAATCCTCTTTAGATAACTATCATACTTCTTCTCAAATACAGGAACACACACAGAATACTCTTAATATTAACAACGATGCATAGGTCATCTTTTCCAAACACCAACCACTATATGTCTCTGCAGGAGAACATCCAAACCAACAGTCAGTTCTTTCATCTACCCAGGATAACCATGCAGGGTCCACAGATGCCACACATCTTAACCCTAATGATTTACACTTCACAAACAATAACAATGGACCGGTCACTTCAGTCTTGGTTGGAGATGGGATTACAGGGCTATGCGCTGATATTCACTATGGAGATGAACAATCAGGAGGTTGTTCTCTTCATTCAGAATCCTACACACTTAACAGAGATTGTAACAGAGGGAATGCGACTAGGAATGGAAGCCTATACTCAAAATCAGTGGTTCACTACCCAAACACCTCTAGTGCTAGAGAATCAAGCCTCAACTTCGAATCAACACTACTGGCCTACCCTATGAACCCAGTGAATCTGCATGGGAACCCAGTAATCAACATGATTCCCTATTACCCTCCCCCACCATATGGTTCAGGTGTTTGCTCCTTAGTTTCAGTCACTCCACTCTTTCAATCCACTCTCCCCATATGCAAGCCCACTGAGTCCACTAGATAGCTTCAACTTACAAGAGAGTCCATCACAAACACCACCACACTCACCACACGTACTAGACAATCCAACAATGCAAGAGTTGTTAGAAATACTAGCGGAGATGAGGGAAACAAGAACATAATTCTGATGGCTAAAGGGGATTTTACTTTATGACCTAAAAGAGCAGTACGAAAAAAAGTTTATTCTGAAATGTCCACCAGATCTAGAAGCATGCAGCCTCAACTTTCGTCTCACAACAAATCCAGAAGTGGGGAAATATGCCATGGTCATAAAACCCACACTTCATGAGACTACATAGTCAGTGAGTCTGGAGTAGATGACATCTCTTGTCACTCCGATGACTCCAGTTCCAATAGGGCAGATCCACAATCCTAATTCCTACATGAATTTCTTAGTCTGGAATTGCCAGGGATCACATAATCTTGAGTTTAGGCGTCACTTTAGGTCTTTGTTCGATAATCATAGACCAGTGTTAGCAATTCTGCTTGAAACACACATGAATGCCCATACAAGACTCCGAGACGATTTCAATTTTACTAACATATCACAAGTAGCTGCTAATGGTCTGATAGGTGGATTAGTGGTACTATGGAATGCGGAAGGTATCAAGGTGACAGAGATGAGAATTTCTGATCAAGAGATACACTACATAGTCCAGGTATGTCCCACTAAATTACTTGGATGTTCTCTGCCATATTTGCTAGTAATCACTATTATTTAACCAATATACTTTGAGACAACTTGATTAATTTACATAATACTGTTGGTATGCCTTGGCTATTAGGAGGTAATTTTAATGAAGTTTTAGAATCTAAAAAGAAATTTGGTGGCCTACCTATTAGTAACAATAAAGTAGATAAGTTTGCTAACTGTCTAAATTACTGCAAATTAATAGACCTACGTTTTCATGGTAGTTGTTTCACATGAACTAACAAACGTAGACATGGTAATACAATTATAGAAAGTCTTGATCACTTTTTAGCAAATTATGACTGGATAAACTTGTATCCAGAAGCTGTTGTGAAACATCTACCCCAAACTTATTCAGATCATTGTCCCCTCTTAATTACATTAGACCCACTCCTAGGATACAACAAGAAATTTTTCGTTTTGAAACCATGTGGGCATCACACCCACAGTTCTCAAAATTAGTTCGTAAAGTTTGGTCTAGTGATCAATCTTTGCTTCAAACGACTAAACACTTCCAGGCAGTAGTTACCCTATGGAATAAACAACATTTTAGGAATATTTTCCAACAAAAAAGAAATTTATTAGCTAGGCTGGCAGGAATTCAAGCTTTAATTCATTATCCTACAAGTATATTCCTACAAAATTTGGAAACAAATTTATCTATGAAATACAGTAATATATTACGCCTAGAGGAGGAATTTTGAAAATTAAAGTCTTGCATCAATTGGTTAAATGAAGGAGACGCGAACACAAAATTCTTCCATATGTCTACTATTCATAGACATAGAAGAAATAGAATTTATGGTTTAAGAGATTTGGTTGGTAACTGGATTTTCGATCAAATTGAACTAAAACAACATATTCTAGCCTTTTATCAAACACTGTTCACAACTGAAAAGTTAAGTTCTAATAGAAATTACAATGACTTGAATATTCATCGACTATCTGTATATGAAAATCATCATATGAAGGAGCCTCTTGGGAAAGAGGAGGTTAAATGTGCCCTTTTTAGTTTTAAACCCTATAAAGCACCAGGTTCGGGCGGGCTCCATCCTTTCTTCTACCAAAAATATTGGTCAGATGTCGGCAATAAGGTCACTTTATTTTGTCAGGACATCTTTAATACTAAGACAATGCCTCAAGAATTAAATCAAACCTTTATTTGTCTTATTCCAAAGGTAAAAAAACCCTGCTACTATTCAACAATATCGACCTATAAGCTTATGTAATACCTTGTATAAGTTGGTTACTAAGCTAATTGTCAATAGACTAAAACCAATCATTACTAAAATAGTAGGACCTACCCAAACTAGTTTCCAACAAGGCAAACGAGCTTCATATAATACTATAAGGGGTCGTTTGGTAAGAAGTATTAGAAAAAATAATGCAGGCATTAGCTCTATGCATTATTAAAACCTTGCTTGGTATATTTTTTCAACATGTATATAACTAATACTTGTATTAGTTATACATCATACTTGGTATTATCCTATGCATTAGTAATGCATAAAAAACCATGGCATTAGTAATACCAAGGCTATTAATGCATGCATTAGTATGTTTAAAGACAAAATTGTCCTTAAAGTCCTTTAAAGCTAGAGAATATGGAGGGCATTTTTGTAAACAACTATTTTTCTTAAAAATTATGCAATGCGTTATAATTTTGATACACCACACCAAACAGTAGATAAGAAATAATATATGCACAACTAATGCTTGCAAACTAATCCATGCATTACTAATACACCTTATTCCGCATTATTCTTATACATCCTACCAAACCACCCCTAATAGTTCGGGAAGCTTTAAATTACTTTAGGAAAATGAATGGCAAGTCCTCGTGTATGCTATTAAAATTAGATTGATAGGTTAGAATGGTCTTTTATTCGGAGGACACTCATATATTTTAATATTCCTACATCTATAATAACTTTAATTATGTCATGTGTTACAACGACCTCCACCTCTATTTTAGTCAATGGTACTAGGACTCAATATTTTACACCTTCAAGAGGAATTCGTTATGGTGATCCTTTGTCACCTTACTTGTTCATAATGTGTATGAAAATGCTCTCACGAAGCATTACATTATCAGTGGATTACCTTCAATGGCGGCCAATTTGCATAACTAGAGAAGGGCCACCAATTTCACATCTCTTATTTGCAGATGACATTATTTTGTTTTCAAAGATCACAACTGAGAGTTGTCATGCAATAATTGATGTTCTAAATCACTTTACACTTTGTTCAGGACAAAAAATTAACTTTGATAAATCTAAAGTATATTTCTCAAAAAAAAGCACTGAATCTGATCGGACTTATGTAACTGACTCTTTTTTTATTAAGAAAGGGACATCATTTGGTAAATATTTAGGATTTCCTATGTTCCAGGCACGACCTAAAAATGAAGACTTTCAATTCCTTCTAGATAATTTCAAGAATAGATTAGCGGGATGGAAAACAAACTTTCTAATTATGACAAGATGCACTACTCTTATTAAATCTTACTTGAACAATCTATCCAACCATATTATGCAGTATATTCAGATTCCAAAATATATCACTAATAAAATGGAGCAATACCAGCGCAATTTTCTATGGGGCACTACCTCAGTAAAGAAAAAAAAGCACCTTACCAAATGGAATGTTGTAACAACCCCAAAAGAAATTGGTGGCCTGGGTATTCAAAAATAAGGCCAAAAAAATACGGCTTTACTTGCAGGACTTGCTTGGAGAGTTTTTACCTCACCACAAGCAATGTGAGCAAGGATTCTCATTAATAAATACCTTCATAAAAGAACTGACATTAATAATTCAAAAACTTAGTATAACATTCTAAGAGGTTGGCAACACTGCCAAAAGGATATTAAATGGAGAATAGGAGATGGTAAGCATGTTAAATTTTGGTATGACCCTTGGATAAAATCAGGCACAACATTGCGTTCTATGATCCAAGGCCCCTTAAGTTTGGAACAAAACAATTTAACAATTTCTAAGCTGCTAAATGAAATGGGATGGAATTGGGAAAAAATCTCTTTTGACTTAACCCATAATATTAAACTTTCATATTATACCATGCATATTCCATTGTCAATTAAAATCAAACATAACATTAGCAATAAGAAATTTAAAGATTATTGATCCTAGTATTGCAATTCATGCTTTATAATTTTGTAATCCCAACATAATTTTGTCTACAAATCATACGATCCTAAGGGATTGGTTTAGAGAGGAGATTACAACATCCAATAAAATTCAATATTATTTAATGCATTGATTAGTAGGTTTGTTCTGGTCGTAACTTATAATACATGCAAAAATTTATATAATTTTATGCATGATAAGAGGTGAAATAAGTTATAGTGACTAGCAGAGATTATACCTAATTATTTTTTATGTAATATCTTTGTAATATTGACTTTATATATTAATTTTGGTGTATAATATTTATAAATTAATTTTCACATATATTATTTTTATATAAAATTGTAAGTTAATTTTATTATAAGTTATAATTATAAAAAAAATATAACCATCAAAAAAATAAAAAGTACAAATGTAAAATATAATATATTGTTAATAAATAACACAATGTTCATTAATAACATAAAAATAAATATTTAATAAATTAGCAACTGACATAGATTAAATTAAAAATATATTCAATAACATAATAATTTAGAAAATTATAATAATAATTTAGTACTCTAGTAGGTCGATTCCAGATTTACCATTTTTATGTAGAAATTAAAACAAAACTTACCATAATGTAATATTTATTCGATTATAGTTTATAATTGATTTCATTATTATTTGAATTATCCATTACTATGTATAATGTATAATATTTGTTTATATTTTATATTATTTAAAAATTTCGATCAGATTGGAATGGGTCAGCTAGAAATGGTCAAAAGAAGATTATTTGAGTTTTTTTTATTTTAATTAGAGAGACAAAATGAGGTGTTCTCCAAATAAAAATAGAACAAGATAAAGTTTGGCTTCATGTGATTTGTAGGACTAATGCTCATAATATTATGATAACTCAAAGTAAATATTTTTTCTTTCCAACACATCACCAACTAATCGTACAATACATCTATTGCTTATATTTGAGCCAGGGGCATACGCAGGAATTTTTGTAAGCGGTGTCGAAATTTATAAAAAAAAAACTGAAATATAACTTTGATTGTCATACTTTTAGACAAGAAATAGTCTTAATCTATTGATTTTGTTGAGTCTTAAGCAAATATTTACAAAAGAAAAATATCTTAGTTGAGGTTTGAACCTTTAACCTCTTATAGAAAATCAAACACATTACCAACACACCAACATACAATTTATGTCAAGTAGTGTCATTTTTTTCTACTTAATAATTTACGTACAAGATTAATACATATATTTAATAAAAAAATTTGACGAAGCGGTGTCGGGTGACACCGCTTCGATAAGCGTAAATCCGCCCCTGATATGAGCAACTATTTATAAACAAGTTTGCTGGCCAAATTGGTTTCTACTTAGTTTCCTTCTATTTGGTTAATAAAATGTCTTAATTCCGTTAGCTAGGTTGGCTCACCTAGAATAAGTTTAGCAACACCAATACGGGAATTGAATTTGTTAAATAAAATGTGAAAGTTAATGAAGAAATTAGTAACATTAGGAGGGAAAATGTAAACAGGGAAGAATATATGATTGGGGAGTAAAAGGGAACATAACCACCGATTTAATGATCAGCTCTCCTCCTTTCTAGTTATTGTTAGAACATAGAATGATGGTTTGAATTTTCAGGGAGACACATTTTAGTGTATGATCACCCACTCTTAAAACTCATTTGCCTTGGATTTTGTAACTAAGTGATTGATTATTAAACAATTAATTTTCATTTATGATACCAATTTTCTACGCAACAACTAATTTTAACTATTAGCTGATATGATTAGAAAAAGGTTATTAAATAATGGGAGGAAATCCAAAACAAACACGTACAAGCTACTACATTAAATTAGAAACTCCAAAATATATTTATCAATATTGGAATACTCCTAAATATCATTTAGGCTTGCTGGCCACATTGTTACTACTTGCTTGTTTGTTGGAGTATTTCATGGAAACTGCAAGCTGGGTTAAACAAAAGGAAAGAGAGACTAGAATGGAAAAAATTGATTGCAGGTCACGAAGGAACAGAGTACGGGGTCGTTTGGTTACAAACTTACAATACGGCTTATGCTGGAATAAGCTATGTTGGATTAGTTATCCTGATATTATTTTTTATCCAATGTTTGATATGTTGTATTAGAATTGCATAATTTCTAAAAAGAAGGTATAAGTTATACCGACACTAATTACTCCACCTCTACAAAGTATAAGTTATCCTGTACTAATTTTAATCCCGAATAACTTATACCAGATTTACTAATCAAAGTATTAAGACAATATTAAATTTTTATACCAGTATTATATCTATTTATACCTCATATCAAACGACCCCTAAATAGGAAAAAACTCTAAACAGGCTGACTTCAAAGTCCATTTCCCACTCGATCTAAAGTACCTAGGCCGGTCCAATTAGTTTAGTTTCGTCATACAATTGTACTTTAGCTAAAGAATAGTGTACCTTATATGACTGTTTCTTTCTCCTAACGAATAGGGACTTGCTGCGGTCCTTTAAACTATGGACATAAGTCAGAACTAGTTGGCATTTTCCAGAGCGACGTGAAGAAGAATTTCAGAAGCAATGATCTTTGGACCATTTGCATAATGCTAGTTGTTATTATCTATCTTTTATTATCTTTGTCTACTCTTTAATAAGAATATTTAATAGGTTTAATCTTATTTGTCTAAAGTGGCTTATTTGCTTTGCTAATTGAAGCTATAAAATGTGGTATAAATTTTGAAAAGAAAAACTAATATATGCTTCTTGTGCTTTCTTAAATGTTAAGTATTTTAAAAACAACTAGTAATATTTAAAATTGGAGGGAGTAGTTAACAAGAAAAGATAAGAATCTAATGAATTTTAGTAAAACAGATCATTAGATCTGATTCCTAATAGTACGACAAAATGTTACTATTTCTTGATCACAAATCTATCTCTGCATGGACCATAATGCAAACAGTCTTCTTTTCCCTGTTCGGATGCAGACTGACAATTCTGAGTTAGAAAAGAATAAACAGATTGATTACTCCACCCAAGCTCCAATCTTGATTCCTAAATTTATTTGGGGTTGTTTGGTAGGGTGTACAAAAATAGTACTAAATAGAGTGTATTAATAATGTTGAAATTATTTTTTATCGGTTGTTTGGTTTGATGTATTAAAAATAATATGCATTTTATAATTCTTTTAAAATTATTTGTTTACAAAAATACACTCCATATTATTTGAAGAGGATTTGGAAAAGCTTTTGAAAGACTAATTCTGTCTTTATACATGATTATTCATGTGTTAAAAATCATAATATTGCTAATATCGTAGTTTGCTATGTATAAATATATTATTGAATAAGATTTCTAACACGCAACTTGAACACCAACATACAAAAAAAAGTTTAATAATATCAAAGCTACTAATATTCATCCAAATACATCTACTAAACGACCCCTAGTTGTTTGCTTTATTGGTTACCGAAAGGTTCGCACTACGCATGTAGACAAAGAATATGACTGTCTCCCCCACGAATATTCTTATTCCTTTCGTGTTAGTGGGGTGGGCAACTGGGCATTTGACAATTATTACGGTGCAACTCCCAAATCTCCACACAATCCTTTTCCTATTTTATACATGTATACTGTCAAAATCGTATACCTCCGATTTATAGGTTCGAAGGCTTATCCTAAGTCCGAGTCCGAGCAAGATCAAGTTCGAGCTCAAGGGACCAGATTCGAGTTCGAAGGCGAAGCACGATGCATATCGAGGTCGAGTGTGCTCGACCCCGAAATAGTACCGCTATGGATTTGTACCAGAACGAGTTAGATTCCTGTCACGTCCCCAAAGTCATGGCACAAATCCCGAAATATATTTGTACTATTCCGTACTAGGTGGTTAGACAGTTGTACCAAGAATCCTTACTGTAAATAGAAATATTCCTTATTTAGGGTTCCCCTATTATATAAAGGGAACCCCCAATCATTTGTAACATCATCGGATTATTGAGCAAAGAATATACTCTCGCCTACTGTTCATCAGAATTGTCCTTTAGCTTTATTGTTCTTACTTTGCTTTTCCTACTTAATTGTTCTTACTGCCCTAAGCCACTTCGAGGTCACTAAGCTCGAGGTCACTGCTAAATAACATTGGTTTGATTCACTACTATCTTTCATTTCTACTTCATATTTCTTGATTATTAATTGGTATTGAACTAAATCACATATTTTTAAAACCACTGATCAAATTTAATTGTTACTCGTATTTTTGAGGTAAACAGTTTGGCGTCCACAATGGGGCTAAAGATAATAGTGATTATTTCTTTACTGATTTTCATTACACACTTTGCTTTTACACTATTTTCTTGTCAAGATTTTTTGATTCTCAGGCTGAAACATGTCTAGCTCACAAAATGCACTCATTCATGACAACGAAGGTCTTGGAGAAAACAACAACACAGGAGTTGGTGTACCATCGATAAACCCAGGAGAAGTACCAAATGTGGAACATGTCGATGTTAGTTCACACATTGCTTCGAATGCAAATCTAGGCGCAGACCCCAAAGGAGATATACGCAGGGAAGCCCAGCGCGATGGCCAAAGAACACAAGGAATGGAAGAAGGGGGAGTCAGCCTCCAAGTGATATTCGAGATGCTGCAAGCTCAGGAAATCACCATCGCTCAACTTCAGAGTCAGAATAGAACTCCAAACACAGCCGAACCACTAAACACCCGGCGTACTGAACCAACGTTAGAAAGATCTGATGAAAGTAGCTCGGGAACTGAACCCACGATTATGAGAATGCTCGAGGAACTAACTAAGAGGATCGAGTCCAGAGAAAAGAAAATTGAAGACAATGATAAGAAGGTGGAAACTTATAACTCCAGTGTAGACCAAATACCGTGGGCACCTCTAGTTTTGAAAGGTCTAGACGCCAAAAAATTCATACAAAAACTATTCCCCCCGAGTGCGGCTCCGATGCCCATTCCCAAGAAGTTTCGTATGCCTGATATACCCAAATATAACGGGACAACCGACCCTAACGAGCATATTACTTCATACACTTGCGGGATCAAAGGGAATAACTTGAATGACGATGAAATAGAGTCAGTTTTGCTAAAAACTTTTGGGGAAAGACTATTAAAGGGAGCCATGATTTGGTATCACAACTTAGCTCCTAACTCTATTGATTCATTTGCTATGTTCGCAGATGCCTTTGTGAAAGCACACACCGGGGCCATAAAGGTGGCCACGAGAAAATCAAACGTCTTCAAAATAAAGAAAAGAAACAACGAGATGCTAAGGGAGTTCGTGTCCCGATTTCAGATGGAAAGAATGAAATTACCACTGGTCTCCAATGACTGCGCAATACAAGCCTTTATGCAGGGTCTGAATGAAAGGAGCTCGATCGTGTCTCGATAGTTGAAGCAGAACTTGATTGAATATCCAGTTGTGACATGGCCGGATGTGCACAATCGTTATCAGTCAAAGATCAGGGTCGAGGACGACCAGTTGGGAGCCCCCTCGGGTTCAGTTCATCTTAACAAATTCGCAGCCAAGCCCCCGATGGACACAAACTGGAAATCGAGATTCAACAAAGAATGGTATCAACTATATATCGATTGAAGGAACAACGGCCCGAGCCTCAACACTCCTCGGAGCGATTGGAGAAACGATCGAGGTCAAAGTTCTCGGGGACTCATGAGTAAAAGCGGGTTCAATAAGCACACTGATCCCGCCAAGGCCCCTCGATTATCAGGGTACAACTTCAGTATAGATGCATCAGGGATTGTCTCATCTATTGGGAGAATTAAAGACACCAAGTGGCCCAGGCCAATACAGACCGATTCTTCTCAAAGAAACCCGAACTTGATGTAAAAGTATCATGGCACACATGGTCATCGAACAGAAGATTGCAGACAGCTAAAGGAAGAAGTGGCTCGTTTGTTTAACGAGGGCCACCTTCGATAATTCCTAAATGATCGGGCTAAGAATCCCTTCAAGGAGAGATGCAAGGAAAAACGAACAAGAAGAACCACAACATGTAATCCACATGATCATTGGCGGAGTCGATGTCCCTTAACGACATGTGTTCAAGCATACCAAAGTATCAATCACCAGGGAAAAACAGACTCGAAGTTATGTGCCCAAGGACGTCTTATCATTCTGTGACGAGGAAGCAGAAGGCATATCTCAACCTCACAACGACGCCCTGGTAATCTCTATCCTTCTGAATAAAATTCAAGTTAAACATGTTTTAGTGGATCCAGGTAGCTCAGCAAACATAATTAGATCGAGGGTCGTGGAATAACTCGGCCTACAAGATTAGATTGTACCTGCATCCCAGGTCTTTGAATGGCTTCAACATGGCAAGCGAAACAACAAAAGGAGATATTAGCTTGCCAGTAAACGTAGCTGGGACCATACAAGATACGAAGTTCCATGTCATCGAAAGTGATATGAGATATAACGCGCTCCTCGGGAGACCATGAATACACAACATGAGGGCAGTGCCTTCAACTCTTCACCAGATGATGAAGTTCCCAACAAAGGAAGGAGTGAAAATAGTCTACGGGGAGCAACATGCTGCAAAGGAGATGTTTGCAATTGAGGAAGTGGTGCCGATACCAAAGCCTTCGACCTCGGAGAAATTGAGCATCAGAGGTAAAAAGGCGGCCAAATAGCAATCACCGCCTCCAGCCTCGATGGAATGAAGATGAGGATTTCCTTACTCGCTGAACCTTCGTCATTCTCGAAGAATCCGATGCAAGCAAATCAACCATCAAGGAGCTGGAGAAGGTCATTTTGATCGAATATATGGCCGAGAAAAAGATATACCTGATAACGGGATTAACCCCCAAACTCAGGAAAAAACTCATTCAATTTTTTATTGATAATATGAATTGCTTTGCTTGGTCCTATTTAGATATGACAGGGATTCCACCGGATATCACCATGCATCGGCTACACACCGATCCTAGGTTCAAACCGGTGAAGCAAAAAGGGAGGCCTAAGTCCGAGGTAAAGCATGCTTTCATAAAGGACGAGGTAACCAAACTCCTTAAAATAGGATCTATCTGGGAGGTAAAGTTCCCTGAGTGGCTAGCCAACGTAGTTATAGTTCCTAAAAAAGGAAACAAACTTAGAATGTGCATAGATTATAAGGACTTGAACAAAACATGTCCGAAAGATTCTTTCCCACTGCCCAACATTGATCGTTTGATTGATGCCACGACTGGCCACGAGATCCTAACTTTTCTCGATGCCTACTCTGGGTACAATCAGATTCAGATGAACCCAGGGGACCAGGAAAAGACTTCATTTATTACAAAATTTGGGACTTATTATTATAATGTAATGCCCTTCGGCCCAAAAAATGTAGGAGCTACATACCAACGCCTAGTTAACAAAATGTTTGAAGATCAAATAGGTAAAACAATGGAAGTTTACATTGATGATATGTTGGTTAAGTCCTTGCGCGCAGAGGACCATTTGACTCATTTGTAGGAAACATTCAAAATCTTGAGAAAATATAACATGAAGCTCAACCCAGAGAAATGTGCCTTCGAAGTCGGCTTGGGTAAGTTCCTCAGCTTTATGGTGTCGAATAGGGGCATTGAAATTAACCCCGATAAGATCAAGACCATCGAGGACATCACGATCGTGGATAGTGTGAAGGTCGTGCAAAGGTTAACAGGTCGAATAGCTGCTCTGGGTCAATTTATTTCGAGGTCATCAGATCAGAGTCACCGTTTTTTTCCTTGCTCAAAAATAAAAAGGATTTTGCATGGACCCCAGAATGTCAGCAAACCTTAGAAGAATTAAAGCGATATATGTCGAGCCTGCCTTTGCTTCACACCCCGAAGGTCGATGAAAAACTTTATCTATACTTGGTAGTGTCCAAGATAGCAGTAAGTGGGGTACTAGTTCAAGAAGAGCAAGGTACGTAATACGTCAACCGAACTCCGAGAGATGCTGAAACTAGGTACCCTCACTTAGAAAAATTAGCACTTGTATTGATAAGTGCATCTAGAAAGCTAAAACCATATTTTTAATGTCATCATATGTGTCTATTAACCACGTACCCCCTTCGAAATATTTTTCATAAGCCCGAGTTATCGGGCCGATTGGCAAATGGGTCGTCGAGCTTAGCGTGTACGATATCGAATATCAACCCAGAACGGCCATCAAGTCTCAAATCCTAGCTGACTTCATGGAAGATTTTACGCCAACCCTCGTACCCGAAGTGGAGAAAGAACTCCTGTTGAGTTCGGGTACAACATCGGGGGTATGGACCCTTTTCACGGGCGGTGCCTCAAATGTAAAGGGGTCCGGACTTGGCATTGTCTTAAAGCCACCCACGGGTGATACCATTAGGCAATCCATCAAAACTCCTAGATTAACTAACAATGAGGCCAAGTATGAGGCCATGATTGCAGGTTTCGAGCTAGCCAAAAGCTTGGGAGTAGAAGTCATCGAGGCCAAGTGTGATTCTCTGTTGGTAGTAAATCAGGTAAACAAGAGTTTCGAGGTTCGAGAGGTTAGAATGCAGCGGTACCTGGATAAGCTACAGGTAACTTTGCATCGCTTCAAGGAGTAGACTCTGGATAACGTACCTCGAGAACAAAATAGCAAGGCCGATGCACTTGCTAATCTGGGATCTTCGGTGGAAGAAGATGACATCGTCCCGGGGATTGTCGTCCAACTATCGAAGTATGTGGTTGAAGAGGGTCATGTCGAGATAAATTCAACAAGTTTAACATGGGACTAGAGAAATAAGTATATCGACTATTTGAAGAATGGAAAACTCCCATTGGACCACAAAGAATCGAGGGCCCTACGAGCCAAGGCTGCTAGGTCTGCATTAGATAAAGATGGAACATTGTACCGAAGAACATTCGATGGACCATTAGCGGTATGCTTGGGTCCAGGGGACACTGATTATGTTCTACGAGAAATCCACGAAGGCCCTTGCGGAAACCATTCCGGTGCTGAATCTTTGGTCCGCAAAATTATCAGTGCAGGATACTACTAGGACAACATGGAAAAAGATACTAAGGAATTTGTCAAAAAATATGATAAGTGTCAAAGATTTGCACTGATGATGTATCAACCCGGAGAACAACTCCATTCAGTCCTATCCCCGTGGCCTTTCATGAAATGGGGAATGGATATAGTCGGCCCTCTACCAACGGCCCCAGGTAAAGCTAAATTCATTTAGTTTATGACTGATTATTTTTCTAAATGGGTGGAAGTACAAACCTTCGAGAAGGTCCGAGAAAAAGAAGTTATTGACTTCACCTGGGACCACATCATATGCCGGTTCGGGATGACTGCCGAGATTGTACATGACAATGGAAAACAATTCATAGGCAGCAAGGTGACAGAGTTCCTCGAGGTGCACAAAATAAAGAGGATCTTATCGACACCGTACCATCCAACTGGAAATGGACAGGCTGAGTCAACAAAGAAAACTATCATTCAAAACCTGAAGAAAAGATTGGACGATGCGAAAGGGAAATGGAGAGAAGTTTTACCCGAGGTCCTTTGGGCATATCTAACGACATCGAAGTCTAGCACAGGGGCCACCCCATTTTCTCTAGTAAACGGCTCCGAGGCCCTCATTCACATCGAGGTCGGGGAACCCAGCGCCAAGTTTCAACATGCATCAGAGGAGTCAAACCACGAGGCCTTGAATGCTAGCCTCGAGTTGTTAGATGAAAAGCGAGAAGCATCGCTTGATCGGATGGTCGTGCAGAAGCAAAGGATCGAAAGATACTATAATAGAAGAACCAACCTTCGACATTTCGGAATCGGGGACTTAGTCATATGGAAAGTCACCCTCAACACTCGAGGACCAAATGAAGGGAAACTAGGCCCGAATTGGGAAGGATCGTACCGAGTCCTCGAAGTTGTTGGTAAAGGATCTTATAAACTTAGCACAATGGAACTTCAACAACTGCCAAACAATTGGAACATATCATTGCTCAAACGATACTACTGCTAAGGTATGCCTTTACCCTTTTTGTCCATTTGAATTTAAAACTAACTCATTATAAATTTTCGATCGAAGCTATCGAAGGTATACGATCTCGAAGGCATCGTTTTTTACACAAAGACCTTAGGTTTTAAAGTATATGTTGCACTCTTTTTCCCTTAGATCGGATTTTGTCCCAAATGGGTTTTACCGTCAAGGTTTTTAACGAGGCAACAACTATGTGCTCCCTAAGGAGAACTCAAAGTATCCAAGGGTTCTTTTCAATCAACCTCGAATATTGGGGGGCATCACCCTCGAAGGTTATATTTTAGAGAAAAATACTTCACGCCTAAGAGGGTCTCGATAGGAGAACTTTTTAATGGGCCAAACGGTCAAATGAACTGTGTCCATATAGAATAGTCAAGCCCCAACGGCAAAACATGTACGCATGTATCAATAATTTGAAGAAGCATTCTGGTTATTTCAAAAACACTTTGTGTCTCAAAGAAGTTTACTATCATACAAGCTTTACACTTACAACCCTAAAGGAAGCGGCTCAAGAGCCAAAACACAAATGCACCCCGAAATACTCGGGGACAGTCATTGACAGTCAGCACATCCGAGTCATCGAAAACTCAAACTCATAAGATCTCAAAGAGGCACCCCCTCGAAATAAAGGCCAAGGCCAATATACTCGGGGACTAATTTTTTGAACAAGTTCGAAAAGCTATCGGGAAACAAGTCCAAGTGACATACCCGAAGGCTACGGCCATATTAAAGACTACGACCATATAAAGGCTACGACCAAAATAATACGGCTCGGAGACGTCTGACTTCCACCATAAATTAAAGGCCTTCAAACATTGAAAAACCGGTTAAATCAGGCTACCCTCAGCAAAAGCAAAATATAAAGGGCTTCGATAAATTCAGCCCTTGAATAATTGAATGGGCTTCGAATTCAGCCCTTGAATAATCCAAAGGTTTCGATAACATCAGCCTTCGGAAAAACCTCAAGAGGTATTCTATTATGTCTACACAAACAAATTACTAATAAGGTTCTGATACATCGAACCTTCAAAAAACCTAAACGGGTACAAAAAATACATGCCAAGGCATAAAATTTTCACTAAGTCTTTTAGCCGAAAAGAAGGGAAAAATTATAGCCATTTTAGAGGCCAAAATGGCCCAACTTAAAGAGCCTAAGGGCCAATTTTAAAAGAGCTTAAGGGCCAATTTTAAAAGAGCCTAAAGGCCGATATATAGGAGCCTAAGGGCCAGCTTAAAAGAGCTTAAGGGCCAAAAGCATATAATAGTCTGAGACCTTGTTTTCGCTCAACTCGGACCCAAGAGTCCCATTGTTCCGAGCTCGCATCAAATTGATTTAAGCTTAGCTCGAGGATTATCTAAAACCTTAAGGAGTATTATATTGAGCAATAAAACCTAAGGGTTTATTACGTTCTAAGTCCAAACCGATACTTGAGCTGATTATTTGAAGTATCGAAATCTTCCACAAATGAGAACAAAATAAAATTCAACACAAGTTGAGGATAGAACAAAAAGATACTTTATATTCATAAGGGAAGTTTTTACAAAACATATTTACAACGCCCATTAGGGGCCCTTGCACATAAAAGAAAAAAAAGCCTAATCTATTTTTGGGGTCATATCCCCGGTAGCGCCATCCCCAGGAACTGCACCTTCAACACCTCTATCTTCAGGAGCCTCCTCTCCCTCGGGAACATCCTCTTCACCTTCCTCGGAGCCACTCACTACATCTTCATCATCGGAGGAGACAAGAAACCTGGCATCGGTTTCCCGAGCCTTTGCCTCGGCTATCTCCTAGCAAGGTCGAATCCTCGGGCATGGATTTCTTTGAGGGTCTCCCTCTGGGCTTGGCACTTGCCCGAATCATTGCTCCATTTTTCCCGGTCAGAGGCCTCCCTCAATTTGGCTTGAATGGCCGCGGCGTCCCTTAAGTATACAGCAATGGATTTATCAGTCCCAGCCTTCGTCTTCTCAGCTTCAGCCTTAGCATGTACACCTTCGGCCCGGGTTTTAGCGAGCTCTGCCTCTAACTCCTCAATTTTCTTGGCCTGGGCCAAACCCTTCACCTTAATGCCCTGGAGTTGAGTTCAGCCGAGGCCAGTTGGGCTGTAATAGCTTCCTTATCGGCAACAAATTGATCCATGCTCTCCTTCCATCGATGGCAATCAACTTTAACTTGATCAACCTCCCCTCAGAGCTGCCCAATCATCTCTAACTTTTGCTGCAATCGATATATCGAAGTGTAAGCCTCCGAAGTAGGGCCAAGAAAGCCATACTTTGTTAAAATAATAGTTACCTACTCATCTAGCTCGGACTCGCTTTTTCGAGCTTTGGCCAATTCAACTCGAAGGTCCTTAAGTTCCTTTTTCTTTTGGCTATAGAGGAGCCTCAAGGCCTTCTCTTTGCCCAAAACTTTCTTGAACTCGGCCTCACATTGCCTCGCTCAGTTCTAAACTTTACGATGGCCTTTACCTGAAATGAAGATATATCAGTCAAAAGAAAAGAGAGAAAGAGAAAATTACAATGATGAAAGTAAGTATTTACCCGAGAAAGGAGATGTTTAGCCTCTTCGAAGAAGGTGGATGCATCATTAAGGTCAGTGGCATCCTCGACCCTAGCAAAGCAACCCTGAAAGGGATCTTCCCCGAGGACCTTTCTCGGATCGGGCATACGCAGAGTTTTAGCTTCTTCGATTGCCCCCTCGAAATAAGTTGGCAAAGAAAGGGAATGACCTGTTGTCGCGGCCCCGAGCTCTTCACTCAGGTCATTCTCATTAGCTTTGGGGGTCTCCGCATTTTCCCCCTTCGGTACATTTGTTGAAGGTAGAGGAACGATTTTAACCTCCGACGACACGAGAGCCTTGCTCGCATATTTCTTTGGCTTTCCCTGACCACGGGATGAGGTCTCCAGTTCGAAAGGCTTGGAAGCCTCGATAGGTGTCCTGGTTCGAGGCACCAACACCGACTATTCACCATCATTTTCTTCGTCATCCGGGGAATCATGGGCCGAATCTGCGCCCGCTTGAGCAAATCTTTTCTGCAGCCTTCGAGCAGAGGTTTTCTTGTCTTGAGGGTCTTCAAGCTTCGAAACCCTTTTTCTTTTGTTGTCCTTCTCAGACTTCGGGATTGAAGACTTGGTCCCTTACCCGGGCGGGGCCGACCTCATTTCGGATACATCTCCGAGGCCTGCACAAGTAAATGTGAATAAGTTGATGTTACCAATATATGAAAAATATTTGAAACTTGGGAAAATCACTTACCATGGTTCTTGGCCTCCCACTGGCCCTTCGATAATTCACGCCATTTGCGCTCATCATACGAGGAGGTCGCGACCAACTTTCGGACCCAGTCCTCAAGATTGGGGACATAGAGAGGTGTCCAAGCCACAGCTGCAGAAAAGATAAAAATATTATTATGGGATGTGGAAGTTGAGTATATATAGACATTAGGAAGAAGGACTCTACTTACGATTGTAATTCCATCTCTCCGGGAACGACATTTTGTCCCGGGGAATGATATTCGAAGTCCGTACTCTGACAAACTGGCTCATCCAGCCCCGATCCTTGGCTTCGTCGCTGCTGGAAAAGAAGGCTTTCTTTGTGCGACGTTGCAACTTGACAAGTCCTCGAAATAGATGGGGCCGGCACAATCGAATCAGGTGGTCGAGGGTGAATTCCAAACCCTCGGCATTTTTGGAAAATTAGCGCAGCATGATCACGATGCGCCAAAAAAGGGGTGAATCTTCCCGAGGGTAATTTCGTACGTTTTGCAGAAGTCAATCACCACCGGATCAAGGGGACCCAGTGTGAAGGGGTAAGTGTAAACACTTAAAAACCCCTCCACGTGGGTAGTAATGCTTGTAAGCACGTGATTTTTGACCCTCCCCGAGAATTTTCACATTTTTAGCGTAAATGTGTGAAATTGGGTCTAGTATAGCTATTTTAACTATTTTTACTTTATTTCGTTGCAAAAAGAAAATTTCAAAAAATATATATATATATATAAATTTTAGTTTATGCATCTCTCATAAACTTGAAAAATACAAAAATTGCACTTTATTTTTGTACTTTATATAATTTCGAAAATTACAAAAAAATATATAGTTCTATTAAGGTTTTATAGTCATTTTTAACTTCGAAAAATACAAAAATATTACCTCATATTTTATCTTAATATTTAAAAAATGAAAATTACAAAAAATAGTTTTATTAATATTTTGTAGCTATTTTAAACCTTGAAAAATATTTAAAAAGATATAGTTTTGTTTAAATACTAGTCTTATTTTTGGTAGTTATTTTGCTTACATAGGACTAGTTAAGCAACGTGTTCCTATTTCTCGGGTCCGGGCAAAAGAATAATATTCGGGTTTAAACTACCCGGTTTTAGGCCTAATTTTCGGACCTAGCCCATAATAAACCGTGTCCAGGACACGTGGGGAACCCCACCACGCGTGGGGGGCATATGCCTCGAACCCCACCTCGCGTGGGGCTCATTTTCATGGGCATTGTGTTACAAAACACGGACAAAGGCCAAAGGAAAAGGGGGACTTTTGGAATTTTTTGAAAAAGAGTACTGTTCCTCCGTCTTCCTCCTGGGAAAAACCAAGAAAACCCTACTGCCCCCCCAGCGCCAAAACCCACGACGACCCTCCTCCTCGCAGCGTCCAAACCCAAAGACCTCCCCGTCACCTTCCCCATCGCCTACAACCACCGGCAGTCCCCGTCGCTGCTTCACTCGTCGTCCTCCTCGCACCACCATCTCGTCCGAACACCCACTTCCTCTCCGTCACAACACAACCAGCCAAAGCTTCCCTATCACCCACTGTCGTAACCAAACAAGTCAGTCCCACCCCCCGTTGTAGCCCCAGTTCGTCAACCAACAACCCGTCAACCATCGATCACTACCCCAAAACCACCAACAAACCACCCTCACATCCCCAACAGCCATCGACTACTGTCCGAACACCACCACCATTGCTGCCCGCAACCCCACCGTCCAAACGCCATAACCAACAACCCCAAAACCACAGTCGCACCACCCTATCCCCCGGCCAGCGAGCTCTTGCGTCGTCATTGTCCAAACCAACGCCGGAAACCACCACGCACCAGTCCCGTCATCCAGCCTTGTCGACCAAGCAGTCCACCAACAGCTGACCCCTCGTCATCGCACCCCCCCCCCCCCCCCCGTCGTCACTGCCCAAGGTGACCATCCAGTCGCACCCCCACGTCCAAATGGTTGCCTGCAACGTCCAGCCATGAATGACCTTTCCCCCTCGCCATGACTGACCAAGAAAACACACATACGCACAAGCTGAAACCTAACGAAAACGTTCAATAAAACAGCCCAGAAGTTCTGTCCGGGATGAGTTCCGTCGAGGTCGACTTTGGTTCGTCGAGGTCCGGTACGTCGAGGTTGTTGCTGTCCATTTTTGGCGAGTTCGAATGTTGAAACTCGACGTTGCTGTTAAACGTGAGTATTCATGTTATTTTGTTTGTCTCGGTGTGTTCTTGGCTTCCATGTCTTGTCTCGTTAAATTTGAGTAGTAGTAGTACATTTGCCGTATTTTGAAGTTTATCTCGTCATGTTAGCTTATCGCTGATTGTTAATGTTATGTTGTTAGTTTTATATTTTTGTTTATCACTAATTGTCAGATGTTTGCCATTTATTGTTAGGTTATTAGCTCATATTTCATTAAACTAGATTAAGAGGAAAAAGAATGATAGTTTATAAATAGCGTCAAATTAGTGATTTGTGGCAATATTGTTGGTTTGCATGTAATTAGATTAAAGGAACCGGAGGTGCATCTCATGTGACCCGGCTCCAATTTGGAACATAGTTAAGTAGAACTTGTCGTGAACCACTAGTGCGTTACGTATAGCATGGCTTGAAATATATTTTAATAACTTTGAATTAACTCTTTAAATAGGTAAAGTAAAAATGTAGTAACTTTAAGTTTACCCTTTTTTTAAAAATAAAAAAATAAAAAAAAAATAATAAAAATAAAAATGAGACGAGCCTCGTCAAATGAAAACGCACAGATTGCGGGGCCCTCACAAAATATATGTATTAAACACTTAGATTCCGGGACGGGCCGTTTAGCAAATTTCACAGCCTTACCCAATATAATAATGCGCTAGTTGCTTTAGGCGCGCAGTTAATAATAGTATCTCCCCAAACTCGGGTGCACATTTATGTGACCCAAATCCAAATCTCAACGGAGTCGAAATATGTCTCTAGTCACAGGCGCATTGATTGTGGCGTGGCCCGAGATGCATTTCCATGACGTTGCAAATTCTTTAAAAAATAATGAATGAGACGAGCCTCGACAAACAAAAATGCACAAGCTGCGGGGCCCTCTAGATGTTTATATTAAAATACTTAGAATTCAGGAGGGCCGCTTAGCGAACTTCGTGGCCTTCCCAAAATAATAACGCAATAGTCTCTTTAGGCGCGTATTTAATAATCTACTTTCTTAAACTCGGGTGCACATTTATGTGACCCAAATCCAAATCTCAAAACATCAAATAAAATGCGTTCCGGATTGTGGGTGCATTTCATGTGACGCAGTCCAAAGACGTGTTTTAAGCGATGTTCACATTCTTGTAAAAACAATAATAATAAAGCGGTTAAAAGTTAAAATTTGCACATAAGTTCATACTTGTATAAAATCAGATAATCAAGCCGAATATAACAATTGAGCGACCGTGCTAGAACCACGGAACTCGGGAATGCCTAACACCTTCTCCCGGGTTAACAGAATTCCTTATCCGGATTTCTGGTACGCAGACCATAATATAGAGTCATTCTTTTCCTCGATTCGGGATTAAAATTGGTGACTTGGGACACCCTAAATCTCCCAAGTGGCGACTCTGAAATAAATAAACCAATCCCGTTTCGATTGTCCTTTAATTGGAAAAAACTCCCTTGCGCCCTCTCGGGTACGGAAAAAGGAGGTGTGACAGCTCTGGCGACTCTGCTGGGGATTAGACACCCAGAACCACTGGTTCAGGGTTAAGAATTCGAGCTTAGAGTAATTGTTATTATTTGGCTTTATTTATTATCTGATTATTACATGTTTTGAGCCTAATGTGCTAAATGCTGCTTTTACCGCTTTGATATTATTTGAACTGTATATAAACTGTGCCGAAACCTTTCTCTTCTTACCTCCGGGGATGTGCTTACTGGTTGAGACTCCCTATTCTGTTAGTGTCATACCCTAAATAAAAGAGGCTCGGAAAGTTTCTAAGCCGGCTGGCCTTTTGGTTCCCGGAAAGGAGCTCCTTCCTCAGCTCGAGTTGTCCGCTCGGGTACACTGTCTAGAACACCGACCCAGGTTTTTGAACCTAGTATAACAAAGCCACATGCCGGATCCCTAGTAGGAACGTTTATTTGCATCATGTGCATTTGACTTAGGGGACTCAACATAGGGGTTGGGTCCGTCTAGGACAAGCAACCTGAAAATAATAGACAATCTTTCGGCATCCTATGTGCTACATGTTGTATTTAGTCAAGGGCGTATGGGTCATTTGGTCATTTCCAGCATGATGTTATTTTAATCAAAGCATGGGGAACATTTGTGGAATCCAAGAAGCCTTGGAATTCCCTATGTCCCCCACGCTTGCTTTTGGGAAAGCACATGGGGAACATTTGTGGAATCCAAGAAGTCTTGGAATTCCCATATGTCCCCCACGCTTCATATGTTGGGAAAAGCGCATGGGGAGCATTTGCGGAATCCAAGAAGTCTTGGAAATCATTATGTCTCCCATGCCACATTTTTGAAAGAAATAATAAATATAAAAAAATAAAAATACAAATAAAAACAAAGCATGAAAATTCAAAAGATTTTGTATGTTGTCATCATTTTCCACATATAAGAAAATCGTGAAAAACGGAGAAAATAACAGCATAGAAGTCCGAGTAGAGTCGAAACTCTGCCGAAATTTTTGAAAATGAAAAAATGTCTTATTAGTTTGTTATATTAAAAGCAAAGGAAAAATAGAGAAAAAAATCATCATTGTTCTGTCTTGTTTTTAAAAAATATAGAAAAGAAAATAGTTTGTTTTGCCATAAAAATGAAAATAAAAAAAAGGATTTTGTTTTAAAATGGGTTTTTATTTATTTATCTGTTTATGAAAATGTCAAAATAAAAATAAAAATAATAAAATAAAAAAAGTTGGGCGTTGACAGTAGTTTTACTATTTGTTGCAAATATATATATAAAATCCAAAAAGTTTTTCTTTATTTCCAAAATATGTATATATATATATATCTTTATCTGTTGCAAGAACATTTGTCTTACCAAAAGTTTTTAGAATCCCAATTTTCAAAACAAATAATCCAAAAATATTTTCCATTATTGACTTCTTTAGAAAGTCTTTCTAGTTGTTTCTTTAAAAAATAAAATAAAAAAATATAAAAAAAATATATAATATAAAAAAAAACAAATCCGAAAATATTTTGATTCTTCTTTCAAAAATTGAAAAGAAAATTAAAAATTCAAAAAAAAAAAGCATTTTAGAAGCATTTCTTATATTAAAGGTAAAATTCCGAAAAATATTTTCTTCTTTTCTTTAGAATAAAAAAAAACGAAAATTCAAAAATATTAGTCTTTCTTTTAAAAAGAAAATCAATCAAAAAATAATATTTCCTTGCTTCTTTTAAAGTAGTTCTTTTAAACGAAAATTCAAAAAAGTTAGTTCATCTGCTTATTATTACTTGCCTACTTATTCTTATTGGCCCGAACTACGCGGGTTTGATTCTCACCGGAAGTGAGATACGTAGGCAACCCTCATCGGGTCCAACTCCCCTTTTGCTAAAAAGCCAAAAAACAAATAAATAATAATAATAAAAAAAAACATGTCAAGTTTTTATTCATAAATAAGTCGGGTGATGTCCAACTTCCCCTTTTACAAAAAAAATAGCAAAAATATATATGTCAAATTTCATAAAGAAGTCGGGTGACGCTGTTTTATCAAGACATAGCCGAATGTTCCCAAAAGGGACGCCGGAAGGCTGACTTTGCATAAACAGCCACTTTTGGGTCATTTTTAAGACTTGGTCCAGTTGACCCCCACAGCCTTAAAAATCTTCGTCCCCGAGACGTTGAAAGGCCGTGTTTACAATATTGACTTTTCTAATTTGAAAAACGATGAAAAAAAAAGAGTCATAAATAAGTCAGGTGATGCTGTTTTGTCATAAATAGCCGAATGTTCCCGAAAGGGACGCCAGAAGGCTGACTTGGCATAAACAGCCACCTTTGGGTCATTTTGAGATATGGACCCACACAGCCTTAAAAAGCTTCGTCCCCGAGACGTCGAAAGGCCGTGTTTGCAACACAAGGTTTTTATCGTAATTTGAAAAAAAAAACAAAGAGTAAACGGTCAGGTGAATGCCGTTTGGATGTTTAGTAAAAAAAATGAAAAAATAAAATAAGCCGAGCCAGCTTCGGCCGCGTCTTAAACCGTTCTTGCCGAAATAGCCTTAGAGTATCTTTCAGTTGTCGAAAGGCTATTTTCGTAAAAGAATGGACAAGTTGGTAAAGTGTCATAAAATAATCCTCCCCGGCCTCAAAATTCATGTGAAATTCGGAAGGGGCCACATTTGCAAAAATAACCATTTGGTTGCATTTGTCGAACAGAGAAAGGGAGTTAGCCTTTTGTTTTTGAATTTATAAATCTCTTGATTAAAGTATATGGGTTATTTGATTTTCGAGTTTGTAGGTCATCTTCAAACCTTTGAAACCCAGTTCGTTTTAGTATGAAAATTGAAAAATTGTTTGCTATTGTTTATCTCTTATTGGTCCGAACTACGCAAGGTCTGATTCATGCGGGGACATGATACGTAGGCAATCTCCATAAGATTCGACCACCACTAAAATGAAAAAAAATAATAAAAAAAAATAAATATATATATATATATAATAAAATAAATATATAATAATAAATAAATAAAAGAGAGTGTGGAAGATTTTCAGGGGGCACAATTGTCTAACTGCTTAGGTACATTGTATCTCTGATATATGATTGTCTGTCCAATACCCTAACACTAACGTGATGACTTCCCTTTGATGTGTCCATATATAGAAAGTGGTTGGTTGTGGTAACTCCTCCCTGCAAAGAAAAATCAAAGGACAATGGCTCAGAACCGCAGAACCGAGTGGGTCGGTACTGATGACCGACAACAATTGATCGGACGGAACAGCGGGTTGGTAGAAGAAGTGAGAATGCTGAGACAGCATGTGGCAGACATGTATCAGGCATGGATAACGGGAAAAACACCACCCCCTCCACCGCCAAGTCTCTTGAGCTCGGTCATTTCCCAAGCACCCAACACCATAATGGAAGATCCCCCCATACTCTCCATCCCAACCCACTTATGGCAGCCTTCCCATCTACCCGAGTAGCTCCATCACTCCTCAATGCTTCTCCGCTCCCCAACACCACTTCCTTCCCCGCCATACTTCACTTTCCAGGCACCCGACTCCACAAAATGCCTACCCACCTACACAAGCCTACCAAAAGCCACCTGGATCAGGTTTCCGGCCCTGTCAACATGCAAGAATGAAGAGGTTGCTGAAACGAGGAAAGGCTCTCACCCCCATCGGGGTATCTTATGCCAGTCTGTTTGAAAGGCTAAGGCATGCTGGTTCGATTGAGCCACTCCCCGCATGTACTATAAATCCGCTTGCAAGGAGCTTTGATCCGGCAGCACGATGCGCCTACCACTCCAATGTCATAGGGCACAACATTGAGAGCTGTCATAGCTGGAGAAGGGAAGTAGAGAAAATGATCCGAGAAGGGCGGGTTGCGATTAATAACAGTGACATGGAGCACTCGAACCTCCTCGAGAATTTGCCGACGGAGGTTGATGAGGTTGAAGCTGGTAATGGTCTCGGCAGTATTGATGCAAAGCTCAGTGGCTAAAATGCCAATTTTGATAAAGTGGGAGGACGTTTTGTTCCTGGGTCAGCAAGAGAGAAGCTTGTGGTGGCTCATTTTGTTGTCATTTCTGTTGTTCGGATTATTAGGGTTATGAGTCGGATGTTGTCTTGTCCAGTTTGTTTTTAGGATTTTGTTCTGGATTGTTTTGTTTGTTTTGTTATTTAAACCATTTCACCGGTAGTCTAATACAAAGTCCGGTCTTTTATTATTTCCAGTCATCTTTTTGTTTAGTCCTTTTACCATTTTTTGTTCGATGCCGATTCTAGGGACATGACATGCACCCAGTTTGGGCCTAATCTTAAAAGTTAATCATAAAACCCTGGGAAGGTGATCAAAGCATTCAAAGGAAATAAGAACGGTTTGGGATTATTTGAAGCCCGAGTCATGTGGAACTGGGGCAAGTTAAACACAAAGAAAACCGTTAAAGAAAGATTCGCCTAAATTGGCATGAGGGTCGTTCATAATAATGAGAATGAGAGTGTCGCCCAACGGTGCTTTAGAAGTGACAAATGAACAAACAGATGTTGAATATAATTGTCAAGTCCAGCACCATCGGAAGAGACTATAAATCTATTGTTCAATTGTGTTGTTTGCACTTGGCATGTTTTGAAGACTGGAATGACGAAGGCATTTTATTCTGCTACCTAAACACTTTATCCTTCGTTACCCCTTTTGAGCCTTATTTATTTTCTTTCATACCCCTCGTTCGGAATCAATAGCAACGACTAAAATACGCAAGCATGGCGGGTAAGAGAAAAGAAAGAAAAGAAAACAACAAAATGGACAAAGAAGAATAAAAGAAAAAGAGAGAAAGAAAAAACGACAAAAGAAAATGAGAAAAGAAAAAAAGAAAAGAGAAATGATAACAAAAAATTGATAAAAAAAAAATTCAAATGGAGAAGAGGAATTGGGAACTACGTTTGACCTGATTCCTCAAAGAGGATACGTAGGCGCTTCACGGCTCGGTCATAGTTTTGAAAAATGAAAAAAAAATCAATTAAAATATCCCCAAGCAAGAAACTGGGGCAAAAGTTGCGTTTGTTGTAAATAAATCTAATTCCGAAGGTTGTAATTAATAACCCAAAAATTAATGAATTTTTGAGCCTTTAATACCCTTTCTTTCTAGCCCTATCCAAAACCCACATTACGGTCCAAAGAAAGACCTTTCGATCAGTCTTCAAAAGATGCCAAGTCAGACAAATGTTGTCTTACCGGCGAACATGACATTCTGTTCCACAGCAGAAAGGACTCTAATCTCCAAAAGAAAGAGTCATACCGGCAACACTCCAAATCCCCAGCTGGAAAGTGATACAAATGAGAGAGTCTTATTATTGAAAACCTTCACAGGCACCATAAGACGATGAAAGCTGAGAGAAAACCAAAATGAGAGAGGCTTGATAGTGAAAACCCTTCGGGCACTACAAGTCGAATAAGATTAAGAATCAGATGGGGAATCGCCAATTGAAGATCTTGAAAGATGATTGACGGTAGAGGATAGGCCACATACGCATGTCATGGCCATTAGAGTCGGTATCTGCGTTTGATAGGTTTTTATTTATAGTTTCTTTTGTAAAAGAGTCATCGTTTCCTTTGTCTTTTATTTTGTTTCTGTTATCTTTCTCCTTTCATAAAAAATTTCCCCAATAGAGTCTGTCCGGTCAGAACAAGTATGAAATGACTTCAAAATATGCCATCAGCTTTCCAAGATGAGATCTGACTAGTATATCCAAATGGTATAGTCAGCGAGGAACAAGCGCGAGGCCAGTGTCAAAAAAGATATCCCCAGCAAAGGGAATTGACAAAAGGATTGACGAGCGTCAAGAGAGATATCCTTGCCAAACCCAAGGTTATAAACCTCAAAGGCCAAGGCCCATGAACAGAGCAAGGAGAGCAGTGAGCATAATTTGGCGAAATCCATACAAGACTAAAAGGTCGGGGAAATACCAGTTTCCGAGCTACGTCACAAAAGAAGAGGGATACCCCCAGCAGGAAGGGATTATCCCCAGCACATAATATCATCCCCAACAAGTTGTGGAACACAGAGCAAGGAGGGAGAAAGGGAAAACCATCCTAGCAGGAGTATCACAACCAACCACCACGTTTTAAACTAACAGTTTTTGTTTGATTTGAAACGGGTAAAGGAAATGGCATTGATGCAGAAACGCATGCCACAAGGGATATTATCAAACTGGGGCAGAAAATTTTCCTTCCATTTAGAAAATTTTCTGGAATTCAGGTACCCCCAGCTGATAACATTTTACCCCCCAACAGGTAAGTAAATCAAGGGAGGTATTCTTTGAAGGAAGAAGCTGTGCAAAAACAAAACAAAAACAAAAAAGGAATAAAAAAAAAAGAATAATAATAAAAAAAGGGGAAGGTAGAAAAGGAAAATTCATCCCAATCCCCAGCAAGTATTCGAGGTAAGACATTTTCAAGTCTTAAGGATATGTCGGGTTCATCCGCCCTCAAATAGGATATGTTGGGTTCATCCGCCCTCAAATAGGATCTGTTGGGTTCATCCGCCCTCAAATAGGATATGTTGGGTTCATCCGCCCTCAAATAGGATCTGTCGGGTTCATCCGCCCTCAAATAGGATATGTTGGGTTCATCCGCCCTCAAATAGGATATGTCGGGTTCATCCGCCCTCAAATAGGATATGTCGGGTTCATCCGCCCTCAAATAGGATATGTTGGGTTCATCCGCCCTCAAATAGGATCTGTTGGGTTCATCCGCCCTCAAATAGGATCTGTCGGGTTCATCCGCCCTCAAATAGGATCTGTCGGGTTCATCCGCCCTCAAATAGGATCTGTCGGGTTCATCCGCCCTCAAATAGGATATGTTGGGTTCATCCGCCCTCAAATAGGATCTGTCGGGTTCATCCGCCCTCAAATAGGATCTGTCGGGTTCATCCGCCCTCAAATAGGATCTGTCGGGTTCATCCGCCCTCAAATAGGATCTGTCGGGTTCATCCGCCCTCAAATAGGATCTGTCGGGTTCATCCGCCCTCAAATAGGATATGTCGGGTTCATCCGCCCTCAAATAGGATATGTTGGGTTCATCCGCCCTCAAATAGGATCTGTCGGGTTCATCCGCCCTCAAATAGGATCTGTCGGGTTCATCCGCCCTCAAATAGGATCTGTCGGGTTCATCCGCCCTCAAATAGGATCTGTCGGGTTCATCCGCCCTCAAATAGGATCTGTCGGGTTCATCCGCCCTCAAATAGGATCTGTCGGGTTCATCCGCCCTCAAATAGGATCTGTCGGGTTCATCCGCCCTCAAATAGGATATGTCGGGTTCATCCGCCCTCAAATAGGATATGTCGGGTTCATCCGCCCTCAAATAGGATATGTCGGGTTCATCCGCCCTCAAATAGGATATGTTGGGTTCATCCGCCCTCAAATAGGATATGTCGGGTTCATCCGCCCTCAAATAGGATATGTCGGGTTCATCCGCCCTCAAATAGGATATGTTGGGTTTATCCGCCCTCAAATAGGATCTGTCGGGTTCATCCGCCCTCAAATAGGATCTGTTGGGTTCATCCGCCCTCAAATAGGATCTGTTGGGTTCATCCGCCCTCAAATAGGATCTGTCGGGTTCATCCGCCCTCAAATAGGATCTGTCGGGTTCATCCGCCCTCAAATAGGATATGTCGGGTTCATCCGCCCTCAAATAGGATATGTCGGGTTCATCCGCCCTCAAATAGGATATGTCGGGTTCATCCGCCCTCAAATAGGATATGTTGGGTTCATCCGCCCTCAAATAGGATATGTCGGGTTCATCCGCCCTCAAATAGGATATGTCGGGTTCATCCGCCCTCAAATAGGATCTGTCGGGTTCATCCGCCCTCAAATAGGATCTGTCGGGTTCATCCGCCCTCAAATAGGATCTGTTGGGTTCATCCGCCCTCAAATAGGATCTGTTGGGTTCATCCGCCCTCAAATAGGATCTGTTGGGTTCATCCGCCCTCAAATAGGATATGTCGGGTTCATCCGCCCTCAAATAGGATCTGTTGGGTTCATCCGCCCTCAAATAGGATCTGTTGGGTTCATCCGCCCTCAAATAGGATATGTTGGGTTCATCCGCCCTCAAATAGGATATGTTGGTTTCAGTCTTTACTTTTAAGTGTTGAAATTGGGAGCCCGCCCAGATAATAGAGGCATACATTCAGTCTTTTATTTTAAGTGTTGAAATTGGGAGCCCGCCCAGATAACAGAGGCATACATTGAATACATTTTGTGTCTTTACCATTAGGCGCCCACCTGTATAACAAGGGAATACATTCCACGTCTTTACCCATAGGAGATGCATTTCCTCCTAAGTTTGTTTTAGTTTCATCCATAGGAGATGCATTTCCTCCTAAGTTTGTTTTAGTTTCACCCATAGGAGATGCATTTCCTCCTAAGTTGGTTTTAGTTTCACCCATAGGAGATGCATTTCCTCCTAAGTTGGTTTTACTTTCACCCATAGGAGATGCATTTCCTCCCAAGTTTGTTTCAGTTCTACCAATAGGAGACGCACTTCCTAAGTTCAATTCTACCGATAGGAGACGCACTTCCTAAGTTTATTGCACCCAATAGGAGACGCACTTCCTAAGTTTATTGTACCCACAGGAGACGCACTTCCTAAGATAAGTTTTACCAGTAGGAGACGCACTTCCTAAAAAGTTTCACCGATAGGAGACGCACATCCTAAGTTAAGTTCACCAATAGGAGACGCACTTTATAAAAAAAAAAAGTTTCACCGATAGGAGGCGCACTTCCTAAGTTAAGTTTTACCAATAGGAGACGCACTTCCTAGATCCATTGTACCAATAGGAGACGCACTTCCTAAGAACAGTTATCCCCAATAGGAGACGCACTTGCTAAGTTTATTGTACCCATAGAAGATGCATTTCCTCCTAAGTTTGTTTTTTCCCATAGGAGACGCATTTCCTCCTAAGTTTTGTTTTGCCCATAGGATATGCATTTCTCCTAGGATCAAAATCTTAGTCTGACGAATCTTTCTCCTAAGATAACAAAAAGAAAAGACCTAGTCTGATGAACCTTCTCCTAGGATCAAAATCTTAGTCTGATGAATTTTTCTCCTAAGATAGAGACCTAGTCTGACGAACTTTCTCCTAGGATCAAAATCTTAGTCTGATGAATCTTTCTCCTAAGATAACCAAAAAAACAAAAAATGACCTAGTCTGATGAACTTTCTCCTAGGATCAAAATCTTAGTCTGATGAATCTTTCTCCTAAGATACCAAAAAGAAAAGACCTAGTCTGATGAACCTTCTCCTAGGATCAAAATCTTAGTCTGACGAATTTTTCTCCTAAGATAGAGACCTAGTCTGACGAACCTTCTCCTAGGATCAAAATCTTAGTCTGATGAATCTTTCTCCTAAGATACCAAAAAAACAAAAATGACCTAGTCTGATGAACTTTCTCCTAGGATCAAAATCTTAGTCTGACGAATTTTTCTCCTAAGATAGAGACCTAGTCTGACGAACCTTCTCCTAGGATCAAAATCTTAGTCCGATGAATCTTTCTCCTAAGATGCTAAAATTTTTTTTTTGAAAAAGAGTCATTTTCCTAAATCCAGGCGCCCACCTGTATAACGAGTGGAATACTTTTCAGTCTTTACTTTTCAAGTGTTGAAATTGGGAACCCGCCCATAATAACAGAGGCATACATTCAGTCTTTACTTTTCAAGTGTTGAAATTGGGAGCCCGCCCATAATAACAGAGGCATACATTCAGTTTTTACTTTCAAGTGTTGAAGTGGGGAGCCCGCCCAGATAACAGAGGCATACATTTCAGTCTTTACTTTTCAAGTGTTGAAGTTGGGAGCCCGCCCATAAAACAGAGGAATACATTTCAGTCCTTACATTTCAAGCATTGAAGTTAGGCGCCCACCTGTATAACAAGGGAATACATCCTAATCTAGTGTTTAGTTCACTCTCAGCACTGCATCAGTAGTATCAGTGGGCTACGATTTTGCTAACGACTCACAAACCTCCCCAGTGCAAACTTTGTTTGTTTTGTTTGTTTTGATTGTCAGGGACCCGCCTGTAGAACGGAGTTTGTGGTATGTCAAAGATCGAAGAAGTCAGGAGTCCGCCTGTCAAAGATCAAGCAGTGACCCACTGGAAAGCAGAAGGATTACAACAGAAATCCCCAGCATTCAATCCAAGTTAGAAGCTCGCCTCAAGAACGCGAATCAATAGTCTGGGATGATCAACAGAAGCTGGTCACAAAAACAAAAACAAAAAAGAAAAAAAAAGAAGAAGAACAAGAAAAGAGAAAAACAAAAAAGAGAAAATACGGAAGTGGAGAACAGATGTGGTCTGCTCAAGAACTAACACCTACAACTAGCAAGTATCAAGGTTCAAATCCAAAGTCTGTATGAAGCACCATTCAAGACTCAAGACCAAGTTTCAGAAGACTTAAGAGATAGGAATCCTTGTAACTAGTAGCTGATAGGCTTAGTTAGTCTTTTTTGAGTTTTCATTTTTGTTGTAATGACAGGACCGCGGACCGGAACCTCAACGGAACGGCACCTCGATCGGCTCTTCACCTCGGTACACTTCACTATCTCTCTCATCCCGAACTACACGTGGCCTGATTCCTGTATAACCAAGGATATGTAGGCAGCTCAGATACCAGGGCTCGGTCACATTCCCTCCCTTTCCTTAAGTGTAGTCCGTCCAAGTAATGGTCGGGTCAAAAACACGTCTAGTCGTTCTTTGTCGGAAAACTCTTCGTGTTTCCAGTCAAAGAGGGGCAGCTGTAAGCACGTGATTTTTGACCCTCCCCGAGAATTTTCACATTTTTAGCGTGAATATGTGAAATTGGGTCTAGTATAGCTATTTTAACTATTTTTACTTTATTTCGTTGCAAAAAGAAAATTTCAAAAAAAATATATATATAAATTTTAGTTTATGCATCTCTCATAAACTTGAAAAATACAAAAATTGCACTTTATTTTTGTACTTTATATAATTTCGAAAATTACATAAAATAGTTTTATTAATATTTTGTAGCTATTTTAAACCTTGAAAAATATTTAAAAAGATATAGTTTTGTTTAAATACTAGTCTTATTTTTGGTAGTTATTTTGCTTACATAAGACTAGTTAAGCAACGTGTTCCTATTTCTCGGGTCCGGGCAAAAGAATAATATTCGGGTTTAAACTACCCGGTTTTAAGCCTAATTTTCGGACCTAGCCCATAATAAACCGTGTCCAGGACACGTGGGGAACCCCACCACGCGTGGGGGACATATGCCTCGAACCCCACCACGCGTGGGGCTCATTTTCATGGGCATTGTGTTACAAAACACGGACAAAGGCCAAAGGAAAAGGGGGACTTTTGGAATTTTTTGAAAAAGAGTACTGTTCCTCCGTCTTCCTCCTGGGAAAAACCAAGAAAACCTTACTGCCCCCCCAGCGCCAAAACCCACGACGACCCTCCTCCTCGCAGCGTCCAAACCCAAAGACCTCCCCGTCACCTTCCCCATCGCCTACAACCACCGGCAGTCCCCGTCGCTGCTTCACTCGTCGTCCTCCTCGCACCACCATCTCGTCCGAACACCCACTTCCTCTCCGTCACAACACAACCAGCCAAAGCTTCCCTATCACCCACTGTCGTAACCAAACAAGTCAGTCCCACCCCCCGTCGCAGCCCCAGTCTCGTCGAACCAATAACCCGTCAACCATCGATCACTACCCCAAAACCACCAACAAACCACCCTCGCATCCCCAACAGCCATCGACTACTGTCCGAACACCACCACCATTGCTGCCCGCAACCCCACCGTCCAAACGCCATAACCAACAACCCCAAAACCACCACGCACCAGTCCCGTCATCCAGCCTTGTCGACCAAGCAGTCCACCAACAGCTGACCCCTCGTCATCGCACCCCCCCGTCGTCACTGCCCAAGGTGACCATCCAGTCGCACCCCCACGTCCAAATGGCTGCCTGCAACGTCCAGCCATGAATGACCTTTCCCCCTCGCCATGACTGACCAAGAAAACACACATACGCATAAGCTGAAACCTAATGAAAACGTTCAACAAAACAGCCCAGAAGTTCTGTCCGGGATGAGTTCCGTCGAGGTCGACTTTGGTTCGTCGAGGTCCGGTACGTCGAGGTTGTTGCTGTCCATTTTTGGCGAGTTCGAATGTTGAAACTCGACGTTGCTGTTAAACGTGAGTATTCATGTTATTTTGTTGTCTCGGTGTGTTCTTGGCTTCCATGTCTTGTCTCGTTAAATTTGAGTAGTAGTAGTAGTACATTTGCCGTATTTTGAAGTTTATCTCGTCATGTTAGCTTATCGCTGATTGTTAATGTTATGTTGTTAGTTTTATATTTTTGTTTATCACTAATTGTCAGATGTTTGCCATTTATTGTTAGGTTATTAGCTCATATTTCATTAAACTAGATTAAGAGGAAAAATAATGATAGTTTATAAATAGCGTCAAATTAGTGATTTGTGGCAATATTGTTGGTTTGCATGTAATTAGATTAAAGGAACCGGAGGTGCATCTCATGTGACCCGGCTCCAATTTGGAACATAGTTAAGTAGAACTTGTCGTGAACCACTAGTGCGTTACGTATAGCATGGCTTGCAATATATTTTAATAACTTTGAATTAACTCTTTAAATAGGTAAAGTAAAAATGTAGTAACTTTAAGTTTACCCTTTTTTAAAAAAAAATATATATAAAAAAAAAAAAAAAAAAAAATGAGACGAGCCTCGTCAAATGAAAACGCACAGATTGCGGGGCCCTCACAAAATATATGTATTAAACACTTAGATTCCGGGACGGGCCGTTTAGCAAATTTCACGGCCTTACCCAATATAATAATGCGCTAGTTGCTTTAGGCGCGCAGTTAATAATAGTATCTCCCCAAACTCGGGTGCACATTTATGTGACCCAAATCCAAATCTCAACGGAGTCGAAATATGTCTCTAGTCACAGGCGCATTGATTGTGGCGTGGCCCGAGATGCATTTCCATGACGTTGCAAATTCTTTAAAAAATAATGAATGAGACGAGCCTCGACAAACAAAAATGCACAAGTTGCGGGGCCCTCTAGATGTATATATTAAAATACTTAGAATTCAGGAGGGCCGCTTAGCGAACTTCGTGGCCTTCCCAAAATAATAACGCAATAGTCTCTTTAGGCGCGTATTTAATAATCTACTTTCTTAAACTCGGGTGCACATTTATGTGACCCAAATCCAAATCTCAAAACATCAAATAAAATGCGTTCCGGATTGTGGGTGCATTTCATGTGACGCAGTCCAAAGACGTGTTTTAAGCGATGTTCACATTCTTGTAAAAACAATAATAATAAAGCGGTTAAAAGTTAAAATTTGCACATAAGTTCATACTTGTATAAAATCAGATAATCAAGCCGAATATAACAATTGAGCGACCGTGCTAGAACCACGGAACTCGGGAATGCCTAACACCTTCTCCCGGGTTAACAGAATTCCTTATCCGGATTTCTGGTACGCAGACCATAATATAGAGTCATTCTTTTCCTCGATTCGGGATTAAAATTGGTGACTTGGGACACCCTAAATCTCCCAAGTGGCGACTCTGAAATAAATAAGCAAACCCCGTTTCGATTGTCCTTTAATTGGAAAAAACTCCCCTGCGCCCCTCGGGTACGGAAAAAGGAGGTGTGACAGCTCCCCTCCCCGAGAATTTTCACATTTTTAGCGTAAATGTGTGAAATTGGGTCTAGTATAGCTATTTTAACTATTTTTACTTTATTTCGTTGCAAAAAGAAAATTTCAAAAAAAAATATATATATAAATTTTAGTTTATGCATCTCTCATAAACTTGAAAAATACAAAAATTGCACTTTATTTTTGTACTTTATATAATTTCGAAAATTACAAAAAATATATAGTTCTATTAAGGTTTTATAGTCATTTTTAACTTCGAAAAATACAAAAATATTACCTCATATTTTATCTTAATATTTAAAAAACGAAAATTACATAAAATAGTTTTATTAATATTTTGTAGCTATTTTAAACCTTGAAAAATATTTAAAAAGATATAGTTTTGTTTAAATACTAGTCTTATTTTTGGTAGTTATTTTGCTTACATAGGACTAGTTAAGCAACGTGTTCCTATTTCTCGGGTCCGGGCAAAAGAATAATATTCGGGTTTAAACTACCCGGTTTTAAGCCTAATTTTCGGACCTAGCCCATAATAAACCGTGTCCAGGACACGTGGGGAACCCCACCACGCGTGGGGGACATATGCCTCGAACCCCACCACGCGTGGGGCTCATTTTCATGGGCATTGTGTTACAAAACACGGACAAAGGCCAAAGGAAAAGGGGGACTTTTGGAATTTTTTGAAAAAGAGTACTGTTCCTCCGTCTTCCTCCTGGGAAAAACCAAGAAAACCCTACTGCCCCCCCAGCGCCAAAACCCACGACGACCCTCCTCCTCGCAGCGTCCAAACCCAAAGACCTCCCCGTCACCTTCCCCATCGCCTACAACCACCGGCAGTCCCCGTCGCTGCTTCACTCGTCGTCCTCCTCGCACTACCATCTCGTCCGAACACCCACTTCCTCTCTGTCACAACACAACCAGCCAAAGCTTCCCTATCACCCACTGTCGTAACCAAACAAGTCAGTCCCACCCCCCGTCGCAGCCCCAGTTCGTCAACCAACAACCCGTCAACCATCGATCACTACCCCAAAACCACCAACAAACCACCCTCGCATCCCCAACAACCATCGACTATTGTCCGAACACCACCACCATTGCTGCCCGCAACCCCACCGTCCAAACGCCATAACCAACAACCCCAAAACCACCACGCACCAGTCCCGTCATCCAGCCTTGTCGACCAAGCAGTCCACCAACAGCTGACCCCTCGTCATCGCACCCCCCCCCCCCCCCCCCCCCGTCGTCACTGCCCAAGGTGACCATCCAGTCGCACCCCCACGTCCAAATGGCTGCCTGCAACGTCCAGCCATGAATGACCTTTCCCCTCGCCATGACTGACCAATAAAACACACATACGCACAAGCTGAAACCTAACGAAAACGTTCAACAAAACAGCCCAGAAGTTCTGTCCTGGATGAGTTCCGTCGAGGTCGACTTTGGTTCGTCGAGGTCCGGTACGTCGAGGTTGTTGCTGTCCATTTTTGGCGAGTTCGAATGTTGAAACTCGACGTTGCTGTTAAACGTGAGTATTCATGTTATTTTGTTGTCTCGGTGTGTTCTTGGCTTCCATGTCTTGTCTCGTTAAATTTGAGTAGTAGTAGTACATTTGCCGTATTTTGAAGTTTATCTCGTCATGTTAGCTTATCGCTGATTGTTAATGTTATGTTGTTAGTTTTATATTTTTGTTTATCACTAATTGTCAGATGTTTGTCATTTATTGTTAGGTTATTAGCTCATATTTCATTAAACTAGATTAAGAGGAAAAAGAATGATAGTTTATAAATAGCGTCAAATTAGTGATTTGTGGCAATATTGTTGGTTTGCATGTAATTAGATTAAAGGAACCGGAGGTGCATCTCATGTGACCCGGCTCCAATTTGGAACATAGTTAAGTAGAACTTGTCGTGAACCACTAGTGCGTTACGTATAGCATGGCTTGCAATATATTTTAATAACTTTGAATTAACTCTTTAAATAGATAAAGTAAAAATGTAGTAACTTTAAGTTTACCCTTTTTTAAAAAAAAAATATAAAAAAAAATAATAAAAATAAAAATGAGACGAGCCTCGTCAAATGAAAACGCACAGATTGCGGGGCCCTCACAAAATATATGTATTAAACACTTAGATTCCGGGACGGGCCGTTTAGCAAATTTCACGGCCTTACCCAATATAATAATGCGCTAGTTGCTTTAGGCGCGCAGTTAATAATAGTATCTCCCCATACTCGGGTGCACATTTATGTGACCCAAATCCAAATCTCAACGGAGTCGAAATATGTCTCTAGTCACAGGCGCATTGATTGTAGCGTGGCCCGAGATGCATTTCCATGACGTTGCAAATTCTTTAAAAAATAATGAATGAGACGAGCCTCGACAAACAAAAATGCACAAGCTGCGGGGCCCTCTAGATGTATATATTAAAATACTTAGAATTCAGGAGGGCCGCTTAGCGAACTTCGTGGCCTTCCCAAAATAATAACGCAATAGTCTCTTTGGGCGCGTATTTAATAATCTACTTTCTTAAACTCGGGTGCACATTTATGTGACCCAAATCCAAATCTCAAAACATCAAATAAAATGCGTTCCGGATTGTGGGTGCATTTCATGTGACGCAGTCCAAAGACGTGTTTTAAGCGATGTTCACATTCTTGTAAAAACAATAATAATAAAGCGGTTAAAAGTTAAAATTTGCACATAAGTTCATACTTGTATAAAATCAGATAATCAAGCCGAATATAACAATTGAGCGACCGTGCTAGAACCACGGAACTCGGGAATGCCTAACACCTTCTCCCGGGTTAACAGAATTCCTTATCCGGATTTCTGGTACGCAGACCATAATATAGAGTCATTCTTTTCCTCGATTCGGGATTAAAATTGGTGACTTGGGACACCCTAAATCTCCCAAGTGGCGACTCTGAAATAAATAAGCAAACCCCGTTTCGATTGTCCTTTAATTGGAAAAAACTCCCCTGCGCCCCTCGGGTACGGAAAAAGGAGGTGTGACAATGCTTTCCTCGGGGCTCGAGATATGAATCACAACCTCATCTCCCCAGCCACACTCCCTCTTCACATCCTTGAGGTGTTTCTTCGATATCAAGCTAAGATATCGAGATGCATGCTCGCATCGGCCTGGACGTCGGGGGGATTTTCAATACTAAAGTCCTTCTTAATTATACAAGGGCCGAGGGTGATTTCCTCAAGAGTTAGCGGCGCCACAGGTTTGGCCGTCCGGGAGGTAGAATAAGACGATGCTTTATCCTTTTTAGGGACCATTTTTGATGTTTTAGCCATGATTTTAAGCTAAAGAATATGGGTTGCACGTGGATGTGGTGTTTCTTACAAGAGCTTGGCATTTTTCGGCGCTTAAAGAGGTGGTGGAAACGGGTGATTAGAGAAAGAGATGAAGAAGGGAAAGATGTAAAGAAAGAGTAAAGTTCTTTACTCAAAGGAATTGCCTCATATTTATAGAAGGGCAACAACGGTTCAGTGGAACTAGTGACCGACCAATACTGGTGTGCATTCGATGTTTTGGGAAGTGGACCGACGGGACGTTTCGGTCACTTCGAACGCCTGCATCACGGAAATGACGTCATCACTAAAAACTTCGGGAAAATGAGGATCAAGTCGTTTCTTTTCATCTTACTCTAAGAAACACGAGGACTATCTGTATACGTTCAAAATCGTATGCCTCCGACTTATAGGCTCGAAGGCCCGTCCTAAGTCCGAGTTCGGGCAAGATCAAGTTCAAGCTCAAGGGACCAGGCCCGAGTTCGAAGGCGAAGCACGATGCATACCGAGGTCGAGTGTGCTCGACCCCGAAATAGTACCGTTATGGATTTGTACCAGAAGGAGTTAGATTCCTTCCACGTCCCCAAAGTCATGGCGTAAATCCTGGAATATGTTTATACTATTTCCTACTAGGCGGTTAGACTGTTGTACCAAGAATATTCCTTACTGTAAATAGAAATATTCTTTATTTAGGGTTCCCCTATTATATAAAGGGAGCCCCAATCATTTGTAAGATCATCTTATTATTGAGCAAAGAATATACTCTCTACTTTTTGCCTACTGTTCATCAGAATTATCCTTTAGCTTTATTGTTCTTACTTTGCTTTTCCTACTTAATTGTTCTTACTGCCCTAAGTCACCTCGAGGTCACTGCTGCTAAGTAACTTTGGTTTGATTCACTTCTATCGTTCAATTCACTTCATATTTCTTGATTATTAATTGGCATTGAACTAAATCACATATCTTTAAAATTACTAATCAAATTTAATTGCTACTCGTATTTTCGAGGTAAACAATACATGCATATAATTTTTTGGTAAATTTATTAGTTGGATTCCATGTCTTTTATTAACAACAGAGCAAGGAAAAACAAGAACCCATGTCTGAGATTTTTGGCCATTCAAATGAATCCAAAATTAGGGGTTTGAATGAACTAAGATTCGAGTTGATATCTCAAAATCCAAGGTTTGTCATGTTGAGCCAAATATGTGTGAAGCATGTAAATATATATGAATTTGAAACCCAATCTCTCTGTTCAAATGTGCCTTGAGTTGTATAGCTCTAAAATTGTCAAACTAATTAGTAGCAAGATAGTATACTAGAGCAACTTTAGGATTCAAGTCTATGGATGGACCAATATTCTAACTCTTCGGGGTGTCGAAACTCTAATGGTAGAACAAAATTCTAAGGAGCTCAATTCTGAAGTTTGGGGGTGGGGGGTGTGTTCTTTAAAAAGACTCTATTTGTGACATTTTATGTACTCTGCTGTTTCGGAAAACCAAAAAGAAAGATAAAGAATAAAAGAGTAACGTGTCATTTCATGTTGTAAAGTCAATACGATTTATTCGTTTTTTCTTTATCGTAAATTTGAATTGTATTTCAAAGAAAAAAATGCCAAATATAGTAGTTACACTAGTAAATTCATCTGCGCTTCGCGCGTTTAGAAAGAAAATAAAAATATGTCTAATATTATAATTTATTCAAAAAAAATCAATCTTTGCTGATTCATTAAGTGTACTTTTATGCGAAGTGGAGAACAATTTCTTTTACATAAATAATTAAAGAAAGAGAATACAACTTATAGAGTCATAGTCCAGAGATAGTCCATGCAACAAAATATTTTGAAGAAATTTCAATCTAAACTTGCTATACAAACAGCATTTCTCAAGACAAAGGATAGCTTTGTACCATTAAAATCTACAAATAATAAAGTTATTTTTCTTGTAAGTTCATTGAAGTTACATCTATATTTGAACCTCCACCTTTCCTAAAATAATAAAGCACATTACACAGCAGACACCATGTACTCCCCCTCTGCAATTGAAAATGCAATGAATATACACAGAAGCTCAAGCCCTTACAATGAAAGAATAAACAATAAAATGGAAGCTATTTTAGATGCATTTTGTCTCACTTGAACTACAAAATATATATAAGCTTTATCAAAGAATAAGAGGTGTAGATGCCTGTAGTTCACAAGGAATATGGCAACTTTATGTTCGGGCACCTCAGACCCCATTCCCCTCCAAAAATGAAGCTTCAACAGAAATGTTGTTAAGGTAGTAATACTTGTTTCTTGGCTTGGTCTTCAACATCAAGCATAATTTGTAGCAAGTAACTGGAGTTGTTTTCACCATTTTGTCGACCTTGATCCTTCATCGGGTGATCATGCACCAATATTAGTTAACTACCAAATTGATCCCCATTCCAAACATTTGCCTCCTTTCACATGCTCCTGAAGATAAAATATATGCTAAGTCCTGTAAAACTTTTGCAGAAAAAAACAGGAAATCATTTTACTGCTATGATGGAGGCTAATAATATACAATGACAATAGATCAATAAGATACATATTAGTAGGGCTTAGACTATAGATTCATATGGATATTAAAGGTCTAACAACTGCTGGTTTCCCATGCATCTCACAAGCAATTGAATATAAGGAAATGACATCAGCTAGTTTCTCATCAGAATTTCCTTCTTGAACACATATTTACACATAATTATTTAGCAAATAAAAAACCACCAGGATACGCAACAAAAATAAGACAGTTCTTGCGATTTGGCTACTTAAAAGAGCTTGTTGAATAATTCTTATTATCCATTGTGGTTGTAAACATCATTGTCTGAAACTTCGGAACATATTCTAGATTTCAACATCCTGTGCAAAGCCCACATAAATCATATGAATAGCTTCACCCCGAAAAACTAGAAGACCGCCTATTTAGCAGTTCAATGATTGACCAACAACAATGTTTGCTTCCCTATCAAACATTAACGCATCAAATATAGTTCTTTATCCACATGACGATCAAGTTCGACATTGGGAGCCAAGATCAGTTTGAAAGACCTTCTTTCCTATCTATATAGTTTAAAATAACCAAAAAAATAAAAATAAATATTGTAACGAATTTAACATTCTCAACAAATAAAAGGATTAACAAACAATAATCAATAATTCTCTGACAAACTTAATACATGATAATACAATATATTTAGCTATTACTAAAATAAATCCAACAAAGAAAAAATAGAGTAAACAACTCATTATTGTTGTTGATCAAGTGAACAATCTTATCCATAATTGGAATGCCAAAAGCCAGTCTTTGCAATTCTAACTTACGTGAGAGGGGGAATGGAAGCAATAGAAGTCTTTGAGAGTCAAGGGGCCAGAATTCTCATATTCTTCTCAATGAAAAAACTGCTAAGTTTTAATTTGTGAATCGGTAAGTAAAGGGGTTTAATGGATTAAGATAGTTATACGTTACATTTTGAGGCAGTAAAATTTAAATGCTCGAAAGTAAATGAAAAGTAAATGCTCAAAAGTTATGGGCAATAAAATACACAAATAAAAGAAAAAAAATACAGTTTTACTTCTTTCAATGTGGCTTTGGTGGAAAAAAAAAAGGGGAAAAATGTCAAAAAAAGGAGATAAAAGATAAATAGATTTGGTGGCTTTTTTAAATGCCACATCATCTCTTCCATTCCCTCCTTTATATTAATATATAGATGGTAATTGATTTATCTTTAACACTCAGGGGCAGTCATGACATGTTTTGATTGGACTTTACGTGTGGCCAAAATACTGTTTAAATCGCAATCATAACCCCAATTGGAACAAATTTTTACCGAGCCAAATTAAAATAAAGAAAAGATCAATTGAACAAGATTGTCTAACTGACCATAAGATAAAAGTTATCCAAGTACTTTCTAGTAGGGCTGCTTATCGGGCGGATTGAGCAGTTATTTACTCTTAATAATTTGGCTTATCAATTATCGATTTTTAAATATACTAGATTTAGTGTACGTGCGTTGCACGTGTATTATGCGTTATGCATAAAAGAGCGTATTTTAATTAGGTAGAATAAGAATGAATTACATATAAAGGTAACTGATGATGCAATAAATATTTAAATGATAAACTGTCTAAAATAGTGCATATTTAATTGAATAAGAATGAATTAAGTATAATATCAATTGACGATGCAAAAAAATTATTACATTAAAGAAATAGTTGTATTCAGCGTGTAGAGACTAAATTGAGTGGTACAACGAATCTTGGATGTGGTAATGTATATTATCGAAAAATTAATAAGGCGAACAGAAAGTAAAATATTATTTATATATTTAGTGAAAGATTATTGGATGAAATCTAAATAACTTACCAAAATTTGTTTGATTGGTGCACTTTGATGCCTCATCGAATGAAATAAAATTATTTGAAAAATCAATGGTCGAAAAGTGAGTATTGCTTTCTTCAACTAAAGTATTCTCCTTAAATCCAATCTCGGGTTCCTTGTGCGATGATTGGAAATTAGGATTGACACTATTGATGCGTCCGTTTATGATGTAACAAATCTTATTTTGTTGTAAATAATTTTCCCACTTCTCAATATAACCATTGAAAAGCATAGCGTGAATTTTTGTTCCCGGTAAAAAGTTTCACTTTAAGCTAATCTGATGGTTAAAACTATAATATGAAAAGACATGAAATAAAATATTGATACAAAATAAAAATTACCTATTCATTAACTAATGTCACAATTTTTCGGGTGCCTTGATTTGTTTTATTGTTGAACTCTTTTACTATTCCACTCCCAAACACTAACACTCGTATTACCCAACATGAATCAGATACTCTTAGACTATTAATTGGGACATACTGGTCTGACAATTCCTTTTCACTGGCCATTCAGGTGTACCTAAAATAAAATATGCATAAGCCTTTTATAAGTTATCAAAGTGACTAATTCAATAATTGATTATTTTTATGATATAAGGAAAATTGTTTACCTGAACAGATGTAATTGTTGAAATCTAAGTGATTCAAGCATGTCAATTGCAAATAACGCAAATCATGTAGTATTAATATTACATAGAATTAAAGGAGATAGTCTAGTTTTAATTTTTTTTAAAACAAGCAACTTGAGCTGGCATGACAATAAGTATTATTTATCATACAACAAAGAAAAAAAATACTAATTTAAGTAATAAGACTTAGATCGAATGTCTAATCGATTTTTGTGATGAATTGCAATTGTTTGATAATATGTATTAAATTTGTAAATTACGTGAGATGTGAGATTAGCCACGTCCAAAACATGAAACAAAAATTATATAATAACAATTTGTTGATGCAACAATAAAGATAAATTGTTGATGCAACAATAAAATCTGGTGCATGCAAACGTGCTTGCAAAATACGAAGTAATAAAAGATGTTGATATTTGTAAAAGAAACAAAACCTGAAATTATGGTGTTGGAATAGGGCGAAGTTTGACAATTAAATTGTGACATTGTAGTTTTTTTTATAGAAATATTTTGGTACACAAATTGATACATAAAAGGAATTATATGCTCGTGGAGAATCTAACTACAAAATTTCTTAGTTTAGATAATTTAATGACAAATAAAGTCATGTATTGAAAGTTGAACAAAGTAGTAAAAGTTTAGGAAAAAACGTTATTAACTATTCTAGTGTATGAAAAAATTACCAAATATTTACTACTCCAAAGAATAAAGGGAATTTAACCAAAGTCCAATAGACATACGGTCATTTAATGAGAGTGAACCAAGTAGCGAAAGTGCAGGAAGTTTTTTTTATTTACTTTCCTTGTGTAAGAAACATGAAGACAAGTTTTACCAAATAATTAAGGCAAACAAACGAAGTCATAGGGAAGCGAAAGATTAGGGAATTTTTTTTATTAACTTTCCTATGTAAGGAGCGTGAAGAAACATTATACTAAATAATTAAAGCAAAATTAATAACAAATAATTGTGGCAAAAATTTACCAAATAATCTCGTTAACATTCCAAGATTGTTAAATTTTTATTAAATATTAATGAAATACTTAAATTACTACATTGTCCAATGTGGACCCTATGTTTTAAATGGTAAAAAAGGTGAACGAAATTTCGCTAAGGGCTTTCGTGCTTTTAATATAATATAGATTAATCCGCTAGCCACCCGATAAGATATTGGGCGGATTGGTATCGGTTTAGCTCTTATCGGGTGGTTTATTGGCCTAATTCAATCTATATTGCGTGCATTAATTATTTGCTGACCGCCTAACATACAAATTCATAATAAGAAATTACAGATGAGTCCAGACATACATATGTCTGTTAACGCCTACATTACATCCAATATGTTAAATCAACAATATTGAGCAGACTCCACCGATTCCAGGGAACCCCTTTGTTACTCAGGAAGAAAAGTTCACTACCTTAAATCAACAATATGTTATATAACTTCAACGTCACTGCTCATAAGCGTTAACATATGAGTCCAGACATACATATATGGATAGAGTACTGGAAGAGTGGAAGATTGAAGTGGAAGGGTTTTTGATATTTAATATATATATGGATAAACATAAATTATATATATATATATATATATATATATATATATATATATTCTTAACGGGTTAACGGATTATCCGTTAAGAAAATTGAATACTTCGCCCCCAAACCGATAAGCCGTTAATAAAAAAAATTCAATCCGTTCCCCGTCCGTTAAACCGTTAACCCTATACCAATAAGCTATTAAGCTTCGATTTCGGTTCGATTTTCAGTTCCGGTTTGGTTTTGAACACCCCTACTTTCCAGGGAGTCCTGAACAGTCTTTTCCTTTTATTTTAAAACCACACAAGTAGAAAAGAACGAAAAAAGAAAAGGAGACAGCTCTTGACAAGATTTAAACGTTAACATAAGCTAATATCACCCATGAACAAGATCGATAGTAATAGCAAATATAGCAAAGTTATTACCAGCAATTTCTTCTAATGCAAAATCCCACAACTGCAACTTTATAGCTTTTCCATTTTAATAATTTAAGGAGCAGATGACAGTAAGGTGTAGGAAATACTGAATCAACAACGAGTACTGCACACTTCCAGTTGTTGCAGCTTGCATCCTGGATAAACAAATAGGGGAACAAAAAAAGGAACCAAGACAGAATATTCGACAAAGTTGACATATTCAGTATTACAGAAATATCACACACACACACCAAACGACATAAAATTATCACAAGTAAATATAAATTGAAGGAATATGTATATTAATAAACTATAATAATAAAGTGAAAATAAAATACTCCATATAAATACACGTCATATATTCATTAAATTAATGTAAATGCCGCATTAAATAAATTTTTTCCACTAGCAGAGCCATACCTCTGCAATGAAAAATCTTCTCCATCACACAATTTGTTCATTATATTCGCGTCCACTATCACTAGTCAAAGAGAATCCTTTTTCCCACTGTTCACTAATAGGATAGCTGGACTAAAGTAAAATATCTGCCAACAATGAGACTGATTGAATAGGCAAAACTGCTAAAAGAGGATTTAATAAGAGAACTTTCAACTCAACCAGGATCATTAGCTGTCCCACATAATGAGATTATAACATTAAGAAACAGTTCAGGAAGTACTGGTTTAAACAAGTAAACCAGTTCATAAGACACTACCATAAATGAGCAAAAAAGGATAAAAACTTAAAACTACATGGAATGTCTCAAATTTGAAACTTTGTAGCTCAAAATCTCCACCAGACATCTAGCACTTGACCTCCTTCAAGCCAGGTGCAAGGTACAAAAAGGTAGGATCAGTTGCACCATCCTTGTAGTACGCAAACACCAGGGCACCATCGTCATGCATGCTCTCGCCAACAAAGCTGTCAGCAAAAACATTTAGTATAAGGTTCAATATATAGGCACAAAGTATATTTAAGGAAAAAAGGAGTCAAAATTAGCTACAACAATGTTATGAAGTGATAAAGAGTGAAAAAAACATACAACTGAAGGTCCTTGAGCTTTGACATGAGGAACTTAGTTGCTGATTCAATGTTCTTTTTAAATGCTTCTTGGGCTTCTCCTTCTAGCTTGGGAGTCAGGTTCTTGATGTATCTCTTCATGAATGTAACAAATTGTTTCTTGTCAAAAGAAGGTTGCTCCTGCAAACAGAAAATAAAGTCGTATTCACATAAAATAACAGGTATATTAGCGACGACTGAAGTTCCATAAAAGTGCATACAAACCTGAAGTCTGAAAGTGTCAACAATATCGACAACCTTGACAGCTTGATCATCCACACCTTCATCTTCATCAGCACCCTCAGCAGAAGGATTCGCCCCAATGTCTACATCAACAGCACCTTGAACAACCCACTGTAATGTGACCAACACACCACATTATTCCTTTTTCCTTATATTAGATATCAGTCCACAAAAAATATGGTTTCTAACAGATGGAAATACATTACCTTCCCTTGAACCTCCCAAAGACATCCATTCTCGAGTTCTTTGTAGGGGAATGAATCTGAGAGGAGCTCATCACCTGCAATGATTTTAATGTGTTAAATTTGAATAACAACAACGTACCATCATGAAGGGGCAAAAACGAAAATAAGAAATTTCTACAGGCAAAACGTCCTTGCGATCAGCACCATAAAATATAAGGATATTTTTCAATACTTCAACAAATAGGTAAGAGATAGTGAGCAGTCCAGAGCTAAGTAGCTACTTTTTTTTCCTTTTGATTTTAATCTATAAGTCCAGCTAAAAAGCTCATTCCCCCATTACACTCCTTTATTTTGTGACCAAATCCCCAAAATACTGAATACAGTTTAGGAACCAACCTCAGTTGTAGCTTATCTAGACTCTATTATAGATAAGAAACCTCATTGAGTGCACAAAACCAAGTAGAATCTAAACAGTTAGTCCAAAGCCACTGTTATAACACTCTAAACAGTGAACTTGAGCATATGAAGCAACTTAGGTCTTAGAGCAACTCGGAGGTGCATATAACAACAAAAGCTTGATGGAATAACTAACCAGAAGAAACGTGGAACAATCAAGATTAAACATTAAAAAGAGCCTCTGTAGCATCTTTTTATTTAGACATTGCACCATATACACTTTAAGATGCTTAATTGATCTCGAAATCACTAGAATCCACAAAGCAAATCCAGATCTACTGAAATCAAACCTGGTTTTTGTTGCACAAACATGTCCTTTTATGTTTGTTGCATAAACTTACAACTAGGATTTCCAAAATTAAATGTGTGAATGTGTCACAAGTCTAGCCAAACTAAAAACTAGAAAGATCAAGATTGGATCCAAATCGCTCCTATATTACTCCAAAATTCAAGAAGAGATCATAAAAGTATAGATAAATAAACTTTAATGATCAAATCCTCCAAAATGATGTTGAAATATAAGATCAGATTAGATCTAGCAATTCAATTCCCAAACAAAAAAGGAAAAAAAACTATGCGCTAATAGCTTAGGCAAATCACATAGACAGTAAGAGCAGTCAAATCAACCAGATCTTATTGAAAACTATGGTCCCAAACACCAGAAAAACTGAAATTCATACAATAAATCATGTCATAAAACAAAAGCCAGAAGATACAAGCGAATCATTCAACAAGAGTCACCACAGATAGCTAAAACAGCATTATTCCGGTTCCAAAATTACAACTTTCTAGCAAGGAGTTAAACACAAAACATAACTGAGCGGCAGAAAATTGGAACCAGGAAAAAAAAAACATAGAACACGACTCGACCTTCAAAACAACAAAAGATTAGCAGAAAAAGAGAAATAGATATAAGCGAAAGAAGGGGAAAGATGAGTACCGGAGATAAGATCCTGATAAACCAACATGATGTAAGCGTATTCTTTTGCTTTCTCTCTCTAAAAAGTAGGAGGATGACAAGAAGAGAGACGAGGAAAAAAACAGACCAGCGAAGGCTCGCGAGTGGGAGGGTTTGAGGTGGTGCACGCACGGGTATTTATAGCTGCACAATTCCACGGGATTGCGGTATACGAGTGGAACATGAGAAAAGACCAAAATAAACCGACTTGAATCCAGAAATTACCGTATTTGCCTTTACCCATTTTGGGTACCGCCGCACCATGTCCCAAAAGTACTCTAATTAACTTTGACGCAATGCCAATTTACATTATAGTCTCCAGTCTATAACAAAGACAACAACACTCCAATCCAATAATAATAATAATAATAATTAAAAAAAAAATATTCAGTTACGAAATTACGAGACCCAAAATAATGTTTACCGTTTGAATTAAGATGCTTTTCCCCACTAATAATGTTGTCCGTTTTAAAAAGATTGTCTTAGTTTGACTTAACATAAACTTTAATAAAGAAGATAAACCTTTCGAGATATGTGGTCTTAAATAATCCATAATATTTGTGTGACTATAAAACTTTTGAAACTTGTGGTCTGAAACCTGTCATATCACTTGTGTGGCTGTAAATGCTTCTTATTAAAGAAATATTGAAAAGTGTCAATCTCTTTTGAAACTAACTAATAAAAAATAATGCTGATATATATCTATATCTGTACTATATTAAAAGCACGAAAATCCTTAGTGAAATATCGTTCGCATTTTTTGTCCTTTAAAAATAGATTTTATAATGGAGAAAATCGTAATTAAGTTATTTTTCAAATATTTAGACTTTTAAATCAACTAAAAAATTTCTTATTAAATCTTTCCTTATTTGAACAGATATGTAGGACTTTAAATAAACTTTACCATATACTAATCCTTTTCTTATTTGAAAAAATATCTAAATTCAACAATAAATATAATACGTATATATTTGATGGCCCGTAAGACGACAATGGAGAAGGAAGCACGCATGTAGCAATGGATGACATGGTCCGCGTGAATATTGTTACTCTTCTTTTTGGGACTCCAAAAGAGGTGAACAAGAGTATACTACATAGAGATCACTATGTAAACTCTAATAAAATTTACTTTACATTATTAATTCATTGCCCAATCTGTATGATATGTAAAAGACTTAAAAGATCTCTTCTCATGTTCTATCGTATTTTTCTCCCTTTATAATATATTTTTTTCTTATTAGGTGTGTAATTATATATTTATAACCATAAATTGGTCGTTATTTATTTAATGTCAATATTATCACCTTTTATGTATTTTTTAGATTTGTTTATACACGGTTTGTTTTAGAACTAATCTTGAAAATACTTTGCAAGGACATGAAAAGGAGTTCAAGCTCTTTATGCCTTAGAGATGTAAGTATTAAAGTATGCGTCAAGAGAAAAGGAACGAGCAAGAAGAATCAAGGATTCTGTTTCTAATGCATATGTGCAACTAGGAGTACTCTACAAGACTAAACAACGTCAACGGTTGTCCTTTCATTTCGCTGTTAATGCAACCAAAGTATTATTCTTTATTTATTTGTCAATTTTAGAGATTTGATTGAATAGATATATTAGTTATTATGGTAGTTGGGACCTTTCTTTTAATTGTTTTTTATGGTAAATTTATACTTTGAAGGTCACTACAATTCTTTAGTTCTCTGTAAATAAGCATTGTCACAAACTTTTTTTTAGCTTTAATTTAGGATTTTGTATGAAGGAAATAACTAAACTAAATTCTTCATCTTTACAAGTTCAAAGATATTTTTTTGCCATTTTTGTATTCAACTACAACATCAATGTAATAACCAGTTGTGGCATACACAAATTTTTTTTTTTGTAAGTGGTGTCAATATTTGAAAAAGCAAACAAATAAATAAATTACTATAATAATAAGCGGTGTCATATTTATACCAAATATTTTCATTTTTTATGATCTATACATATATATTTACGTTTTGTTTTACAAAGCGGTATCATGTGATATTGTTTGAGATAAGGTGCCTACGCCCGTGGTAATAACACTCTATTTTAAGGTTTTAGATAAATACGATCGATATTAATTTATTATTTTCAGAAACTCAATTTTTTTAGTTTTATTTAAAATTCAGACACTGTTAAGAATTTATTTATCATTTGAAGACAACGATTTTTCTTGAAAAGCTACTTTTTTATCTACGTTATAATGTATTTTTATTGCTGGCCAAGACTCAAATTGATTATCTACTCCTCCAGAAGTGATAAGGGTCTGTGAATGAATTGCAAGGTTATATCAAGCGAGAATCTCATGACTCATCATGGGCTATTAGTGATGGACTTAGAGATCGTGAGGAAGAGGAAGAAGAAGGTTGTGTAAGGTCAACCTAGGATCAGGTGGGGTGACTTGATGTATGACATAGCGCATGAGTTGGGAGGAAAGTTGTTGGCTATGGGAGCCCAGAGGAGCAGTGGGGACGCGAGCTGTATGTGGACCACGACATCGTAGTGTATTAGAGTAGCTGTGAGAGAGGTGTTAGGGGTTTCGAAGGGTTTCTCTGGCGGCCACAAAGGTGACTGGTGGTGGAGTGAAGAGGTACAAGAGAAAGTGGAAGCCAAGAAAGCGGCATACTTGAAGTTTATAGAGAGCATGGACGAGGAGGCAAAGAGGATGAACAAGGAGGCGTATATAAGGGCTAAGAAGGAGGCGAAGTTAGCGGTTACTGTAGCTAAGACTGCGACATTTGGGCTTCTATATGAAGAGCTTGGGGCCAAAAGCAGGGGCAAGAAGTTATACAGGCTAGCCAAGGTGAGAGAAAGGAAGGCTCGTGATCTCGATTAAGTTAAGTGCATCAAGGATGAGGAAGGTACATTTTTTATGGAAGAGGCTCAGATTAGACGAAGATGACAAACATACTTCCATAAACTCCTGAATGATAAGGGTGATAGGAACATTGTGCTAAGAGATTTGGAGCACTCCGAGATTCGTTGATTTTGGATATTGTAGGCGTATAAGAGTAGAGGAGGTCGAGAGGTCTATGCACAAGATGCACAGGGGTAGAGCAACCAGGCCAGACGAAATCCCTGTGGAATATTGGAAGAATACAGGTAGGACGGGTTTGGAGTGGCTAACTAGGTTGTTCAACATTATTTTTAGGATGCCCGAATAATGGAGGTGGAGTACGATGATTCCATTGTATAAGAACAAGGGTGATATCCAAAGTTGCAATAACTATAAGGGGATTAAGCTGCTTAGCCATACGATGAAAGTTCGGGAGAGGGTGGTTGAAGTGAAGGTGATGAGCAATGTATCCATTTCTGAGAACTAGTTCGATTTTATGTCGGGGCGTTCAACTATGAAAACCATTCACCTTGTGAGGAGATTGGTGAAGCGGTATAGGGAGATGAAGAAGGACTTGCATATGGTGTTTATTGATCTAGAAAAAGTTTATGACAAAGTCCCGAGAGAGGTGCTCTGTAGATGTTTGGAGGCTAAAGGGGTCCCAGTAGCCTATATTAGGATGATTACAAACATGTATGATGGAGCTAAGACTCGGGTTAGGACAGCGGGAGGAGACTAGGAACACTTTCCGGTTGTGATGGGGTTGCACCAAGGACCAACTCTTAGCCCATTTTTATTTTCCTTGGTGATGGATGCATTGATGCGACACATTCAAGGAGAGGTGCCACGGTGTATGTTATTTGTTGATGACATAGTTCTAATTGACGAGACGCGGGGTAATGTTAACGAGAGGCTAGAGGTTTGAAGGTAGACCCTAGAGTCTAAGGGTTTCAAATTAAGCAGGACCAAGACAGAATACTTGGAGTGCAAGTTCAACAATATTGTAAGCACGTGATTTTTGCCCTATATGAGAATTACTCCCAAAAAATTCAAAAAATAAAATAATTTTTCTTGGTGTGCCATTTTTGTGATATTTTGTGACATTTTGAATAATTATTTGTATTTGTTTGTGCATGTTTATTTGCTAAATTAATAAAAAATACAAAAATATGTCGCCTTTCGCATGTAGGATTTAATTCTACAATTGTTAGTAATTAAATTTGTTTTACAAAAAAATAAAAATTACAAAATAGGCATCGTTTGCATTTTTAGCATTTAATGTCCAAATATACAATTTTATGCTTAATTAATACTTAATTGTGCGTTAATTGTTATTGGGAGTTAATTTGCGCCTTTATAACTTAATTTAGTTCTTAATAATAGTTTAAGTATTTTTATAATTTAGTTTTAGAAAAATAAAAGAAGAAAAGAGAGCGAAAATATAAAGAAAGTCGGAATTGGGCCTCTTCTTCAATTTCAAGCTATAGGCCCAAAAAATGGCCCAATCTTCCCTACGACCCAGTCCATAACCCAACTCCCCCTCTTCATTTTCATTTTTTCATTTTTACAAAACAAAAACAAAACAAAACAAAAGACAAAAACCAAAAACCCTAAAAAAACCCTAAAAAACACATCCGCCACCCCACCCTTTTCTTCTTCTTCTCCAAGCTTTCCTCACAATCCATCCATGGCTGCCTCCCATAGCTTCACCTGTCGTTCACCACCCATCACGAGACCACCGCGAAACCACCAGTCCGATTCCCTCCTGGACACTCCCTCCATGGCTGCCCCTCTCCCAAACCTTCATCCCAAGCCTTGGCCAACCATGGATGCCTCTCCATACACAACACGCACACACGCAGCAGCCCATCCATGGCTGCTGCTTCTTCGTCCTCCTCGTCGCACAACTCGTCATGGCCAGTCGACGCTCGTCGAGGCTCGTCGACGTTGCTCCTCCTCCTAGCTCCATAAACTCAGTCACGACCTCCAGCAGCCCCACGCGGACACCACCCAAACTCAGTCGACAACCCTGTCGCCATCTTCTCCATGCTGCTGCGTCAATTGCTCGCACTGCTACGTCGACTGTTGCTGCTGTGTGGAGTCGCCGCTGCTGCTGCCTGTCGCTGCCGCTGCTTCTTCTTCCTCCGTCGTGCTGCTGCCAGGGCGTCTGCTTCATGCTGCTTCTCGACGGACTGCGTGTTGCTGCTCGTTGCAACAGTTGCTATTGTTTCGTTGTTGCTTCGTCTTCTTCGTTTTGTCAAAAGTCGAGGGTTTTTCGTTGAGTCGAAGCCCGGACGGATTTGTTTACAATCGTTGTTCGTCGTTTCATTTCCGGTTAGTTGTTTTTTTTTTGAATCTCATTTATCATCCATATTTTTGTTTGGTATTTTCCGGATCCAAAATCGTTAAAGAATTCAATTCTTGTTTTGTTCGTTGTTCATTGTTGAAATCATTTTTCTAGTTTGTTCATGTTCATGTGCTTTGTTAAAATTAATTTTCAGATTTCAAAATAGAAGTTTAATTAATTGTTTTCATATTCATTTCATGTTTGTATTATTGTTTAAGTAAGTATTTGTTAGTTTGATGTTTGTTAGATTCAAATTGAAATTTAATCAACTATTTCTTCAATTTGTTTCATGTGTTTATGTATTGTTAGAAATTGTTAATATTGTTAAGTTCAAGTTTAAGTTCATAATTGTTTCTTCGTCGATCTTGTTATTTGTTTAAAGAATTTAGTTGTATTAAAGGAATATATTGTTTTAATCGTTTAATCCGTCATGTTTGTTGTCTTAAAATAGATTCATTCATGTTCATACTTTGTTTGGATGATCTTGAATCCGAATTTTGTATAGTTTGATTTCTTGTTTACCATTTATGATTATTGCTTGAATTGTTCTCATAATCTTGTTTAAAGTTTAATATAAGAATTGTTTGTTGTAATGTTGTTAGAGTTGATTTTAAGTTCAATATGATTGAATTTAGAAATCTTCATACTTTGTTTGTTGTTGTTGTTGAATCCGAAAATAGGATTGTTTGTTGCTAAAATATTGTTCAATCAAATTTTAGTTGTTCTTGGTTGTTCAATTTGTGTTCATGTGATTTGTTGTTGAAATGTTGTTAAAATCATGTTCATGTGATATTGTTGTTATGATGTTCATCCGTGTTCATATTGTTGTTTGAACATTGTTAGAAATTGATCATATTGTCTATATTTTGGTTAAGTTTGATTAATTGATGTGTTATAGCTGATGGGTAGTTTGGTAAATTTGTAATACGTTCAGGGGTAGTTTGGTAATTTCAGTAAGGTCGGAAGGGGTAGTTTAGGAATTGTACATTTTGTAATTGTTTATTTGAAGCATGGGGGACAAAATGAAATGGGGTGGGTTGTGATATGATTATTTAATATAAAGGGGGGACAAGATTTAATTTAAAGGGGAATCTTGCATTATTTTAAATAAAGCATGGGGGACAAAATGAAATGGGGTGGTGTGATATGTTATTTAATGTAATGGGAATGAGTGGGAAGATAATGGGTTTGGTAGAGAAAATGGGTTGATTTTAATTAATGGAAAGATTTTATGAGATGGGTTATAAGAAGTCTTGAAATGAGAAACACAAAGAGAGAAGAGAAATACACAGACAGAAAAAAAAACGGGAGAGAGAAACAAATCTGAAAATAAGAGAGAGAAAAGGGCTGAACATTTAAGAGATAGAAAATTCCGAAAAATATTTAAGCTTTCAAATATAAAAAAAAACTAAAAAAAAATATATTCTGTTTTCTTTTGTTGTTTGAAATCAGAATTAATTGTTGTTTCATAAAAGCTGGAAGCTTTTGTTTTTTTTTGGATTACTACTCCACCGGTCTGTTACTGGGTTGTTACTGTTGCTGGGCTATTGTTGCTGTGTTGTACTGATTTTACTGCTGTTGCTGATTCTCATATTCATTTTCTTTTGCTTCCAATATCAGGTACACAACTGAAAAGCTGTTTATTGTAATCCGAAATATGAAGCGTGAATACATATGAAGAATGAAAATTTGAAGTTTTAATTTCGTTTTTATTTCTTTGTTCCTTTTGTTGATTGTATTTAAGCTATTTCATGAATTACTAAATAATAACTGGAATAAGAAAATAATATCATAAGTTAGTCTGTAATAAATCAGTTCGGCAAAATAGGTTAATTCACTAGTTATGAAGGCTTCAAGATTATAGGTTGATCATGAACAAGTAGCTAAATTTAGCTAAGACACGAATTTAAATTAAACATCGTAAATTAGGCATTAAGGCATGACTTGAGCTTAAGCAAGATTAAGAGAACGTTTAAGTCTAATAAACTTTCTAATAAGCTTTAGTAATTATGGTTAAATCTAGTTTCAAATGATTGTGAATAATTAATCTCAATAATTTTTTTTTAAAAAAAAATAACAATGCTGAGTTTTAATCTAGCTATATTTGTTTATTTTGAATATTAGTTGTTGAATTTTTATTTTATTTATAATTTCGAAATTAAGAGTGAAATTCCTTTTTCATCAATATTTGTATTAATCAAGCAATTAGCATGTCATGTCTTCTTAAAATAATAAAAGCTAGTAATAAATTAGGATTTTCTTTCTTTATTTTAGAGACTCATTTTTATAGAAAAATGTAGTCGTTTTAAGATTTGTCCAAATAAATGAGATGAGCCTCGCTTAATGAAATGTATAGATTGCGGGGCCCTCAATAAATGTACATTTAATCGCTTAGAATTAGGGAGGAGCCGTTTTAGCAAATTTCACGGCCCTACCCAAAATAATGATACGCTAGACTCTTTAGGCGCGATTTAATTAATTTTACCTTCTTAAACTCGGATGCGCATTTCATGCGACCCAAATCTAAATCCTAAAACATTGAATAAAAATGTGTTCCGGATTGCGGGTGCATTTCATGTGACGTAATCCAAAGACATGTTTTAAACGATGTTCACAATTTTTTTAAAAAAATAATAATAATAATAAAGTGGTAAAGAGTTAAAATTGGCACATCGGTTCATAATTGTATTAAAATCAGATAAATAAGCCAAATATGACAATTGAGCGACCGTGCTAGAACCACGGAACTCGGGAATGCCTAACACCTTCTCCCGGGTTAACAGAATTCCTTATCCGGATTTCTGGTTCGCGGACTGTAATATGGAGTCATTCTTTTCCTCGATTCGGGATTAAACTGGTGACTTGGGACACCCTAAATCTCCCAAGTGGCGACTCTGAAATAAATAAACAAATTCCGTTTCGACTGTCCTTTAATTGGAAAAAACTCCCTTGTACTCTCGCGGGGGCGGAAAAAGGAGGTGTGACAAATATTACCTAGGAAGTTGACATGGAAGTGAAGCTTGAATACAGGTCATCCCCAAGAGAGGTAGTTTCAAGTACCTTGGATCTATAATACAAGGTAACTGGGAGATTGATGAGGATGTCATGCACCGTATCGGAGTAGGATGGATGAGCTGGAGGCTCGCTTCCAGTGTCTTGTGTGATAAGAATGTGCCGTTGAGACTTAAAGGTAAGTTCTACAAGGTTGTAGATAGACCGACTATGTTGTATGGAGCAGAGTGTTGGCCTGTCAAGAACCCTCATGTCCAGAAGATAAAAGTATCTAAGATGAGGATGTTAAGGTGGATATGTGGACATACCAGACTGGATAAAATTAGGAATGAAGTTATTCGAGATGAGGTGGGAGTGGCCCTTATGGAGGAAAAGATGCGGGAGGGGAGATTGAGATGGTTCGGGCATGTTAAGAGGAGAAGTATAGAAGCCACAGTCAGAAGGTGCGAGAGGTTAGTCTCAGTGAGTATCAGGAGGGGTAGAGGTAGGCCTAAGAAGTCTTAGGGAGAGGTTATTAGGCGGGACATGGCGCAGCTGGAGCTGACTGAGGACCTGGCCCTAGATAGTAGGGTTGTTCAAATCCAACCGTAACCATTAACTGAACCGAAAAAATGGCTTATTGGCTTATTGGAATCGGGTTATCGGGGTAACTGTTGGTGAACGAATTGAGATTTTATAATTATCGGCTTAACAGTTTAGGGACGAATTACTCAATTTTCTTATCGGATAAATCATTAATCCGTTAAGAATTTCTATATTTATACTTTTACCTCTATGTATATAAAGTAATTTTTGAACCCTAAGGTACTCTTGAGAACTTCAAGGCACTCTTTTGAATTCCCAACTATTGTTTCCCCTTTTTTTTGCAGTCAAAACATGTTATGTTTATAGCATATTGAAAAACATGTTCTCAGAATGATGTATTTTAAGAAGTTACGTGCATTTCTTCTTTCTTCTTCTGTTGTTGGTATACATATTCTTTGATTGTATGATTGTCCTAAAAAGTAAGGGATAAAAGGCACTTTCTTTTAGTGCTTTTTAGTATACCGATAGTAATTAAATCTGACAACTTGCAAAAAAATATTCTTAGCTATGCAACCAAAAGAACTAGCGTTCAAAAAAATTCTATTTGATTTAGCGATAAATCGCTCGATAACCGTCAGATAATCATAAATCTGATACCAATCCGCCAATTGTCTTATTGGATGGCTAGCGAATTATTACATTTATAATCCGATAACCGATAGCCGAACCGTTAAGCATAATAATCCGTCCAATCCACCCAATAAGCATCCCTACTAGATAGGAGGGTGTGGATGTCGAGGATTAGGATAGAATGTTAGTAGGTAGTCGAGCGTTTATCTTTGTCTTACCCAGTCCGATAACATTAGTGTTAGTATGATATTCTTTTATTCATAAATTACTATTAATACATAGAGTTAACTACTTTTTTGGATTCGATCTTTTTTATCTTGTTGTTATTCCTACTTGTTGACATTATTTTTTTCATTCGTTCTCCAGTCGAGGGTCTATAGGAAACAATCTCTCTGTTCTTATAGGGTAGGGGTAAGGCTGCGTACATCTTACCCTCCCCACATTCCGCTTGTGAGAAATTGGTGGGCTTGTTGTTGTTGCTGTAATGTATTTTAGGAACAAAGACGATTAGATTCTTTCTTGAAAAAAGTATATTGTTTCTTTTATTTACAATAAGAACTTTTGAAAATTGAAATAAATTTGATTCCTTCTTGAAAAAGTTACTTTCCTCTATTATTTAGTTAGAAATTTTACGAATGCACCTTTTAAATATTTTCATTTTGTTAGGAATTTTAGATTTTTATTTATTTGTTCGAACACATTTTAATCCTTCTTGAAAGCGTCAAGAAGATCAGAATTAAAATGCATTCTGGTGAAATATCTTCTATCACATGTGGCAACGAATGCTGGTAATCTACAAGGTTGGAGCTGCAACAAAATCATCCCCAATCATAATTCATAAGCACGTAGAAGATCCTACAACAGATCTTAAGTTTTTGGGTAGCTCTCGTCCAAAGCTAAGGATAAATTCTAATTAACACATTGCCAATATAGCTCAAAAGATTGCCAATATAGCTCTAGGCTACTCAGAGAGTCTGGGTCATTAAGTTATACAATAGGAAAATATAAAAAGAACAAATTCAGGAAGAGATTCACACACTAGAAGAACCTTTCTGATATCAACAATCATCAAGAAAGTCTTCCATTCATTCCCCCTAACCGCTCTCCAGAAAGAAAGAACAGTGAAAGCAAAGTGATTGGGAGGGGGCAGTGAAGGGCATGGCAGTTGCAACGTCAAGAGGGAAAGAGAAGAGGAAGGTGGTGTAGGGCATTTCAGCAGCCATATCAACTTTGAAAAGCTAAATGCAGCTCTCTTTGGCGCCTATGATCAGTTTAGGCATAGTAGTTTAAGCTGGCTTTCTTCTTGGCTTGAACTTGAATGATACCTTCGTTGAAGTCTTCATGCGTAACCTGCAAGAGAGCGGACACAGAATTAGATGGCTTGCAAACCTAAAAAGAATGGGGATTCTGTTTTGCCACAGTTGATTAGCCTCCCCAAGACGAACTTCAGACATGTACAAGTATAGAGAGAGCATCACATATCTTTTTTAATTATGAAATATAGATCATCATATGTATTAGTCACCAGTGAACTGCAAGAAGGGCAGACGTAATGGACCAGTTCAATTCAATTACTGTTATTATGAATATAATATATCAGACCAGGTAGAGCGGATTCAGGATTTTAATACTATGAGTGCACTATTATCTTTAAGATAGATATTTGGTTCCATTACATAAAATTTTATGATGGCCGCAAGTTGACAAGCAAACTATATTAATACTATATTCGCAAAAAATATCATTCACTATACAATTGTCCTCGACGAGTTTTTATTGAAAATGGTCAATAATAACATCATTACTTACAGTTTTAAATATCTTACACCCTATACAACAAACTAAACAATCATTTAAAAAAGATTTTAAAAGCGGCGCTTAATATTGAGGCGAGGTTTTCCTGCTTTGAATCCACTGAGAGCCTCCGAGCCGAGAGAGACGAGTCATGAGTACTTTGTTTTTAGGGATTTCAAAGTTTTGTACTCAAAAGAATAATTACAACAACAACAACAACAACATCCCAGTGTAATCCCACAAGTGGGGTCTGGGGAGGGTAATATGTACGCAGACCTTACCCCTACCCCGAGGGGCAGAGAGGTTGTTTCCAGGAGACCCTCGGCTCAAGAGAATGATTAAAAGAAGAAAATAAAAAAGCCATAGGCAAAAAGGAATTTTCTTTTTAAAGAAGTAAAAAAAAAAATGTATTTGTTTGTTAATTGAAAAGAAAGAAAGGGCATACGATTATGTTGTTAATTGAAAAGGGTGTGGGAAAATGGAAATTTATTTACTGTAATTAATAATAAAAGAAATTAATCAAAAAGAATTGTATGGGGATCGAACCCCTCACCTTGGGGTCAAAAAGAAGATAAGAGGGGCACTTAGCCACCAATGCACCAAACCAATCACTTGAGCATGGGTGGCCACAAACATATTTAACCACATAAATAAAAAAATTAGTATTTTATACATAGCTTAGGGAAGGGAGCATGGGTGCATGTACCCCACCCCTCTCCACGTAAATTCGTCTCTGAGACCAGGGTAGAAGCCTAAACTTTATCATGTGCTTAAAAAAGAATATGTGCTTTATGTAACTATATAACTGTTGGGAAGGATAATATTTTTTGGAAAAGCAATTGGATTTCATTTTTACCTTATAGCCAAAGCACTTGAAATTTCTTAAAACACGTGTCAATTCTTAAAACTTATTCATCTTTAAAATCATTTAAATTTCTCAAGCTTCTGGTATCATCAAAAACTTGAACTGCTTGAGCTTTTTAACCCCCTAACATGATGAGATGCAGAACTTAAGTCAAACATCATAAAGATAATAGCCAGACCATCACCCCAACTATGCACATATTTGGGGGGGGGGGGGCACACAATGTAGGAGAGAGAATAGAGACCTCGGTGGCATCGCGACGAAGTGCTAGCATGCCTGCCTCAACACATACAGCTTTCAATTGTGCCCCATTAAAATCATCTGTTGATCGAGCCAATTCTTCAAAATTAACGTCTGGGTTAACATTCATCTTTCTGGAGTGGATCTGCAGTTGGAAAATAACCAAAAGATGTTAAAAGCAAAATACTCAAGAACTCATTTCATAGTAGCTAACCAAGGCAAGCAAAAGAGAAATGAGCTGAGACATGTTTAGCAGAGTACCCCACCTGCAAGATCCTAGCCCTGGCTTCCTCTGTTGGGTGGGGGAACTCAATCTTACGATCCAATCGACCAGATCTCATCAAAGCAGGATCCAAAATATCAGCTCTGTTTGTTGCAGCTATTACCTGAAGTGAACAAAGAGACCAAAACAGTTTAATAAAAATGTATAGAAGCAGAAAACTGAAGATCTCTTTTTTTAGCCTTTGCAGTTATTCTCAGCTAAAATCTTGAAACCACTTGCAAGGTAATTTTTTGGACAGGAAAATCATGCTCAAGATCTGAACCACAAAGTTGGACTTAAAAAAAAGGTGTATGCATAAATAGTTATAAGTCGACAAGAACCTTAATCCGATCATCACTGCTAAAACCATCGAGCTGATTAAGTAACTCCAACATAGTTCGTTGGACCTCTCGATCCCCACTAACTTCGCTGCAAAATAACAACATTACGTAGTTAGATTAAGTAACTCCAACATAGTTCCTTAGCTAATATGTTTACTGAGACGGGGGATATTATGGCATGCAAGGTTAAGTACATATTTGTGCAAAGCAAATCAAAGTATATAGTGTACCTATCAAAACGCTTTGTGCCTATAGCATCAATCTCATCAATGAAAATAATGCAAGGTGATTTCTCCTTTGCCAGCTCGAAAGCATCACGAACAAGTTTTGCGCCATCTCCAATGAACATCTAAAGTTAGCACAAGCATTAATCAGCAGCCCAATTGTGTAAAAACTTCAAATTGTGTACGCAAAATTGTAAATTTTCGATGTAGCAGTTGAGAGTAAACTTCAGAAAGCCAATCAATAATATAATAAATGCCAAATAATTACGTGATCATAAGTTCACAACATGAATTCAAATTTTGTCATTTTGGACAGTTAACAATAGGAAATCATTTGATGAGCTTAAACTAACGTGTCATCACTTACCAATCAGAAAAACAAAAACAAATGCTGACATGTTCAGTATTTAGAACTAGAGATACCAAATCGTAAAGATGAGTGATATAGATACAACCTGTTCCTGATAAGAATACTAGCAAAAAGGGAGATGGTATACCCTAACCACCATGGATAATGGATAATTAGTAGATGGTTATGGTTACTTAATATCCTGACTGTACACTAACCTTTATACCTAGGATCACTTATATATCTGTAATAACTGCATGTAAATCCAACCTAAAGTTTTTACAAAGTCATAAGCTTTTTCTTTTCCTTCAAATAATCACGAGTAAGTTTAAATGAGAACGCATGCCATGACCAAACTTTTAAGCATAATATCAATAATAAAAATGCTTTCTGGAAGTAGATCTTTTTATTTTTGACAAGTGAGGAGCTTTGTGGAAGTAGATCTAATCCTCACGTTTCAGACAAAATCAAATCCAGAGCTCTAGGATCTGAATAGGTGTAATTTCAAAGAGACAAGTATACTTTACAGCAATTCTTAGTCAAAATTGCCAGGACCAATGAAAAGAGCAAAAAAACTAGGTTCTCGCCTATCCGGCACAAGAGAGTTAAAATTCAAATAAATCTAATGCAATTAAACACAGTAGGCTTAAAAAGCCGAAAAAGATCTACCTGCACGAGCTGGGGTCCAGCTAGCTTAAGAAAAGTAGCATTTGTCTGTGCAGCACAGGCTCGAGCCATGAGTGTTTTCCCAGTCCCTGGAGGCCCATACAAAAGGACTCCCTTTGGAGGACGAACGCCTAATTTCTGGAATCGTTCCTTGTGTGTCATAGGCAAAACAATTGCCTCGACAAGTTCTTGAATCTGTTTCTCCAAGCCTCCAATGTCATTGTAGTCTTCAGTTGGCTTTTCATCAACTTCCATTGCCTTAACCCGAGAGTCATATTCAGATGGCAAAGTATCCAATATCAAATAACTGTCTTTGTTTACTCCAACCAGATCACCAGGTTTCAAATTGTCAGGATCAACAAGGCCAACGACAGGCAAGAAAATTGTCTGTAATTGGCAATAGGGAACAGTTCAATTTAGCATCTAAAGAGAATATAACTTAAAGAACCTGTCGAAGAAGGATTAAGCAGAACAGCAGGAAAGTTGGGGAGAAATTCAAAAATAGTCAGATTTACAAGTAGTCATTCAAAAATAGCGCCACAGTTTCAAAAGTAATCAAAATTTAGCCATTTTTCATGTAAAGATAAATCTGAACGAAAACACTATTCAAAATCCGGAAAAATACTCCAGTATATTATACTGGAGTTCCAGTATAATATACCGGTAACAACAACAACAAACCCAGTTTGGTCCCAACAAGTGGGTATAATATACCGGTCCAGTATATTATACTGGAAGTTTCTGCGTGTTGAAATTCCAGCATAATATACTGGAAGTTCATACACAGGTGCACCGATCTCCAGTATATTATGCTGGAACTTTTCGTGTTGCAGCAAAATAGTGGCTATTTTTTAATAACTTTGCAAATGATGGCTATTTTTGAATGACTAGTCCGAAAACTGGCTAGCCCATGCTATTTTTACGGAAAGTTGGGCTCCATCCAGGAGAAGTAGAAAAAGAGAGTTTGGATAGTAATAACGACAATATATACCTATAAAGCAAATGACATAATCCTATGATTCGACCCCTCACCTGACGTGTGGATGTTTTCAGTACAACACACTTTCCCTTCCTTTGTGAGTCGAGATCAATATTTGCACCATCCTCCTCAGCTTCTTCCTCTGGATTCATCTCCAAAATCTGTAAGATACCAGAATTAGATGTGCTTCAAAGTTAAATTTCTCTACTACTTCTTCCATGAACACATATTCTTAATAACCAAAAAAGGAAAAAGGAAAAGCATCAAAATTTGCAATCTCACAGTTCAACGTGTTAAAAAAAAAAAAAAAAAACTGAGATTACTGGGAAACAGATTCAAGCACTCAAGAAAAGGAAGCACAGCAGTCACTGTCCTCTGTCCTGCCCAATTTATGTTCCTCTAAACCATCTTCCTATTTCCCTATCTATCTGATCCCGAAAATGCAATTTCCGCACTTAAATTGACACTAGATAAATTTTCTTTTTTGAACTCTCCAATCAATTGAACAATATAATACTGCAAAGACAATCAAATACAAATATACAGTATATGCATACATAGCATGTCAGCATCTTAATTGGGTGAGTTTTAGTCCATAGTATCATAGTAACGGTACAGTGTTAGTTTTCGTGACAATAAATTAGTCCAGGCAAAAGAAATACATCAAAATCAGAATCCATAGCACATCCTACGAGTTGTAAAGCCTCTTAGTTGAAAAGGTAATGTAGCCAATCGCCATATCCGGTGCAAAACTCTCTACAATTCCTTTTTCTTTTTCCTATATGTAAATATAACTTGCTAAAGATAGGCGTCAAAGCAAGATATTGAGAAAAACATAATGACTGACCTCAACAATGTTGCCGACCAAGTAAGGAAGTTGTTTATTGAGCTTAATTTTCTCTTGATTCTCCTTTATCTTCTCCTTGAACGAATCCACCTCTAGATTCGTCCTCTGTAGCTCTTCCTATAAATTCACCATTCAAGTCAAATAGTCAAAAATCGAAGCCGTAAAAACAAAAGCATTCAACAAACAGAATATTAACTCCGAGAGATCGGTAGGTACCCTAATGATTCGAATTTCATTGTCCAGAAGGCGAGAAGCCCTAATAATATCATCCGTGGACATAGCATGGAGCTGATCGTCTTCGAAGTTGCTATCCTCAGCCATCGCCGTTGCCATCGTATCTTCTATAGAAAAAATAAAGCTTGTGTTTTTATGAGAAATCCGGGTAGAAAACGGAGTTAGATAGTCGATCTGTGTAACTTGTACAATCAGAAACCTTTATATTCTCTTCTTTTCATCGTCAGTCTTCTTCTCCAAGAAAAATTAGGGCCTAGCGGGCCGTCTCAACACAGTTCGAGTTGGTCTATTTTGGCCCAACCCACGAGTAGAGGCCCGTTAAAAGCAAACGGCAAGTGAAAATTGATCATTTGTTTTTTCAAAATTTCTTCTTCTTTTTTTTTTTCGAAAAACTTTCACATTTTTTTCGAAATCTGTATTTGGCCATAAAATTTTCAATTTTCACTTGAAGATGAATTTTAAATTTTTTTAAAAATATAAAAAAACTCCAAAAATTTATTTTTCAAAATTTTCACTCCGATCACTCACAAAACTTCAAAAACAATCCAAAATTATATTCACGTCCAAACACAACTCTAATTTTCAAATACCATTTTCACTAGAATTTTTTTTTTACCTTTTTTTTTGGAATTTTACAATTCTTATGTCCAAACGCCCACTTAGTTTATGCTCCATCCGTTTCTCTTTTATATGACTATATTTGATCAGAGTAGAGAAAAAGTTTAAAAAAAAATTGAAAACTTTTGATGCGCTAGTTAATTATAGTCAAACTTTTTTAGAATAGGTTAATTTTTTTCGAACATTTTTTTGTTGCAATATTCAGGGGCGTTCACACCCTTTCCCAAGCAGTGTCATGTGTCCAGAATTTTACTAAATATACATATAGAAAGATGAAATTATTGGGTATAAATATAGAAAATGACACTGCTTATCATTATAGTCATTTGTTCTTTTGTTCATTTTTTCAAACATTGACATCACTTATAAAAAAAATGTCTACGCCACTGGCTATATCGGAGTACTGTTAAAGTTGGTTCTCTCTCTAGAATTACTGATGGCAATACCTCTACTTCACATCATATCTAGTTACACGTTTGCAAGTGCAGAGACATTCAAACTAAGGAGGTTTTTCAATTTTAAGTGAAACTTTTTCTTTCTAACCATTTATCAGAAAGCTCAAGAAATACCAAGGATGAAAGCAATCCCTTTTCTGTCATTTTGTTAGATAATTCAACAAGAAAGTCCAAATAAACTTGAAGAATTGACATGAATTCCAATGGAAATATTGTTTTTCTTACAAGCAATAACCAATGAAATCTGTATTATACATTTGTACAGCAAGATGTATTGAACTTCTAGCCACTTGCTCTCCATAACTAGCTAGTACAAAACTACTTACTATATCTTATCTTAGATAAGCAAGCAGAAGATGCAGGATTTCATCAGAACTAAAGCTTCCAGTATATGCCTAATCGATGAAGTAGGCCAGCAACGATAGCCCAGAACAGAATCTCGCCAAAGATTACATAAAGAAGAGTTCCCACTCTTGTTGAATGCCATACTCCAATGAAAATGTGCTTCTTTATCCAATATATCTGCAATTGTTGAGAGTTCAATCAGTTTATTTAAACAGCAATGAACTGATACAGGATAAATATAGTACCAAGATCTCGTTTACTTTCAGTTTTATTTGTCAAATTAAGTTTGCTATCATGCCATTTGTGTATGGATAATTTAAGGTCTCACCAACTATCTGTAGACAAAGGAACTGCAGAATATCAAAAGGGAGAAGAGTAATGAAAGAAGCACCAGTGTGTTGTGAGGATCCTCGTAATACCAGCCGTTGATGAAGCCTGCAAATATTCCTCCAGCGGCCATTACATAAACAAGCATGGCATTCATTCCAATCCATTCCAGTGGCAGAAATACATACTTCAAGTTCAAAATATCAACCTGTATCGCAAAAGAAAAGACTAGGAATTAAAATTTGAGAATCTTGCAACAGTAATCATGCATCAGAATGTTGTCATTCGAAGCTTTCTTGTTAAAAATTACACAACTCTTCAAAATTCCAGCTACATTCTCATTATGAAAACCATAAGACTTGAAAACTTGGAATGTCAACTTGAACCTTGAGAATTTTTGTTCCTAATAATGCATTTCAGAGGCAAGTATGATTTAGCTGTAAAGGTCTATACATCCCAAATTCTAATGTCCCAAATCGATCAGTTCAATTTGTAGCACAGAATAATAATACAAGTGATCAGAGTTTACAAGACTAGTGTACCAGAATGTAGAAAGCAGAGAACACTAACGCGGCTGCTCCTGAGGTTACACAAACATAGCTGAAGGTGTATAGTTGCTTATTTAAAGGAATAGCTGTATTCAACACCACCACCAAAGAAAAAATGAGAAAGATAAGAGACAAGAGGTAAAAATAGCTAGCCCTGAGTCCACTTCATATAATCCAAATTTTACCATCTGTGAAATGGAGAATAATTCCTAAAACCAAAAGAGCTATGCCCATGACAACCCAATGCAAAAGTCTGGATGTGTGATCCTGAAATTTCATCAAGATCTGAATATCAGGAACTATGCTGTAATTTGGTGAGATGGTCATGTCTAGAAGATTTTGACTTAACCTTCATATGGATAAGGACATGTCCAAAATGAACTCCAATGACTGTAGAGAGAATAGCAGAAATCGAGCTGTAGTCATAAGTAGAAAAATTTACCAGACAGGAAAACTTGGAACATTAGTAAACAGCATGAAGGTATCCAGCATTACAAGTTTTTATTCATCAAGTAGAAAACTAGGAAAGAGAGAAGTTATTTCCAGTCTAACGAGCCTTGAAGAATTGGTATAAGCGTCCTACCTCAGAATTCCTTCAGGTTCAAATGGCGCAAAACACCATAATGGAGCATCGTCCCTGAAAGGTCCCACATATGGGGAATCTTTAGTGCAAGCCTGCAGAATAAAGATCAACAATATATTAATTACCAGGTGAACTTAACTGAGTGAAAAATAGATAGATTGATAAAGAAGCATAAGAATTAAGCGAACAGATAAACTTTGTACAGAACTAATCACCTTGGATCTCTTCCAAGCAGGACGTGGATACAAGTGATTGATTCCAAGTACTTGTCTGTCAATATAACCCACTGCATTGCAAGGAGGATCCAGATTTCCTCTCACGTTGCAAGTAACCTAACACCAAAATGGAATATCTTGACTTCTGATGACAGAAATACTAGAGTTGAATTTGGAACACGGATGAGTAAATCTCACAGTCAAAATCTTCCCAAAATCAACACTATCCGGGTTCTGGACAACAAAATGCCAGTCAGGAACATATGTTCCGTATAATGTGGCCAAGTAAATTATTAAGACACATGCTCCAATAACCCTGAAATTATGAAAGAAATGTTAAGTTCTAACTTAGTTATCCTTAATGCTATCACCACTTTAGCAACACCGAAAAAATACTCACCATTGCCAATAGTATATCTTGAATATGGAGAACCATCGAGTTGGTAGTTCCTTGGGTTGGGTTTGTCTGGTTGTTATTTCTATTATTGCCACTACCAAGTAAGCGAGAGCAATTCTCTAGAAAGATAAAAAGCAGAAAAATTATCACCAATACAAGATATTAGCATTCAAAAAAAGGGGTTGGGATCAAATACTACCTGGAGAATGCCACACCACCTTATCCTATTCATGTCGACACCATATTTTAGCTTGTCAAGATCCTGGAAATAACCTCCTTCACAATTCAAAGATGAAGTTAGGCTCGTAATGACTTTGGGAAGAAGAAAGATGAGATGCAAGACCAGTGAATTCCCACTGCCTATTTCCCTAAGACAGTTACCACATGGTCGAGACTTTCTATTCGTAGCCAAACACAATTCTGTTTCCTAAAGGGAAGCTAACAACTAAAAGTCATTACTGATCCTTCGTTCTGAATGAATGGCCAAATTCCAAACATGGCCATTTTAAAGGATAAAGGATTTGTAAATTCATCCGAGCTAATACATTGTTGCAATAGCAAAAGTTGGCAGAAACAGAAGCTTGCTAACACTTGGCCTAGATTTTATATGCTATATTGGATATCAATAGAATGCATCTCTCCTTAATTTTTGCAAATTGAAAAGCGAGAATAAAAGAAAGAAGAAAGAAAGAGAAGTAACCTTGTAAAAGGAGGCCCCAGAATAGAAGTTTGAGAGCCCTTAGTATCACCTTTCTGATGGCCACTAGCTTTTCTGGTATTTTCTACACAATCAGCACCAATGAGTATGAACTACTTCCTGAGTTTATATTCTTATAAATGGGCAAAAATGCGGAGAGAACCTTGAGAGCAAGTGCTATGGCCATTCCCACAATAAACAGAAAGAATGGCATCACAAAATCTGCAAGATTGCAACCGTTCCATGGTGCATGCCCAATCATAGGCCATTCTCCTCCAGCATCATCAACCAACACCATCAGCTACAAATTCGACAAACCTCAGCAAGTTTTCAAGGCAACAATGATAATATGTGATTTACTTCCACATCCACTGAGCAGATTACGATAATTTAGTCCAAGCAAATCATGGGACTAAGAAAATTAATGAAAAAATAGATAACTATTGAAATTCCTACACTCTAAAATTTTCCAGGTCACTATAGGGCACAGGACAAATAGGATACAGAATATTTTTATTTATTTTTTGAACCCTGTCGCGGACATAGTCTGGTATGTAAGTTGGGAGGAGGGTAGATTATTATTAAAACATGTTTACGGATCCTCTGGAAATTGCAAGAAACCTCAATCAAGAAACAAACTTCTGGTAAACACAATAAGCCAGTATAAATTAGTTTTAAAATATGCTTGTAGTCGCATCACTAAGCACAAGATAGCTCAATACAGTCACACCAACAAAAAAGTTTAACTTGTTAATATAAATCAGAGGTGTACATTTTTAATTATTCTACGGCCATTATCTGAGCATAAAATGAGATAAGCTTGGTCAAGCTGAGAGAGTCCAATTCAGTCTGTTATCCCAACAAAGTAAAGTAAAATTTCTATCTGTCTACCCCCCAACAGAAATGCTAGGGTGTAGAGAGAAATATGAAGTTGACTGCCCTCTTTATGTTTACGCAGATAAAGCTTGCAATCCTTAATCCCTTGGACTCGAGTTTTATGTGTAAACTGTAATCAACATTTCTTTTTAAAAAATATATAGATATATACTAAATTCGCCGCCATTGTTAAAAAAACCATGAGTGCAGGAGTCCTCTACACCAAAACTTAATTGTTATCACAACTATTGTATGAGTCTATTTTAGAGAACATTGATGGTTTCAAGAGTCCAGGCCAAGAAAGCCATTAGAAGAAATAGATGGCCAAACTTACTGCAACAGTGAGGCCTCTGAAAATATCAAGGGAAGCCACTCGCTTTGTCTTTTGAGGCTTAACTTGTTTCTCCATTTCTGGAGCTTCAACTATGACATGCTGCTGCTGGTCATGTTGAGCCATATCTACTTTGATATCAGCCATCATCAACTACACTAACGGCTTATGACAATTGACACAAGGGAATAGGGAATAGTAACTCAGCAGCTCAATAGAAATGAGGATAGGAATCTTTTGAAGACAAAAAAGATATTGCAACTAGAATCGATTTGTTAATTTTGTCTGTATTCGACAATCAGTTTGTCTTTATACGATTGCGTGACCGTCCTCGACTAGATTCAATTATAGGATAAGTTTTCTTGGACCCATTGTACTATTAATTGAAGTCTTTCGTGAAACCTCAAACAAAAAAAACTAACCCGTCGCACCCCACTACGTTAATCCAGAAAGATGCTTCATGGCAAATGAATGAAGAAACAAAAATACAAGTAAAAATATCACATTTTCAACGAGCTCGTCCAAATTTTGCATGCTTAAAAACTATATAAAGATTCATTAATCACAACTTTTTATAATAAAAAGCCTACATTTTTTGAAAAATAACAGTAAAATAAAGTTTACTTTCATCAAAAAGGAGAAAAAGTTTGCCCCCCAAATAATTATAATAACAATAATAATACCATTAAACTAGAGGAAAAACGAAAGAAAATCACAACATTAAAGATCTGAATGGTTTCGTCTAGTCCTAGCATTCCAGTATTAAAGTGAAAAGCATCTTTAACTAGATCCTCAATACCTCGAATTCGGCAAAGAAAACTAGCTCAGTTTTCATTTAAGATTACACACATACTGATGGGCAAATATTTTCAAGACACGAGCTCGCTAACATTTTTCTTCACTCAAAAGAGAAAAACACTGATCAATCTGAGAGTGAGCATTTCAAGCCTAAATACACTCCCATCTCAAATTAACTGGAAGCAGCCTTTCCTCCTAGAACCACCTTCATAATTTGGCAGTATAAACAAAATTAGATACAACATATCTAATATGCCTTTAAAGTGACACTTGTCATCTGGTTTCATTGCCTCTAAATGAAGATGACTAGCCACGTCCACGGCCTCCACCTGTAAAAGAAATCCGATCCAGAATCATCTGATTAGCAAATGGCTATAAATGGTGAGTTCTCAATTACTTGATGACTGTTAGAAACTTCTTCTAAGGAGACTGTTTCAAGCATTGACATGGCAATCAGTCTCCTCATTCTGCTTAGGTGTATTGCTAGATATAAATGCATTGCATGAATAAAATATCTCACATGAAAATGCCAGGCCTCGAATTGAAACTTAGGGATAACATAAACTTTTAAGAGAATAAGCACAAAATTAGGTATAAACTTTCATTGAACACTTCATACCTTTTCCACCAGACTTGGCACTAGGTCCTCCTTTGCCCCGGCCTTTGGCACCTGCATCTTCCATTCCACGCCCAATGCCTTTCGCCTGTCTTCCAGAAGCACTTTCATCCCTACCTCTTCCCCTTCCTCGTCCTCCTACACCAGGTGGTTTTCTATCTGCAAAAGTTTAAGGAGTAAATCAAAAAGAATTAACAAGATACTATATTATGGAATTAACCAACATGGAGCAAGAGCACGTTCATGCATAGTAGAAGGTTCTCTAAAAAGAGGCAAAATAAAAGATGCATGTTATTATTAAACCACATACACTGTTTACTTAATATTTGTCAAATAACCCCAGTCTAACAACTTCGCAGAGTTAATGACTTGCAAGTACAAGATGAACCAATAAGTAATCCCGCCAAACAGACTAATGATCCCCAATATCTACATTCCATCAAAGATCATGTTAATGTGATCCAAAATTCTATTTATCCACCAGTATGACAGGTCAATAATATGGCTTAAAAGATCAATACAGTTCACAAGTACTATTTTAATGAAACTTAGATTGGACAAAAGGAACTTCTTGACCCTTCCCCACCACAGAGTAGCATTGGTGTCGTGTCGTGTTGTGTCAACACCAATCGACGTAAGTAAATGGAGGATCCATGTAACACAGCATGTGACCATGCCATGCCAAGATTACCATGTGGGAAGCTCTATATTATCGAGATGAGAACGATCCAAAAGCCTAATAATCTATATATTTTATAAAGCCTAAACATCCCTTATTAACTATCTTCGTTTCTTTTACCAGCAATGCTCTTACAACTTAAATAATTATGAGGTTAAATTAATAATTTTCCACACCTTTCTCAGCGTATATCTCATATTTTTTACCTTTTACCATTTTCTTGAAAAACATCTAAAATATTACTATTTCAATTTGATTCCCAACAAATTATACTTGAATTGAAAATTAAATATTCTTTTCATTATACACATGCATTGGGTCTACAACTTCTGGTTGGAGGAAACAATTAATATACCTAAAATTAAGCTGAATGTTGAAAAACTAGTCCTACGCGAGCAGGAAAAATTGTATGATGAACAAACCCCATACTGATCCAAAAGCTAAAATAGAAGTGGTTATAAACTTTCTGAAAATTACTAGTCCAAAGTAGTACCTGCACGGCTTTTTGCTTCTTCCTGAACTTTATCAATCACCTGGAAAAGAATGCAAATAGTATAGTTAACCAAACAGCACTAAGAGGGATTATTAACTCGGTCAAACAAAGAGCCAAGGGCAGACCAAGCTTCCAGAATTTATAATTTACTGTGAACTCAGTCTCCAACCCCAGTGATAAAAATGAACTATTCCAACCAGTAAACACATGTATATATGTCCATACGTAGGAATACATATAAACACACAAAAACAATATCTACAAAGCCTAAGCTCTCAGAAACTAAAGTTGCAATACTGCAGTTATTTCATGAATAAAAGTAAAGGCAAACTGCAATCTTTTCCATTTTTTGTGAAAGTAAAGCTTCGATTCACGGCTTAAGGGATATAGGAGGTTTTCAATTAACATTTACTACAGCACAATAATGATGTATGCCATGTTTGGCAAACATCAAATCTCATAAGCTACCTAACTATGGTTTTGACAGCACTTCGTATCTGTTAATTTGTTGTGAACATTATACATCAATAAGGAAAGTCTCACAAGCTAAGAACACATGATGCTACCCGGTACTGCCATAAGTCTCAACAGCCAAAGCATTATGTGTAACAAGTGATCCAACATGAATTACATTTGCATACTCTTAACATCAATTGAACTGAATTCCCCAAAGACTTCCCCTTTTGACAAGGAGAACCACTTAACTTAATGACTTTTTTCAAGAAAATGATAGCTGCTCACGAACACTCCTCTCCCCTACCTCTCCTTTTCAAACGCGCCTTCCCCTGTGTCCAAACAAAGGAAGAGCTACAACAAACTAGGATAATGGCTGCTTTCAAACATCCTTTCCGTTTCACTTGTCTAGCTAGTAAACAAAAAGGAAAGCATCTAACAGAGGAAACAAACAAATAAACGCTAGGAAAAGATGGTTCTTGATACTCCTAAAAGATCAACAAAAGGATACACAATTAAGCTCCAAAAATCAAGGTAATTCCTAAATCAATTATGAATGTGTGTGGAAGGACGCATAGAGAGAAGCTAGTATCATGACTTCAATTTACAATAGCACAAACTGCATCCCTAAAAGCACACTGGGAAAGGTTTATAACAAGTTCATCTCTCTTTTTACATGCTTTGGTTTCGATTAAATGATTAATCCGACAAATAGCTCCATGAGTACGGTCACACCAAGATTATCTAGTAGCTTGACTCCCCCTCCTAACAAACTAAGGGAACTGGACAGACATGGTTAACAGCTTTTGACAAACATCATCGTCCATCCATCTCTCTTCCTAGCATAAAAGTGAAGGCCGAGACGAATGACAAAAGATGATAGCAAAAAAAAAAAAGGAAAAAAACTAACAAACAAAAGGAAAAGATGGTTTCTTGGTACTCCTATAAAAGATCAAGAAAAAAGGAAGTGCAACTAAGCTCCAGAATCTCAGGCTATTCCTAAATCCACTATACATGTGTGTGTGTGGAAGATAGACGCACGCGCACGTGTGGAGAGAGAGAGAGTTATACATCACAAGGTTAGGATAACTTCCCATATGTGCCTGTCATGAATTATGAAATATCAGAGCCGAACAGTGCATACCCCGCTCTAAAAGAAGCAAGTAAAAGCAGAAAGCAGGCACTGCTGTTTTATTTAGCACAAAATTGCAAGGGGGTGGATTCACAAGCGGGTCAGCACTAAACAAACTCGCATTGTCATCTTCATAGAATTGCACTTCTACCTAAGGTGTCAGATTCGATGGCCCTTAGGAAGCACAACTCCGTCTGATTTGGCTAAACTGCATCACAACCAAAGTATTCACACCTCCTCTAACAGAAATGTAACTCACAGGAAAACGAATATACGGTGAACTACAGCCATGCAAGCAAGAACAATATCAATAATGGTTCGACCGTATTATTTCTAACACTTTATATCTTTTTCTATTATATGATATCTGATATAAAATAAGCCTGTAATAGTGGAAAATAAATAAAAACAAGGAATGATCTAAGTTCCAAATCTTATTTGAAAACCATTTGGTTACACATCTTATCTGAAAAAAACACTCAGGTTCCACATCTAAAACACTAATGTTCCATCCACATCAATAATTTCATTTAAGAAGTCTATGTTATCAATAGTAAAGAGGCAACATGATTATGGGGACATTCATATTTAGCCTTAGTAACATTAGAGTTGTGCTAGAAGTTTCAACCTTTAGTTAAAAAAACAACATACCCAGTCTTATCCCACACCGTGGGGTCTGGGAGTTTCAACCTTTAGTTCCCACCCGTTATTATTGCTTACACTTCTTTAGAGTTGGCAAATCATTAGTTTAAATTATCAGTTAGTGAACTTTGGAAGACAAGTTTTACTGCTGATCCTTCCTTGAACTTTTTCTCCCCAGTTCTCTATGGCTTTTGTGCTCTCTTTCCTAATAAGCAGACAATGCAAGGCAAGCTTACCTCATAGTATAACGATTTTACAATCACCCAAGCAAAGCAACCATTTAATGACACATATAACTACAAGATATGTGCACAGGCCTTTGACCCCTTGGTTCAAGGTTCAAGAATGCCATACACACTATTGGCAGTGAAAAACAAATAATACTACACAAAGGCATTACTAATCATAACAATGAAAAAAATAAACTAACCTCGTCAGGAACTCTAAGATACTTTATGGTATTGCCACGAATATAACATTCTGGCATTCTCCAAAATCTATCTCCATCCTGCATTAATTTTTAAGAAATCAGGTGCCATTACACCACCAATACATGGGAAAACCTACAATAACATTAAAACGGAAAGACGACTTACCTTTGATGTACAGATGACTTCACGAAGATGGATGTTCATCCAAGTATCACAATTCACCAAATGTCCGTTATAAGTCTCTCCATTTTTTAGCTCCACCAACTGTATTAGAAAAAAAAAAGAGTTTCCAGATTGTTATAATTCAATGAATACAAGCAAGTAATCAAAAGCTAATAAACCCATCGGGTGTTACGAGTTTCGACTACTTCATGTGGAATCCAGAGACTTGAGGCTTATTTTTAAGGTACTATACCAATATGCAGAAACTGATAAATTATACTGAAACAAAATCTATTGCCTTTGATAATGTTAGTTGAAAAGCGTCAGCTAACAAAAGGACAAAATAAGGGCTGATTGTTGTTATTCTCTCGCTCTTTAGTTTCGCGATCAACTAGAGTTATACATCTGAATTCGTATAACTATTTTATTCATTAAGTTCAGGTTCATTCAAAATATGCAGAACTCGAGAAACCTAATTGAGCTAACTGCATTAAATCTCACAAAAGACTTGAATTGGACTAAACAATAAAACTAGAAAAAAAAAAAAAAAAAAGACAAAGACATGCCACCTCCCCTACATTTGGGGTGGAAGGGGGGGGGGGGGGTTCAAAAGCTTACCATGGGATGCCCCTGTGCAGTCTTGAGCAAAGAGAGCGGAAGCTGAGACAGAAAAAGAAAAATAGAAATTAGAGCTTCATAACACAACATATTAGAACTCAAAACCCTAACCCTACACCTCAGAAAGTGATTAATGCTAAACGTACCATATTTAGATGCGTGAAAATCCGAATTCAAAATTGCCTGCAAAAGTCAAAACACACGGATTACCAATCAAACAAACTGATCCCTTTTTTGGCCGAGACAATGTACAGAAAGAAAAAAGCACTTAAATCATTAAAATTCTCTCTTTTTTACGATCAAAGCCTTGACACTACATGAATTTTGCGCAAAAATACGTGATAATACAGATAATGAATCCATTATAGAGATTTGAAAATGGATATTCAGAGCCTTTTACCTCGTTAATCTTCGTCTTTCTCTTCAACTTACCTGAAAATAACGAAAACGTAGGGTTCCTTCAAAAGTGGCTATTAAGTAGTGTCGAGCTTGTTGTAAATTGAAAATTTTCCATTATACCGCCGTTGCCAAAATGAAGTATGACTTGGGTGACACGCTGTCACGCTCCATGGACTGTAAATTGATCCTAAGTGCTATTGTCACTTTCACCATATTTTAATTTCAAAATCCCCCTCAGGTTTCGACTTTCTACTTCAATTATATGAGGTATTTTGGTCATTACAGACACCTCACTTTCCACTATGCCTCTATTTTCTTTTTCTTTTTTGGTGTTTCCCATTTTTAATTTGCTTTAAACTATTTTATAATCCCACAAATTTTAACGTGTACGCTAACCTTATCCCTACCATGGGCGATAGATATTTTTCTTTGCCTTTCAAGATATTGCATATAAAGAGAAAGATAGCCGGTCCTTTGGGCGGCCGAGAGTGTTTTGTAAAAAGGACCAAGGAGAATCTATCCTAAAAGAGGAGGAGGAGGACTAGGAGCTAGCTTTAGGGGCGGAATCGAATGATTACGAGATAAACAATGAGACAAATGAGAGCACTTAGATAATTCATTTTGAGTACAGGAAAGTTTGCTGGTAGGAATTCCTCATGGCGTATTACGGTATTTCTATTTCTCATGGACCTTCGGCTCAAGAAAATGAAAAGAGATAATAGAACAAAAACAACAACAGAGGCAAAAAAAATAATACCAACAACCAAAAAATCAGAAAAATAACTGAAAGCAATATCAATAGCCAGTAACAATGGCAAGGTACTAGGAAACTCGAACGAAAAAAGTTGTATGAGCATAACATGTACCACCATCATTCAAGGACAGGACACTATTAGACTAATTTTACACCTAGTACGGAGTATAAAAACGCTCAACTACCTAATAACCTACAACCTAATGTTCGACCTCTACACATTCCTATCAAGGGCCATGCCCTGTGTAAGCTGGAGCCGCGCCAAATCTTACATGACCACCTCTCCCCAATACTTCTTAGGCTGCCATCTATTTTTCTCATACTCGCCAAATCTAACAGCTCACACCTCTTTACCGAGCATCTAGGCTTCTCCTCTGCACGTGTTCGAATCATCTAAGTCTCGCTTCCCGCATTTTGTCTTCTATAGGAGCCACACCCACCTTCACCTGAATATCTCCATTCCTAATCTTATCCAACCTAATGTGCCCACACATCTTCTGCTATTTTTTTTTGCTAATTTCATCTTCTAGATATGGAAATTCTTTACTGGCCAACACTCTGCCCATACAACATGGCCGGCTAACCACTACTCTATAAATTTACCTATAAGTTTCGGTGGCACATTTTTATCATACAATACGTTGGATGCTAACCTCTATTTCATCCATCCCGCTACAATACGGTGTGTGACATCCTCGTCAAATCTTTGTTAATTACTAGCTTAAATTTTTAAGAAGTTTGGAATTTTTTTTCTTTTAAAGTATGTGCTCTTCTTCAAGTGCATCATTCAATATTTTTTCTTACTAATGGTTGCCCTTTATGAATATTTTTTAAAATATAATATGTCATTAATTTTTTAAAATTTTAATAGTGAATAATATCATGGTGCTTGTCTCATGTCATATTGGACTCATGTTAAATATTGTAACCTCACAGTACAAACTTACAAGAATGTGTTGTGCTGAACCACTTATTAATTTTGTTGAACGCTTGTATTTTTTATATAGTTTACTGTATTAGTTGTGCGCTATGGTGATTCATCATATAGATCAAAATATGAAAAACACATTAATAAATATTGAAAGAAAATGACTACAATAATTTTGTGAATGAACATAATGTAAAAAGGTTATTTTATCTATCTATATTCCAAGAGAAAAGAAAAGAAGATAGTTTACTGATAAACAAGTAATGTATGAATTTCATATATTCAACCTATTTTCTCCAATCAATTAAAGTCATAAAGCAAAGAAATAATGGAAGTGGAAGAATTTAGGATAATAAAAATTTAAGCTCTCGCATTAGAAATTACGAGGGAATGTGTTATTAACAATTTATCACTGTTTAATTATTACTGTATGAATAAGCCTACAAAATATCTGTGTCATATCAGTAAGTTAAAATCCATAATATTGTTGAAGAGACAAATTTAAATTAAAATCCATAATTTTGTTGAAAAGTCATATTTATAGTTTTGTAAGTACGCCTCAGCATAACAAATCCGTTATCGTCCAGCGGTTAGGATATCTGGCTTTCACCCAGGAGACCCGGGTTCGATTCCCGGTAACGGAATTTTTTAATATAACCTTTCAACATTCTCGCTTTTTAAAGTTTCAACCGGCCATCAACGAAAAGAGAAGTGAAAGCCAACCATCACGAATGAAAAGGAAAGTGTTTTATTATGCAATCTCTAATCACTAGTGAACAATTTCGCGAATTAAGGTTTCATTTGGTGTAAATTGATACAAGTTGTTACTGTCGGTCACACTATGCACCCAATGTTTGATCATACAATTGCAACGGATCATGCTATAATTAATGCTCAGGTACTTTTTAACCGGTCAAAGATTCAAATGTTCAGGGAAGTCGCATAATTAGGTTAGTCTTACCAAGGAAACACAAATCTGTATACAACAACAGCAAACAAAGTTGGGGTTGACATGTGAACCCCCACTTCTTTCTTTACGCCCAACTCATATCATCAAGCCAAGCACAAACCTGTATGATCCAAAATCTTAAAGGGGCAGCTTAAATGAAATCAAAACAAAGTTCGAACAATTTGATGGTTGGACTCGCCTCGACCTTTCAGACGCTTTAAAAAGTACATTAAACAAGAGTCATTCTTTACCAGCATGTTCACAGTCATTCCAAGGGAAGAAACCATGAAGAAAGACTTCCAATTCATTACTTTACAGCTCTTCACAGCATACACAACTCTCTCGGGCCAATTGGCAAATAAGGAACAATTCCCACATTAACAACCATGGTAAAAAGGCAAAAAATGAAGATCCCTCTCAAAGAAATACAATAGGGAGAAGACGACAAAGAGCCGAAGATGGCAATCTCAAGTAAACTCGCTTGTCATATCAGTAATGGTGTATACATGTTCAGCTTGTATAGAAGGCATGAAACATTTCTATTTTCCAATTCCAAGTTCTTTTTCAATGTCCCTTGTAAGGCTAAATTGCGCAGTGTTGTGCCATGGGAACAACGTACGAGTAACAGGAAGCTTCCTCCGCAAGTCCTGCAAAAGATAAAGATTTATTTATTTGCTTCCTTTTCATGGTGCAAGGTGGTGAGGGATGTTTCTCCCAGCTAAGACATAGTGAGAATACGTGACTGCTGTGAGATTGTAGCGATAAGCCCTCATGCGTCTTTTCATGTAAAATATTTGAACATGTTAGAGGTTTTGAAGTTGAAGGAGTACCTTGAAAGTGGTATCAGGCAATTTCAAGTAAGATGTCTGCCAGTAAAAGGGCTATCAGTAACTTGGGACAAAATAACAGCAATGGAGACTTAATAGAAAAGTGGTAGAGGAGTGGGAACAGGGGGAGTCTTAGATGATGTGACAGAAAGGGTGGAGGATGATGTAAGAACAAAGTAACAACCTGAAGAGATGCCAGATACTCAGTCTCATGGTGGCGAATAATGTTAACCAAGGAAATTGCAGAATCATCTGGGGACTAAGAAAGACACCACAAAATCAGAATAATTCAAACTTAAATTGTTGTAAAATGTAAACCGAAATCACAAGATAGTAATCAAAATTTTATTTCTTCGCCATACATATGATGTCTAATGAGATTGTTCAAGGAAGAAACTTTTGGTTTAGCTTGACCTTCAACTTGTTACACTAGTTACACAAACGAACAGGAATTCCAGAAACAGTTCTCACTTTTTATTCTTTCTGGCTGTTTGACCATGCTACTTTTTTTCTTTCCCTGTATGATTCCCAATAAGATTATTCAACGAAAAAGGTTTTCGTTTTAGCTTAACCTTTTCCAACAATAGACCAGCAAAAGATAGGATTTCCAGAAACTGTTATGTCTCATCCTTTATTCTTTTGCCTGTCTTAACTCTTAACATGCTAATCATGGTAAATGAAAGAAAAATTATGAAAAGAAATCATATCCGGAGTCTGTTATACTGCTAAGTTGGATAGTAATGCTTATAATTTTGCTCTAGAAATGGTAATTTGAAAACAATAGATGCCAAATATTAACCAAATTCCTTGTTAGAAACTATTATCAACATCCGTGGTCTCACATTGCAGAAGGGAGGTGATAGCTGATCCAGAGACCGCTCCCTTACAATTCTTTGAGAAAATTTATCATGATTTATTGCCAAAAGATTTAAACTCACTGCATTCTCCGAGTACCTCACAAGGGATCAATCTAAAGTCTCTACACGTTGTTCAGCTGTGTTAACACTTAACACTGGCTCAGAAACAAACAAAAGAAAGATAGAAACAAAAGAAGTGGCGCAACCTACAGTAGAGAACAGCTTCTGTATCCTTATGAGTTATGACCAGGAAAAGGATACTGACGACAATAAAGAAAGAGAAGTTCATTGACAAGCAATAGTCACTTACCTGAATTAATGTTGTGTCCTTACATTCATGTTGTGCATCTAACTGCACATTTCCCTCTTCAAAGTAGTGCGCGCCAACCTGAATTGAGAGCAGGGAAAGGATATACAAGTTTGAATACTGAAGCTTTTGATACAACAAAAAAGCAACAACTACCCTCACCCCTAAACTGGCAACAGTAGGGGTCGGCTCAATCCAACAATAACTAAACATCAATATTTAAGATTTTAACTATTTTATGACAGTGGTCGGATGGTGTCCAGCCCAGCTTGCACGCACCTCGACTATTCCACCAGGTACCTGCTACCTCCCACCAGCACAGGTACCGGATAACTCTGCCCACCAAGACTTAGGATGATGGGAAGAAATCACCTAGTGTTTTTCTACCTCCACTGGGATTTGATCATGAGATCTCAGGATCTTCTCCGACATCATCAACCAGTAGGCCGCATAGAAAAATAAATTAGTACTGATGTCTAACTTCATGCGTAAAAATCGGTGAAGCCAAAAACAAAGATGAGGAAACCAAAAGGCAAACACTATATTCTCAAACTATTAATGAAAGCATACCTGCATCTTCCCTCTCACTTCTACAGATTGAATTTCATCCTTGAATTCAATATTCCATATTGATCGCCAGCTTCCATTGCTACAGAAGATGCAGATAGCATTAGGTTCTTTAGACATGCTATAAGAAGATGTATGCTGACTCAATGAGTTAGACGTGCTATAACAAGATACCATCGACTCAAGTGACAAGTGTGCTATAGAGACGAGATGAAGAATAGGCAACAGTCAACAGACATCCCTCATTCTTTGTTTATCCCAACTTTTGTAAACCAACCTAGAGCATACTGACACTTTTGTAATTGAGAAGTGAATGAAGCTTATATCTTAAAAGCACCCATAGATTTAACATGTAAATGGCATGTGTTCTAGCAAATTCAACACATTGAGACATAGTAATTACTGGGAGTTAACAAGAAATGAAAACTCTGCTTCTATCCAGACAGACTACAACCAAAGGAGGACAAGATGTCTTAGAAGAAAAACCTATGGTCATTGCAACTTCATAATAAGAAGGATTGGGAACTCTATTTTACAAATTTTAACTGAAAGGGAAAGCTTTACTGACGACAGATCTTTAGCGAAGACACATAATGGAGGCAATTTGGTGGGTTAAGACAAAGTTGGCTATCAATGACGAAAGCTGGCCTTAATGTATTTCTCACCTTGGAATCAGAGACATCACCTTATAGGTTTTCCTGGTAAAATCTATTTAAAATTGCCCGATCATTACTAACATGCATCACACATTTTATATGACTGCCATTTAACAAATACCCGTGTTGCAAAGGACTCACACCTTCAGACCACATAACAGCATATCCTTTGGTCCATCTTTGAGGATTGGATATATACAGAAACATGAATACATGATCTCAGACGGTTACAAATTACTCTCGAAAATGCACCACGTTGTGATGTGTGTCACAAATTTATCGTAGAAATGATCAAAATCAAAGAGAGGGTTGCACATATAAGTCAGAGTTAGAGTTTTGATAAATCCAACACACCAGAAATTCTGAGGACTATGCCTAGCAGCTGAAATCACCACAACGAGTTCAAAGTCCGATCCTGGATCTTCCACATCCTTTCCTTTGGTACAGTAAACTGAACAGATTCCTTTTGGATACGCTTCACTCACATACTTCATAATTTCTGCATCCATGGCAGACCTACACAAGAAATATCATGACTAGGAGAATTTGGCAAGCAATAGTAATAACAAAGTCATTGCTCAGAAACAAAGCCCCTAATGAAGAAGAATAACATACCATGTAAAGAAGGGAACTATTCACATAAAACAAAGACATGATCAACATAATCTGCATGTTCAGCGTTAGGACTTAGGAATTATTGAAGAATTTATTGCTCCCTCAGAATCTCATCTTTTTAGACTCTTAAAGTCTCCTAACAATACCAAATTTAGGTGTTATGCTTCCATCTTAGTATCTGACGTTGATGCCATTATTCATTACTTTGGAAACATTTGTTCCTCACAGATAAAGTTGAGCGGAAAGGTAAACCAATGTATTATGAGTCAGATTCTTACTGGAATAAACATGCACGTGAATCATGATGTAGGATGAATTATTAACACGTGAACTGCAGATTACTAAGAATATTTTCAAAGAAAAGACACAGAAAGTAATGTTGAAGCTGAGAGAAGAAATGGTACTGATTGAGAGGAGACTAAGGAGATATACCTAAATTATTTATTTTCAGACTGCTTTCTGTAAGCACTGACCAAATCACGCAGTTTTTCTTCCAATTAAGCAGGAAAAGAACACTTCCACAAGAAATGCAAATGTCATAGCATATAAATTTGCTCTAGGTTAAACTACATTCACAACAATGTATTTGAGCGTCATCAAGAAACTGAGGTTGCATTTGCAAGTCTTGTTGAGCATGGTACAAAGATAAGCTCAATTAGGTGAAGTAATTGCATTGTCATAACAACATAGAATTTTTTTAACTCAATGGTTATAAACAGAATGTAGAGTGTAACTAAAAAGGGAAGCAAAACCACAGATGTTAAAACCGAGAAATGTATGTCATACAAAACAGAAGCTTACCTATACTCTTCCACGAAAGCAGATGGAAGTTCTTCATCTCTTGCTGGCCTAACTTCTTTACAGGCCTAGCACACATACATAACATGAACTTACAAGGTCACACATAGTATTACTCGACACCAATAAACTAGGAAAAAAGAAAAGAAAAGGAAATACAACTGAACTTCATAACCTTTGAATTATGAGTAAACTCATGCACTTGTTATATCAACAGAGACTTAATTAACCTTACCAATCTATTTGCATTACTCCATCACATTAACAAGCATAGAAAAGAAATGCATGTTATGTGAAGTTCATAACTCTTGAGTAATGAGGATTAATATAAAACCGTGGACAAGTTATATAGAGGAGCCTTCTTTCACTTAAAATTGGCATCACTCCATCATATTAACAAGAATAGAACAGAAATGCATGTTATGTGAAGTTCATAACTATTGAGTAACGACGATAATCATGGACTTGCTATATCAAGCACATTTTTCAAGTTTACAATATCTTCATTCATCATAGCCACTTCCATCATATAAACCAATTTAACAGTTAACACAACTCACTCTGGTTCTTTTGTTCTTTGTCTCAATGCCTGAATGTGTTTAATAATTCAAGTTCCAACCAGCCAGAAGATGTTAAAAGAACTAAACTATAGATAAATAAATATGAGCATAAAACCAGATTATGTGGAGATATTTAATGCACAGCATAAAAACGAGTATACCAAAGCACTATATGAAGCATCTCTTTCTTCTTTTCTCTCTTTGTCTTGTTCTTTTTACTTTTCTTTTTCCTTTCTTTTAGAATAAGCACATTTTTGGATATCATCCTACCATTCTAACAGTATCTAACTTCTACAAGGTTGTTTATGTCTGTCCATATTATTTTGCTTTTGTGAATTACTTTCTAAACTAAATACTTATCCTTTACAAACCTAGCATCCATACCTTCCTCTTCTACAGACCCCACCCCCCACCCCCACCCCACCCCCTAAAATCAAACAAAACAAAAAACCTTTTCTTTGTCACTTAAGCTGATCATTTATTAAGTCATATCTTCTCAGCTGATAGGAGATATGAGGGTGGACCTTGTACAATTAGAAAAAAGAAAAGATAATAGAAGTCATAAAAGGATTCCCTTCATTAGAAACTTTAAACTTATATATCATGTAGCTATTGAGGACATTAAAAGACTCAATGGAAAAGGTAAATGTCGTCTTCCTTTACAGTGACTTCTTCCTTTCCTCTTCATTTGAGGCTAAATTGCAGCATCACTCTTGGTGCTTTTGTGTTTTAGGCAAAAAAGTGACACGAAAGCTTCTATCTTGGTTAGGGGAGTTAGCTTCTTTAAACCCGCATGCGAATTAGCCTGCATAAATCAACTAGAAAAGTGAAATTGGAAGTCTTGTCCCCCACCCCAAAACCCTGTGTGGCTTTATTTCTACTTCTGCAATAAGAAGAAAGTCAAACACTAGAATGTCAATGTAGATCTTAGTAAATAGTTTCGATTGTTTTGCACTTCCAAGGTAGCTTGTGGGTGGCACATGGGAGTTGTTGTATATCTGTTATTGTATAGGCAATTGGCACCTCTTCGGTGGCTCATCCAATGAAAACTTATAATCTTATCAACAAGATGAATGTCAATACACCAGAGAGTAAAAAATCCAACTAAATCCAAAAGTTACGTTTAGCATTATATACTAACTAAACAACGTACTTGCTTGACATGGTCGACTATGGCAACCTGGGCGGTGCGAGGATCAAGATACTCATCCTTATCAACCTCACCAAAAGACGTAACCAATACCTGCAAATGCAGTGAGCAGCAACTTTACATAGTAAGATAATAAAAATATCTGCCAACCGGTCATTACTACATCCATGAAGCATTTTACTGTCTTTTTAGAAGAGCGGAACAAAATCTTAGACTTCATAAAGAACAGTTCGTTGGAAAATGTTTTTTCTTCTTTTGATTATTGGAAAGTGGTGGAAATTCCCTCTATACAAGTGGTGTACAAATGTAGAGAACCTATACATAAACATGCTGCTCAACAAACAACACAATTCTTTCGTATATAGCATTGCCGAGTACCATGGAATATATCTCTATCCTAAAAGCCTTATTTGGAGCATTACTAGAGTAATCTTATTTCTTTAATGGACAATAAGACAAATGATTTTCTCATGCATAACTTTTATCGTTCCCTTCAGTCTTTCAACTTTCTAACCTTCAACTAAGGAAAACTACAACACAGCACAATAAGTATTGCTTACAAAATATTTCATTTTTAAACCTTCAACAACTTAGCTAAACTTCATTCACAAATCTTCAACCACTGAAAACCATCAAAAGCTAAAATTATCAAGTTGAAGGACACGATTAGCCTAAATTACATTCTCAAAGATCTAACAAACTGCAAACCAAAAGAAAGCAAGAGAGAGACACTTACATCGCCACTTCTGTTGGGCAATTCGAGACAAATCAAGTGAGATTTGTTGTAAGAAGGGAATGCCTCCTCAGCCGCTTTCCTATATACATTCTCGTCTTTCAAAATCGCTCTAACATCTGTAAATCAAACCGAATAAAACTCAAAAAAAAAATAAACCGCCGATCGCAAACGAAGACCAATGCGGTTACAATTTCAATCACGAAAAAACCTTCAAAGCTAAAAATCCGCAAACGAAAGAGAAGAAAAGAAGAAAATGACCTTTGGCGACGTACTGAATTTCGCCGGCGGGGGAGTTAAGAAGGAACCATTTGGCAATCTCAATTTTCTGTTCATCGGTGAGTTCAGTTTCTGATTCCAGAGAATCTTCCTCTTCTTCTAACATTTTAGCAATCTTATTACTAACAGATATTCTTCCCCATTGAATTCAATGAAGATACCATTAACCCCACCAGAGTCGCTCTCTTTTCTTTTTAAATGTAAATTCAAGTGGAGTTACCAGTTTTCTTATTTTCCATTTTTATCCCTGCTGCTCCCCGGATATAAATCTGTAAAGGCAAAGCTGAGGTGACTGTGGGGTCTCATTCGAGTTTGATTGTTCAGAGCACCGTCGGATGCATGTTTTGTTGCTCTTTCAGGTAATTTTAACCGTTGGATTACTCCTCTTTTCTTTCAGAAATATATTCCGTTGCAACTTATGGCCAATTTGATCTTCATGAGATAACATCCACAATAAATGATACTATTCACCATATTCAAATTGATTGATTAACTCTTTTTCTAATGCATTGTAAGATAATTTCAGATTTTTTTTACAAAATTTCTCAAATAAATAATAGTCCTAGTAGAGTTAGCCTAATTTTTCAATTTAATATAACATTTTGATCCGTTGAATTACATTATTTTGACCCAGAAGTTTCAAGAGTCAATTTTGGCTTCAACCAGTAGGAAGCATTACGGTACTAAATAGTGACAGATGACCACACTCCGTAGGACCCCAAAGTGGCAGAAACTCGAAACGATAACGTCCAAACTTGAACAAGAAGGCCAAATGAGAAGAATAATCAAGGCCTACCTTGACACAACAGATCATGCAAACCTTCATCGGAAAGGGATGGATTTGCAGAGGGACCATAAACCATATCACATCACCCCATGCTGATCAAAATATCATTTTTAGCAAAATCATGCGACAAGACGTTTAACTTACAGTATTAATAAGTTTATTACTTGAGTTAGTAATAGTGTATAAAAAACTATATGCGGCACAGACCAATATACAAAAATTAAACTCTCTATTTAGACCAAAACCAGTTAAACTCTTCATTTAATGTAAAATCTCCCGGTTACAAACCTGACTCTCATACATCGGCATCCAAAAGTTGTTCCAAGCCTCCAGTGGGCCAATTTCTTCTGTATTCCCAAAATTTTCTTTTACCCTACTATTAACTAAACATCTAGCAGAAAATAGCATTAATTCGGTTGAGTCCATGTAACCTCTCATTCTCGACACAATTCCATTTTCCCTAGAGAAGCCAAACCTAAAGTACCTATCCTGACTATTCTCCTCCACCTTCTTATCAACTAATGTCTGCTCACTAATAGGTTCTTGCCTTGGAGGAGAGACGTGATCCTCCCTGTTGCTCAAGTAATTGTCCATGCCGAGAGCTTCCCAGTCAATCTGCTGCACAATCCCAGCAGCTCGTTCACCAACACGGTCATGGTAGTATTGTGATTGTAGTGCTTCCTGGACAGCAAGTTTATCGACTTGGGCCTTAAGCATCTGTAGTCGATCACCAATTCTTGTTGACACAGTATCATATAATTTTCCTCTCGGCATATTATCCTTTTCTTCCGCAGCAAGCAAGTCATCAAACTCGATGGGATCACCAACAAGAACAGTCACCTGCAGTTTTTACAGCTCATGAAGAGTATACTAGGAAATTATAAATCATAATTACCAGGAAATGAAAATGTTTCAAAGTAGAGAGTAATTTGTAATAGGTTTAACCTCTTTACTTGCCCTACTCTCTACTATAAATATTGGCACACCATATATGTAGCTGCACTATTCACCACCCTCAAAATAAAAAATGCATACCGTCTTTCCAATCCTGGGAAGCTTGGCACCTACAGGCATGATGTCTTGCATTCCAGTATGCACAAATGGGACGACTATTGGTACATTATCGGCATCCAGAACCAATCTATTAAGGACAAAGAAAAACATAAGCCGGAAAACGAGGGGCTAATCAACAGAGAAAAAAAAACTATCTAATTCTGGTCCTGGTTTCTGTATAGTTCTATCAATACATTGTCTCTTGGTCTTTTTCTTCTCCAAATACAAAATTATTAAACCACTGAACTGGTATCCTTATTGATATCAACTTACCTACTTAACGATAACAATACAATTCACAACTTATTAATTAAAAAGAATGAGTACCTGCCGATGCCTCTCTTAATAGAACCCATAGTTTTGCCACCATCTCGAGAGCGACTACCTTCTGGGAATATGTGTACCCATCCACCACGGTTCAATTTTGAAATAGCCATGTCCATCCCCTGTGGTACATGCAGGAATAGACTGAACAATTAGCTGTAACCTCCACAGTCTCTTTTACCATTTCAAAGAAAACATCTCAGACTGGAGAAGCAAGAAATATATACTGATGTATAAACAATTAGAATATTAGATCAACTTTATCTCAACAGCATCTCAGCAAAGAAAATACCTTCTGATATATACCGTCACCACGGGAAACTGGAAGAACTTTGACATGTTTGAAGAAGGCAGACGTTGCTGGATTACGGAAACACCGATCAGTTGCACAAAGCGTCCATCTCAAATTTTGTGCATCCAACATAACACTGGGGGGAAGCAGTGCAGCAATAACCAGGGGGTCATCCATAGCAGCAACATGATTGCTCACCTGAGTTCATTTAAACAGTAATATATCAAAAGGCATAATCATGGGGTGTGAGGCTTAAAGCAAGGAACTAGAAGTAGCTCAGGAACATCGCTTACTGTAATAAGAGGTTTATTCTCCGCTCGGTTGACCAGCACCTGATGTAATTTTTCTGCACCGTATATCTGCAAAAGTCATCGAGTTATTTCTCCCAATTAGGCAACAGCTGAAATAGTAACTCACCAAATCTTTAGCTTACCTGAACACGATTGAGACCATGCATAAACACATGACAAACATTTCCAAGCACAGGTACAGCCACAGCTTGAAGCATGCGAGTCAGAACTGAATCTGCTTCTGGATCAATATCCTTGCTAACTGCAGTCATAGGGATTCAGAATTATAACTACTTCGTGAGCTCAAATCCCCAAAGGTTAGCAAATACAAGTGACTGGAGAGTTTAGTGGAAAGAACCTTCCAACTCATGAAGGACACAAAGGCAAGGTTTAACATATCGAAAGAATCCCAGAAAGTTGGATAAACTGCCCTAAATTCATCAAAGGTAGATAAATATTGGTACCAGGAGTAATTATAGCAACTAATTTCAGTCGAGATAATTAACTTTCAAATCACATCTTTTAACATATGAAGAAACCTGTTCGCTGTATCAAGGAGGTAACTCTAGCTCAGAGATTGGAAGTCTAAGGGCAGAAAGCAGCTAAGGTAGCTGCTATTTAGGTTAGTAGATTTTCCCAATTTCTCCTTGCAAATACCATGAGCTCATTAGATGTTAATTGATAGCATTGGTTACGTAAAGCATAGATTATTGCTTTAACAGGTTTTATACAGTTGAAGTGCAGTCACATTCCCTAATTTTTCAATTATAAAACTAAAAACATTCCTTAATTCTTTGTCAAAGTCCTTTTTTATTTAGTCTAACTATTTCGCAAATCCTAGATATGAAAAATCGGTATAAAGATTTTCCGTGTAGCATAACTGATGATGTTAGCGAACAGGAAGATAGATCAAATTAGATGCGGTTGTGTCACATTATGTTTTACAAATTCGTATAATGTTGAACTGACCTGTTTTACGATAGAAAGTGGAAGAAGAAGGGAGAGCATCTCTACGGAAATCGCTGAAGCGCTGGACCCATCGTTCGACGGTAGATGAGAAGTAGCCGTCAGAGATCAAAGGACGGCGACGGTGATGATCGACGGCGACCCTAAGGCGGTCTCTTAGACGAAGCTGCAGGGACCATGCCCTATCTTTCCACAGATCCGCTCCTGTTTCAATCCACCTCCCTGATACCATTCTCAATATTCACCTCTTATTATTATATGTATGTGTTATTATACGAGTATTTTGGGTGGGTGGAGCAGTGAGGTTGATCCAAGCTTTATGCAGAGGGAGTAGAGAAGCGTGAGAGTAGCCTGATCGAAAAGAAAGGGTTTCGACTAGTAGGTTTGTTTTTCTTTTACCTTAAGATGCGCAGGGTAGGTAGTGCGCACATCTTGCCCAAACGGATAATATTAGGAGTTCCTTAAATATCTTTTGTGGGTCCGCAAAGTCTACGTGGCAGATACCTTCGAGCTCGACAGGGCTTGACTTGTCGAGAGCGCCACTCGTTTTTATTCTAGAACAATCGCCTAAATTTCTTACGTATTAGGGAAGTTTCTCTTTAGTCTTTTCTTTGTTAACATTATTCTATTAGTATTCCCTCCGTCTCAAATTATTGATTTCTAAAGGCAAAATACATACTTTACGCATAGATTTTGTGCTCAAATTCTTCTTACACACATGTTAAATACGGAAATAGTATTACACACCAAAATTTTTAAAAGTGTATCAATTACACACCTCTTTTGCCATGTGTCACACGCGTGTATTACACATAAAAGGGGTACGTGAAAACTACAAAATTCATCTGAATTAAGTTTTTTATTTATTTTACCCTTTTTAACTATTTTTTTTTACAAATTAAAGAAAAAAATATAACACATGTCTTCTTCCCCAACCCACAGCCCAGTGATTCCCCCTTGTTCCGTCTTCTTCCCCAACCTCCATCCTAGTTTTGTCTACCCCCTCATATTTCACCTCTTCAACGCCCATGATTAAGAAGAAAAAGAAAAAAAAAAAAGAAAAAAAAAGAGGAGCTATTGGGTCTTGTAAAAATTACCATTATTGACCATTTGAAAAAGCTTGAAAATTTAATCGAGTCTTGTTAATTTTGGTATTCTGTGACCTAGAAAATTAGTTTGAATTCGTGGTTATTGTTGAATAAAAATTTATTTAGGTGATTAATTTTGATAAAATTCAAAAAACACCGTTAACAAGTTTGAAGCTTTGGGTTTGAGCTTGATTTTGAAATTTCTATAAGGATTTGTGATGGATGTTGTTAAAACTTGTTAAAAATCGGGCAAAGAATTGAATCTATAGTTGAGGAAGAATGTGCTTGTAGTGGAAGGGTTGGTGGTAGTATGGGGTGGTGGAGAAGATGATGGGGTTGGGGAGATGAGGAGGGGGTGGGGTTTTTTCTGTATTTTTTTCCTTTGGGAAAATGAGGAGTGGGGGTGGGGGGCAGAGGTTTTTTTTTTCAATTTTTTTTTTTCTATTTATGACACGTGTGAGACGCTGATTGGCGCGTGTAATAGCAATTTTTAAGCAGATGTGGTCAAACACCAAAGTGGTGTGTAATTGACACACCTTTAAAAGTTTTGGTGTGTAATATTATTCACATCTTTAATAGGTGCGCAAGAGGGATTTGGGGACAAGGTCAATGAGTAAAGTATGGACGATTTTGTTAAACTAATTAAACAAGAGACTAATGGATAAATCCTAGTTAAACGTAATAAACTCTAGATCTGAACATATTTATATGAGTGACATGAAAGTGCCTTTAACCCAATTTCATCCAATGGGTATTAAATGATGCAGTTAAGAGTGAGTGAAAGAGAAATGATAAATAATGACTACATTAAATGACAATAAATGTAAATAGAGGGGAATATTCACCCAATATTGAAGATGGTAAATGAGTCTTTTCCCTGACAATGTTGAATGACACGAGCGTTAGAGAATATTGTACATTTTCTTGGATTTGATGGAAATGACAATAGAATCATTCACAAAAAGATCGAATCTCTACTAAAAGTGGTTTCTTGTATTTTTCTTGAGTGCTTATCTTACAATTGTGTTCTTATCTCCCAAAAATGAATCCTCTCTCTCTCTCTCTCTCTCTCTCTCTCTCTCTCTCTCTCTCTCTTACTCTATATATCCTTGGGGAATATTCCCAAAGAACCCTAAAAGTACAACAGAGAGAATATTCAGGAATATTCCCTTTGAAAGTTCCAAGACTATACCGACCGTTGCTTCCGTTCCTGTTACTCGACTTCGGTCCAGGTGTGCCACGTGATAATTCGTTCTCGTTAATCACTGCTCGACCTCGGCCAAGCCCCCTACACCGAGTTGTAATCGTCATGATAATCGCCTCTTCATACCAGATTTCCTCAGTCAAATTTTAGCCCATGCAGTTAGTCCCTTCGCTTATCGAAGTCGTCTTTTGGTCGGCCTTGATGAACGGACTTCATCAACTACGGTATTAAGAAATTTGGATGGGGAGGTCTAGTAGTGGTAGTCATGGCCGAGATGGTGATGTGGCGCTTTGAGGGCTACGCTTAATGATGATGGTTCAGAATGACGTCATAACCTCACGTGTCATAATTCTGCATCTTCCCGATGCGCTGCATCATTTCTTATGAACATGTCGCTTCGATCTCAGCGCGTGTGGCAGTTGATTTTCTCGATTAGTGTGCCGGTATTCTCTACAAATAAGGGGGGAATCCTTTTCGATCAAAGCCTTACACTTTAGAGTTCCCTAAGCCTGCCTATCTGCCTCTCTTGTTCTTTCTGAGTTCCCATTTTCTACAGCTTTCTCTGTCGCCACTGTTATCTCTTCTTCACTTCCAATTCTTTTGCTCTTATATAGTTATACAAATGGCTAGTGCATCTTCGATCTCTGAGGAGGTTCTCAGCCCGCCTCCAATATTAGTGGTCGTGCCCTTTCGTGATGAAGGGAAGGCCATTATTGCAAAAGATGATAACTTTCCCACAGTAGAGGAGATTGTTCCTCGTAGTGACAAGGCCAGGTTGGACTTCTTGAAGCCTCATGATGACGATCTCGTGCCTGTGAAATTTGAGATGGGGGTGGCCCATCTTTCCGAGCTTATGGCCAAGTACAACATCCCTACTCTCATTGGCCTGGTCCCCGCCGGAACAATATGGTCCATATTCATTGTCCTGGGTACTGCGCATTTTACGCGTACCTATTTTGAGTGGGATATTCTCTTTTTCTTTCCCTGTTAGCGGAGGAATTCTGCTGCTGCTACAACATCTGTCCAACCCAGCTCTCTCCATATATTTACAAACTTTTCATTATGTTGATAAAGTACGCAGAGCTAGCCGACCGTGGAATCTTTATCAGCCATTTGCTACATCTTTTTGCTCTAAGATTTCACCGTGTCACGATAATATACCTTCGCCACCGAGGGGCCAAGGGACTAGTGGTGAAAATGGATGATAAGACCAATTGTAGGTTTTGGGTCGACTTTTTCTTCGTCAAAACCGAGCACGTGGTGGCGAACCCTACTGGGTTCCCCTAGGAGCGAAACTTTGCTCGTAAGTATTTTTGTTGACTGGTCGTTTGTTGTCTTCCTTTTGTTACCTAATCGTTCTTTAATGGTGCAGTCGAGAAGGAGACTCCTACGCTGGTCACCGATAATCACGACTGGGTGGCTCAGATTTTGCCCCACACGGTGGGGATCCGTGAGTGTTCATCATTCAACAAGAAATTTGGGCCCCAACCTTCTTCGGCCGGTGAGTCCAGTTCTGATCTTTGGTCACTCGACCTCAATATCGTTTTTCTTTTTCACTCACATGGTTTTCCTTGCTTTTAGGTCGAAGGGCTCCGAAGAAGGTAAAGTATCCCACCCCCGCTTTCCGTTAGTCGGGTACTGCGATTGTGATGACCCGACCAGTCATCTCAGGAGTCACCACTTCGTTTTCCCCATTTCTACTTCTTTATGCTTCGTTATCCGTATTTTATGGTATCAGGTTGGTCTGATTGAGTCCGAAATGAGTTTGGCGAAGTTTGAGACACTTAGTCTCTTTTAAGGGAGTTTAAGTTGGAAAAGTCAACCGAATGTTAACTTATGTGTTAGAGGGTTTAGATGTGAGTTCCGATGGTTCGGTTAGCTTTGGAGGGTGATTTATGACTTAGGAGTGCGATCGAAATGGGTTTTGGAGGTCCGGAGTAGATTTAGGCTTGAATTGGCCAAGTTGATATTTTGGTGATTTCCGGTTTGTAGGCGAGATTTTGATATAGGGGTCGGAATGGAATTCCGAGAGTTGCAGTAGTTCCGTTGTGTCATTTGGGATGTGTGTGCAAAATTCATATCATTCATATGTGATTTGGTTGGGTTTTTGATCAAAAGTGGAATTTGAAAGATTTTAGAAACTTAGGCTTGAATCCAAGGTGTTTTGGTTATTTTGGTGTTGTTTGAAGTGTTTTGATGATTAAAACAAGTTTGAATAAGGTATAGGGTTATGTTTGTACTTTTGGTTGAGGTCCCGGGGGTCTCGGAGTGATTTCGGATGGTTGACGGAGAAGTTGAGATGTCATTGCAGCTGCTGAAGTTTTGCTGCTTCTGGTGTTTTCGCACCTGCGGTTTGGGGACCGCAGGTGTGGTGCCGCACGTGCGGAAGGAGAGTCGCAGAAGCGAATTCAAGAGGAAAGTCTGTAACCGCAGATGCAGTAGTTGGACCGCACCTACGTAGTCGCAGATGCGGCGAGTGGACCGCAGATGCGGAATTGGCCTTTAAGTGATTTCCGCAGAAGCAGTGGATAGACCGCATATGCGGTATCGCAGAAGCGACAAAAGTTGCCGCAAGTGTGGGACAACTGGGCAGATGAATTAAAAAAGTCCTTCGCGAATTTTTGGGTATTTCACCATTTTTTGACTTCGGCTTGAGAGTTTTTGGACAATTTGGAAGAGGGATTTCAAGGGAACTTCGTTAAGGTAAGGATTTTGGACCTAAAAAATATTTATATGGTAGTATTTCATGGATTAAGGTTGTAATTAAAGGAATTTAAGGGCTAAAAATGGGGATTAGGGCTTGAGTTTAAGAGGCCTTAAAATGAGGATTTGAGGGGACATTTGAACTCTGATATTGGTGTTTTTGATATGCATAGACTCATGGGGAGATAAGGAATCTATTGAGGTAAAAATTATTGAATTCCGAGACATGGGCCCGGAGGTCGGGTTTTGGTAATTTCGGTATTTGTGTCGTATTTTGATTATTTTCGCTTGGACTTCGTTCCCTTAGCATATTTTGACATGAGTGGAGGCCGATTCGAGGGGCAAGGGCGTCGCGAGTTAGATATTTGACCGGTTCGAGGTGAGTAATGATTGTAAATGATGTTATGAGGGTTTGAAACCCCGGATTGCACATCGTAGTGCTATATTGAGGTGAGACACACGCTTGATGACGAACATGGGGTCGTGCACTATTGGGGATTGTGACTTGGTCTATCCCGATTGATGATTTTACCGCGTGTTTGAGTGAAAACTATTTGCTATCATCATTATTTGGGCTGAATGTCATATTTGGGCCTAGTGCAAACTATTTGAACCCTTCGGGGATTTTTATTGATATTTCCTCACTGTTTTGACTTTATACTTGAACTCAGTCATGTTATTTTCCACTGTTTTACTACTCAGCCATGTTTACTCAGTTTTAATACTTAAATGACATTTTAAATGATGTTTGGGCTGAGAAACATCGTTTTACTATTACCCGAGGGCCTTGTGAGGATTTTTGACTGAGTAAGGCCGAGGGCCTATGTTGTGAGGAAACACTAATACTGATTTGAGGCCAAGGGCTTGAGATATGTACGCCACAAGGTGGCTTAATTGATATGAGGCCGATGACCTAGTTTGATGTCACGAGATGGCTTGTTATTGCGTTTGGGCCGTAAGGGGCCCCTCTAGGAGTCTACACACCCCCATTGAGCGCGGGTACCCATTGTGATTTGAGATTGAGCCCAAGGGGATGTTATTGTTCTGAGATGTCGCCCGAGGGGCGGAAGTGGTGATATTGTGCCCGAGGGGCGAACTTCTATTTTACTTTACCTTAATTACCTGTCAGTTACTTGTTTACTTGCTGAAAGAGGATTTTACCTGACTTTCCATTGTTTTACTATGGTTTTACTGCTTCATTATAGAATGTCTTGTGCTTTACGTGTATTCTTACTTTTAGTCATTATTTACATTTGTTACTCACTGAGTTGGAGTACTCATTTTACTCCATGCATCCGTGTGTGCAGATTCAGGCGCAACTAGTTCCGCTCCCGAGTGCTGATTCATCCCAGCTTCAGGCAGATCTTCGAGGAGTATTTAGGTAGCTGTTGGCGTTCGCAGCCTGGAGCTCCTCCCTATCTATTTCCTTTATGTTCTTAGTTCAGTATTTTAAAACTCTGTAGTCACATTTGAGGATTCCGTATTGTTAGATGCTCATGACTTGTGACACCCCGGTTTAGGCTGTGTTGGGTTGTACTTCCGCATTTTTATCAATATTATCTGCTACTTCATATTATTAATCATGTCTTAGACTGTTTTACTGCTGTTTTAACTGTTGGCACTCAGCCCATTTCTATTCCGCCGTATCGTATGGCACCAGCGGAGTTGAAGGAATTGAAAGAACAACTTCAGGAACTCCTTGATAAAGGGTTCATTCGGCCTAGTGTGTCACCTTGATGTGCGCCAGTTCTGTTTGTGAAGAAGAAGGATGAAACAATAAGGATGTGTATTGATTATAGGCAATTGAACAAGGTAACAATTAAGAACAAATATCCTTTGCCTCGTATTGATGATTTATTTTACCAGCTTCAGGGAGTGAGGGTGTTCTCCAAGATTGATCTCTGTTCGGGTTATCACCAGTTAAAGATCAGGGATTCAGATATTCTTAAGACGACTTTCAGTACCCGATATAGTCATTATAAGTTCTTGGTGATGTCTTTTGGGCTGACCAATACCCTAGCAGCATTCATGCATTTGATGAACATCGTGTTCCGGCCTTATCTCGATTCGTTTGTCATAGTTTTCATTGATGATATTCTGGTGTACTCACGTAGTCAGGAGGAGCACGCGGAGCATTTGAGAGTTGTGTTGCAGAGATTGAGGGAGGAGAAGCTTTATGCAAAATTCTCCAAGTCTAATTTTTGGCTCAGTTAAGTGGCTTTCTTGGGGCACGTGGTGTCTAGAGAGGGTATTCAAGTTGATCCGAAGAAGATAGAGGCGGTTCAGAGTTTGACCCAGACCGTCCTCAGCCACGGAGATTCACAGCTTCTTGGTTTGACAGGCTATTATTGCCATTTTGTTCAGGGATTCTCATCTATCGCATCGCCCTTGACCAAGTTGACTCAGAAGGGTGTTTCATTTGTATGGTCGCACGAGTGTGGGGAGAGCTTTCAGAAGCTCAAGACAACTTTGACCATAGCTCCAGTGTTGGATTTGTCATCCGCTTCAGGTTCATATACCGTGTATTGTGATGCTTCGAGAGTTGGGATGGTTGTGTGTTGATGTAGGAGGGTAGAGTTATTGTTTATGCTTCTCTTCAGTTGAAGCCCCATGAGAAGAACTACCCCGTTCATGATTTGGAGTTGGCTGCCATAGTTCATGTGTTGAAGATTTGGAGGCATTACTTGTATGGCGTATCTTGTGAGGTATTCACTGATCATCGCAGTCTTCATCATTTGTTTAAGCAAAAGGATCTTAATTTGAGACAGCGTAGATGGTTGGAGTTACTTAAGTATTATGATATCACTATATTGTACCATTCGGGAAAGGCCAACGTGGTGGCCAATGCTTTGAGTCAAAAGACAGTGAGTATTGGGAGTTTGTCATATATTCCAGTTGGGAGAGATCTCTTGCGGTTGATGTTCAGGCCTTGGCCAATCGGTTTGTGAGGTTGGATATTTCGGAGCCCAGTCGGGTATTGGCGTGTGTGGTCTCTCGGTCTTCTTTATATGATCGCATCAGAGAGCGCCAATATGATGATCCACATTTGCTTGTCCTTAAGGACAAAGTTCAGCATGATAATGCTAGAGATATGACCATTGGTGATGATGGGGTGTTGAGGATGCAAGCCCGGATTTGTGTGCCCAATGTGGATGGATTCGGGATTTGATTCTGGAGGAGGCCCATAGCTCGTGGTATTCCATTCATCCAGGTGTCGTGAATATGTAATGAGGCAGCATTATTAGTGGAGAAGAATGAAGAAAGATATTGTGGGATTTGTAGCTTGGTGTCTCAATTGTCAGTAGGTGAAATATGAGCATCAGAGACCGGGTAGTTTACTTCAGCAGATGGATATTCCCGAGTGGAAGTGGGAGAGGATCACTATGGACTTTGTAGTTGGACTTCCACGGACTATGAAGAAGTTCGATGCTATTTGGGTGATTGTGGATCGGCTGACCAAGTCCGCACACTTCATTCCTGTGTGTACTACCTATTCTTTAAAGCGGTTGGCAGTGATATATATCCGAGAGATTGTTCGCTTGGATGGTGTTCCGGTTTCTATCATTTCGGATAGAGGTACTCAGTTTACATCGTAGTTTTGGAGGTCTGTGCAGCAAGAGTTGGGTACTCAGGTGCAGTTGAGCACAACTTTTCATCCTCAGACGGACGGGAAGTCCGAGTGTACTATTTAGATATTGACGGACATGTTGCGTGCTTGTGTCATTGATTTTGGAGGGTCATGGGATGAGTTTCTACCGCTTGCAGAGTTTTCTTATAACAACAACTACCAGTCGAGTATTCAGATGGCTCCATATGAGGCTTTGTATGGGAGGCGGTGTAGATCTCCAGTTGGTTGGTTCGAGCCCGGTGAGGCTAGGCTATTGGGAACTGATTTGGTACAAGATGCTTTGGAGAAGGTGAAGGTGATTCAGGAGAGGCTTCGTACAACGCATTCGAGGCAAAAGAGTTATGTCGATAGGAAAGTTCGAGATGTGTCCTATATGATTGGCGAGAAGGTTCTATTTAAGGTTTCACCCATGAAGGGTGTTATGAGATTTGGGAAGAAAGGGAAATTGAGTCCTCGGTTCATTGGGCCTTTTGAGGTGCTCCGGAGGACTGGGGAGGTGGCTTATGAGCTTGCTTTGCCACCCAGCTTGTCGAGTGTGCATCTAGTATTTCATGTTTCTATACTCCGAAAGTATATTGGGGATCCACCTCATGTTTTGGATTTCAGCACGGTTCAGTTGGATGATGATTTGACCTACGATGTGGAGCCAGTAGCTATTTTAGGTCGTCAGGTTCAAAAGTTGAGGTCAAAGGATATAGCTTCGATGAAGGTGCAGTGGAGAGGTTGGCCCGTGGAGGACGCTACCTAGGAGACCAAGCGGGAGATGCGGAGCAGATATCCTCACCTGTTTGAGGCTTCAGGTATGTTTCTTGACTAGTTCGAGGATGAACATTTGTTTAAGTTGGGGAGGATGTGACGACCCGGCCAGTCATCTAATGAGTTATGCTCCGTTTCCCCCATTTCTGCTTCTTTATACTTCGTTATCCATGTTTTGTGGTATCGGGTTGGTCGGATCGAGTCCGGAGTGGTTTTGTTAAGGTTTGAGACACTTAGTCTCTTTTAAGAAGGCTTAAGTTGGAAAAGTCAGCCGGATGTTGACTTATGTATTAGAGGGCTCGGATGTGAGTTCTGATGGTTCGGTTAGCTTCGGGAGGTAATTTATGACTTAGGAGTGTGATCAGAATGGGTTTTGGAGGTTCGGAGTAGAATTGGGCTTGAATTGGCGAAATTGATATTTTGGCGACTTCCGGTTGATAGGCGAGATTTTGATATAGGGGTTGGAATGGAATTCCGAGAGTTGCAATAGCTTTGTTGTGTCATTTGGGATATGTGTGTAAAATTTCAGGTCATTCGGACGTGGTTTGGTTTGGTTTTTGCTCAAAAGCGTATTTTTGGAAGATTATAGAAACTTAGGTTTGAATCCGATGTGATTTAGTAGATTTGATGTTGTTTGAGGCGTTTTGATGATTGGAACAAGTTTGAATAAGGTATTGGGTTATGTTTGTGCTTTTGGTTGAGGTCTCGGGGGCCTCAGGGTGAATTCGGATGGTTAACGGGAAGATTTGAGCCTTGAGAAATTGCAGAAAATTTGCCGCTTCTGGTATTTTCTCACATGCGGTTTGGGGACCGTAGGTGTGGCACCGCATATGCGTTGGAATGGCCGCAGAAGCAGACGAGGAGGAATTTGTCAGGGACCGCAGAAACGGTCAGGATAACCGCATCTACGGAGTAGCAGATGCGAAGAGTGAATCGTAGATGCGGAATCTGGTCCTTTAAGTGATTTCCACAGAAGCAGAGGGTAGACCGCAAATGCGGTACCGCAAATGCGGTTAATGTGCCGCAGATGCGATGCGGAGAGTGAATCGTAGATGCGGAATCTGGTCTCTTAAGTTATTTCCACAAAAGCAGAGGGTAGACCGCAAATGCGGTACCGCAGATACGGTTAATGTGCCGCAGATGCGGAAAGGTCTGGGCAGAACTATAAGTTATTTCATTTCGCGAGTTTGAGTTATTCCACCATTTTTAACTTCGGCTTGAGAGCTTTTGGACGATTTGGAAGAGGAATTTCAAGGGAATTTCATTAAGGTAAGGATTTTTGACCTAAAACACATTTCTATGGTAGAATTTCATGGATTAAGGCTGAAATTAAAGGAATTAAAAGACTTAAAAAATGGAGGATTAGGGCTTGAGTTTAAAAGGCCTTAAATTGAGGATTTGAGGGGTTATTTGAACTCCGATTTTGGTATTCTTGATATGCATTGACTCGTGGGGAGATGAGAAATCTATTGATGTGAAAATTACTGATTTTTGAGAAGTGGGCCCAGGGCTCGGATTTTGGTAATTTCGGGATTTGTGCCCTTTGTTGATTGTTTTCGCTTGGGCTTTTTTCCCTTAGCATATGTTGACGTCCTCGTTCTGATTTTGGATAGATTCGATGTGCGTGGAGGCCGATTCGAGGGGCAAAGGCATCGCGAGCTAGAGATTTAGCCGGTTCGAGGTGAGTAATGATTGTAAATGATGTTCTGAGGGTTTAAAACCCCGGATTGCACATCGTAATGCTATATTGAGGTGAGGCATACGCTTGATGACGAGTGTGGGGTCGTGCACTATTGGGGATTGTGACTTGGTCCGTCCCGATTGATGATTTTACCGCGTATTTGACTGAAACTTATTTACTATCCTTATGATTTGGGTTGATCGCCATATTTAGGCTTCGTGCCAACTATTTGAACCCTTCGGGGATTTTTATTGCTATTTCCTCACTGTTTTGACTTATTACTTGAACTCAGTCATGTTATCTTCCACTGTGTTACTACTTAGCCATTTTTACTTAGTTTTGAGACTTAAATTATATTTTAAATGATATTTTGGGCTGAGAAATACTGTTTTACTATTGCTCGTGGGGCTTGTGATGATTTTCGGACTGAGTAAGGCCGAGGGGCCTAGTTGTGAGGATACACTGATACTAATATGAGGTCACGGGCCTGAGATACATATATACGCCACCAGGTGGCTTGATTGATATGAGGCCGAGAGCCTAGATTTGATTCCACGAGATGGCTTGTTATTGCGCTTGGGCCGTAAGGGGCCCCTCCCGGAGTCTGTACACCTCCAGTGAGTGCGGGATGTGAGATTGAGCCCGAGGGGCTGGTATTGTTCTATGTGATTGCCCGAGGGGCTGGTACTGTTCTGAGATGTTGCTCGAGGGGCGGATTTATTGATACTGTGCCCAAGGGGCAAACTTCTATTTGTTTACTTTACCTTAATTACCTGTCAATTACTTGTTTACTAGTTGAAAGAGGATTTTACTTGACTTTTCATTGTCTTACTGCTTTTAAATGGTTTTACTGCTTCATTATAGAATGTCTTGTGCCTTACGTATTTTCTTACTCTCAGTCTTTATTTACATTTGTTACTCACTGAGTTGGAGTACTCACTTTACTCCCTGCACCCTGTATGCAGATTCAAGCGTAGTTGGTCCCGCTCCCGAGTGCTGATTCATTCCAGCTTCAAGCGGATCTTCGAGGAGTTTTTAGGTTGCTGTTGACAATCGCAGCCCGGAGCTCCTCCCTATCTATTTCCTTATGTTCTTAGTTTAGTATTTAAAACTCTGTAGTTACATTTGAGGATTTGGTATGGTTAGATGCTCGTGACTTGTGATACCCTGGTTAGGGCTGTGTTGGGTTGTACTTCCGCACTTTATTGGCATTATTCGCTACTTGGTATTGCTATATCATGTTTTAGACTGTTTTTATGTTATTTAACTGTTTAAAAAGATGAATTGGGTTTAAGTGGTTGGCCTTGTCTTCACGAGAGGCGTCATCACGACCGAGTTCGGATTTAGGGTCGTGACATATAATCTACGTACACAAAGGTCACTTTGCATACATGGATTTCACATTCGCAAAAGTAGAACAAGACAAAAGCTACTCATCTTTTCCTATAAATAGCAAGCTCTCTTTGTATAAGGATATCCAATCTTTGTAAGACAAGAACTAGTATTGATCTTCTTTCTTTGTAGTAAAAATATTTCCTTAGTCTTTTAAATATTTCTAGTATTCTAAATATCTTTTTTTAGCTTTTCTTACTCCATAATGGAGTAATTTCATTTTGTTGGGATAGTTGATGAAGCTTGATATATTTTATAATATTATCTTAGTTTTTATATATTCTTGGCTTGAAACTTTTTATTTACATTTCATACTGTGCTGAAATGATGGTTTTTAATTACTCTATCATCACATGTATATATTTTATCTCTAAGTTATTCATATATTAATTTTGTAATTCTCGTGGAGCAAAATTAATATATAATAACTGATGAATAAAATAGTAGTGTGAAAGTAATTTTTCAGTAAACTATTATTTCAAGTCAGTAATCTTGCTTGCCTTAGTTTTAATTTTCACGAAGGAATTGTTATAGGCCAGATTATTGATCCTTGGTAAAAATATTCTCACGAAGTTTTTAATTTCTTTTAGCACAATTCAAGCAAGAAAAATATTTCGGTTTAAACGTCACTAGTCTTAAATTGATTAATTAACATAATTCTCACGGAGTGTTATTAATTGATTATTTCTTAGTGAGCAAAATATAATTGTATTAGAAATAAGTAATTATTCTTTAGAGAAATAAATGTAGAAATTGAGATTTTATTATAGTAATATTATCAAGTGAATTCAATGATTCTCAACTCCTTTTTAAATTATAAATCTTCCAAAAATATTTTTTTTGTTTAAATATATAACAAGTTTTAAACCTCACTCACTTTTCATCAATTTGATTCTGTCAAATAGTAGTTAAAATATTACAAATTTGTAGCATAGATTATCCAGTCTCTGTGGGACGATATCTTAAACTATATTAGAATTTGACAGAGTACGAGCAGAAAATTCCAATACACATTGGACTCGTCAAATATTTTGCGCCGTTGCCGGGGATTGACATACATCTACTTCAGATTAAATATTTTGTTACTAATTTGAGAATTTTATTATTATTATTATTATTTTTACTACTATTATTATTTCTGTAAGTATTTTCACTATCTACAATTAAGTACTTCCTACTACTTCTATCGTTAGTTTTCCTTTAGAATACTTAGTATAATATTACTAGTACTTTTATCTACACATACTATTCTAACTTAATCTTTAATTACTATTATTTACTAGTACCAACTTTACTTATACTTAATATATATTATCGTACTTTTTTTCTATCTATTTTTGTTATCTTTAAAAATTTCTTTATTTACTTTATTAACTACTAGTACTGCTTCAGAAACTATTGTTATTGTTTTTTTTTCTTTAAAATTGTAAGTAGTTTATGACCCGCTCTTTTACAAAAATGTTGGCTAGTTACGATCCAGAAATTGAAAAATCTCTTCGATTGTGCAGGAAAATACAAACATCATTTTCTCAAAGCATAGCTCGTGAAAGAATGGAGAATCAAGGAGTAGAAGACATTCAACCACCAGTGATGTGGAGGATCAGTTTGATGAAGTAGCACCAAGGCCAGCAAACAAAATTCTAAGGGAATATGCTAGACCGGACCGCTTCAACTGTGAATCTAGTGTCAGAAAACCTCCAGTGGAAGCCAACAACTTTGAAATTAGGACTGGCATGATTCAAACAATTCAATAGTCTTGCATCTTCACTGGAGACACAAGTGAAGATCCGCACAGTCATTTAATTGACTTTATGGAACTTGTTGAAACAACTACGTATAATGGAGTACCTCCTGAAGCTATCAAGTTAAGGCTATTTCCTTTTTTCTTTAAAAGGAGATGCCAAGACTTGGTTGCAAAGTTTGCCACAAGGTTCCATTACCACATGGGACCAAATAACTCAGAAATTTTTAGACAAATATTTTTCCCTTGCTAAAAGTTAAGACAAGACATCTCTAATTTCTTGCAGACTGACACTGAGTCAGTTTATCAAGCTTGGGAAAGATTAAAAAAAATGTAAAGAAAATGTCCACACCATGACATTCCTGAACACACGCAACTGTATATTTTTTATCACGGATTAAAACCCTCTACTAGAAATGTGATTGATGCAGCTGCAGGAGGTTCTGTAATGGGAAAGACCACGGAGGAAACATTGCAATTGTTGAACGAGATTTTTGAGAATGCCATCCAATGGCCATCTGAACGTGTAATTATCAAGAAGGCTGCTACGGTAAATCAGGTTGATGCTTTAAATACACTAACACAATAAATTATTTCTTTGGCACAAAAGTTTGAATCTTTTCAGGTGAATACACAACAAAGCCAATCTGAGACTTGTGACATGTGTGGAGGAAACCATCTGAACCATAAATGTCAAGCAAACAATCATAATGATGAATAGATCCATTTTGTCGGTTATAAACCGTACTCTTTTGGGAGTCCAATGGCACAAAAGCATCCAGAATTTTAATGGAGCAATCCAAATGGTGCAGAGAACTCTCAAAGCTTCCAGAAGCAACAAGTACAAGGTCCGTCGGGATACCAGAATCAGAACCGTGGGAAACCAAACTATAGACATTATCAACAAGCAGGGCCATATCAGCAAAGGCCTCAACAAGCTCATTCAAGTCTTGAAGACCTTTTGTATAAGTACATTAAGGTAACTGATGAAAACATGGAAAGCCAGGGTTCAGCCCTAAAATTTTTGGAAATGCAATTAAGTCAACTGACAACTCTTGTGTCAGAAAAGATTCAACGTCCCTTGCCAAGCAATACAGAGAAAAATCCAAAGGAGCACCTTAAGGCCATCGCCTTACGATCAGGTAAGGAGCTTAATGAACCATATGCAGACCAGTCAGAACAACAGGTAAACAAGGGTAAGAATGTTGAAATACCCTCTAAATTATCTGAAGATAAAGAAGTCAAGAAAAAAGAAGAAAAGAATATTGAAAAATTGACTCCTTTCCCTGTGACAATCACTTTTCCACAAAAACTGAAAAGAGAAAATCTTGATAATCAATTTTCAAAGTTTTTAGAGATTTTAGAACAAATTCGCATTAATATTCCTTTCACTGATACTTTGTTGCAAATGCCTTCTTATGCCAAATTCCTAAAAGAAATTTTGTCAAGTAAAAGGAAATTGGAAGAAGTTTCTGTGGTGATGCTTACTGAAAAATGCAACGGTATACTTCAAAATAAGCTACCATAAAAATTTGGTGATCTAGGTAGTTTTACAATTCCATGCACTTTGGGAGGTATATATTTTGAAAAAGCACTTTATGATTCTGGAGCTCTAATTAACTTGATGCCATTTTCTATCTTTAGAAAATTAAATCTTGGTGAAATGAAAGACATATGTGTTTCTCTTCAGCTTGCAGATCAAAGTACTAAGAAACCTAAGGGAATAATTGAAAATGTGTTCATAAGAGTAGATAAGTTTATTTTCCCTATAGATTTTATAGTACTTGAAATGAAGGAATGTCCTGATGAACCAACTATTTTGGGTAGACCATTTCTTGCCACAGGTAGAGCAATCATAGATGTCCATCAAGGACAACTGATTTTGAGAGTTGATGAAGAAAGAGTCATTTTTATAAGCAAAAGATATTAAGATTTTCAGGAGATGAGACATCATCTTCATGTTTTTCGATTGACATGCTTAATTATCTTACAGATGAATTCAAAGATGAGCAATTGATTCCAGACTCAATGGAAAGATGTTTGGCCAAATCTAGCACCATACAAGATGATGATCCTATCATCAGAAGAAAAGCCAAAATACTAGAAAAAGATTCTGAAGAGGAGGAGATGCAACTAGAACAAGTTCAACCAAAAATTGAACTCAAAGTTCTCCTATCTCATTTAAAATATGTTTATCTTGTGGAAGAATTATTTTCAGTAATTATTTCATCTTCTCTTACTGCAGGACAAGAAGAAAAACTGATTGAAGTATTGAAAGTACACAAAGGAGCCTTGGGATGGACTATAGAAGATATCAAAGGGATTAATCCAGCTGTTTGTACGCACAAAATTCTCATGGAGGATAACTACAAGCCAATAGTCCAGCCCCAAAGGAGATTGAATCTAGCAATGCAGGAAGTAGTAAAAAAGGAGATCGTAAAGCTTTTGGTGGCAGATAATTCATTAGAAGATGTGTGCCTGAAGAAGAGATGAACAAAATTTTATATCACTGTCATGATGGAGCAATTGGAGGTCATTATGCAGCAAATCGAACAGCTTTTAAAGTTTTGGAAGCTGAATTTTTCTGGACGACTCTCTTTAAAGATGGCCGAGCATATGTTGCACAAGGTGACAGGTGCCAGAGAAAAGGTAACATCACTAAGAGAGATGAAATACTATTACAATCAATACAGGTATGTGAAATATTTGATGTTTGGGGAATAGATTTCATGGGTCCTTTTCCTTCCTCTCATTCTTTTGAATATATCCTTGTGGCTGTGGATTATGTGTCAAGATGGGTTGAATCCATCCCTACAAGGAAAAATGATGCTCGAACTGTGTGCAATTTTCTCAAAAAAAAAATATTTTTACCAGATTTGGCACACCACGAGTCATCATTAGTGACCAATGGACTCATTTTATGAATAGACAATTTTCTGCATTACTGACAAAATATGGTGTGACTCATAAAATAGGAACACCATATCATGCTCAAACTCAAGGACAAGTTGAAGTTTCTAACCGTGAGTTAAAAAGAATTCTTGAAAAAATGGTTGGAATCTCAAGAAAAGTCTGGGCTTTAAAGTTAGATGATGCATTATGGACATACAGAACGGCGTTCAAAATGCCAATTGGAACATCTCCATATAGATTAGTCTTTGGGAAAGCTTGTCATTTGCCAGTTGAATTAGAACACAAAGCTTTTTGGGTACTAAAAGCATTAAACTTTGAATTAGCCTCTGCTGGTAAAAATAAATTTTTTCAGGTTAATGAGTTGGAAGAAATGAGGTTGGAAGCCTATGAAAATGCAAAACTTTTTAAAGAAAAAACAAAAAAATGGCATGACAATTTGATCTGACAAAAAAGTTTTAAAATTGGAGATCAAGTGCCTCTTTACAATAGTCGACTCAGGCTATTCCCAGAAAAATTAAAATCAAGGTGGACAGGTCCTTACAATGTAACAAATGTTACTCCATATGGAGCAATTGAAATCCAACAGAAGAATGGAGGTGGCAAGTTTACGGTAAATGGTCAAAGACTAAAATTGTAATTTGGAGGACATTTTGAGCAACATTCATCGGTCACTTTGATAGACTGATGAATTTTACAGGTAATTAGTCGAGCTGACGACGTTAAACTCAGAGCTATAGTAACATACCCATAGTCATTGAGGGTGAAGGAAGGGAGCCTTATAAGTCCAACATAGGTTTGATAATTAAATGCTTAACCAATTAATCTATTCAATATCCAGGTTACTATACAACCAGGGCATCTCATGAAGGCATCTACAAAAACAGAGTCACCTACACAAGAGCAACTCCATGGTGATCGGTGTGCCTAAGTAACTAGTTGGTTAACCATTTAATGTTTCAAAGTCGAATGCTGGCTTAGGTAATTTTTGGTTTATATTTAAACCAAGAATAAATGACTGATAAGGTCTTAATTAATCAGTCTATTACACATAGAACATGTGTAGCCACAGTTTCTTTCAAGCTTTCTTCTGTGATTGTAAATTTGAAAGCCAAAAAGATTTTTTATTTTATTTTATATACATTAGTATTAATTTTTTTCCCTTAAATTAAAACTTATATATGTATATCTCTTATCGCGTGTTTTATCCAAGAGGATGAAATAGTTCACGTGTGGAGGGGGTATATTCTAATGCATTTATAGTATATATATATATATATATATATTTATATAAAGTTCTATTTTCTTTATATCTTTATATATAATTATTTTTCTCTCCTCTATCCTATTTGTAGGGTTTTAATTAACAAAATAAATTCTTTACTATATGTCCAATGATTAATTCTTTTCATCTTCACCATGTAAATTTCATATCTATGATTTTGATTTTGTGAAGGCAGGAGCAAGCATCTTTATCTCCGGAAATCATTGGAATTGAGAACAATTATGATCGCAAAACAAGTAAAATCAATAAACTTGGCTAGAACTTGCTCTAAATGTTTCTCAAGACGAAATAATAGGTGACACTGATTTTTGAAAAATGAAATTAGACTTTCTTTGATTTACCATTTTCTAGCTTTCTTATTTTCTAATCAAATACATATAAATATTCCATTAGAACCCTTCTTTGAGCCTTTATCCCATTTTTTTTCAACACCTTGATCTCTTATAGAGAAGAAGAAAAAGAAAAAAAGAGTAATTATATATATACATATATAGTCATGAGATCGTCCAGCTAAAAATAAGCAGAGATTGGTGTATATATTTCAAAAAAAAGGATGGAAGAAAAAAAATTGTGAATATAAGATATTTGAGATTACAAAAAAAAAGACAAAACCAAAAAAAAAGTGTTATCAAAGGGAGGAAATGTCGAACACCAAGAAATGTTTGCTCCAAGCTGGGGAAAAGAAGTCACTCTAAAAATATCCTTATCCTACCAGTCTGAAGCCTAACATTACAAGCGAAGAAAAGTCCTAGAAAGATTCTAATAATCAGTGTTTAACCTATATTAGTGGAGAAAAACATAAGGAGCAAGCCTATGGACAAGAGTATGATATTAACTGAATAAGTGATCATAAATCTATCAATTCTGAAAGATTCAAGGGAAGAAGATTGCAAGTTCTTGTTGATCAAAGCAGAATTCAGAAGGTCACATTCGCATACATGGAACCTACATTTGCAAGTCTAAGTCATGAAGTCAAGAATGAAAGTAAAAGAGTCATTCATGGAATCTATATTTGCAAAGGTCACATTCGCACACATGAAACCTACATATGCAAGACTAACTCATGAAGTCAAGAGTGAAACACAAGTTCCATATTTGCATATATTAAATCTACCTACACAAAAGTCACTTTGCATATGTTACGACCCATTTCCATAATAGGACATGATGGCGCCCAACACCATTGCCGAGCAAGCCAACGTAGAAAATACTAAATAACTTCTCATTTTCTATTACCCAAAATAGTTGCAATGATTCCTTAAGTTGAAACAAAAATCAGAAATGATCAGTAAAGCAAAAATAATCATACAATCCCAAAATAATAGTCTACTAATGTGTGTGTCAAGACCTAGTGTCACAAGTTATGGGAAACTAGTAGAATATACAAAAGAATCACGCTATCTGAAACAGAATAGACAGCAAACATACATAAGAGAGACTCCTTCAGGCTGATGAACGACATGGGAAGGGAAGCAACTCACCGTAGAAGTCTCGAAATCCCCTCAGGGATGCGTACCAGACTGATAGCCAGAGGCACCTGCCTTAGATCCTATACAATTAAGTACAGAAATGTAGTATGAGTACATAAACAATATGTACCCAGTAAGTATCCCGTCTAATATCGAAGAAGTAGAGACGAGAGGTCGACTTGATACTTACTAGGGTCAAATAATATGAGAAAGAATTTATACTAAGAATGGGTAGCACAATTAATTAACATTTTAAGGCAAGGAATAACAGTTCTTTTTCCAGATAATTTCGTGGGTATCCATTTACGTTTCAAGGCCTATACGAAGCTCACTCCACAAAAAAATACTAAGTAAATCATGCACAAGTAACACCGAGGGACGTACGGCCCGATCCAACATAAAAGTAAATTGTGCACTGCCGAGGGTCGAACGACATGAACCATAGATGCATCTATTACCCCGCTCACGAATCACACGAGCAACGTGGTCAAAATATAAATAGACTCAATAACAAGCAGACAATAGTGTATAAACCTCACATCTTAAGAGCATGAACGATCGTGACCAACTCTAGATCGTGCACAAGATAATTCTTCTCATGAACCTTCAGCTGGCGCGAAACATAAGCAATAACTCGCCCCTCCTGTATCAATACACACCCCAATCTAACGTGCGAAGCGTCGCAATATACCGTATACATCCCTGAACTAGAAGGTAACACAAGAACTGGTGCTGTAGTCAAGGCTGTCTTAAGCTTCTGAAAGCTCACCTCACAATCATCGGACCAATAGAAAAGGGCACCCTTCTGGGTCAATCTATTCACTGGTGATACAATAGATGAAAAGCCCTGCACGAATCATCTGTAATAACCTACTAACCCCAGGAAACTCCTGATCTCGGTCACTGAGGTAGGGCATGGCCAACTCTGAACTGCCTCAATCTTCTTGGGATCCACCTTAATACCCTCTCCTGACACAATATGCCCCAAGAATGACACTGACTCCAGCCAAAACTCACACTTGGAGAACTTAGCATATAGCTTCTACTCTCGCAAGGTCTGAAACACTACTCTCAAATGCTGCTCATGCTCCCCCAGGATACGGGAGTATATCAAGATGTCATCAATGAAAACGATGACAAATGAATCAATATAAGGCCTAAACACCCTATTCATCAAGTCCATAAATGTTGCTGGGGCATTAGTCAACCCAAAGGACATCACCAAAAACTCATAATGGTCATATTTAGTCTGGAATGCAGTCTTCGGGACATCCGAGTCCCGAATCTTCAGTTGATGGTACCCGGACCTCAAGTCGATCTTAGAGAACATCCTAGCACCCTGCAACTGGTCAAACAAATCATTGATACGAGGCAACAAATACTTATTCTTGATGGTGACTTTGTTCAACTGGCGGTAATCAATGCGCATCCATATAGTCCCATCCTTCTTCTTCTTCACAAATAACACTGGTGTACCCCAAGGTGATACACTGGGTCTAACAAATCCCTTTGCTAACAACTCCTAAAGCTGCTCCTTCAACTCCTTAGGATCCATGTGGTACAGTGGAATAGATATAGGCTGGGTGCCTGGAGCCAATTCAATACAAAAATCAATATTACGATCCGGTGGCATGCCAGAAAGATCAGAAGGAGACACATCGGCAAACCCTCGAACCACTAGAACTGAATCAATCATTGGAGACTCTGCGGTGGTGTCCCGAACATAATCTAGATAATCCAAACACCCCTTCTCGACCATATGTCGAGCCTTCTGGAAAGAAATAACCCGACTAGATGTATCGACTATGGAACCCTTCCACTCTAACCTCGATAACCCTGTCATCGCTAATGAAACAGTCTTGGCATGGAAATCTAGGACAACATGATATGGAGACAACCAATCCATGCCCAGAATGACCTCAAAGTCGATCATGTCAAGCAACAAGAGATCCACTCTAATCTCAAAACCATAGAATGTGACCACACAAGACCGATAGATCCGATCCACAACCACAGAAGTACCCACAAGAGTAGACATATGAATAGGAGTGCCCAAAGGCTCAGGGGAAATAACCAGGAAACGAGCAAACAAAGATGATACATATGAATAAGTCGGCCCTGGATCAAATAAAACCGAAGTATTTCTACTATCGACGGAAATAATACATATGATGACGGCATCTGAGGCCAATGCATCTGGCCTGGCCGGAAGGGCGTAGAATCTGGCTGGAGCACTGGCTAGCTAGCCTCCACCTGACTGAGCAATAGCTAGCTGACCTCTTCTTGCCTAGCCTCCACCTCTAGGACGGCCCCTACCAGTCTCCCCTCCACCTTTAGGTGGCGGGGCAGCCGGTGCTGAAATTATAGGGTGCTGACCCTACTGCACTACCTTGCCCCAAAGTTTGGGGCAGGTCCTCTTCATGTGACCCGGATCTCCACACTCGTAGCACACTCTCGGTACCATAGCATGCTGCCCTGAAGTCTGAGCCTGCTGACCGGAATACCCACTAAAGGAACCCTGGATGGCTGGTGGGCGATATGAACTCTCTAGCAAGTGAGCACTGAAAGAATCCTGATGACCAGAATACCCATTGGAGTAACCCTGAATAACTGGTGGGCGATATGAACTCTCCGACATCGCACTAAAATAAGGTCTCACTGGAGCACCTCAGGGATAGGGTGGTGGTGCTGAATACGGGGGTCTGCTGGGCTGATCCCTCCCAAAGTGACCTCTACTCCTAGCTGGGGTGCCTATGAACTCTCCCGAAAACCGGGCCCTCATGTCCTGCTAAATCTGCTCTCTACCCTTCTGGCGATACCCCTCAATCCTGCGAGCAATCTCTACCACTAGTTGATACTCAGTACCCATCTCCACCTCTCAGGTCATGCTAGCTCGATTATCGGGGTGCAACCCCGTAATAAATCTTTGCACCCTCTCTGCATCTGTGGGATGTATCATGAGTACATGGCGAGACAACTCAGAGAACCTCGCCTCATAATCGGTCACAGACATCTGACCCTGCTCAAGATGCTCAAATTGATACCGAAGCTCTTCCCTCTCCGAGGGTGGAATATACCTATCCAAGGACAACTGGGTGAACTATCCCCAGGTGAGGGGAGGAGAATCTGCTGGCCTGCCAAGAACATAGGACTACCACCATCTGTAGGCCCTGACTTTCAACTGAAAAGTAGTGAAGTCAACTCCATGCGACTCCAATATCCTCATGTTGTGCAGTCTGTCCCGGCACCTATAAATGAAATCCTGGTCATCCTCATGATGCTCACCCCCGAAGATAGGAGGGGGAAGTCTAGTCCATTTATCCAATAACTTCTGCGGGTCACCGTCCGCAGCTGGTCTGAGTTAGGGCACCACTGCAGTAACTGGCTGGGCCCCATCTGCAGGTAGTGCACCTAGAGTCTAGTACACTACAACTGCATATCCAGGAGCCTGATTAGTAGGGGTCTGTGCTCCCACTCCTGCCTGTGATATAGCTGGATCTGCTAGAAATAAACCAGCCTGAGTCATAGAATCCATGAACCACAATATACGGCCCATGACCTCCTGGAATCCTGGTGCTGTCATAAAGTACGCCTAGGTAGGCTCAGCTGCGGGCACCTTGCCCTGCTCCTCGATGATAGGATCTCCCACGGGATCTGCTAGTGGTACTACTGGGATAACTTTGGGATGCCCTCGTCCCCTACCTTAGGCCGGTGCCCTCCCCCGGCACTACCTCGGCCCCTAGTAACGGGGGGAGTAGCTCCGCCCGGGTCTGGAACATCAGCTGTGCGTGTCCTAGCCATCTGTGATAGAATAAAAGAGGGAAGTTTAGCATACCAACAACTGCACGATAGGAAATGAATAAAGAGTAGTTTTTCCTAACACCCTATAGCCTCTCGAAGATAAATACAGACGTCACCGTACCGATCCGCAAGACTCTATTAGGTTTGTCCATGACTTGTGAGACCTACGTGAACCTAATGCTCTGATACCATGTTATCACGACCCATTCTATAATAGGTCATGATGGCGCCCAACACCATTCGGGCAAGCCAACGCGGAAAATACTAAATAAGTTCTCATTTTCTATTACCCAAAATAGTTGCAATGATTCCTTAAGTTGAAATAAAAATCAAAAATGATCAGTAAATCCAAAAATAATCATACAATCTCAAAATAATAGTCTACTAATGTGTGTGCCAAGAGCTGGTGTCACAAGTTGTGGGCAACTAGTAGAATATACAAAAGAATCACACTATTCTACTGTCCAAAATAGAATAGACAACAAAAATACATAAGAGAGACTCCTTCAGGCTGCTGAACGGCATGGGAAGGGAAGCAGCTCACCATAGAAGTCTCAAAATCCGCTCAGGGATGCGCACCAGACTGATATCTAGAGACACCTACCTTAGATCCTGTACAATTAAGTACAGAAATGTAGTATGAGTACATAAATAATATGTACCCAGTAAGTATCCCGTCTAATCTCGAAGAAGTAGAGACGAGATGTCGACTTGATATGTACTAGGGTCAAATAATATGAGAAAGAATTTATACTAAGCATGAATAGCACAATTAATTAACATTTTATGGTAAGGAATAACAGTTCTTTTTCCAGATAATATTGTGGGTATCCATTTACATTTCAAGGCATATACGAAGCTAAGTCCACAGAAAAATACTAAGTAAAGCATGCGCTAGTAACAGCGAGGGACGTACGGCCCGATCCAACATAAAAGTAAATTGTGCACTTCCGAGGGTCGAACGGCATGAACCATAGATGCATCTATTACCCCGCTCGCAAATCACACGTGCAACGCGATCAAAATATAAATAGACTCAATAACAAGCAGACAATAGTGTATATCCGAGAAGCAGTTATTCCAGAAATATTCAATTAAAGGTCAAGGAAGATAAGGTTCATCTTACTAGTCTCATTACCTTGATCAACATGATTTATACGAATCTGAATTAAACATCAAGTTACAAGAATATCACATAGAGCATGCTTTTGGATCCTAGACTATCCGGACTTAACATAATAGTAGATACGCACGGACTCTTGTCACCTAGTGCGTACGTAGCCCCCGCATATAGTAGCAGTTAATTCAATTATTACACCTATGGGGACAATACCGCATCTATGAAAATGGGCCAAGCGGGTTGGGACCACTTCCGCGGCTTAGGAGCCGCTTCTGCAGTTCCTAGCCTGGCCTGCCTTGGCCGCATCTGTGATAGGAGGACCACTTCTGCGGTCTCGCACTTGTGGTCAACCAACCATAAGTTTGATTATGACAGAAGCAGATGCTTCGGTACTTCTCAAAAAATTCTAATTTCACTCGAGCCTCGTCCGATTAACGCTCGGGGCTCCCGGGCCCCCGGGCCCCGCCCGAACATACAGACAAGTCTAAAATCATGAAATGGACCTACTCGAACCTTCAGAACGCCCGAAACAACGTTAAATCTAAGAATAACCCCTTAAAACCAATTGAATCAAACTTATGAACTTCAAGTTCTTAATTTCCCTCTAACAAGCCGAAATGCCCTTAGTTATATTGGACATGTATCGGGCTCCGAAACCAACATACGAGCATGATACCCATGAGATCAATCATTAATTAGTTTCTTTAAATCTTTAAAACTTCATATTAACAATTTCTAATAAAAATTCATTACTCGGGCTAGGGACCTCGGAATTTGATTTCGGGCATACGTCCAGGTCCCATATTTTCCTACGGACCCTCTGAGACCGTCAAATCACGAATCCGGATCCGTTTGCTCAAAATGTTGACCAAAGTACAACTTAACCTTTTAAGAAAATCATAAGGAATCAAATGAGCATATTTCACTCCAAACTCTTCCAAATCCCGAACCAACCATCCCCGCAAGTCGTAAATTAGTTAAAGCAAGCGCGAGAAGTTTTATTTAAGGGAACGGGGTTTTAAAAGGTCAAACGACTAGTCGGGTCATTACATCATATATGGAAGCTACATTTGCAAGACTAACTTGTCACGACCCAAAATTCATCAAAGGCCGTGATGGTGTCGGACACCTCGATCAGGCAAGCCAACATTGAGTAATTAATTAAACTCTAATTTTGATATTTTAGGAATCATAATTTCCTTTAATTTAACTAGTAAAAGGTAATCATCACTGAATAAATAAAATGTTTAAAACTTTTAATATTAAATATCCCATAATCATCCCAGAATCCGGTGTCACAAGTGCATGAGCAAACACTAGGAAATCAAATGAAGTACAATAACTGTTTGGGACACAGATTTGGACAGGAAGTAAATACAATACACTGAAAGAGACTATGATGGTTCGGGTCGCCTCGAGAGATGCAGCTCGCCTAAGTCTCTGTATCATCCATGCTACTACACCTATTAGGCGGTTAGAGGTACATGTTCCTGTGCAACAAGAATACACAACAAGTGTAGCATGAGTACAAAAATAACGTGTACTCAGTAAGTATCCCGTCTAATCTCGAAGAAGTAGAGACGAGAGGTCGACTTCGACACTTACTAGTGGTCCAATGATAACATACCAATAATTTAATAAATCGAGGATTTTCATAAAAATGACGGCTGTAGACATGTGATTTTTGACCCTCCCCAAGATTTTTTATATTTTAGCATGTAAATATTTAGTTTAGGCCTAATATCGCTATTTCAACTAGTTTTAACTATTTTATTTTATTTTATAACAAAAATAAAAATTACAAAAATATTTTACCTAGTTACTTTTAATTCATGTACCTTTCATAATTTTAAAAAAATATATACAAAGATAGTACCTTATTTTCATCTTTATATAATCTTGAAAATACAAAAAAAATGTAGTTTCATGTTTTAATATAGTTTGTTTAATTAATTAGGATTAGTTTTTGTATTGTATAGTCTTTTTATCTTATATTAAAGGGAGTCAATTAAGGTGCTGGACTACAATTTTAGGAGTCTTTGATCCCAATTTTTGGCCCGATTAGGATTAGCCCATTAAACCCAATACCCAATACCCATTAAGCTAACCCTAGGGACCCTTCTAGACTCTTCTTTTTGAACAAAAATAAAAGAAAAACCTAGATCCTAGACTCTTAGGGAGATCAACCGAATACACAAGGAAACCTAGCTAGATTCCTCCCATGGAAGAGACCTCAGCCGCACACCCTCAAAAATCGGTGGCACCACACAACACACACATATAAATAAAGGGAACAACTTCGGCCACTGATCTAATTCTATCCTATGGCCACGAGTTATTCTCATGCACAACACTAGAGACCAAATTAGGAATTCCTGGTAGCTTTTCATTTCAATCGCATCAATCTTCCATTTTAGAACAAAATTTTGATAGCTTCTACATCCATACGTCTGTGGGCCAGAATGACTTCGCCGTTTCGTGCAAATTTTTTTGCTTCATGTGATAATTTCCATGACTCCTTTCTGTTGCTCGCCTTCATCTCCATCCCATAATCAGTCAAAATAGCCACTAAAATTTCCTCAAAACAGTCACCAAAAATCGGTAAAAGCTGGTTCTTTCAGCTGAAGTTAGAGGGAGTTCGAGAGGCGAGTTTAAAGCTCTATCGAGGTTTCCTCTGTGGGTCCCGATTGCGATTCAGTTTTGTGCAAAAGCTTAGAAGATCTCTGCTCATTTTGTATTGAAGAAATTCTCAGCTAGTGAAGGTTCACTCTTTTTCCTATTATGTTCAATAATATTTTATATTTTATGTTTTAGTCCTTTCCCCTCCATATCTTATTGTAGTTGTTTGTTCTTTTGTAATTTTAGGCTAAGTTTACTGAGTGTTTGTGCATGTTTAAATTTTTTACTTATTATCATATTATGTTTGATTTTATTGCTAAACAAAATAATTTGAGGACAAATAGTGTAAGTTCGAAAATTGCAAAATTAAGTTTTTATCTTTGGCAGTACTTCTCTTATCTAGTCTGATGGATTCACATGTTAATGGGTTGTGAAGGATATGCCAATTTGAACATTAAATGGGCTGTAATTTTAGCTGGATTAGAGGTGTGGACCGGTTTCTTAGGTTACATGCCAAAGTTCCTCCAAAATATACTACTAAGTACACATAGCTAGCCCATTTTTATGGAGTAGTAGATTATACAAGTCCCTCAAAGAACTTTCCATACTTCTCATGGCCCTCATAAATTAGGTTAAGAGCTAAGACTTGTAGTTGCTATAGTTAAATACATTTCCTTTAAAAAGAAAAAAGGGTTGAGGTGTGCCATCCATAAATTAGATTATCCATGGCCCTCACAAATATTGTAACTTAGATACTAAAAATGAATTTTCGTAGTTGCTTTAGGTGCGCTATATTAAATTATCATGGCTACGGTACGGCTCCCGTGACGTAGTTGTGATCACTAAAATCCGGGTGTACATTTCATGTGACCCGATTTCAATTTCCAACAATGTTAAATAAAACGTGTCGCGAACCGCGGGTGCATTTCATGTAGTGTGGTTTAAGATGTGTTTTAAATAATATTGAATTTTCCTAAAAATAGTAAAAATGGTTAAAAAGCTGTAAAAATGCACAATAGGTTTAAAACATGTAGTAAATCAGATAATAGGCCAATTATTAATAGTTTAAGCGACCATGCTCGAACCACGAAATCCCGGAATGCCTAACACCTTCTCCTGGATTAACAGAATTCTCCTTATTTAGAATTTTTGGTTTCGTAGACTTTTAAATAAAGTCGATTTTCCTTGATTTGAGATTTAAAAATAAACCGATGACTTGGGACACCAAATAAACTATCCCAAGTGGCGACTCTGAAAAATAAATAAAATAATCTCATTTCGAATAATGTCACTTTAATTGGAAAAACTCCCCTATACCCTTCCCGGGGTAGTAAAAAGGAAGTGTGACAGTTCTGGCGACTCTGCTGGGGACAAGAACCCAGAATCTCTGGTTCAGGGTTTAGAATTCGAGCTTAGAATAACTGTTATAGTTGGCTTTTATTTTATTATCTGGTTTTTATATGTTTGAGCCTAATGTGATAATTGCTGCTTTTACCGTTTTGATATTGTTTGGACTGTATATAAATTGTTACGAAACCCTCCTCTCTTTGAGTCTTCTAAATCATCTGGGAAGGGTGCACTTCGTGTATCTTCTCTTCTATTAGAGTCATATCCCAATTTTAGAACGAGGTTCGGACAAGTTGCAAAGCCGGTGAAGCTTCTATATTCCCGGTATGCTGCCCCCTCCCCCCGACTCGAGTTGTCTGCTCGGGTAAGCTAGGTCTAGAACAAATAAACTCAGGTTTTCAAACCTAGTATAACATAGCCTCATGTCGGATCCCTAGTAGGAACACTTGTTTGCATCACGTGCATTTGACTTTGGGGACTCAACACATGGGTTGAGTCCGTCTAGGACAAGTGTACCAAAAAATAAAAGATCATCCTGGTGCATCCTATGTGCTACATGTTGCATTTCTTCAAGGATAAAAGGGTCATTTGGCGGACCAATGATAGTTGAGGGAAAATGAAAAAAGAAAAAAGAAAGAAAAAAAGAGTGAAAATAAAGCAAGTAGGGCCCAATTATGTTTTCTGTCACATTCTTGTTAAAAAAAACATGAAAAATTCAAAAAAAGGGGATTTTGCACCTTTTCCATCAATTTCCGAAAATAAAAAAATCAAAAAAAGGGGAAAAGAAAATCCAAAAAGAGTTTACATGTTTTTTATTTTTCAAAAAAAAAGGAGACAAAAAAACATATTTTTCTCTAAATTAGTTGTTGTTTTTTAATTCTCGCTCGTATCCGATTTGTCCGAACTATGCATACCTGATTCTCGTCTTTCGGGGCTTGATACGTATGCAGCCCACATAAAGTTCGGTATTCCTAGTAAATCTTAGGTTCTCCGCTTTGTGGGGTCTTAGCCAAATTTTGCACTTCTAGCCACCTTTTGGCCAAATAAGCCATTTTGCAAAAGTAGCCTCAATCATGCTTGCATGTGTCCAGTAGGGAGTGTTATTGTCTCACATAGTGTTGGTTTAAAATTTTCTCATACAGGTGTGGATCTACTTACCGGAGTTTGAGCATGACAGACACCCTGGGACCATCCAGTCAGGATCGCTCAGTCAGGAGTTGCTTAAGGAGATTTTATTTTTATTTTTTATGTTTTGAGTTTGTTGTTCTTTTTATGTCATCTTTTACCTTCTAATTTTGTACAGTAATGTCGAGTTTTTGTTATTGTAATTTCTATTTTGTATTTGATAAAGTGTTATAAATCAAAAATCAAAAAAGAGATTTTGTGTTTTTATATTTCCTTTAGTATATTAAGACTAAAATTCAAAAAAAAAAAAATTCCTTTATTATCTCTTTAAAAGTTTTCTTTTAAGATATTAATTCCAAAAATCTAAAAATATTTTCTTTTGAGGTTCTTCTTTGGGAAATTAACGAAAAAACGAAAAAAAAATCTTTTTATTTTCATTAGAACTTTAGGACATTGTACATAGAAAAAAAAAACACCATACTTTATCTTTGGTTTATTTTCAGAGTTTCTTCCTTCGGTTATCAAAAACTGAAAATATTTTTTTTATCTTGTTCTTTTCTTGTTTCGCAATCTTTCTTTAGGGATATCAAATGAAAATTTAAAATATTTTTTTTGGTTCATTTTTTAGATTTCCTTCCTAAAAAAAAGAATCAAAAATTATTTTTTCTCCTATGGGTTTTTCCTTAATAATTTCTCATAGAGTATATGTTTCAAAAAAAAGGAAAAAATATTTGCTCGTTTAAGCTTGAGTTTAGAATAGGATATAGACATTAAGTCTAGAAAATTCAAAAAAAAAGTTTTGCTTCTTTTATTTCTTTTTTCTCATCAGAATAGTCATTAAGGTAATAAAAAAAATGAACGTTAGTTCATTTAGTCTATTCCTGATCTTCACGAACTACGCAAAGATCTTATTCATGTGGCATCATGATATGTAGGCAACCTACATAGAGTTCGATCGAATTATTTTTTTTATTTATCTATTAAAAGAAAAAAAAAGATAAAAGACAAAAAAGAGGATGAAGTTGTGGGACGTGAGAAATGAGCGGAAAGAAAAGAGCGATAATCAGTAAGAAAAAGAAAGAAAGGAAAATGAGCAAGCCAAGAAGTGCTAGAAAAGAAAAGAAAGAGAGGATTGAAATGAATAAATTGGGATGATGTCATATGACCTTCATACCCTCGAAGTCATGTTAGAACCGATAACTGTGACTAAGTGCATTGCACATAATGTGAGATTATCTTATGTTAAATGCCCTAACGCTAACGTGGTGACTTCATTTTGTTCCTTTTGTTATCTTTATTATAGCATAAATGTGGTTGGTTTATGGTTCTTAACGTGGTAACTCTTCTGTACAACATAAGGTCGAAAGGCAATGGCAGGCGACGACAGAATTGAGTTGGTTGATACTGGTGCCCAAAAGCAATTGGTTGAACAGGGCAACAGGTTGGTTGAAGAGGTAAGGATGTTAAGACAACACATGGCAGACATGTATCAGGCTTGGATGACTGGGAAAACACCACCCCTCCACCACCTAGCTTCTTAGATGCTACCCTTATCCAAACTCCGGCCATAGTGCCAGATGATCCCCCATACTTTCCAGATCCACCCGCTTATCACAACATCACTCATCCACCAATTACCTCTCCCCAAAATTGCCCTCATGTCATATCCACTATCCCCATGACCACAACTCTTCAACAGTCTTCCATTCATAGATCCGACAATGAACATCCACTCAAAGTTCATGATGCCCAATATTACCCCTCAAAGGTTGCCCACAAGGTTCCTAACTCATACATGTAACAACCCGACCGATCGTTTTGAGCTCTAGTGTTTCATTCACCAGTTTGAGGTCATGGGCAGCTTCACTTCAGGTATTATGACTTGTACGTACGGTCGGAATTGATTTCCGGGAAGTTCGGAGTTGATTTGGAAAGAGAATTCTTATTTCGGAAGCTTTAAGTTGAAAGAATTAGCTAAGACGGGATATTTGAGTAAACGACCTCGGAATTGGGATATGAAGGTTCCAACAGGTTCGTATGATGATTTCGGACTTGGGCGTATGTCCGGATCGGGTTTTGGATGACCCGGGAGCGATTTGGCGCCTATTGTGGAAGTTAGCATTTTGGAAGAAATTTCATAAGTTTGGGTTGAAGTGCATTTCGGTGTAATCGATGTCCGTTTAGGATTTTGAGTTTGGGAGTAGTCCGTATGGTGATTCTGGAGTTTGGTTCATTTTGGAGTCATTTGGCTAAAGATAGAAATTTGAAGGTTTTTGAGAAGTTTGACCGGAAGTGGACCTTTTGATATCAGGGTCGGAATATGATTCCAAAAGTTGGAATAGGTCCGTAATAATGAATATGACTTGTGTGCAAAATTAGAAGTCAATCGGACGTGATTTGATAGGTTTAAACATCGAAAGTAGAAGTTTGAAATTCTAAAGTTCATAAAGCTTGGATTGGAGGTCGATTCGTGGTTTTAGCGTGGTTTGATATGATTTGAGGCCTCTACTAAGTCCGTAATGTGTTTTGGGACAGGTTGGTACGATTGGTTGGGGTCCCGGGGACCTCGGGTAAATTCCGGGTGGTTAATGGAACGAAAATAGAATTTGGAGAAGTGCTGAAGCATCTACTTCTGTCATAACCGCACCTGCGGTTGGTCAACCGCAGAAGCGGTCGTAGCCTCGCAGATGCAGCCCAGAGCTGGCCAGGCCAAACTGCAGAAGCGGCTTCACAGATACGGCTTCAAGATTGCAGAAGCGGTCCTAGCCCTTTTAGCCAATTCTACAGATGCGGCCTCCCTTCGCAGATGCGGGACCGTAGATGCGGTCCCCTGACCGCAGATGCGAAAACTGCTGAAGTAGTCAGCTTCATTTAAGTCAAGCCCCAGCCATTTTTGACCATTTAGCACTCGGGTATTGAGCGATTTTGGAGCTCTTGAGAAGGGATTTCCACATAGCATCGTGAGGTAAGTTCATCCCCCTTATTTCTAAGTTTAACACCCCAGTTTTGAGTAGATTAACACCTAAAGATTTGGAGAAATCAAGGGGTTAGAGCTAGACCTAGGGTTTTAATAAAACTTAGATTTTACCACGAAATTGGTTATGAAATAAATTAGAAATCATATATTATTAATCCTTAGGTTATAGGGAACAACTTCCTTCGAAAAATTTCGGAATCCGGGCACGTTGGCTTGAGGATGAATATTAGGAACCTTGCATTTAGGGTTGGGGAAATTGGTTTAATAATTAGAATATGAACTTTTGAGCATGTACCTATTTGAATAGTTTTGGATCGTTCGGCTCCAAATTGGAGGTTTGAGCTCGTTGTTGAGTCGGAATATAGGCTTCGGAGAGAGGTGAGTCTCCTTTCAAACCTTGTAACAGGGAATTGTCCCCATAGGTGATATAATTGGTTATGTGCTTCTATTTGTGGGGGATACGTATGCACGAGGTGACGAGAGTCTGTGTGTAACTACTATTATGTTTAGGTCCGGGTAGTCTAGGACCTAAAAGCATGCTATACTTGGACTATTTGTAATCCTATTAATATCCGAATTGCTTAAATCACATCGAATTAGTAAATAAATTTCTAAAAAGATTTAAACTTCATTTTCTTAAATTGTTAAGAGATAATTGGCTTTTCTTTGGATAATTGTTCTATATTGATTTCTTGATTGACTGTTCGTGTGTGTTTATTTTTGGAACAGGCCGAACGCCTCGGTAGATTAAATAGATGCATCTATGGTTCGTGTCGTTTGACCCTCGGCAGTGCACAGTTTAAATATTATTGGATCGGGTCGTACGACCTCGGCATGATATGCACATGCTTGTATTGCTTGCCTGAGAATGTTATGTGGTAATATTTGCCTTCCCTGGCCAGACATAGTTGATAAGCATAATGAAAAGTACACCTTGGAAATCTGTATTTATAATTGTTTTATAAAAATTCATGATTTCCTCACATTTTCACTATATTATTATTGGACCATTCGTAAATGTTAAAGTTGACCTCTCATATCTACTTCTTCGAGATTAGACGGGATACTCATTGGGTACACATTATTTTCGTACTCATACTACACTTGCTATGCATTTTTGTTGCATATGCACATGCATCTCTAGTGGGCGTAGCGGCACGGTTGATACGGAGAGTTAGGTGAGCTGCACTTCCCGATATGACCCGCGGCCAGCAGTGTCTCTTTCAAATTACTGTATTTACTTTCTGTCCAATATTGTATTCCGGACTGTTGTTGTACTACATTATATCCTAAAAATTGCTCATGTACTTGTGACATCGGGTTCTGGGATGATCACGAGATTTTTCAGTAGTTAAATTTTGTAAAGACATCCCCATTTATCCAGCGGAGTTTATTATTTGTTATTTATTTGTTTAAAGGAAATGATTTCAAAATAATTAAAATGAAAAATTGCTAGTAGTTATGGTTGGCTTGCCTGACAATGGTGTCTGGCGCCATCACGACCCTTAGTGAATTTTGGGTCGTGACAACATGGTATCAGAGCACTAGGTTCCCTTAGGTCTCACGAGTCATGAGCAAGTCTAGTAGAGTCTCGCGGATCGGTACGGAGACGTCTGTACTTATCTTTGGGAGGCTACAGTGTTGTTAGGAGTACTTCCCTTCTTGATTCCTCATCGTACGATTTGATTCCTTGAGGCTTATGCCCTTGTTTTCTTCCTACTCAATCTTACGTGACGCGAACTGCTTGATATAAATCGAGAATTGAAGAATTGTAAATGATACTACAGATGCGTTGCGGGATGTTTCTCCCAGTATAGTTGGTTAGGCTATTGTCGTCGCCTTGCAGAAGGATTTTTTTCTATCGTTTCGGCTCGGTAGTTGTGCTTCTAAGAGCTTAGAGGCTATGCACAGGTTGCTATGATGCTCACGATTGGTTATCGCACAGTATTGACTTGAGGGTAGGATACTTGCCTATTTGTTGGGGCGGAGAATGAATTGAAAGGAAGTCTACTCAGTGCACGATTCAGAGATCTGATATTTCATTTCCGGCGGAGGAGAAGCGATTGGCCTATAGATGTTCTAGTTCGGTTTGATGGAGTAACAAGACTTGATATTTTCGAGCGTGGTGGAGTTTTCATCTGTGACGTGGTATCGTCGCCCTCGATTGAATATGTTGAGATCGCCGGTGTTATGGTTTTCTTCAATTCGCCTTTGGGGCGGGATATTGTGAAATAATAATAGAGAGGCGGCTGTCAGAGATCGCGATGTGCAGTGGTTCAGGATTTACTCGGTATATCTAGTGTTGATGGCCCAAGAAAGATGACCTCGGGGAGATTTAAAGGTAGTAGCGGTTCGTGGTTCATGCGCTACGAAGATAGATTTTATTTAAGGCAACAACTAAGCAGTAAAGGATGACGAAGGACATGTGGGGAGTGTCAGGCGGTGGTTAAAATTTCTAGAAGGCCAAGTATATAAAGCAAAGATCGAGTAGTCGATTAAAGGGGTGAGTTCCACCAAAGTGGGAGAGTGGCGGAGTTGCATAGGGGCTTGGTGGTAGGATGACCGTGCACCTTAACGAGAGTTTGGAATGATTTGAGAATTTTAGAGATTGGTGATTGAGGCCTATGGATTTAATTGGGAGCGTGGGATATTATGCGGCAAGAGATTTGATATAAGGGAAGGGAGCTGCTTGAAATGAAGAAGGATAAAACATAACTTTGAATTGGAAGGATGTTGCCACATATTTAATTGATGTCCACGAGGGGTGAATGGACTTGTGCAGCTAGAGAGTGAGCTCAGACTCAGGATGGGTTATTGATGCCGTAGTGATTGTACCCCATGCAACAGCGTTGGGAGATGTCGGGAAGTGATTTCCATATGTGGGTTATTCCCTGTGAGCAGGTTAGCGGTTGCATGGTTGGCGAAGCTTCTGCGAAGGATTTTACTGGCCATTCCGGTAAGAGGTCGAATATGTGAATGTTGATGGAAATTCACGGGGTTCATCAAGTGCTAATGGAAGGATTTCAAGGAATCTGGCAGTTTAATTGCGCGAGGTCATGTCAATAAAAGATAAAGAATCTTGGTGAATTCCAGAGGTGTGTAATAGTGGCTTCAAGCTAAGTGGGAGAGTCTCACCGCCTACGGTTGGATTGCATGGTCGTCTATTTGTAAGATTTAGGATTACCAGCATATTGGTGAGTTATTTCAGCTAAGGGAAAGAACATAAGTAGTAATTTGAGTGAAGGAATTGTTAAAGGTGTGCTATAGTTGGCCTTATTGGCTCATGTTCGTGCTTTGGGAAGATTCAGGATTTATGCTTCATACAGAGGGAAGTGATTTAGTCGGGTACTTTGTGGAGATGGGTGTTCATGTGAATAACGGTCCGAGGGGATTCAAAGGTTAAAGTGTGGTGCCTAAGGATTTCGAGTCCATAAGTATGGTTAAGAATCGAGATTTTGTAGAAGATTATGATAAGAGGCTCGGAATGTTCTATGATATTTTCAACTTGCAGTGTGGCATTGGGAGGAAAATGAGAAAAAGACTTTGGATTAGTAGAGGAATTATCAGAATGGGTGTATCAGTTGAAGATGCGAATGTGCGTGCAAAGAGGGTGTGAAACGGTTCATGGGTTTGGAGACAATATGGTCTCGTAGAATGGGGTTACTCAAGATGAGTGCGGATTTAGGTTGGTGATGTAAGGAATGGAGCTATAAGGCAAATTAAAGATGAATTAGAAGAAGTTAGATTGATTAGCCATGGTAGAATTGGCATAATGGTGTCAGTGATCAGTTCCTTCAGCGTGATTAAGTTATGCATGTTATTTATGGCGGTACGTGCGAGGTTTGACGGCCGCCGTAATTGATTTTTATTTGGAAGTATTCAAGTATTATGGCCTTATTATTTGTAGGCGTATCCCGGAAGGGTCATGGTGGTTTAGACCACTACTTGAGAATTTGAATGTTCTACGGTTATGAGAATTCACTCGCGTGTAGCTATGGTTCTCTTGGAATGAGTTAAGTAAAAAGTTTCTATGTGATGAAGTGTTTACCCTAATAGTGGTTTAAGAGTTATGATGAAATTCTTGTATTATCGCATATTGGCTTGTTAGGTGCAGTGAGCGGTATGAAATTTGAAAGTGAGGATCAAGTTTGTTGTTCGGTATTTGACGAGGATGTCACGAGCTCGGATGAGCAAGAAAGGGATTTGGATATTTGGAGTAAGTTGTTATTGTCTTCAGCGTCACCTAAGATCGGCATTTTGTGTCGGAGGCTTTGCATCTTGGCTACGGATTCTTGATATGCTTTACAATATTAGTATAATCGGTGGTATAGATGTGCAGACTCGTTATCTAGTGTGGAAGGTCGTGGGAGCGTATCTCACGGGAAGATTGTATAAGTGTGACATGTAGTCACTTGATTGATTAAAGATTTAAACCAAGTATAAAGATCATGGTAATATCACTAATTTGAGAATTTATGCCTGGAGGGCACTCGACTTATTGGGTTGGGACCGTGGAGGATTTCCCCAGTTATGATGGTAGCTCGCTTGTGTTATGAGAAAAAAAGAGTTATTATGAACCTTCGAAAGGTTATTAGCCTAGTTCAGTGTGATCAGAATCAGCTTGAGGTCTGTGGATGGATCTAAATGTGAATATGGGCTCTATATCAGGCCAGATGTATTCATTTCAGCAATGTGCTCCTTTGGACAAGTAGTCGGGGTACTATTTCATCGTCAGCTATTTCATGAAATGATATATGGCGCTGTATGAGTTGTGAGACAGCTTGGTTAATTTCTTATGTGTTGAGGTTCCGCGTAGAGATTATGTTATAGGAACAGGATGTCTCTCGAGATTCAAATCGTATATTTCACCTCAGTTGTGCTTGAGTTTTGTAGCCTATGGCACTATATGTCTCCCCAGGGATGGTATTATGCACTTAGCGTGATTGTGACCGATATTCGATATTTTGTTGTAATGAGCAATTTTGCTCGATGTATATCTCCTTATGTAAATTCTATATGTGGATTGGGTGGCGCGCTGCCATGAGTATGTTATTTGGATCGGGTTACACGCCGTAACAGTGTGATGTTGAGTATAGTTTTCTATATGTATTTTTTATGCATTGTTTCCCATTTTCTAAGGAAAGTTCATATTAGTACGTGAGTTGAGTAGTTCTTTCCGGAGTTTATTTTCCTTTTGTCACATTCGAGTTCATAGCCTATTGGCACATTATGGCATCATATGAAACTTTTGATCATGTCCGGGTGGCTTATTGCCTAAGCAGTTCGTACTGGGTGAGATGAGATCATTGGATTTAGGATCAGTGCAATTTGATTATATGAAGTATATTAAGGATCTAAGACCATTATTTGGTTCAGAATGAGGTGATAGTTCTTGTCAGGAGTATAAACCCAATGATTTGTTGATTCGGTTGTTGGTTATGAATTTCTACACATCTCTTACGTCGTGGCAGTATTGTAAGAGTTAGAGCAAGACCTATGTATGTCATGAGGTGCAACGGGAGTATCAGGTTTGTGGAATTTCGACTATTATGCTTAGAGAATGTTATTGCGGTTCTGTGAATAAAGCGGTGCAAGGTGTGAATCCAGCAAAGGTATGCAGTCATATTATGGTACATCATGCAGTGATTGATACGGTGAACGTATGTTGGAAACAAGCCTGGCAGAGAATTTCGGATGTTGGAATTGGGCTCTAAGGCTTATTTGCCTAAGTGAAAAAGGTTATCTTCGGATTGATCGAGCTAGGGTGCCCAGCTGAGTTGTGGTAGCACGAGTAGGTGCTCGAGGTGTTAAATAGTGATTTCGGGAAACCCCAGCGTAGTTCTAGCATGTTCAAGGACGAACGTATATTTAAGTGGGAGGGAATGTAACAACCCGACCCATCGTTTTGAGCTCTAGTGTGTCGTTCAGCAGTTTGAGGCCATGAGCAACTTCACTTCAGGTATTATGACTTGTGCGCACAGTCGGAATTGATTTCCCAGAAGTTCGGAGTTGATTTGGAAAGAGAATTCCTATTTCAGAAGCTATAAGTTGAAAGAATTAGCTAAGACTGGATTTTTAAGTAAACGACCTCGGAATCGGGATTCGAAGGTTTCAGCAGGTTCGTATGATGATTTCAGACTTGGGCGTATGTCCGGATCGGGTTTTGGATGACCCGGGAGCGATTTGGCGCCTATTATGGAAGTTAGCATTTTGGAAGAAATTTCATAAGTTTGGTTGAAGTGTATTTCGGTGTAATCGATGTCCGTTTGGAATTCCAAGTCTTGGAGTAGCTCCATATGGTGATTCTGGAGTTGGGAGCGCGATCGGAAATAAATTATGGAATTGGGAGCACGATCGGAAATGAATCGGGTTTTGGATGACCCGGGAGCGATTTGGAGTCTATTATGGAAGTTAGCATTTTGGAAGAAATTTCATAAGTTTGGTTGAAGTGCATTTCGGTGTAATCAATGTCTGTTTGGAATTTCGAGTCTAAGAGTAGCTCCGTATGGTAATTCTGTATTTGGGAGCGCGATCGAAAATGAATTCGGAGGTCCGTGGGTCATTTTGGAGTCACTTGGCTAAAGATAGAAATTTGAAGGTTTTTGAGAAGTTTGACCAGAAGTGGACCTTTTAATATCGAGGTCGGAATTCGATTCTGAAAGTTAGAGTAGGTCCGTAATGTCGAATATGACTTGTGTACAAAATTAGAAGTCAATCGGACGTGATTTGATAGGTTTAAACATTGAAAGTAGAAGTTTGAAATTCTAAAGTTCATAAAGCTTGGATTGGAGGTCGATTTGTGGTTTTAGCGTGGTTTGATATGATTTGAGGCCTCGAGCAAATTCGTAATGTGTTTTGGGACTGGTTGGTACGATTGATTGGGGTCCCGGGGGCCTCGGGTGGATTCCGGGTGGTTAACAGAACAAAAATAGAATTTGGAGAAGTGCTGAAACATCTGCTTCTATCATAACCGTACGTGTGGTTGGTCGACCGCAGGTGCGAGACCGCAGAAGCGGTCATAGCCTTGCAGAGGCGGCCCAGAGCTGGCCAGGCCAAACCGCAGAAGCGGTCCCAACCCTTTTAGCCAATTCCGCAGATGCGGTCCCCTAACCGCAGATGCGGAAATTGCTGAAGCAGTCAACTTCATTTAAGTCGAGCCCCAACCATTTTTGACCATTTGGCACTCGGGTATTGAGCGATTTTGGAGCTCTTGAGAAGGGATTTCCACATAGCATCGTGAGATAAGTTCATCCCCCTTATTTCTAAGTTTTACACTCGAGTTTTGGGTTGATTAACACCTAAAGATTTGGAGAAATCAAGGGGTTAGAGCTAGACCTAGGGTTTTAATAAAACATAGATTTGACCACGAAATTGGTTATGAAATGGATTAGAAATCATATATTATTGATCCTTAGGTTATAGAGAACAACTTCCTTCGGAAAATTTCGGAATCCGGGCACGTGGGCCCGGGGATAATTTTAGGAACCTTGCATTTAGGGTCGGGAAATTGGTTTAATAATTAGAATATGAACTTTTGAGCATGTATTGACTAGTTCTTACCCTATTTGAATAGTTTTGGATCGTTCGGCTCCAAATTGGAGGTTTGAGCACGTTCTTGAGTCGGAATATAGGCTTCGGAGTAAGGTGAGTCTCCTTTCTAACCTTGTAAGAGGGAATTGTCCCCATAGGTGATATAACTGGTTATGTGCTTCTATTTGTGGGGGCTACGTACGCACGAGGTGACGAGAGTCTGTACGTAGCTACTATTATATTTAAGTCTGGGTAGTCTAGGACCCAAAAACATGCTATACTTGGACTATTTGTAATCTTATTGACAACTGAATTGCTTAAATCACATCGAATCAGTAAATGTATTTCTAAAAAGTTTTAAACTTCATTTTCTTAAATTGTTAAGAGAGAATTGGTTTTTCTTTGGATAATTGTTCCATGTTGACTTCTTGATTGACTGTCTGTGTGTGTTTACTTTTGGAACGGGCCGAACGCTTCGGTAGATTCAATAGATGCATCTGTGGTTTGTGCCGTTCGACCCTCGGTAGTGCACAGTTTAAATATTATTGGATCGGGTCGTACAACCTCGGCATGATATGCGCATGCTTGTATTGCTTGCCTGAGAATGTTATGTGGTAATATTTGCCTTCCCTGGCCAGACATAGTTGATAAGCATAATGAAAAGTAAACCTTGGAAATCTGTATTTATTTGAGATGTTGTTTACCTGCTATCTAGTTTTACGAGTTTATAATTGTTTTATAAAAATCCATGATTTCCTCACATTTTCACTATATTGTTATTGGACCACTAGTAAATGTCAAAGTTGACCTCTCGTCTCTACTTCTTCGAGATTAGACGGGATACTCATTGGGTACACGTTGTTTTCGTACTAATACTACACTTGTTGTGCATTTTTGTTGCACAGGCACATGCATCTCTAGTGGCCTAGTGGGCGTAGCGGCACAGTTGATACGAAGACTTAGGTGAGCTGCACTTCCTGAGATGACCCGCAGCCTGCAGTGTATCTTTCAAATTACTGTATTTACTTTCTGTCCAATATTGTATTCTGGATAGTTGTTGTACTACATTATTTCCTAGAAGTTGCTCATGTACTTGTGACACCGGGTTCTGGGATGATCACGGGATTTTTCAGTAGTTAAATTTTGTAAAGACATCCCCATTTATCCAGCGGAGTTTATAATTTATTATTTATTTGTTTAAAGGAAATGATTTCAAAATAATTAAAATGAGAAATTGCTAGTAATTGTGGTTGGCTTGCCTGACGGTGGTGTCCGGTACCATCACGACCCTTACTGGATTTTGGGTCGTGACAATACATTCAAAGCCCTCGGAATGAGCCTCATGTTGAAATTGAAAAGTTCACAGGAAAAGAAGGGCGAGATGGGATATCCAGGAAGCGGAAAGGTATATAACAGTCCTTAAGGAGCATGCAAGGGATGGGAAATCAGATTAACATGTTCCTTGATGTTCGTCTGCCCATGGGGTTTAAAATGCCAAAGTTTAACTTGTATGATGGGCGTGGAGTTCCAGTAGCCCATCTGAGGGGTTATTGTAGTGAAATGAGAAGTATTGGCGTGGAAGATGATTTGTTGATGGCATATTTCAGTGAGAGCTTGACTGGGGCAGCCTTGCAATGGTATACTCGTCAAGATGCCAATAAGTGGCATGCATGGGATGACATGGCTCAATATTTTGTTCTACATTTTCAATACAATATAGACGTTACCCCCGACCGCTCCTCCCTATCTAATATGAAAAAGAAACCGGAGGAAAGCTTTAGGGAGTTTGGGCTCAGATGGAGGGAACAAGCTGCTTGGGTCAGCCCCCGATTGATGAAGAAGAAATGGTTGAGCTTTTCCTACAAGCCCAGGGGGCCACCTACTTCAGTCGTTTGATCCCGGCCTTGGGTAAACCTTTCAATGATGTGGTAAAAATGGGGGAGATGGTAGAAGAGGGAATCAAGTCAAGCAAAATCATGAGTTATTCTGCATTGAAAGACACTACAAAAGACATTCAGAACATCTCAGTAAGTTTGGATGGAAGAAAGAGAAATAGAAAAGATGTTGTTGAGCCGCGCCAACGACAGGATCTAGTGGGCATTCCTGCGCAAAGTTTTTAGCCTCGATATCGACCCCATGGATATCCCTTTGCTCCAGATAATCCTTCCCAATGCTACTTCTCTCCACAAAACCCCCAAAGTCGTACATCACCTTCCCAGTACTCCGTCCACAATGCACCACCATATGCTCCACATCCACGAGACCCGTTATGGCCTGCACCACTTCCGTAAATGTCTTACACGCCCCTCAAGAATATCAACCACCTACCCGCAAAAGGTTCCAACCGAGACCAGAGTACAAGATGAAAAGGCAAAAGCAAAAGGAAAAGACTTTCACTCCCATTGGAGAATCATATGTTAGTTTGTTCCAAAGGTTGAGGCAATTGGACATGTTGAAGCCGATTCAGATAAAAATGATGAACCCTCTTCCAAAGAATTTTGATTATTCTCAAAGGTGCGTATATTGCTCTGATGCCCTGGGTCACAACATAGAAAAGTGTTGGCATCTGAAAAAAGCAATTCACAAGCTTATTAATGCAGGTGACATTGTCGTGCAAAATCCAGATGCAGTAGACACTAGCCAAAGTCCATCGCCTGTTCATAATGAGACGCATATGGTGGGTATGATTTATTTTGAATAGGAATATGAGAATTCTTCTGAGATCCTCGGAGGTCCACGTGCTGCAAAGCTTTCAGCGCTATCAGAGGTTGATCCTAAGAACGAGCCGGCAAAAAGGACCCAAATGCAATTTGCTAAGTCAATGCAATGGAGACTTGTGAAGGTCCTAGTAATGTTGATGCGGAATTCAGTGTCTAAGATGTCGTGCTTGGTAATTGGAAAGACGCTCCATCTCTTGGATAGCCGGAGAGGAGTCTTGGTGGTTTATTTTGTTGTTATTTTTGTTGTCCGGATTATTTTCAGGGTTGTAATCCGGATATTGTCTTGTGACTCAAACCCTTCTATCCTTTTTATTTTTGCCTAGTTCCTTTAGTCGTAGTAACTCATTTAGCATTATCTAGGTTTGTTACAGGGTTGTACCCCAGTTTATTTTGCTCGTCTTGTAGTTCAGACCCTTTCACCATCTGTCTAATGCAATTTTCTATTTTCTGTTATTTCTAGTCGTGTTTTGTTTAGTTCTCTTTTCCTTTTATAGTCCTTTTCTTGCTGACCCTAATGACATGGCATGTACGCATAATTCTAGGTATGGTCTTAAAAGTTAGTTTAGTCATGAAATAATGAAACAATTTTGAAGATGATAGGGACATTTGAGGACAATAAGTACAGATTCGGACATTTTGAGATCATTTGAAGCCCGAACTGTGTGAAACTGGGGGAGATAATTTGGAGAGTTAATAGAATGACAAGAATTCGTTAAAGGAGAGTGCATCCTAGACAATTTGAAGCGAACAGTTTTGAGTTCAAGTGTACCTCAATTTACAAGATAAATTCAAGGGAGTTTGCTCCAAACAGGTGGAGGGTATCCATCGTGAAGAAGAAATCACTCAATGAGAGTTATGTACTTGACAAGGCAGTAAAAAAAGGGTGGGAAGCATATCAGTATATCAATGTCGAAGCTGTAAAAGAAATGTTGTGTGTTCTTCTGTTTTCATTTTTAAGTTGCATGTGTCATACTTGGCAATTTCAGGGGTTGGGAGGCTCTCTTTCAGCTATCCAAACTCTTTATACCCTTTGGTAACCCTTTTGAGCTTGTACTAATGTTTTTGACCTCCCCTCTTTTGAAATCAAGTTAGAGTCATACGAGAAAAAAATCTCATGTCCCCATAGGTTTATTTTAGAAAGTTCATTCCAAAAGGAAACTTCAAAACACAAAAAAAAATAGAGATAAAGAAAAAAAAAGAAAAAAATAAAAAAGAAGAAAAAAAAGAGAAAAAAATAAACGAAAAAAGGGAAAAAGAAAAAGGAAAATAGCAACAAACGTATCTTTGTGAACTACGTTTGACCTGATTCTTGTTACCACAAGATACATAGGCAGCCTTACGGATCGGTCATACCAAATAAAATATTTCATAATCCCACGAAGTCGAGAGTGGAGCAGTCTTTCTTAGAAATTCCATCTCAAAAAAAATTAAATTTCCTAGTTTCAGAAATTGGGGCAAAGTTTTTAGAATGGATTCAAAAATTATAAATAAATTAACCCCATTGTATTAGTTATTTTGAGCCTTTATGATATCATTTCTCTATCCCTGTCCAAAAGCCACATTACAGTCTAAAAAAGACCTCCCAAATAATCTTTGAGAATGTTGGGTTAGACATGCCAAGAGTATATGACATTTTTACCATGGTTAATGCCTTGTCATCTGCAGAATCAGAGGAAATAAGAAGAAAGGAACAAAATGAGAGAGTCTTATTGGTGAAAACATTCACAGGCACCATAAGGCGATGGTGAGTTGAGAGAAAGAATGAAATGAGAGAGGCTTGATGGTGAAAACCCTTCGGGCACTACAAGTCGAATAAGGATCGTGAATCAGATAGGATAATCAGAGCATTGAAGCCCAGTTTCATGGTTTAGGGGTACAACGAGAGTTGAACATTAGACTTGTTTGACAGATTAGGCCACTTAATCCAAAGGTGCATGTCATGGTCATTAGAGTTGGTATCCACATCTGATAAGTTTCTACTTTGTAGTTTTCTTATTAGGAATCATCTCTTTTCATTGTCCTTTACTCTGTTCCTTGTGTCTTGTTTACTTCCTCTTTTTGAGTCTGTTTGGTCAGAACAAGTGAGAAATGACTTCAAATCTGCCACCAGGTTTCCAATTGCACAAAACGGGATCTGGCTAGCACATCAAAGTGGCATAAGTCAGGACAGAACAGCATATGTATCGAGTTGGTAACAATCAATGTGCTTTGGGATTCATGTGAAATACAAAGGTTTGGTATATGTCAATTCATGAACAATGCAACAGATCAAGGATGTTGGGTGAATGGATCAAAGGTATTTTCTGTGATAAGATTGACAGAGAAAGTGGTTAACCAATGACAATCAAGGTCTTCCAAGCGGAAATCAAAGTTATCATGGCAAGTGAAGGAGCAATAGACCTCAAGGCCAAGGCCAGTGGGTTAAGTCAGGAAAGAACAGCATGCGCACTGAGTGGGTGACAATTGACGTGCTTTGGGATTCTTATAAAACACAAAGGTTCAGTATATGTTAATGCATGAGCACAATGCAACAGATGAATGGTATTGGGTTTGAACGAATCAGAGATATTTTCCATGATAAGGTTGACGGAGAAAGTGGCCAGTCAATAAACAGTCAAGGTCTGTCAAGTTAAAATCGCAGTTATCATGAAAAGTGAAGGAGCAATAGCCCTCAAAGTCAAGGCCACAAACCAACCACCATGTTTAAACTCACAAGTTTTCTTTGATTGAAACAGGGGCAGGAAATTGCATTTGTTCCGGAGAAACCCTCTTGAGGAAAGCAGGTTCCAAACAGGCTCGGCAGTAAGTTTCCAGTACCCTCTTGTATAACGGGATTTAGTAAGCTTTGAGACCCTCGCAAGTGACAAGGTCTGACGAGAGTTTTAATTTTGGGAAGTATAATTTAGCATTTAAGTTTTTCACTTTTGAGATGAGACTTGTTTTGAAATCTTTCAGGATAAGGGAATTTAGCTTAGAACTTATTTTGATAACAAGAATTGGTTAACACTCACAGATGTTCCCAATATCAAATAGGGTGTGACGACCCGGCCAGTCGTCTCATGAGTTACCGCTCTGTTTTCCACATTTTCGCTTCCTTATGCTTTGTTTATCCGTGTTATATGGTATCAGGTTGGTCGGATCGAATCCGGAATTATTTTGGTAAGGTTTGAGACACTTAGTCTCTTTTGAGGAAGCTTAAGTTGGAAAAAGTCAATCGGATGTTGACTTATGTGTTAGAGGGCTCGGAAGTGAGTTCTGATGGTTCGGATAACTTTGGGAGGTGATTTGGGACTTAGGAGCGTGTGTATATTTAGGCTTGAATTGACAAAATTGATATTTTGGCGATTCCGGTTGGTAGGAGAGATTTTGATATAGGGGTCGGAATGGAATTCCGATAGTCGCAGTAGTTTCGTTGGGTCATTTCGGATGTGTGTGCAAAATTTGAGGTCATTCGGACGTGGTTTGGTTGAGTTTTTTTATCAAAAGCGGAATTCGAAAGATTTCGGAAAGTTTGGCTTGAATCCGATGTGTTTTGGTAGATTTGATGTTGTTTGAGGTGCTTTGAAGATTGGAAAAAGTTTGAATAAGGTATTAAGATATGTTTGTACTTTTGGTTGAGGTCCCGGGGGCCTCGGGTGATTTCGGATGGTTGACGGGGAGTTTGAGGAGTATTTGCAACTGCTGAACTTTTGCTGCTTCTGGTATTTCTGCACCTGCGAATTGCGGACCGTAGGTGTGATGCCGCACATGCGGAATGGGAGCCACAGAAGCAGATTATTGAGGAGTTGTCAGGAACCGCAGATGCGTTAGTGGGACCGCACCTGCGGTGCGGAATGTTGAACGCAGGTACGATTTTGGTCCGTTAAGTGAAGAACCGCAAATGCGGTTATGTGGCTGCATATGCGGTACCGCAGAAGCGGGTATTGTGCCGCAGATGCAAAAATACCTTGGCAGAAAGTATAAATTGTGGCCTTCGCAAATTTTAGCTAATTTCACCATTTTTATCTCGGCTTTGGAGCTTTTTGGATGATTTGAAAGAGGGATTTCAAGGGAACTTCATTGAGGTAAGGAATTTGTACCTAAAACTCGTTCCTATGCTATTATTACACGGATTAGAGCTAGAAATCATGGAAGTTAAGGGTGAAAATTGGGGAAACTAGGGCTTGGAAACTTAGACCTTTGATTGAGGATTTGAAGGACCATTTGAGGTCGGATTTCAGAACTATTGATATGTATAAACACGTAGGGAGATAAGGAACCTATTGATGTAAAAATTATTGAATTCTGAGATGTGGGCCGGGGGGTCGGGTTTTGGTAATTTCAGGATTTGTGTCATATTTTGATTATTTTAGCTTGGGCTTCGTTCCCTTAGCATATTTTGACACCCTCGTTCTTATTTTGGATAGATTCGACGCGAGTGGAGGCCGATTTGAGGGGCAAAGGCATCGCGAGCTAGAGATTTGACCGGTTCGAGGTGAGTAATGATGTTTTGAGGGTTTGAAACCCCGGATTGCACATCGTAGTGCTATATTGAGGTGAGGCACACGTTTGATGACGACCGTGGGGTCATGCACTATTGGAGATTGTGACTTGGTCCATCTTGATTGATAGTTTTACCGCGTATTTGACTGAAATCTATTTGTTATCATCATCATTTGGGTTGAATGCCATATTTGGGCTGAATGCCAACTATTTGAACCCTTCGGGGATTTTTACTGTTATTTCCTCACTGTTTTGACTTTATACTTGAACTCAGTCATGTTATATTTCTCTATTTTTCGTACTCAGCCATGTTTACTCTGTTTTAACACTTACATGATCTTTTAAATGATATTTTTGGGATGGGAATCATGTTTTACTATTGCCCGAGCTGCTTGTGTGGATTTTGACTAAGTAAGGTCGAGGGCCTATGTTGTGAGGAAATATTTGATACTGATTATGAGGTCAAGGGCCTGAGATATGTACGCCACGAGCTGGCTTGATTGACATGAGGCCGAGGGCCTAGTGATGATGCCACGAGGTGGCTTGATATTGCGCTTGGGCCGTAAGGGGCCCCTCCAGGAGTCTGTATACCCCCAGTGAGCGCGGGTACCCATTGTGATGTGAGATTGAGACTGAGAGGCTGGTATTGTTTTATGTGATTGCCCGAGGGGCTGGTACTATTTTGAGATGTTGCCCGAGGGGCGAACCTTTATGTGTTTATTTTTCATAATTGACTGTCAATTACCTGCTTAATTATTGAAAAAGGTTTTTCATGAAACTATATTAGAGCTAAAGAATTTTACCTATCTTTCACTGATTTACTATTTTTAAATGGTTTTACTGCTTCATTATAGAATGTTTTGTGCTTTGTGTGATTTCTTGCTTTCAGTCTTTATTTACATTTGTTACTCACTAAGTTGGAGTACTCACTTTACTCCCTGTACCCCGTGTGCAGATTCAGGCGTTGCGGATCCTGCCAGTGCGAGTTGAGAGCTCCCGACAGATATCGGAGTCCACGAGGTAGTTGTTGACGTCCGCAGTCCCGTGTTTCTCCCTCTTTACCATTTCTATCTCTTATTAGACATTTGTAATAGGTTGTAGACTTTTCAGACTTGTATTAGGTTTTATAGATGCTCATGACTAGTGACGCCCCGATATCGGGCTGTGTTGGGTTGTTCTTCCTCATATTTATAATATCATCTGCTATTTTGGTTTATTTATTCATGCTTAGACTGTTTCTTATTGTTTAACTATTTAAAAATGAAATTGGGTTTAACTGGCTGGCCTTGTCTTCACGAGAGACGCCATCACGACCAGGTCCGGGTTTAGGGTCGTGACACGGGGGCAGAAAAATTTCTTTTGTTTTGTCTGTTTTGTTGTAATCAGGCGCCCACCTGAAGAGCAAGGGAAAATGGTGCAAGTTTCTTGGGAAAACAGTTCCAAGTAGCAAGAGAAAATGGTTCAATGTCTGCAATCAGGCGTCCTTCTGGAAAACAAAGGAAAACAATTCAAGGTTCAGAGGAAAGGAATACAATTCAAATGTTGGTAATTAGGCACCCACCTGAAGAGCAAGGGAAACCTGTCAAAGTTTCAAGGAAAAGCAGTTCAACTTTTGGTAATTAGGCACCCACCTGGAGAACAAGGGAATATAGTTAAAGTTTTGGCAACCAGGCACCCACCTGGAGAGCAAGGGAATACAGTTAATATTTTGGAAATCGGGCACCCAATTGGAGAACAAGGGAAAATAGTTAAAGTTTCGATGAAAAACAGTTCAAGTTTTGGCAGTCAGGCGCCCACCTGGAGAGCAAGGGAATACAATTAAAGTTTTGGCAATCAGGCGCCACCTGGAGAGCAAGGTAATACAGTTAAAGTTTTGGCAATCAGGCGCCCACCTAGAGAGTAAGGGAATGCAGTTAAAGTTTTGGCAATCAGGCGCCTACCTGGAGGACAAGGAAATACAATTCAATTTTTGGCAATCAGGCACCTACCTAGAGAGCAAGGGAATACAGTTAAAGTTTTGGAAATCAGGCTCCCACCTGATGAGCAAGGGAATACAGTTAAAGTTTTGGAAATCGGGTACCCACCTAGTGAGCAAGGGAATACAGTTAAAGTTTTGGAAATCAGGCTCCCACCTGAAGAGCAAGAGAATATAGTTAAAGTTTTGGAAATCGGGCACCCACCTGGAGAATAAGGAAAAATAGTTAAAGTTTCAAGGAAAAGCAGTTCAAGTTTTGGCAGTCAGGCGCCCACCTGGAGAGCATGGGAATACAGTTAAAGTTTTGGCAATCAGGCGCCCACCTGGAGAGCAAGGGAATACAGTTAAAGTTTTGGCAATCAGGCGCCCACCTGGAGAGCAAGGGAATACAGTTAAAGTTTTGGCAATTAGGCGCCCACCTAGAGAGTAATAAGGGAAAACAGTTCAAGTTTCAAGGAAAAGCAGTTCAAGTTTTGGCAGTCAGGCGCCCACCTGGAGAGCAAAGGAATACAGTTAAAGTTTTGGCAATCAGGCGCCCACCTGGAGAGCAAGGGAATACAGTTAAAGTTTTGGCAATTAGGCGCCCACCTAGAGAGTAAGGGAATATAATTAAAGTTTTGGCAATCAGGCGCCCACCTGAAGAGCAAGGGAATACAGTTAAAGTTTTGGCAATCAGGCGCCCACCTGGAGAGCAAGGGAATACAATTAAAGTTTTGACAATCAGGCGCCCACCTGGAGGACAAGGGAATACAGTTCAAGTTTTGGCAATCAGGTACCCACCTAGAGAACAAGGAAAACGATTCAAGTTTCGAAGGAAGACAATTCAAGTTTTGGCAATTAGGCACCCACCTGGAAAACAAGGGAATTCACTTTAGAATGCAATTCAAGTGAGCAACAAAATAAGCTTGTGGCAAGAATACGAGTAAACAGTCCGAGATGACCAACAGAAGTAGTCTCAATCCAGAATAAAAAAAGAGGGGAAAAAGAAAAAAGAGAGAAGTGAATCCAAAATACAGGAGCAGAGAAAGATGTGAACTGGTCAAGAAGTGGTTGAAGTCACAAGCACCACATGTCTGATATTGATCCGAATAGTTGAAGAAGAGCGAGCTAGCACCTATAGCTAACAAGCGCCAAGGTTCAAATCTAGAGTCTGCATGAAGAGCCATTCAAGACTCAAGATCAAGCTCCAGAAGACTTATAGATAGGAATCTTGTAACTCATAGTTGACAGACTTAGCTAGTCTTTTTCATTTTTTGATTTTTGATGTAATAACAGGACCTCTGACCGGAATCTCGACGGAACGGCACCTCGACTGGCTCTCCACCTTAGTATACTCCATCATCTCACGTCTGAACTACACGTGGCCTGATTCCTTTATAGCCAAGGATATGTAGGCAGCTCAGATACCAGGGCTCGGTCACATTCTCCTTCCTCTTAGTTTTTGGTCTCCCTAAATAAAGGTCGGTCAAAAAACCTGTCTAGTCGTTCTTTGTATGAAAACTCTTCGCGTTCCCAGTCAAAGAGGGGCAGCTATAGACATGTGATTTTTTAGCCTCCCCAAGATTTTTTATATTTTAGCATATAAATATTTAGTTTAGGCCTAATATCGCTATTTCAACTAGTTTTAACTATTTTATTTTATTTTATAACAAAAATAAAAATTACAAAAATATTTTACCTAATTACTTTTAATTCATGTACCTTTCATAATTTAAAATATATATATATATATATACAAAGATAGTACCTTATTTTCATCTTTATATAATCTTGAAAATACAAAAACAAATATAGTTTCATGTTTTAATATAGTTTAGTTTAATTAATTGGGATTAGTTTTTGTATTGTGTAATCTTTTTATCTTATATTAAAGAGAGTCAATTAAGGTGTTGGACCATAATTTTAGGAGTCTTAGAGCCCAATTTTTGGCCCAATTCGGATTAGCCCATTAAGTCCAATACCCAATACCCATTAAGCTAACCCTATGGACCCTTCTAGACTCTTCTTTTTGAATAAAAATAAAAGAAAAAACCTAGACCCTAGACTCTGAGGGAGATCAACCGAATACACAAGGAGACCTAGCTAGATCCCCTCCCATGGAAGAGACCTCTACCGCACACCCTCAAAAATCGGTGGCACCACACAACACACACATATAAATAAAGGGAACAACTTCGGCCACTGAACTAATTCTATCCTATGGCCATGAGTTATCCTCATGCATAGCACTAGAGAAAAAATTAGGAATTCCTGGTAGCTTTTCATCTCAATCGCATCAATCTTCCATTTTTGAACAAAATTTTGATAGCTTTTGCATCCATACGTCCGTGGGCCAGAATGACTTCGCCGTTTTCATGCAAATTTTTCTGCTTCGTGTGATGATCTCCGTGAGTCCTTTCTGCTGCTCGCCTTCATCTCCATCCCATAATCTGTCAAAATAGCCACTAAAATTACCTCAAAACAGTTACCAAAAATTGGTAAAAGTTAGTTCTTTCAGCTGAAGTTAGAGGGAGTTTGAGAGGTGAGTTTAAAGCTCTGTCCTGGGTCTCGCTTGCGATTCAGTTTTGTGCAAAAGCTCAGCAGATCTCTGCTTATAGTGTATTGAAGAAATTCTCCGCTAGTGAAGGTTCACTCTTTTTCCTATTATGTTCAATAATATTTCATATTTTATGTTTTAGTCCTTTCCCTTCCATATCTTATTGTAGTTGTTTTTTCTTTTGTCATTTTAGGCTAAGTTTACTGAGTGTTTGAGCATATCTAAATTTTTTACTTATTATCATATTATGTTTGATTTTATTGCTAAATAAAATAATTTGAGGACAAATGGTGTAAGTTCGACAATTGCAGAATTAAGCTTTCATTTTTGGCAGTACTTCTCTTATCTAGTCTGATGCATTAACATGTTAATGGGCTGCGAAGGATATGCAAATTTGAACACTAAATGGGCGGAAATTTTATTTGGATTAGAGGTGTGGACCAGTTTCTTAAGTTACGTGCCAAAGTTCGTCCAAAATATACTACTAAGTCCACATAGCTAGTCCATTTTTATGGAGTAGTAGATTATCCAAGTCCCTCAAAGAACTTTCCATACTTCTCATGGCCCTTATAAATTAGGTTAAGAGCTAAGACTTGTAGTTGCTCTAGCTAAATACATTTGTGATCATCCATGACCCTCACAAATATTGTAACTTAGATACTAAAAATGAATCTTCGTAGTTGCTTTAGGCGCACTACATTAAATTATCATGGCTACGGTACGACTCCCGTGACGTAGTTGTGATCGCTAAAATCCGGGTGTACATTTCATATGACCCGACTTCAATTTCTAATAATGTTAAATAAAATGTATCGCGAACCGCGGGTGCACTTCATGTAGCGTGGTTTAAGATGTGTTTTAAATAATAGTGAATTTTCCTAAAAACAGTAAAAGCAGTTAGAAAGTCGTAAAAATGCACAATAGGTTTAAAACATGTAGTAAATCAGATAATATGACAATTATTAATAGTTTAAGCGACCGTGCTCGAACCACGGAACCCAGGAATGCCTAACACCTTCTCCCGGGTTAACAGAATTCCTTATCTAGAATTTCTGGTTTCGCAGACTTTTAAATAAAGTCGATTTTCCTCGATTTGGGATTTAAAAATAAACCGGTGACTTGGGACACCAAATAAACTATCCCAAATGGCGACTCTGAAAAATAAATAAAATAATCTCATTTCGAATAATGTCATTTTAATTGAAAAAACTCCTCTACACCCTTCCCGGGGTAGTAAAAAGGAGGTGGGACAATGGTAACTCAAATAGCATGAGGCAAGTAAACAATTCTTTCGTTTATAGGAAATTCCCAAATTCATTTTCATCATTTATACATTTATATCAGGCCATGACTTTTCATAATTTATACATTTATCTCAGGCCAGGGAGAAACAAATATCAACATCTATGAATTTCAAGGCAAGCAACACAAGCATGCGCAAATCATGTCGAGGTCGTACGACCCGATCCAACAAATATTTAAAATGTGCACTGCCAGAGGGTCGAATGGCGCGAACCATAGATGAATCTATTACCCCGCTCGCGAATCATACATGTGGCGCAGGTACAGATAGAAACACGCATTCAAACAGTCAATCAAGACTTCATCAGGGAAAAATAATTACCCAAAGAAATAGCTATTCTCTTTAACGGTCAAGAAAATGATGTTTAATTCCTTTAGAAATTCATTTACCTATTCAATATGATTTAAACATTTTAAATCGACAACAAGATTCCAAATATTACAAGTAGAGCATGCTTTTTGGTCCTAGACTACCCGGACTTATGCATAATAGTAGCTACGCACAGACTCTCATCACTTTGTGCGTACATAGCCCCCAAAAATAGGAGCACATATCCAATTAATTCACTTATGGGGACAATTCCCTCTTACAAGGTTAGAAAGGAGACTCACGTTGCTCCGAAGCCCACTTTCCGGTCAAAGACTATGCTCAAACCCTCAATTCGGTGTCGAACAATCCAAAACTAATGAAATAGCGTATAAACTAATCAATACATGTTCAAAAATTCATATTTCAACTATTAAGGTGATTACCCAACCCTAAATGTAAGATTCCTAAAATTTACCCCCGGGCCCCCGGGCCAACGTGCTCGGATTCCAGAAATTTTCGAAGAAAGTTGTTACCCATAACCTTATGAAGTCATATATATGATTTTTACCAAATTCCATAACCATTTTCGTGGTCAAATCTTATTTTTATACAAAATCTAAATTTTCATCTAAACCCTTGATTTCACCAATTTTTACATGTTAATTTATCCATAATCTATGTATTAAACTCATGTTGTGTAGAAATTACTTACCTCAAAGTGCTAGGTGAAAACCCTCTTCCAAAAGTCACCCAAATCCGAGATTCAAAACTCAAAAATGAGTAAAAATGGCTGACTCCCGTTTTTAGGCATTTTGCCTAGGCAAGTCGCATGTATGAAATGTGACTTTCCTGATTTTCGGGCAAAAATTTAACTACTATCAGCCTTCAGTCAACAGACCATAACCTTCTGTACAAATATTCAAATGATAAATGGTTTTACTTTCTGGAAACTAGAATCAAAGATATACAACTTTTATGTTTTGAAAATTTTCAGATTCCTTATAGATTTCGAGATATAAGCTTCCAAAATAGGCTCCTCGCATCAGAAATTTCTGGGGAAATTGCAAAATAGCTTTACGAGCCTTTATTTAATCGATCATAACTTTCTGTACAAATATCCAAATGATTAATGGTTTATTTTTATGGAAACTTCAATGAAAGGACTACAACTTTCATGTTTTTTAAATTTTCATATTCCTTATAGATTGCAATATATGAGCTTCCAAATGTGACTCCTCGCATCAGAAATTTTCTGGCGAAACAGCTTCTGCAACAGAATTTCAGCAGCTTTCTTTGTCCGAAATCCATTCCGTTAACCTTCTGAAATCCACCCAGGCCCTCGGGACCTTAAAAAATTATACCAACATGTCCCAAAATATGATACAAACTCGCTCGAGGCCTCAAATCACATCAAACAACGTCGAAATCATGAATCGCACTCCAATTCAAACATAATGAACTTTAAAATTTAAAACTTCTACTTTCGTTGCTTAAACCTATCAAATCACATCCGATTGACCTTAGATTTTGTGCACAAGTCATATTTGACATTATGGACCTACTCCAACTTCCGGAATCGGAATCCGACCCTGATATCAAAAAGTCCACTTTCGGTCAAACTCCTCAAAAACCTTCAAATTTTTATCTTTAGCCAAATGACTTCAAAATGACCTACGGACCCCCGAATTCACTTCCGATCGCTCTCTCAATACCAGAATCTCCATATGGAGCTATCCCCAGACTTGGAATCCCAAATGAACATTGATTACACTAAAAGTCACTTTAACCCAAACTTATGAAATCCTTCAAAAAATGCTAACTTCCACAATAGGTGCTGAAATGTTTATGCGTCTTCCAAAACCGGATCCGGATATACGCCCAAGTCCAAAATCATCATACGAACCTACTGGAACCTTCGAATCCCGATTCCGAGGTCGTTTACTTAAAAATCCAATCTCAGTCAATCCTTTCAACTTAAAGCTTTCGAAATGAGAATTCTCTCTCCAAATCAACTTCGAACTTCCCGGAATTCAATTCCGACCATGCGTACAAGTCATAATATCTGAAGTGAAGCTGCTCATTTCCTCAAACTGCTGAACGACATGCTAGATCTCAAAACAACCGGTTGAGTTGTTACATAACTCATGAAGTCAAAAGTGAAGCACAATTAAGTGTTACAGTTGCATATATATAATCTACGTACACAAAGGTCACTTTGCATACATAGATTTCACATTCGCAAAAGTAGAACAAGACAAAAGCTACTCATCTTTTCCTATAAATAGCAAGCTCTCTTTGTATAAGGATATCCAATCTTTGTAAGACAAGAACTAGTCTTGATCTTCTTTCTTTGTAGTAAAAATATTTCCTTAGTCTTTTAAATATTTCTAGTATTCTAAATATCTTTTTTTAGCTTTTCTTACTCCATAATGGAGTAATTTCATTTTGTTGGGATAGTTGATGAAGCTTGATATAGTTTATGCTATTATCTTAGTTTTTATATATTCTTGGCTTGAAACTTTTTATTTACATTTCATACTGTGCTAAAATGATGGTGTTTAATTACTCTATCATCACATCTATATATTTTATCTCTAAGTTATTCATATATTAATTTTGTAATTCTCGCGGAGCAAAATTAATAAATAATAACTGATGAATAAAATAGTAGTGTGAGAGTAATTTTCAGTAAACTATTATTTCAAGTCAGTAATCTTGCTTGCCTCAGTTTTAATTCTCACGGAAGAATTGTTGTAGGCAAGATTATTGATCCTTGGTAAAAATATACTCACGAAGTTTTTACTTTCTTTTAGCACAATTCAAGCAAGAAAAATATTTCGGTTTAAACGTCACTAGTCTTAAATTGATTAATTAACATAATTATCACGGAGCGTTATTAATTGATTATTTCTTAGTGAGAAAAATATAATTGAATTAGAAATAAGCAATTATTCTTTAGAGAAATAAATGTAGAAATTGAGATTTTACTATAGTAATATTACCAAGTGAATTCAATGATTCCCAACTCCTCTTTTAAATTATAAATCTTCCAAAAATATTTGTTTTTTAAGTATATAACAAGTTTTAAACCTCACTCACTTTTTATCAATTTGATTCTCTCAAATAATAGTTAAAATATTACAAATTTGTAGCAAAGATTATCCCGTCTCTGTGGGACGATATCTTAAATTATATTAGAATTTGACAGAGTACAACCAGGAAATTCCAATACACATTGGCCTCGTCAATGATATTTCTCCATATGAAGGTGATCACTTCTTGCTCTCGTATTTGGGCGAATGCACCTGCTTCCACCCACTTGAAAAAATAATCAATTAACACTAAAAGAAATCGTACATTACCTCGTCCGGTTGGGAGGGGTCCGATGATGTCCATTCCCCATTTGATGAAAGGCCAAGGCGAGGTGATAGAGTGGAGGTGCTCGCCCGCTTGATAGATCATGGGGGCATATTTTTGGCATTGCTCGCATCTTTTTACGAAGTTGGCGTCCTCATTTTTCATTATGGGCCATGAGGCATCTGACGAGAACTCGATTGCCGGTATGAGCCCCGTAGTGACCTCCGTGAACTTTCTCGAGGATGCACCGCATCTGGTTTGGGCCTAAGCATTTTTCTAAGTAGCCGCCATATGTTCTTTTGTACAAGTCGTCGCTGATGACGTTGTACCTGGCCGCCTGCATTCGAAGCTTTTTGGCTTCTTTTTTATTTTCTGGGAGCACCCCGTCCTACAAATACGAGAAAATATGATTGCGCCAGTCCTAAGTTAAGTTTATAGTTCATACCTCAATTTGATCGATCGAGGAGTGGAGGAGAGTGACCACATTCCCTTCTCCGGTTATGCTTTCAGTGGCTGCTGCCAGTTTGGTGAGGCCGTCTGCTTCAATATTCTGTGCTCGAGGGATTTGGTCGAGCTGGCATTTGTCGAATTGGGGTAACAGCTTGCAGATCTCGGCATGGTATTTTTGCAGTCTTTGTTCCTTTACTTGGAAAGTCCTTGTGACTTGATTGACGACGAGTTGAGAGTCTCACCGTAAGATGACTCGTTTTGCTCAGTACTTGAGCGCCAATTTTAATCCTACAATCATAGCCTCATACTCAGCCTCATTGTTAGTTATGTCACAGCACCATATGGACTAGCAAATTATTTTGCCCGTTGGGACCTCGAGCACGAGTCTCAGTCCAGATCCTAACGCGTTAGAAGTGCCATCGGTGTACAGAACCCATTGGTTGTGCATTTTGGTGGAAGTACCGACGGCTTCCCTTTCAACTTCGGGCATTATCTTTGCACTAAAGTTGGCGATGAAGTTGGCAAGTATTTGCGACTTTATTGTTGTTCGCAGCTAATAGGTTATATCGTGCTCGCTCAACTCTATGGCCCATTTGTCCAACCGGCCCGATAGCTCGAGCTTGTGCAAAATACTCCTCCGGGGGAAGGTCATTACTACCGAGATAGGATGGCACTGGAAGTAGGGTCTAAGCTTTCGTGAAGCTATGACCAAAGTCAGGGCCAGCTTCTCGAGGTGTGGATACCTCGTCTCAGCATCAACCATGGTTTTACTAATTTAATAAATGGGAGATTGTGTACCTCCGTTCTCTCGGACTAGGATAGTGCTCACGACCACGTCAGATACGGGCAAGTAGAAGAGGAGACGCTCATCGAGTTCCGCCTTTGAGAGTAGTGGATAAGAAGACAAATATGCTTTTAGTTCTCTCAAGGCTTCGACACACTTGGAGTTCCATTGGAGTCCATTGTCTTTCTTGAGTATGCCAAAAAATTTATGGCATCTATCGGAGGACCGTGAGATAAACCTCGATAGGGCGGCTATGCGATCGGTCAGCTTTTGCACTTGTTTGTTACTAGTCAGATTCTTTGGTATCCCTTCTATAGCTTTGATCTGGTCGGAGTTGACTTCGATACCTTGTTGTGATACCAAGAACCCGAGGAATTTTCCCGAGGTTACTCCGAAGGCGCACTTCTCTAGGTTCAGTTTCATGCGTACCGTTTGAGTATGTCTAAGGCTTCTTTCAGGTAGTCGATGTGATCCTTCTTCCTTTTTGACTTGACCAACATGTCGTCGATATAGACTTCCATTATTTTGCCAGTTGGTCTTTGAACATTCTTGTACCAACCTCTTATATGTCACCCCTACATTCTTTAACACGAACGGTATAACCCTATAGTAATACGCCCCTGGTGAGTGATGAAAGTGGTCTTTTCTTGGTCCTCTTCCCATTCTTATTTTTCACCATGACCATGTTGGTGACCCATTAATGGTACTTTGATTCTCTGATATAACCGTTTTCCAACAGCTTTTCGACCTCTTCGCGGACCGCATCATTTATTGCAGGGTTGAATTTTCGTCTAACTTGCCTTACTGGGGTTAAAATGGGTCGACTTTCAACTTGTGAGTTGCTATCTCTTTTGGGATGCCCGACATATTTGCATGGGAAAAGGCAAACAAATCCTTGTTGTTAGTTAAAAATTGGCAGAACTTACCTGAATCTTGGAGTTTGTGACCGATGTAGGCTTTTTTGTTGTGGTCGTTGCCATCTAGTTGAATGGGGTCAAGGTCTTCTATGGTAGATCCTATAGCTTCTACGACTTCAGGATCTTTGATCACATCCTTCTCGTCCTCGCTTGACCTTGACCATGTTGATTGCTATGCTTCTTTGGCTTTACCATTTAACTATTGGGTGTGCATGCAGTCTTGGGCGATGCGGTAGCATTCCCTGGCGGTATGTTGTTCTCCTCAAATGCTGAACACCCCCTAAGGGGTGGGAAATTTGATGATTTAGTACAAGCTGGAGGGGATGGCTTTCATGGCGTAGATCCAAGGTCGTCCTATGATGGCGTTGTATGTCATGTCTTGATCCATGAGGTGGAACATGGTTTCCAAAGTAACACCGCTAGCCAGGATGGGCAGTGTGATCTCTCCATATGTCCACTCAACTGCATTGTTAACACCTGTTAGTGTGATCCAGCATGGCACTATCGTATCCTCGAGCTTCATTTAGGTGAGAATGCGAGGATGGATGATGCACACGCCGCTCTCATCATCGACCATAATGCGTTTTACATCAATATCTAAGATGTGTAAAGTAATGACAAGGGCATCATAGTGAGGACAAAACCAAACCGTGGGTATCTAACTTATCTAAGATGATACTTTCTTTGAGTTCGTCATACCTTTAATGAGTGATCGATCATTTGAGTTTGTGGGTGGTGGTGAATTTAACAATGTTGATCAACGCGTTGCCACCCCCTACGATGACCATTTGAATGGTTCGAGCCAGGGAGGGTGGTTTGGGTGGTCCTTGGTGCTGTTCACGCCCACAAGAGAAGTTGTCTCTCCCTCGGTCGCTCATCAACTCTTCTGAGTGCCCTGGTGGAGCATGTTCATGACCTTTTTATCTTAAAGCAATACAGTCCTCAGTTTTATGACCCCGCTCTTGGTGGAATTCGTAGATGGCGTTCGACTTTCTAGTGCTTGGGTCGGACCTCATCTTCTGCGGCCACTTTACTTTTGGGTCGAGCTTCTCCAGTGCGTAAACTATTTCTGAGGGGAAACATAGAAATTGTGAGCAGATAGTAAAGGGGCATACCTCTCTCACCTCGGTGAGTCAATGTTCGTAGCATGGACGAGCCTTCGTTGTGGCGGGGAGGCGGCATGAGAATGCCTCAGCTGTAAGGCTGATGCATTTCCTTACCGGGTCGAGGTCCTGCTTGATCTCTCTTATTGTCTCTTCTCCGGTCCCTTCGAAGCTCGACTTGTATTGAAGTCAACCGCTGAATCGGCCCAATTAGATCATCCTCGTCGGCTCAAACTTCAGCGCAATAAGAATTATATATTTCGTCCCAAGTGGTAGGAGGATATTTCATGAGGTGTATTAGCAGCTTTCTGATCGCCCTCGAACCACTTCTGTTCAGCCCATTCTGAAAGGCTGCAACGGCCATTCCTTCCGATACGTTTGGAAAGTTCATCCTTACTCGGTTAAATCGAGCGAGAAAATCCCTAAGTCCCTCTCCGGGTGATTGTTTGATAGCGAATATGTCAATTACTCTCGCCTTCACCTTTTTTGCTCTAGCATGGTCTATTAAAAGCTTATCAGTCATTTCCTCGAATGTTTCAATTGAGCGTGCGGGCGGTTGTGAATACCAAGTCAGTGCTCCCCCGGTGAGGGTTTCGCCAAATTTTTTCAGCAATATGGATGACACTTGTTATTTGGCAAGGTCGTTGCCTTTTACTGCAGTGACATAGTGGGGCACATGATCCTTAGGGTCCATCGTACCATCATATAGTTCCAAATACGGCAGCATTTTGAAGGTTTTGAGTATGTCATGTGGCGCCGCCTCAGCACTGTACGGCTGTTCCACGAACCGACTGGCATCCCGTGTTAGCATAAGATTTGGTGCACCGAGTATTTTTTTCTACCCTTTCTTGATTCTCTTTCATTCAGTTGTGGAGCATTTTGTTCTCATTCTCCATCTCCTTTATTTTCCTTAAAATGGCCGTGAAGGTGTCGTTACCTGCATCACTAACATTGTGAGTAATACTTGTTATTGGGGGCGTGTTGTTCATTTGGCGTTGATGCAATGCAGACTTCTGTACTTTCTCCATTCGGCCTCTAAGCGAGTTTGTCGAGAATGCCGGTCAGCGCGTTTGTCAACCATGCCTCGAGCAGGTTCTTCACTGCGGGTGGTGCCTCTTTCGTTGTGGATGTATAGGCCCCCTTACCGTGTGATATTGTGATGTTTCCATGGGGAAGAGGTGAGTCGTCTCGTCGAGGAGATGCATCGGGTGTTATGTCCTCGCCCTCCATTTCATTGTTTTCATTGATGGTGTGGAGTAGATTAGCAGTGAGGTCAGCTATTGCTTTTCTCTTTTCTTCTTCGTTACCTACCATGTTAGCCTTATGTGCACAAAGAAGTGTTGCGTGTTTTACATTATAGATCTAGAGGAAACTAAAATTTTAACTAAAAAATCCACCCAGATGGCACCAAATTGTTTGATCAAAAAGTATGAAACCTTTTGTTAAATTAATTAAACAAGAGAATAATGGATAAATACTAGTTAAATGTAATGAATTGTAGATCTAAACATGTTTATATGAGTGATGTGAAAGTGCCTTCAAACCAATTTCATTCAATGGATATTAAATGATACAGTTAAGAGTGAGTGAAAGAGAAATGATAAACAATGACTCTATTAAATGGCAATAAATTTAAATAGAGGGGAAGATTCACCCAATATTGAAGAGGGTGAAGGACTCTTTTCCCTAACATTGTTGAATGACACGAGTGTTAGAGACTATTGCACACTTTATTGGATTTGATGGAAATGACAATAGAATCATTCACAAAAAGGTCGAATTTCTACTAAAAGTAGTTTCTTGTATTTTCTTGAGTGTTTATCTTACAATTGTATTCTTATCTCCTAAAAATGAATCCCCTCCTCCTTTCTCTCTCTTACTCTATATATCCTTTGGGAATATTCCCAAAGAACCCTAAAAGTAAAATAGAGAGAATATTTAAGGGAATATTCCCTTTGAAAGTTCCAAGACTATACCAACCGTTACTTCCGTTCTTGCTACTCGACTTCGACCTAGATATGCCACGTGATGATTCTTCTCGTTAATCACTGCTCAATCTAGGTCAAACCCCCTACGCCGAGTTGTAATCGTCGTGATAATCGCCTTTTCATCCCAGATTTCCTTGGTCGAATTTTAGCCCATACAAAACTTAATTATATTCTTTCTATTTTACTCTTATTGTTCTTGAAAATGGAGATAACACATAAATAGAGTAAATATTCAGAGGAGAGATTGTATCTTAAGACATAAATAAGAGTTAAATAGTCCAATACCCCTTTCTAGTTAATGTTCCCTTAAAGAGCGTATAAAAGAGAAACACGACAGAAAATTTGAGATAGAAGTAGTATTAGTTATTATCGAAGGGTTTAGGTTTAATGATCTTGCTTAGAGATTATACTGGGTTGTTATTGTTGTTGTTGTTTATCTTTCTTAGAGATTGGAGAAGTTTTTATTTAAGCAGAATAAAATATAAAGTCAACCCTCTCTATAACAGCCTCACAAGTCATCCCTAGGAGGAGAAATTTTAATGTGATGACCCAAAAGGTCATCACTTGTTTTAGAAATGAATTCTACGTTCCGAGGCCTTAAAAACCTATTTCAGCATCACCTCGATTTGTGTACACAGTCCGGGCGCATAGCCGGAAGGCCAATATGTGAAAATTTGTGAAAAATGATGAATTTTGACTTTAAAATGAATTAAGTTGACTTCGGTCAATATTTTGGGTAAACAAACCCGGACCCATGATTTGACGGTCCCGAAGGGTCCGTAGGAAAATATAGGACTTGGGTGTATGCCTGGAATCGAATTCGAGGTCCCAAGCTCAAGAAATGAATTTTTAAAGAAAATTATTTTCTGAAATTATTTATGAGTTTTGGAAATGAAATGTGATTAAAACTCGATGGTATCGGGCCCGTATTTTGGTTCTGGTGCCCGGTACAGGTCTTATATGTGATTTAAGATAAGTCTGTGAATTTTGGTAAGAAACGGACTTGAAACGACGTGAATCGGATCGTATTTGAGAAAATTGGAAAATTTGAAGTTCTTGAGAATTTTCATGATTTCGATGTTAAATTCATAGTTGTTGATGTTATTTTAGTGATTTGAATGTATGGGCGAGTCCGTATGATGTTTTTAGGTTGGTGTGCATGTTTGGGTTGGAGCCCCGAGGGCTCGGGTGAGTTTTGGATAGGGCACGAGGTGGATTTTGGACTTGAGGAATTGCAAACTTTCAGTTGTTGCATTGCAGGCCAGCAGGCTTCGCATTTGCGAAGCCCGGCTCGCAAATGCGAAGGCCTTGTTACAAATACAAACAATGGCCCAGGCCAACTATCTCGCAATTGCGAGGAAATCTATCGCAAATGCGATGCCTCCCCTCTTAGCCAGTCGTCGCAAATGCAACGCATTCTTCGCAATTCCCAACTCGCAAATGCGAGAAAGTTGTTCACAATTCCCAACTTAGCAGAAGTCAGGGTTCGCAATTGCGAACCCTGATCGCAATTCCCATATCTGCAACCGACAATTTTATAACTTAGCCGAAAATCTTCCATTTTTCACACTCTTGGGCGATTTTTCAAAGACAACTTCTCTTCCTAATCGATTGTAAGTCAATTCTAACTCGTTTTCTTCAATCATTAACATCTTTTCACATGATTTCAACTCAAAATCAATAATATTCATGGGGGAAATTGGGCGTTTTGGATAGAACCTAGGTTTTTCAAAAATTGAGGATTTGGACCTCGATTTGAGGTCCGATTTCAAAACAAATTATATATTTCGATTCATGGGGGAATGGGTAATTGGGTTTTAGTTCGAACCTCGGGTTTTGACCATGTGAGCCCGGGGGCGATTTTTGACTTTTTGGGAAAAACTTTAGAAAACTCATTTTCATGCATTAGGATTGATTCATTTAATATTTATTGATGTAATTAAGTAACTTGTGGCTAGATACGAGCGAATTGGTGGTGGAATCACGAGGTAAAGCGATAGTAGAGGCTTGAATTGTGTTCGTGGCATCGAGGTAAGTGTTTGGTCTAACCTTATCTTGAGGGATTAGTAGTCGTGTCTTATTTGCTACGTGTTAATTATGGAGTACGGCGTATAGGCATGGTAACAAGTATCTATATGTTGGTGTCAAGCATGCCCGTGAGTCTTGTATTGTAATTGTTATGACTCCGTTGTTGTTTATTGCGTTTCACATATTATTATCATTATTGTTCCCATGCCAGGATGTTATTATCATTATTGTTACCTTGCCGGAATGTTATTATCATTATTGTTCCCTTGCCGGGATGTTGTCTTGATATTATTTTTCCCTTGCCGGGATGTTGTCTTGATATTATTGTTCCCTTGCCGGGATGTTGTCTTGATGTTATTGTTCCCTTGCCGGGATGTTGTTGAAATATAATTCTTCCCTTGCCGGAATTCTTTTGTGATTGTTGTTGATTTGTAAATGGAATCGGGTGGCATGCCGCCACGGAAATATATGAAACGGGAGCAGGTTGCACGCCTGCAACGAGATATGTGAAATGGGAGCGGGTTGCATGCCTGCAACGATATATGTAAAATGGGAGTGGGTTGCACGCCTGCAACGAGATATGTGAAATGGGAGCGGGTTGCACGCCTGCAACGAGATATATGAAATAAGATCGGGCTGCACACCTACAACGAGATCTGTGAAATGGGATTGGGTTGCACGCCTGCAACGAGATATGTGAAATGGGATCGCGTTACACGCCTGCGACGAGATATATGAAATAAGATCGGGTTGCACGCCTACAACGAGATCTGTGAAATGGGATCGGGTTACACGCCTGCAACGAGATATGTGAAATGGGATCGCGTTACACACCTGCAATGAGATAAACAAAATGGGATCGGATTGCATGCCTGCAATGAGATACATGAAATGGGATCGGGTTGCACGCCTGCAACGAGATGTGAAATGAAAGTGAACATTGCATTGTTTTCCCTATCCGTGTTAGTAATTGGATTTTGGTTTCTTTATATTCTGTTGTTATCTGTTATTCCTCGAAGCATGTTTCCCCTGCCCAATTTTAATTGAAATTATCTTCTTCTATTTCCGTTCTTTATGATATAACTACACAAGTTTATTTGGTAGTCTGGTCCTAGCCTCGTCACTACTTCGCCGAGGTTAGGCTAGACACTTAGCAGCACATGGGGTCAGTTGTGCTAATACTACACTCTACATTCTTTTGTGTAGATCCCAGTGTTGTAGACTTCGGACCGTAGTGAGGTTGTTGCCTTCAGTCCAACAGGCGACCCGGGGTAGTCCTGCAGGCGTCCGCGAGCCTTGGCATCACCTCCTATCTTTCCTTTATCATGTTTCCTTTACTCATTTCAGAAATAGTGTGTATTTTATCTTTCAAACTTTGTATGTAGTATTCTTATATCGTTTGTGAAGTTGTGACACCAAATTCTGGGTAGAGTTGTACTTAGACTTCCGCAGTTTGTATTAAGATTAATTATCAGATTTTGTCTTCCGCTTAACTATTTTCGCTATTTGCATGATATCTACTCATCACTGATAATGGTTTAAAACTGGAAAATGTTAAGTAATTAGAATAATTTGGCTTGCCTAGCTTTCACCAATAGGCGTCATCACGACTCTTGAGGATGAAAAATCTGTGTCGTGTCATTTAAGTACATTGGGTCTGTAATATAGTGGGATGAGGAGATTGAAGAAAATGTCACACATCGTATTGGGGTTGGATGGATGAAATGGATACTTACTTCCGGTATTTTGTGTGACAAGAAGGTGCCACCAAAAAGGTATGCTTTACAGAGCGGTGGTCGGACCGACTATATTTTTTGGGCCTGAGTGTTGGCCAGTCAAGAGCTCCTATGTTCAGAAGATGAATGTAGCAGAGATGAATATGTTGATATGGATGTACGGGCACACCGGGTTAGATAGGATGAGGAATGAAGTTATTCGGTACAAGGTGGGTGTGACCCCTATTGAGGACAAGATATGGGATTCAAGGCTTAGATAGTTTGGTCATATTAGGAGGAGAAGCGCAGACGCTTCTGTAAGGAGGTGTGAAGCGTTGACATTGGAGGGCCTTAGGAGAGGTAGAGGTAGGCTAAAGAAGAGTTGGGGTGAGCTGATTAGGCATGACATGGCGCAATTATAGCTGACGGAGGACATGACCCTTGATAGGAAGGTGTGGAGGTCGAAGATTAGGACAGTAGGTTAGGTAGTCTAGATTATTCATACCGGTAGTATTAGTACGTACTCTCGTATTTGGTTGGTATTAGGTTTCTTTGACTACCTGTCGTTTTTTACTTTTCAATCATCTTACTATCTTGTTATTTATGCTGCTTTTACATGGCTTCTCGGTGGTGTCCCGTCTTGTTTTTCTTTTTATTATTGTGGTACTTATGCTTTCCTGAGCCGAGGGTCTATTGGAAACAGCTTCTCTACCTCCATAAGGTAGCGGTAAGGTCTACGTACACACTACCCTCCCTAGAACCCACTATGTGGGATTATAATGGTATGTTGTTGTTAATGCCTCTCTATAATAGCCTCGTTTGTGTCGATATTTTTTTGCTTTTATAGTGAATGGTTGTTCTATGCCTATAACAAAAAATTGACGTTTAGATATTTTTTGGTTGTTATAGATAAAAATTAATCAAAAATTAATTATTTTTTCTTTTTAGTGTTACATATAAAAGATAAAGAAAATTATTCAAATTTAAAATCTCAAAAAGATATGCTTATTTCACTAGTTAAATAATGAAAGAAAGCTAATATATTATTAATAAATTCATAACTAAATGTATAAAGATTTAAAATCTAAGGCAGACATTTTAAGCTACCTAAAAAATAAATTCTTTCAAGATTGATGGAAGAACTTTATAATTGTAGCTTGTTTCGTAGATTTCATTCTCTTACTAGCGATATAACGCTTGAATTCACGAAGGTTCGTGTCTAAATTTTTAGCAAAAACGTAACAATAGTTTTCCCTTGAAGACAATCTAAGAGCTTATCGGTTAAATTTTCTATCTAAATATTTTTTGAAATTTATCAAATGAAAAAGATATCATGTGCAAATGTTCAAATCTTATATCTTATGCAAGATGGAAACTTTGTTTAATGGAAAAGATTATGTGTATTTTACAACTATTATAATAATCTTAAAGATTCTATATGGCTGTTATAGAGGGTTAATTTTACAAAGAGTATTCTGCTATAAATATGGTTGTTGTTGTTATAGGTAAAAAGCTATTATAGAGAGGTAAATATAACTTAAAAAATCAGTTCTGAGGAAAACTTAACTTTTATAGTGAATGACTGTTATATAGGGATAATGTTATAGAGAGGTCTTACTTTATATCGTTTCTTCTTGATTTCTCTATGTTATTTTTCTTACTATTTTTTCCAACTTTTTTTTTCTTCCATGCTGGTATCCCTCCCATCTTATCCATGCAACAAATTCTAGTCTAGTAAAAAGAATTACAACGAAGTCAAGGAAAGCCATGACCTCTTAGAAAAGGGATTTTTTTTCGTTCATATACACTATTGGAAACTTTATTACCTTAAATGTTCATGTTTAGTAAATTATCCTACCTACACAAGTTTTGTTTACAAAATATTTACATTCCACCTTAAAAGGCTCCCAATCCATTATTAGTGCTTTCAATTAAGGGAGGATTGTCAACCTAAAAACTACTAATTGGTAGAGGTCAAACCTACTTAATAATAAACTTCCAATCCCGTATTTACTCATTGTCAATATTAATTAATGCAGGGGCTTCTTCCATTAGTTTGACGATAGTAAGCCAGCTCTTCCCTGACTTTGAAGGAATTGCTTAGTTTCTGCTACTTAACAATAAGGCCATCTTTCAGAAAATTCAGTAAATTGTTCTATTCCTATGACAAAGATAAAGAAGCCACGTAGGATGAGCGCTGTAGGAAAAATTACGATTAATATTTTTATGACGTTGATCCTTACGTCCAAGAATGATAAAATGGTTCTTACTTTAATTTTTGCATGATGGTGGTTGTGTTGTGTTGAAGGTTCTGCTAAAGACACAACTTCTTGACATATGCTCCATACTGCAATTAGAGAATGAAAATTAAACAAGGACGGGCAATTGAAAAATTAATGAATATTAACAAAACTTTAACGAATATTAAAAACAGTAGAAATATTTGTTATTTGGAAACCAGAAGACAAAGACTGTTGCAAACTCTCTGTTTCTCCGGTTAAAGATAACATAAACGAATTCGCCGGAGATGCAGAAGCAAAATTAATAGTTGTAGATGATTCTTTTCTCTCAATTGACCCATTTTTGATCAATTGAAGATGGTTATATGGTAAAGGAGGTAAACGTTGAATTGGTGTTGGATAGTAAATTTTGGGAATATTTGTTTGTGGCTTTTAGATTTCTTCTATTTGGAGGTTATGATTTTTGATAAAGTTTTGATCTAATCTTTGTTGCTGGGGTTTAGGAGGAGGAAGAGGAGTAGAAATTTGACCTTTACGAAATCTGGCATGACCAGTTCTGTTTTTGTCAAGTAAAAAAATGAACTTTTTGAATTTGTTAACAACAATATCAACTACGGCTGTGTAATCAGCAGATACACAGGGGTTTGGTTCTAATCTATGTTGTTGTTGGTTTTGATGAGATTGAGAAAGCAAACGGATTAATTTTATACAACAAATTATATATTATACAATTTATCTATAACTTTCACACATTATTTCTATTAGGTTAAATACAACTACAATAACATACAACTTAAATACAAAATTTTATACAATATGTCTTTTGTATATTTTGTATATGATTTATACATAGTAAAAATAAATTTCATACAACTAATTATATATTATACAACTTATCTACAATTTTCATACATGATTTCTACTCAGTTATATACAACTACAATATCATACAACTTAAATATAATTTTTATGTAATATTGTTCAACTTTCATACAATAGTTAAATAAATAAAAGAAAAATATATAAACAACATAATACAATTTTACTACAATTTCTGCAGTATAATATATGTCATGTCTTCTTCTTCTTATTCAGCCAAAAACAAGTCTAATCTTCACCAAAACCCCTCAAAATTGAGATATAAACTCCAAACCATATTCTCAATTATTTGCAACAACACCCAATCCAAATAAACAATGATTTTTGAAAACCCAAATTCGAATTCAAAGCTTCAAAGCTTTTTTTAATGGTTGTCAATAGTGAAATTGGTGCTCTCTTTTCCTTTGCTTTATATTACTGAAATTTGGGATTGAGAGATAGAGAGAGATGTAGAGAGAATTCTCAATACTTTGCAACAACATCCAATCCAAACAAACAATATTTTTTGGAAACTCAAATTCGAATTCAAAGCTTCAAAGTTTTTTAATGGTTGTGAAATTGCTGCTCTCTTGTGCAAGATACGTGAGGAGCGGGGATGAAATGTGGAGAGAAAAATGTGGGGGAGTGGAAGATATGTTAGAGTAATTTTAGGACACTAATTATTATTATTAATTCCCTTAAAATGTACATAAATGGTAATTAAGTATATAAAATCTAATTATAATAAAACTTGAGTAGGAAGGGTAATATAATTTTATATAGTGTATAGGAATGTAAAAATTTCTTAGAAAACACACACATCATATCTAAGCTATATTCCCTCTATAATACAACTTGTAAGAATAAAATAGATAGGTTTTGGTTTTGTAAATCGAGGGGAGATACCTATAATTTACAGGATTGCTTTTTCTTTTTTCCTCGAGAAAAATTTCGGCTTCAAGATTTACAATTTCTAGAACAGATGTTAAACAGATAAATAAATAAATAAATAAATGGAACTTCCAACACAGCCTACGGACAAATCTGAAGCATAATAAATTGAACACTACAACTAACAGCTTAGCTATTAGCAGCCAAACTCACTTTATTACGATGGAAACTTTTTTATACATAGTACTAAAAAAGAGGTCTTCAGGTCAACTCGCTTAAAAAAAGGGGTTTTGATACAGTTGCCTACAAAAATAAAACTATTTATCCTTGTCTATCCATTTATTTTTCTACCCATAAACTAATTATATTTCTTACCCATAGTAGTTTCTGTGGGAAATTTTTTCTTTATTCTTTAATTCTTTTTAATTTCTATGCTTCTTTTTTTTTTCTTTTTTTCTTTTTTTTTCTTTTCTCCTTTTCTTTTTTCTCGTTTTCTTCTTAATTTTTTCTTTTTTCCTTTTCTAATTTCATTTAACTTCTTTTTTTATATTCTTTTTCTCTTCATAATCTAATTTCATTTACCATTTTTACTATTTTTTATTATTCCTTTTTTATACTATTACTAAAGAAAAATCAAATTGTGTGCCAACTAAATGTAGCTAATACAACCAAAAAATATTAACTAACATATGATACCAGTATAGTATATAGATATACTAACAGGGTATACAATTGTATGCAAAGAGTTAAAAAAAAATCAATTATTAAACTGAAATAATATCACTTGTCAATAAAAAATTCAAAAAACTCTAAAAGGATCTAACTGTAAGAGTATATCGTTACATTATATAGCATACTATAATATTAATTTTTTGCATTTTTAATTTGCCCTTCAGGCAGGGTAAAAGCTTAAAGCAAATTAAAAGAGAAAAGGCAAGTGAATTTACGGGTAATAAGTATATTACTATAGTATATTGTATACTATTACAGCATATTATTACAGTATATTGCATATTATTATAGTATACTATAACAATATATTGTATACTATAATAGTATACTGTTGCAGTATAACTATATACTCCTATAGTATATTGTATACTGTAACAGTATACTGTTAGGTAACTGTGTTCTTCTTCGATTATTACAATATACCGTTGTAGTATATTATATACTATAACAGTATACTATTGTAGTATAACTATATACTTCTACAACATATTGTATACCATAGTAGTATACTGTTAGGTAACTGTGTTCTTTTTTGATTTTCAACTGAAAATTTCGATCTCGATCACTTCAAATCAGCTCCAATTGCGATCAAATTTCAGTATGAATTTTCAAAAGGTACTATAAGCAATATTTAATAGCAACAGAATCATAATTAAATTTTTTCGGGAAATGACTCGAACTAGAATAGTTAGCGACGAGAAAATATTAAATTTATAGGGAGGAAGAGCATTTTGTGGCGATGAAAGGTATTCAATAGGCGATGATTTCATTCAGCAAGAGAAAATTAAACTACATGCGTGTAGTGAGTTAATTGAATCATAATTTATAGATATTGAGCAAATCTATTTTTTTTGTATACACAAAATCATCACATAACTAAACAAAAACTGTTACTCCTTGCTCCCATTAATTATCAATATTTTACTTTGTGAATATTATAAAAATATAGCCTATCAAATAAACAATTTTACTTACGAAGATAGAAGCAAGAACAAAGAGAGAAAATTGATGAAGAGAGAAATAAAATGTTTCTTACCTTGGATTGAAAGAAGAAAGGTCTCGTATAGGTTAGGTATAGATTCGTTGCCCCTGAAGCCTTTAAAGACTTTCTTAATGGATGGACGGGTAATAATTTTATATGGAATAGGTATGTATAGTAATTATTATTCAAGTGGGTATAACCGGATAATTAGTTTTAGTTTAATAGGTAGACTCCATAAATTCACTCCTAGATGATACGAGGATGAATCTCAGCAAGGGCCCATCAGCCCCATCTTTGAAAAGAGAAGAAAGATATGCAGCTTGGATGGTTGTCATATATCATTTATAATGTATCGTACAATATGGTATTGTATTATATCGTTTTGATGTATACAATGTTTGAATAGATTGTATTGGTTGACGTCGTTTCATGATGTCGTACCAATAATATGAAAAATAAACTTGCAATATTATAAAGAAAAAGTAAGGTACGAGGCAAAAGTATTATATAAAAAAGTAGGATAAAGGATAAAATATAATTATTTAATAATAAGAAAGAGCAAGATGAAAGGAAAAAATAAGGTAACAACGCAACCAACCAAACCGATCGTTCCATAAAGTAGTACTTTTAGTCGTTACTTAACGACGAATTTAACGATACTATACAATAAAATATAAGTAACAATCAAAACAAACATTATATTTAATGTAACAATACGATACAATACAACAGGTAACAACCATCCAAACAAGCTTTAAGGCTTTACAACCACAGGCATAAAATCAGTACACAAAAGCTAAGGAAAAAAAATACTTCTAAGAGACAACGTAAAGTGTAAGCCCTTTAGAAGGATGACGTTTTCTAGTTATTCATTCATTGTTTCGTTGTCCAAGCTTTGATAGTAATCAAGAAAGGATAATCTGCCATAAACAGTGGCCAATCACAAGCTAAAGGACTCAAAACTTTCAGTTCCAACAGTAAAATCTTCGTCAGACACAATCCTTTTCCAATCAACCCTCCACTTGAATACGCTAGAATCAAATATTGATAGTAATGCTGCATAAATAGTAAACACTTCAGAGATGCATTTCGATTGAGGCAGGGAAATTCTATAAGATGACATTGATAAGCAATACCTACAAATAATATGGATCTCACTTCGTAAAACTGAAAGCTGACACCTGAACCTTCAGAAGAGGTCAGCAAATGAAAATTTGGTATTTGGGTGTTTCACCTCCAATGTTTAGGTAGTTAACATCAAAGGCAACTTGCCCAAAATCATCTGTGGACAGCAAAAGATTGTATTAATTGTTGTCAAAATTTTCACGGCGAGGTTAACAGAATTTTTGATTCGGGGATAAATGAAATTCGAACCTTCATAGAGGGTCCTTGCAATGTGTACGTACTCAGGTATGAGGTCCTTGTATACGACTCCAGTTGGATGTGCATCCAAGACAACTAGGACTCCTGTCAACAAGAAGTTTAACCATCAGAAGTCGCAGGAAACTTGTGACCTTGTTATCTGTAAGAGAAAACTGTTCTTTTTTGGAAAAATTCAATCATATAAATAAATCTTGTTCTACAACACTGTTATTTCAATCTAAATTTTCCCTTGGGGAAAATAACATTTGGATTTCAGATATGTGGATTTTATGCGGCTAATTCCTTCCATTTAGACACTGAGAGAGAAAACCGTTTCTTTAGTCTTTCCAATTAAGTCTCATTGACAATCACACTTTGCAGATCATCAGGACGTTAATTATTATCCTAATAGATTTGATCATTTTATTTTTATTTTGAGAGAAAGTCAAATCAAAAGATGCAACACACCAGTGGGGAACTTTCCACTAGACGAGTAATCTGAGGCTTTCTGCTTTCTCTTTTCAGGGGATGGGGTAGGAAAACACTCAGTTTTTTTTTTTAATCATCTAGACCATCAAAGAAACATACCTGGTGCTAACCATTCTTTTGTAGAGTTGCTAGCTAATGGAGCTAGCCACAATATGTTCCGCAAATTCATCGAATCATCATAAGAGACATTAGATCCTGTGAACAATAAAATCTAAATAGAATGAGAATAAAGAGCATCATTGTTGTATTTTTGAAAATCTCATTATGCAAAAACTTCGGAGGGTTAGAAACAATGATGGATCAAAAACTGAAAATAGTAAATAAAGTTGGAGGAAATTCAATTCAGAACATTCAGTTGATCTCTGAGGAAGTGGTCAAAGATGCAGACTAACCTATTTGGCAGTAGCCCATGTTGTAAGGGAAGATTTCCTTATCATATGCTGGATACTCCTTAGCATGGAACCTGGAAAAGTTTTGCAGTGTGAACACATGAGCATCTCACACAAACAAGAAAAGAAACCAGAAATAGAAACAAATAAAAAAGAAAAAAAAAATTGGTTCGTATGGAAACAGAGCATTCAAGAAATTCCAGTCAACAAAACACAGAAGCAAAAAGAACAACTGTATCCATGGGTATGAGTGGTTGGATGACGGTTAGAATTAAAATGAGTACATGTTAAAACATTTCCACTGATTTCGTGTTTCGGATTACAAGATTAAAGGAATTTAGATTCTCTTACCTTCTCTTACTCCCTACTAAGCTAACAAACAAAGGTTCCCCATGTCATATTTAATTAAACATAGAGAACCGAAGGATTCAAATACTTCCTCCTTCCCTTATGCCAAATAGGTTTCCTTGAAAACGGAGAAGAGCAATTAACTTACTGATAACTATATAAGCACTTTCTTTCGCAGTGTAAATCATCAAAAATTACACTCATTAATGACATAGTCTAGTGTATGAAGGTTCTCCATAGAGCCAAAATTAGAGAAGTTGCTAAAAATAAGTGAAGCCCCTCAATCCCCCAAATTACTTAGTCCAACTCCTAAAGCAATCTGGTAAGCCTAACAGATTCCCATCTTACAATCTGGATCTCAATTAAGTAGAAGTTATAATGATGCATGAATGAATACCACTCATGGCTCTTTGCCCTTTATCTAAAACCTAGCGCACTTCTCCTGCTAGAATATCAGTGCACTCATATTGCTACCACAACAGCAAACCCCATAAAGCAACCCAAATCATAAACCAAGAAACCCTTCATTCATCACCTAGTCCTTTGTGGACATCAGAGATTGCAGAGAGCAGCAAAAGCTCCATTTCCTTTGAAAGTATGCAAACGAAGATCAACTGCATAACATACTCTTTTTTGAGAAAGGATCAACTGCATAACATACTTAAGTTAAAACAAAGAAGAAATCCATTTAATAAAGTACCACATACTCTCTCATGGATACTGATTAACAGGCTTCACTTTATAAAGAATTTTATCCATCTTATTAAATTATTAGCTTACTGAAAAACACAATGGCTAGATGATAGCCTTACCTAGAACTGCATTTACTCATTCCTACAACTGGAAAGGAAAATTAATATGTTACAAGTGATGTTTTATGTCAAGCATGCAAGTTTAATCAAATGACATGGAAGATCTACATTCGAACTATAGGCCATAGCAAAAGCAGTATAATACAGTTTCAAGTCTTGAACAGGTAGTCATTTCAAGTTGAATCAGATGTGACATGCCTTTTCTCCTTAGAATCATATTGCAAGTAACACAAGTTAAATATATTCAAGAAAATACAACAATTTTGGTTGAATTTAAAATATGACGCAACAACCACAGATACTCGATCATATTGCCTTTTTTATCTTGCTTTTAGCAGCTAGATTTGAGTTCTACTAAATCTGATGCTCATTATCTCTCGGCTGCTTATAAGATGAATTGAAGAGTTCAGGGCTTCAGGCTATAGAGATGCAATCACGAATCAAGTTAGACGAGCATCCATCATATTCTTCAATAGGTTAATGGGCATCTTGTCCAGTTTTCTCTAATCCTAGTTCACTTCATTATTTACCAGCAGAAGAAGTAAAAGAAACATTTAAAGAAAGAACATCCTTCCATACATCCGATTAGCTAATCAATTAAGTGCAAAACAACTTTTATTTGCAAGGCCGTTTACAATTGAAGAGTTCTTAGGGTCTGCCCTTTGTGGAACACTCACAACAGAAGCATCATTTGTCTCATGGTGTGCACGAGACAGTAAGGGTTCATGTCAACTTACAAAATCCCAAGCCTTCCAGACTCTCTGGCAAGAAAGACATGACCATGAAAGAAGTCAAATCGCGACAATGATGTATTTAGCCCTACACTGGGTCCCCGAGCAACAATCATTCCAAACAAAAACTCAAGGTATGAATTTATCTCCTACAAAACAACAATTAAATTCAACATCAAACAAAAACCAAGAAATCCTCATTTCAAGAGGATCTAGAAGTTTTTAATGCTGACCTCATTAATGAAAACTCTCCCATAAGGAGTTCTAGTAAGTTCACATCGGTCTTCCTTTGATCCTTCAATGTCTGGAACCTGCACATCGAATAGAATGCACTTACTGTCAAAATAGCAGACTAAGACAAATGAAGGAGAGGAGTGCACTTTTATACATTGCTATACAGACCATATTAGTACGGGATATCTTAAAGTTTTCAGATTGACATCACAAGCTGAATTTGTCTCTGTTTTTGCCTCGGAAATCCGTTCATAGCACAAGTTAGGGTAAGATATTTTGGGTACTGCATTTAATAATATTGTACAAAGAGTGCACCAACTAAAATTCCAGCTATATACTAAGATGTGAATGGTGGCCAACGCTATTTGTCAAGAAATTGCATGAAGCATTACAAAAGCCCAAAAATGTACATATCCTTTGTTTTTACCGTTTGTGGTTTACAAACTTTACTGCCACAAGCCTAAGCTTTCATGACAAAAGAAGATAAAGTTAGAACTATTTGTTGCATTTTTATTTTTTTTAATAAGGATTTGTTTTGCAATTTTAATTATGATAGGTATTAAAAATGAGTTTGTGTTAACAGAACAGTGTTGCCTGAGGCAAATAATGCAACAACCTTAAAAGTTTTTCCTCCAAATCGGGTTCTGAAGATTTGCACTTCTCCGTTATTTGTAACTCCTATCAGTATGGGCTATCTTAAAAGTTTTTAGATTGTCACAAGCAAATAGTGTCTCTCTTTTCCCCTCTGAACTTTGTTCCTAACAAAAGTTATAGGCTTTGACTATTGCATTTTAATAATACTGTACAAAGAGTGCAGAAATTACAATTCCAGCTATATCAATAAGTGAATGGTGATTGACTCTACCTTATCAAAAAATGGTGATTGACTCTAATAAGAGGGTCCCTACATACCTCTACTTTTGCAACCTTGAAGAAAGTCATACACTCCTTGCACTCTTTCTGTAATCAAATCAATTCCCATTTCCAAAATTTGTAAGACTCTAGTTCCTTACCCGCTCTGCCCTGCCCTGCTAATATTTAAGAAACCCATAGTCTTCCCCTGTTGTGCCCTTCCGCCCCATTGTCATCCCTACATCTACTTTTGAATTTTTGCAGTTATCCATTGTTTTACCCGAATCAGGTTTTCTGAACATTCTCACTTCCAATTATTTGCATCTTATGTTCAACTTTATCCGTTGCACTATGGAAATCTCGATAAAGAGGAACAATATCATGCACTGTGTAAAATTAGCTGATATAATTGGCTTTTTCCCTTTGCCAGAAAACGAATAACAAATGCCCTATTATTTCAAGGAGCTAGACAGGAAATTATATAGCATCCTGACTGTAAACAAATTTACCAAATTTGGTACTTCAAATCTAATTACAGGTAACTCTCTATAGTGAGCTATAAGCATGCATAGTTAGTCAGAAAAATATGGTAAGTAACACGTGGTAACTAGCTAAGATACAACCATAACGAAAATAATGATTGATTAAACTACTAATGTAGATAAGTTAAATCCAATACATAACAGATTCTCAACATGGAGGCTGGAGAGACACGAAGAACTCACAGGGATGACTGTTGGATCAAGAGTCCAATGAATAGAACTAGGATCACCGCCAGAGTCAACGGCGAGGCGAGCCAGCTCCATCACCGGCGCCGGCGGCCACCAAATAAGCTCATTCTCTTCGCTTACACTCCGATGATTACTCAACTTAGCACTCAACGAGCGTCTATTTGGAGTCTGAGAACTCGGAGAGAAAGGGACGAGGAATTTGAGGCAAGAGCGGAGCTGGCGGGCCTCTTGAGAGTTTACAGCTGAGGCTTGTTGAGGTGGGCCCAACAGAGCGAGCAAATCGGCGACTGAGGCCTTGGGTACGGCGGATTCCGGCGGCGAGGCAGAGGAACGGAGCTTGAGCTTGCGGAAGGAGTAAGGAGGAGTGAATGTAACAGTGGAAGTGGCAGTATATGAAGCGGCGAAAGAGAGGGAGAAGACGAAAGCGAATTTGTAAGAGAACAATTGCTGGTTCATCTTTCTCCTCCCCCGAAAATTGGAGTCAACTCACAAAAATGGGCTTTGAATTACGCATTAACTGATAAATCGCATTTGTAAATGCGACTTATAGATTGTATTCATTAAATACGACCAATAAACCAAATGCGTGTAACTTGTTGAATGTGTTTCCTCTTTTCTTTTCTTTTTTAAAATTTAAATTGCTAATAGACATGCTTCGAGTTTTTTCCATACTCGGATTCCCCTTTTGGACTTCCTTATTAGCTACATGTATAAATTTTCTCTTTAAAAATTTAATTCTTCCTTTATAATTCTCCGATAGATTTGACTTATAAGGAAAAAAAAGGTTTAGAGATATTAATTTTGTCAAGCTAGCTATTTTTGTACTGGGTATCATCCTATTACAATTTACAATTATCCTCCTTTGTTCATGAGACCTTAATATATATGTGTGAAAATTCATTACGAATTGCTATATATTACCACGAACCCACAGCACAACCACAGTATTGCGGTGGAATTTGCTATCACTCATCCAATTAGAAAAGAATAACAACAACAAACTCAGTTGTTATCACTCCTCCAATTAGAAAAGAATAACAATAACAAACTCAGTGAAATCTCAAACGTGTGTACATAAGCCTTACCCCTACCTTATGAAGGAAGAGAGATTATTTCCGATAGACCATCGACTAAAGAACGGTGAAACCAATTAGAAAAAGAATATGCAAGGTAATTGATTTTTTTAGTGAAGGCACTCAAATTTGCTGCTTGACAGTTTCTCTAGCTCTGCTAGCTTTACCATTAAGAAAACACAAGGCCCCGTAAACTGAAATACTGTACATTTAACGAGCTCATGCTCGTTTTGATTCATTCTTCCTTTTTCTTGAGTTGGTCTGGTCTTCCTGGCTTCTTTAACCGAGTCATTACTTTCTCATGTTGTGACTACCACTGGGCGTTATACTGCGAGTCTGTATACCAACAAGTCCCCTCTTACATTGTGGGACGATTTTGTTTTGAGGCAAAACATCCGATCAAAGTTGCTGCCATTACCATTATACCATAGATGCTGAAGCATAATCCATCAATTATATTAGTTATTATAAATCGAAACGTTCTAGAATCGAGAGGATAGCCATCCCTCATAAAAGTGCTACTATCTACTAATTGTGTAACTCACAAAATGTGGAATACATCAACAACAATTTTATACAAGGCTTTTATCCAAGCTAAACACCTATTCGAGGTAACTATAAGAAGTATCTAATCTTGACACTGAATAATCTTCAAGAGCTACAGTAAGTGCGTCCGTTTCAGGACTTGCTCAAAGCAGAATATTCCCTCATTTGGCAACTCTTTTCTTGTGAACTGAACCAGGACTTCAGCCCTTGATGATTGAAACACTTCTGTCAGATCCCTGCCGATGGATAGCTAGAAGCTTAATAGGATAGCTGCTAATAAAGTCTCTAAAACAGCTTAATAGGTAAGAAGTGCCCAAAACAATATAAAGAAACTTGCATAACTCATACTCTCAAACAATATGGGAATTTTTAACACCCTGTGGATGCCAGGCTGAACACCAGAGCATCGATAGCATAAGATAAGATCCCACATTGGAAACCCACCATCATGAGAAAGCACCCCCACCCCCCAGAGTCCTAGTTCATATAGACCTACTTTTTGTATGTGTTACATTAACCTCCATTTACCTATAGAAAAGACAAATAGAGATAATACCATTGCATTATATCAAGGAAGAAGCTAAATAGCATCAGCAACTTTGATCCCCGCATTCTTGTCCCACTGCTCTGGTGCAGAAACATCTGCCATGATCTGCTCTTGCCCACGCCAAAGAATCTGAAATCCAACAACAGGCGTTACTTAGAAAAGCACCTGTTAAACCTTAAGGTAAGAACAAATTGAATGGAGAGATATTTATTAATCTTGAATAACTTCACAAGACATTTAAGATATGACATAGTTGACATGATAAGTTATTTACCTTATCAATGACGCCAAATTCCCTTGCTCTGGTAGCATCCATGTAAAATGGTCTTCTCATCACATTGGCAACAGTTTCTTCAGACTGGTAAGATACAAAAGATGCTATAATGGCTTCTGCTTGAATTAGAAATGGACAACAGGTAAGAAATGGTCCTTACTCACATTTTCAGTGTGTTTTGCCAAAAGCTTGACAAGGGTGTCTCTGTTTATGATTACCTGCAAAAGAATTAGTCAGCAGATTAATCCCATCAGACCAAGTAAGAGCAAATGCCTAAATGAGAGAGCTCGGGATGAGTTCATCCAGGATAATTCAGTTTTAGATGGAATTTTTTAATGAAGAGTTTTAAATGGATTTATTTTGAAAAATGTCCATCCTGTAGTGATTGTCTTTATACAATGATATTTTTCCCTAGAAGGCGGTTTACTTAGTTATGCTAAACAGAAGGGAAGTCGAAGCAATTCAACTAAATTTTAAACAAAAAACAAAATTATAGAATTAAATAATTCATTGATCAATGATTTCATCGACAACCATCGTACCACAATAAATTTAAACACTCTAAAAATCACTACCATGAAGGCAGATCTGTTTGTAGATTAATGAAATATACTAAAAGAGGACATCCCACTAACCTCCTTTGCTCGGATGAAAACGTCGCTGGCCGGCATTAATCCAGATGACGGCACACGGGGCTGTTGAATCATGGCTGGAACAGAACATCAGCCAAATATCAGAAATTAAAAGGGTTAAAATATTTTTTTTTTAAAAACAGGTTGTCAAAATTGTAAACAAAGAACAAGAAAACTTGACACCCATGTTGTCAAAATTGTAAGCAAAGAACAAGAAAACTTGATACCTTTGGCATGTGGCATCATAAACCTTTTGCCCTTACTGCCAGCTGCAAGCAAGAGACACGCTTGACCGATGGCAGCACCAACTGCGACAGTGTGTATCTGCACAGGAAATTAACAACTTGACATATGCCAACAATATCATAAATGGAACAGATTGAAATACGCCTTAAGTAGAACATGAAATTCAAATATCAATGTACTTCCTCTCAATAATAGACACCTAGAGATTAAGAAAAACAACTAACTAAACAAACATTGTCTAATTAAGTTCGACCCAAGTACTGTAACTGACTTTGAAAGAAACCAAACTCTCATGCAGATACAGGACGATCATACAAATAAAAAGAAAAGTAATTCTTTGCTAGACAAATTTCAAGCGCAAACCATATGAATGATGATGCAAGGCAAAAAAGAAAACCAACTTATTTTTCAAGAAAATCATATGTCAATAAGCCAATGTTGCCTTGTCCTTGTCAAGTGAATTTGACTAAAGAAAATAAGGCCTAGATAAGAAACTATTCTAGGTTCTCATGCTAATTCAAATGGACACATCATAGCAAGAACTATTTGCTGGTGCATAGAGGAGTTGAGTAATTCATGAGAAGCTTACCTCGTTTTTTAATTGCATCATGGCATCATAAATTGCAAAACCTTCTGTTTCCATACCAACCTATATTGATAAAAATATCCCAAGATCAGTTAATTAGAGCACAATATCAACCCAATACCCAACAACCATCAAGCACACAGAGCAAGCAAACATGAAATTTAGAGTGAGAAGAAGTCATCAATCGTGCAATAAAGCTACTAAGTTTAGCATCTCATGGACAGAAGAGCAATAAATATTGAAAATGGCAAATTATTAATTTCTTTATGTTTACTGACCATCCCAACCACATGACATTCACTATTGTAAGATTAATTAGATACAACACAAAGTAACTACATGTTCCCCTCCATCATGGTTGCAATTTTGAAACCTCTCAGAAATAGAGAGACAATTATCCATTACTATTTACACAAAACATATTACAAGAAAGCCACCTATATTTCATGTAAGTTGTTCGTCCAGTATAAAAATAAAAATCAAACCAGATTGAGGCCAAGTGACTATAAAGAAAGGGTATAGGCTAACTTTACTCTTTTCCATATTTATTTTTCCTTCAATAAGAGTTCATAATTGTGGACCATCCTTATAAATTGTGACCATTTTTTTTTTGCCTCAATAATGAAACACTCCTTGCTCATTTTCTGTTTTATAGGACAACTTTGAAGTAGTGATCAACAAACGACAACATAAAGCGTGAGGCACAAAATTTTTGAGTAAGTCAAAACCCCAGTCCTTGAGGTAACACATTAGTGAATTACGGCATGTTATATTCCGTCATCATAAGAAGGCGTTTCATTCATATTGTCGACCATTAACCTAAGAATTGGGAAACCATGAGTCAATCGTTATAACCTTGTAAAATGTTATTAAACATTATTAAATCATCAAGTGTCGTCCAGGAAATTAGAGAAAAACACATTTGATAGCTCAAAGTTAGTCAAAGTGTACGTAGAACCACCTTATCATATCAAGGATCTAACCATATACAGTAACAGCCACCACTAGGAACATAATTGATTAGAACACACACTGATTTTATTGCATTACCTAGCACCATTGACACAAGGGGGGGGGGGGACATAAGGACCGGGGGAGAATAATTAAGTATGCCACAAAAAGGAAACGCACTGTTTCACCGTCATCACGGGTAGTCCCAGTAGAGTTTATGTATAGGTAAATTGGCTCTTTAGGATCCATCCACTGTAGGTACATCAACTCTGCAACAACTAACTCTGTGACTGCTGGCACCAACTGGAAAGAAACCATGATTAATTTGTGCTAGTGCAAGATTAAAAGAATAAAGTGAACGTCTACCGGACTGCAATAATAAATTGCAAAGACAAGTTGCTGCAAACCAGACTAAATATTAAGGAACGTGAACGTCAATATATTTCTGTTTGCAAATTCTATTGCCAAGGCACCACAAAACATATCCCAGCAGGCCCAAACTTCGGCAAAACTAGAAGTAGTACATCAGAATTCAGATGGAAACTCCAAATAATCAAAACAAGTAGGTATCAGAGTGTTCAGCTCTTAATTGAATAGATTAAATATGAAGCCCTGACAAAACTGAAGAACAACTTTCGACTTCTCCATCTTAGAAAGTTTACCTGCTATCAGAGGCACATAGACCATAGGTAGTCAGCCTACTACAAACAATTCGACACACCAAATAAAGCTGGTCACTTTTACCTCCAAGCAAAGTAACACTAGCAAAGACACATACATTGACATGATATGACCAAAACATGGTTCATTTTTTACAAATGATTTTTTACATGGTTCATTTTTTCTTTTACCACACAGTGTCTGATGGAAACCTAATAATCATGATTATCCTTGTCACCAGAACTTATAACAATGAACCTATGATGATAATTGTGACAAATATAATGCATGTATAGACGGGGGACCTTGGTATTATCCTCAAGAGCGTTATCAAAGGCGAAAAGCGCAAAAAAGCCAAAATCTATTGGGGTTTTAAGCGCAAAGCGCAAATAAAACGTGGGCTTTAATGAAAAAAGGCGCAATTAGAGAAAGAGTAAAAATATGTATATGTAGTCTAAGACCAATAATTATAAGCATAAATAAAAAATATATGGATAAAGAAATTGAAAAAAATTTATGATAAAGTGAAATATCAATTATTTAGTGTCGCCTTTTCGGGATTATTGTTAGGAGTCGAGACTGAGATGGTTCGGACATGTTAAGAGGAGAAGCATTGATGCTCCTGTTCGGAGGTGTGAGAGGTTGGCCATGGAGAGTTTGAGAAGAGGCCAAGGTAGGCCTAAGAAGTATTGGGGAGAGGTGATTAGACGGGACATGGCGCTGCTTCAGCTCACTGAGGAAATGATCCTTGAGAGGAGGGTGTGGAGGTCGAGGATTAAGGTAGAAGATTAGTGGGTAGTTTTTAGTTGTTCACCGATTGTCTTAGTAGCATGCATGTCCCTTCATATTTTTAGATTTTTACGTTATGTGGTTTTGTTCGTCTCAGGTATTATATTCCCCGTTGCTATTATTTGGTAGTACTTATCAGTTATCTCTCCCTTTTTCTTTTCGCTTCCTTCTTTCTTCCTTCCTTGCTTTCCTCTTCTTCTTACCCTTCCTGAGCCGAGGGTCTATTGGAATCAGCCTTTCTACCTGCATTAGGTAGGGGTAAGGCCTGCGTACATACTACTCTACCCAGACCCCGCATGTTGGGATCATACTGGGTTTTTTGTTGTTGTTGTTGTTGCCTTTTCAGGATTACACTAAAGTATGGCTTAGAGCCTTGATGCAACACTGAAGCGCCCACAAAGCGAGGCGAAACGCTCAACATGTTTTGAGCCACGCTTCAGGGCTTACGCGTGCTTTAAGCGCGCCTTTAACAACACTGTCCTCAAGGTGAGATGAAACTAACTTTTGAAAATTTAATTTTTTTAGTATAACTACAAGGGTCCAGTGACCTTTTCTTTAGTCTTCTTGAGAATAGTTACAAGAATGCAGGAATATATTTCTCTTCAACACAACAACAACTGCTTGTCAAACCCAAGCAAGTTGGGGTCGGCCATATGAATCTTCACTAACCATGTCGCTGATGTTAGCCTTTGTTTTCAAATACCTACTTATGCCAAAACGTTGCAGAAGACCCTTAATAAGCACAAGGTGACGATGAAATATCTTATGTCTAAGAAGATGACATACCGGCATGCCAATATAAACTATTCTACCATGAAGCAACAGTGAGGGTAAGTCTGGTGGAGGTCTCCTCGGTCTGTGCTCATTGTATGATACTGATCTCTCCACCTAATTCAAATAGCAAAATACACACAGACAAAACAAAACCAATCAGAAAATAATACAAGCTCAACAACAAAGGCATAAAGAAACCTGATTAATTGTTTTACATATAATTAATGACAATAAAATAGAAGAGAAGAAAATTATTTACCTGAGCAGGAGTAGCCATGAGCTTAGGGGAGTCGTAAATATCCAAAAAAGGCGGCATGTCCGAATTTTGAGGCCGAGTGTAGAGAGCTTCTGGATTATTTGCAGCAACAGAGGCAAGCTTATTTAGAAATGGGTCCTTAGGGTTTAGAGGAGGCATCGGAATCTTTGTACTGCTATTGCTATTGGCTGCACAGAGAACGCTAAAACTACGCCGTTTTAGCGGAGACGATGATGATGAAGTACATGGAACTGAGGACGCCATGGGCAACCGTAAGTAGGTGGCCATTATTTTTCTTTTTTCGAATTTTGATGCTGTTTATCTCTTCCAAGGAGAAGACTTTTGAGCTGTGGAAGTACTGATGAGGATGTGAAATTTGGATAGTGTGACTCGAACAGGTCGGGTCATAAGAGCCCCAACCAGCCCATTCTAATTTATTTGTCGTTATGCGGGAATGGGCTTATAAAAATCTAGTACTAGTATACGGAGTACTATTTTTGATATTTATTTAGCCTTAGTATTAAATTTAATTATAAGTTAATACACAATTTATTATGAGAAAATCTCACTTTATACCCATTAATTCCAAACTGTTTACCCTTCAATGCCTAGGCCCAAACTATTTACTACTCCTACCCATGGGGCCCAAATTATTTACCCGCTAATTTCAGTCGTTGCTTTGCCAAAGATGAAAGCGATGAAAAAATATCAAAGCAATAAGGTTCATCTGCAATCTAGACCCCTCAATTGACGAAATAGAAAGACTCCAAGAATCCACATATAATTAGCGACCCTGAAGAATCAGGTGCTACTAAGTCAACAACAGAATAATTAGAGGCAATCATCCTCTTTATCGACTCTCTGGGGGAAAAACTCTACATGGGTTTTTGACTCAACCCCAGACGCGGAGACACATTAATTGACTTTTTTTGAGCTAACACCAATTGATTTGCATGGTTCCATGCTAATATCATCCTTTGAGAATATTCCCATTAAGGATTACTAAGAATATCCACCATTGTTGGGCTTGAAGCTCAATTTTATTTTTGAAGATTTCTTGTTTGATTCAAAGTGGGTGCTGTTAAATATTGCTTATAGTACCTTCTGGAAGTTCATACTGAAATTTGATAGCATTTGGAGCTGATTTGAGGTGATTGAGATCGAAATTTTCAGTTGAAAATCGAAGAAGAACACAGCTACAATATACCGCTACGGTATACAATATGTTGTAGGAGTATATAGCTATACTGCAACAGTGCACTATTAAAGTTTACAAAATAGTATACTGCTACAGTATACTAATATACTATAGGAGTATATAGTTATACTGTAACAATATACTATTATAGTATACAATATATTGTTATGGTATACTGTAATAATATGCAAGATATTGTAACAATATGCTGTAATAGTATACAATATACTATAATAGTATACTTATTACCCGTAAATTCACTTGTCTTTTCCCTTTTAATTTGTTTTAAGCTTTTACCCAGCGTGAGGGGCAAATTGAAAATGCAAAAAAAAAAAAAATTATAGTATGCTATATGATGTAACGATATACTCTTACAATTAGATCCTTTTAGAATTTTTTAAATTTTTTATTGACAACTGATATTATTTCAGTTTAATAATTGAATAAAAAAAACTTTAACTCTTTGCGTACATTTGTATACCCTGTTGGTATAGCTATATACTATACTAGTATCATATGTTAGTTAATATTTTTTTGATTGTATTAGCTACATTTAATTGGTACACAATTTGATTTTTCTTTAGTAATAATATAAAAAAATAGTGAAAACAGTAAATGAAATTAGTTTATGAAGAGAAAAAGAATATAAAAAAAAGAAGTTAAATGAAATTAGAAAAAGGAAAAACGAGAAAAAAGAAAAGGAGAAAAGAAAAGATAAGAAGCATAGAAATAAAAAAAGAATTGGAGAATAAAGAAAAAACTCCCCACAAAACTTACTATGGATAGGAAATGTAATTAGTTTATGGGTAGGAAAATAAATGGGTAGACAAGGGTAAATAGTTTTATTTTTATGGGTAACGGTGTCAAAACCCCATTTATTATTTATATACAAAGTAATATATTAGACCTCAATCTTCACTATTTTTTGTCTTTGCTATTTGTTCTCAATTATTTTCTAGGCGTAAATTCCTAAAAAACTTAGAGAAAGAAACTCTCATCTCTCACTACACCCAACCCAATGAATAACACACCTAAAATACATAACATACCACCGGAACCACCAGATAAAAATCCCATGGAGGAAGATACCAACCAGACAAACTCCTACAAAGAAATGCTCCTTGACAAACACGGCACCTCACAAACAGACTACTTTGCATCGAATCTTGAAAAGTCAGGATATGATCGAAAGGGCAAGGAAAATCTAGGCCCAATCTTTCTCTCCCAAAAGGATAAGAATAGATTATATGAGATGGTGTTTTTCTATCATCATTAAACTATTTGGCCGGCGTATGCCACATCATCTTCGTCGATCCAAATTAATTGAATTATGAAACCCCTCCGAACAGTTAATCTTGATTGACTTAGGATGAGACTTCTTCATAGTCAAGTTTGGTAAGGAAGAAAATTTGATCAAGGCTATACACCAAGGCCCATGGTTCGTATCCGGAAGTTTCCTCTCAGTCAGACGGCGGGAACCAAAATTTGTCCCACAAGAAGCCTCCCTATCTTTCACTGCGATATGGGTACGACTTTCCCAGCTACCCACCAAATTTTATGACAAAGAAGTTCTAGAAAAAGTTGGCAGGAAGCTTGGGAAGCTCCTCAAGATTGATATGTGCACCTCACCAACGCTAAGGGGGAGATATGCGAGAATCTGCATCCAAGTTCCATTGGAATCACCAGTCGCAACATCTGTCACCACTGGATACCTCAAACAAGTGATTGTCTATGTAGGAGAGAACGTTGTATGTACAGGATATGAAAGACTGGGTCATACTTGTAGGCATGTGATTTTTGACCCTCCCTAGAACTTTACATAATTATTTCAACTAGTTTTGACTCTTTTACTTTATTTTGTCACAAAAATAAAAATTACAAAATTATTTTATCTAGTTACTTTTAGTTTATGTACCTTTCATAAAATTAAAAAAATACAAAAATAGTACCTTATTTTTATCTTTATATAATCTTGAAAATACAAAAATATAGTTTCATATTTTAATACAGTTTAGTTTAATTAATTAGAATTAGTTTTTGCATTGTGTAGTATTTTATCTTATATTAAAGGAAGTTAACTAAGGTTTTGGACCACAATTTAAAGAGTCTTAGAGCCCAATTTTAGGATCCAATTCGGATTTAGCCCATAAATCCAAGCACAATACCCAATACCTATTAAACCAGCCATAGAGACCCTTCTAGACTCTTCTTCTTAACCAAAAAAAAAACTCTAACAAAAACAAGTATCATCCGTTTTCCTATCATAGGACCCCACCCCATCTAAAAAAGCTTCAACTGTGCCTCTCTTCATCTTCCTGATCTACACACCACCTTAACCCCTCTTCAACCCAGACCCCAACAGCAGGATCGGCGACCCCCCCTCGCCCCCGCCGTTTCTTCCTCACCACCACAACTCCCAGCTCCCTGATATCATCTTCTCCACCAAAACCCTAGTGCCTAACACAAACCCTAAAGAACACTAACTCCACCAACAAACAGCCACCTCGTCACCAACCACCCGCCGGCCAGACCCGTCTCCAGCCACCTTCACCAGACCCGCCGAAAATCGACCACCGCACTCTCACCCCTAAGCTTCTGCCGCGACCCCATTTTCTTCACCTCTCAAAATCGTTGGACAATCATCGCCACACAACCACCCTCCTCATTCTGCAACGGGACAATAGCTAAAAAGGGAGGAAACTAGTTTTTCCTCTTCTCTAATACACTCAGGGGAGGGAACGACACTGATAATCAGAGAGATCAATAAAAAAAATATTTCAATTTCAGTCGATGGAGTAGAGTCACTGCCAGGACGAAGTGTTTCAAGATCCGATGCTGCCGTTTGTTGGTTCTGATCTAAGGTTATTATTGCATCCGTTTTTTCGATCAAGTTCGAGTTGCCGAGTTTCAGTTCGTTGGAGGATCTGTATTTAGTCAAATATTGAAGAAATTTGCAGCTACATAAGGTCTGCACTTCAAGTTTCATTTTGTCCCGATTTGTTATATTGCTTGGTAAATGCTTCATTTGTTCTTCTAAGATAGCATGTATTGATTTTGCTCATAATATTATTGATATCGATTGTTATGTACATTCTCTGATTTGTGGTAGTGAATATTTGACGAATGGGAATTGGATTTAGTTTTTGTCAAATTAATTTTGCTCTTGAAAAGTGTAAGTTTATCTTGAATAGGTGTGATTGATTTCCAGCTTGGTATATTTTGCTTTTCTTTTGTTTGTTGATTTACGTGAAGGTAATGTACAAGCAACAGAAGGATATGTATTTGGAAATTGTAATTTGTTAGTATAGTTGATTAGATGAAATTATTAAAACTTTATTGTGGTAAAGAAGTTGCCTTGAAAATTATAGCTTGTTACCGTAATAGGACGTGAGAGTGATTTGAGTTGAGTGATAGAAATACATGATTCAAACGAATCTATCAACGATTAATACTCCACAAAATGATACAATGCTTTAGACGCGATTGAGTCTATCATCGTGATTATGTACACGTTCGCGTGACATGATTATGATTTTCAAAATAAATCGACGTATGCGTTCGCGCAATTTCGGCCAAACTTTCTTAATAATAATAAATTGTGATTAATTGTGGACACGTACGCGTGACATGATTCTTGACGCGCCAAACGAAATAAGTACATGTACGCGTGACTCGTTTCAGGTTAATTTCTTAATTAAAAGTGGTAAAATGAAAAGAGCACATAGGTTCTAAAACACGTAATTAAACAAACTGTTTAAACCAAGTATGATTAAAGCGATCGTGTTAAAACCACGAAATTCGGGAATGCCTAACACCTTCTCCCGGATTAACAGAATTCCTTACCCAAATTTTTGTGTTCGCAGACCATAAATAAGAGTCAACTTCCTCGATTCGAGATTTTAAATCGGTGACTTGGGACACCATAAATTATCCCAAGTGGTGACTCTGAATTTGAATAAATAATCTCGTTTCGATTATTGTCACTTTAATTGGAAAAACTCCCTTATATGCCCTTTTCGGGTAAAAAAGGAGGTGTGACAACACCTTGAGAGGGTGTTCACATAGGCAAAAGCTCAACTCACCACCGGCACAAGACCGCCTAGGCTGCTCCAATACTAAAGCCAATAGTGACGAAGAAGAGGAATGTAAAATCGTACCCTTCCCCAAAAGACGCAAACAGGGACACCCTACACAACAACGCCAATCAACGAACCAGAATAGGAAAGGCAAAATTTCCGCCAATCGGACGACATCCAAGTTCGAATGTTTGACGCCATCTCTGGTAAGTTCCTCGAAACCAAAACTTCCACTATAATTCTAAGACTAACTCTATGCAGGACACAAGCCCAACTTAGAGCACAAAAGATAACTCACCCCCCATGAAGAATCAACCCACCAAGAGCCAACCCATAAGGGACCGTCCCAATACAAGTACAAAAAGAAAAGCGGGCCTAGAGGGGAGAGACCCAACACCTAGTAATGTCAAGAGTCCTACACCCCAAAAGCAAACTACCCATGCGTCCCCTAGAAGCACAAAGTCAACAAGCCCAAAAGGCCCAAAGGGGAGTGTGACAGCAACTCAGGGGGAGGCCCATGCCAACCCCAAACCCAATAACACCCTAGTAGACCCAAATAATGACTCCTACTGTGCTACATCTCCCCTACCAACACACACTGTAAAAAATCCTTCCATGGAAACTCAAGAGCCATATATGAGAAATCCCATAATCTTAACTGATTTGACAATAGCCATCAACTAAACCAGATCTTCTTTTAATTCCAAAACCAATGTATTAGACACAGGTTACGAAACACTAACCATGGGCGTCGATCCAATCCCATCACCTGCCATACCTCTTGATTATCCCAATAACCTCACATTTAATAGTAGTCCAAAAAAGGTTAAGCAAAAAAAAAACCCAAAAATGGAAACGCCTCCCAAACCCCCAATTATTTTGACCTCCACCCTGTATGGGTCCAAATGTGGTAACTACGATAGTCACCGAATAGGATGACGAACGAGGTTATCAAGATGCAACGTCTGATAGTCGTCACAGTGAAGGATGACGACCAAGAGCAATCAGTCGAAATAAGATATCAATGGCAGTGTAAACTTAGCAGGAGACCATAAGAAGATGTTTTTCGAATATTCTTTATGATTGTACTTTTTAGGGCTTTATGGGGGATTGTCCCTTATAAATAGGAAGAGTTAGTAAAGAAAAAGGGGATTCAGGCAAAAGACAAAAGAACACTTTGTAAAAGATTCATCTGAGAGTAAATACAAGAGCATCCTTGTTCATTGATTACACAACCCAAACATATATCATTATACGATATTGATAAGATCGAAAGATTCCACAATCATCTCATACTTATTTCCTTCCTGCGCCGGCCGCATTCATTTAGATTGATTGTGTATTCGAGTAGTTGCATTTATGAGCATTTAATTGATTCCAACATATTATCTAACATCATTCATCTTGCTTATTTTCCTTATCACTTGATCTAGATTTTATTATTCTTAACTGAGATTCACCCTTCTTATAACCATAAGATTGGTTTAATCGAAAGGTTTAACATCTTTTGGTCAAATAATTTGGTGTCGTCTGTTGGGGGATCTTTAGTTAAGATTTTAGTTTCATCTAGATCATAAAAAGAGATAGCCATCTCTTTTTAGCTTGGCATAAACTAACAATGGCAGGAAAAGGAGATGCAAGGTTAAAAGCGATAGCAGATGTCACAACCAACATCCTGAACACCATCAACGAAGACGGCAGGGAAGACAGTGAAAACGTAACAACAAATGTTACACCCAGGAGAGACGTTTCACCTCCCCCACATGAAAGTGTAACTACTTCGCATGAAAAAGAAGCCTCCACGTCTACAACAAGAGAGGTAACACCGGCATTAAAAAGACTACTGGAAGAGTGGCTAACAAGAACTCTGAACAACATGCTTGATAAACCCTCTCAAAGGGAGAATAGAGACATTGCACACATAGATGTCACGACGATCGTTGACGAACAAGATGCCCCCCGCACAGGTAACACTCATACTACTGTTGACGCAGGTAATGACACACTCGCAGTCGTTCTAAAGAAAATGGAGGAAATGGAAAATGAGAATAAGGCACTTCGTGACCAGATGAAGAAGCATCAAGAAAGGGTCAACAAAATACCAGGCGCCCTAAAGTTGTTGCCAAAACGGGACGTTGGTCAATTCATCGAGCAACCATACAATGAGGATGTAGCCCTCCCCCACGCTATTCCAAAAACTTTCAAAATGCCACCATACCTGAAGATATATGATTGTACTACAGACCCACAAGATCATATCATCCACTACATCACAGCAGTAAAAGGTAACGATCTTTCAAAAGAACAAGTACCATCGGTGCTACTGAAAAAATTCGGCAAAACCCTAATTGGGGGAGCCCTAACCTGGTACTCAAAACTACCAGCACAGTCAATAGCAACGCTCGAAGGAATGGCGAACAAGTTTGTCACCGCTCATGCAGGAGATAAAAATACAGAAGCTAGGGTAAACGACATATTTGTCGTCAGGCAGATGCACGGTGAGGGACTCGGAGACTTCTTAGCCTGGTTTAACAAGGTGAGAATGAGCTTGCCAAATGTTCCATTGGGGATGGCGATAGCAGTTTTCCAGAACGGGTTAAGTAGGAATGGGTCGAGAACGACCAGAAAACTGTTAAGCAGGCTCATAAAATACCCTCCCACCACTTGGGAAGAAATCCACAATGCCTAATGTGCAGAGGTAGGGGCCGATGAGGACGACCTCAACGGTCCGATCCAACGGCTGACGTCAGTTCAAGCTGAAACAAGGAAAGATCGTCTTAACAACGGTCGAAGAGATCAGTTGGGACCCCGTCTCGGCCGAGAAAGACATCAGCCCTACATAAGGATATCCATCCCACCTCTTTTGCGGCACATGGATGCCCCTCCTCGATATACCGCGCCACACCGAAACGAAAAAGGTATGCCTCCACTCTTATCTGCTCACAATTTTTGTGTCTCTCCTTCAGAAATAGTGTACACACTAGAGAAACTCGACACAAAGGTACAATGTCCGCAAAAGATGAAGTCCGACCCGAGCACTCGGAAGTCAAACATTCTTTGCGAATTCCGCCAGGAAAGGGGTCATAAAACCGAAGATTGCATAGGTCTGCGGCAGGAGGTAGTAAGAATACTAAATCAAGGATACCTGAAAGAGATGCTGAGCGAGCGAGGACGAGCTAACTTTGCCCGCAGACGCAAACAACCCCAGGGACATCCAAAACTACCCTCTCATGCTCGTACTATATAGATGATCATCGGTGAAGGTGATGACACAACAATCAACCATGTAAAGTTCACCACTACACATAAACTCAAACGGTCAATCACTCATGAACGGTATGATGACCTCAAAGATAGTATCATCTTCGATAAATCAGATACCGACAGTTTGTCTTTCCCCTACTACGATGCTCTTGTTATCACTTTACGTATTGTAGATACTTATGTGAAAATAATAATGGTAGATGATGGAAGCGACGCGTGTATTATCCATCCTCAAGTACTCGTACAGATGAGACTCAAAGATAAAATAATACCGTGTTGCATAACATTAACAGGTTTTAATAATGCAATCGAGCGAACTTCTAGAGAGATAGTGCTACCCATTCTAGCCAGAGGAGTCACCAAGGAAACAGTATTTCACGTCACGGACCAAGATACAACCTACAACGCTATAATAGGGCGCCCATGGATACACTCCATGCGAGCAGTTTCATCAAGTCTCTATCAAGTAATCAAGTTTCCCACTCGGTGAGGGGTATTCAGCATCCGGGGCGAACAACGCACCGGATAAGAATGCTACCGCATTGCCCAGGATTACGCACACACCCAACAACTAAAAGGAGCGAGCGCGAAAGCATAGCAGTCATCGATGTCGGGAACCAAACTCGATGTACAGACAGACTTTATCAAGGATCCTGACATCATGGAAGTCTTCGAGTTGACCATAGAAGATCTCGACCCCGTCCAACTAGACAGCAACGATAGCACAAAAAAGGCCTATATCGGACACAATCTCTGAGAACCAGGTATATTTCATAAATTTTTAACTAACAATGCCGACCTATTTGCCTTCTCCCATTCAGATATGCCAGGCATTCCGAAAGACATCGCTACGCATATGCTGACCCGTTATATCCGCCGATGCGGTAGATGAGGAGAAAATTCAATGCCGCAATAAATGATGTCGTCAGCGCTGAAGTCGATAAGCTACTTGTCAATGGCTCTATCCGAGAATCGAAATATCCCCAATGGGTCGCGAATGTGGTCATGGTAAAAAAGAAGAACAGGAAATGGCGGATGTGCGTTGATTTCACGGACCTAAATAAGGCATACTCGAAAGACTCTTTTCCATTGCCCCATATCGACCAACTCATTGATGCAACAGTGGGGCATGAACTGCTAAGCTTTTTGGATGCGTATTCGGGTTACAACCAAAATCCTCATAGAGGAGAGAGACCAAGAAAAAACCACTTTCATCACCTACCAGGGAACATACTGCTACAAAGTCATGTCGTTCGGATTAAAGAATGCGGGGGCAACATACCAAAGGTTAGTCACCAAAATATTTAAAGACCAACTCGGCAAGACAATGGAGGTTTACATCGACGATATGTTGGTCAAATCCAAAAGGAAAGAGGACCACATTGACCACTTTACAGAGGCCTTCAGCATATTAAGGTAGTATGGAATGAAGTTAAATCCCGAAAAATGCGCCTTCGGCATAACCTTAGGCAAATTCCTCGGTTTCTTGGTATCACAGAGAGGCATCGAGGTCAATCCAGACCAGATCAAAGCCATCGAAGGATTACCCGAAATACTAACCAGCAAAAAACAAGTGCAAAAATTGACGGGCCGGATAGCCGCCCTGTCAAGGTTTATCTCGCGGTCGTCCGACAGATGCCATAAATTCTTTAACATGCTGAGGAAATACAACAGGCTTCAATAGAATTCAGATTGTGTCGAGGCCCTGAGAAAACTAAAAGCGTACTTGTCCTCGCCGCCATTACTTGCTAAAGTGGACCCTAGCGAATGCCTTCTGATCTACTTAGCCATCTCAGAGGTCGTAGTGAGTGCAGTTCTGGTCCGCTAAACCAAAGGTACACAATCATCGATTTATTATATTAGCAAAACCTTGATTGACGCCGAAACGAAGTGCCCCTACCTCGCAAAACTGGCTTTGGCATTGGTCGTAGCTTCACGAAATCTTAGATCATATTTTCAATGTCACCCCATATCGGTGGTGACGACTTTTCCCCTTAGAGGCATATTACATAAACCCGAGCTGTCAGAAAGATTGGCCAAATGGGCCATAGAATTAAGCGAGCATGATATCACCTATCAGCTGCGAACAGCGATAAAATTGTAGGTACTCGTTGACTTCGTCGCCGACTTTAGTGCCGAAATATTGCCTGAGGTCAAGCAAGAAGCACTTTGCACCTCCCCTAGGCAATCTGACCTCTAGGCCCTCTACACCGATGGCGTATTTAATGCATCGATATCTGGACTGGGACTCATAGTGGAAGTCCCTACAGGCGAAGTAATTCGTCAGTCCATACGGTGCCCCGATATGACTAACAATGAGGCCAAGTATGAAGCCGTAATTGCAGGATTGAAACTGCCCCTCAAATATGGTGCGCGATGAGTCATCCTCAGATGTGACTCACAACTCGTCGTTAATCAAGTTATTGGGACTTTTCAAATCAAGGAACAAAAGCTACAGAAATACCGCACAAAAATCCATAAGCTGCTTCCAGAATTCGATGAACGTCCCCTCGATCAAATACCGCGAGCGCAAAACATCGAAGCAGGTGTACTCGCCAAACTAGCAGCAACTACCAAAAATATCACTAAGGAGAATGTGGTTACCCTCCTTCACTCGTCAATAGACCAAGTAGAGGTACATTTTATAAATTTAACTTGGTATTGGCGCAACCGTATCATGACATATTTGCAAGAAGGAACACTCCCGCAAGACAAAAAGGAAACCAAAAAGCTTCGAATACAGGCAGCCAGGTACAACCTCATAAACAACGACCTTTACAAAAGGACATTCGGCGGCCCTTTGGCTAAATGCCTAGGACCAAATCAAACAAGGCGTGTTCTCGAAGAAGTACATGAAGGTCACTGTGGTGCCCACACAGGCAACCGGGCCCTCGTCAGATGCCTCATTCGGGCAGGATTCTACTGGCCCACTATGAAAAAGGAAGCAACGGATTACGTCAATAAGTGTGAGCAATGCCAAAAGTACGCACCAATGATATACCAAGCGAGCGAACTCCTACACTCCATCACTTCGCCATGGTCGTTTATCAAATGGGGAATGAACATCGTCGAACCCCTCCCGACGGGCCGAGGTAAGACACGCTTTCTTTTAGTTTTAACTAACTACTTTTCCCAATGGGCGGAGGTAGTTGCATTCGCCCCAAATACGCAAACAGGAAGTCATCAACTTCATATGGAAAAATATCATATGCCATTTCGGCATCCCCAAAGAAATCAGTTGCGACAATGGACCTTTTTCGTCGGAAAAAAGACGACTGAGTTCTTTGACAAATGGCGCATCAAGCGAATACTCTCCACGTCATATCATCCAGCTAGCAACGGTCAGGAAGAATCTTCCAACAAAATAATATTGAATATACTAAAGAAGAAACTTGAGGATGCCAAAGGGCTGTGGCCGGAACTGCTACTAGAGGTATTATGGGCCTAACGTACCACACTAAAGACCAACACAGACGAAACACCATATTCACTAGTCTACAGGACTGACACTGTTATACCCGTTGAAGTCGGAGAACCTAGCCTAAGATACTCCAATAAAAGTGGAACAAGCAACGACGAAAGTAGAATACAGGACCTCGACGAAGTAGAGGAATGGAGAGATATGGCTCATGTAAGAATGGTAGCCCCAAAAAACAAGCGGAAAGGTACTACAACAAGAAAGCCAAAATACGTCCACTCAATATTGGAGACTATGTCCTCAAGGCCAAAACACAAGTGGCCAAAGACCCAAAAGAAGGAAAATTGGGAACCAACTGGGACAGGCCATATAAAATTACAGCGGCGACAAGCAAAAGGGCATTCCAACTAGAAACAATGGAGGGAAAACTACTACAGAACAACTGAAATGTCTCCCACCTCAAATACTTCCACTTTTGAAAAAGGATGTTGCCCGAGTCGTACACTTTTTCCCTCACCCGGGTTTTGTCTAAACTAGGTTTTCCCGGAGAGGTTTTTAACAAGGCAACGAGGGGGATGTCTCGAAGTTCAAAGTATAATTCATCGCCCCGCCTGCCGATGATGTCTCCAGGCTGAACGATGAAGGGACTAGATACAAGGAAAACTTCTCCAATATGCATGAAACTGACATGTACAATACTCCAACAAATGAAATAAAGTAGCATTTCACTCAATATTTCACTCTTCATCGATCTCCGTTCAAAAAGAAGAGTTCGACCTCGTTCGAACCACGACGGGTTAACATTTCAACATTAACTCGAAATAATACCCCTACGGCTAAGGCCGTCGCCAAATAAAAGAGTTCAACCTCGTTCGAACCTCAACGGGTTTACATTTCATCATTAACTCGAAATAACACCCCTAAGGCTAAGGCTATTGCCAAAGAAAAGAGTTCGATACTGCTTGAACCACGACGGGTTAACATTTCGTCATTAAATCGAAATAATACCCCTACGACTAAGGTCGTCGCCAAAGAAAAGAGTTCGACCTCGTTTGAACCACAACGGGTTAACATTTCGACATTAAATCGAAATAACACCCTTACGGCTAAGGTCGTCGCCAAAGAAAAGAGTTCGGCCTCGTTCGAACCACGACGGGTTAACATTTCGACATTAACTCAAAATAACACCCTTACGGCTAAGGCCGTCGCTAAAGAAAAGAGTTCGACCTCGTTCGAACCACGATGGGTTAACATTTCGACATTAACTCGAAATAACTCCCCTACAGCTAAGACCGTCGCCAAAGAAAAGAGTTCGATACCGCTCGAACCACGAGGGGTTAACATTTCGTCATTAACTTGAAATATCACCCCTACGGCTAAGGCCTTCGCCATAGAAAAGAGTTCTATACCGCTCGAACTACAACAGGTCAACATTTCAACATTTACTCGAAATAATACCCTAACGGCAAAGGTCTTAGCCAAAGGCAAGAGATCGACCTTGCTCAAATCATTCAATAGTCGACAACACACAGATTACTTGACATTCGACGTCGTCCGGACTACGGTAAAACATCACGCGAGGCTGGGTAGCATAGGGCACCCCCGCAATAAAAAAAACAACAAGAAAACAATTCAAAGGTACACAATAAAAAGTAACTGCTCCATTACAGCTGATATATTACAAAAGTTTTTTACAAAGGGCTCAAGGACGCCCCCATAAAATAGCAAAATAAAAATAAATACAACCAAGTCCTACGCCTCATTGATAACTAGGGATTTTGACGCATTTTATACTCCTTCTTGCTTATGCTTTGATTATAAATTCATACAAAATAGTCCCAAAAGGCTCATAAGTTGTGCTTGATTGCAGGTTTAATCAACAAAGTGACAAGATATCAAAGATCAGCTAAAAAGGAGTGAAACTTGCACAAGTACCAAAGACAAGACAAACTCAGGAAAAACAGGCCTAGTGCGGTCGCACTACACTTTGTGCGGTCCGCACTAGGGTGATTCAGAGAGTTGGTGTTTCAGGCATTAAGGCAGTGCGGCCGTAGAAGGTTTTGTGAGGTTCGCACTGAAGGCAATGCGGCCGCACTACCATTCTGTGCGGTCCGCAGAGCCAAGGTTCAGAGAGGGTGAAGTTGGAGCTTTCAAGCTTGTGCGGTCTGCGGTCCAGTTTCTTTGGACCGCACTAGAAGCCTCCACGACCGCAATCCATTTTGTGCGGTCCACAGAGCCTGAGTTCAAAGAGTCAAGTTTTCAGGTTCAAGAGCCTAGTGCGACCACACACCATTTTGTGCAGTCTGCACTAACCCCGCAGGGGCAATTTTGTCTAGATTTTCCAGCTTAGTATAAATAGATCCGTTTTCCATTTTTAGGGTATCAAATATTATAATACAGTAGCTGAGCTCGTGAGACGACTCTTCTTAGCCATTTGGGCATTTTTACTTAGTTTTCATCATTGAATCTTTTTATTTAACTTAGCAATTAATTAATATGTGTTTATCTTCATCTATATCTCTATTTTTCTCTTCAAGCATGAGTAGCTAGACCCATTAGCTAGGGTTGTGGCTCAACCCTAGTGTGGGTACTTGATGGGTGTTATGATTTAGGGCTAGATTGACTATACATGTTTGTTATTTGGGTCAATTTCATGGTTTAATTTATGAATTAGTGGTTGCAAACACTAGTTTGTGCTAAGTTGACTTGGGCTCTTCTTGAGAAAGAGAGCCTAAGTCTCCAAAATTGACTCAACAAGGAATTGGGATGGATTCAAGAGATTTGATAGTCCCAATTAAAGGGTTAAACCTCGAGAGAGTAATACCCGACTTGAACCCTAGTTGCTTGGGCAAATATGCATACCCAATTGGTCTTGAGAAAGTCAATTGGGCAAAATCACTCTTTCTACCGAGAGGTGTAGAGTGGGTAGTATCGAGCAACGGTTATAATATATTCCCCAATCATGTCAATCATGCCTTAGATGCAATTACCCGTCAATTGACCACCTATGCGGAAGTCACTACCCTAGTGGCTTTTAAACTATTAGATATAACTTGTAGCATTTAACTCTTAGCTTAACCTAGTTGCAACTGTAATTTGTAGTTTGATAATAGTAGAGTATAATGAAAACCCAAAAATGAATAGAACTACAATTTGGAACAATCACGCAATCCTAAGCTAAATAGACACCCAATTATATTCCTAGCTCTCTGTGGAAATCGATCCCGACCCATAAATCAGGTAAAAGCTATTGCGACCCTCTATCGCTACATATTAGTGGTGCGGAGTTGGCAGCGATCACTTTTTGGCACCGTTGCCGGGGAGCTAACGGTTTTGGATATCTATTTAGTTAGTTTTGTGTATTGTTCTTCTTTCCTTCTTTGTTACTTACTTGTTTTGTGTCACTATTCAGGTACCAATATGGCTTTGAATAACGCTAATGACCCTCTTGGAAATATGATTGCGGAGGAGGAGGTAGATGATGTTGAACAAGATGAGGTACCTCTTGTACCTCAAGGACAACATAGAGGTTAAAATGCCAATGCTAATCCAAATGACAATATTCCAGACCCTCCTCCACAACCTCCAAGAGTGGCTCCCAGAGTATTATCGAACCAAGGCTATGCAAGTGCTATTGTCCCTCCCAGAATCCGGGCGGGCAACTTTCAGATAACCAATGTGATGTTGACCTTACTTGAGCAGCATGGGTACTTCACGGGCGCTGCGGATCAAAATGCATACAAACATCTCAAGGGGTTCGTAGATACATGTGTGGGAGCAAATAGACGAATGTGGCCGAGGATGCTCTTAGGTTGAGGCTTTTCCCATTCTCACTTCGGGGGAAGGCATTAGATTGGCTTGAGAGACTTCCCAACCATTCCATCACAACTTGGGATGAGTTGGCGGATAATTCATTGCTAAATTCTTTTCACCCGGGCATATGGCAGCACTTCGAGATGAGATATTGACTTTCAAGCAAGAACCCACGGAACCTTTGCATGAGATTTGGGAGCGGTATAGAATGATGGTGAAAGAATTCCCCAACAATGATATGACCGATGCTATGATCCAACAAACTTTCTACCAGGGCATCAATACAACAAATCAATGCATAGTGAACCAACTTGCCGGGGGCAAATTTATGAAGCTGTCATATGATGAGGCATATGATGTACTTGATGAGATGACTGACACTTCTTCTGCATGGCAAAGTAGAGCCAATATTCCTCAAGGTGACCCTAGGGTTATTCATTTGCACAAGGAATTACATGACCATGTGCAAGCTATAGCGGATTTGACAACTAATATGAATCAATTGGCTAAGGCACAGTTGCAACAAGTCCAAAATCCTTACCAAGTGAATTCCATGAATGGTGTTAATATGCTTGTCAACAAGAGAAGGCAAAGAAGGCAAAAAAACCAAGGGAATTATGAGCAATTTGATGATGGATGTGATGGGTTTCAAAATGATGGTTATGATGACCAAAGTGAAGAGGTTCAATATGTAAACAACTATCAAGGCCAACGGGGCAACTCTTCCAACCAACAACAGTGGAGACCTCAAGGCAATTGGGGCAATCAATAGCAAAACAGTGGCAATTGGGGCAATCAACAACAAAACAATGGTAATTGGGGGAACAACACCCAAAACAACAACTGGGGCAATTAGAACAACAATCAAGGCAACCAAGGGAATTGGAATGATAATAACAATAATTGGGGTGGCAACAATAATCAAGAAGGATGGAGCAATGGAAACTAAGGAAACTGGAGGCAAGGCTTTCAAAGGCCCCAATGTACCAACAACCGACCAATCTACCACCATTTCCATCTCAAAGTCCTAGTTCTTCGGGTAATGATATGGGTAGAATTGAAATGATGTTCAAGCAAATAAAAGAAGAATGCGGATTCTGATGCACAGTTAGCTTCTCACAACACCTCTATCCGAAACTTGGAGGTGCAATTAGGCCAAATCTCTCAGTCATTGAATACTCACCCGAAGGGTGCTCTACCAAGTGATACGATAGTGAACCCAAAGGGTGGGAACAATCATATTATGGCGGTTACAATAAGAAGTGGGAGATGCGGTGATGTGAATGCCTCTCAGCAAAAACAAGTCATGGATGATGATGTTGAGTTGCAAGATGACGAAGTCCCTTTGGTAGTTGAAGATGTTGTTGATGAAAATGTGAACAATGAAGTTAGGATTAATATTGAAGAAGTCGAGGTGGAAACTCAAAATGATGTGAACCCGTCTAGGGAACACATATTTGACATGCCGGAGCTGGTTGTGCCTAAAGCCAAGGAACCTTTGCCAAGGCCACCTCCACCTTATCCTCAAAGGCTCGCGAAGCAAAAGAATGATAATCAGTTTAAAAAGTTCATTGACATGATGAAGAGCTTATCTATTAATGTGCCTTTGGTGGAGGTACTTGAACAAATGCCGGGCTATGCAAAATTTATGAAAGACTTGGTCACAAAAAAGCGTTCTATGGATTGTGAAACTATAAAGATGACTCACCAAGTTAGTGCTATAGTGTATTCAATGGCCCCGAAGCTTTAAGATCTCGGTGCTTTCACCATTCCTTTCACCATTGGGAGTGCGGATTTTGCCAAGGCTTTATGTGACTTGGGAGCTAGTAAATCTGATGCCTTACTCAGTCTTCAAAACTTTGGGTATTGGTCAACCTAGACCGACTTCCATGAGGTTACAAATGGCGTATCAATCGATGAAGCGACCTTTGGGCATTATTGATGATGTGCTTGTCCGGGTGCACAAATTCATATTGTCGGTCGACTTTGTGATTTTGGACTGTGAAGTGGACTATGAGGTCCCTATAATTCTAGGGAGGCCTTTCCTTGTGACGGGGAAGGCATTGGTTGATGTTGAAGTGGGTGAACTCACTTTCCGAGTGGGAGACGAAAATGTCGCCTTTCATGTTTGCAGATCTATGAAGCAACCAAATAGCACTGAGGTGTGCTTATTTGTAGACCTTATCACAGCTGTGATTATGGATGACACTAGTGCTATGATCAACGTGGAGGACCCCCTTGAGGTCGTGTTATTAAATCTTGATGTCAATGATGATGCAAGTAGAGTGGAGTGCGTGAATGCCTTACATGGGATGGGCTCTTATTCCTATGAGCCTAGAAAATTGTCTTTGGATCTTGAAAACCGAAAAACTCTACCAACAAAACCATCAATTGAAGATCCACCAATGTTGGAGTTGAAACCACTTCCTCCATACCTCAGGTATGAGTTCTTAAGCTCAAACTCTACTTTACCAGTTATTCTTTCTTCTTGCCTTACTAACATGCAGGTTGAAACCACTTTGGTGGTGCTTCAAAGGCGAAAAAGGGTAGTTGGATGGACTTTGGCTGATATTCGGAGAATAACTCCCGCATTCTGTATGCACAAAATTATCTTGGAGGATGATGCAAAACCTTCCTTGCAGCATCAAAGAAGATTGAACGAGGCAATGCCAGAGGTTGTGAAAAAGGAGGTGATCAAGTGGTTGGATGTCGGGGTTGTGTACCCCATTTCCGATAGCTCGTGGACTTCTCTAGTGCAATGTGTACCAAAAAAGGGTGGTATGACTATGGTGACAAATGACAACAATTAACTTATTCCCACTCAGACAGTTATAGGATGGAGGGTATGCATGGACTACCGGAAGCTGAACAAGGTGACCCGCAAGGATCACTTCCCATTGTCATTCCTTGACCAAATGCTTGATCGCCTTGTGGGGCGTGCCTTTTATTGCTTTTTGGATGGATACTCAGGGTATAATCAAATCTTGATTGCTCCGAAAGATCAGGAAAAGACCACATTCACTTGTCCGTATGGCACATTTGCTTTCTCTAGTATGCCTTTTGGGTTGTGTAATGCACCGGCTACATTTCAGCGGTGTATGATGGCCATTTTCACCGATATGGTGGAAGACATTTTTGAGATGTTCATGGACAATTTTAGTGTTGTGGGGGACTCATTTGATGAATGCTTGAAGAATCTTGATAGGGTGTTGGCCCGTTGTAAAGAAACCAATCTTGACCTCAATTGGGAGAAATGCCACTTTATGGTGGAGGAAGGCATAGTGTTGGGCCACAAGATTTCAAAGCGTGGGATTGAAGTTGACAAAGCCAGGATAGAGGTGATTTCAAGTCTTCCTCCCCCCATTTCCGTCAAGGGGGTGAGGAGTTTTCTTAGGCACGCAGGGTTCTACCAGAGGTTTATAAAAGATTTTCCAAATGTGGTAAGCCCCTTGTGCAAGCTACTAGAAAAGGATGCAAAATTTGTGCTCAATGAGGGATGTATGCAAGCATTTGAGCTTCTCAAGCTTAAGTTGACCACTACCCCAATCATTACCGCACCAAATTGGAGTATTCCTTTCGAGCTCATGTGTGACGCAAGTGACGTTGCGATTGGGGCTATTTTGGGTCAAAAGGTTAACAAGATGTTTCATCCGGTGTATTACGCAAGCAAGACCATGAATGAGGCTCAAATGAACTATACGGTTACCGAAAAAGAGTTGTTGACCATAGTGTTTGCAATGGAAAAGTTCTGACCATATCTTATGCGGGCCATGGTCATAGTGCACACCGATCATGCCGCCCTTAGGTACTTGATGACAACGAAAGACTCCAAGGCAAGATTGATGCGGTGGGTATTGCTACTTCAAGAGTTTGATCTAGAAATTGTGGACCGGAAAGGTAGTGAGAACTAAGTGGCAGACCACTTGTCCCATATGGAGGAGGGGGGAGGCCTTGTTATGGCCTTGAGATCAATGATTCATTTCCCAACGAACAACTCCTTGCGGTGTCAATGAATGATATGTCATGGTGTGCCGATGTTGCCAATTACCTTGTGACTGGAATAATCCTGTGTAAGCTCGTTTCTAACCAAAGGAAGAAGCTCAAGCGGGATAGTTTGGATTTCTATTGGGATGAGCCGTACTTGTTCAAGATTTGCACCGATGGTGTGATTCGTAGGTGTGCCCTGGAGGAAGAACAATTGAGTATCTTAGAGGCTTGCCATTCCTTACTCTATGGTGGTCATCATGGTGGGGTGAGGACCGCCTCGAAAGTTCTTAGTTATGGGTTCTATTGGCCAACCTTGTTCAAAGATGTGGGTGATTTTATGAAAAGGTGTGACGAATGCCAAAGAGCGGGTGGAATTTCAAACAGGGATGAGCTACCGCTCAATACCATTCTTGAAGTGGATATCTTTGATGTTTGGGGCATCGATTTCATGGGTCCATTTGTTAGCTCTTGTGGGAATACTTACATTCTCGTGGCGGTTGACTATGTCTCAAAATGGGTTAAAGCCGTGGCTTTGCCTAACAATGAAGTCCGGAGTGTTGTTGCATTTCTTAAGAAGAGCATTTTCACAAGTTTTGGCACTCCTCGTGCGATTATTAGTGATGGGGGATCTCATTTTTGCAATAAAGCTTTCGACACGTTGCTTTCTAAGTACGACGTCAATCACAAAGTTTCTACCCCTATCACCCTCAAGCAAGTGGTCAAGTATAAGTCTCCAACCGGGAAATCAAAAGCATATTGTCAAAGACGGTCAATGCAAAGAGGACCGATTGGTCGAAGAAGTTGGATGACGCTCTATGGGCTTATAGGACGGCTTTCAAGACTCATATTAGTATGTCTCCGTATTGGTTGGTATTTGGGAAAGCTTGCCATCTACCGGTTGAATTAGAGCATAAGGCCATGTGGGCTTTGAGGAAGTTGAATTTGGAATGGGATGTTGCAGCCAATCTTCGTGTAGAGCAGCTCAATGATCTTGATGAATTTACATTCCATGCCTACTCCAGTTCGCCCTTGTATAAGGACAAGATGAAGTACCTTCATGATAAATATGCTCGTGGGAATGAGTTCAAAGTAGGTGATTTGGTTCTTTTGTTCAACTCTCGGTTACGTCTGTTTCCGGGAAAGCTCAAATCCAAATGGAGTGGACCGTTTGAAGTTGTGTTTGTGACCCCTTTTGGTGCTCTTGATTTAAAGAACAAAAATGGTGAAGTCTTCAGAGTTAATGGGCATCGGGTCAAGCATTATCTTGGAAAAATTGATGATAGCCACATGGTGGCACTTCTTTATTTCAAATGATGTAATGGTAATTGCGTCGGGCCGCGACGTTAAATCAGGCGTTTCTTGGGAGGCAACCCATGTGTTTTTCTTCTTGCTTTCTTTGATTTTCTTTGAAGTATAGGATTAATTTTTGGGCTAACTGGTTGTGACATGTTACAGGGTTGTGTTGATGCAGTGCAAGACATAGTGGGAAAAAATGCACAGGTCTCTAAAGTTGCCAGTGCGACCGTAGTACATTTTGTGCAGACCGCACTGGTGTGGGTAAAATGAAGCCTATCTGAAGTTTTCCACCGCGGCCGCACTATATTTTGTGCGGTCCACGGTGGACCTCTGCGGCCGCAGTCCATTTTGTGCGAACCGCAGAGTGTTGCCTTCTTAAACTTGAACAAAATAGTTTAGTGCGGACCACACAAAATGAGACTGGGCCCCAGGGTTTTTTTCTATAAATAGACCTTGAGGGTCTTCTGTTACCCTTTTTCGAAATTTTAACTCTCAGAGCATACCAATATTGTTCATCCCGTGCATTTGATCGTAATTACTTGCTTGGCATTGATTAGTTTCACTTCATCTCATATTTTGGTAACAAAATCTTCCTTTTCCTTGTTTAATTTTGTAATTTCATTTAATTTTTGTTTTTCTTAGCTTCTGTTCTTCTTCCTCCCGTATTTATTTCAATTGCCTAGGCTAGAGTAGTTAAATTTTGAATTCATGAGGACTTAGTTAGTGTAATGGGCTGGGTAATCATCTAGGGACTCTAATTAGGTGAAAATTTAGACTTAAAAGCAAAAATCGCATGAACCCTAACTTAGTGCCAAACTGGGCACTCAGTGCGGACCGCGGTTGTTTTTGTACGGTTCGCGGTGCCCCAGTGCGATCCGCAGTACCATTTTGTGCGGACCGCACTGATGAACTTCTGGAAAGCTGAACCATGGGCAATGCGGCCGCACTACATTTTGTGCGGACCACACTGGCCCTTGTGTGGCCGCACTACCGTTTTGTGCAGTCTGCACTGGTTAGATACAGAGGATGGGTAGTCTAAACCCCATCCCTGTGCGGACCGCACTGGCTCCTGTGTGGCCGCACTCCATTTTGTGCGGTCCACACTGGGGACTTCTGAGGACTTCTGCAACTATATTCCCATGTTCTGCAACATTGAATTTTCACTGCTTCTCTAATGCTGCAATTGATACTAACAATGTCATGTGATTGTGATTGCAGACAATGGTGAAATAATGGGGGAAAAGCTCTAAACAATCAGGCTGAGGTGAATCTTCCCGGGGGAGGGAAGCAAAAAATGATAAGACTCATCCCCCCAAGTTAGGCAAAGCATCAAGAATATGCGGAAGGCAATAAAAGCAGCTGATAGAGCATGTGATCAATCAGGGAGTGAGTACGAGCCCTCTCGGGAAATCTCTTCAGATTCTGTACCTGAATATATCCCTGACTGGCCGGAGAGGCGTAGATTGAGAGACACTCATCCACCATCACCCACTGCCCAAGCACCAACACATGTTTCTTCTGGGTCGTCTGAGGTCTCAGTAGCCGGTAGTGAGGAATACTCCACCTCCCCCATAGATTCATTATCCGAGGAGGGTGCAGGAGGAGGTGAGGAGGATATACAGGGAGATGAGGAAGTAGAAGAAGGGGGTGTGCCTCAGGTGGGAGGCGTTGCTAGAACTAGGAAACCCGAAGCTTGGGAGGATAGATTTATAAGTGAGGTAGCATACCATAAGTTTCGGGAGTGGTGGCCGGTGAGAAAATTGATTATGGGGAGGAGCTTCATAGATAGAGACCTACTACCCCACAACCCCGATGTGCAGAGACAGTTTAGGACTAGAGTGGTCTGGGAGCACTTCATGGATGACTCTGTGGATTCCAACGAACACTTGGCCAAGGAGTTTTATTGCAATGTAGCCCAGATCAAAAAGGGCTCCAAAGTGACCAAGGTTCGGAATTTAAAAGTGTTGTTTGATGGGAAGTCGATAAATGAATACCTAGGCTTCAATGAGGAGGACGAGACATTGTACATGGCGAAGATGGAGATGGGTGAGGAGGTCCGTCCATGGCTAGTAGAGTACCTGGCAATCCCAGGTACCGTCCCCGACTGGTTGACTGCTGGAATCAAAATACTGAGAAGGAGCTTGAACTTTGAAGCAAGGGGATGGGAGACTTTTGTTTGCAGCCGGCTGGACCCTACCACTCATGAAAACACCCTTCCTCTCCACTGGGCTGTGTTGGTTGCTTCTATTATGGCGGGGTACCCCATAAATATGGGGAATGTTATGTCCAGAATCATTATTGTTGTGGGCGCGGAGCATGACCGGAACTATCCTTTCCCCAGTTTCCTCAAAATGTACTTCCGTGGCCTGAATGTGGACAAGAGGCCCTATGACATCAAGGTCAAGGCACGGGCCCCGTTTTCCTGGTACAGTATGCAGGGAGATGACAATCCCAAAAGCAAGAATTTAAAAGTTGTTGCTACTGCCCCAACTGGCCAGTTTGAAGAGCTAGTTGTGGTAGTGACCCCTGCCGAGCCTCCTTCCACATCCACAGCCACTCCTGCTGGTCCATCCATCAACAGGCTCGGAGATCCCATTTTCGCAGGCCCATCCCATTACTGCCCACCGTCTAAGCTAGGCATTTTTGAGTATCAACAACTGGATGCAGACTACCTCATCCAAGTTGTCCATTTTGACTACCACTGTAGAGGCTCAGTCGGTTCCCCCATCTCCACAGGTGCCACATTCGATAGAGGATACGCTCAAGGAGATACTTGACAACTAAAAGAAGATCCTCGATACTCAGGTTGCGCTCTCAAATGCATTCGATTCACATAGCAAGGCTCTCAAGGAGCTTGCTAAGGAGCATAAGAAGCTGCGAAAGACACGGGCCTCCAAGGAGTCCGTGAAGGGGCTGCAGGCAGATGTTGATAGACTGATGGCAGACCAGCTGCCTTTAGACTTGTTGCTTGATGACCCAGCATCAGCAGTTCATCCAGAGCCGGAGCAGTCACAAAGGCCTCCGAAGAGGAGGAGGAGGATTCCTAGAGTTGATGATGCTATCATCCAATTGGTGGACCCACCGGAGACTTCCTCCAGCCAGCCACAGGATGTACCAGTTCTAGAGCCCGTCCAGGTCCAGGCCCAAGTCCCAGTAAGAGAGAAGCAGACCACCAGGAACCAGTCTGAGGTTCCTGAGCACATAGAGGACCCAGGGACCACCCATGATCCTATGTAGACAGACAGGGCTTAGGGAGTCTTCTATATCCTCTTTCTCTATCTTTTTGGTTCTTATTTAGACTAGTTGGCATTGGGGACAATGCCAGCTTTCATTTGAGGAGGTAGGCCCTACTATTCATTTGATCGATGACTGTATATATATATATATATATATATATATTGATACATTTTTATGCTTTCTTGATTTTTCATCTTTGGTTTGTATATAATTTGATATTTAGTTACATTTATCGCACTTTTATTTTACTTTGGGTTTGTATATAAAGTTATATCACATTGTACATATTCATCCTCATCTATTGTATATTCGACAATTCCCCTCTTGTATATATTCATTCTATTTTTTCGCAAATTTTTTTCGTTTTTAGCTTCTTATTTGTGATTCATAGCTTTTTGTTTTCGAAGTTTGCAATAAGCCTTTGGTTTTCTTAATGCCACGGTTCTTTCCAAAGGTGGAGTTTTGTGTGAACTGGGTGGCTCTTCCCAATGATGGATGGCGTGACAACCTTCTTAAGGGTTTGAGTCTGTTTTTCTTTTTGTTTTTAGTAGTTAGTAGTTAAGGGTACCTCAAGCAAATCTTCACTTGGGCCTAGCACATTTGCCTTTGATCTCATGGTCAAAAACAAATTGTTATGTTTAGGATGGTGAAATTCATGACCTTGAGACTCTTGTGTTGACCGATAATCATCAAGTGGTTTTTCGGGACAATTGTGTGCTCAAATCGTATCTAAGGTCATTTTGGGCCCCCAACTCTATGTCTTTAGCGGTCCCTTAGCTTGTGTGATGAGTAATTGAATTGCAAATCCAAGTCTCGAGCCATTGGTCTAGAACTTGCCCTGAATGTTTGTTGACGCAAAATCCTAAGTGAATTTTGACTTAAGACATAATTATAGACTCTCCTTGATCCAAATGATAGTTAAACAATTCCACAACCTACCAATGATAAGATCCCTAGTAAACCTTTTTGAGCCTTAGACCTCTTTCTTTCAAGAACCATGATACAAGCCTATACCCATTCTAAAAGATACCCTCTCTTGGAACCCGATCTTTCCTTTAGCACATGGCAAAAGTAAGTTTGGGGGGAGAGATGAGGATTGCAACAAAGTGGTAAAATGGCACAAAAATGAAGAAAAGTAAAGGCAATGAAAAATAAAGAAAAGCAAAAAGAATGTTCAAAGTGAAAAAGAATAAAAAGGGATTCAAGAAAAACAAAGAATGAAAGGTGTGGAAAGTTGAAAGAGGAGAAAAAGGTTTGAAATGCATAAGAAAGAGTGACAGTGTATCTGTCTAACCCCTTAGAAAGAAGTGAAAATGACTCAAAGAGTCAAGTGAATGGATGCCAAATGAATCAAAAGAAGTGCTTAAGGGAAGATGGAACCCACTTAGGCCAAAACATTTCCTACCCTGAACCAAAAGCCTTCATAATGTCTCCACAAAAGTCACATATGATCTTTAGTTGAATGAAACTTACATTAGTGGATACTCACATAAGGGGAAAGCATATGGTACTTAGAGCCGGACTTGTGACTTTTTTTAAGAGAGATGAGTGAATTTCTATTAACCTCGTTTTACGTGCCACTATTCTAAAGGTGAGGTTTGCTTATGGAGAGTTGAGGATGTGTGAGTTTGGATTCCACAATGACCAAAGTAATTGAAAGAGTTCCTTGATATGTTGAGTCAACTCCTGATGCTCTTGTGTCGCACTTAATCCATGATGTTTCAAAGGTTAAATGTTGTTAAAGACTCATATGTGTTGAGGGCAATTGTTAGTCCCAATTGATGCTAGTCGAGGTTGTTTTAGGACAACTGAAAATTTCTTGGATTTTCCCTTAAGGTGTGCGTCTTATTTTGTTTGCTTGAGGACAAGCAAAAGCTTAAGTTTGGGGGAGTTGATAACTAGGGATATTGATGCATTTTATACCCCTTCTTGCTTACACTTTGATAATAAAGTCATATGCTTGATTGCAGGTTTGATCAACAAAGTGACAAGATATCAAAAATTAACTAAAAAGGAGTGAAACTTGCACAAGTACCAAAGACAAGACAAACTCAGGAAAAACAAGCGTAGTGCGGCCGCACTACACTTTGTGCGGTCCGCACTAGGGGGATTCAGAGAGATGGTGTTTCAGGCATTAAGGCAGTGCGACCGCAGAAGGTTTTGTGCGGTCCGCACTGAAGGCAATGCGGCCGCACTACCATTCTGTGTGGTCCGCCGATGCAAGGTTCAGAGAGGGTGAAGTTGGAGCTTTCAAGCCTGTGCAATCCGCGGTCCAGTTTGTGCGGACCGCTAGAAGCCTCCGCGGCCGCAGTCCATTTTGTGCGATCCGCGGAGCCTGAGTTCAGAGAGTAAAGTTTTCAGGTTCAAGAGCCTAGTGCGGATGCACACCATTTTGTGCGGTCTGCACTAACCCCACAGGGGAAATTTTGTCCAAATTTTCCAGCTTAGTATAAATAGATCCTTTTTCCATTTTTAGGGTATCAGATATTGTAATACAGTAGTTGCACTCGTGAGACGACTCTTCTTAGTAATTTGGGCATTTTTACTTAGTTTTCATCATTGAATCTTTGTATTTAACTTAGCAATTAATTAATATGTGTTTATCTTCATCTATATCTCTATTTTTCTCTTCAAGCATGAGTAGCTAGACTCATTAGCTAGGGTTGTAGCTCAACCCTAGTATGGGTACTTGATGGGTGTTGTGATTTAGGGCTAGATTGATTATGAGTGTTTGTTATTTGGGTCAATTTCATGGTTTAATTTATGAATTAGTGGTTGCAAACACTAGTTTGTGCTAAGTTGACTTGGGCTCTTCTTGAGAAAGAGAGCCTAAGTCTCCAAAATTGACTCAACAAGGAATTGAGATAGATTCAAGAGATTTGATAGTCCCAATTAAAGGGTTAAACCTCGAGAGAGTAATATCCGACTTGAACCTTAGTTGCTTGGGCAAATATACATACCCAATTGGTCTTGAGAAAGTCAATTGGGCAAAATCACTCTTTCTACCGAGAGATGTAGAGTGGGTAGTATCGAGCAACGGTTATAATATATTCCCCAATCATGTCAATCGTGCCTTAGATGTAATTACCAATCAATTGACCACCTAGGCAGAAGTCACTACCCTAGTGCCTTTTAAACCATTAGATACAACTTGTAGCATTTAACTCTTAGCTTAACCTAGTTGCAACTGTAATTTGTAGTTTGATAATAGTAGAGTATAAAGAAAACCCAAAAATGAATAGAAGTGCAATTTGGAACAATCACGCAATCCTAAGCTAAATAGACACCCAATTCCATTCCTAGCTCTATGTGGAAATTGATCCCGACCCATAAATCAGGTAAAAGCTATTGCGACCCTCTCTCGCTACTTATTAGTGGTGCGGAGTTGGCAGCGATCACTCATCGCCCCTCGTGGCTTACTCCTCATTGTACCAAGAATCGGAGGCAAGCTTGTCTACATCGTCATAATCGACATCATCTCCGCCAGGTGTGCCAGGGTCGTAACCACACGCCTCACGAGCAGCACGTGCTTTAATACGCACCTCTCGAAGTTCTACCTCAGATACTTTCTCGTTAGCACGAAGAGACTTATACACGTCAAGTTGAGCGTCGACATGAACCCATATATCATATAAATCTCATGGCACGATAGGGTCGGCCAAAGCGTGAGAGGTAGAGGGTTGCAACTGTCGTCGCACATCCTCCACTTTCAAAGCGACAACTTGATTGTTTAACATGGAAAACTCCGCCTCCAGATTCGGATACGTCCCTCAAACCTTGATATTTCGAGTGCCTCCGCCTTCTTGTCCCGCCCGATCTACAAACACAAAAAGTGTTTTTCAAAGCCACTACCTCCGAGATGGCAGCCGTCATATCCCTTTCAGCATGGGCCAATCCATCAGCCTTAGCGCTCAGCTCACCCATAAGGTCAACAGCCTATGCCACCCTCCTATCAAGCTCAGCCGTTAAGGTGGCATTCCCCACTTGAAGGTCGGCATTCTCGGCATTCACCCCCTTACTCATCTCAAGTTCATCTTCTTTGGCCTTAAAAACTGCCTCAAGTTCGCTGCATCGGGCAATGGCCCTCATCAGGTCGTCATCCTGCTCCTTCAACTCTTCGGTTTTCTGCACCAATTATTTCTCCTTTTGCTTGAGCCCGTCATGGAACAGCTGAAAGTCGATGTCCTGAGTGAAAAGATTGGCCAACGAACGATGTATGGTGCGGTACTCCTTATATTTAGAGTACCCTTCCCAAAAATGGTCGTCCCCCGCCTATCCCTACGTTCACGCTCGATCTCCATGATGAGGGTCTAGTATGCAAAGTAAGTTCAAAACAAAAGTGGGTTAAGGACACAAAACAAATCCAAAAATGAAAAGAAAAGAGAAACATTTACCCGCAAAGCCATGCCAGAGACACCCGTGATAGCTTTACATCGCTCATTACCTTAAGTGCCGCACTCTCGGAAACAGTGCACAAAGGGGAAAATGCCAATGTTGCTTGTTCGCAGTTCGCCAACAAATCATAGTCCATAGGGATGACTATGTGTCGATCAAGACCTTCCGTCCTCACCTCTATGTGAGTATGCCACTCCAAATAGGCTCGCACATCTTCTAGGTCGACATCCAAACCTGAATCGTCATACTCAACATGCTCAAATCTGCTTTCTCCGATGGTAGACGTGCGCCACCCTCGGCGGATTGTACAGATCCCCTTGATATATTCCTTCGGTCAGGGGATACCTCTTTGCCAAAATAGCATCCGCCATTAGAACAATACATGTGCCTGACCTAGGCAAAGACGCCACCCCCGCAGCATCAATTTTGTTCTTTCTTGTATCAGAGGCGACAACCTTCCCAAGCTCTACCTTCCCCCTCTTCCTCGACGGAGATTTATCCCCGTTAGAAGGCTTATCCGTGAGGTGATAGATGGGTCAAGAGAAGATCTCTTCCCGTACAACGATGTCACGAGAAGAGTATCTAGCCGGTACGGATTGAGCACGACCTCCTCAGACAGACTCGGCCAGGGCAAACTGCATCCCTGCCGACATGATGACCTGGCGAAAGGTCGGGACTAGAGCCTTCTTCTTGGAAGCCCCACGACCTATCATCACTAATATGTCGCATCAATAAATGACAGCAAATAGCCAAAGGTCAAAATAAAGGGAACACTTACTGGATGGAACCTTCGGCCCAAAGCGTTTGAGGAAAGTGGGCTAATCTCGAGTCCCCACCATGTGAGGTAGTACAAGGCTACCCAGTCCTCGATACCGATAATGGGATGAGGCATATGCCTCACAGCTACACACAAAAGATACAAATAAGTACCAAATTGAAAATAACGAAAGTAAACAACGAGTACCAACACTTACGGTTATGGTTCCACCGCTCTAGGAATCCAACGGATCCGACACCAGCTGCTCGGTTCTAATGAAAAAGTATTTGTGCTAAAATTTGTGGCTTGCCCGGTCGTCCATCCCGACCACTAGTCCTCTGGTCCCATGAAGGCCAACTTCACACCCCACCAACTCCGTATACCTCGTCAGTAATAGAAAAATCTTATACGTATACAGAGATAGATGCACCGAGCAGACCTCATAGAACCGACAGAATTCCTCCGCCAACGGAAGAAGAGGGAGGGTATGGACGATCACAAAAGGATATACGTAAAAAGCACAATATCCTGGTCTATGGACCTCCACCAGCTGGAACCATCTCAACATAGGGAGGAATGTCGTCTGTAGACCGAAGGCCATCTGTATGAGCCTGCTCAGTCTCAGAAACCATCGGAGTGGGGGAAGAGGCAAGTTCTTTGTGAAAATTATTCTGAGACATAGGATTTCTCGGAAGTATCTCCTCCACGGTGGGAAAGTTGTCCCCCTCTTCTGCCACCATATCCTCACCACCAGAAGGTGGTGCCTTGGATAACAGGGTGGCATCAGAAATCTCTTTGTGTGACCGATGCATTCTGGGCATCTTGATGGTAGAAGGTATGTGGTTAAGGCTTAAAGCAAAGAATGATGAACGAAAAAGATGAGAGGAGAAATCACGAAAGCAAAGCTGAAGACCCAAGAAGAGATGACCGAAGAAGACAATAATACACAAGAGAAGAAATGGCTAAAAGTTCTTGAAAAAACAAAACCTTCACCTATTTGTAGGGTTGGGCACCAAAACCAAAGCGACAAGCAATCAGTCTCTGTCTCGGGAAGACGCACGATGATGACGCACGTGGGAGTGATATCACTTCCCGATAAACTGCACCATCCAGGATACCGTGGAATGCACCGCTCTTTCTTTACTGGTCAAACAGGTCTAATTCAAATGGACAAATTTCTCCACAGGTATAGGCGATGTTCGTTTATCGAGGACGTACATAGACATAACCTCAACAAGCAGAGGGACTAACTGTATGGGTCCAAATTTGGTAACTACAACAGTCACCGAATAGGACGAGGAGTGAGGTTATCACGATGCAACGTCTAATGGTCGTCGTGGTGAAGGACGATGACCAAGATCAGTCAGTCAAAATAAGATGTCAACGGCAGTGAAAACTTAGTAGGAGACAGTAAGAAAATGCTTTTCAAATTATTTATAATTGTACTTTTTAGGGTTTCATGGGGGATTGTCCCTTATAAATAGGAAGAGTTAGTAAAGAAAAAGAGGATTCAGGCAAAAGACAAAAGAACACTTTGTAAAAGATTCATCTGAGAGTAAATACAAGAGCAACCTTGTTCATTGATTACACAACCCAAACATATATCATTATACGATATTGATAAGATCCAAAGATTCCACAATCATCTCATGCTTATTTCCTTCCTGCGCTGGCCACATTCATGTAGATTGATTGTGTATTCGAGTTGTTGCATTTATGAGCATTTAATTGATTCCAACATATTGGCTAACATCATTCATCTTGCTTATTTCCCTTATCAGTTGATCTAGATTTTATTATTCTTAACTGAGATTCACCCTTCTTCTAACCATAACATTGGTTTAATCGAAGGGTTTAACATCTTTCGGTCAAACACACCCCACCACCGCAGGACCACACGTCGGCGTCCTAGCTGGAGATTGCTCTCCATGACCAGGCACTATGCTATAATTTTCAGCTAGAAAACCAGCCAATATCCCTTATCATCCAAAACCTGGCCCATCTGGCAAGAGTCACAACAGAAGCGTTAAACAAGGATTTGGCGACATTTGGAGATGGTAGTCGATGGTTTTACATAGCAACCTCAACCATCTACAGCCAACCAACGATCCACCTTCAGTCTACAAATATGATGCAACAAATTTGCAATACCATCCCATTCTTCCCAGATCCTGCAGTACCAGACCCATTTGCGACACTACAGTTCAAAGTCCTACAATAATGGCCACAACAGAACCCTTCGTCTTTAATGCAAGAGAAACAACATTCACCACCACTGGAGAATATCTCGAAAGAGATATCCAAAGCCCTAAAGATTCTGAAGAGCCAAGAAACACCCGTAGAGTAGGAGCCATAGATCTCTTACAACTCAATGCGAATAGACTCATTATGTCTAGAGGCAGTACGAGCAGTGGAGTTCAGTGAGGATCACAGCGAGACGCTAATCCTACTATGCCTGAAAGCTCTTGCAGGCGTGGACTGGGTTTGTCCTCCCATCAGAGCCAAAGAGTACTAAAACCACTCATATCCCTAACTCCAGTGATGATAGCCTAGTCACCTTCAACTAGGAGGAAGGATGTGATGTCAGCCTAGGGAAGGTACAAGGCATCGATGAGCATTCTCCCAACAAACCCTCACCCCCTAATGAATTTCATCATATGGAGTGTTAGAGGGCAAACAATGCCAAGTTCAAAAGACACTGCTCAGAAATGGTAAAGATGCACAAACCGGCAACGCTAGTTCTGTTGGAAACCAAAATGGCATATCATAAGAAGCTACTGTAAAGCCCCGTGAATTTTTATAATTAATTTGGATTAATTTTGAGCTTAAAGTTGTAATTTGAGTAAATTCTAACCGCGCGAGAGTAATGAAATAATACAAGGTTAATGAAATGCTTAAGAGTAATTACTTTATCAAGTAATTTGAGTATGAATCTCATGGAATAAAAAGGGAACAAAAAAAGGAAATGGAAACAAAGAGTTACATTGGCTAAGAAAAGTCCTCTAGCACACTTGGAAAATATATTAAACTAAGGAGTGAATTGTTGGGCTAATTAACATACAAAGCTATTAAATGATTCATGGAATACTTGGATACTATTTTATATTCAATGTATAAGTGTGAACCAAGGAGGAAACAAGGAAAAGCAAATGGAAAGTTATAGGGATCGATGCTAGCAAGCATGTGTCACATCCCCATAGCCTTTGAATGTTGCAATTGTCAAATGTTAGGTAGTGTAATGAGCAGAACGCGTACAAGTTGGTGTCCAAATTTGAAACTAGGGGTGACAATTTGAGCCCAAACCCATCTAACCCGCCCAACTAACCCAGAGATTAATGGGTTGGGCTACAAACATTTTAGCTCATGGGTCAATTTGGGTTGAGCCCAAGTTAATCCATTATTTTTTATAGCTCATTCTGACCTATTTAACAGCCCAAATACAACCCATGAAACTCACCCAAAACAAAGGATCTCAACCCAACTTATCTAGAAATTTACTTAGTTGCCCCAATTTTTATTTTTATTTTGGATTTTTAATTTTCTGTTCATTTGTTTTTCTACACCACCCACCCACCCTACCCCTCCCCCCCCCCCCCGCAAAACCCCCAAATAAATTTTTACTTTTTTTTGTATTTTTAATTTTATGTGTCACCCACCCTTCCCCTACCCCCCTCACCGCGAAAAATCCTAAAAAAAATTCACTTTTTTTGTATTTTCAATTTTCAATTTTTTTTATTTTTCTACACCACCCACCCACCCTACCCCTACCCCCTACCCCCTACCCCTCAAAAAAATTTCCATTTTTTTGTATTTTCAATTTTTTATTTTTTTATTTTTCTGCACCACCCACCCCAACCCCCCCCCCCCTCACGCCGCACGCAAAACCCCTCAATTTTTTATTTTTACTTTTTTTTATAATTTCAGTTTTCTGTTTTATATTTTTTCATTTTTCTGCACCATCTACCCACCCCAACCCCCCTCCCTTCCCCCACCTATAAAATATTTGTCAACTCACATATTTTAAGGTAAAAGGTTTTTTTATTCAAGATGAGCATGGTTCTAAAACATGGGTCAAATTGGGCGGGTTGGGTTATGACCCATTATTTAGCTCATCTTGACCTAGCCCATCTTAACCCAAATACACTTTGGGCTGGTTTGGACAATGATCCATTTATTGACCTAACCCATCTTGACCCGCCCAAATTCAGCCCAACCCGCCCATTTGCAACCCCTATTTGAAACCAATGCCTGGAGCCTTTTCAAGGCAATTATGGGAAGACTAATTCCTTATCTTAGGTTTTGCCTTTAAGACTCAGAGAGATAAAGGAGTCTCATACCATTAATGCGTCTTCAAGGTAAAAGTTAAATGCCCTCCTTTGGTAGATTTAGTCCATTTATTTCATCTCTTAACCCTCCAACATCATGAAATTCATAGATCTTTGAAGAAAACCTCAAGAACACTTCAAGAACTCAAATCTTGAATTTTCTAGGGTTTGGCAAAGAGGTAATCTCTTCACTCCAAAATTATATATTTATACTCCATGGGTGTAGTAGAGTTTGTTTACGAAAATAGATTTGTATTTAAACATCTATTCATGAAACTCTAGAAGAGTTGGTAGGTAGGGATGATGAATAGTTTTGGGTCTTGTTTGAACGATATCATTTTGAACTTCTAATAGAACGACTAGATCCCATAATATGTTTAATGAAGGATTCAGAGTTAAAATTTAAGTATTTACCTTCAAATGATGAAATGGGAATTTTTGCTAAATTATGAAATTGGACTTAAAGTGTTAGACACTTAGTTAGGTTAGTTGGTATTGTTGTGACGCGTTATTTAATTATGTGAGTTTGAATATGTAGATTGTGATTCGTCGGCATTATTGGATCATTTGGGGTAAGGTTGGAAGCAATTTGAGGTACGTTGAAACTTATTACATTTGGAGCTTTTCTCCAAACTCATATTGAAACACGATTAAATTGAGTTTCTAATATAAGTCCTAGCTTGTGAGGACGGGCGAGTTGGGCTTGTACCATTTCTTGCATCATAAAAGATCTGAGTGCTATGAATATTATTTTCTTGAAACGTATCCAAATTTTAAAAACTAAATAGATGAGGAATAGTACTTGTAGTATCTTTTTGAAACAGAAATGCATGAGTTGTGAAATACCTTGGATTTAACTATTCTCAAATAATTGATTGGCTTTAAATATCGTCATTGATAAATGTAAAGGTTTTGGGAGTTACTTAAGTTCACCGAGATTGACCTTGGATACTTTTCCTCATTAGGTCATGAAACTACACGTGCCGGTGTAGGCGTAGAACCCACCTTACGATTGGGAACTACGTTAGAGTACTTCCTATTAGGAGGTACTATTTTGCTAATTTATTAGCACGACTAAGTCGATTCGTGCGGCACAATGATGAGACGACCTGAGCAAGTAAGATATATGATACTTGTCACTAGGTACATAACCTAGTTGACTTTCTTCTGTGTCGGTGATGGTATAGTTCTCCTAGTAAATGAAAAATCTACATGAATTGCAAAGGTTACTGCTAAACAAAGATTTTGAAATATGTTTTTACAATATTATTATATTTCATTTTCTAAATTGTTAATTGATATGGAGACTTCTTTCTTATATCAATTGTTATTGCATATCTTATATCTTTTTAAGTCTTGTAATATATTTTTGTTGGGAATGGTTCATGATTCGTACTAGGCATGTGGAGCTTAGGACTTTCGGCCACATTTCCATTTCTGTTTTCATGGACTGGACCTGAGCAGCTTGGACCGCGTGGATAGGGCAACTCTACATTTTTGGTTGACATTTTTGGTGAGACTCCACCCTCGTATCCGTAGAGGACGTCATTATATTATTATTCTTTTGAGCCATCGAGTTATGCCTTGGATGGCTATATCATTCTGTGTCATAGATATTCCATAGACAATAGTAGTATTCATTTTTGGGTTGTAATCCTATGATTACTCATATGGCATGCATGAATGAAACTTTCTTTTATCTTTATGAAGTTTTCTTTTGAAGTAAATATTTGCTTAAAGATATTTTTCATGTTTTGGGTTATATCTTAAAGTGATTACATTTCAAGAGGTTTCACATCCCCCTATTAGGCATATAGATGAGTATTTAATTCATAGGATGGTTCACTCGGGTCAGGTAGAGTAGCGAGCGCCAGTCACGTGGTTTTAAGGTGTGACACTTACAGAGGAACTGCAATATGACCTGCATATATAGTTCCCAACAGTAGGCCATTTTGGAGGTATCATCATCATGTGGAATGAGTCCTCTCTCCAGGTAGATAAAGTAGCGGCACCCCAGGGTATCCATGCAATGGTCAATGTACTTCTATCGGGTTACTTTCTGCAATTTATGCCAGAAACTATATAGAGGTTAGAAAGATCCTCTGGGATAATTTGATTGATATTTCTAACCACTTTAAGGGTAGCTGGTTTGTGGGTGGGGGTTTTTAATGAAGTTTTGAAAGCAAGAGATAAATTTGAGGGCAACCACATTAACATAAATAGGAGCAACTTATTTTGGAATTGTATTAACTATTGTAAGTTAATAGACCTAGGCTTTAAAGGCAGTAAATACACTTGGTCCAATAAATATTACAAGAATAGGTCCAGCCTTATCCTAGAGAGAATTGATAGGTGCTTTGCTAACAACCTCTGGGTAAATGAATACCTAGAGGCAAATGTTACTCACATATCTAGGACCCACTCTAACCATTGCCCCCTGCTTGTCAAGCTCAATAATATCACACTAGTGGCCATAGCCAAGCCCTTTAGATTCGAATCTATGTGGTGTAGTCACCCAACGTTCCAAGCTCTTATCAGAGACTCCTTCCAAAATCACTCATCCCTAATCCCTTCCTCTACTAGGTTCAAGGAAAATGCCATTAATTGGAACAAACAAACTTTCAGCAACATATTCCACAAAAAAAAGAGATTAATTGCCAGGATAGCTGGGATCCAAAAATCTCCAAACTACCAATCCAGTCATTTCCTCCAAAACTTAGAAAACACTCTGGTATGCTAACACCAGATTTTTCCACACCTCAACTCTCAATAGAAGAAGGAGAAACAGAATCCTCTCCATCAAAGATAAAGCAGAAAACTAGCAGTATGAGCCCCTGGGAATCAAAGACTCAATAGTCAATTTTTTCCAAGAGCTCTACTCCACATCTCACTCTCAGTCACCCATGCACACTACCATACATAGTACATAAAACCCATCACTATCCAATATCCAGAAAATCACCATTGACATACCCCTCAGGGATAGTGAAATCAAAAGTGATATCTTCTCTTTTAAACACTTCAAAGCTCTAAACCTCGATGGATTGCACCCCTTCTTTTACCAAAAATACTGGGATATAGCGGGGAAGGATGTCATCAAGTTCTGTAAAAATTGCTTTGCAACAGCAACAATACAACCAATGATGAATGAGACCATTTTGTGTCTAATCCCAAAATGCCCCTAGGCATCCATGATTAAAAACTTCAGGCCCATAGTTTTATGCAATATTGTCTACAAAACTATGACTAAAATCCTAGTCAACAGAATTAAACGATACTTGTCCCATATTATTGGTCTTAGTCAAGCAAGCTTTCTCTCCAATAGAAGAGCCTCTGATAATGTTATCATAGTCAAAAAATACATCACCCACTTTGGGAAGATGAGAGGCAAAACACCTCACATGATTCTAAAGATTGACTTAGAGAATGCCTTTGACAGAATCGAATGGTCCTTCATCAAGGAGACCCTTCAAGTCTTCAACTTCCCCACTGCCACCATTAATCTCATCATGTCTTGTGTTAGCTCATCCTCTATCTCTATCCTAGTGAATGGGGATCAGACTAACCCTTCAACCCCACAAGAGGTATTAGGCAGGGTGACCCTCTATCACCTTACCTCTTCATTCTGGAAAGACTCTCCGGGGCTATTGAAGGGAATGTCCAAAAAAAGGAGTGGTACCTTATTAGCATAAGCAGATCTGGCCCTAAAATATCCCACTTGTTATTTGTTGATGATATAACTCTTTTTGCTACAGCTAATAAGAGAAATTACACCACAATCATCAATACTCTCAACTCCTTCAATCAGGCATCAAGACAAAAGATCAACCTTAGCAAATACAGAGTCTTTTTCAGTGCTAACTGCCAACCCCACCAAATTTAGTCCAACTCCAATAGCCTTGCCATTCAGACTACAACCAACTTTGGTAAATACCTAGGGTTCCCTATCTTTCACAAAAGTCCTACCAACAGTAATTTCCTATTCATCATATACAACTTACACACCAAAATGGATGGGTGGAAAACAAACATGCTAAACATGATTGGGAGGACTACCCTAGAAAAAGCTTCACTTAACAGTATCCCTAACCATGTCACGCAATACATTAAACTCCCCTCCAAGACATCTAAGGAGGTTGATAGAATTCAAAGGAACTTCATCTGGGGTACCACTCCAACCAAGAAGAAGATGCACCTTGTCTCCTAGGATACCATCATAAAGCCTAAGGCCTAGGGAGGCCTGGGAATCCAAAAAACAGAATTGAAAAACAATGCCATCCATTCAGGACTGGCCTGGAGGCTCTATCAAAACACATCCTCCCTCTGGGCAAAAACTCTCATTGACAAACACTGTAACTGAGAGATGGGTAGTCCACTCAAGGAACAGAGTCAGCTTTATCAATGACCATTGGATACCCAACCACCCCCCGATCAGAGCCATGATTGAAGGTCCACTTACACAAGAGAACATATCTATAACAGTAGCCTCAGTCCATAAAAATAGGACTTGGGACACTTCCTCCATCTCCCTTAACATTCCCTCCAGTATTAGAAACATCCTCATAAACACATTCTACCACCCAATCCTATAAAGGATGACAGAATGATTTGGGTAATCACCACCAATGGAATCTTCACCACGAAGTCAGCCTACTCCCTTATGGCTAACCTTGTCCCACCAGAATGTACAAACACATGCAACAACTACTCGTGGATCTGGAAACTAAGAGCACCAAACAAGATCAAGTCCTTCATTTGGCTCATCTTTTATAAAAGGCTCCCCACTAGAGCTTTCCTCCACCACATTGGGATACATCTGAATCCAATGTGCTGCTTCTGTAACCAGGCAATTGAGACGTAACCAGGCAATTGAGACATCTCCCACATCTTCTTTGAATGCCCCAACACAAAAACATTCTGGGAAATCTGGTCTCAAAAAGTACCAGTATAGCTCAAAATCAGAAAATCTCTTTCACTAACTGGGATTGGCCTACCACATGGGCCTCTCTTAAACAAAAACCTTTCAATAACATCACCAATTGGGAAGACCTTCTCCCCTTTTTCTTCTGGCGGATCTGGATCTCCAGGAACAATAATCTATTAAAAAAAAGGACATGGTCATGCAAAAGCTGCTTTGGCAAAAGCAACTGAGTATATCACCATCTCAGTGGACAAAACACCCACAAAAGAGAAAACTATCTAGGTCAAATAGGATCCCCCCACTAAGAAACACCTATAAACTTAACATTTATAGGGCTGCAGTTGAGAACCCGGAAAAGGGAGGAGCGGGAGGAATTTTCAGAGATGCAAGTAGAAACTGGGTGTTGGGCTTCATGGGAAGCATGCAACACATTACCAATGCACAAGAAGAGCTCCTGACAGTGCTGTGGGGATTGCAAATTGCTGAAAAAAGGCAGTTAACGCCTCTAGAAATCAACACAGACTCAATTATGTTTTTGACTCAATTACCTTTGAATGCAGGTCAATCATCCAAAGGCTAGCTGATGTGGTGGTGAAGCACAGCTACAGGGAGATGAACAAAGTAGCTGACCTGCTTGTCACACCTCCTTTTTGCGCGCCCCGCCCCGAGGGGTAAGATGCGCGGGTGGAGTTTTTCCAATTTAAGTGACAATATTCGAGATAGGATTATTTATTTAATTCAGAGTCGCCACTTGGGAAAGGTTTGGCTTTTGGTGTCCCAAGTCACCGGTTTATCTTGAATCCCAAATCGAGGAAATTTTTGACTTTTCCAAATGAAGTCTGCGAACCAGAAATTCTAAGTAAGGAATTCTGTTGACCCGAGGGAAGGTGTTAGGCACCCTCGAATCCCGTGGTTCTAGCACGGTCGCTTAAATTGTTATAATGGCTAAATATCTGATTTAAATACATGTTATGACTTACGTGCTTTTATTAAGTTTAAACCGCTTTTATTATTATCATTTATTTTTATAGAATTGCAACGTCGTGGAAATGCATCTCGAACCACGTCACAATCAATGCACCCGTGATCGTCGACACATTCGGACTTCGTTGAGATTCGGATTTGGGTCACATCAATGTGCACCCGAATTTAAGAATATGATTTAATTAAGCCGCGCCTTCAGAGTCTAACGCGTTATTATCTTTGCAGAAGGCCATTAAATGACCTGTCTTGAATTCTAAATAATTATCATGGTTATTTATTGAGAGCCCCGCAATTTTGCATCTTTATTTGGCGAGGCTCATCTCTATTTTAGAAAAGGATATCCTAAAGTGGCTACATTTTAATACATTTGTCCCTGAAAAACTAAAAGAGAAGGAAAAATGCTAAATTAACTATATGCTTTTGTCTAATCCGGATTCTTATCAATTTCTGATTGATTATTTACAAAGCGGAGGGATGCCATAACTTATGAAACATACTTTAATTGGACAAAGAAATTACATTCGAGATTGACCCAATATTATACTTGTGTCCAAACGTTTCTTGAATTGAATTTTACTAGACTTATTGGGGCTGAAATAAAGGAATTAACTACTAGGCGTTGTTACTAATGGGATTTGAATATGATATTATGTACTGCCTAACGAGACCCAGCAAAGACTAAAATAAAACAAGTCAACATAGTATAAGTTTGGAGTATCCATACCTTGTATTAACAAATAGCTACAAACTAAAACATGAAGGACCAAGCTCAGAAGTGTATTAGTTAACATACATTTTCGTACTATTGAACTGGGAACTAACAACTACACAGGCCCCTTAATATGCCATGAATATTACAACAAATGATTTTGAACTTCTTCAACCTTTTTCATTTCATGCTTTCAAACTGTTTCAATTACATCAATATGGGCTTGAAATGTGTACCTGAAAATGCTGAATGTGCAAAGGAGAAAAAGAAGAAGATGTTGAAATCAGCAGCAAAAGAAACAGGACTAGCAATAGCAGCAGGACAGGGCAGCAGCAAAACAAAACGAACAGCAGAAAAGGCTCAAGTGCAGAAATGCAACTATGGCCAATAGAAAGAAATAGCCAAACGAGAGCACAACCCAGTGGAATAGAATCAAGAACTCCAAGCAGACCAAACCAATAGTGAACCAATGGAAAACACTTGACTAAATAGACACAGCTGGAACTTCAAACAATCAGAATTGATTTCAACGAGTTAAACAACTGAAAACCCAAATAACAAATAGGAAGAAACAATTTCTGATTGTAGATTGTATAATTTCTGTATCTCTTTGTATGTCTTTCAAGCTTTCTCTTTCAACACTCCTCACAGTGTGTGTATTTTTCTTTTTCAGTTCTGATTCCCTCTTCTATCTATGCCCCCTCTCTTTTTTTATATCTAGATGGTCCTCCTATCCCCCCTTTTATAAGTCTCAAACTCAACCTTTTAACAGCCTGTTTTCAGAATATCACCATGCCCCTCCCATGTGCATTTCCATTTCAGATTCCCATTAGTTATTTAAGTATTAACCTCCATCAACATTCCCTGGCAGATTTAGCTTTTAAAAGGTTTAATACTTTTTTAAACTTAAAGCAAGGTATGGGCAGTAGAATCTATCTGACAGCATATGCTGTCAACACATTTTAAATTTAAAAGCCCCTTTTATGAAGGAAACAGGCTGTGCACAATGCACATGCTGTGCACAAGTGCACATGCCATCAACTCAGATTTCAATTAACAGACCAAGCCTTAGGTTTCTGAAATCATATTAACAGCTATAAGTAACTGGACTTGGTTCTTAATTGTTTCAGGCAAATGTTCATCAGAAGCAAATTGATTTAACTTTGTTCGGGTAGCTGAAACTAATTGACGACATATGTCGACTCGACTATATTAGCATTAACATACACAATCGAAGCCAAAAATCAGACATTTAAAGTATGGGACACATGGTTTGAATTATACTGACTAAACAGAAATACCCTCGAGGAGTCAAATAATCAGTACAAATTTGGAATACAACCCAATACATATGTCTTATCAGAATATGAGGGGTTCAAACAAACATAGTGGTTCAAACAAGGTGGACAAACGGAAGTTGGTAAAAATTCAAAACACAAATTGACACAAAACATGAACAGACATCTAATCCCTCACATGGACCAAACAAATAAGGGAAGAAGGCAGACTCACCTCAAATCTTGAAAAATCGGAAACCTTGAACCGGACTTGGACAGACTTTCTTAAGGCTGAACGGACTTTAATCGAAGTGTTTCTCAGATGAGAAACACTTCGATTAAGGTCCCTTGGACCTTAATTTCTTTGGCTCGAACGGGTATGAACTAGTGACGAGGAACTACAAAGTTCCAAAACTCAGATCCGGGATTCATGTTTCCCTGGTTAGATTCGGACCAAACCAAGTATGGTTTGGTCACGAGGGGGTCTGGGGAGTGTCTGGTGTGAAGCTGGGGTTGGTTGGTGTAAGCCGAGTTTTAACTCGAATCTTCAAATGAAGATTCGAGGACCTAGGGGATGATTCGAACTACATGGTTAGCAGATCCATGTTCAGGATGGCAAGGGGGTTCTAGGGTGTTAAGGGGAAGGTCACCGGCGTTCAGGCCGCCGGGTTTCTGGTGAAAGTGTGCAGGGGCGGCTAGGGTTTGAAGGGGATGGGTTTGGGTGAAGACGACGAGGCCGGGGTATTGGATAGGGGGGGTAGGGTAAGGATTTGGGCTTATATAGTTGGTGGGTGGGTCGATCTCAACCGTTAGATCAATCTAGATCTACGGTTTGGATCTGATGGTCTTAAGTGAAACGGTGTCGTTTCAAATGTTGAGGGTTTGGGTTTGGTCCGGGTGTAAACGGGTCGGGTTTGTTGATGGGTTATGGGGATTGATCTTGGCCGTCGATCACTCTGAGATCAACGGCCCAGATCAGGCACGACTCAAACGACGTCGTTTGGACGTCCTGGGCATCAGGTGACCTGGGCTGGGCAGGCCTGGGTCTTGGGCTGTTTGTTTGGGCCAATTTTGTTAAAATTGGCCCAAGTCCGGAAGGGGTCTTTTCTTTATTTTTTTTTCTTTTCTTATTTATTTTAAAACAAAGCTAAGCCAAAAAATCAAATTAAAATTAAATACACACTCAAATACAATTATTTGCACACATACTAAAATATTTCAAAACCGGTAAAGTCAAACCAAATAAAATCACGGACGAAAATGCCTATTCACGATTTTCTATTTAACGACCGAATTACGGTTTGAATTACGCAGGACACATATATATTTTTTGAACTTTATTTTAATAAAGTAAATAAATAAGAATGGGCCAAAATCACAAATAAATCCACAAGGTGCCGCACAGAAATCCGAAATTGTACAGCGGGGCCAATTATATATTTTTTATTTCTTTTTGGAGCGATTGTCGTGTGAAGCAAAAATCACGTGCTCACAGCTGCCCCTCTTTGTTCGGAAACACGAAGGGTTTTCGTGCAAAGATCAAGTGAGCGTGTATGAGCGATTTTTGCCTATAGACCACTCCGTATGAAGCATTTTTTTTGAAAGATCTGACCGAATCTTGCTTCAAAGATTTCCTACATATCCTGGGCTAAACAGGAATCAGGTCAATGTAGTTCGGGAGGTTTTGGTAGCTGGGACTAACATGGGATTGCAATGCTTGCTGCTACTGCTGCTGCTGTTGCCACTGCTACGTTACTGACCGCCTTATTACAACCAAATGGCCAAATTAATATAGAATTAACCGTGTTAGCTATTTAAACAATTCGATGCACTCCTTTTCATTTTTCCATAAGAAAATATAAAATAGGCGTTCAAAATCTTCTCAAGTTTTTGCTAATTTGGATGCATGTTTAGTTTAAGGGCTAACACAACGTGAAGACATGAGTTTAACTCTATTGACATCCATTAAAAAGCTTCGAAACTATAATTTGAAGATCGAATTTTGTAAAATTATTATTTATTTGGGTTGAGGTTGTTGCATGCTTGGGAATATCCTTTAGAATTTATATCTCAAATTTGAAAGAATTTAGTGAAGATTCGAGGGGGCTTTGATTAGAAGTTTAGATTGAAACTCTAAGAAGAAGAAGAAGACATAAACAAGTTGTATATATTTTAAATGTCAAGTGCAGAACGACATACAACATTTGTATAACTAACATAATTGCATACAAGTTGTATATAAATTATTTTTGGCCAAATTATGTACCCCCAAAAATTGCATATAATTTGTATTAGATAAATTGTAGATTTTGACTGGATTTATATATATTTTGTAAAAAACTTTAGTTACTTTTTACAAAATAGAAAAATTTAGATAAATTGGGTAAATAAATTTAAAATTTCGCATATATAATAAAATTTCAAAATAGGGTGAAATTTTTTTTCTAAGTTAAAATGGTATTTGAAATTTAGAATTGTGTTTAGATATGAGTATAATTTTTGGGTTGTTTTTAAAGTTTTGTAAGTGATTTGAGTGAAAATTTTAAAAAATAATTTTCTGAATTTTTTTAAATTTTTGAAAATTTCCAAAATGCATCTTCAAGTGAAAATTGAAAATTTTATGAACAAACGCTGATTTCGAAAAAAAGTGAATTTTATTTTTTGAAAAAATGAAAAAATTTCTTATATCCATACGGGCTCTTAGTGTATAAAATATATTCAGTATCTTTGAAACTTAATAGAAAGCATTTGAAGGCGACAATGGCCAATGAGAAACGAGAAATAAAAAGGCACAGTTAGAAAAAAAAGTGCTCGACGGAACTATATCAGCACAATGAGATATTTTGTTCCGGGATCCTATCACGATCATGTTAATTATGTGAAAAGCAAATTGTTTCCGAAAAAAAAGAAGAAGACGTGGTATTTCTAAACTATTAGCCAAAATCACAAAAGAGCGCCACCGCAGTTCCCATTTGATACAAGTTAGACTATTTTTATTTATAAATAAAAAGAATACTCTACCTACTATGAATATTTTACATATTTCTTATTGGTAAATGGCTGGTGATAAAAGCTATGAATACATGGTAGCAGCACATCTGTTAAGGATGAAGCAATGCCGCATTACTGCTGTTCGATCAATGTGATGAAAAATCATCAAAATAGCAACCAAATTTTCTATTTAGTTTATAGGAAGTTTTTCTTTCCCTTTTCCCTAGAGACACTAGGCTCATGATTCATGAACAAACGAGATATTTTGAAAGAAAAGAACAAAATTTTACTGTGTAAAAAAGAGACATCCCAAAAAGACAAAATTGGATACCCGAGCAACAAGAGCTTATCAACACTTTCATCAAATGAAAACCGAATAGACAAACACAGTTATTTACTTAAAACACACAATAAAGAATCCACAACACAGTAAACAGATAAAAACTGTTTCAAAGCACTCCAGATCATATGCTGGAGCTCCTCACAGAACTAAACAGCTAATTATGAACCATAAAGGTAAAATCAGAAGGTCTTTAGTTGGAAGCCATAGGCTGAGTGCTGAACACCTTAGAAATCTTTTCAGTAGGTACCAATGGAAGATATGATGCAACCTTGTACCCTTTCTCTGCAGATTGCTGAACAATCTCATTGTACTTTCCAGAATAGTAAGCAGCTGTTGGAGCAACTGCTTGAGTAACTTTAGGAACGACGGGAAGTCGGTTAAGAGAGAGCCAAGCTGAAGCTGCATATTGCTCGGCCATTGGCTCGTACTTGGTGTAAAGTCCCTTGGCAGCAGGCTCGTACTTGGCATAGACTGTTTTTGCAAGTCCCGATGCAGCTCCTATCACACCAGCACTTTTGACATCGGCTGCAACGGAGCGAGCTGCTGCAGGAGCCTGCTTGACCATAGGGGGAACACGAGTCTCAATCTTACGAACAGACTCATCAACCTGCAAAATGTTTGTCAAATTCATGTGAATCACATATATCAACAAGGTACGGATCATCAAGCTACAATCCATTCAAATAGTAAGCAATCCGATGAAAGAGGTAGAGGCGTAGAGCAAATTAACATGTTTGTAATAAGTAAGAACAAACTGAAACGTTTCCAAGAACTGTAGGATCAATTGATAAAAGAAATTTAACTAAGAAATATGACTACCAAATTTTATAGTGCCAGTTGGCACCATGTTTCAATCACATACTATTTTCAGAAAACCTGAAAGCTGTTACATATAATATTCGTCAGCCTTGATTATTGTCTCTTCATTGGCTGACCAACATTGAAATCGATACATACAAAAGCCACAAGAATGATAAAAGGAGAAGCAACATGCACCCAACAGCCCTGGATTCTACAGCAGTTCACCAAATCAGGAGAACATCCCGCTATGAAATCCCATAATCAATCCTTATGCAACTAATAACATATCCCAAACAGTTCATGTCTAAACTAACTTTGTGCCTAACAGAAAAAACCTCACCACCACAAAAGAAAACATCCAATTTTCATTCTAAAATATAAGAAAGAGAATATAGCGTTCAGTTCTTCCATATGCACACATCAAACAAGGAAAACATTTAATTGACAATGTCTAACCTATCAAAGCATACCCAACATGATTTAAAAACTTACAATATTATTGAAGTAACTGATTCAATAACTGCAAAACAGATAAATTTTGAATTTCTATTTCTAAAATGTGAATCTAGTATAGAGCAAGCAATCGATCCCATTTGAAAAAATGGTCAATGCATAGCGACATCATGAAGCTAATTAATCAATCCAAATGATGTATAATCCCAATTGTGATGTCATAATAATACAAAAGCAGAATTTCTATCTCAAAAAGTGGAATACAGTAATTAATCCAAATCCATGATAGGTAAAACGATAAGAATAATTTCCAAGTCAATTGTGCAAAGAAAATAAGAAATACACCTTGCGGTCAACAAACTTGAGGACCTCGACAGGGACGTCATGAAATTTATCATACACTGGGCCAACTACGGTCTTAACAGTGCCTTCGACGGTCTGAACGCCAGGCTTCAGGGGACCAGAATTCTCTTTGGCGTAACCATACACCTTCGCTACATAGAGCGCCGCATGAATCATCGCCACTTGCAAAAATTCCAAATATTTCAATTTCTCTTCCTCCGTCTGAGCCTTCAATCACAAAATCAAACCCAAAAAAAAAAAATTAGACCAAAAAAGCAAAATTTCAACAAATATCGATACAAACAAGGAAACAAATGAATTAAAAAACCAATACGAAGGCATGAAATTGAAATTACCATCTCCGGTAGTTGAGGCTTAGGGTTTGATTCGGCCATTATAAAAGATCAAAAGTGATTCGGTATGAACGAAGAGTCGGGAATTGTGAATGAATGCAAACGAGAGAAGTATGAGAAGTTCTTGCGTTTAGGTTTGGTGCGATGGACAATATATATATATAGTATATACAAAGGGGGTCATACAGCGGCACGCATGTCAAGGAGAGTGGACGGGGAAGGAAACTTAACCGCGTGGCCAATGAGAAACCGACTTTTTATATTTTAGCATTTTATTTTCGACGTTATATTGAGGGTGGACTTCGCTGACGACTTCCGGGCTAAGTTTTTTGTATTTAATTTTGTCCTATTTCACCGTCTTCTAGATTTCTAGGATAAAAAAATGCACTACTACCTTGAGTAAAGATCTCAAATCTTTACTTTTGTTATAAATATATTATATTATGGATGTTCATTTAATACTCCGTTGTAAATAAGCTTCCTTAAGAAGCTTATCCATATGAGACTCCACCGTAAATATGTTTATCTATTTAGTACTATATTGGAAATAAGCTTCATGAAGAAGCTTATCACATCGGTACCCGGTTATGGATAAACATTACCCCCAGTAGAAGTTTATCCATACCGGGTATAATAGACTTATCTTTTCAGTACCCAGTTATGGATAAACATTACCCCGGTAGAAGATTATCCATACCGGGTATAATAAGCTTATCCATTCAGTACTCCGTTATGGATAAATATTGCTCTCAGTAGAAGATTATCCATATCTGGTACAGCAGCAGCTTACACAGCAGCTTGTAGCAGCTTACACAGCAGCTTGTAGTAGCAGCTTACACAGCAGCTTATAGTAGCTTACATTGCAGCTTGTAGCAGCAGCTTACACTGCAGCTTGTAGTAGCAGCTTACACAGCAGCTTGTAGTAGCAGCTTACAGAGCAGCTTCTTTTCTTCTATAAATAGAAGAGATTGTACATCAGTTTTGTCACACCTCCTTTTTACATACCCGCGAGGGTACAAAGGAGTTTTTTCCAATTAAAGGACAATCGAAACGGGATTCGTTTATTTATTTCAGAGTCGCCACTTGGGAGATTTAGGGTGTCCCAAGTCACCAATTTTAATCCCGAATCGAGGAAAAGAATGACTCCATATTACAGTCTGCGCACCAGAAATCCGGATAAGGAATTCTGTTAACCCGGGAGAAGGTGTTAGGCATTCCCGAGTTCCGTGGTTCTAGCACGGTCGCTCAACTGTTATATTCGGCTTGATTATCTGATTTTATACAAATATGAACTTATGTACAAAATTTTATCTTTTTACCGCTTTCTTACTTATTGTTATTATTTTACGAGAATTGCAACGTCGTGGAAACATATCTCGAACCACGTTACATCAATGCACCCGTAGTTGTTTGGCATATCTCGACTCGGTTGAGATTTGGATTTGGGTCACATAAATGTGCACCCGAGTTAAGGAAAATAAATTATTAAAGGCGCGCCTAAAGCAACTAGCGTCTTGTTATTTTGGGGAAGGCCGTAAAATTCGCTAAACGGCCTGTCCTCGAATTCTAAGTATTTTAATATATACATTTAGAGGGCCCCGCAGCTTGTGCATTTTTTGTTTGTCGAGGCTCGTCTCATTCATTATTAAAAAGAATTTGCAATGTCATGGAAATACATCTCAGACCACGTCACAATCAATGTACCCGTGATTAGAGACACATTTCGATTTCGTTGAGATTTGGATTTGGGTCACATAAATGTGCACCCGAATTTAAGGAGATAACATTATTAAATACGCGCCTAAAGCGACTAGCGCAGGGTTATTTTGAGAAAAGGCCGTGAAGTTCGCTAAGCGGCCGATCCCGAGTTCTAAGTAATTAACACATACATTTGTGAGGGCCCCGCAATCTATATATTTTACTAGGCGAGGCTCATCTCATTTATTTTAAATGGACAAATCCTAAAGCGACTACATCTTTTCTATTAAAATTAGTCTCTAAAATAAATAAAGAAAATCCTAATTAATTACGAGTTTTTTTTATTTAAGAAAGCATGGCATACTAATTGCTATATTAATACAAATATTGATGAACAAGAATTTTACTAAAAAAATTCGAAATTATAAATAAAATAAAAATTTGACAACTAATATTCAAAAGAATCAAATATAGTTAGATTGAAGCTCGCATTGTTATATATAAAAAAAACTATTGGAATTAATTATTCACAACCATTTGAAACTGGATTTAACCATAATTACTAAAGCTTAATAGAAAGTTTATTAGACTTAAACGTTCTTCTAATTTTGTTTGAACTCAAATCATGCCTTAATACCTAATTCACGAAATTTAGTTCAAATTCATGCCTTAGCTAAATTTAAGTACTTGTTCACAATTAACCTACTGTTGATAATCTTAGAACCTTCATAGCTAGTGAATTAACCCGTTTTGCCAAGCCGATTCATTAAAGACTAACTTATGTTATTTTCTCTTATTCCAATTATTATTCAATAATACATAAAATAGCCTAAATACAATCAATAAAAGGAACAGAGAAAAAGCGAAATTAAAACTTCAAAATTCGATTCTTCATATGTATTCATGCTTCCACATTTTTAGCTTGCAATAACTAGTATTACATTCGTGTACCTGGTATTGGAAAACAAGAGAAGATGAAGCTGAGAAGCAGCAACAGTAGTAACAATGTAGCACAACAACGACAGTCCAGCAACACAGGAATAGACCAGTAACAGTAGGAATAGTAGAAAACCCAGGAGACTATAAACGACTCCAAGTATAGAGAAGAAGTAAAAGGCAGGAAGGTTCTGACTATTTCAGATCTTAAGCGAGGCAATGAAACAGTAACTATTCTTTTTCAACTTCAAAACTCTCCAAAATGAATTCTGCCCCTGTATATTCAGTGTATCCAGAATGTATATCGGGTGTATACTTCTCACTCCGCCCCCTCTTTTTTCTTCTCTCTATCTAGTTTTTCCTCTTTTTTTCCACCCCTTCTTCCTAAATTTTCTCTTCTATTTATAGCAAAATTTTCGAAATTTTCAGATTTGTTTTTTTATTATTTTATTATTTTTTTAATTAAAAGAAATCCCACTTACAAATTGCTTTTATTTTTTTAGAAAAAGAAATCCCACCTTTATTTACTTTTATTTTTAAAATTTCAACTTTAATTACTTTATCTTATTTAAAATCCCACTTTTTATTTTTTTAAAAGAGAATCTCACTTTATTTAACTTTTCTTTAAAAAACAAACCACTATCTTTTCTTTTTCTTTTAAAAATGCTACTTTCAATTACTTTAAATTTTTTAAATTTTCAGATACCTTTATATTTATTTTTTAATTCCAACCTTATTTTACTTTTAAATTTTTTAAAACTTTTTACTTTTTTTAAATTTTCTACATTCTTTTACTTTTTTTATTTTTTTATTTTTTTATTTTTTTTAAAATCATTTCCGAAATTACTATATATATATATATTTTTTAAAATAAATAAAATAAAATATTTTCGGATTTTTTTATATATAAAAAAAACAAAAAATAAAACTATTAATAGTGTTTATTTTTTATTTTTTTGGTTTTGTTTTGTGTTGGACAAAAATGAAGAAGGGGTGTTGGGTTAATGGAGCGGACCGGATCGACCCGGTTTGAAACGGACCGGGTCATGGGGAAAGTTGGGCAATTATTTGGGCCTGTGGTTTGAAATTGAAGAAGTGGCCCAATCCGATTTTTCTTTGTATTTTTGTTCTCTTTTCTTCTTTTATTTTTCTAAAACTAAATTATAAAAGTACTTAAATTATTATTAAGAACTAAATTAAGTTATAAAAGCGCAAATTAACTTCCAATAACAATTAACGCACAATTAAGTAATAATTAAGCATAAAATTGTTCATTTGGACATTAAATGCTAAAAATGCAAAAGATGCCTATTTTTGTATTTTTTATTAATTTAACAAATAAACATGCATAGACAAACATACAAATAGTTACACAAAATATCACAAAAATTGCACACCAAGAAAAATTATTTTATTTTTGAATTTTTTGGGAGTAATTCTCATATAGGGCAAAAATCACGTGCTTACAGCTGCCCCTCTTTGCCCGAAGACACGAATGGTTTTCGTGCAAAGATAAAGCGAGCGATTTTTGCCCATCCAAGTACTCCGTGTGAAGCATTTTTTTTTATTTTTTTATTTTGAAAAAGATTTGACCGAACCTTTGCTTCAAAGGTTTCCTACATATCATGGGCTAAACAGGAATCAGGTCAATGTAGTTCGGGAAGTTTTGGTAACTGGGACTACCGTGGGACTGCGATGTTACTGTTGTTGCATGTTGTTATCACTACTTACCGATCTCCTTGTTACACCGTGCTTAAAAGAAAACAAGAAGCTAGGCTAGATTGAAATTTGTTCTTGTTGCCTTGCTTTCTTGTCGACTTGTGTTTCCTCCGGTGCTTTTCTTCCGTGAATTTTGGAATGATACTGGCCATCTGCTTTTCTGAATACCAGTTTTCATCATTTTGCTCGGTCCGCTGGGGACATGGCTTTCTTCATTAAGCTTTTGGCGGTTCCTCTGGTGGGTACGGCTTTCTTCATCAGACTTGTTATGCTGGGCATGATTTAATGTTCACCAGCTGCTTCTTTCAAGACGCGTCTTTTCTTCCTTTTGAGTCATGCGCCTGAATTTGTGCTGGGACCTCTTGTTGCAACCTTCTGTTTCCGGTGCTGAGATTTTATTGTTTCCTGTTGGAGATTCTTGTTGTAACCCTCTGTTTTATTGTCTTCTAACTTGATCTTGAAATGTATGCCTCTATTATTATGGGCGGGCTCCCAACTTCAACACTTGAAAAGTAAAGACTGGAATGTATGCCTCTGTTATCTGGGCGGGCTCCCAACTTCAACACTTGAAAAGTAAAGACTGGAATGTATGCCTCTGTTATCTGGGCGGACTCCCAACTTCACTACTTGAAAATTAAAGACTGAAATGTATGCCTCTGTTATCTGGGCGGGCTCCCAACTTCAACACTTGAAAAGTAAAGACTGGAATGTATTCTTCTGTTATTATGGGCAGGCGCCTGGCTTCATCATCTTGAATTTAACAACCTCTATTCTCCAGGTGGGATCCTACAACCAAAACAAACAAAACAAACGAGAATTTCCTAACCCAGTTTGCACTGGGAAGATTTGTGAGTCGTTAGCAAAATTGTAACCTATTTATACTACTGATGCAATGATGAGAGTAAACTAAAGACTAGGCTAGGATGTGCATCTCCTACGAGTAAAACCAAAACTCTTGCTAGCAAATGTGTCTGCTAAAAAAACCTCAATGACTCAAACTAGAAAGTGCTTCTTCTATGGTTGAATCGGAATGAGCTAAACTAGGAAGTGCGTCTCCTAAGGGTGAAAACTTCAAAGAACTAGACTAGGAATTGTGTTTCCTATGGTCGAACTCAAAATGAATCAAACTACGAAGTGCATCTCCTAAGGGTGAAATCTCAATTCCGGAAGTGCGTCTCCTGAAATAAAGTATAACCTGAAAAGGCCAAACTAGGAAGTGCATCTCCTAAAGTAAAAGTATAACCTGAAAAAGCCAAACTAGGAAGTGCGTCTCCTAAAGTAAACTTAATTCACGAAGTGCGTTTCCTATGCACGAAATTAAACTTAGGAAGTGCGTCTCCTAGGGGTTAAATAGTCTTAGGAAGTGTGTCTCCTATGGGTGAAACCTTAATGATTTTGAACTAGGAAGTGCGTCTCCTATGAATGAAAATAATTTAGGAAATGCGTCTCCTATGCGTGAAATCTTAATTTAGGAAGTGCGTCTCCTATGGGATAAAAGTAAACTTAGGAAGTGCGTCTCCTATGGGCAAAACTAAACTTTAAGGAAGTGCGTCTCCTATTGGGTACAATAAACTTAGGAAGTGCGTCTCCTGTGGGTACAATAAACTTAGGAAGTGCGTCTCCTATTGGTAGAACTGAACTTGGGAAGTGCGTCTCCTATGGTAAAACTGAACTTAGGAAGTGCGTCTCCTATTGGTAGAACTGAACTTAGGAAGTGCGTCTCCTATGGTAAAACTGAACTTAGGAAGTGCGTCTCCTATGGTAAAACTGAACTTTAGGAAGTGCGTCTCCTATGGTAAAACTGAACTTAGGAAGTGCGTCTCCTATTGGGTACAATAAACTTAGGAAGTGCGTCTCCTATTGGGAAAAACTAAACTTAGGAAGTGCATCTCCTATTGGTAAAACTTACTTAGGAAGTGCATCTCCTATGGGTACAACTATACTTAGGAAGTGCGTCTCCTGTTGGTGAAATAAACTTAGGAAGTGCGTCTCCTATTGGTGAAATAAACTTAGGAAGTGCGTCTCCTATTGGTGAAACTTTTCTTAGGAAGTGCGTCTCCTATTGGGTAAAACTAACTTAGGAAGTGCGTCTCCTATTGGGTGAAATAACTTAGGATGTGCGTCTCCTATTGGGTGAAATAACTTAGGAAGTGCGTCTCCTATTGGTACAACTAAACTTAGGAAGTGCGTCTCCTATTGGTGAAACTATTCTTAGGAAGTGCGTCTCCTATTGGTAAAACTTGGCTTAGGAAGTGCGTCTCCTACTGGTGAAACTATTCTTAGGAAGTGCGTCTCCTATAGGTGAAACTATTCTTAGGAAGTGCGTCTCCTCTTGGTGAAACTTATCTTAGGACTAACTTAGGATGTGCGTCTCCTCTTGGTGAAACTATTCTTAGGAAGTGCGTCTCCTCTTGGTGAAACTATTCTTAGGAAGTGCGTCTCCTTAGGATGTGCGTCTCCTATTGGTGAAACTTAGCTTAGGAAGTGCGTCTCCTATTGGTGAAACTATTCTTAGGAAGTGCGTCTCCTATTGATGAAACTATTCTTAGGATGTGCGTCTCCTATTGGTGAAACTGACTTAGGATGTGCGTCTCCTCTTGGTGAAACTTACTTAGGAAGTGCGTCTCCTCTTGGTGAAACTTAACTTAGGATGTGCGTCTCCTGTTGGTGAAACTAACTTAGGATGTGCGTCTCCTATTGGTGAAATTGACTTAGGAAGTGCGTTTCCTGTTGGTGAAACTAACTTAGGATGTGCGTCTCCTATTGGTGAAACTAACTTAGGATGTGCGTCTCCTGTTGGTGAAACTAACTTAGGATGTGCGTCTCCTCTTGGTGAAACTTACTTAAGAAGTGCGTCTCCTGTTGGTGAAACTAACTTAGGATGTGCGTCTCCTGTTGGTGAAACTTAACTTAGGATGTGCGTCTCCTGTTGGTGAAACTTAACTTAGGATGTGCGTCTCCTGTTGGTGAAACTTACTTAGGATGTGCGTCTCCTGTTGGTGAAACTAACTTAGGATGTGCGTCTCCTCTTGATGAAACTTACTTAGGATGTGCGTCTCCTATTGGTGAAGCTAACTTAGGAAGTGCGTCTCCTGTTGGTGAAACTAACTTAGGACGTGCGTCTCCTGTTGGTGAAACTTAACTTAGGAGGTGCGTCTCCTATTGGTGAAACTTAACTTAGGAAGTGCGTCTCCTATTGGTGAAACTTAACTTAGGAAGTGTGTCTCCTATTGGTTGAAACTAAACTTAGGAGGAAATGTCTCTCCTATAGGTGAAACTAAACTTAGGAAGTGCGTCTCCTATTGGTAAAAATAAACTTTAGGAGGAAATACATCTATTGTGGGTAAAGACAAACTTAGGAGGAAATGCCTCTCCTATGGGTGAAACTAAACAAACTTAGGAGGAAATGCATCTCCTATGGGTAAAAATAAACTTTAGGAGGAAATACATCTCCTATGGGTAAAAAACAAACTTAGGAGGAAATGCATCTCCTATGGGTGAAACTAAAACAAACTTAGGAGGAAATGCATCTCCTATGGGTGAAACTAAAACAAACTTAGGAGGAAATGCATCTCCTATGGGTAAAGACGTGGAATGTATTCCCTTGTTATACAGGTGGACGCCTAATGGTAAAGACACAAAATGTATTCCCTTGTTATACAGGTGGGCGCCTAAAATATGAAATGCACAGACAAAAAGTATTCCTCTCGTTATTCAGGTGGGCGCCTGTCTAAACTAAGACATAAAAGTATTCCTCTCGTTATTCAGGTGGGCGCCTGTTGGTAAAGACATGAAATGTATTCCCTTGTTATGCAGGTGGGCGCCTAATAGTAAAGACATGAAAAATGATATGCCCGCATTATACTGGTGGGTGACCTAGAACAGAAATGAAAAGACAGAAATGTATTCCTCTCGTTATTCAGGTGGGAGCCTGTCTTCGAGAAAATTTTCACAATGAGAAAATTTTCTGCCCCGGTTTGATGATTTTCTTTATGGCCTGTCTTTCCGCCATCAATAACGTTCATTTTCCCTGTTTCTAAATCAAAGAAAAATTTGTTAGTTTAAAAACATGGTAAGCGGTCATGCCACTCTTGTTGGGGATGGTTTCCTCTTTCTCCTTTCCCAGCTTTGTGTTCCATTATGCTATCAAACTTGCTGGGGATGATATTAATTGCTGACACTGGCCCATCCCTTTTATCAATCTCATCTTGATAGGGATACCCTTCTTGACACGGGTTTTGCGCCTGTTCCTTGTACCACTTGGATGTACTAGTTGATGGCCTATTTTGAAGTCATTTCCCACTGGTTCCGACCAAACAGACTCTACTAGGGAATTTTCCTATGAAAGGAAAAAAATAAAAAGAAACAAAATAAAGACAAAGGAAAAGATGACTCTTTAACAAAAGAAACTATAAATAAAAATCTATCAAACGCAGATACCGACTCTAATGGCCATGACATGCGTATGTGGCCTATCCTCTGCCGTCAATCGTCTCTCAAGACCTTCCCTTGACGATTCCCCATCTGATTCCCAATCTTATTCGACTTGTAGTGCCCGAAGGGTTTTTTCACTATCAAGCCTCTCTCATTTTGGTTTTCTCTCAGCTTTCATCGCCTTATGGTGCCTGTGAAGGTTTTCACCGATAAGACTCTCTCATTTGTATTACTTTCCAGCTGGGGATTTGGAGTGTCGCCGGTATGACTCTTTCTGTTGGAGATTAGAGTCCTTTCTGCTGTGGAACAGAATGTTATGTTCGCCGGTAAGACTCTCATTTGTCTGACTTGGCATCTTTTGAAGACTGGTCAGAAGGTCTTTCTTTGGACCGTAATGTGGGTTTTGGATAGGCTAGAAAGAAAGGGTATAAAAGGCTAAAAAAATACATTAATTTTGGGTTATTAGTTACAACCTTCGGAATTAGATTTATTCACAATAAATGCAACCTTTGCCCCAGTTTCTTGCTTGGGGATATCCTAACTGATTTTTTTTTCATTTTTCAAAACTATGACCGAGCCGTGAAGCGCCTACGTATCCTCTTTGAGGAATCAGGTCAAACGTAGTTCCCAATTCCTCTTTTCATTCCGACTTTCTTTTGTTTGTTTTTTTTCTTTTCTTTTTTTTCTTCTTTCATTTTTCTCTTTTTTCGTTTTTTTTTTCATGTCATATGCTTGCGTTTTCTAGTTGTTTTTTCTGATTCCGAACGAGGGGTATGACAAAAAATAAGTAAGGTTCAAAAGAGGCAACGAAGGATAAAGTGTTTAGGTAGCAGAATAAAGTGCCTTCGTCATTCCAGTCTTCAAACTATGCCAAGTGCAAACAACACAATTAAAACAACGATTTGTAGCCTCTTCCGATGGTGTTGGACTTGACAATTATATTCAACATTTGTTTTTTCATTGGTCCTTTCTAAAGAACCGTTGGGCGACACTCTCATTATCATGAACGACCCTCATGCCAATTTGGCGAATCTTGCTTTTAACGATTTTTCTTCATATTTTACTTGCCCCAGTTCCATATGACTCGAGCTCTGAATAATCTCAACCGTCCTTATTTCCTTTAAATGGTCTGATCGGGGTTTTATAATTAACTTTAAGATTAGACCCCAAACTGTGTGCGCATGTCATGTCACTAGAATCGTCGTTGAAAAAATGATAAAAGGACTAAACAAAAGAAGATTGGAAATAATAAAAGACCGGATTTTGCATTAGACTACCGGCGAAATGGTTTGAATAACAAAACAAAACAAACCAGAACAAAATCCTAAACAACCCTGACAAAACTTAAACAGACCGCTATGACAAAAACGGAAAGATAAGCGGCATGATATTGACACAAAACAATCCGAATTACAATCCTAATGATCCGAACAACAGAAATGAAAACAAAATAAGCCACCACAAGCTTCTCTCCTGTTAACCAAGTAACAGAGCGTCCTTCCACTTTATCAAGACTGGCATCTTAGCCACTGAGCTTCGCATCGATACTGCCAAGACCATTACCAGCTTCAATATCATCAACATCGGTCAACAAGTTCTCAAGAAGATTCGCGTGCTCCCTGTCACTGTCATCGATCACAATTGCCCCTTCCTGAATCATTCTTTCTATTTCCTTTTTCAAAGAACGATAGTCTTCAATGCTATGCCCTTGGACATTAGAGTGATACACGCATCGAACAGCAGGATCAAATCCTTTTGCATATGGGTCTGGAGTATAGCCAAGGAGCGGCTCAATCAGTCCTGAAAGCTTTAGCTTTTCAAACAAACTCGCCTAGGACTCCCCAATTGGCGTGAAATTGTTTCCTTGCCTTTGTTTTCCCCCACGCCCCTATTTTCTAGGGTCGTTGGGTGCTTGAAAACGTTGTGAAGGCAAGAATGCATCACGTGGTGCTGGCTCTCGCCAGCGAGGGTAACCTGATGGTTGACCCTGCGACCGGACCTTGTCCAGAGGATAATACTGAGGCGGATTATATGGAGCTCGGGGGCAGGCTTGGGCATGATGGTCTGAAAAGAGTGGCTCTGATGGTGGGTAGTAGGGTTGTGGAAGGTTGTATGGAGTGTGTGGATAATTTGGATGACTGGGCCTGGGCTGGTAGTGAGGGGAAGGACCTCTGAATTTGGACCCAGTACCTGCTTCGACTGATGCGACCTCGAGCGCACCTCCCGCGCCGCTCTGAATAGCCTGGGTCGTTGCCTTGAGCGCTGAGTAATTTAGGATTTTGTCAGACCTTAGGCCCTCCTCTATCATGACCCCTATCTTTACCACTTCATTGAAGGATTTCCCAACCGTTGTCACCAAGTGACCAAAGTAAGTTGGATCAAGTGTTTGCAAGAAGTAGTCCACCATTTCTCCCTCTTTCATGGGAGGATCAACTCTGGCCGCTTGTTCTCTCCAGCGGAAACCAAACTCACGAAAACTTTCCCCAGGCTTCTTTCCAGTCCTCAGCAATGTGAGACGGTCAGGGACTATCTCGAGATTGTATTGAAAATGACCTGCGAAAGCCTGCGCCAGATCATCCCAAGTGTACCATCTGCTGGAATCCTGCCTGGTATACCATTCTAGTGCCGATCCACTCAGACTTTGGCCGAAATAAGCTATCAGCAGCTCATCTTTGCCACCTGCCCCTCTCATTTTGCTACAGAATCCCCGCAAATGCGCCATGGGATCACCGTGCCCTTCATATAAATCAAACTTAGGCATCTTAAACCCAGCCAGGAGTTGGACATCCGGGAAAGGGCATAGATCCTTGTAGGCCACGCTGATCTAGTTGCCCAATCCGTGCAGGTTCCTGAAGGACTGCTCCAGGCTCTTGAACTTCCTTGTCACCTCATCTTGTTCGGGGATTTTAACCAGCTTTTCAATCTCTGCCGGTACCTCTAAGTGCAGGTTGTAGGTATGGGGTTCTGGTGCATGAAATGTGGGCTTAGGGGGATAGTATTGCGTATCAGGAGCCTGAAACAATGGCTCGATGGTCGTTCTTTGCAGGGTGACTGATGTGGGTCCCACAAAAGTGGGAACATTTGGTGTCGGGAGAGGTTGATGGGATGGTGGAGCTTGGGAATCATGGGGGCTTCTCTCCTGAAGACAACGATGATTTGGGAGGCTTGTTGAAGGGCCGGAGTGGGGGTATTCGGGCACGTGCCCTAGTGGCTCAGGGCTCCTTTGTGCTTTGGCTAGAGCTAGCTGCATTGCATTCATCTCTAGTCCCATCCTTTCTATCTTTTCCATCGCTTCCTTTAACAACTGGCTCACCGGCCTTTCTTCCTTGGTACTATTCTCTGAAGTAGTCATGTTTGTTGTTATCGGTCCTTTAGATCTAGTTTGGTAAGGGTGTATTGCCAGAATTCTTTAACAACTAACTGTTTGAGATTCGGAAAACAAACTTGTTAGCGTTTAGAGTTTAACAGATTTGATAACAACACATTGAGGATGCAATGCTCCTAGGCAGTTAACCGTTTCTAACATGCTTTGCTTCAAACAACATGCGTCATCCTGGCTTGCTTATTTGCCCCTTTGAAGTACTTTGGGAACCCCTATATTTTATTATATTTTTTATTTTCTTTTTCTTTCGATTTTTCATTTTTTTTTCTCTTTTTTTCTCAATTTTTTTTGTGGTCGAATCTTATGGAGATTGCCTACGTATCATGACCCCGCATGAATCAGACCTTGCGTAGTTCGGCCCAATAAAGATAAACAATACTCAACATTTTTTTTATTTTCATATTAAAACAAACTGGGTTTCAAAGGTTTAAAGATGACCTACAAACTTGAAAATCAAACAACCCGCATATTCTAATCAAAAGATTTACAAACTCAAAAACAAACGCTAGCTTCCTTTCCCCGTTTGTCAAATGCAACCAAACGGCTATTTTTGCAAATGTGGCCCCTTCCAAATTTCACATGAATTTTGAGGCCGAGGAGGATTATTTTATGACACTTTACAAACTTGTCCGTTCTTTTACGAAAATAGCCTTTCGACAACTGAAAGATACTCTAAGGCTATTTCGGCAAGAACGGTTTAAGACGCGGCTGAAGCTGGCTTGGCTTATTTTTGACAAAACCCAAAGGTATTCACCTGACCGCTGACTTTTTTTCCAAACTACAATAAAAACGTGGTGTTGCAAACACGGCCCTTCAGCGCCTCGGGGACGAAGATTTATAAGGCTGTGTGGGTCGACTAGACCAAAAATCCTAAACATGACCCAAAGGTGGCTATTTATGCAAAGTCAGCCTTCCGGCGTCCCTTTCGGGAACATTCGGCTATTTATGACAAAACAACATCACCTGACTTATTTATGACTCTTTTTATCATTTTTTCAAATTAGAAAACTCAATATTGCAAGCACAGCCTTTCAACGTCTCGGGGACGAAGATTTTTAAGGCTGTGTGGGTCAACTGGACCAAATCTTAAAAAATGACCCGAAGGTGGCTGTTTATGCAAAGTCAGCCTTCCGGCGTCCCTTCAGGAACATTCGGCTATTTATGGCAAAAAAACATCACCCGACTTATTTACGACAAAAATCAATATTTGACATATTATTTGTTTTTTATTATTATTATTAATTAATTGTTTTTGGCTTTTTAGCAAAAGATGGGGTTGGACCCGATGAGGGTTGCCTACGTATCTCACATCCGGTGAGAATCAAACCCGCGTAGTTCGGGCTGATCATGAATAAGTAAATGAACTAACATTTTTTTTAATTGAAAATTTGTGAAAGAACTGCTTCAAAAGAAGAAAGGAAGTATTTTTTTTGATTGATTTTCTTTTGAAAGAAAGACTTGTAAAAATTCCTTTTCTTTTGATTTGAACTTTGAGAATTTCAAAAGTAAAAGGAAGATATTTGTTTTTCTGAATTTTCATTTGTTTTTATTCTAAAGAAAAAAGAAAATATTTTTGGAATTTTACTTTTAATAAAAGAAATGCTTCTAAAAAGTATTTTTTGAATTTTGAATTTTCTTTTCAATTTGAAAGAAGAATCAAAATATTTTCGGATTTTTTTATTTTTTTTTTTATTTTTTTTTAAAAAAAGAAAGCATTTTTATTATTTTTGTTTTATCAACAATGGAAAATAAATATATTTATATTATTTTTGCAAGACATATCTTTTTGAAATTTTACTTTGAATTTTCTTGGCAAGACAAATACTCTTTGCAGCAAATAAAGAGATATATATCTTTCGGAAATAAAAAAAACTTTTCGGATTTATATATATATATATATATATATTTGCGACAAATAATGAAAGACTCTTTTTCATTTTCATTTTCATGGCAAGACAAATTATTTTACTTTTCTATTTTTTTGAAAAACAAGACAGAACAACGAATCTTTTTTTTTCTATTTTTCCTTTGCTTTTAATAAAACAAACTAATAAGACATTCTTATTTTCTCAAAATTTCGGCAGAGTTTTGACAGTATTGGGGTATTGGTTTTTTCAAAAATAAACAATCAATTCCCTAACCGCTATTTTTCGATTTCACAATATTCATAATATTCAAACACCGGTCAGCGAGACAAAATAAATGCACGGAAAACAAATAGGATGCATCAGGATGGTCTTTTCATATCAGGTTGCTAGTCCTAGACGGACCCAACCCCTGTGTTGAGTCCCCTAAGTCAAATGCAACGTGATGCAAATAAGCGTTCCTACTAGGGATCCGGCATGAAGTCACGTTATTCTATGTTCAAAACCTGGGTCGGTGTTCTAGACAGTGTACCCGAGCGGACAACTCGAGTTGAGGAAGGAGCTCCTTTCCGGGAACCAAAAGGCCAGCCGGCTTAGAAACTTTCCGAGCCTCTTTTATTTAGGGTATGACACTAACAGAATAGGGAGTCTCAACCAGTGAGCACATCCCCGGAGGTAAGAAGAGAAAGGTTTCGGCACAATTTATATACAGTTCAGATAATATCAAAGCGGTAAAAGCAGCATTTAGCACATTAGGCTCAAAACATGTAAAAATCAGATAAAGCCAAATATAACAATTTATCTAAGCTCGAATTCTTAACCCTGAACCAGTGGTTCTGGGTTTTGTCCCCAGCAGAGTCGCCAGAGCTGTCACACCTCCTTTTTACATACCCGCGAGGGTACAAGAGAGTTTTTTCCAATTAAAGGACAATCGAAACAGGATTCGTTTATTTATTTCAGAGTCGCCACTTGGGAGATTTAGGGTGTCCCAAGTCACCAATTTTAATCCCGAATCGAGGAAAAGAATGACTCCATATTACAGTCTGCGCACCAGAAATCCGGATAAGGAATTCTGTTAACCCGGGAGAAGGTGTTAGGCATTCCCGAGTTCCGTGGTTCTAGCACGGTCGCTCAACTGTTATATTCGGCTTGATTATCTGATTTTATACAAATATGAACTTATGTGCAAAATTTTATCTTTTTACCGCTTTCTTACTTATTGTTATTATTTTACGAGAATTGCAACGTCGTGGAAACATATCTCGAACCACGTTACATCAATGCACCCGTAGTTGTTTGGCATATCTCGACTCGGTTGAGATTTGGATTTGGGTCACATAAATGTGCACCCGAGTTAAGGAAAATAAATTATTAAAGGCGCGCCTAAAGCAACTAGCGTCTTGTTATTTTGGGGAAGGCCGTAAAATTCGCTAAACGGCCTGTCCTCGAATTCTAAGTATTTTAATATATACATTTAGAGGGCCCCGCAGCTTGTGCATTTTTTGTTTGTCGAGGCTCGTCTCATTCATTATTAAAAAGAATTTGCAATGTCATGGAAATACATCTCAGACCACGTCACAATCAATGTACCCGTGATTAGAGACACATTTCGATTTCGTTGAGATTTGGATTTGGGTCACATAAATGTGCACCCGAATTTAAGGAGATAACATTATTAAATACGCGCCTAAAGCGACTAGCGCAGGGTTATTTTGAGAAAAGGCCGTGAAGTTCGCTAAGCGGCCGATCCCGAGTTCTAAGTAATTAACACATACATTTGTGAGGGCCCCGCAATCTATATATTTTACTAGGCGAGGCTCATCTCATTTATTTTAAATGGACAAATCCTAAAGCGACTACATCTTTTCTATTAAAATTAGTCTCTAAAATAAATAAAGAAAATCCTAATTAATTACGAGTTTTTTTTATTTAAGAAAGCATGGCATACTAATTGCTATATTAATACAAATATTGATGAACAAGAATTTTACTAAAAAAATTCGAAATTATAAATAAAATAAAAATTTGACAACTAATATTCAAAAGAATCAAATATAGTTAGATTGAAGCTCGCATTGTTATATATAAAAAAAACTATTGGAATTAATTATTCACAACCATTTGAAACTGGATTTAACCATAATTACTAAAGCTTAATAGAAAGTTTATTAGACTTAAACGTTCTTCTAATTTTGTTTGAACTCAAATCATGCCTTAATACCTAATTCACGAAATTTAGTTCAAATTCATGCCTTAGCTAAATTTAAGTACTTGTTCACAATTAACCTACTGTTGATAATCTTAGAACCTTCATAGCTAGTGAATTAACCCGTTTTGCCAAGCCGATTCATTAAAGACTAACTTATGTTATTTTCTCTTATTCCAATTATTATTCAATAATACATAAAATAGCCTAAATACAATCAATAAAAGGAACAGAGAAAAAGCGAAATTAAAACTTCAAAATTCGATTCTTCATATGTATTCATGCTTCCACATTTTTAGCTTGCAATAACTAGTATTACATTCGTGTACCTGGTATTGGAAAACAAGAGAAGATGAAGCTGAGAAGCAGCAACAGTAGTAACAATGTAGCACAACAACGACAGTCCAGCAACACAGGAATAGACCAGTAACAGTAGGAATAGTAGAAAACCCATGAGACTATAAACGACCCCAAGTATAGAGAAGAAGCAAAAGGCAGGAAGGTTCTGACTATTTCAGATCTTAAGCGAGGCAATGAAACAGTAACTATTCTTTTCAACTTCAAAACTCTCCAAAATGAATTCTGCCCCTGTATATTCAGTGTATCCAGAATGTATATCGGGTGTATACTTCTCACTCCGCCCCCTCTTTTTTCTTCTCTCTATCTAGTTTTTCCTCTTTTTTTCCACCCCTTCTTCCTAAATTTTCTCTTCTATTTATAGCAAAATTTTCGAAATTTTCAGATTTGTTTTTTTATTATTTTATTATTTTTTTAATTAAAAGAAATCCCACTTACAAATTGCTTTTATTTTTTTAGAAAAAGAAATCCCACCTTTATTTACTTTTATTTTTAAAATTCCAACTTTAATTACTTTATCTTATTTAAAATCCCACTTTTTATTTTTTTAAAAGAGAATCTCACTTTATTTAACTTTTCTTTAAAAAACAAACCACTATCTTTTCTTTTTCTTTTAAAAATGCTACTTTCAATTACTTTAAATTTTTTAAATTTTCAGATACCTTTATATTTATTTTTTAATTCCAACCTTATTTTACTTTTAAATTTTTTAAAACTTTTTACTTTTTTTAAATTTTCTACATTCTTTTACTTTTTTTATTTTTTTATTTTTTAATTTTTTTTAAAATCATTTCCGAAATTACTATATATATATATATATTTTAAAATAAATAAAAAAAATATTTTCGGATTTTTTTTATATATAAAAAAAACAAAAAATAAAACTATTAATAGTGATAATTCACTTTTTATTTTTTATTTTTTTGGTTTTGTTTTGTGTTGGACAAAAATGAAGAAGGGGTGTTGGGTTAATGGAGCGGACCGGATCGACCCGGTTTGAAACGGACCGGGTCATGGGGAAAGTTGGGCAATTATTTGGGCCTGTGGTTTGAAATTGAAGAAGTGGCCCAATCCGATTTTTCTTTGTATTTTTGTTCTCTTTTCTTCTTTTATTTTTCTAAAACTAAATTATAAAAGTACTTAAATTATTATTAAGAACTAAATTAAGTTATAAAAGCGCAAATTAACTTCCAATAACAATTAACGCACAATTAAGTAATAATTAAGCATAAAATTGTTCATTTGGACATTAAATGCTAAAAATGCAAAAGATGCCTATTTTTGTATTTTTTATTAATTTAACAAATAAACATGCATAGACAAACATACAAATAGTTACACAAAATATCACAAAAATTGCACACCAAGAAAAATTATTTTATTTTTGAATTTTTTGGGAGTAATTCTCATTATGTACATCAGTTTGAATTCGAATAATATATCAGTTTCTCTCTATACTTGTCTTTACTTTATAGTCTTTATTTTATAACACGTTATCAGCACGAAGCTCTACCATCTCGAGCAAATATTTTGAAAGTATCTGAGGTAAGAACTTTCTTTTCCTAAATAATGTCAAATCTTTCTAAACTTGAATTTGTAGCCCTGGATATATCGGGCAAAAGCTACATGTCTTGGGTGCTTGATGCTGAAATTCATCTTGATGCGATGGGTCTGGCAGACACCATCAAGGATAAAAATCAGGCATCAAACCAAGACCGTGCCAAAGCAATGATATTCCTACGCCATCACCTTGATGAGGGCCTGAAAATGGAATATCTCACTATTAAAGATCCAGTCATACTGTGGAATAATTTGAAAGATAGATATGACCACCTGAAGATGGTCGTTCTTCCACAGGCACGTTATGATTGGACTCATCTAAGGCTACAAGATTTTAAATCTATCAGTGAGTATAATTCTGCTATGTTCAGAATTATTTCCCAATTAAAATTATGTGGTGATAATATTACTGATCATGATATGTTGGAGAAAACTTTCACCACTTTTCATGCCTCGAATATGCTCCTGCAGCAGCAATATCGAGAGATGGGATTTAAAAAGTATTCTGAACTTATCTCACATCTTCTTATAGCAGAGCAACATAATGGGCTATTAATGAAAAATCATGAAAGCCGACCTATTGGTTCTTGTCCATTCCCTGAAGTGAATGAGACGAACTTCCACCAAGCTAAACGTGGAAGAGGTCGTGGCCCCAGTCGTGGTCATGGCCGTGGTCGGGGAAGAAACCCCAATCATGGTAATAATAATGCACCAAAGAAGCCTCCTCACCACCAGCAGTGGAAAAGGAAGGAACAAAAGCATGAAGCGGTGCAAGCGCCAAATGCAGAAAATGCATGCTATAGATGTGGAGGAAAAGGGCACTGGTCACGTACTTGTCGTACGCCAAAGCACCTGGTTGAGCTTTATCAAGCCTCCCTGAAGAAGACAGAGAAAAATGCTGAAGCAAATTTTATTTCTGAAGATAATTTAGACTTCATGCATTTGGATGTAGCTGATTACTTTGCACTCCCAGAAGGAGAAATAAGTCATGTAATCGGTAGTGAATCTGTAGAAATGTAAATATTTTAATTTTTGTTGTTTGTAATAGATAGTATGGTTATGTAATTGTTGTACATAAATAAAAGTTATGCTTTGATAATGATGTTTACTATAATATATTTTATTTATGTTATTTTGAAGAATATGGATAACCCTCAAATTATGTTTGGATCAAAGACAAATCATGAAGATATGTGTGTTATTGATAGTGGAACAACTCATGCCATATTCAACGATCAGAAATACTTTTCTTATTTGCATAAGGAAAAAGCAAATGTTTCAACAATTTCTGGTAATATAAGTTTGATTGAAGGCTCCGGAAGAGCCATAATATTTCTGTCTAAGGGAACAAAACTTATTATAGACAATGCATTGTTCTCCTCCAAGTCCCGAAGAAACTTGTTGAGTTTTATAGATATCCGCCGAAATGGGTATCATGTAGAGACAATAGATGAAATGAACAGGGAATATCTTTGTATTACAAAGAATATTTCTGGCCAGAAATGCATTGTAGAAAAGTTACCAACTTTATCTTCTGGCTTATACTATTCAAAAATTAGTACAATTGAAGCACACTCTATCGTAAACCAGAAGTTTACGGATTCAAATACTTTTGTGCTTTGGCATGGCCGTTTGGGCCATCCCGGATCAATAATGATGAGACGAATTACTGAAAATTCGAGTGGGCATCCATTAAAGAACTTGAAGATTCTTACAAATGACGAATTTTCTTGTGATGCTTGTTATCAAGGAAAAATGATCACTAGACCATCACCGATGAAGGTTGGTATTGAATCCCCTGCCTTTTTAGAGCGTATACATGGGGATATATGTGGACCTATTCACCCACCAAGTGGGTTGTTTAGATATTTTATGGTCCTAATAGATGCATCTTCAAGATGGTCTCATGTGTGCCTACTATCATCTCGCAACCTGGCGTTTGCAAAGCTATTAGCCCAAATAATTCGATTAAGGGCACAATTCCCAGATTATCCTATAAAGGTCATTCGCCTTGATAATGCTGGAGAATTCTCATCTCAAGCTTTTGATGATTATTGTCTATCAGTTGGGATAAAAGTTGAACATCCTGTAGCTTATGTTCATACTCAAAATGGCCTTGCAAAGTCATTTATTAAACGCCTGCAATTGATAGCAAGACCACTACTTATGAAAACAAAATTGGCCACTACTGTTTGGGGCCATGCTATCTTGCATGCAGCATCACTTATTCGTCTCAGACCGACACATTATAATAAATATTCTCCGTCACAATTAGTTTTTGGTCATGAACCAAATATTGCCCATCTACGAATTTTCGGATGTGCTGTATATGTGCCAGTAGCACCACCACAACGTAGTAAGATGGGACCACAGAGAAGGATAGGAATATATGTTGGGTTTGAATCACCCTCTATTATTCGCTATCTTGAACCATTGACAGGAGATTTATTTACTGCTCGATTTGCAGATTGTCGGTTTGATGAAACAAATTTCCCACAATTAGGGGGAGAGAAAAAGGAAATCAAAAGAGAAATTGTGTGGAAAGTTTCATCATTATCTCACTTTGATCCCCGTACCCCTATATGTAATCAGGAGGTCCAGAAGATCATCCATTTACAGAATATAGCAAATCAAATGCCAGACGCATTTACTGATTTGAAAAGGATAACTAAGTCACATATCCCAGCAGAGAATGTGCCTATCCGAATTGATGTCCCAGTAGGACCATCTACTAGCATGAGAGCTAGTGAACCTAAAGCACGCCTGAAGCGTGGTAGGCCTTTGGGTTCTAAGGATCGAAATCCTCGAAAAAGAAAATCGACAAATGATCAAAACGATACTATGAAGGGATCTCCTGAAGAAACCCAAAATCTGATTAGTTCTGAGATTTCTAAAGAAATCAATGAACCCGAAGCTCATGTGAGTGAGGAACTTTTAATAACTTCGAACGGTGATGGGATTAATTTAAATCGATTTGAAATAGTGGTAGATAATATTTTTGCATATAATGTTGCACTTAATATTATGCAAGATAGTGAGGATCTTGAACCTCGATCTGTCGAAGAATGTCGACAAAGATCTGATTGGCCAAAATGGCAAGAGGCAATTCAATCGGAATTGAAGTCACTTGCTAAAAGAGAGGTCTTTGGACCAGTAGTCCAAACACCTGCTGGTATAAAACCAGTTGGTCATAAATGGGTTTTTGTGCGAAAAAGGAATGATAAAAATGAAGTTGAAAGATACAAAGCTCGCCTTGTTGCACAAGGATTCTCACAACGACCTGGAGTCGATTTTGATGAAACATATTCACCTGTTATGGATGCCATAACATTTCGATATCTCATCAGTTTAGCACTACATGAAAAGCTTGAAATACATCTAATGGATGTAGTTACAGCTTATCTGTACGGTTCACTTGATAATGAAATTTATATGAAAATTCCTGAAGGATTTAAAATGCCTGAAGCAAAATCTCAGGAAATGTATTCAATCAGATTACAAAGATCTTTGTACGGTTTAAAGCAATCTGGGCGCATGTGGTATAATCGCCTTAGTGAATATTTGCTGAAAGAAGGTTACATAAATGATGTTATTTGTCCATGTATTTTTATAAAGAAAATGGCATCAGAATTTGTTATACTTGCTGTTTATGTTGATGACATAAATCTTGTTGGAACTCCAGAAGAGCTCCAAAAGGCAATTGAATATCTTAAGAAAGAATTTGAGATGAAAGATCTTGGAAAGACAAAACTTTGTCTTGGTCTGCAAATTGAACATTTAGCAGACGAGATCTTTATCCATCAATCTGCCTATACAGAAAGGGTCTTAAAATGCTTTTACATGGACAAAACGCACCCATTGAGTACACCAATGGTTGTTCGATCACTTGAAGTGAATAAGGATTTGTTCCGACCTCCAGAAGAGGACGAGGAACTCCTTGGTCCCGAAGTACCCTATCTCAGTGCAATTGGTGCACTAATGTATCTTGCTAATGCTACAAGGCCTGACATAGCATTTTCTGTTAATTTACTAGCAAGATATAGTTCTTCTCCTACACGGAGACATTGGAACGGGATTAAGCATATATTGCGATATTTAAAGGGAACTCTTGATATGGGTTTGTTTTATGCTAACAAAGATAGTGCAGACCTTGTTGGTTATGCAGATGCAGGTTATTTATCTGATCCCCATAAAGCTCGATCTCAAACCGGCTACGTATTTACATATGGAGGTACTATCATATCATGGCGCTCCACAAAGCAATCTATTGTTGCTACTTCTTCAAATCACGCTGAGATAATAGCTATTCATGAAGCAAGTAGGGAATGCGTATGGTTGAGATCAATAATTCATTTTATTCGAGAAAAATGTGGTTTGGAATGTGAGAAAAGACCCACAATTTTATACGAAGACAATGCTGCATGCATAGCCCAATTGAAGGGAGGATTTATAAAAGGAGATAGAACGAAGCACATTTCACCAAAATTATTCTACACACACGATCTTCAGAAAAGTGGTGACATTGATGTGCAACAAATCCGTTCAAGTGATAATCCAGCAGATTTATTCACTAAATCTTTGCCAACTTCAACTTTTGAGAAGATGGTATACAAGATTGGAATGCGGAGACTCAAATATTTGAAACAAGGTTTTCATCAGGGGGAGTAAAATACGCGATGCACTCTTTTTCCCTTACTAAGGTTTTTTCCCATGGGGTTTTCCTTATAAGGTTTTTAATGAGGCACCTAACAATGCGTATTACTAAATATGTGTACTCTTTTTCCTTCACTAGAATTTTTTTTCCCACGTGGTTTTTTCTAGTAAGGTTTTAATGAGACACATTATCTTTTAATGAACATCCAAGGGGAGTGTTATAAATATATTATATTATGGATGTTCATTTAGTACTCCGTTGTAAATAAGCTTCCTGAAGAAGCTTATCCATATGGGCCTCCACCGTAAATATGTTTATCTATTTAGTACTATATTGGAAATAAGCTTCCTGAAGAAGCTTATCACTTTGGTACCCGGTTATGGATAAACATTACCCCCGGTAGAAGTTTATCCATACCGGGTATAATAGGCTTATCTTTTCAGTACCCAGTTATGGATAAACATTACCCCCGGTAGAAGATTATCCATACCGGGTATAATAAGCCTATCCCTTCAGTACTCCGTTATGGATAAATATTGCTCTCAGTAGAAGATTATCCATATCTGGTACAGCAACAACTTACACAGCAGCTTGTAGCAGCTTACACAACAGCTTATAGTAGCTTACACTGCAGCTTGTAGTAGCATCTTACACAACAGCTTGTAGTAGTAGCTTACAGAGCAGTTTCTTTTCTTCTATAAATAGAAGAGATTTCAGTTCATTATGTACATCAGTTTGAATTCGAATAATATATCAGATTCTCTCTATACTTGTCTTTACTTTATAGTCTTTATTTTATAACAACTTTCATAATATTTATTTTACAATTAATAACTATTATTGCAAAATATGTTTTTTGATTTACAACAGAACTGTCATCATTTTCATATTTTTATTCACCCCACCCATCTCATAGTCATACTAGGGGCGAATGTATGTTTATCCAAGCGGTCAAAATTTTTTACTATATAGACATATATGGAAAAATAGAAATACAATATAAAAAAGGAACGACCTTTTATGACATATGGTAGTCCTCTGGTGTAGTGGACAGGTGCTGTATTTTATTACTTCATGTCGGAAGATCGACCTCAATTGAAGATGTTTTTTGTTTTCAGAATTTTTAGCATGGTCTTTTTGAAAAATTAGAGTTTACAGAGTGAATCCTCAATTTCATCATATAAAATAATTAATTAAATCTATGAGACATAAACACTTCCGTATTCTATTAGTGATTAAAAAAATAGTTGAATGCATAAAGGAAGTTATTTAAGCATATATAACGTAACTTGGAATCATGATTTTAAAAAGATTATTCTGCTTTTTGCAATTTGCAAATTTTAGATATGCTTACTTATTCGTTCCAACGCATAATGAGAGCTTAGTACATCGGTCTGCTCTTCTTCTTTTTTACTTACTATCGTCATTCTAAATTTCTCATTTCTTTCGTTATTTGTTCCACAGTTTATTCATCTTTTTAAATATCGATACCGCTTACTAAAAATTTCTGTGTACGCCCCTTGACTCATACACATTCCATTATGAAACCACCTGCAATTGACTGAAGTTCACGCTTGAACAATACCACCTTCGTTTTATCTCCATGCCAGTACTAAAGTCGACATTTTCTATATCTTTTTTGTTTCCATTCCCTATTTATAACTCAAAAACTCCATCATCTATAGATTTTAGAAGATCTCAAAAATTTTAGCAGTTTTACATCTAGGATTGTTCATAAAAGTTTAGAGACGACTTCAACAAAGTTAGAAAAGTTGGTTTAGCAGTAGGTGAGGGGAAGTTCATAAATTTCCTTTGTCATTCCAGCACTAAAAATAGTTGGGATACAAAATTGGTGAATAACGATAAGTTTTGTAAAATTGGCGATCAAATTTTTTTGAATATGTTGATTCAAAGTGCTTAGCCAATCAAAATTTTAAGAAATAAAGGTTTTTTTGTTTGGTGTTTTGACGGTTCAGAAAAGTTGCAGCATTCGCAAGGCCTCCTTAACACCGATTCTTAGGTGTATCGGCCAAAATCTGTCCTAAGGATATTTAGCGTAATATGGCATTAAGAAAAGAGTAGGTCGAGGTCGACCAGAAAGCAGCAAAATTCATGACTGAGATGTCAACCATGATCGAGGTCGGGCATTGTGATAATAAGCTAAATTGTTTAATATAGCCTATGTTTTAGCTCAAATTAAGGATGGTTTACTATTGTAAATGTTCAAATAATGCAAAAATTGGCTCTAATCATGACTTTAATGTCTCACGGGAGTTCAATAAACAAATGAGGATTTATGATGGTAATCAAGTGAAAAATGGAGTCAAATGACGAAAAGTTGAGAGCAACATCTTAACAAGAGAAAAACCCCACTAGCGCGGGTCATGCGCTGGTCATGCGCTCCCGCGCTAATTCAGTGATTTGGACGGAAAGAAACCCCACTAGCGCGGGTCATGCGCTGGTCATGCGCTCTCGCACTAGTCCAGTCCGGGAAAACAATTATTTGGGGGCAAAATGGGAAATCTGGGATGATCCACTCAACTTACATAAATAAAAGCTCCATTATTGAGAAGAGGAGATCGAATTTTGAGAGAGAAAAAAAAACCATAGAAGAAGGAGGAGCTTCATCTTGGAGCTAAGAAAGGAGAAGAAGAACAACATCTTGGAGCAAGGATTCAAAGAGTTCTTCTAAACTTTCTTCTATTTGTTTGTTTATATTATGTTTAAAACTTTTATTGTTGATTTTTGTATGATTATGAGTAGCTAAAAACTCTAGTATTCTTGGGTCATGGATGTTAGATAATTATGTTATTTGAAGCTTAGATTGATGATCTTGAATTTATCATTATGGGTTGTTTATTTGATTCTGCTTCTAATTATTTTACTGCGTAGCTAACAGTGAAATATTATTTACGAATCTTGAATTAAACTTGACAAAGGAAATTCTTGGTTGCATATAGAATCAAATAGAACAAGTTTTGAATCTCGGGCATCGGGTGAAGAATTCGCAATTAAGATAGACATATACTTAATTGCCTTGTTTGGTTGAAAAATAGGAGTTGTAAATGCATTCTTGCTAATATTAATACCATAGACATATAGGTATTAGTTTAACTTGAATAGATGCATAAGAACTCGAAAGATTCTTATGAATATTATTAACCCTATAATCAATAACCCGGATAATTCAATAAATCCATTTTAAGCTAAAATAGTAGCATAATTTCTAGCAAGTCCATGACCCGGGAATATCTTTACCCAAATTGTTATCAAAATATTGTGTAATTGGTGTAGTAATTTTGTATTGAATTATTGTTTAATTACTAAGTAAATTGTAAATTGGTTCTTTATATATTTTGTGATAATTTAGCTTGAATTGATAATTGTTTGAGTCTACATCAGTCGATAAGTTGATCACAATTCCTCGTGGGAATGATACTTTACTTACTACTATATTACTTGTCGATCGCGTACACTTGCATGAGTGTTTTGGTCGCAACAAGTTTTTGGTGCCGTTGCCGTGGAATTGAAATTAACTACTTGACTATTTTAAGATTTTATTAGCTGTTAATAAAAACCTAAATTTTCCATCTACTTTGTTTGTGTTGCGCAGGCTCTTCTCTTGAATGCGGAGGAGTAGAAGCACAAATAACCTCTTCCCTTTTGATCCTGAAATTGAATGAACAATTCATAGAACAAGGAAGGAGTGGGAAGCTAGAAACAGAACAGAAAGAGAGTTGGACATTCAAGTTCAACCACAGCCAACAGTGACGGCAGGTAATCAAGAACGTGCGGTGATAGAAGCAGCAAGGCCAAACTTTGCTAATATGACTCAAGCCATTGTGAAGCCTGAAATCACCGGTCACTTTGAGCTTAAACAGTACATGGTGCAGCTGATATAGTCCACTGGCAATATGTTGGTCTATCTTATGAAGACCCACAAAGGCACATTCAATTTTTTTTGAAAATAACGGATACTTGCAATTATCCAAATGTTTCCAATGATTATGTCAGACTGACCTTATTTCCCTTTTCATTATTTGGGGATGCTAGAGAATGGTTGCAAAAAGAGCCAGCTAATTCAATCCACAATTGGGATGATTTAGCAAAGAAATTCCTAATCAAGTTTTTCCCCACCAAAAAGACAAAGTTTTTGCAGAGTCAGATTCTTGGGTTTCAACAACAGGATGGTGAAACTCTTCGCCAAGCTTGGGAAAGATACAAGAAACTACTTCGGGATTGACCTCATCATTGTCAAACTGATGAAGTATTGGGCCATACTTTTGTTGATGGATTAGACGAAACTTCCAAAATGAATCTTGATTCAACTTGTGGAGGTAGTTGCATGGCAAAACCATACAGTGAAATACAACTTATGCTGAATAACTTTACTGCTAATGATCATAATTGGCAAGGTAAAGGAGAACCAAGGAGAGCAATGAAACAGAAAGCAGGGTTACTTGAACTGGATGACATTTCCGCCATGAGAGTAGATTTAGCAAAATTGGCAAATCAAATGACCAGAATGACAATGGGACCATCACAACCAATGTAGCAGGTTCAACAAATGTCAGTTTGTTGTGAAATGTGTGGTGACAATCACACGAGTGACATATGCCCTGTGAATCCTGAATCTATTTACTATGTTGGGCAACAAAACAGAGGTCCGATGAATCAACAAGCCCAATATGGGAACACTTACAACCCAAATTGGAGGAATCATCCTAATTTCTCTTGGGGTGGGAATCAACCCAATCAAAATCAATTTAGACCCCAAGGAAATTTTAATCAACCTCAAAGGCCGCCACAACAAGCAGAAGAAAGTACAAATGATTTGTTGAAGAAATTGTTGCAAGACAACCAACAACTCAGAACAGACTTTAGAAATCTTGAAAGACAATTGGGACAACTAGCTGCAAATCAAAATACTAGGCCTGCAGGTGCTCTTCCAAGTGATACAGAGAAAAATCCGCAAGTTTGTGCAATTACACTTAGAACTGGAAGGGAATTAGAAGAAGTTCCAAAGAAGGGAAAAGACAAGCCTGTACCTGAGGGTGAATTGATTCCCAAAGCAACACAGGAAGTAAGGAAAGATGATACAATTTCAGCACCTGTGAATGTTCCAAGGCCACCACCACCTTTTCCACAAAGATTGCATAAAAAGAATGATGATCGCATGTTCAACAAATTTCTCTCTATGTTGAGTCAGATTCAATTGAATATTCCGTTGGTAGATGCGATTCGTGATATTCCAAAATATGTCAAATACAAAAAAGACATTGTGGCTAATAAGAGGAGACTGACTGAATTTGAAACAGTTGCACTTACTGAAGAGTGCACTTCAAGGGTCCAAAATAAGCTTCCTCAAAAGCTTAAGGACCTTGACAACTTTACTATCCCTGTGAGAATAGGCAATGTTGATGTAGGCCATGCACTTTGTGATTTGGGGGCAAGCATAAATTTGATGTCATTGTCTTTGTACAAATAATTAGGTTTGGGAGCTCCAAAACCCACCACGGTGATGTTGCAACTAGCAGACAGGTCCATAGCTTACCCGGAAGGGGTGATAAAAGATGTGCTACTGAAAATTGAGAAATTTATTTTCCCGGCTGATTTCATTATCTTGGATTTTCAGGCCGATGAAAAAGTTCCTATTATATTGGGAAGACCTCTCTTGACTACAGGTGATGTTATAATTAAAGTAAGAGAAAGAAAAATGATCATGAGAGTTGACAACGAGGAAGTTGTTTTTAATGTATATAAAGCAATTCAACTTCCTCGGAAGTATGAAGAATTGTCTATGATATCTGTCATGGAGATTGATGAACAACTTATTACCTCAAGTGTATATTTGCAGGATTCTTTAGAAAAAACAATTGTGTTGTTTGAAAGTTTGGAGATTAGTGATGAGGTTGAGGAGATGAAACATACTTTGAATGCAACATGTGAATATATAAAAGGTTTTAATCCCTTTGAACCTTTAAACATGCCAGATGGTCCTCCTCTGAAGCCCTCAGTTGAAGAAGCTCCCAAATTGGAATTAAAGCCTTTACCTTCTCACCTTCATTATGCTTATTTGGGTAGTTCTGAAACGTTACCTGTTATTATTTCTGCTGACTTGTCTGAATTGCAGGAGGAGAAATTGTTAAGAGTACTACGTGAGCATAAAAGAGCAATTTGGTGGACAATGTCTGACATAAGAGGTATTCGTCCAGCTTTTTGCATGCATAAAATTCTCATGGAGGAAACGCACAAGCCAAGCATAGAACAACAACGCCGCCTAAATCCGAACATGAAAGAGGTGGTAAGAAAAGAAGTGATTAAATGACTTGATGCAGGTATTGTATTTCCAATATCTGATAGCAAATGGGTACGTTCAGTCCAATGTGTTCCAAAGAAAGGAGGAATGGTCGTAGTGACAAATGAAAATAATGATTTGATTCCCATTAGAACTATTACTGGGTGGAGGATTTGCATAGATTATAGAAATAAATAATGCCACCCGAAAAGACCATTTTCTCCTTCCCTTTATTGACCAAATGCTTGATAGATTAGCCGGGCAGGAATACTACTATTTTTTGGATGGCTACTCGGGATATAATCAAATTATTATAGTCCAAGAAGACCACATTTACATGTCCTTGTGGGACATATGCATTTAAAAGAATGCCATTTGGTCTTTGCAATGCACCTGCGACTTTTCAAAGGTGTATGATGGCTATTTTCACTGATATGGTTGAAATATTTGTGGAAGTATTTATGGATGATTTTTCTGTATTTGGATGTTCTTTTGATGAATGTTTAATGAATCTTGATAAGGTCCTTGCTAGGTGTGAAGAAACAAATTTGGTACTAAATTGGGGAAAATGTCATTTCACGGTACGAGAAGGCATAGTCTTAGGGCATAAAGTGTCCAAGAATGGATTGCAGGTGGATAAAGCAAAGGTGGAAGTAATTGAAAAATTACCTCCACCAACATCAGTTAGAGGCATTCGCAGTTTCTTAGGCCATGCGGGTTTTTACCGTCGTTTCATCAAGGATTTTTCAAAAATCTCATCTCCTTTGTGCAGGCTTCTTGAGAAAGATACATCTTTCAAGTTTGATGATGCTTGTCTGAAAGCATTTGATGAGCATTAGTTACTGCACCGATTATCATTTCTCCAGATTGGAAACTTCCATTTGAATTGATGTGTGATGCAAGTGATATAGCCATTGGAGCTGTTTTGGGGCAGCGGAAAGAGAAAATATTTTGTTCCATTCACTATGCGAGTAGAACTCTTAATCCATCTCAAATGAATTACACTGTTACTGAAAAAGAGTTGCTCGCAGTAGTATGGGCATTTGATAAGTTTAGATCCTATCTAGTGGGGACAAAAGTCATAGTTTACACAGATCACTCAGCTATAAGGTATTTATTTGCAAAGAAAGATGCCAAGCCAAGGTTAATTCGATGGGTTCTTCTTTTGCAGGAATTTGATTTGGAGATTCGAGATCGAAAGGGAACAGAGAATCAGGTTGCAGATCATTTATCCAGGCTGGAAAATAGAGGCCATGTCACTGAAGGAGAACCAATCAAAGAAACATTCCCTGACGAACATTTGCTAGCCATCACTTCGGATGAAACCCCATGGTATGATGATTATGTGAATTTCATTGCAAGTGGGGTGACTCCACCAGAATTCACAGCTGACCATAGAAGAAGGTTCTTACATGATGTGAGATTCTACATGTGGGACGAGCCTTTTCTATACAAGCAATGCGCAGATCAATTGGTAAGAAGGTGTGTTCCTGAGGAGGAGATGAATGTAATATTGCATGACTGTCATCTTCTCTTTATGGAGGTCATCATGGTGGAGACAGAACTGCACAAAAAGTTTTGCAATCAGGTTTTTACTAGCCAAAATTATTTAAAGATGCACATGTTTTTGTTAAAAATTGTGACAGGTGCCAAAGAACCGGAATGATCACGAAGAAGCACGAGATGCCTTTACAAAATATTTTGGCAGTAGAGCTCTTTGATGTCTGGGGAATAGATTTCATGGGACCATTTCCGTATTCTAATGGGCACAGATATATTTTGATTGCAGTGGATTATGTGTCTAAGTAGGTTGAGGCCATTGCTCTTCCTACTAATGATGCGAAGGTAGTGGTAAGTTTTGTGAAGAAGCACATTTTCACACGCTTTAGAACTCCAAGGGTGTTGATAAGTGATGGAGGAACACACTTTTGCAACAAATTGTTGAAAAATGTTCTAGAAAAATATGGTGTAAGACACAAGGTTGCTACTGCATATCACACTCAAACGAGTGGTCAAGTTGAAGTGTCAAACAGGGAGGTAAAACAGATTTTGGAGAAAACTGTGAGCGCAAATAGGAAAGACTGGTCCGGTAAGTTAGAAGATGCATTGTGGGCTTACCGAACTGCATACAAGACTCCAATAGGTACTTTTCCATACAGGTTGGTTTATGGAAAAGCATGTCATTTGCCTGTTGAGATAGAACATAAAGCTTATTCGGCAATCAAAAAGCTATATGAATATGGACTTAGCAGGAGAAAAAAGACTGCTACAACTCAATGAACTTGATGAGTTTCGGATGCATGCTTATGAAAATGCCAAGTTATATAAAGAAAAGACCAAGAAGTGGCACGATAAACACATCCAACATCGTGAGTTTGAGTCGGGTCAAAAAGTTCTCTTGTTCAACTCAAGGCTAAAGCTTTTTCCTGGAAAGCTTAAGTCCCGTTGGGCAGGCCCTTTTGTTGTAGTAAGTGTAACTCCTCATGGAACAGTTGAATTGTAAAATATTAATTCAATAGGCACGTTCTTGGTAAATGGAAAACGAATTAAACACTATTGGGGTGGTGACATTCAACGTCACAAAACCTCAGTAGATTTAATTGATGTATAATGCAATATGGCGTCGTGCCGCGACATTAAATCAGGCGTTGTGTGGGAGGCAACCCACAAATGTATTGTAAATATAGTTTGTAAATGAGAATTTATAACTTGACCTTCTTGAGAGGCTATATGTTAAAAAAACAGGAGAAACATTCAGTGATTAGCGCGGGAGCGCATGACTAGCGCATAGTCCGCGCTAATCGGGTTTCCGTCTGCCTCGGGGAAAAAATGACTAGCGCGGGAGCGCATAACCAGCGCACGACCCGCGCTAGTCACAGGTAACTTCGTTTTAAAATTCTTTTTTACTTCTTTAACTTAATAATACCCCCCCCCCACACACACACAACCTAAAATCCCTAATCTTTTTCTTATTCTTCTTCTTCTTCTTCATCAACACCCCACCTCTTCTTCATCATCAAATCTCCCCACATATTCATTCACCCCATACTCCATCTCCTCTAAGGTATGTCTTCTTCATCTTATGCTTATTAGTTAATTTTTTTTTCCAGATTAATTTCATTTTTATGGTGAACATAGTTTTAATTTTCTATTTTTTTGTTTGATTTTCAATTTCTTTGCATATATTTAGTATAATGTCTTCAATTTTTTCCTTGTTTAGTTTTATTATGTAACATTATTATGTGGTTGTCAAGATTGTATATTTTTAGGATAGTTTCTTAAATTTTTTCTTATTTAACATTAGAATGTAGCATTTACAGAAGATTTAAACATATGTTTGATGTTTGGTTGGGTTGAGGAAGTGAAAAATTAGGAGTATGGTGGTGTAAAGTAGTAATTGGGTTGGTTGATGGTGAATACATTGTGACATAGGGTTGGAAAAAGCTTGAAACTCAACATGCTCACAATGTGTTTGAAAAAATGCCTCTTTGGAGGAAGTGATGTGACCAACTATGTGGTGAAGTCTAAGTAGCCCGGTTTGGTTACCCAAGTGAATAGGGCTAACTCTAAACTACTTGCAGGTACCATGGCCCCTCGTAAACGCCCAACTACAGCAAATGTTGGTGGACGGCCCAGAAAATCAGTTGATACTAGGCCATTCAACAGTCAAAAGTTTGTGTCAGTCAAGGCACAAGACAAATTTAACAAAAAGGAGGAGAAAACAATAGTGTGTGAACAAGCAATGGATGCAAATGCTTTGGCTATTAATTGTACCAACATAGCAAACGAGTTGAGGAGGCGTGGGCTTGACATATTCTTCGAGGAGCCAATCGCGACGAATGTAATGCTAGTGAGGGAATATTATGCCAACCTTCCAGAACATGATAACTACAATGTTACAGTCCGAAAGCGACAAGTCAATGCATCTAAAGAAACAATTCGGGATGTGTACAGGCTACCCCCAGTGGAGGAAGATTACATGGATATGTTCCAGGCATATAACAGCAAGCTAATACCATAGTCCACGTTCACCGACATAATTTGTCGCCCGGATGCAGATATCCAATGGTATAAATATGGGAACAAGTTCCACGCTAATGCCCTGAAGTTCGAGGCCAAATGTTGGTTGTACTTCATCAACAACCGTCTCTTGCCTTCCAAGAATTTGTCTGAAGTAAACATCCCTCGAGCTTGCTTAATATGGTGTTTCATGAATAGGGCATGGTTTGGTGTGCCATTGTTGATACATAAAGAAATGTTCCAGAGGGTTAGAATTCAACGCTACGGGTTGTATTACCCATCTCTTGTCACCCTACTGTGCCTTCGAGCCAATGTACCAAACAATCTTGTTGCAGATGGATGACTAGCTAAAGTCAATCCTTTCACAGCTAAAATGGTCACCACAGGTAAGAAAGTTGTACATCCAACTGAATTGGTTGCTCCTGATTCTGATGACAGTGACGATGAGGAAGGAGAGGACCAACAAGAAGGAGCTGACGATGTGGAGATGGGAGAAGATGCACCACCTGCACAACCACAAGCTTTTGATGCAGCAGGACCGTCTAGGGCTAGTCGGGGACAAAGGATAGACCGCATGGAGCAGGAAATTATTGAAATTAAAACATCATTGACAGTTCTGGGGAGACGTGTTGATGAAATGCAAGTTCAGCAGAAGAAAACAGAAAGTCGACTCTTGGGTTGGCTTCGTGCAATTGGTCGGGCATGCAATGTGGATACCAGTTCTGTCTCCGACCAGGAGTGACTCCTCGGGAAAGTATCTTTGCTTAATCTCTTGTTTATAATGAAAGACATGGGGACATGTCTCGCTTTAAGTGTGGGGTGGAGGATTCACTTAAACATGTGTTTAATTGTTCTTAAATATTTTGGATGATAGTAATTATTATGGATTTTTAGGTTGTTTCAATTATTTTGGATTGTTGGAATGTTTTGGTGGTGTGGTACAATATATAATGTTTTGGGATTGCGTGACTATTTCACTTTTGTTTTTAAATGTTTTGGTGATTTAGTATTGTTGGAGTAATTGTTGTCTGTTTTTAAACATTTTTTTAGTAGTTATATTGGCGCGACCCGATGACGGATTCTTTTAGATAGGAGTTCTTGAGAGACTGAGCTTATAGAAAATAACAAAAAGATTTTGTTTTTATTTTTTATTTTTAGATAGTATAACAAATCCCCTTGGTTTTTCTTTAAGCCACGGTTCTTTTCCAAGGGTTTATTTTGAACCGGGCATATGTAGTTTTTAATTTCTGTTTTTATTTTTTTAATTGTATATTAAATAAAGGGATGCAAGCTATAGAAGAGAACTCATAGCGTTAACACACATGAACACATTTGACCCTAGAGTGTAACGCGCTTAGTCTTAATTGTTGAATCTTACTGAAAGTGCCTTAATTTGTATGTTTGTACTGAATTGAATGCTCGTAATGGAGTGTCTTGATGAGCTGATCTGGAATGAGTCATATGCCATGTGTGGTGAGTATTTGTGTAGTCCATGTATTGTACTTGTGTCTAGAACTTGTTCGGTATGTGAGTTGAAGCGAAATTTGAGGTGATGCTCGGTTTGAAAAAATGATGTTAGGCTTTCTTTGACCTTTTTGAGCTTAATTGCTTAGTAAAAATAAAATTTGTCCCTAGCTAACCCTTTTGAGCCTTCAGACTTTTTGTTTGACACCCGCATTACAAGCTTATACCCTTTTGTTCTTAATTGACATTGTTTTGATCCTTTTACCTCTTAAAGCACTTTAATTGTGAGAAGAACGCTAAAAGAAGTAAGAAGGAAATAAGTGTGGGGTGACTTTTGAGTGGAACCAATAAAAGGATGAAAGGGGCACTTATGTTGTAAACAAATACACCACTAGCAGAAATTGAGTGACAAGAAAAAAAAAGAGATGATTACATTGTATTTTGCTCTAGCTAGTGGGAATGAATTAATAGAGTGCTTAAAGAAGAAGGGCGTATTTGTGGGATGATATTGTGTATGAATGAAAAGTGGGTTGAAGAATTTACGCTGAAAATTGCTCGTGTGATGTGTTAAAGTGCTTAGGGGTTGAGTCACTATTCCTAAATGCATCCTATCTATCCCTTAGCCCACATTACAACCATGAAAAAGTCCTAATTGATTTTGAGTCGAGCTAGCCTAAATTAGTAGAGATTTATATTACGGGCAAGCTTATGGTACCCATTGCATGCATGTGACTTCTATTGTGAGAGTGAGTGATTTCCTTGATATATGTGAATATATGAATTGAATGTGGTGGATTGAACTCAGTTTTTGTTGATGTAATTGTGAGGGCATATGAATCTGACGGAAAAGCAAGTCTTGATTTCTGTGTAGAGTACTTTGAGGAAGTATAAATATTGCATGACACTTGAGAGTTGACTTTGAGGCTAGGATTGTTCACTGCTAGGCGTAATATATGTACAATGTTCTAGGTGTAATGCGTGAGGGGAAATGGTTGAGTGAAGAATTCTCTAAAAAGAATATAGTGGATTGCTCGAGGACTAGCAATAAGCTAAGTGTGGGGTGTTGATAATAGGCTAAATTGTTTAATATAGCCTATGTTTTAGCTCAACTTAAGGATGGTTTACTATTGTAAATGTTCAAATAATGCAAAAATTGGCTCTAATCATGACTTTAATGTCTCACAGGAGTTCAATAAACAAATGAGGATTTATGATGGTAATCAAGTGAAAAATGGAGTCAAATGACGAATTGAGAGCAACATCTTAACAAGAGAAAAATGCCACTAGCGCGGGTCATGCGCTGGTCATGCGCTCCCGCGCTAGTTCAGTGATTTGGACAGAAAGAAACCCCACTAGTGCGGGTCATGTGCTTCCGCGCTAGTCCAGTCCGGGAAATCAATTATTTGGGGGCAAAATGGGAAATCTAGGAGGATCCACTCAACTTACATAAAGAAAAGCTCCATTATTGTGAAGATGAGATCAGATTTTGAGAGAGAGAAAAAAAAACCATAGAAGAAGGAGGAGCTTCATCTTGGAGCTAAGAAAGGAGAAGAAGAACAACATCTTGGAGCAAGGATTCAAAGAGTTCTTCTAAACTTTCTTCTATTTGTTTGTTTATATTATGTTTAAGACTTTTATTGTTGATTTTTGTATGATTATGAGTAGCTAAAAACTCTAGTATTCTTGGGTCATGGATGTTAGATAATTATGTTATTTGAAGCTTAGATTGAAGATATTGAATTTATTGTTATGGATTGTTTATTTGATTCTGCTTCTAATTATTTTACTACGTAGCTAACAGTGAAATATTATTTACGAATCTTGAATTAAACTTGACAAAGGAAATTCTTGGTTGCATATAGAATCAAATAGAACAAGTTTTGATTCTCGGGCATCGGGTGAAGAATTCGCAATTAAGATAGACATATACTTAATTGCCTTGTTTGGTTGAAAAATAGGAGTTGTAAACGCATTTTTGTTAATATTAATACCATAGACATATAGGTATTAGTTTAACTTGAATAGATGCATAAGAACTCGAAAGATTCTTATGAATATTATTAACGCTATAATCAATAACCCGGATAATTCAATAAATCCACTTTAAGCTAAAATAGTAGCATAATTTCTAGCAAGTCCATGACCCGGGAATATCTTTACCCAAATTGTTATCAAAATATTGTGTAATTGGTGTAGTAATTTTGTATTGAATTATTGTTTAATTACTAAGTAAATTGTAAATTGGTTCTTTATATATTTTGTGATAATTTAGCTTGAATTGATAATTGTTTGAGTCTACATCAGTCGATAAGTTGATCACAATTCCTCGTGGGAACGATACTTTACTTACTACTATATTACTTGTCGATCGCGTACACTTGCGTGAGTGTTTTGGTCGCAACACATTGTGTAAAGAACATTAACGGCTAGTGTTTGAAATAGGATATTAAATAGAATATTCTAGTGAATATTCTTTGCACTTGTACTATTTGGATTTGTTAGAGACATGTCTTGTATAAATAGAAAAAGAGATAATGGAATAAGACATGTAAGATTCACATGATAAGAATACTTTTCAGAAGAAGATTATCTCCCTAACAAAGATACAAAATTTCCTTTTTATCAATATTCTTGCTCACATTATTCCATACTTTTCCATCATATCCGAGAATAGTTCGAACATTCTAGGATTTGTCTATCACTCATTATTGTCAGGAGGAACAATCATCTACCTCATTCATTATTGGGTGAATCATTCCCCCTATTTATTTAAATATCATTTATTGTTATTTATTGCTAATTACTCATCCATTATTGTTTACATCTTTTGGAATAACAAACGTGTATTATTTTCAATCTCCTACTGACTCTGTCTTACATTATCCGTATTTTTAAGATTTATATATAGAGATATTATCGTTAACTAAGTTTAACCTTCATTACATGAAATATAATAGTTCAACCAAAAGTTATACTTTTTGGTCAAACAATTTGGCGTCGTCTGTGGGGATTTACTAGTTAAATTTGTAGTTTCCTCTAGATTCATAACTAACACGGATTGCTAACATAAAAAAAAAATGCACAGATCTAATATGGCAGGTAACAGAGAAGAAAGAACGAGGATAATGGGCGACCTCACAACCAACCTCTTGAACACTATGAATGAGATTTCTAAAGTAGAGGACGAGTATACAATGGCCAATGCCTCCCCCAAGCGAGGCGGATCACCCCCAATCAGGGGAGTAGATATACAACAATGAAGTAAAGAGAATATAACGATTCAATATGAACAATAAAGAAGAAGACACATGAATTCGATATTAAGAATATACAAAACACAAACGAATGGTCTCATGCCCTTATTTATAAGAGTTCAAGCGTCAAAATCAAGAAATCATGCCATCATTACCCATCACAGGTATCGAAACGGTAGAGGCACATGAAACTTTACAAAGCATCGGGAAAACACGCCATAATGACGCATGATGTCATGACATCATTCTGAAACGATGCGACCTCAAAGGTTACAGCTCACGAAAGATTATATTGTCACCTCGTCTGAAACGTCACTACTCGACCTGCTCGCCCAATTCTGCAACCACGATAAATAGAGTCCGCTCATTAAGGCCGTCTGGGGTCGGCCTTAATAAGGGGATGGACTAGTTGTATAGGCCAGAAATGAAGTATGATATCTTTGTTTACCCGTAAAACGGTACAATTAAATTGATATCGTGGTTTATAGACAAGTGAATCGATTTGACCCAAAAATGATACATAATAAAGAAGAAAAATCAAATTATGAAATGAAGTTATAGAAAATACAAGCCTGGCTGTGAATTTAGCCTTTCCGGTGACAAAGGTATGAACAATGTTTCAAACTAAAAACCGAGAATAATGTTAAAAAATGAGAGCAAATTATAGCCTTTTTATATTACAATATATTTTTTCCCTGTATAATTGATGTCTATAAATCACAATATAAATTCAGCTATACCGTTTTACGGATAAACAGTTTGACAAATAAAATATCTTGTATACAAATAAACTATATTTTGCTCTCATTTTAGAACATTATTCTCAGTCTTTATTTTGAAATATTCTTCCTACATTTATCACTGGAAAGGCTAAATTCACAGTCAGGCTTGTATTTTCTATAACTTCATTTCATAATTTGATTTTTGTTCTTATTTATTTACTATTTTGGAGTCACATCGATTCACTTGTTTATAAACCATGATATAAGTTCAAATGTGCCATTTTACGGGTAAACTTACGTCTTACTCTATAGTAGGTAATATGGCATATTTTGCGTACAAATTGTCAAAAATATCATGCATACTAATGTAGTGTTCATTAACACTATTGAACTCTAAATTGCTAATATCAACAAAGTATAGAGGAATCTACATATATTTTCCGCAAAATAAAATGTGGAAGTATACGTGCGTTTGAAATAGATGGATCATATATATAACATTGTTAGAATAGGCGATTTACTAATTTTATAACAATTCTTATGTTATTATTGTGTTTCTCTTGCATTACTATTGACAGCATGACAACCTATACACTACTATATATCATATGAATAAACCATGTATTAATTATCACGTATAACTGGTCCTTCAACTAAACTACCCCTAAAACAAATTAGAGACCTTGCCCAAAAAAAATATTTTTATATTCACCAAGTAATAGTGGGAGAAATTCAAAAATAGCTAGATTTACAAGTGGTCATTCAAAAATAGCCACAATTTCAAAAGTAATCGAAATTTAGCCACTTTTCATGTAAAGATAAATCTGAACGAAAACACTATTCAAAATCCGGAAAAATACTCCAGCATAATATACTAGACTGGAACTCCAATCTAATATACTGGAGTTCCAGTATAATATATCGGTCCAGCATAATATACTGCAGTTTGCAACACCGGTGATCCAGTCTCCAATATATTATACTAGAGCCAGCAAAATATACCGGCTCAGCATAATATGCTGGAAGTTCATACACAGGTACACCGAACTCCAATATATTATGATGGACCGGTCTCTTTTGCAGCAAAATAGTGGCTATTTTTCAATGACTTGACAAACACTGGCTATTTTTGAATGACCAGTTCGAAAAATAGCACGGTATAGCCAGTTTTCGGACTGGTCATTCAAAAATAGCCAGCGTTTGCTAAGTCATCTAAAAATAGCCACTATTTTGCTGCAACAGAGACCGATCCAGCATAATATACTGGAGTTCGGTGTACTTGTGTATGAACTTCCAACATATTATGCTGGACCGGTATACTTTGCTGGCTCCAGTATAATATACTGGAGCACTGATGCTCCAAACTGCAGTATATTATGCTGGACCGGTATATTATACTGCAACGAACTCTAGTATATTATGCTGGAGTATTTTTCCGGATTTTGAATAGTGTTTTCATTCAAATTTATATTTACATGAAAATAGCTAAATTTCGATTACTTTTGAAACTGTGGCTATTTATGAATGACCACTTGTAAATCTGGCTATTTTTGAATTTCTCTCGTAATAGTATGACTATTAATCAAAAGCACATGGGCCAAAATATACCAGCAGTGATATAGCCCGTTGAGTCTAGGGCACTACCCAGCCCAAGAAAAGCCCACTAATATCCAAACCTAAGATATAAAAACTCGCTTACCTAGGGTTCATGGTACAATCCTTTTGCTGCTGCAATCGTCTGTGGCTTCAGTGTGATTTCTCTCCGTTATCCCCTCTTCTTCCAGCAGCCATGGTATTTTCTCTTCCGATTTCAAAGTTCATTATTACTTCTCATTGCTCTCGAAGTTTCTAATGCATTTTTCAATTTTTTTTTCCAGATTATTTCAGAGAAGAACCGTAGAGAGATCTCCAAATACCTCTTCCAAGGTCAGTATCTCTGAATCTCTTTACATCCTTTTAGAAATTTCACTTTCTGATGTAGATTTCTTATGTTTGTTGTAGAGGGAGTATGTTATGCGAAGAAAGACTACAACTTGGCGAAGCATCCATTAATCGATGTGCCGAACCTACAGGTGATTAAGCTGATGCAGAGCTTCAAATCTAAGGAGTACGTTCGCGAGACATTCGCTTGGATGCATTACTACTGGTACCTTACAAATGATGGTATTGAGTTCCTCAGGACTTACCTTAACCTTCCATCTGAAATTGTGCCCGCTACTTTGAAAAAATCTGCTAAGCCTCTTGGTCGTCCCATGGGTGGACCTCCTGGCGATCGTCCCCGGTAATTTACCTTTTCATTTTCTCTCAGTTGTTTAAGTTTGCGATTTTTGGTGTGTATTTGTCTAAAAATTAACTCTGTGTGTGCTATTCATTGGATATGTGCAGTGGACCACCAAGGTTCGAGGGTGATAGGCCAAGGTTCGGGGACAGGGAAGGATATCGTGCTGGCCCAAGAGGTCCGCCTGGTGAGTTTGGTGGTGAAAAAGGTGGAGCTCCAGCTGACTATCAGCCTGCTTTCAGGGTAATTCTTCTTTTTTTTTTTCAAAAAGTTTTAACTCCTGAAAATATTTCAGTTTATTTTGCTTATCAATTGTGGTATTTAACTTATTTCCTTGTTGTTTGATGAAAATGAATTAGTTCATGCTGATTATATCAGGATTATCATTTTGTTATTTGTTTGTGTATTAGTTCATGTTAATTATATCAGGATTATCATTTGTTGCATGTTTGTGTTAGTTCATGTTGACTATATCAGGATTATCATTTGTTATGTGTTTGTGTAGAGGAAATGGGTTGATGCTAATGTTTACATTGTCGCCTTCTATTTAGGATCACTATGTAATAAGCGGTAGAATTCAACTAAAGATCTCTTAAGAAATTGCCATTTTTTCCTTATGATTGAAGTCTATTCTGCCAATGTTACTAGTCTTGCAATTGTGACCGTCTTTTTTTGTTGCCATGTTATTTATAAACTGTTGTTTCATACGGTTGACCTTGTTTCCTGTAAATGCATTATGTTAGTTGCCAAGTGAAACAAACTTGAAGCTTGGAGTTACAATGATTATCTATGAATTCTCTTGAATTTTGTGGCCCTACTTTTGTTTAACCCCATTTTCCTTTTCCCAATGGTAATCCTCTCAAATGCTAAACTTTTACATGTCGTCCATAGCTATGCTTATCATTTCAAAAAAGGAGAGGAGAAATCTTCTCCAGTGTGGGTTTGGTTCTATTTTATTTTGCTTTGTTGGGTATTTGCATCGCTGTGAAAGGACCTAGTTTCCGCAGAATTTCATTTTAAGGGCATCTTACCTGCTCAGAGATGTATCTTAGGTTTTAACTCAAGTTTTCTGCTATTTTTTGGCTGAGTTGTTTTGTTTTTTGATCACACTGGTGTTCAGTTCCAACTTTTGTTACTGTTCTTTATGTAATTGATTAATGAATAAATATCCATTCATTTGACATACTGTTCATTAATTTATTATGTCTATAGTTGGTATAATATATTTAGATGAATTTCCATTTGAGTTGTTTTTTTCCAAGTCTAAACTATCATGCTATACTTGCAGGGTTCTGGTGGAAGACCTGGATTTGGTCGCGGATCTGGAGGTTTTGGTGGTGCACCCCCTAGTTCAAGCTTCTCTTAAATCCTTGCTATCTTAGGCTAGGTGGTTGTTGCAATTTTGATTATCAGATGTTGGAAACACTTGGTTGTTCATTTTCTTGTCAAACTTTGAATTCCAAGCTGGGCAAGTTTATCTTTATGGATCTTTAGAGAACTATAAGTTTTACTTCTGTTTCTTGACCGTTTTTGATTTTGTGTTATTGAGATATACTTGCAATTCGTGTTATTTGAAATTGAAAGTCTCTGGACAATGCTAGAAACAGCATTAGTTTGTAGTATCATTTTCCCTGTCAAAACATTAAGTAGGGATATAATACTACTATTAGGGGTCATTTGGTACGCTGACTAAATAATTTCGGGATTGCAAGCTTGGGATTGTAATCCAATTTAATCTTACATCTTATCTTACCTTATTGCTCGTACCCAATGACCCCTTAAGTTATCATTTTCAAGCTGTTACTTTTCTACTGGACCTTCTATCCTGAACAAAGTCTGGTAGCCAATGGGATGTGAAATAATAAAGGTATACGCATCCGAATTCTTTTACTTGTAAACTTCTGCCAATATTTTTCCAATTGAAGGTTTTGTCAAAAACCCAGCTGCTGCTTATTTCAGTTTATTTTTAACTTCAAAATTTCTGCTTCCAGCATCTTATTATTGTCCAGCTGTTTGGAATAGCTTATGTTTTCCACAGCTCTACTTGATGGAGCTGATTAAAACTAAAAGATAAAGGGTCACTTGATGGAAATTTAATTTGGCCTCTGTTAAACCAACTAAAAGTTCCCAAAATAGCTAGTTTTACATACTTTCTCGGACATCGTCCTCAGGTCTGTCATGTTACAACTTTTCCCTTGCATCGCTTCATCGTCTTATAAATTGATTTCATTCAAAACCTTTGTCAAGGGTCTTCTATTCCTTTTTACCTTTCCTATGGAAGTGTCAATTTTAGTTTCCTTTTTAAGGTAATGGTTGTTACCCCCCGTACTTTTGTGTGTGTACCAGAAATGTCGGATTTTACTTCTCCTAATTTTGGTTAACTAAACTTCAGGCAATTAGATAGGAGTGGCTGAAGTTAGTTGATATAGAATATTTGGCTATTGCTCAACTTGTTGAAGGGAAGGACTTGGGATTGGGATTCAGATTGATTAAGAAAAGCGGCACTCGACTTTTTGCCCCCTTCATTATGTTATCTTCTTGAACTTTGCACGACGAGAGTCGCTCGTGTGATGCTAATTTAAACTGAATCAAAACCTCTGGCCAGTAACTATTATTGCATTATTGGTGAAACCGTGCCAAGATATATCAGTCGTGAACTAATCGATATCTCCATTGGATCAGTAACTTATACAGTAGCTTTAGGCCGTCAAAACTATGCAGAAAATACAAAATTTTAAGAGCCAAATATAAAACAGTTGAGCTATTCCGTAACATTCACATAATTTTCCAGATTACACTTGGTGAAAGAATATAAACAATAAGTAGATTTTCATTTTACTCAAAGCGGCGTTTCACAGGAATACTTAACCAGTTGTGGGATTCAAACAAACGAAAAAAAGGAAAGCAGCTGTAGAAAATAGTGAACGTTAAATAAAATAACCAAAAAATGAGTTATAAGTTCCACCATACGATCAAAAGAAAAGAAAAGAAAGGAAAAAGAAGAAGGAAAGTTTCACTCTACAATCTAGTAATCCAAAAATAAGTAATGTCTTAGCACTTCAATCTACAATTCATCGTAAGACTCCTCATCATCTGCTGAATTTGCAGAACTTCCACTACTCTTCTCATAGGCCTGCCTTATGACAGGATTGCATACATCTTCCAGCTCTTTCATTTTCTCATCATAGTCTTCCTTCTCCGCGTTTTGGTTATCATCCATCCAGTCCATAGCTTCCTTAAGAGCGCTCTCAATCTTCTCTTTGTCATCAGAATCTATCTTCTCCGCGAGCTTGTCACTGATTGTGTTCTTCATGTTGTAAACGTACGTTTCAAGCTTGTTACGGGAATCCACCTTCTCCCTTACCTTTCTATCTTCTTCTGCAAACTCCTCTGCCTCCTTCAACATTCTGTCAATTTCTTCCTGGCTTAGACGTGACTTGTCGCTAGTGATGGTAATGGATTTCGACTTCTTAGCTGCTTTGTCTTGTGCTGTCACTTGTAGAATTCCATTCTCATCAATCTCAAAGCTTACCTCAATCTGTGGTACTCCCCTACAAAATATTTTGAAAAGTTAACTTGAGTCAGAAATTCCAATAATCATAACAAAGTTTGTTTTTCTTTTTGCTACTTCTCAATTCTCATGCTTTTAAGTTAATTTTTGTTCAATTTACCTTGGAGCAGGAGGTATACCAGACAAGTCAAAGCTTCCAAGTTCGCGACAATCCTTTGTCAAGCTCCTTTCACCTTCATATACCTAAAGATATCCATAAGAAAAATAATATTATGTACTAAATCTTACGTCCAAAGAACAATGGCAAACTAAAATCCTGTTGACATCAAAGAATTGCTGAAGTTGTAGTTATGTTACCTTAATTGATACAGATGTTTGTTGGTCTTGATAGGTGGTGAAAACTTGAGTTTTCTTGACAGGAATCCTACTGTTTCTGGGAATTAACTTTGTCATAACCCCACCCACTGTCTCAATTCCCAGACTTAACGGAGTCACATCAAGCAACAAAAGATCTGTAAAAACATAAAAATCAATACTAAATTATGACTTGATCAGAATATAGAAAACAAAAGGATTTACTTTTGTTGAATCGAGAAAACGATCATGTTACCTTTGGTCTCTTCCCCTCCTTCACCACCAAGAATTGCTCCTTGTACTGCAGCTCCATAAGCCACAGCTTCGTCCGGATTAACACCCTTGTTAGGTTCTTTCCCGTCAAAGAAATCCTTCAATAGCTGTTGCACCTTTGGAATTCGAGTACTCCCACCAACGAGCACGAGTTCATCAATATCCGTCTTCTTCAAATTTGCATCCTCTAATGCCTTCTTGACTGGACTCATTGTCTTCTTGAATAAATCCATGTTCAATTCCTCAAATCTTGCCCTTGTTAATGGCTCAGAGAAATCAATACCATCGAAAAGAGACTCGATTTCAATGCGTACTTGGTGCTGGTTACTTAAGGCCCTCTTAGCTCTCTCACATTCCTTTCTGAGTTTTCCTAGAGCTTTCTTGTCATTACTAATATCCTTGCTATATTTCCTTTTAATCAACTTGATGAAATAGTCCATTAGTCTGTGATCAAAATCCTCTCCTCCTAAGTGAGTGTTACCATTGGTTGCTAGGACCTCAAAAACACCATTGTCAATGCTAAGTATGCTAACATCAAATGTACCACCACCAAGATCATACACCAATATGTTCTGCTCTTTCCCTTTCTTGTCCAATCCATAAGCTATTGCAGCCGCGGTAGGCTCATTTATTATCCTTACTACATTCAACCCTGCTATCGCGCCAGCATCCTTAGTTGCTTGCCTTTGAGCATCATTAAAATAAGCTACATACAAACAAAATTACTCGAACAGCCCAACAAAAAAAAACGACAATTTGTTCATGATTAATGAGGATTTAATATCATAGTTGCAGCAACTATATGAAAAATATACCTGGAACGGTGATGACAGCGTGTTTAATCGACTTCCCTAAATATGCTTCAGCTGTTTCCTTCATTTTCTGCAAGATCATAGCACTAATTTCTTCTGGACTAAACTTTTTAACCTCACCATCTTTAATCTTTACTTGTACATAAGGCTTGCCATCTTTGTTCACAACTTCAAAAGGCAACATCTTAATAATTTTTTGAACTTCTGGATCATCAAACCTACCAAACAACAACAACAACAAATTAAATCAAGATTCCAAAAATCTCAAACAAACCAACTTTAAAAAATTAAAGGTGATTATAAACTTACTTTCTTCCAATGAGCCTTTTAACATCGTATATTGTACGTTCCGGGTTAAGAGCTGCTTGATTCTTTGCAGCTTCTCCAATTAATCTTTCTGTATCAGTGAATGCAACCCATGAAGGGGTGATTCGATTCCCTTGGTCGTTCGCTATGATCTCGACATTATTCTCCCCTTTGTATACACCCACACAAGAATATGTTGTCCCTAAATCAATTCCAATCACTGTTCCAAGATTCTGTTTCTGATTTTTCTCAGCTGCTAGTGTTACTTCTAAGCAAAACTCTTCCAGAAAATAAAGAGAAATTCGTCAGCAGCTTCATCATGTAGTAAACTTTAACTTATCTCGAAGGAAATCCAAATTTGAATCAGTTAAGAACACAAGAGCAATTAGAAATACCAACAACCTAACTACAGTTAAATCTATATCAGGAAAAATTGTAACCTTAATTCGGTAACTGTAAAGCTATCATTCCAACGTCGGTAAAATACAAGGGAAGCCGAATATATAAGTTAATAAGCCTTAGACCCTAGTGACGCATTTTAAATCCATAAGGGCCTAAGCCTAGAGCAGACAATATGACTAGCGGGCTGAGCTCTTGCAAAAACATTGATATTATGGAATATTACGAGTTGATTGTGCATGAAAATTTCTACTTTTTTTTGGGTGTAATTAATTCTCTCTTGGTGACAGTTAGAGAATATAAGAATATCAAAGGTAATGCTAGTTTAAAGAACAAGGAGAATGATTAGTAGCAACATAAGATGAAAACAGAGAAGAAAAATATAGACATAAGCATCAGTATGCATACAAATAAAAAAAAAGGATAGGTATTTCAGCTGTAAGACAAACGTGTGCATGCTTAACAACATGAATAACAGGAGCTAAAAAACAATAACACATGTAAAATATGAAGAAGAGGAAGATAATCACCTGAAACAAAAAGAAGCAAAATCAAGAATGCCAAGTTTTTGAAATCCTTTGAACGTCGACCCATTCTCCTTCTTCTTTTAATGAATGATTTTGATGTTATGAATAATGAAGGAAGAGAGAAGGGTGAAGAGGCTATATATAGTTGAGGGTTGTGACCGTAGAGTAAAATCCAGTTCGAGTTGGTTTAGGTTGATGACAAGAAGCTAGAGTGTTCTCTCCAATAGTAGAACAACTTAGACGAGGATTTGATATGCTGTTCCTTTGCTTCAATAGTATTTTACACATCAACCTACCAATTAAAGTTAAACACGTGGCTATCTGTCGGTTAATGAGTCCCGCGAACGTTCCTGATTTATGAGTACTTAGGATAATTTAAAGTGCTTTATTTCCACAAATAAAGGATAAAAGTTAAATTATAGATTGCCGCTTTCTTCTTTTTCTTTAAATATATTAGGCACTTTGAGAGATAGATTAAGAGGGTGTTTGGCTAAGCTTATAAGCTGGTCAAACTGACTTATAAGCAATTTTTGGCTTATCTACGTGTTTGGTAAAATTAAAAGTGCTTATAAGTTAAGTGCTTATAAGCTAAAAATAAGCCATAAGTTGATCTCCCCCAACTTATCAAATTTCAGTTTATAAGCACCTTTGACCAAGATATTTACTATTCTATCATTAAAATACTTTTTTTAAAACAAAACTCTTCATATGTCTAGTTCTTCAACTGCTTATTATTAATTTCAGTACTTTTATCCAAACACATAACTGTTCATTTTTTAAATCAGTTTTAACATTTAAAAGTGTTTTTCAGCACCTAATGCTTATCAGCTACTCTAAATCAGCTAAGCCAAACGGGCTCTAAGGAAGTAATTTCCGTTAAAGACCCAATCTTTGTAGGTTACTAAGTAGTGAGTCTCAATTTCAATTTATGTAGATCCCAATTTACAAGTTCCAATCGGTTTAGGAGTCAAATTTTGTTTCACTTTCAATTTAGGCCCAGAGGAATATCTTTGTAATAAAATGCTTAATTTTTGTAAAATTACGTGTTTATACTTCATTGCCTAAAATTGTTTTAAATATTTTTTTAATCAAATAAAAATTTAGTGTCTGTAACTCGATCCGTTGTTCACTTCCGCCGATAATTATGATTTAATAGTGTGATTATGAATATAAAAGCTGGATATAAATCCATATATTTATGAGAATTGACATAAAATCAAGGTTTATTGGCATTTATTAATTACTAGTTTTAGTGTACGTGCGTTGCACGTGTATTCTGCGCCTATCGATAAAAAATATATGAAATATTGAATAAAAATAAATTATGTGTAATAGCAATTGATGTAGAGATAGATATAACAGTCATTTAAATGAAAAAAAATACTTTATCTAAAAATATAAATGTACTGACAAAGTTAAATTCTAGGGATAAATTCATACTTAGAAGCACTTTGGCAATGCTTATCGGAAAATGTACTTGTTTTAAAAGCTTCTACTACTATTCGAAAGCACTTCAAAACACCTTAACTCTCTAAAATAAGTATATTTAAAAAGAAATATTTACCTTTGACTTCCCAAAAAACTTGGTCAAACAGGCTCGCCTACATATTTTGGATGTGAGTAATGTGGCAGGAATCGACCTTTTTTACTTTATTTAACTCAATTTAAAGTTTGATCGTCCAATTCGTAGAGCCGTCAACAATCCACTAAAAACCAAACTACATTATCTTAACGAATCCATTCTACGGGCTACCATAGGTTTGATAATTTTGAGAAAAGAAATATATGGACATATAAGTATATAACGGAAATAATTACGACATTAAATTAAAAGGAACAAAAAAAGAAAGGAGAAATTAAAGCATAACCCTAAAATTTGTGAATTCTAATTAATCTAAAAGTGTATGAATCTTCTTTTATAAGATTTAAGTGTCGTAGTATATTGTGATACAACATACAATCTAAAAGAATATCACATACAAATACTACAAATAGAGTGATGTAATGAGTATTACAACATGAAATATCATCAAATCAAGCAATTCATAAATTTGATTATGAATGCGCAAAATTCCAAGTTTCCAAAGTACCTATACACTGAAATACAGTAAAAATAATATTACTATGGTATTACACGTAAAAACTTAGCAGAGTTTATGCCAATAAACGCATCGCAACCTAGAACAAAAACCGCGTTATATAAATTAAGTGGGCGTTTGGACATAAGAACGGTAAAATTCCAAAAAAAAAAAGTGATTTTTTTTTAAAGTAAAAATGGTATTTGAAAATTAGAGTATGTTTGGACATCAATACAATTTTGGGCTGTTTTTGAAGTTTTGTAAGTAATTTGAGTGAATTTTGAAAAACAACTTTTTGGAGTTTTTCAAATTTTCAAAAAAAATTCAAAATTCATCTTCAAATGAAAATTGAAAATCTTATAGCCAAATTATGAGGTTGTTTAGACTATTAAGAACTTATTTCCGGTGTTAAGTAAATTAAAACTTGTACATATAAATATCATAATTGGATACAATTTGTATGCCCACGAGTTGTTTACATTCATCGGTTTTTGGGGCAAATTTCTTGTGTCCTTTAATTTTTTTTTATTGTACTCTTTGTTTTTAATTATAGATACATCACTATGCAGAAGGTGAATTAAATCTTATTTCTTAAATAGCATAGTTCTTTCTAACTTTTAAATGTCTATGAAATATTATCAGGGTATATGTGTGTTCATGAATGGTTTTTGGTACGATTTGTTGCATAATGAGTGCGAACTGCGATAAGACGATACTGATTTGATACACAGGAATTTGCTTGCAGCAACATTTATTTTTTATATAGTAATCTTCTCTATTTTTCTTTTTGGTTGCTTATAGATGACCAAAAGTACGCAGCAGAAATTGAGGAAATTTTAGGACCTTCCTTTTGATATGTATATTTTGATGGCTTAACATCTATATAAATTAAACTCAATTATTGCCTTCTTTTAATTGGCACTTGTTATAAATGTAATCGTACTTGAATAACGTACAAGTGAAGAACTTAAATAATTATAAAATTTTCAATCGTCACTCATGAGAGTCGAGATATATTATTTATTATTTTCAATGACTTATACTTTTTAAATTTTATTTTATAATTCAAATATATTATTTAATAATATTTACTTGCCTCTTTAACATTGTGTAATTAATGTTATGAGGTAGCATAATGGGATAAAACCAATTAAATTCCTCGTATAAAACTTAGAAAAAGTATTAATTAATTAATTAATTAATGAGTTCCATGGAAATATATTTTCTTTACATAACTTGTTTTTACTTCATTAGACAATTATTAGGAGTATGAGATTTGACTTCCGTAAAAATCAATTGATTTCCTTGTATAAAACTTAGAAGTATTAATTAATTAATTAATTAATATAAGGAAATAATAATAAAACTTTTATAAATTACAGATACAATGTATGTGCAAATTAGGACTCGTACAAGTTAAAATAGGAAAATATTCAGTAGTCAATATTTTAGTTGATTTCAAACACTTAAATATTAGAAAAAGAACTAAATTACTATTTTGTCTAGTGCGAAATCTATTTTAAAAGGATAAAAAAGACGAACGGTATTTTGCTAAGGGCCTTCGTGCTCTTAGTATAGTGTATAGATATAGATATAGATAGATAGATTAGGCTGTTAGGTATTGTAATACGACACATAATAATATAGGGATTGTTATATAATGCAAATATAACAACGACGAAACTGTTATATAAGAATTATTTATTTTAAGGGCGTTTCTATCTTTAAATATATTTATTCATGTACTGCTAAAACATGTATTCTCATTTCCCGTTGTATCTCAGATAAAATAATATCTTATTGTCGATACAAATTATGCGGGTATTAAGTTTTATAAAACCAGTCAAATGCATTACTTAATGTAGAGATGTTTTTTTTTATGCGGCCAACAAGACGACCCCTTAATCCTAATAGCTTCAAATCCGAGTAAAAATGTCCGAATGGCCACATTGGTATCTAAATATAGAAAATGTTCGAATGGCCACATTAGTATCTAAACTAAAGATGGCGATATTCTCTGATATCCCGTTCAGAGAATCCACTCTAGAGTAAAATCCACTTTATCCCCTTAACTTTTAAGAGTCGGGAAATAATATCTCCTCTTATATTTTGAAGAGATTTTTACATACTTATACACTATTGAAAATTTTATTACCCTCCCTACTCAAATTTCATTTTAATTACCTCCTATATACAAAGTTACCAATTATATACATTTTTAGGATTTAAGGATAATTAATCAATTCCTGCAATCACTCCCACTCCCTTCACTTTCCTCTCTCTGTATCTCGCTCCCCTCACGTTTCTCTCTCCACATCCCACCCCTCCCCCACGTAACTTGCACATGAGAGCAATAATTTCACCATTGATAGCTATTAAAAAGCTTTGAAACTTTGCATTCGAATTTGGGTTTTCAAAAAATATTACTTGTTTGAATTGGGTGTTGTTGCATACAATCTATGTCTATCTCTATCTCTCAATCCCTAATTCCAGTAATGTAAAGCAAAGGAAAAGAGCGCATTAATTTCACCATTGACGGCCATTAAGAAGGGTGATAATAGGCTAGATTTATGTAATTTGGCGATTGTTTATGCCCCAACTTAATTATGTTTCAATGTTATAATATAGTTAAATGATGAAAAATGGGCTCTAATTGTGAATGTCACACGTTGCAGGAGTGAGGAACTTGTATGAGGCCTTAAAGCTGTGATTGGAGCTACATTGAAGCAAGAAAAAAAAACCTAGGAGCTGAGTACGCGAGAAGATGAGAAAAAGAATAGTTAAAATGAAGGCCTGGACTAGCGCGTCCACTAGCACGACCGCGCTAGCCCAGATGGTCGAGGCAGAATGGTAGGGCATTAGCGCGGCCATTAGCGCGGCCCAGTTCCGGAATATTAATTTTCAGGGGTAAACTTGGAAGTCTGGGGGAAAAATTCACTTAACCTATAGAAGGTCAAGCTTGCCCAAGAGGAGATTATGCAGCTTTTGATAGCTTAGCGCAAGAAAAGGAGAGGCAAGAGGCAAGAAGGAGGATTCAACATCAAGTTCTTCCTTTCTTCCTTTTGTTTTTATGATTTGTGATGAATTTGATTATTGTTGTGATGAACACTAGTATGAGTAGCTAAATATTTAGTCTAAGGTTTGATGGAACCTATTGAAGGATGAACTTCTTGATTATGTTAATATAGTTTGCCATTTTAATCTCTATTTGTTCAACTACGTGCTTGTTGTAGTTAATTGACGGGATCCTCAATTAGCTGTGCCTATTTAACGTGCATAACTCGGGAGAGAGTGCATATTTAGGTAATTGTTGAACAACACCACTCCCAAAATATATGAGGGATCAATAATTGCGGGTTTAAAGGCGAGATTAGGGATAACGAAGTCTTGGGTGTAATCTAAAGTGAGTTGTAGTAAATAAGCCAACTAGCGTAACTCGGGAAAGTGCGTCTAGTAGATTATCATGATTACTCGGGAGAGATTTACGGTAGTAAGAGTGCCCAGGATTGATAGAGATGATTTGGTGATTCTATGTGAAGCATAACCGGAAGTGAGTCCATCAATAGGGGAAATCATAGCCTTAGAACCTTCTCTTAATAGTTTACAACTCAATTATAGTTATTTTTCAGTTGCTTATTTACATTCATTCGTAGTTAGTAGAAATACCCTCAATTATTATTTACAACGTTTGAGAAGTTGATTCTGTGGAATTTAGTAAGTCTAACGAGAAGTAATTGATAGGTTAATTTCTTGTGGGTTCGACTTTGGGCTAAATATTCAGATTATATTTGCAACATCTGCGTGTCCTTTATATAAGGCATAGTTGGGTGTGATCAAAGGGTAAACTGGATTTTACTCCTATTTTTGTTGATGTAGATTGTAGAAAGGAGTCACTATTCTTCTTCTAAATACACCCCTTCAAATTCTGCATTGACAACTAAGCCTATGAGTGCATGTCAGAAATCAGAAATCCTAATTTAGGTAAAATTGGGTAAATGATGATGTCTAAAGTCTGTTGGACACAGTTTCCTTGTTGATTTTAATTGGACTCGTGGAATCGGAATCCTTCCATTTCAGAAGGGGAATATTTTCTATGGATTTGGATCAGTACTATAAGTTCAAAAGGAATATCATTCTCGATCTTTCTCTTTTGCCTGTTTACTTTTTTCGTTGAGTTGTGGTAGAGGTGACAAATGCATGAATTGGTTTAACTTGAGCTGGCCAAAATAGATGAAATCAACAAAAGAGTCATGATCTAAAGCTGTTGGGTCATGATTCGGGTCATAACCAAACCCGTCCAATTACTAACTTAAGTTCTTCCAAATCTACATAATTCCCAATCTCAAAATTTGATTTTATTTGTTTTGGTGTATTACATTTGACTCGTCAGGTTATGCTATTTTGACTCGTTTCGGGCAAATAGTTTGATTGGTCATTTTAAGTTCAACTCGTTGGATAACATCAACGAATGATCATAACCCAATCCGTTTGAACTTGGACATGTTACTAAAAGTGGAATGCCTTTGTTACCTATAAGTTTTGGTTTCCACATTGATGACCCTATTTGTACACTGTTATTCATGATAAATACAAGCTTCTTGAGGCAAATAACTTTTGAATTCTTGATACAAAATCTTATACAATAGTTGAATTGTTAAAAGAAGAAACATATAGAAACTATTAACACACAAAGACTATCGAAATGGAGCTAAAGGGTTAGGACTATTGGGAGTTTTCGAGCTTCTAAGCTCTTTGCATACATGATCTAACATGCCCAAGAAATCTCTCACAATCACAAAAATCCGAAGAGGGTTGGATTCTTCTTTGCTCACATTTCCATGGAAGTATTCTGTGACTTCTCTAACACGTAATAGAACTCGATTCTCGTCTTCCTGCAATTCCCTTAGTTTCCTTTCTGCATAATTCAAGAATGCTGTCATTGAGTGCACAAAATTACCACCATTCTTTTCAACTGCAGGCAAGTCATTTGTTACTAGTGCTTTTATCTTGTTCATTCCTTCTGATAGATTTGAGACTGAACTTGCTATTACATCCAAGTCCATTGTGGCTGTTTTCTTGACATTGCATAGCTCAGTGCCTAGACCAGAAACAAGATCAAGACCCATCCTTTTGTAGTCTTCCTCTCTGTCTTGGATTGTTTTACTCTTGCGTTTCTGGTCTATCTTTCCCATTATGCTTTGGGATACTTTCAAGCCTTCTGATCGAATGATTTCTTGAACGACAAAATGAAGTAGTGTGGTTTTTCCATCAGTTCCTTTCACATCGGATAGTTTAAGTAATGCATCAAGTTTGAATGCTCTGGCTCCTCCTCTTATCGTCCCAATGTTCATCCTATTTCCAGTTTTCAACACTGCTTCTAGCAATTTTAAGAACAGTCGGCTTGATCTGAGTTCCTTGCAGGCTTCCTGAGATAGAAATTCTTTTACAAGTTTAGTCACTTTAAAATATGAAAGTGAGAAAATTTTCTTATTGTTTGGTGGTTACCTCTAGCATAGAGAATGACTTTTTGAGAAGATGAACATCATCATCAAATGTTTCGCGATAAAGCATGGCTTCAATTCTCAAGAATGCAAATGGAACCTTAAGCATTGCCATTACAAACTTCTCAGCTGACCCTAGTTCATTGATATCTCCTTTATAACTTGAGAGTTTGTCCTCTTCTTCTTTAGTAGGTACCATTTTAGCAAGAGCCTCCAGTTGTGGCAAACACAAACCATTTCCTGTTGTGAAACTTAAATCTTATAATTTTCATGTAGGAAATCAAAAGGGAGCTGAAAGTGAGAATCGCTTTACCTTTTATTAGTGCTTCACAAACTTGTTCAACAGCCACACCCAAAGCTTTGGATAGTATGCTTATGTTCTGTAGTCTTTTAGGATCAAGAACATGCTTGCTTGGAGATGGAGTTTTGCTTTTCCCTTCATCGGTCTTCATTGAATTGTGCAGATTGTAACCAAATAGTGACTCAATCATTTCCTCATCAAATCTGTTCCATGATAATAAATTTGTAAATGGATACAGTGGAGTTGGTGACAAACATGAGTAATAAATATTCTGAATCTTTACAAAGGAAAAAAGATGTAATCTTACTCGAACGAGCTTGGTCTCAGCTTGTCCCAAACAGTCTTGCGGTCTGATGCAGCTCTTACTTTGTCCCAGTGAAGTGGTTTCAATTTTGGGAGTGGACTTCCATCTTTGCCTACTGCCAAGTGTTGGAAAGGCAAACACGGTGGCGGAGGCGGGCCTTTTGAAGAATTAGTGCTACTTCCTTTTGCAAATGGAGGAGGACAAGGTGGGGGAGGAATTCGTCCTACAGGATTTAGAGGTGATTGTGACAAGTCATTTTCCGGAGTTTGGTTTGATCCTGAAGAAGAACCTGAATTTCCAGTGGATGCTTCAATATGCAATGGAGCATGACTTAGAACTTTAGCCTTCATTTTCACTGAAGAAGCTGTAGACCAACAAGGAGATTGTGATCGAAATGAAGAAAAAGGAGGCGGTGGAGGTGGAGGGGGTGGAGTTGGCAAATGTGTTGAGGAGGATGTAGAACAATGTGATACTTTTGATTCATCTTGAGGCATAAATTCTGAGGTATCAATAAGACTACTAGCTGAAACATTGGATAGTCTAGTACTAGATGAACGCGAATTACACAAAGAATGAAATAATTCATCATCTGATGAATGAGCTTCCTCAGGAACTATTTTGTTATCAGTGGAAGAGTTACAATCATCAATTTCACACTTCGCTGCATCAGCACTCTCATATATACACACAATTTCTCCAACACTTAAGCATTTATTATCATCATCAGGCTTTGACACTCTGATTTCCTGCTCTGATTCTGCTTTGTCACTCAGTGTACTGTTTGCTATATTTTCACTTGAGTAAATCTTTTCAGTTACAGAATTTTGTTTTAAGCAAATTGGTTCTGATGATTCTAGAGCAACTTCTAGTGAATCAAGGTAAAAGAGGTCAGGGCCTGGATCAGAACTTACCTTCTTAACTGAATTCTGAGAACTAGCATACCTTGATCTACATACACTTCCTGCTTCACTGCTGAATAGTGACACTGATCTTGTTGTTTTCTTTCTTTGTTTTCTGAACTTTTTGCAGCCAAAGAAAAGGGCAATTGCACACAATGCAGTTGAAATCCCAGCAGAAACAAGAACAGCTGCTAAAACTCTAGTACTGGTATTTTTTCTCCTTTTCTCCTTTATCCTAAGGCCAGCTGGGATAAAGGGATTGTGATGAGAGTGTCGATGAGAATGCCGATGAATCCGTGGGGCTGGAGCTGGAGCTTCAGGTGCAATTGAAGGTGATGGAGAAGGTGAAGGTGATGTTGAAAAATATGCAAAATCACCATTTCTTGAGTTGAAGTTCCTCAGTCCAAGTAAAGTTCTGAACTTTTCCACAATAAAGACTTGCTTTTCTCCAGAGATCTTCCCACTTTCACTTTCTTTCCCATCCCCATTTTTATCCAAATAATGTAGCTCTTTAAAACCATGAATACTAGTCAAGTACTTTGCAGCATTCAATGATACATCACCAAACAAAATGTGTGTACAGCAAAAAGATACAAGAATGAAAGTGATAATGAAGAGAAAGTGTAAAAGAATCCTAGAACCATGATAATGTCCCATGTTCTTGAATCCAAAATCATGAAACAAATCATCCAACTTTATACAATATAAATTCACCCCAACATCCTTTTTTTGTGTGTTTGATTAAATATGTACTAGTAAACCAAAGTTTTTATTTTAGAAAGACACAAGCAGCAACAGAAGAGAAGAATAGGAAGAAGAAGTCTTTATTGCTACTCCAAGGAACCCCTGAGTGTGGCAGTTGTAGGTGTACTGGACCTTCTTTATTTTCTTTCTTGTTTTTGTCCTTGTTTTCTCTTCTCTCTCCTCTCCCTCCATTAATTCTCCCTGCTGAATACTGTTAATAGTAAGCACATCACTTCTCTTTTGTACACTTATGTTCTTGTTTACCTTTTCAGTTTGTCTTTATATCTTTATCTAATTCTTTAGAATCTCTAGCTAAATAACCTAAGAAAATTATGATTCTTTTGTTGATCTGCATAATTCATTTAAGTATATATCCTTCTGCTAATTTGTTTCAGTCCAAGGATTTGAAAGTAGATTCATGTTGGAAATCTAGGCTTTTTTGGAGCTAAAAGTCATAGTTTTAATCTAAAATTATGGTAGGTCCCAATTGGTTGGACTTGCCTTACATCATAGGAAGGTGACAATTTATTATATGCAAGAAAGAGAACAGATATTGTCCATCACTTTCTCATGTGATCCTCTCACTCAGACACATTTTATGAAAATAAATTAGATATTTTTGTTGTTATGCAAGATTCAAGGGGAAAGTAGGATTCTGATGTTGCATTATTTTATAAAGATCTCAATTTCTCATGGCACAAAATAATAATTTTCAATTATATTAGTAATTTAGTAGAGCAAAACAACTACCAACCCCTATAGACATTAGTCACTTTGTGTTATAAAACCTTTTATAATTACTCCTTAGGGTTGTTTGGTTGGAAAGATGTTATCCCAGAATTAATTATTCCGGCATTAGTTATTCCATTTTTCCATAGAGATTAAAAAAACGCTACAATCCCGGAATAATTAATCTTGAGATTAATTATACTGTAATTTTCTCCTAATTAAATATGAAATAAACTCTTCTTAAATTTAATTCCGAGATTAATTATTCATTGTCCCTCGTGGGAAACGAGTCCTTAGAGATTTCCCTTGTTCGCTATTTCTACTCTGCTTGGCAATATTATTAAATCACAGCCGTCATACTTGACACTGTATTATCATAATGTTAGGACTTATACTTCTTTTGAAGTCAACTTATAGTTTTTCTGTCATGTGAAAGTTCTCTATATCCTTTTTAAACTACAAAAGAGGGAGAAATTAGTATATTTATTTATATTTTGATCCACAATATACATTCTCAATTTGCTTAATATACCATCTAAAAATTTAAATTATTCAAGAAAACATTTAAAATCATTTTTTTTCTTGTTTAGTTTCAGCATACACGTGTAAGCAAGATCAAATGAAGCTACATAAGTAATACAGAAAGTAAATAAAAACTAAAGTAAAACGAGTCTAAAGATTGTTTTATATGTATGAAAATATCATTCGAAGTGCAAGGCCAAAAGTCCTTTTCAAGGTATAGTTTTTTTTTTAAATGATTGAATTAATAAGAGGGGTATTGGTACTATTTCTAGGTTTGACAAGGTAAGCATTTAATATATGAATGCTAAAAAAATTGCTTCTTGTCTTCTGCCTAACCACATGGACTTGTGATAGAGAAAACCAAATGGCTTGTAACCGACAAACAGTGACATGGGCATATTGGTTATTGGCTTTACGTTGCCGCTATAAACGCAATGCCATATTGTATCTTACACTATAGCTAATTGCAGAAAGTTTCTTTTAATAAACTGAGATGAAAGCAGAGGGAATAAGGAATTGTTTAGCTGGATATATGTTCTTATTCTTGTGTGCTTAAGCAAGTTGTCTCTATCATGTTTGAATGGTTGGTTCAACCAATTTTTACCAAGCCTACCAAGACTCTATCTTATGATTTATGCCTTTCTTCTTTTTGTTTTTTCCTCTTTTTTCCCCTTTTGTAGTTTTAGGTGTTATTGTTTTTCCACCCTTTTTTGGTTGAGTAAGGAAAAAGGGAGTCTGAAAGTGTTGGTTTATGTTTAGTCAACAATAACATGTCAATTGGAAGAGTTGGTGTGGATGCTAGGAGGAAGCTTCCTCCTTTGATGTCACCCATGACATTAAGAGGAGGTAGTTTGATGTCACTAATGACATCAAGAGGAGGTCTTTACCTCTATAAATAGATGCACTCCTTCATTTGTAGAAACCATCCCAAAAATAATACAATACATTGTAGTGAGTAAAGAGTTAAGAGAGAAATTCTCTTAAGTGTAATTAGGAACTCTCCCCTTCCTTTGTTAATATTAAAAAGGCAGCTGTTCTCTGGTGGACGTAGGATTATTTTGATTCGAACTACGTTAAATCTTGTGTTCTTTCTTTTACGTTTCCACTAATAATTGGTATCAGAGCAACATGATTCTTTAACGATCCAAGGAGGAAGAACAAGCAAAGATGAGTTCTATTGAAATTGATAGATTCAGTGGACGCAACAACTTCAATATCTGGAAGATCCAGATGATGGCGTTACTGCGGAGGGAAAGTTCAATCCATGCTATTGACGGAAAGTATCCTAAGGATATATTAGCTCCCGACAAGGAGAAAATTGAAGGGGATGCATTGAGTGCAATCCAACTATCCCTTGCACCTAACGTGCTTTGTGAAGTGAGTACGGGTACCGAAGAGACGACCAAACAGTTATGGGAAAAGCTAGAAGGGCTATACCAAGACCGATCAGTGACAACAAGGATGTTGTTACAACGACGTCTTCACACATTTAAGATGGGGTCAGGTACTTCGTTACAAGATCATTTAGATGCGTTCAATAAACTTGTCATGGACTTACAGATTGCAGGAATTAAAAAGAAGGAGGAGACGCTTGCATGTGCTTTGCTATTTTCATTGACTTCAGGATATCGTGATATTGAGAATTCAATGATGTATAGCAAAGAGCCTATCAAGCTTGAGCAAATTAACTCTAGTGATGTGCGGAGGCACATTGAAGGAGATAGAGATGACCAGGCAAGTGGGCTCTTTGTGAGAGGCCGGACTAGCCAACAGGGAAAGAGCAAATCAAAGCACAGATCAAAGTCTCGTGTGAACAAGAAGAATACAGAGTGTTGGGGTTGTGGCAAGAAGGGGCACTTTGAACGAGATTGCCCAATGTCAAAGTCCAAGGAAAAGGCGAGTGCATCTACAGTTGAACAGGTACATAATTTTGATAATGATTATGTACTAACAACATCGTGTAATAATAATAGTAGTTATGAAAACAAATGGGTGTTAGACTCTGCTTGTACTCTGCATATGACGTTCCGAAAAGACTGGTTTAGCAGCTACGAGAAAAGTGGAGGAACCGTAGTAATGGGCAATAATGCAACTTGTGCAATAGTTGGCATTGGCTCAGTTCGGGTTCGCTGCCATGATGGAATCGTGAGGACTATTACACAAGTCCGTCATGTTCCTGATCTGAAGAAGAATTTGATCTCCTTGGGTACTCTGGATGAACAAGGCTACAGGTACATGAGCGAAGCAGGAACTATGAAGGTGACTAAAGGTTCTTTAGTCATGCTGAAAGGCAAGCTGGAGAACGGCCTTTACACATTGGCCGGAAGCACCATTGTTGGCTCTGCAAATGCATCTACAGTGCAGTTATCTAATGATGACAAGGCAAGACTATGGCACATGAGACTGGGTCATATGAGCGCACGTGGACTGGAGATGTTGAGCAATCGTAACCTTTTGGAAGGTGAGAAGATTAGCACACTTGACTTCTGTGAGCACTGCGTTCTAGGGAAGTAGAAGAAGGTCATCTTCAACACTGGCAAACACAAGACAAGAGGAGTGCTAGACTACATACATTCAGATTTATGGGGTCCCTCTAAACTTCCATCGAAGGGCAGAAAGAGGTATCTTCTCACTTTTATTGATGATTTCTCACGAAAGGTTTGGGTGCATTTTTTGAAGGCAAAAAGTGATGCTTTTGAAGCATTTAAAGAGTGGAAGATTTTGGTTGAAAATCAAATGGAGCGGAAAATCAAGTATCTTCGCACAGACAATGGCTTGGAGTTTTGCAATGAAGAGTTTAATGAATTCTGCAAGGTTCATGGGATCTCAAGACATAGGACTGTCAGGCATACCCCACAGCAGAATGGAGTTGCCGAGAGAATGAACAGAACTCTTCTTGAAAAGGCTCGTTGTATGCTCCTACAAGCCAAAATGTCCAAAGTATTTTGGGCTGAAGCAGTTCACACTGCTGCTCATATTGTCAATCGATCTCCAGCATCGGCAATTGACTTTAAGACTCCGAATGAGGTATGGTCAGGTGAACCCTCTAACTATTCATACTTACGAGTATTTGGGTGTCCAGCTTATTATCACGTTAATGAAGGAAAGCTTGAACCAAGGGCTAAGAAGGCCATATTCGTAGGGTATGTGGATGGAGTAAAAGGGTACAAACTTTGGTGTTTGTCTTTACTCAAATTTATAGTTAGTAGAGATGTCACCTTCGATGAATCCTCTATACTTGATCCCCGTAAAGTTTCCGTGGAGTTTTCAGGAAACAAGAACAACGAGCAGGTGGAGCTTCCGGTGGAGCTTGCCAAGGAAAAGGATCAAGAGACTCAGGTTAAAGATGAGTCAGAAGATGTAGGCGTTGAAGAACTTGCTGTCAATGAACCATACACAATTGCGAAGGGGAGGGAGAAGAGGCAGACACGAGAACCGGAACGCCTTATAGATCAAGCAAACTTGATTGCATATGCGTTCGTAGCTGCACAAGAAGAGATTAAGGATCTGGAGCCCTCCTCGTATATTGAAGCAACTTCTTGCAAGGATTCTGTACAATGGCGGTTAGCCATGACTGAAGAGATGGAGTCTCTTCACAAGAATCAGACATGGGTCTTAGTGAAAAGACAAAAGGGGAAGAGGACAGTTGGATGCAAGTGGGTCTACCGAAAGAAAGAGGGAATTCCTGAAGTGGAAGATGCTAGGTTCAAGGCGAGATTGGTTGCAAAAGGATTCAGTCAGAAGGAGGGAATTGACTACAATGAGATTTTCTCTCCAGTCGTGAAGCATAGCTCAATTCGCGTGCTACTAGCATTGGTTGCCCAATTTGACTTGGAGCTTCAACAGCTTGATGTCAAAACTGCTTTCTTACACGGTGATCTAGAAGAGACAATCTATATGGATCAGCCTGAAGGTTTCCTAGCTGAGGGAAAAGAAGATCACGTATGCCAACTAAAGAAGTCTTTGTATGGTTTGAAGCAATCCCCTAGACAGTGCTACAAGAGGTTTGATTCATTCATGACTACACATGAATTCTCATGGAGTGCATTTGATAGCTGTGTGTATCACAAGAAGATGTCTGGTAACTCAATGATTTATTTATTGTTGTTTGTTGATGATATGCTTATTGCTGCTAACAACATTACAGAGGTAAATGTTTCGAAGAAACTGTTGAGTAAGGAATTTGACATGAAGGATTTAGGAGCTGCAAAGAAAATCCTTGGTATGGAGATTTCAAGAGAAGACGGTGTTGTACATCTTTCTCAGAAGAGGTATATTGAAAGGGTTCTCAAGAGATTCAATATGCATACGTGCAAGCCTGTAAGTACACCATTAGCTCCTCATTTTAAACTTTCAGAGTTACAAATGCCTCAGTCCGAGGATGAGGTGGAGCATATGTCAAAGATTCCTTATGCCAGTGCAGTTGGTAGCATTATGTATGCTATGGTATGCACACGTCCAGATATTGCTCAATCTGTAAGTGTGGTAAGTAGATACATGTCCAGCCCAGGAAAGAGGCATTGGGAAGCTGTCAAGTGGATATTGAGATATCTCAAAGGAGCTTCTGGTGTTGGTCTGACCTTTCGAAAAAGTGGTGGAGGTATTTCAATTCTCGGTTATGTAGATTCTGACTATGCAGGAGATTTTGACAGAAGAAAGTCCACAATTGGATACATCTTTACCCTCGTTGGCAGTGTCGTTAGTTGGAAGTCGACTCTGCAGTCGATTGTCGCTTTGTCTACGACAGAAGCAGAATACATGGCAGCAGCGGAGGCGGTAAAGGAAGCTATCTGGTTGAAAAGTTTAGTAGCGGAATTGAGTTTGGTTCAGCTGGAATCAACTCTTAGATGTGATAGTCAGAGTGCTATTCATCTAATGAAAAATCAGAGATTTCATGAGCGCACTAAACACATTGATGTCAGATTTCATTTTATTCGAGATGTTGTTGAAGAGGGAACTATCAAGGTCGTGAAGGTTATCACAGACGATAATGCTGCAGATATGTTGACCAAGATAGTCCCACTCGCTAAGTTTGCACACTGCAAGGACTTGGCGGGGGTGTGCATCAACTGATGCAACTCCGAAGAGAACAGTTGTTAGGTGGAGGTGGTATGTTCAACAATGGTTTGATTCTTCTTGTTTCTTACAACGGGGTTGCCCAGTAAGCTTAGAAGTTTTGGCCAGAGTTGTTCACACGCACGCTCGAAACGCAAACCAAGGTGGAGATTGAAGGTGTTGGTTTATGTTTAGTCAACAATGACATGCCAATTGGAAGAGTTGGTGGAAAGAGTTGGTGTGGATGCTAGGAGGAAGCTTCCTCCTTTGATGTCACCCATGACATCAAGAGGAGGTAGTTTGATGTCACCAATGACATCAAGAGGAGGTCTTTACCTCTATAAATAGATGCACTCCTTCATTTGTAGAAACCATCCCAAAAATAATACAACACATTGTAGTGAGTAGAGAGTTAAGAGAGAAATTCTCTTAAGTGTAATTGGGAACTCTCCCCTTCCTTTGTTAATATTAAAAAGGCAACTGTTCTCTGGTGGACGTAGGATTATTTTGATCCGAATTGTTTCTTTTACGTTTCCGCTATCGGTCATTATTCTCATTTAGGCATCAGAGAGTCAACACCGCATTTTTTGATTAACTATCTCCAATATATTTCAATGAGTGGGTGGGTTGTAATTTGACAACTAATTTTTTTTAATCAACTAGTTAGGTTTGACTTTTGTGTTTAGATTTAGGAATCAACAGTCTTTTTTGGGGGAAAACTTACTTGTACTTACATCAAATCACATTACTTTATAATGTTTAAGTAATAAATTGAGTTAATTACATATAATGATCAACTATTATTCATAATTAAGGTACATATGAAACATACATGTCATGTGTGTGATAATTGCCATTTAAGTAAAAATTAAGGGGTGTTCTCTTAATTGTCTGATCCAATTTACTAAGAGGAGAACCATATTACAGCAATAAGATTTATTTAGGTTAGTGCACCAGGTCTTGGGAAGAAGGGGAAAATAAAATGAAAGTGGATGCAAAATAGTGGTCAAACTATTGGCAAATAGCCAAATACTGTGTATCCTTCAAAGTTAATAGTAGTTGTCTGACATTGACACAATAAATGGCAATAGCTGGTACATCCAAGTCTCCGTCCTTCGATTGGGCTTTGGCAAGGTTTCCCATAGCACCAGCAACTTTTCCATTATCCAATGGACTGAATTTGGGTCAAGTAGTGGTGTTGTCGGTCGGTTCGATAATTTTGAAAGATTCTAATCGGAATTTTATTTATTTATTATAAATAAATATCTTTTAAAAAAATTACTATCTCCTATAGCTACCTTTTAATTTTTATACAAAAATATTTATTTATGTCCACTTTCTACCTTTAAGCCATTAAATACGTTGTGTATTATTTTTCTCTCTCCCTCTCTCTTCCCTCTCTCCTCCTTTCTATTTCCTCTTTCTTCTCTGTTTCCCCCGATTTTTTTCTTCCCTGTTTTTAGAAACCCTAGCCGGGGCTATGTTCCGTCAATGACATATTCGGTCAGCGACCACTTCCCCCTTCCTTGTTGTGTCACCCCTAACCCTCTCCTCCGGCCGGCGATACCTTCTTTTTTTTCTGAAGTGATGATCACATTAGAAAACCATTTGGTTTCCAAACGTGACGATCTACAATAGTTGAAGTTGAAAAACTCTAAGATCCAACATCTTTCACACCATTTTGAATGAAAAGTAGAGAAGTGATTTTTTTGCTTAACTACTCGTTATTCAAAATTCACGGTTCAACTAATTCAAATTCATTATACAAGATTCTAACAAGAATATTTCGACAAGGTGAAGGAATGCGAAAATAAAACGGCAAAAGAAAAAAAAAAAGAAGTAGCTGCTTTGCCTTGAAGAGTCTATTACCTTTTTTTTCATTGTATTTCAATGTATCTCGTTGTATTTCATTGTATTCACTGTCTTTTTTTTAATTGTATATCAATGTATCTCGCTGTATTCCATGAATATATTCATATGTTTTTGTGATTAATATAATTTATGTATTCAAATGTATCTGCAGTATGTATTCACATATTTTGCACTATAGATGACCTGATATACTTCATGTATTCAATGTATATTAATGTATTTAACTGTATTCAATGTAATTATATAATTTCAACATATAAATTATTTATAAAGATACCACTAAAAAATATTTTAGTAAAGATACCACTAAAAAAAGAAAGAATGGATTGAATCTCTGAAGATTACTCTGTTTTTGGGGTATTTTTCGGTTGAGAATCTTTTTTAGAATTGGAAATACAAATTTCGTGTGTTATAATTGAGTTTGTTGAGTTATATTAGGAGTCCATCACGTTAATTGATTCATTTACCCTTTTTAAACAGCCGAAGGCCTTTTTTCTCGCAAATTCCGTTACTGTATTCACGAATACAGCTCGCAAATACAGTTGAATACATTCTCTGCTTAGCTGAATTTCCTTATTTTCTGCCGAGTTTTGCTATTGTATTCATGAATACAGTAGCAAAAATACATCGAATACAGTCTATAACAACTGAAAATATAGCTATAAGAAGTAATTTAGTGAATGGTAGATATAGCAAGCTAATAATCACTAAAACATAGTGGTTTCTAAAAAAAATTCATTTTAGTTTGGTATTTTCAGTTTGGTTTCTGAAAAGGACATCTTACAGAAATGTTCAAAATAAGCCCAAATCTACTAACCTCTAGTCATTTATCACAAACTAACTAAAATTAGCCAAGTGCATACAAAAATTAAGAAAATTCATATAAATAAGGACTCTTTTCCTCCGAGAATCACGGGCAAAGATCTCTTTCCATATTTTTAAGCGTGATCAACAACATTAGATGTAAGATGAAAAGAAAATTCCATATATAAAGTAGCAAACAAGGTGATAAAATACAAAGAAAAAGAATATATATAACATTCCAAAAATCTAAGCAAAAAGGGACCTTCTACAATGCGTATGGTTAAAATTTATTGAATATATATAGATGAATTAATATACAAAATTTGAGAAAGATTGGAGGTGATTTGGACTAGTTTTGAGTCAAAATTCCTAATTGAAACCGAGTTTAAAATGTCTCTACGATATATGAATCAAATATGTATCTCACATACATGTATACATGGATATACAGGAGATACACAAGAGATACATATTTAATACACAAAAGATATACATAAGATACACATATCATCTTCTTCCATGTTCATCTTGCGTACTTAGAATTTGGCTCAAGTTTCAATTCAACCCACCAAAAAGCTCCATCAAATTGTCCCAAAATTGAGATTCACACTTCTTAAGATGTACCCAATCTATTTCAAAAACATTTACTCGAAATAAATTCCAATTTCGAAAACCCAAAATTTTGAATTCAAGCTTAAGCAAGCTTCAATGTTGTCCCTGAAATTTTCAGTTTAATCCTTCGACCCAATCTAACAAACTAACATTTATTAGTGATTCCTAAATCGAATTAGGGTGCTCGTTTCTCTGACTTTCAATTTAAAGAAATTAAAATATTACTAAAGTCAAGTGTCTCAAAAAGTTTGAAATGCCTTTATGTTTGAGCAAAATAAACATGTGTTATAAAATGATATTTGAGCTATTTTTAGTAGATATTTTATTTTGTACTAGTTTGGATTGAAATTGTTTATGGATTGACAGTTTGTGTAGCTTTCTCTTCTGAAAATGCTTTTTATATCAAATGGTTTTGTTTCTCCTCTTTTGTTTTGATTTGTATGGTCGAATAATTTTGATGTTACTCTTTAAAATTACATTCTATCAATCAAATTTAAAATAAATAAAACTTGTAATCATCATCCACGAAAATAATTTTTCAGATTTAATAATACAATCAAGCAAAAAACTGATAATATAATCAAGTTATTTTAAACTAAAAAAACCTGCATGACCCAAATAAGTTATCCGGACCGGAAATCTGACCAGTGATTTGCTCAGTCTTGAACCATCCTCTAATATGGTCGATAATTTACGATCCAACATCAATTCAGAGCCTTTCAGTTGCATTAGCTTTTTTTCCTTGTTAAATTATTTTATTTTATTTTTGTGTGTATTTCGCTCCAAGATTTATGGAAATTTTCCTTCTATAATTTCAATTTCTTTCATATCAACGCCTTTTCCTTCCAATTTGGAAAAATATCTATTTTGGTTGATGCTACATTTGGAAGGAGAAGAAAACACTGCTGAAAAGGCGTAAATTCGAGAGAAAAACCGCAAAAGAATACACTTAAAAATTATAGTAAAAGATAATTTATTTTGACTTGGAGGAGCAAAACGCGACAACTAATTTGAAACTGTTATAAATAATATTTTAAAGACAAGAGGGGTTGCTCTGATGGTAAGCAACCCCCACTTCCAACCGAGAGGTTGTGAGTTCGAGTCTCTCCAAAAGCAAGGTGGGAAGTTCTTGGAGGGAAGGATGTCGGGGGTCTATTTGGAAACAGTCTCTCTATCCGAGGGTAGGGGTAAGGTCTGCGTACACACTACCCTCCCCAGACCCCATTAAGTGGGATTATACTGGGTTGTTGTTGTTGTTGTTGTTATAAATAATATTTCATTTATTGTGAACGCCTATATTTTAGAAAGATTTTAGGGTTTGTTACTTGGTTGCTAAGTTACTTTTTCCCTATAAATATAGGGGTTCTATTCGATTGTAAATGATCACAAATTAATAAGAATTCTCCCCCTCTCTCTCTACTTTTCTCTGCAATACTCTTATTCTTCTTTTATTATTTTATAACATGTTATCAGCACGAGGCTCTAACCAATTGAGTAGAGGGCGGTTGTTTTAATTTGTAGATATACTATTAATTAGTTATCTAATGTTTGAGAAATTAATCCACCGACAGAAAGAAGATATAGGAATTTGTGTGAGGCTCATGCGTGAATGCATTGATATTCATATAATAGGCATCTGCTTTAGTCACATGGCTTTGGGATACATGCACGTTGCTCAACTTCCTTAAGGAATAAATTCTAGATTTAAGCTAAGTATTTTACCTTATTTTTCTCTTTTAAATTGTTGAAATTCTATAATATTTGATTTTAAATACAAACAAAGACAATAAAAATTGATTATAACTTTAATAGAGTTTGCAAGAAAATATAACCACCCGAAGTGGTAAAATTTCTATGCTTTGCCATGATCAAATTCATGTATGATTGTGGGCAAAAAGTGGAAACTCATCCCATTGAATTTGTTTCATTCTCATTCTCTTAAGAAAATGTGGTAGCAATATGTAATAAGTCTGAAATAAGACGAAATTATTACCATGAGTTATCACACTACTAGAAATCGGTAAAAAACGACCACATATAGCGACCAACGTTGGTTGCTTATCTCAATATACCGACCAAAACGCGTCCAAACAGGCTTGGTAGCTTATTTAGCGACCAACGTTGGTCTGTATATTTAAATTACGATATTTTTTAAAATTATTATATATCAAAAATTAGCGACCAACGTTGGTCTGTAAATTAAAATATATATTATTGAAAAAAAATATATATTTAACAATTTGGGTAGATAAGCGACCAACTTTGGTCGCTTATTTTTAATTTTTTAATTTTTTTTATATATAAGCGGCCAACCTTGGTCGCTAATTTTCAGGATATTTTTTTTAATAAAATCTGGGTTCATTAGCGACCAACCTTGGTCGCCAATTTTTAATTTTTTAATTTTTTTAGACATAAGCGACCAATCTTGGTTGCTAATTTCCAGAATTATTTTTAATAGCTAAGCGACCAACTTTGATCACTTTTCTGGGTAATAATTTTGACACAAAATGCCTATTTTGGCAGCTACACCACCTGCCAACATACCAAAATTCCTAAATAACAATATAATTCAATTCATAAACTATAATTTTAATACCAAAATCTCCACAACAACCCAACAACAACAACACAATTAAAAAAACACATTAAAACCAACAAATTAAAGTTCAATAGAACTAACAAATTAAACTAACAAAACTAAGTTAACACTTATTACACTTAGTTCAAAACCGGTTCTATTTGTCTAGTTCAAAGTATATAAAAGTCAAGGAGTATTTTGTACAACATCATTATCATCACCGTCTGATGAACTTTCATCAACAAGACGGTATACAGAAGGGTCTACTTGTCGAGGACGGGAAGAACGATCACGGGGAGGACGAGAGGAACGAGCACGGGGAGGGCGGAAGGAACGCTCACGTTCAAGTCGAGCCTCTGGCGATGACTCACGAGACCGGGGAATCGGAAAACTTCCAAAAGCTAGGAGAGATTTGAGCTGCTCTTACATGCCCTGGTACTGAGCATCTCTAAGCTTTTCTCTTTTCTTAGCCGCTTCTAGCTCAGATGTGAGCTTTGTCATAGTCTCCCGCATAGCGGAGAGGCTCTCTCCATCAAGTTGCCCGCCTTGCGAGGAAGTCCCTATTCCTTGCATTCCACACTTATAGCAATGAAATTTCTTAGTAGGAAGCTCGTTTACCTTCCCCCATTTTGGACCACCAGCAGCCTCCATCCACATTCTTTCAGCATCCTCGTCCGAAGATTGGACTGGCTCGCCCGACTCATTAGGTGGCTGACTGCGTACGAATTCCTCCACGTTAGTTGTGAAGCGACCTTATAAGAAAAATTACATTGAATTAGTATTTCAAAATTTATATAAAAGTAAATCAAAATACTTAATGAAAAGTGAAAACTTACATGTACAGTCGAGGCTCGGCCCTCGACCCACCTTTCTTGATCTGTCTCTTTCTTCTTCTTTACAATATGAGTCTCCTTGAATAGCTCATCTTGGTTCATTGGACGCCCCAACTTCTTTTCCTGAAAACTCATAAATTTTAGTTAATAAACAGAATAGATATACTTTGAAAATTAATATTAACTAAGCAATTACGTACCAATCTTCTTTTTATTGTTCCTAGGTTGATCGCACCTCCAGTATGCAAGGAGCCTCCCTTCTCAGATGCGCGATCTTTCTTTCCTTTTTCGCTCTTCTCTAAGAACTTTGCGGTAAGCCATTGCCTTTGTAATTCCTCCCATAAATTCTGAAGCAACCAGTCAGGCTTCTGGTTCAACTTTCTAGCTTTGGAGAAACTATACGACAACCTATTATACATCCAAGTACGATATTCCATCTACACAAATAAAACAAGAACAAATTAATTTAGTTAATTCATATCCTAATCTTTTTTTAGTTAATTAATTTCATATCCTAAAATTTCAATTCATATTCTAAATTTTCAATTTACAAACTAAAAGTTCAATTTATAAATTAAAAGTTCAATTCATAAACTAAAAGTTCAATGCATATCCAAAAAGTTCAATTCGTACACTAAAATTTCAATTCATATCCAAAAGGTTCAATTCATAAACTAAAAGTCCAATTCATATCCTAAAAGTTCAATTCATATCCTAAAATTTCAATTTATAAACTAAAAGTTCAATTCATATCCAAAAGGTTCAATTCATAAATTAAAGTTCAAATCATATCCTAAAATTACAATTTATAAACTACAAGTCCAATTCATAAACTAAAATTCCAATACATAAACTAAAAGTCCAATTAATATCCAAAAAGTTCAATTCATATCCTAAAATTTCAGTTTATAAACTAAAAGTTCAATTCATATCCAAAAAGTTCAATTCATAAATTAAAAGTTCAAATCATATCCTAAAATTACAATTTATAAACTACAAGTCCAATTCATAAACTAAAATTCCAATACATAAACTAAAAGTCCAATTAATATCCTAAACGTTCAATTCATATCCAAAAAGTTCAATTCATAAATTAAAAGTTCAAATCATATCCTAAAATTATAATTTATAAACTACAAGTCCAATTCATAAACTAAAATTCCAATACATAAACTAAAAGTCCAATTCATAAACTAAAAGTCCAATTCATATCCTAAAATACTCAATTTATAAACTAAAAGTTCAATTCATAAAGTAAAAGTCTAATTCATATCCTAAATATTCAATTCATATCCTAAACCCTAGATTTTAACTAAACTATCAAGACAATACAAAGTATAATTCAAATCTAACTAAATTAAATTCAACACTAGTTAAACTAATTAGTTAATAAAATTAATTAACAAAACTAATTAAAACAAAACCTAAACCCTAATCCTAAACAAAATACAATATTCAAAGAATTGAAACACTAATTGAAACAATAAACTACAATATTGAAATAATTGAAACAATAACTAAAAATAACAAAGATCAAGGTTATAATTCAAACCTAGGTTTTTTTAGGTGGAGAAGGAGAGAGAGGGGCGGCAGCAGTGGTGGCGTGTGCAGTGGCAGTCAGCGGCAGTACCGGCAGTCGCAATGGTGGCGCGGGGTGGGGGAATGGGATTTGTGTGAGGGAAATAGAGAAGGGGAGGGGAAGGTGTTGAGAGAGAGTTGAGAAAATTCAAGAATGTGGAATTTCCTAAAAGATTCTGCAGCCTCTCGAAGATAAGTACATACGTCTCTGTACCGATCCGCAAGACTCTACTAAACCTTGTCTGTGAATTGTGAGACCTGTGTAACCTAGAGCTCTGATACCAATTTGTCACGACACGGATTTCCCGCCCTCGGGAGTCGTGATGGTGCCTACTAGTGAAAGCTAGGCAAGCCAACCAACTGAACTATCTACCTTATTTTCATTCTTAATCCGATAATGGTTAAGAGCCAACAATTAGATAATAACATAATTGAATAAGCGGAAGTCTGAATTGTAAAGATTTAATAATACTGCTAATACCAATCCGTAACAAATCTACCCAATACTGGTGTCACAACTTCACAGACTGTCTAGGAGTACTACAAATAAAGGTCTAAAAGAATAAATACAACATTGTCTTTGGAAATACATGAAAGAAACATCAATAGTAGATAGAAGGAGACGCCAAGGCCTGCGGACTACCTCGGGTCACTTGATGAACAAGAAATAACAATCTCACTGCGGTCCGAAGTCTACAACACTGGGATCTGCACAAAAAGTGCAGAGTGTAGTATCAGCACAATCGACCCCATGTGCTGGTAAGTGTCTAGCCAAACCTCGGCGAAGTAGTGACGAGGCTAGGACCAGACTACCAAATAAACTTGTGCAATATATCATACAAAATAATAGGAAGCAGATAACAATGATAACAACAATGATCAACCAGTGATATAAAAAAACAGGCAACAAGAATACCATAATTGTTCCTCAACAAATAATAAATACAAGTGCAATCAGTTAATCAAATCCTTCAAATATAAATCTTTCGCCTATAAAATCCTTCAAGTAATAATCTCTAAGATAATATGCTTTTCGATAAATATATTTCCTTCAAATAAATATCTTTCAAATAAGCATCTTTCGAATATAATTCTTTCCAGTGGAGGTCACCTTGTGATGCCTCATTTCATAATCATAAATAATATAGGTCTCAACCCACTTTCAAAATTTCTCGGCACCTCATGCCCATATTTATATCACAACCGCACGGACAACTCACGTGCCATTAAATAAAACCATAATATTTTTCCCCGCACCTCGTGCCTATATCATAATCTGTCATTAATAAAAATCATCATATTTTTCCTCGGCAACTTGTGCCCACATGTTTCTGTCTCACATTTCGCAACAACCTTCTCATGTTACTCAATTCATAGGGTCCATAACCCAATATAATTAAGAATGTTCAAAGAGCCTCATTTACTTGATATAAAGTAGAGTACAACTTCCAACCCAATTAGAAAAATCAACAAGAAAAGATGAAGTTATTTTTAAAATCATTTGATAAAGAAAATACCCTTTTCATAAATTACAATATCGAATGAATCATTACCTTTAATACGAGAAATCAATAAATCAAAATATAGTAGAAATTCCTTTTTAAGTAAAGTACAACCTCAACGGTTTAAGGAAACTTTAGTTGAGAAATCAATTGAGTTAATAACAAGTGAACACAACAAACAGAAAGTGCATGGCATCACCCTTCGTGCTTTTACTCTCGTTCTTACCATAAGAATCAATATTCACTTTTATTCTTTCTTGTTGCGGCGTGCAACCCGATCCCAATCATATAACATTGTTGCGGCGTGCAACCCGATTCAAATCATATAATATTGTTGCGGCGTGCAACCCGATCCAAATCATATAATATTATTGCGGCGTGCAACCCGATCCAAATAATATTGTTGTGGCGTGCAACCCGATCCATATAATATTGTTGCGGCATGCAACCCGATCCATATAATATTGTTGCGGCATGCAACCCGATCCATATAATATTCAAATTAACACTAACCACAAAAGTATCCCGGCAAGGGAAACAATATCATAAGCAATCAAATCACGGCAAGGGAAACAACATCAAAACAATAACATCCCGGCAAGGGAGACAATATCATAAGCAATCAAATCCCGACAAAAAAAACAACATCAAAACAATAACATTCCGGCAGGGGAGACAATATCATGATTCTCTCTCTCCTTTGTTCTTTCACGTTTACTTCACAGCTCAATTCACAACTTGAGCCAATGCTCTATAATGTTCAACAATTCTATTCTTAACTTGAGCAATGCTCTACAATGTTCAACAATTAAATTATCAACTTGAGCCAATGCTTCTACCATGTTCAATTAACAATAATACTTCCTCAAATCATATTCCTCAATAGAATTTATCATATAGAGCATGTATAATAGTAAACGGAGTCACATTAATCATAGTATAAGACTCACGGCCATGCTTGACACCAACGTATAGATACTCGTCACTATGCCTATATATCGTACTCAACAAATAACACGTAACAAATAGGACACAACTCCTAATCCCTCAAGCTAAAGCTAGACCAAACACTTACCTTGATCCGGCTCAATAATCAATCTGAAACCACGTTCTTGCCACACGTATCCGACTCTAAATGGCCCAAATCCCGATGAATTTCTTGAAAAACCTTTGAAAAATTGCCAAAATTCAAGCTCCCTAGGACAAAATGTTAAATAAAACCCAAAATCCCGTATTTATAGAGTACTCCACTGAATTCCACCTCTGCGGACCGCACAAAAACGACCGTGGTCCGCACAAAACCAGTGCGCTCCGCACAAAAATGACTGCGGCCGCATAGGTTTTCCTCTGCAGTGACAAACTTTAGTATTTTGGACATAACTTTCGTTAAAGATGTCCAAATGCCTATTATATTATGTTTCTGAAAACTAGATTCACAGATATACAACTTTATTTTTTGAATCATCCCCAAATTCCTTGTAGATCAAAAGATATGAGCTTCCGAAGTTGGACCAACGACCTGCAGATTCTTCATGACCGCGGACCATTTTCCGCGGCCGCACTAAAACCACCGCGCCCAACACTAAATCCACTGCGCCCAGCGCTAAAACCTCTGCCCCCATCCATTTTCTAAGTTCCGGAATGTCCGGACTCGCTCAAAACTCACTCGAAACACACCCGAGGCCCCCGAGACCTCAACCAAATGTACCAACACATCCCATAACATCATCAAAATTTAGTCGAGCCTTCGAATTACTCCAAACAAAACCAAAACACCGAATCCACCTCGGATTCAAGCCTAAGGACTAAGGAACTTTCAAATTCCACAAACAACGCCGAAATCTATCAAATCAAATCCGATTGACCCCAAATTTTGCACACAAGTCATAAATGACATAATGGAGCTATTCCAACTTCTTGAGTCGGATTTTGATCTCGATATCAAAAAGTCAACCCTCGGTCAAACTTCCAAATTGCGACTTCCCGTTTTTGCCATTTCAAGCTTAATTGATCTACAAACTTCCAAATAATTTTCCAGGCACGCTCCTAATCCAAAATCACCATACGAAGCTATTGGAATTATCAAAAATCCATTCCGGATGTGTTTACTCATATTTCACCTTCCGGTCAATATAATTCAACTTAAGCTCTCTTCTTAGAGATTAAGTGTCTCAATTCCTTTCAAAAATCTATCCGAACCCAAATCAATTTCCCCTGGCAATTTACATAAGAACCGCGAAGCATGAATTTAGCAGTATATGGGAAAATGAGGTTGTGCTTATTCAAAATGACCGGTCGGGTCGTTACAAAATTTTGGGGAAGAAAATAAGAGAAATGGAGGGGGGAACCCGTTTTTGAGTCTGGTTTTAGAAAAAGCGACCAACATTGGTCGCTATTTTTGGTAGGTAATTAAGTTTTGACCGTTTGACCAAAATAGCGACCAACGTTGGTCGCTATTTCTAAAAAAAATTAAATATTTTTTTCTTTTTTGGTTTTTAAATATTATAAGCTATAAAAAACAATTCTTATTGGCTATAAATATTTATTTTATTTAACTATAATTATTATAAATAATTATAAACTATAAGCATAATCTTTAAAAAAAATATATTAACTAGGTAATCTATATTATATTAAAAGGAGAGTAATATGCATTGTGGTTAAGCCAAGTGGCAAGTTAAAATGAAGCCATTTGGCAATTGTATGACAACATTAATTATTAGAAATTATAAATGGAAACATACTTAAGAGAAGTAGTTTAATGAATCTTATACATAATCTAAATATATCTTAGACAAATCTAATCTATATATCTATAATTAAATTTATATGTATATTTGTATCTATATCTATATCTATATCCATAATTCTATATTTATATTTATATATTGATCTGCTCATAGATTTTTTTCTATATTAGCTAGAAATATGGAGGTGAAAAATTAATTAAAAACTATAATAGAAAAAAATAAAATATATAAAGATGTAAATTGAGATAACCTATAACTATTTATACTTTGGAGTAAGTTAAAATATAAAATAAAACTAAAATTTACTGAAGATATTAAGGATTTATTGAGTTTAAAAATTAAATAATTTCAAGCGGCAAAATAAGATCTTACACAAAGTATACAAATTATTTATAAGGTAAGAGAAATATTAAATAATTAACAAAAGATATTTTAATAACAAGAGTAATAAATTCATATTAATACTGATAAATCGTGTAAACGAATATTTTATACGTAAATATTACTAAAATATTTAGAAATAATGTGTTTGAACAATTAAGAAAATAATTTTCTATGATTATATTTGAATTAAGTTAGTTAGTTTAAATTTGAATGCATAACATAATTTTTTGAAAATATAGTTCAATTAAGAAAATAGAATGATAAAAATTATTTGAATTTGAGATGAGAAAGTTTTTAAATTTTTATCTATATTATATTAGAATGAGTGTGGTAAAAATAGATACTAAATTCAAACAGGCTAATAAAAATTCACCTGACAATGTAATAATATTAGGTATTGAATAATATAAAATCAAAAATAAAGAATAAATAGAGAAAAAATAAAAATTCAGATTTTATTATAGAAAAAAGGGTAAAACTTATTTAAATTTGAGATGAGAAAGTTTTTTATATTATACTAAGAAAAGTCAAAATATAAGTCCACATAACTCAAGTCTAATAGTTAAAATCAAAACTAAAAAAATTGAACAATAAAATAAATTAGAGATAATGTAATTTATAAATCATAACTTTAGAAAATAAAATAAAATAAATATACAATACTTAAAAATATTATTAAATTTTAAATAATTTAAAATTTTCGAGTAATGTTTTTAAAACAAAATAAATATTTATTTCATAATTAAAAAATTATATATTTATCTTATATTATTAAATAAAAGTAGTTAATAATGATATTAAATAAATTTACAAGTTAATGAAAAACCACATAAAATGTATAAGACTATATATTAGATTAAAAAAATAGCAAAATTATGTTAAATTATGAGAAATTTACTATTAGAAATTAAAAGAAAAGGATATTTGAATTTGAGATTGGAAAGTTCTTAAAACTATGATGCGAATGCTCAAATTATGAATAATATCACGAAATTGAAGTCTTACTTATGAAAAATAAAAAATAATAAAAAATAAAATTTTAAATGACAAAATAAATTTCTAATATAGGTAATTTTACAAAAATTAAATTTGTATCTTAAAACTAAAAAAGAAAGAAAATTTATTTAAAAAAATAAAATGATAGTGAAAATATTATTACAATATTTAGATATAATATGTTCAAACAATTAAGAAAATATTTTTCTATGATTAATATCTGAATCGAGTGTAGTTAGTTTGAGTTTGAATGCATAGCATAATTTTTTTTAAAATGCGATCCATTTTAGAAAATAGAATGATAAGAATTATTTGAATTTGAGATGAGATTATTTTTTTATTTTTTAAAATACTATGTAAAGTACTAAAATGACAGTAAAAATATTACTACAATATTTAGAAATAGTGTGTTCAAACAATTAAGAATTTTTCTTCGCTGATTAAATAAAATTTTAAAAATGCAAAATAAATTTCTAATATTGGTAATCTTACTAATGAAATTAAAAATTAAATTGTATCTTATAGCTAAAAAATAAAGAAAATTTAACTGCTTCTAATACAAAATTAATTATAAGATAACTCAATACATTTGGAACATCATAATCAAATAACTTACGTATTAATATTTTAGACTAATTAAAAGCTACAATTTAAAATAAAATATGACATTATTTTGGCTCTAGGTAAAACATTAATATAAACACCAATTAACATTTGTTGTAGGGAAAAGAATGTACATAAAAAAATAGAGGTAGTGTGAGGATACTTATACTTTAAATTTATTTAAAAATAGATAAAATAAAATAATTAAATTATATTTAAAAATATTACTGATAAATTTAAATAATTAAAATATTATGATTAAATATTAAATAATACAATAACTATAAGAAAAGAACAAAAAAAAGAATTTATGTAAAAGTGATGTGATGAATAAGATATATTCTACTTCCAGATAAAAATAAAGTGATAATAAGAATTTTGTTAAGATAATATGATCTAATGTGCTCGAACAAGATAGATCACAATATGACATGTTTAGTATTCTTTAATATCGACAGCGGAACGAAATACAAGTACCAAAATTAAGGGGTTAGGTTGCTACAAATATATATTAAAAAGATTGGTTGTTCACTACGAGATTTGAACAATAATTTCATATCATGTTTCATAATTAAATTCTCATGTTATATAATTTTTATTTGAGAGGTTTATATTTTAAGTTTATTTGTACATGATTCAAACAACCTACATCGCAATTTGAAATGATTTATCCGCGCATCGCGCGGGTGCTGATACTAGTTATTTTTAATAGATTATAATAGCATGTATGTAAATTTTTTAAGTTATATTTAAGTATATGAGTAATTTTATACACACGCATAAACTATATTGTAATTGATGATCAATCTTATACATTACTACGTACGAATAATTAATAAATTGATAAACTAATATAATATTATTCTATTAATTAATATAATAGTATTCATTATTTGTATTATAACAGAGTTAATGAATTACATTCTGTGACGACCCGACCCGTCGTCTCGTGAGTTACCGCCCCGCTTTCCCCATTTCCTATTTCTTTATGCTTTATTATCAGTGTTGGGTGTGAACGAGTTGATTTGGATTGGGTTTAGTAGGAAATGAGACACTTAGTCTCTTTAAGGAAGGTTTGTTTTGGAAAAGTCAACCGGACGTTGACTTATATGTTAGAGGGCTCGGATTTGAATCCCGATGATTCGGTTAGCTTCGGGAGATGATTTGTGACTTAGGAGTGTGATCAGAAATAATTTTGGAGGTCCGAATTAGGCTTGAATTGGCGAAGTTAGTATTTTGGCGAATTCCGGTTGATAGGTGAGATTTTGATCCAAGAGTCGGAATGGAATTCCGAGAGTTGCTGTAGCTTCGTTAGGTGATTTAGGATATGTGTGCAAAATTTCAGGTCATTCGGACGTGGTTTGGTCGGGTTCTTGATCGAAAGTGTATTTCGGAAGTTTTTAGAAAATTAGGCTTGAATTCGATGAGTTTTGGGTAATTTGATGTTGTTTGAGGTGTTTTGATGATTGTAAGAGGTTTGAATAATGTTATGAATTATGTTGGCATGTTTGGTCGGGGTCCCATGAGGCTCGGATAAGTTTTGGAAGAGTTTTTAGAAGATTTTTGTCGTTTGAGCATAAGCATGTAATGATCCAAAGGTCCATTTTTAGTTCTAGAGATCGAAATTTTATTTCGAGATTTCCAGAATTTAAATAATGAATTATAGGAGTGATCTGGAAAGTTTGGTCTAATTTCATCAAGTCGCGATTGAGTTTTTGACACGAAACATGAGTTAATTGTTTAACGAGCGAAATGGGTATTGAACTGAGCAAATGAGCTCCGAATTGAGTTTCGACTAAAGGCCTATGTTCGTATTATTATTTTTGACTCATAGGAACAAGAATCATCGAATTCCGAGTTCCCAGGCCCGAGAAATGAATTTTTAAGTAAAATTGCTTTCTGAAAATATTTAAGGAAAATGGAAATGAAATTTGATTAGAAAGTGATGGTATCGGGCCCGTATTTTGGTTTCGGCGCCCGGTACAGGTCTTATATATGGTTTAAGCACTTTCTGTAAAGTTTGGTTGAAAACGGACGTCGTTTGACGTGTTTCAGACTCAAAATGGAAAATTTGATGTTTTATGAAATTTGAAAGAATTCTTGGATTTTAAAGCTTAATTCGTGGTATATGACGTTATTTTGGCGATTTGATCGCACAGTTAAGTTCGTAGGATGTTGTTGAGTTAGTGTATGTGTTTGGTTAGGAGCCCCGAGGGCTCGGGAGTGTTTCGGAGGTGTCTCGGAGTGATTTCGGACTTAGTAAACAGTACTGGGCAGTAACACGCGTGAACAATAGCCGAAAATTCTGGACAGTGTAGAGAAAGAGCAGTCCGATTTCTTTCATTTTTTGTACTTTCAAGCTCGGATTCTGAGCAATTTTGAGTGAGAAGTTATGGGAATTTTTGGGGTAAGTGTTCTTGACTCTCTTGTGATTATATTCCATGAATAAATCTTCATTTTTGGCTTTAGATTATTGATATTTGAAGAGAAATGGATGATTTTCTAAAATTCCCTAAAGATGAATTTTTAATATTTGAAAGCCAATCCGATGTCGGATTTTGGTAAAATTTGTATGGTTGGATGGGGGTTCATATTCCGTGACTTTTGTCGTTTTCCGAGACGTGGGCCCCACGGGCGAATTTTGAGTGTAATTTCGGATTTTTGATGGAAAATGTAGAATTCCATATGGAATTAATTCCTATAATTTTTATTAACTGAATTGAATCGTTATGGCTAGATTCGAGGCATTCAGAGATCAATAAGGGGCAAAGGCATCGCGAGCTAGAGAATTAACCGGTTCGAGGTGAGTAATTGATGTAAATGATGTCCTGAGGGTTTGAAACCCCGAAATTTCACATCATAACGCTATATTGAGGTGACTTGCACGCCGGATAACGGGCGTGGGGTAGAGCACCGTTGGGGATTGTGACTTGGTCCGTCCCGAGAGATGTTTTTACCGTGTTTTCTACTTGAACTAAATTGAGAACCATCCTTACTTGGATTTAATTGTTACATTTGGGCTTCTTGCCAATTATTTGAATCCTTCAGGAATTGATATCACTGCTTTCACATATTTTGCATATCATTTGACCTCAGTCCAAGGTTTTAAATACTGTTTTGCAAACTCAGCCATCTTTCTAAGATTTGAAAACTTAAATGATATTTCTAAATGATATTTCGGGCTAAGAACTACTGTTTTACAAATAGCCAAGGGGCTTATGATGATTTCTGGACTGAGCATAGATCGGGATGCGCGCCGCAGCAGTGTTATATTGAAATTGAGGCCGAGAGCCTGGTTGATTACATTGATATTGAGGCCGAGAGCCTGGTTGATTACATTGATATTGAGGCCGAGAGCCTGGATGATTATACTGAGATTGATATGAGGCCGTGGGTCTAGATTTGATGCCACAAGATGGCTTGATATTGCACTTGGGCTGTAGGAGCCTCTCCGGAGTCTGCACACACCCCCAGTGAGCGCTGTTGATGATAAATAAATGGATGGCTCGGGCTGCACGCCGCAGTGGGTACTAGAGTGTACCATCATATGCATTGCATTGCACCTCATGCATTTGTTTTTATCTGTTATACCTGTCTCAGTATTTGCTACTCTGACTTAATTGACTTGTTACTTCACTATGTGTTGTTCTAAACTGCCAGTTATAGTTTACTTTGTATTTTTTCATGATTTCTTATTCTAAGCCTTTATTTATGTTTATTACTCACTGGGTCGGAGTACTCACATTACTCCTTGCACCTTGCGTGCAGATCCAGGTACACCACAGGCTGAGTGAGGATTTGTTTAGCTGAACAGTAGTATCCGGGAGTATTGAGGTAGCTGCATGGCATTTGCAGCCTTGATCTCTCCCCTCTATCTCTATATTTTATTCCGTATTTTTCCTAGACAGACTTGTAATAGATGGATATTCTGTATTAGAGGCTCATATTCGTGACACCGGATTCTATTGGCCTATGGTGTGGTATTTTAATTGAACTTCCGCAGTTTTTATTATTAATTATACACTTGAATGTAATGATTTAGTAAATTCTCTGTGATATTTATCTATAATCTGAATAAGAATTTGGGATAATATTGTTGAATGGTCGGGCTTGCCTAGCAATGTCTTGGGCGCCATCATGATCGGGGTTGGGGTCGTGACAAGTTGGTATCCGAGCCTAGGTTAATTGGTCTCGCGAGTTATGAGCCGGTTTAGTAGAGTCTCGCGGATCGGTACAGAGAAATCTGTATTTATCCTCGAGAGGTTGCAGAACCTTTAGGAAAACTTCACATTCTAGAATTCTTATCGTGCGTCCTTGATTCATCTTGAAAAGAAACTTTTGAAATTCCTTCCACGCGTTCGTATGCGTGCATGGGCGCTCAGTATCAGATGTGCCTCGTTGGCTTGTGATTCCCCGATCGAGGGGCGAGGTGTTTTCTCTGTGAGTTTATGGTGGCCCAGTCTGGAGGACTTGAGGTTGGATCTTTGCCTATGGCGGGAGCGCCGAGGTGCTGATTGTGTGAACAAGTGTTTTTGAACTTATATGTTCGGTAGTGTCCCTGTTAGTGGAAATGGTAGTTGTGGCTATGTGATGAGTATGTTAGTACTGCGAGGCGTATCTATATGATTTGGAAGCGACAAGAAGGGTCTGCTGAATGATGGAAGAACTAATAGATGCTTGAAGTCCATCGTGATTCAAGTTATAGCCCGAGTTATGGACGTGTGAAGAATCTTTTCATGTCTCCTAGTTGGGAGTGAAGTAAATTTCATGTTGCGGTATGAGTACAGACTCAGGAAGATCAAGTGACTACATAATGCTTATGGCGGTGGAAGGTATGCAGAAATGTTAGTTGGGGGGCAAAACAGGTGGGTTATCTCCTGCGGGGTGTTCTAAAGTTGTGTTATCCTTATGTTATCTATTAGAAGACCTCAATTGCAAGTGAATAAAATGTGTTGAAATCTAAATTGGATCGCCTAGAGAGTGGGCTTAACTGTTGTGTGAGTGAATGCGAGATTTGCAGAAGAGTTAAAAATTCTAAATGATTTATGTTTCCACAAGCTTATGAAGGATCGAGTTTAATCTCACTATGGTATTGAGGCAACAATGGAGTATATGCGTTATGAGTATAGTATGTTGTGATCTATGGATTCAAGCCAAGTTGGGGAGCTTGCTATTGGTTAGCGGATTGTGCGGTTATGTGCTATGTTAGTTCCGATTTGATGCATGATGGTGAATCAGTTCTGGTTGTGGAAATTGGGCCGAGAGTGGCAGGAGTGAAGGAAATTTTTTGACAAGATGTCATGAGCTCGGATGAGCAGGAGATAAGTTTCGATGTTTACGATAAGTTGGTATTGTCTTCAGCGTCACCTAAGATCGGTGTTTTGTAAAAAAGGTTTTGCGTCCTGGTTAATAATTCTTGATCGCTCTTTAGCGTTAGTGCGACCGGTGGTTTGGATGTACGCTCCAGATATTGTTGTGGTAGGTTGTGGGAGTGTGTCCCACGAGAAGATTGTATAAGTGTGGCATGTGATCACTTGATTGATTAAAGATGTAAACCAAGTATGAAGTTTGCAACAGTGTGATGTTGAGTATAGTTTTCTATATGCTATTTTGTATGCCTTGCTTCCTGTTTTCTAAGGAAAGTCCGTATTAGTGCGTGGGATTGGTAATTCCTTCCAGAGTTCGTTTTTTTTTGTATCGCGTTCGAATTGGTAGCGCGTTGGCATATTGGGGCATCATATGCGGCTTTTGATTATGTCTGGGGTGGCTTATTGCCTGAGCAGTTCATAATGGGTGAGACGAGATCATTGAATTTGAGATCGGTGCAATCTAAGTATATGAAGTAAATTAAGGGGTTAAGACCATTGTTTGGTTCAGAATGAGGTGATAGTTCTTGCCAGAAGTATAGACCCAATGAATTGATTATTCGGCGGAGTTATGAATTTATACAGATCTCATCCGTCGTGTCGGTATTGTAAGAATTTGAACAAGACCTATGTATGTCATGCAGAGCATGGGATGTGTAATGATTTTTCTTCTAGATAGGATCAATGGAAGTTCTTGACTAGTTGAGTACGTAAACGTTCATGGTTCGGAAAGGAGGTGAAGTCCTCATGTTACCTTAGGATGGTATGGTATATGCGATATGTTGTGAAGGGTTGAGATTTGCGTGTGTAAGGTTACAGTTCAGTTCTGAATGGAAATTCATAACATTCTTAGGCGGTACAGGCAGCTTTAGGTAATTAGAGAAATAAGCTTCAGATGATTTGGGTGAATGATCTTCAGATGATTAAGGAAATGGTATTGCTAATTGGAAGTGATTTGATGAGAGTATATGTCTCAGAAAAAGGTAATGTGATTAAACTAATGATATTTCGGTAGTATTGCGACATGTTCTTGGTGGGTCCACTGGTGGTATTTGGGTTTGCTTGGTAGCACATGGAAATTTTGAGTATCTGTCATGGAATGATTGGGTATCAAAGGTGTGCATGTATTCGCACGGTGGAAACTGGAATCAGGTATGATGATTTGTGTGCCATATGGAGTTGGAGACTAGGAGTTCTCATGTACAGGCTAGGTTGTGGTGGTGGATCTTGTGTGTTCAGCACCGTTTAGCGGCAATCGGGATTTGGAGGCTCGAGTGGATCTTTGTTTGCTAGTATGTTAGATTTTGGATGTGATGTCAGAATTCAGACTGGTTGTCTTAGTGTTGAGTGATTCTGAACTATTGCACTACGTGCAATACCGAAAATGCCACGGTTTGAGTGATGAAGTGCATTGTATTATGTTCTAGCAGAGTGGTTTATATTTCAAAGGACCAGCGGACGGTTGGGAAGGATTGCTTTCTTAATTGGGCATTCGTGATGGATGTCAGTGCAAAGGTTGCTATCATTAATTCAGTTCCGGTGTTGGGGGACTTTTCAGATGAGTTTCATATGGCTAGGCATGTCGCCGGGCGAGGTTGTTGATTTCGGTATTAATTTGGTGTCGGGCACCGGATCGTCTGGCTCCGATAGGAGTTGTAGTAGTGGAAGTCGAGCGGGATGAGTAATTGGGTGTTGCTCTGTGAATAACGTACCGGTTATGTTCTATCAGGTTTGCATGGTGTGTGTTATTTGTTTCACCATGGGTGTAATGATTTGCTTTGGCTCCAGGCATCAATTGAGCATGGTTATCGATTTCAAGCATAGTGACTTAAGGTGTTTCCTGTGGAGTAGTATTTGGATAGGAACGCGTTGCAGCAAAGCTGTGTGGAAACATGACATTGCAGGTCAAATTTGTGTGTCCTGTTTCTATGATGTGAGACAGGGTCTCTGCCTTGTGTTGTGGCAGTACTGGTGAGTTTGAGGTACAACTCTCTCAGTTGAGTCATTTTCATGAATTGAGTATGTTCGGACCGTTTCTTATTGGTGCACGTATTATGCAAGTTGTGGCTTAGGCATGTATTGATGTGTCATGTCACCTGAGTAGTGTGTTTGGTTAGAAGAGATCGTTGAAATTATTTATGAATGCGAACAGATTCGATTTCAGTATGTGTGATGGGTAAATATTGAGGTTCGGTTCAAAATTTGCTATGGTAATTACCAGGAGAGAAATGACTTCATGAATGGTTGACATGGGAAATGGTTATGATTTATTGCGTGTTTCCTTTATCATTGGCAGCATGTGAAAGTGTTGGAATGAGGCTTTAGTTGTTAAGAGGTTTCCTATCGATATTCGATTATTATGTGCATCTACTGTGAATAGAAATTATCGTTTCGAGTGTTTGAGTTATGTGGTATATCAGATAATTGCACCTGATGTTGCAGGTATGGGTTCTTACAGCTGGTTCGGGCTTATTCTGAGTATGGATGTGAAGTTCTAATCTTGTGTATGATTTCGGAAGGTGCAGTGTGGTTCTATGGTTTACGGACTAGATGGATTGTGAAATTTCAGCTATGTTGTGTTATCGGACCTATGCGAGATAGGGTAGTGTGGGATCACCCACGGGTATATTCTTGGTAAAGTCGTTCAACTATTGGTAGGCTTCTAGGACAGCTCTGGGTACGCTCGAGGACGAGCGTTTGTTTAAGTTGGGGAGGATGTGACGACCCGACCCGTCGTCTCGTGAGTTACTGCCCCGTTTCACCATTTCCTATTTCTTTAAGCTTCATTTTCAGTGTTGGGTGTGAACGAGTTGATTTGGATTGGTTTTAGTAGGAAATGAGACACTTAGTCTCTTTAAGGAAAGTTTGTTTTGGAAAAGTCAACCGAACGTTGACTTATGTGTTAGAGGGCTCAGATTTGAATCCCGATGATTCGGTTAGCTTCGGGGGATGATTTGTGACTTAGGAGTGTGATCAAAAGTAATTTTGGAGGTCCGGTGTAGAATTAGGCTTGAATTGGCGAAGTTAGTATTTTGGCGAATTTCGGTTGATAGGTGAGATTTTGATCCGAGAGTCGGAATGGAATTCCGAGAGTTGTTGTAGCTTCATTAGGTGATTTGGGATATGTGTGCAAAATTTCAGGTCATTCAGACGTGGTTTGGTCGGGTTTTTGATCGAAAGGGTATTTCGGAAGTTTTTAGAAAATTAGGCTTGAATTCGATAAGTTTTGGGTAATTTGATGTTGTTTGAGGTATTTTGATAATTGGAAGAGGTTTGAATAATGTTATGAATTATGTTGGCATGTTTGGTCGGGGTCCCATGAGGCTCGGATAAGTTTTGGAAGAGTTTTTGGAAGATTTTTGCCGTTTGAGCATAAGCATGTAATGATCCAAAGGTCCATTTTTAGTTCTAGAAATCGAAATTTTATTTCGAGATTTCCAGAATTTAAATAATGAATTATAGGAGTGATCTGAAAAGTTTGGTCTAATTTCATCAAGTCGCGATTGGATTTTTGACACGAAACATGAGTTAATTGTTTAACGAGCGAAATGGGTATTAAACTGAGTAAATAAGCTCCGAATTGAGTTTCGACTAAAGGGCTACGTTCGTATTATTATTTGTGACTCATAGGAACAAGAATCATCGAATTCCGAGGTCCCAGGCCCACGAAATGAATTTTTAAGTAAAATTGCTTTCTGAAAATCTTTAAGGAAAATAGAAATGAAATTTGATTAGAAAGTGATGGTATCGGGCCCGTATTTTGGTTTCGGCGCCTGGTACAGGTCTTATATATGGTTTAAACACTTTCTGTAAAGTTTGGTTGAAAACGGATGTCGTTTGACGTGTTTCGGACTCAAAATGGAAAATTTGATGTTTTATGAAATTTGAAAGAATTCTTGGATTTTAAAGCTTAATTCTTGTTATATGACGTTATTTTGGCGATTTGATCGCACGGTTAAGTTCGTAGGATGTTGTTGAGTTAGTGTATGTGTTTGTTTAGGAGCCCCGAGGGCTCGAGAGTGTTTCGGAGGTGTCTCGGAGTGATTCGAACTTAGTAAAATTGGAGAAAATTGTAGAAATAGTACCCCGTGAATAGTACCGTGTACGGTACACCGTGTACAGTACCTCGTGAATAGTACCGTATACAGTAACACGCGTGAACAGTAGCCGAAAGTTCTGGACAGTGTAGAGAAAGAGTAGTCCGATTTTCTTTCATTTTTTGGACTTTCAAGCTCGGATTCTGGGCAATTTTGAGCGAGAAGTTATGGGAATTCTTGGGGTAAGTGTTCTTGACTCTCTTGTGATTATATTCCATGAATAAATCTTCATTTTTGGCTTTAGATTATTGATATTTGAAGAGAAATGGATGATTTTCTAAAATTCTCTAAAGATGAATTTTTAAGATTTGAAAGCCAATCCGATGTCGGATTTTGGTAAAATTTGTATGGTTGGACTCATTGTTGGATGGGGGTTCATATTCCGTCGTATTCTGAGACGTGGGCCCCACGGGCGAATTTTGAGTGTAATTTCGGATTTTTGATGGAAAATGTAGAATTCCATATGGAATTAATTCCTATAATTTTTAATAACTGAATTGAATCGTTATGACTAGATTCGAGGCATTCAGAGATCAATAAGGGGCAAAGGCATCACGAGCTAGAGAATTAGCCGGTTCGAGAGATATTTTACTACATTTTTGGTTGAGACGTATACTTTATTATTGTGAATTGGGCTTGTTGCCATGCTTGGGGCCTTGTGCCGACCTGTAGAACCCTTAGGGGATTTTTGACTGGTTTTCCTCACTTATTTTGTTAAAGAATTTATATCCTCAGTCATGTTTCCAATTGTAGGCTTCTTGCCAATTATTTGAATCCTTCAGGGATTGATATCACTGCTTTCGCATATTTTGCATATCATTTGACCTCAGTCCAAGGTTTTAAATACTGTTTTGCAAACTCAGCCATCTTTCTAAGATTTGAAAACTTAAATGATATTTCTAAATGATATTTCGGGCTGAGAACTACTGTTTTACAAATGCCCAAAGGCTTATGATGATTTCTGGACTGAGCATGGATCGGGCTGCGCGCCGCAACAGTGTTATATTGAAATTGAGGCCGAGATCCTGGTTGATTACATTGATATTGAGGCCGAGAGCCTGGTTGATTACATTGATATTGAGGCCTAGAGCCTGGGTGATTATACTGAGATTGATATGAGGCCAAGGGCCTAGATTTGATGCCACGAGATGGCTTGATATTGCGCTTGGGTTGTAGGAGCCCCTCCGGAGTCTGCACACCCCCCAGTGAGTGTCGTCGACGATAAATAAATGGATAGCTCGGGCTGCATGCCGCAGTGGGTACTAGAGTGTACCATCATATGCATTGCATTGCACTCATGTATTTGTTTTTATCTGTTATACTTGTCTCAGTATTTGGTACTCTGACTTAATTGACTTGTTGCTTCACTATTTGTTGTTCTAAACTGCTAGTTATAGTTTACTTTGTATTTTTCCATGATTTCTTATTCTCAGCCTTTATTTATGTTTATTACTCACTGGGTCGGAGTACTCACATTACTCCCTACACCTTGCATGTAGATCCAGGTACACCACAGGCTGAGTGAGGATTTGTTTAGCTGAACAGTAGTATCTGGGAGTATTGAGGTAGTTGCATGGCATTCGCAGCCTTGATCTCTCCCCTCTATCTCTATCTTTTATTCCGTATTTTTCCTAGACAGACTTGTAATAGGTGGATATTCTGTATTAGAGGCTCATATTTGTGACACCGGATTCTATTGGGCTATGGTGTGGTATTTTAATTGAACTTCCGCATATTTATTATTAATTATACACTTGAATGTAATGACTTAGTAAATTCTCTGTGATATTTATCTATAATCTGAATAAGAATTTTGGATAATGTTGTTGAATGGTCGGGCTTGCCTAGCAGTGTGTTGGGTGCCATCATGACCGGGGTTGGGGTCGTGACAAGTTGGTATCCGAGCCTAGGTTAATAGGTCTCGCGAGTTATGAGCTGGTTTATTAGAGTCTCGCGGATCGGTATAGAGACGTCTGTATTTATCCTCGAGAGGTTGCAGAACCTTTAGGAAAACTTCTCATTCTTGAATTCTTATCAAGCGTCCTTGATTCATCTTGAAAAGAAACTTTTGAAATTCCTTCCACGCGTTCGTATGCACGCATGGGCGCTCAGTATCAGATGTGCCTCGATGGCTTGTGATTCCCCGATCGAGGGGCGATGTGTTTTCTCTGTGAGTTTATGGTGGGCAAGTCTGGAGGACTTGAGGTTGGATCTTTGCCTATGGAGGGAGCGCCGAGGTGCTGATTGTGTGAACAAGTGTTTTTGAACTTATATGTTCGGTAGTGTCCCTGTTAGTGGAAATGATGGTTGTGGCTATGTGATGAGTATGTTAGTACTGTGAGGCGTATCTATATGATTTGGAAGCAACGAGAAGGGTCTGCTGAATGATGGAAGAACTAATAGATGCTTAAAGTCCACCATGATTCAAGTTATAGCCCGAGTTATGGGCGTGTGAAGAATATTTTCATGTCTCCTAGTTGGGAGTGAAGTAAATTTCATGTTGCGGTATGAGTACAGACTCAGGAAGATCAAGTGACTACGTAATGCTTATGGCGGTGGAAGGTATGCAGAAATGTTAGTTGGGGGCAAAGCAGGTGGGTCATCTCCTGCGGGGTGTTCTAAAGTTGTGTTATCCTTATGTTATCTATTAGAAAACCTCAATTGCAAGTGAATAAAATGTGTTGAAATCTAAATTGGATCGCCTAGAGAGTGGGCTTAACTGTTGTGTGAGTGAATGCAAGATTTGCAGAAGAGTTAAAAATTCTAAATGATTTTTGTTTCCACAAGCTTATGAAGAGTTTAATCTCACTATGGTATTGAGGCAGCAATGGAGTATATGCGTTATGAGTGTAGTATGTTGTGATCTATGGCTTCGAGCCAAGTTGGGGAGCTTGCTATTGGTTAGCGGATTGTGCTGTTATGTACTATGTTAGTTCCTATTTGATGCATGCTGGTGAATCAGTTCTGGTTGTGGAAATTGGGACGAGAATGGCACGAGTGAAGGAAATTTTTTGACAAGATGTCATGAGCTCGGATGAGCAGGAGATAAGTTTCGATGTTTACGGTAAGTTGGTATTGTCTTCAGCGTCACCTAAGATCGGTGTTTTGTAAAAAGGGTTTTGCGTCCTGGTTAATAATTTTTGATCGCTCTTTAACGTTAGTGCGACCAGTGGTTTGGATGTACGCTCCAGATATTGTTGTGGTAGGTTGTGGGAGTGTGTCCCACGGGAAGATTGTATAAGTGTGGCATGTGATCACTTGATTGATTAAAGATGTAAACCAAGTATGAAGTTTGCAATAGTGTGATGTTGAGTATAGTTTTCTATATGCTATTTTGTATGCCTTGCTTCCTGTTTTCTAAGGAAAGTCCGTATTAGTGCGTGGGATTGGTAAGTCCTTCCAGAGTTTATTTTCTTTTATTGTATCGCGTTCGAATTGATAGCCTGTTGGCATATTGGGGCATCATATGCGGCTTTTGATTATGTTTGGGGTGGCTTATTGCCTGAGCAGTTCGTAATGGGTGAGACGAGATCATTGAATTCGAGATTAGTGCAATCTAAGTATATGAAGTAAATTAAGGGGTTAAGACCATTGTTTGGTTCAGAATGAGGTGATAGTTCTTGCCAAAAGTATAGACCCAATGAATTGTTGATTCAGCGGTGTTATGAATTTATACAAATCTCATCCGTCGTATCGGTATTGTAAGAATTTGAACAAGACCTATGTATGTCATGCAGAGCATGGGATGTGTAATGATTTTTCTTCTAGATGGGATCAATGGAAGTTCTTGACTAGTTGAGTACGTAAACGTTCATGGTTCGGAAAGGAGGTGAAGTCCTCATGTTACCTTAGGATGGTATGGTATATGCGATATGTTGTGAAGGGTTGAGATTTGCGTGTGTAAGGTTACAGTTCAGTTCTGAATGGAAATTCATAACATTCTTAGGCGGTACGGGCAGCTTTAGGTGATTAGAGAAATGAGCTTCAGATGATTAGGGTGAATGATCTTCAGATGATTAAGGAAATGGTATTGCTAATTGGAAGTGATTTGATGAGAGTATATGTCTCAGAAAAAGGTAATGTGATTAAACTGATGATATTTCGGTAGTATTGCGGCATGTTCTTGGTGGGTCCACTGGTGGTATTCGGGTTTGCTTGGTAGCACAGGGAAATTTTGAGTATCTGTCGTGGAATGATTGGGTATCAAAGGTGTGCATGTATTCGCACGGTGGAAATTGGAATCAGGTATGATGATTTGTGTGCCGTATGGAGTTAGAGACTGGGAGTTCTCATGTACATGCTAGGTTGTGGTGGTGGATCGTGTGTATTCGGAACCGTTTAGGGGCAATCGGGATTTGGAGGCTCGAGTGGATCTTTGTTTGCTAGTATGTTAGATTTTTGATGTGATGTCGGAATTCAGACTGGTTGTCTTAGTGTTGAGTGATTCTGAACTATTGCGCTACGGGCAATACCGAAAATGCCACGGGTTGAGTGATGAAGTGCATTGGATTATGTTCTAGTAGAGTGGTTTATATTTCATAGGACCAGCAGACGGTTGAGAAGGATTGCTTTCTTAATTGGGTATTCGTGATGGATGTCAGTGCAAAGGTTGCTATCATTAATTCAGTTCCGGTGTTGGGGGACTTTTCAGATGAGTTTTATATGGCTAGGCATGTCACCGGGCGAGGTTGTTGATTTCGGTATTAATTTGGTGTCGGGCACCGGATCGTCTAGCTCCGATAGGAGTTGTAGTAGTGGAAGTCGAGCGGGATGAGTAATTGGGTGTTGCTCGGTGAATAACGTACCAGTTATGTTCTATCAGGTTTGCGTGATGTGTGTTATTTGTTTCACCATGGGTGTAATGATTTGCTTTGGCTCCGGACATCAATTAGGCATGGTTATCGATTTCAAGCATAGTGACTTGGGGAGGATGTGACGACCCGACCCGTCGTCTCGTGAGTTACTGCCCCGTTTTCCCCATTTCCTATTTCTTTAAGCTTCATTATCAGTGCTGGGTGTGAACGAGTTGATTTGGATTAGTTCTAGTAGGAAATGAGACACTTTGTCTCTTTAAGGAAGATTTGTTTTGGAAAAGTCAACCGGACGTTGACTTATGTGTTAGAGGGCTCGGATTTGAATCTCGATGATTCGGTTAGCTTCGGGGGATGATTTGTGACTTAGAAGTGTGATCGGAAGTAATTTTGGAGGTCCGGTGTAGAATTAGGCTTGAATTTGCGAAGTTAGTATTTTGGCGAATTCCGGTTGATAGGTGAGATTTTGATCCGAGAGTCGGAATGGAATTCCGAGAGTTCCTGTAGCTTCGTTAGGTGATTTGGGATATGTGTGCAAAATTTCAGGTCATTCGGACGTGATTTGGTCGGGTTTTTGATCGAAAGTGTATTTCGGAAGTTTTAAGAAAATTAGGCTTGAATTCGATGAATTTTGGGTAATTTGATGTTGTTTGAGGTATTTTGATGATTGGAAGAGGTTTGAATAATGTTATGAATTATGTTGGCATGTTTGGTCGGGGTCCCATGAGGCTCGGATAAGTTTTGGAAGAGTTTTTGGAAGATTTTTGTCATTTGAGCATAAGCATGTAATGATCCAAAGGTCCATTTTTAGTTTTAGAGATCGATTTTTTTTTCCAAGATTTCCAGAATTTAAATAATGAATTATAGGAGTGATCTGGAAAGTTTGGTCTAATTTCATCAAGCCGCGATTAGGTTTTTGACACGAAATATGAGTTAATTGTTTAACGAGCGAAATGAGTATTGAACTGAGCAAATGAGCTCCGAATTGAGTTTCGACTAAAGGGATATGTTCGTATTATTATTTGTGACTCATAGGAACAAGAATCATCGAATTCCGAGGTTCCAGACCCAAGAAATGAATTTTTGAGTAAAATGGCTTTCTGAAAATATTTAAGGAAAATGGAAATAAAATTTGATTAGAAAGTGATGGTATCGGGCCCGTATTTTGGTTTCGGCGCCCGGTATAGGTCTTATATATGGTTTAAGCACTTTCTGTAAAGTTTGGTTGAAAACGAACGTCGTTTGACGTGTTTCAGACTCTAAATGGAAAATTTGATGTTTTATGAAATTTGAAAAAATCTTGGATTTTAAATCTTAATTCGTGGTATATGACGTTATTTTGGCGATTTGATCGCACGGTTAAGTTCGTAGGATGTTGTTGAGTTAGTGTATGTGTTTGGTTAGGAATCCCGAGGGCTCGGGAGTGTTTCGGAGTAGAGAAAGAGCAGTCCGATTTTCTTTCATTTTTTGGACTTTCAAGCTCGGATTCTGGGCAATTTTGAGCGAGAAGTTATGGGAATTCTTGGGGTAAGTGTTCTTGACTCTCTTGTAATTATATTCCATGAATAAATCTTCATTTTTGGCTTTAGATTATTGATATTTGAAGATAAATGGATGATTTTCTAAAATTCCCTAAAGATGAATTTTTAAGATTTGAAAGTCAATCCGATGTCGGATTTTGGTAAAATTGTATGGTTGGACTCATGGTTGGATGGGGGTTCATATTCCGTGACATTTGTCGTATTCCGAGATGTGGTCCCCACGGGCAAATTTTGAGTGTAATTTCGGATTTTTGATGGAAAATGTAGAATTCCATATGGAATTAATTCCTATAATTTTTATTAACTGAATTGAATCGTTATGGCTAGATTCGAGGCATTCAGAGATCAATAAGGGGCAAAGGCATCGCGAGCTAGAGAATTAGCCGGTTCGAGGTGAGTAATTGATGTAAATGATGTCCTGAGGGTTTGAAACCCCGGAATTTCACATCGTAACGCTATATTGAGGTGACTTGCACGCCGGATAACAAGCGTGGGGTAGAGCACCATTGGGGATTGTGACTTGGTCCGTCCCGAGAGATGTTTTTACCGTGTTTTCTACTTGAACTAAATTGAGAATCATCCTTACTTGGATTTAATTGTTACATTTGGGCTTTTTACCAATTATTTGAATCCTTCAGGGATTGATATCACTGCTTTCGCATATTTTGCATATCATTTGACCTCAGTCCAAGGTTTTAAATACTGTTTTGCAAACTCAACCATCTTTCTAAGATTTGAAAACTTAAATGATATTTCTAAATGATATTTCGGGCTGAGAACTACTGTTTTACAAATGCCCAAGGGGCTTATGATGATTTCTGGACTGAGCATGGATCGGGCTACGCGCCGCAGCAGTGTTATATTGAAATTGAGGCCGAGAGCCTGTTTGATTATATTGATATTGAGGCCGAGAGCCTGGGTGATTATACTGAGATTGATATGAGGTCGAGGGCCTAGATTTGATGCCACGAGATGGCTTGATATTGCGCTTGGGCTGTAAGAGCCCCTCCGGAGTCTGCACACACCCCCAGTGAGCGCCGTCGACGATAAATAAATGGATGGCTCGGGCTGCACGCCGCAGTGGGTACTAGAGTGTACCATCATATGCATTGCATTGCACTCATGCATTTGTTTTTATCTGTTATACCTGTCTCAGTATTTGGTACTCTGACTTAATTGACTTGTTGCTTCACTATTTGTTGTTCTAAACTGCCAGTTATAGTTTACTTTGTATTTTTCCATGATTTCTTATTCTCAGCCTTTATTTATGTTTATTACTCACTGGGTCGGAGTACTCACATTACTCCCTGCACCTTGCGTGCAGATCCAGGTACACCACAGGCTGAGTAAGGATTTGTTTAGCTGAACAGTAGTATCTGGGAGTATTGAGGTAGCAGCATGGCATTCGTAGCCTTGATCTCTCCCCTCTATCTCTTTCTTTTATTCCGTATTTTTCCTAGACAGACTTGTAATAGGTGGATATTCTGTATTAGAGGCTCATATTCGTGACACCGGATTCTATTGGGCTATGGTGTGGTATTTTAATTGAACTTCCGCAGATTTTATTATTAATTATACACTCGAATGTAATGACTTAGTAAATTCTCTGTGTTATTTATCTATAATCTGAATAAGAATTTTGGATAATGTTGTTGAATGGTCGGGCTTGCCTAGCAGTGTGTTGGGCGCCATCATGACCGGGGTTGGGGTCGTGACACATTCATTCATCACTAGGTTATAAGTCGATGAATCAATTATAATAGATTAATTGATATAAGTCGAGACGTTTTGTTTTTAATATTCAACAATGCATCTGAGTAGGTTATAAGTCGATGAATCAATTTACAAGTGTATCAATATCTAAAAGAACCCACCCCTGTGTTCCTAGCACTTCATGTTCTTATATATATAGACACACACACACACACTTCACTGTAATACTATAATGTATATATAACTTGTTATAGTTTATGTTAGTGTATGTATATATATAACACACGCACTTCGTGCTATTGTAACTACATATATAGCATGTTATAGTATATGATATTGTATTCATTATTTGTATTGTAACAGAGTTAATGAATTACATTCATTCATCACTAGGTTATAAGTCGATGAATCAATTATAACAGATTAATTGATATAGGTCGAGACGTTTTGTTTTTAATATTCAATGATGCATCTGAGTAGGTTATAAGTCGATGAATCAATGTACACACAGATATATTTGATGAAAAATTATATATACTAATTAGGATCTTGACAAGTCTATCAATCCCTAAAAGACTTGTCAAGATCCTAATTAGTATATATAATTTTTCATCAAATATATCTGTGTGTAAATTGATTCATCGACTTATAACCTACTCAGATGTATCGTTGAATATTAAAAACAAAACATCTCGACCTATATATATATGTCACGACCCGAATTTTTATATATATATAGACACACACGCACGCTTCGTTGTACTACTTAACTGCATATATAGCATGTTAGAGTATATTTTAGTGTATTCATCCCTTGTATTACAAAAGTGTTAACGAATTACATTTATATTATTTAGATAGTAAATACAAAAGAGATTTTTAATTTTGACCAATATTGACCTGAAAAGAGACCAACTTTGATCGCTAATTATCCAGAAATAAAAAATAGCGACCAACGTTGGTCGCTAATTTTAAATAAGATTTATTTATATTTTATAAAATATTTTAAATAATAATATAGTTATTAAACGTTATAATTTGGTCCCAAATTAGCGACCAAAGTTGGTCACTACTTGCTTCCCTCTTTCATAACCGACCAATTTGGTCGCCAATTTTAAATATTATTTATTTATATTTTATAAAATATTTTAAATAATAATATAATTATTAAAATATTATAACTGGGTCCCACATTAGCGACCAAAGTTGGTCGCTAATTTTAATATTTCTTTGACCAAGTAAGTCTGACCAGCCCAGTCAACATGTTGACCACTTTACCGACCAAAAAGTGACCAACCTTGGTCGGTAAATTATTTAAAATAATTATTTAATAATTTTCTCCACATTAGCAACCAACGTTGGTCGCTTTTTTTGACCAACCAACTTTGGTCGCAAATTTTTGGTCGGTAATTCCCAGATTTCTAGTAGTGTCAATGGATGTGGACGTGGCAATAGACGAAATTATAATCGTTATCATCGTGGTAATAATAATAATAAGGAATCTCAAAATAATCCTTCGCTCTGTGTAAGTAATGTTTGTCATCAATTTGACATGAGATTTTGTAAAGCACATATAGATGATTATGATCCATTCATGATGCGAATGTAACAACATGTGATTTACGAATACATATTCATTCTTGAAAGAATATGAATGTGCTAGTGGTAGTAAATATACCACACTCACCTCTAGAAGGAGGTTTGAGATGAAAGAAGAAAATAATTTCATTACTATGGCATGAAGCCATTAATCACGTACCTATTGTGATTATGCAAAAATATTATGGCAATATGATTATTACAAGGCAAAAGTAATGGAAGCAACATATCTGCCCTATGATGATTTTGACTATGACCATAATAGTATAACTTTTCCTTGAAAGAGATATTCACCATATGGATGTTGATGAATATTGTCACGACCCATTTCCATAATAGGTCATGATGACGCCCAACACCATTGTCGGGCAAGCCAACGCGGAAAAATACCAAATAAACTCTCATTTTACTTTTACCAACATACTTGCAATAATTCCTTAAGTTAAGATTAGAACGAGTGATAACCAGTAATGTACCAAAAATAATTATACAATCCCCAAAAGAATAATCTACTAATGTGTGCCAAGACCTGGTGTCAAAAGTTGTGGGAAACTAGTAAAATATACAAAAGAATCAATCTATCCTACTGTCCGAAATAGAATAGACAACAAATATAAATAAGAGAGACTCCATCTAGCTACTGAACGACACTGGAAGGGAAGCAGCTCACCGTAAAAGTCTCGAAATCTGCTCAGGAATGCGCACCAGACTAATAGCCAGAGGTACCCGCCTCAGATCCTGTACAATTAAGTACAGAAGTATAGTATGAGCACATAAACAATATGTACCCAGTAAGTATCCCATCTAATCTCGAAGAAGTAGAGACGAGAGGTCGACTTGATAAGAATTTATACTAAGCGTGTATAGTACAATTAATTAGCATTTCATGGCAAGAAATAACGGTTCCTTTTTCCTGATAATATCATAGTTAACCATCTACATTCAAGGCATATACGAAGTTCAGTCCACAGAAAAATACTAAGTAAAACATGCGCAAGTAATGCCGAGGGTCGTATGGCCCGATCCAACATAAAAGTAAATTGTGCACTGTCGAGGGTCGAACGGCACGAACCATAGATGCATCTATTACCCCGCTCGCGAAGCAAACATGCGACGCGGTCAAATAGAAATAACACAACAACAAGCAGACCATAGTGTATATCTGGGAAACAGTTACTCAAAGAAATAATTAATTTCTCTTTAAAATGCCAAGAAAGAATATGTTCCTCTTACTATTCTCATTTACCCTAATCAACATGATTTATACAAATCTGAATTAAACATGAAGTTACAAGAATATCACATAGAGCATGCTTTTGGGTCCTAGACTACCCGGACTTAGCATAATAGTAGCTACACACGGACTCTCGTCACCTAGTGCGTATATAGCCCCCACATATAGTAGCAATTTATTCAATTATTACACATATTGGGACAATTCCCTCTTACAAGGTTAGAAAGGAGACTTACCTCGCTCCAAAGTATACTTCCAATGCCAAGAACGAGCCCAAACTCTCAATTTGGAGCCGAACGATCCAAAGCTAGTTAAATGAGGTAGGAACTAGTCAATATAAGCTCACAAGATCATATTCTACCTATTTAAGCAATTTCCCAACCATTAACTCTAGTTTCCTAAAATCTGACCCCGAGCCTACATGCCCGGGTTCCGATATTTTTCGAAGAAATTTGTTCTCTATAGCCTAAGGATCAATAATATATGATTTCTAATTCATTTCATAGCAAATTTCGTGGTCAAATCTAACTTTTGTCAAAACCCTAAGATTTGCTCTAACCCCATGATTTTACCTTAATCCTAGTGTTTAATCTACTTAAGACACAAGTATTAAATTAGGAATAGGTGGGATAAACTTACCTCAAGGTGCTAGGTGGAAGTTTTCTCTCCAAAGCTCCAAAATCGCCCAAATGAGGAGTGAAAAGTGGCAAAAATGACTTAGGACCCGTATTAAATGAAACTCACTGCTTCAGCGATTTTCGCTTCTACGGTCAGGGGACCGCATTTGCGGTTCCGCTTATACGAGGAAGAGGCCGCATCTGGGGAAATGGGTCAAGCGGACTTAAAGCCACTTCTGCGGTTTCTGGCCTGGCCTGCCTTGGCCGCATCTGCGAGAGGGCGACCGCTTCTGCGGTCTCGCACCTGCAACCGTCCAACTGCAGGCATGGTTATGACAGATACCCGATGCTTCAGCCCTTTGCAACTTTTCCAACTTCACTCGAGCCTCGTTTTATTGACGTTGGGGGCTCCCGGACCCCGTTCGAATATACCGACAAGTCTGAAATCATGAAATGGACCCGATCGAACCTTCAGAACACCCGAAACAATGCTAAATCTACGAATTACCCCCTAAAATCAATTGAATCAAACTTATGAACTTCAAGTTTTTAAATTCACTTCTAACGTGCCTAAATGTACTTATACTACTCGGATTGACACCAAATTTTGCAGGTAGGTCTTAAATGTTATATTGGACCTGTACTGGGCTCCGGAATCAATATACGAGCCCGATACCAACGTGATCAATTAGTAATTAGTTTCTTTAAATCCTTAAAATTTCAGTTTAACAATTTCTAATAAAAATTTATTACTCGGGCTAGGGACCTCGGAATTCGATCCCGGGAATACGCCCAGGTCCCTTATTTTCCTACAGACCCTCCGAGACTGTCAAAACATAAATCCGAGTCCGTTTGCTAAAAATGTTGACCAAAGTCAAACTTAGCCTTTTAAGAAAATTTTAAGGAATCAAATGAGCATATTTCAACCCAAACTCTTCCAAATCCCGAACCAATTATCCCCGCAGGTCATAAATTAGTTTAATCAAGCACAAGAAGTTTTATTTAAGGGAACGGGGTTCTAAAAAGCAAAATGACCAGTCGGGTTGTTACAAATATGTGGTAATACAAAATTAATTGAAAGCTCTAGAAGAGCCAATTATACTACTTTGGGGAATAAAATTGGTTATCAATAAGGTATGGTGCCGTAGTAAGTCTCAAAGAAACGTATTGAGTTTCTAAAGTATTTGTGAAAACGGTTGGTTATATTGAAACTATAAATAAAAGAAATATTTAAAATCTTCTATTACTACAACTTGTAGCGGTGTAATATGTATGTGAAAAACTACCTATTTTATTCTCCAATTTACACTACACAAATAAAATCATGCAACAATAAAGTAGAAGCTTATTGATATAAAAACTCATATCATAATAAACTTGGAGTTTATTGATAATTGTACACATCATGTGACGATCCGGCCGGTCGTTTTAAGAATTTATGCCCCGATACCCTATTAACTACTTTCCCCGAGTTTATTTCTGCTATTTTGATTTGCTAGGATGTTCAGTTTTGAGTTTCGGAGAGTTTTGGGACACTTAGAGCTTAAGTGTTGGAAAATTGAACGTAGTCGGAACAGTATGAAGACGGCCTCGGAATGGAAATCCGATGGTTTTGTTAGATCCGTTGGGTAATTTCGAGCTTAGTGGCGTGTTCGGATTGTGTTTTGGAGATCCGTAGCTAATTTAGGCTTGAAATGCTGAAAGTTGAATTTTTGAAGTTTCCGGTTCGATAGTGAGATTTTGATCCGAGGGTCGGAATGGAATTATGGAAGTTAGGGTAGCTCTGTAGTGTTTAATTTGACGTGTCTGCAAAATTTCAGGTCATTTGGACGAGGTTTGATACACTTTTTGATTGAAAGCATATAGGCTTGAATCCGATGAAAAATAGGTGTTTTGATGTTGTTTTTAGTGTTCCGAAGGTTGGAACAAGTTTTAATTATGTTTTAGAATTGGTTGGCAGGTTTGGTTGAGGTCCCGAAGGTCTCGAGTGTGTTTCGGATGCTCAACGGGTCATTTTTGGACTTAGAGGATTGCAGAAAATGCAGCAGGTCTCAAGTTCTGGTTTCCTTCTTTGCGTTCACGAGTGGGGTCTCGCGTTCGCGAAGAGGAGATGGGGCTGGTGGAAGCTTAACAGTTCGCGTTCGCAATGATGGTCCCGCGTTCGCGAAGATGAGAGGTCGTATGCCTACGCGTTCGTGAAGAGGGTCCCGCGTTTGCGTAGGAGGGAGAAGTTTGCTACCGCGCTCGTGACAGGGGCATCACATTCGCGATGAAGGAAATCTGGGCCAAGCGAAGTTGTGTTTTGCGAATGCGAGGGTCCTTCCGCGTTCGCGAAGAAGGATTTGCCTGGGCAGATATAAAATTTCAAAGTCGAGGGTTTAGCCATTTTTATGAAAACTAAAGCTTGGGAGCTCGGATTTGAGCGAGGTATTGAGGAATTTTCAGAGATGTTGATTGGGTAATGATTCTTAACTCCTTTTTGATTGTAACCCATTAATCTAAACATGAATTCATTATTTAATTTTGGATTGGAGATGAAAATTGGGGAAAAGTTGGAAGAAAGTTCTTAGACCTAGAATTCTACTTTTGATTGGAAATTTGACCTTAGATTTGGATAATTTTGGTATGCATGAACTGGTGAGAGCGTGGGGATTCTGAAATTATAAATTTTACCCGATTTCGAGACGTGGGCCTTAGGGGCGTTTTGGTCATTTTACCTAATTTCACGTATTAGCTTAGAATTGCTTTGTAGAATCAGTTACCTGAAGTATTATTTACATTATGCAATTGAATTGAATAGATTTGGGCCATTTGGAGTCGAGTACTCGTGGCAAGAGCCTGGTTTCGAGTTGATTTTGAGTCGGTTCGAGGTAAGTGGCTTGTCTAACCTTGTGTGGGGGACCTTCCCCTTAGGATTCAGTATATTTGATATTTGAAATGCCTTGTACGTGAAGTAATGAGTGCGTACTTGAGCTAATTGTTGAAAATCCGATTTTCTTTAAGTAATTTCAATTGTGTTCCTTTTCTTGTTTCATTTTACTTGCAATTTAAACCTGTTGTTAGCTTAGAAAAAGCATGTCTAATTGACTTAGCTGTTTAGTTGCTTAAACTGCCTTAATTGAATTATCTGAAGCATGTTATATTAGAATTACCTGTTTACTTGATACAAAATTGAGCTTAATTGAGTATTCTTGTGTTGCTGCTGTGTGTTTTGTTTTGGGACTACGGGACGACATCCCGGGAGATCCCCTGTACGTATTTATGATTTGAATTGAGGTGTTGGATACCGAGAGATCCCTGGAACGTATATTGAGGATACCAAGAGATACTCGGGATACCAAGAGATCCCTAGCACATATTGAGGATACCAAGAGATCCTCGGGATACCAAGAAATACCTAGCATATATTGAGGATACCGAGAGATCGTCGGGATACAAAGAGATCCCTAACATATATTGAGGATACCAAGAGATCTTCGGGATACCAAAAGATTCCTAGCATATATTGAGGATACCGAGAGATCCTCGGGATACCAAGAGATCCCTAGCATATATTGAGGGTACTAAGGGATCCTCGGGATACTGAGAGATCCCCGATTATTTCCTTGTGATTGTTTTTGCCTTTGTTTCAGTTATTAAATTCCTTGTTTTCCTGTATTAAATTCTTATCGTTAGTTTTCAACTATACTGCTTATCTTATGCTATCATGTCTTATGTTCTTTATTTTATCTCAGCAGGGCCCTGACCTTCCTCGTCACTACCGACCGGGTTAGGCTTGACACTTACTGAGTACCGTTGTGGTGTACTCATGCCCTTTTTGCGCATGTTTTTCATGTGTAGATCCAGGTACTGCGACTCAGTCCTATCACCCATGAGGCGAGGCGACTGCTCTAGAGACTTCGAGGTACATCTGCCGCGTCCGCAGACCGAGGAGTCCTTTTCTATTCTAGCTTTTAAACACTTGCCCTTCTGTATTTCTTTTCCTTGTTAGATATTCTGGAGTTAGAGGACTATGTAGTGATCCTTAGCTTGTGATTCATGGGTTTTCGGGTCTTGGAAGTATGTATTGGTTTGAGAGTTAAATATTATGTACGTCGAGCGACACTTTTAAATACTATTTTATCACTCTTCATTCTATTTTAATTTGTTTTTATTCTGCACTTGGTTTATCTTCCGCAATTTAGGCTTACCTGGTTGTAGAGGATTAGGTGTTGTCACGATGGTTCACGGAGGGCGAACTGGGAACGTGCCACATCATGGTATCAGAGCTCTAGGTTCATAGGAGTCATGGATCACAAGCCGGTTTATTAGAGTCTCGCTAATCGGTACAGAGACGTCTGTACTTATCTACGAGAGACTATGTAACTGTTAGGAAAATTCCTCTTCATTTGATTTCCTTGTCGTGTGATATTTTTACATCACAATTCTAAACTTCTGTCTTTTATTCTCTAACAGATTATGAGGACACGCGCTACCCGAGATGATCAAGCACCCGCGCCCCCTACTGAAGCCGTCAGAGGTCGGGGCCAAGGTATAGGCCGAGGACGTGTAGGTAGTGCAGCTAGAGCACCTGTGCGAGCTATTGCCGAGCTACCACCAGTAGTTCCAGCCAGAGTTCAGGCACCTGATACGCCTATCGCTACTACTACTCCAGCACTTCAGGAGACTCTGGCACAGTTCATAAGCATGTACACCACTTTGGCTCAGGCAAGGTTGCTTCCCCTTGCTGCAGCTACGTCTCAGGCCGGGGGAGGAGCACAGACTCCCGCTGCCCGCACTCCTGAGCAGCGACTGCATATTGAGCAGGTGCCTAAGATTATTCCTATACCACCTGCAATGCCAGTTCCGCCCGAGGGCAAGGCAGTGGCTTCCGAGGAGAAGCAACTGAGACTTGAGAGGTTCAAGAGGTTCAAGAGGTACAAGCCTTCTGTATTCATCGGTCTAGCATCGGAGGATGCTATGGGATTTCTAGATGAGTGTTACTGCATTCTTTGTACCATGAATATATTAGGATCGAGCAGGGTTTCCTTCACTACCTTCCAGCTTCGAGGAGCCGCCTATGAGTTAGACAGTCCGAATGAGACTGCTTCACTAACTTGGACTCAATTTTCAGATCTATTCCTGAGAGAGTATGTTCCTCATAGCCTCAGAGATGCATGGCGCGCGGAGTTTGAGCATTTGCGCCAGGGTTCTATGACTGTCTCAGAGTATGCTGTCCGTTACACTAGTTTGGCTAGGCATGAACCAGCCTTGGTTTCGACTGTTCGCGAGAGGGTTCGCTAGTTTATTGAGGGCCTTATTCCCAGCATCAGGTCTAGCATGGCTCGTGAGTTGGAGATGGATATTTCTTATTAATAGGTGGTGAGCATTGCTAAGAGGATTGAGGGTATGCATTCTAGGGAGATAGAGTAGAGGGATGCCAAGAGGTCTCGAGAGTCGGGCCATTTCTCTAGTGCCCGTACCCCAACAACAGATCGTCATGGTAGGGGTTATATGAGTCACCCTGTTCATTCAGCTCTTCCAGCAGCCAGTGGTATTCCAGCTTCTCTTAGACCTTAGGAGCCTTATTATGCACCTTCGGTATCTAGCGTGCCTCCTGCGCGGGGTGCTTTTAGAGGCTAGTCCAGTAGACCTGGCCCGAGCCAGTCATAGCCACCACGTCCTACCAAAGCTTGTTTTGAGTGTGGTGACACACGCCATGTGGTGAGGGATTGCCCTAGACTTGGGAGGAGTGCACCTTCATAGACTTCTCAGCCATAACGTGCCCCACAGAGTTCTCAAGCTATGGTTACAGCTCCAGTTACTACCCCACCTATTCAGCCAGCTAGAGGTGGAGGTCAAGGAGGTAGAGGTCGCCCTAGAGGGGGGTCCAGGCTAGATACTATGTCCTTCTTGCCCGTACCGAGGTTGTTGCCTCCGATTCTGTCATCACAGGTATTATACTGGTTTGTCACAAAGATGCATCGGTTCTATTCGATCCAGGCTCCACTTATTCTTATGTGCCTTCTTATTTTTCTCCGTATTTGGGTGTATCTCGGGATTCTTTGAGTTCCCCTATTTATATTTCTACTCCCGTGGGAGATTCTCTTGTTGTGGACCGCATCTATCGGTCGTGTTTGGTTGCTCTTAGTGATTTTGAGACCAGAGCCGATTTATTGTTGCTTAGCATGGTAGATTTTGACATTATCTTGGGCATGGACTGGTTGTCGCCCCATTAAGCTATTCTTGATTGTCACGCCAAAACCGTGATGCTGGCTTTGCCAGGTGTGCCGCGTGTTGAGTGGAGGGGTACTTTAGATCACACTCCCAGTAGAGTTGTTTCTTTTCTTAAAGCTTAGCGTATGGTTGAGATGGGGTGTGACGCGTACTTAGCTTATGTGAGAGATGTCAGTATTGATAACCCTTCAGTTGATTCAATTCCAGTAGTACGAGATTTTCCGTATGTGCTTCCAGCTGATCTTACGGGAATGCCGCCTGATAGAGATATTGATTTGGGGATTGATCTATTGCCAGGCACTCAACCCATTTCTATTCCTCCGTATCGTATGGCTCCTCCTGAGTTGAAGAAGTTGAAGGATTAGTTGTAGGAATTGCTTGATAAGAATTTTATTCGGCCCAGTGTATCACCTTGGGGTGCTCCTGCCTTGTTTGTGAAGAAAAAGGATGGTTCTATGTGTATGTGTATTGATTATCGCCAGTTGAACAAGGTTATAGTGAAGAACCGTTATCCTTTGCCTCGTATTGATAATTTGTTTGGCTTCAGGGCGCACGGGTGTTTTCTAAGATTGACTTGCGCTCAGGTTACCATCAATTGAAGATTCGGGAGCCAGATATCTCGAAGACTACTTTCAGGACTCAGTATGGTCATTACGAGTTCCTTGTCATATCATTTGGGCTGACCAATGCCCCAACAACTTTTATGCACTTGATCACAGTGTGTTCCGACCGTATCTTGACTCGTTCATCATTATCTTTATTGATGATATTCTGGTGTATTCCCGGAGTCGGGAAGATCATGAATAGCACCCGAGGACAGTGCTCCAGACCGTGAGAGAGAAGAAGGTATATGCTAAGTTCTTGAAATGTGAGTTTTGGTTGGATTCCGTGGCATTCTTAGGCCACGTGGTATTGAGTGAGGGTATTCAGGTGGATCTGAAGAAAATAGAGGTCGTGCAGAGTTGGCCCAAACTATCCTCAACTACAAAGATCCGCAGTTTTGTTGAGGGGTTTTCATCGATTGCAGCCCCTATGACCAGATTGACCTAGAAGGGTGCTCCGTTCCAGTGGACAGATGAGTGTGAGGCGAGCTTTCAGAAGCTCAAGACAGCTTTGACTACAACCCCAATTCCGATACTGCCTACAGGTTCGGGGTCTTGTACAGTCTATTGTGATGCCTCGAGGATTGGCCTCAGAGCGGTGTTGATGCAGGACGGTAGGGTGATTGCCTATACGTCTAGATAGTTGAAGATACATGAGAAGAATTACCCTGTCCACGACCTTGAGTTAGCTGCCATTGTTCACGCCCTGAAGATCTGGCGCCATTATTTATACGGGGTTCCCTGTGAGATTTATACTGACCATCGGAGCTTGTAGCACATGTTCAAGCAAAAGGATCAAAATTTGCACCAGAGGAGATGGTTAGAGTTGCTGAAGGATTATGATATCATTATTTTGTATCACTCGAGCAAGGCCAATGTGGTGGCCGATGCCTTGAGTCGCCGGACAGAGAGTTTGGGGGTCTTCCTCGTCACTACCTGACCGAGGTTAGGCTTGACACTTATTGAGTACTGCTGTGGTGTACTCATGCCCTTTCTGCGCATGTTTTTCATGTGCAAATCCAGGTACTGCGACTCAGTCCTATCACTCGTGAGACGAGGCGACTGCTCTAGAGTCTTCGAGGTACATCTGTTGTGTCTGCAGACCGAGGAGTCCCTTTCTATTCTAGCTTTTAAATATTTGCCCTTCTGTATTTCTTTTCCTTGTTAGATATTCTGGAGTTAGAGGACTGTGTAGTGATCCTTAACTTGTGATTCATTGGTTTTCGGGTCTTGGAAATATGTATTGGTTTGAGAGTTAAATATTGTGTATGCCTAGAGGCACTTTTAAACACTGTTTTATCACTCTTCATTCTGTTTTAATTTGTTTTTATTCCTCACTTTGGTTTATCTTCCGCAATTTAGGCATACCTAGTCGTAGTGGACTAGGTGCCGTCACAATGGTTCACGGAGGGCAAACCGAGGTCGTGACACATCATGGTGTAAACCTGATCCAGTTGGCATAACTAGTTTAGCCATATCAATTTAAGTATGATGTGCAAAAATAAAAGAGAATTCACATGGGTAAATATTAAAGAACTAGAAAATTCTTTACAAATTCTCTTATGTTTGTTGTTCTTATCAATTAATAGATCAACTAAAATTGGGATTGAATCCCATGAACGCTGAAAATATCAAAGGTGAATATGGGCTCATTCACCTGTCATGTATACCGCATAAGATGTATCTATAAGATGGTTACATGTAAAATTATTATTACCCGTAACTTGGTATTTGCGAGGTAAGTTGCTCAATAATTAAATTTAGAGCATAATTTTCAGATTTTCTATTCAAAACAATTCATCTCTTAATAAATTGGTTTACTCACAGTTGGTTTAGCAAAATAATTTATTGAGTGCCTCCACTTAATAGATAAATTATTGCTTATAAGAATAAAATTATCTATATCAATTTGATATAGGTTATATACAAAAGTATATTACATTCTCCCCTCACAAATGGTTCAGGGTCAGGAACCAAGTAATTTAGGGTTGGGAACCAAGTAATTCAGGGTCAGGAACCAAGTAATTATTATTATTATTATTATTATTATTATTATTATTATTATTATTATTATTATTATTATTATTATTATTATTATTATTATTATTACTATTATTATTATGCGCTGTATATTTTGATTAACACCATAACACACAAAAATGGATTTCCAAAGTTGAGGAAGCAAGTTAGTTTTTCTAATATGAGAGGGAGACAAGATAAACAATTGAGAAAAAGTTACGTAAAATTAATTATCATTTGTACATCTAGATCCTCGAATAAGATAATATGAACTTGAAGTTCGTAAAACAATAATTCATCTGCAATGTATCGCAAAGCATGCCAGATGCATTTGTTGACCCAAAGAAAGTAACTCTATTCTCACTACAAATGCTCCTACTAAAATAAGTCCTAGAAGGACAAAAGCCTGTGATATGCTTAAAGCGTATAGACAAATTGGTTTCAAATAAAATTCTTGATAAAGAAAATAGGAAAATAATCATAATAAGGAGGCAATTGATCTAGAAGATCACATGACATAACACTTCATAAAATCTCACAAGAGGTTCATGTACATGAAAATATGAACGAACTCTATGTTATATCTTTATGAGAAAATGTTGGAACCGATATAAAATATTCGTCGACGACATCTATGATAGTGCTAAGTATAGATGGGGATCTTAAGTCTATCGAATACAGATTCAAAAATATTGGCCAAATAAAAGAGACATAATTCGAATAGAATTTGTTTCATATGAAAGACATATAATTATGGACCTGCAGTTCAAACACTTGAAAGTATAAAGTCAATGGTGCGTGCAATCACCTTTATCTATCTTATATGTCTAGCATGATATACAAACTTGATATGCATCTAAAGTCCATTCATATGGTTTATATGACTTAACTTATATGACAATCCCTGAAGGATTTAAATTGCTTAAAGCATATAAAATTCTTGGTCATGAAGTACTACATCCTAAGTGCATTTATACACATTTATATCTTCCTATAACTATAAGCATGATAATGTGATAGCGAGAATTTTTACCTCTATTGAGATATTGAAAAGGACATTTTATGGCATTTTATGAAGACATTACATATCTATCAAGAATGATGATTTCAAGGTGCAACATATTCATTCAAGTTAATATGGCTGATTTGTTTATCAAATCTTTACCAACGATCTTTTGAAAATTGTGCACAAGATTAGACTGTGAAGGCTCAAAGATGTGAATTGATTGTCTCATCGGGGGGAGTTAATACACGTTGTACTCTTTTTTTCTTACAAAGTTTTGTCCCACTGAGTTTTCCTTGCAAGGTTTTTAACGAGTCAACCAGAGACGTATTATTAAACATGTGTACTATTTTGCCTTCACTAAAAAAAATATCCCACTAGGTTGTATTTTAATTAAGGTTTTAACGAGGCACATTATCTATTGAATATACATTCATGGGTGAGTGTTGTAAATAATATTTGATTTGTGATAAATGTCTATATTTAGAGAGATTTTAGAGTTTGTTACTTGGTGGCTAAGTTACTTTTCTTATAAATAGAGGGGGTTTTCCCATTGTAAATCATCCCAAATCAATAAAAATTCTCTCTCTACTTTTGTCTGTAATACTCTTCTTCTTTTATTGTTTTATAACAGAAACAAAGCGAGTTTTTGTTAATCAAATAATTAAACTACGAGAGGCTATGGATTAGAGCTGAAATAGGCTAGGGGGTGAAGAAATTCAGAGACAAGACTTCAACCATTAACTTGTTCTTATATGAAGGTCCTTAAGTTTCGACACCTTCGATCTCCCACCACCCCTTCCTAGCAACATAGGTTAGTGATTTATGTGCTATCGTTTGAAGCATTTTGACACAAAACTTTAAGTGAACCTAACACAGCATTGGAACTAATACATCTATCGCTCACTTATTAAAGCTTGATTTGAACAACTTTGAAGTTTAAGTTATACACTACATGCACCTGATATAATATCCGCCGCCTATATTTAGTTTAAGAGATTAGGCCGAGGCTATTTAAGTTAATTCTTTAAAGAAGGGATATATATTGCATCTAGGCCTAGACACGAAACACTTGAATCGTGATGGGTAAAGCCCACAACATAAATAGACAAGGAGGGATCTGGATTATTCATTCGGGTCATTTTGTTCATATACTCAGACCTAAAATAAATCAATTTTCTCTCTTCGTTAATCACATGAAACCCTAGTAACAATTTCCCAATTTCTCTTCGATTTACATTGTTGACAACACCGTTACTTATAATACTTTGGTATGGGGGTTCTGCAGAATTGGGCTAGTGGAATTGGGTTTTGCATTGGTTTTTATTGACACTATCACTTTGATATGTTTCATTCCTCGTTTTGCCTTATAATTTTGTTTCGCTCACTCATTTTCTTAAATTGTTAGCTTTCTTATTCTGTATTTTATACTTGAATATATCTCATGCATTCAAATTCAATGAGGGAAATGAGTGAAAGAAATAAAATTAAGAAGGCAGGAACATATTTCTGTCAGAAAATCCTTCCGGGCAGAATTTGTTGCGATGGTGAGATACTTCGTTTATTTTGGCCAATTTTTTTTATTATTCTTTCTTCAATAACGCAATGTGATTTAAATCTTCAGAAACTTTGGGAATTGACTCACATGAAGACAAATTGAAAGTGGGTTAATGATGCCTCCACTGAATAGAACGTACACACAAACTCTTAACTTTTTACTCATAGAACATGAGTATGTCCAAACAGAAATTGAAGTTAGAGATTGTATAACTTGTTTGTAGGAGAAGGTGAAAGAATTTACTGCTGAGCAAGTTCAAGAATTGGAAGAGGGTACTGATATGGACCCTATTATTAATGGTGCCTTTGTGAAAATTGGTGGAAAAAGATAAAGAATTGATCTGGTCAATGGTTGGGAGTTAAGCCAACAAGTAGAGATTCACGCACCGAATTCACGAGTAACTATTTATTACAAATTAACAAAAGGAGGTAGGAGAAGAATGTCATATACGGGGGAGAGTGTGGCACCCAAACTTATAGAAGTACAAATTAACTTGTGGAGTAGTGGCAAAATGGAGAAATCATGAAAGCTCATCTTGAACATGGGAAGAAAATGTTAAAAAAAGGGCATCATGGCACTATTATCCCATATTCGGAGTTCCAAGGTACGTATTTAGTATAAGCTTCAATTATTTGCTTTTGCGTCTAAGAACATTTTGATTAAACGACAAGAATAAAAATAAATAACTTGGCTTTGTGTTGCTCTGAAATGTACTGGATTCTAAGAAAAGTTGGAACCACTAAGTCCCAGTTTCAGAACATCAACCAAAGACTATGCTCACATGGCTTTTATACAGTATAGTGAAATATATATCACTGTTTGCTCTTACTTTAGCACTTGGCATAATCATTACCTGACATGGCTTTGGTACCAGCCATTGCAGGGGGGAAATGCAGCTTCCTTGGCCAATTGTAGAGATACTATTGTTAGTTATTGTTCTGTGACCCCAAAACCTTCTAATAAAAGCCAAACCTCCATTTCTCCTACCCGTTCTCCCCCTGTTTGGCTCTTCTTCCAAGGGGTTGTTGTGTAACAAGCACATGCAGACGCAGAGCTAGAATTTTAATCTTATGCGTTCTGAATTTTAGAACGACAACTTCAAGTGCTAATAACTGGGTTCTAACTTTAATATTTGTATATATATTTAATGATTTTCTTTAACGCAATGCACAGTTTGAGCAAAAGCTTCTGGCTTTGGCCGAAAATTGATGAGTTAGCACATGTATCCACTAGAACACCCATGAATATATATTATCATCAACTTGATGACTTAATTGTTGTTACGGCTTGGAATTCTTATTGTATAGAATAATTGTATTGGGCAATGCCTTTCTTCACTTGAACCAAAAAATTCTTGGCCTGCTGAAAGAAACTTGTCTTAATTGTTTTGATGTTGTATAATAGTTACTTCCTTAGTTCTATCATGTTCAAGTTCTTTATTGTTTATAATTTTTAACACCCTGGACTTCCTGCTGCAATTTGGTAATAGGTAGTACTAGAATATAGCATTTCACCAGTCAAACTGCCTCTCTCTGATTTTAACTTGAGAGTTTATTTGATTTGTATAGCCGAAAGATTTGACGTAGTTTTACCTGGTTCTATTTTACGCTTTATATCTGAAGCCACCTCCATAAAAAGGTAAGTTACATGAAAAAGGTTATTTGTTGTGAATACAACTTTGCTCAATCTGAATAATACCCTCATAGAAAATTATTGTTACCTTCTTTTCCCCACAACATAAATATCATTTTTGACTTTGAAACATCAATATTGAGAACTCACCACATAAAAATTATACTACTCTGCGTCCTAAAAGTCTAAAGCTAGTTTTCAAAATTTTCCCTCTATCTGGGCCTCTCCTATTAAAAAAAAAAAACAAATAAAAAAATACTACTTAAAAGTAAGAGAAAAAAACATTATCCGTTATTCCTGCTTTGGGTTTTCAGGCAGTTTAATACTCATTTTGCCTATATATGTTTCATTTTCTGCTAGATTATGTCATTGGAGCTTTCCCTGTTGGCAATTGCTAATATCCTGCCCCGTCTAGCTAGTCGTCTAGAGTATCGTCATCTCGGCCTTGATGTTGAATAACATGTGTTATAAATAGCTCAGTTTTCTTTTCCCATTTCCTGGCAGCATTCCTTGCTAATAAGTCAACAAACACATATTGCCTAGCATGTTGTTTTCATTTATGCACTTATTCCTATTTATTCGAACACCAAGTGCTTCTTGGGCTAACACTGTCTGTAGTTCTGAATATGCAGGAATTAGTTTAGCCCTTGCTTCTAGTATTTTGTTAATACTGTGTGTAGTTCTGAATTCCAATGACCTTTGTTTCTCCAAATGGCTTGGCAGTTTTCAGTTTTTCCCTCCTTGTGTAATTGATTCAGTTAAGTCAATTTCACCTCATAAAAAAATTAAATCAGTTAAGTCGCATGATTCCTTTAGTTGAAGTGTAATATGCTTATATTCTTTGGTAGGACGAATAAGCGTAAACAAAGGCTGCTGGCAATTGTTTTATCCTAAACATGATCTTGCTGAGGTAACCGGAAGACATGTTCCATCGTAAATAACATGAAAAGTAACACGTTTTGGTGGAGATAGCATTGCGGATAAAGCTTATAACTGCATTGCCAAAGCTTTCGTAATTATAGATGACTAGTGTGATCAATCTCTCCCTTCTTTCTTATTTCTTTTTAGAATTTGTCAGGAGCCAACTGGGGAGCTATTTGAGGAAATAAAAACAGCTCACGCCGTGCTGTTGAAATAATTAAGCTAACAGCAGCTTGACAGAGAATTTCCACTGCTGTGCAATATCCATTTTATGGCGGTTGCTCTTACAGGCAATTATTACAATCTCCCAAATTCGTAAAACATTTTTCCATTTCCCAGTCATTACAGTCTAAAAATCTGAAAAAAGCTTGAGACTTCAACCGCAAACAACAAAAAAGTGTGGGGCTTTAATGAAGGAAGGCACAAATAAAGAAAACATACAAATATGTATATATAGCCCGATACTAATAATTATAAGATTGGATAAAAAAATTGAATTTTTATACGATAAAGTCAAATTTCAATTGCTTAGTGTTGCCTTTTTTCAGGATCAGACTCATTGGCTAAGCAAAGTGTGCTCTAAAGTCTTGATGACAAAACTGAAGCACCCGGTAAGTGAGGCGGCATGTTTTGCGTCATGCTTCAAGACTTAAGTGGTGGCAACATGGTTAAAAGAAAACAGTTAATCACCTATATTATCCACTAAAAAAATGAGTTGAATAATGAACTATTTAAAAACGGGTCAAATATGGATAAGAACCATACTATCCATTTAGAAAATAGATAATCAATGGATAAGTAATGAGTTTAACTTTTACATTTTAAGAAATCATAGATAATATGGTTACTCATATTATCCGTCGGTTAACCCGTTCTTTATCCGTATTAAATATGGTTTAGATCGGATAAGTTATCCATTTTATTATCCATTTTCGATTTATCTCATATCCGATCTGACCCGCCCGTTTGCCACCCCTATCTACGAGGATAACATCTTTGATTTGCCTCCTCATTCGATGTATATAGTTCCCTAACATATCCAACTTCTCCTTTTGTACAACCTTCTATGCTTGGAATCAAAATTTATATAATGCCTACGATGAAACACTTCTTCTTCAACATTAATATAGATTGTTACTATAGAAATGATTGGCCAAGTTGTGATCAGGTTCATGTTAAGGTTGTATTGTGGTCTGCGACCGGCCTGGGACCGCGGGCCAAACGGGCCGGTTCAAGCGGGCCCGTCTCTAGTGGTGCATAAGCCCGTAGCGGGTCGGTCCAATCCAAATAGCCCGTGAGCCCGGGACCGGCAGGCGGGCCTGGGCCGGTTCAACCAGGCCCCAACATCTAGTTTTTTAATTTTTTTTTAAATGACCAACGGTCAGATTTTTAAAATCTAGCCGTTGGCCATCAAAATTCAATTGTTTGGCACTTTAAAAAATAGCCATTTGGCCCCCAAACTTTTTATAATTACACTTTTTCCCAATTCTCAACTATAAATACCTCTCCCCCCCCCCCCTTCTTTCATTTTTACTCACAAATTCATCAATCTCTTTCAATCTCTATCTAATTTTCTTCTATAATTGCTTACTTTATTATTGCAATTTCGTGAAAAATTATGAAGTTGGTGAATTGAAGTATTCAAGTCTTCAACGATATTCAATTTTCAAGAAGTTGTTCGTCAATTCGGTAAACTCGTTCCAACTCTTAAGTTTTAATATTATAGTTTTGTTAGTTTTATTTAGTATAATTATAATTAATATGACATTTTCTTTGAATTTTTTTTTGTGGTAACGGTAAGGGAAAATCTAAAATTGGTGAATCTAGTAGCCAAGCTACTACTCTTCCCCCGGCTCCCCGACCCAGACCTGTTACCCATCCTCCTCCACCTATTATTCTTGATAGTGACAACCCTTGTTTTCAATTTTTCGATAGTCAATTTTGCCATGATGTTGCACCAGGTCAACAATTAAATGAAGAAGTTATGAATGCTCTTTATCCTAATGAAACTATCTTTAAAAATGATGAGGAAAATGATGATTTAGATGAAATGCAACCGGATTTAGATGATACACCTACTAGTCCTGTTAATAACCCAAATAATGCCCCGCCTGACCCTCATGTTGTAACCCCTACTTTTAATAGACAACCTGCTAAACGGCCTGAAACATCTCTTGTTTGGCACTTTTTTACTCAACTAAGAGAACAAAATAAGGCTAAGTGTAAAACTTGTGGGTCTCAACTAGTTCATAAATTTACTGGAGACCGTAGCGGTACGGGTAGTTTGACTAGACACATATTGAAACACCCTAGAGATAAAGCTAAATTTTTACAAATGAAAGCTGCGCAAGAGGGGACAAGTATAGATACTACGGTTAACCCTAGTACAGGTTCAAATCTAGTTCAACCGGGAATTAACAATGTTACCGGTGACATTTTATATTATGATCCAAATAAATATCGTGAAGAATTAGCAAAAATGGTTACTGTTATGTGCTTACCCTATAGGTTTCCTTCTAACCCTCATTTTGTGCATTATATTAGAAGAGTTTTTAATCCTACTTATAAAGGATGGCCTCGCGCAACCGTAAAGAGCGATATTTATAAATATAAACATGAATATGAACAATATTTGCGCTATTTATTTACTCATATAGATTGTCCCATTGCTATTACTACTGATATTGGTAGAAGTGGTAATGACTGTGATTATCTAACTGTTACAAGTCATTGGATAGATGAGGAGTGGATAATGCAAAAGTGCATTATTGCTTATAGAATACTTAATTCATGTCACACAGGTAAGTTTATTGCTAACATAGTTGCAGATATTTGTAGATATTTTTGCATTAGAGATAAAATTATGTCGGTTTTAATGGATAATGCTTCTAGTAATACTAACGCTATAGGCTTGCTTACAACTACACTAAATTCTGCATTTAGTAATATTTTTTATGTTAGATGTATTTGTCATATTTACTATTTAATCGTCGGTGCTGGTATGAAAGTTTTAAATGTAGAAATTAAAAAGGTTAAAATGACTCTTAATTGGCTTTTTTATTTAAACAGTAGAAGTTTGGATTTTTAAAATCTAGCCGTTGGCCATCAAAATTCAACTGTTTGGCACTTTAAAAAATAGCCATTTGGTCCCCAAACTTTTTATAATTACACTTTTTCCCAATTCTCAACTATAAATACCTCTCCCCCCCCTTCTTTCATTTTTACTCACAAATTCATCAATCTCTTTCAATCTCTATCTAATTTTCTTCTATAATTGCTTACTTTATTATTGCAATTTCGTGAAAAATTATGAAGTTGGTGAATTGAAGTATTCAAGTCTTCAACGATATTCAATTTTCAAGAAATTGTTCGTCAATTCGGTAAACTCGTTCCAACTCTTAAGTTTTAATATTATAGTTTTGTTAGTTTTATTTAGTATAATTATAATTAATATGGCATTTTCTTTGAATTTTTTTTTGTGGTAACGGTAAGGGAAAATCTAAAATTGGTGAATCTAGTAGCCAAGCTACTACTCTTCCCCCGGCTCCCCGACCCAGACCTGTTACCCATCCTCCTCCACCTATTATTCTTGATAGTGACAACCCTTGTTTTCAATTTTTCGATAGTCAATTTTGCCATGATGTTGCACCAGGTCAACAATTAAATGAAGAAGTTATGAATGCTCTTTATCCTAATGAAACTATCTTTAAAAATGATGAGGAAAATGATGATTTAGATGAAATGCAACCGGATTTAGATGATACACCTACTAGTCCTGTTAATAACCCAAATAATGCCCCGCCTGACCCTCATGTTGTAACCCCTACTTTTAATAGACAACCTGCTAAACGGCCTGAAACATCTCTTGTTTGGCACTTTTTTACTCAACTAAGAGAACAAAATAAGGCTAAGTGTAAAACTTGTGGGTCTCAACTAGTTCATAAATTTACTGGAGACCGTAGCGGTACGGGTAGTTTGACTAGACACATATTGAAACACCCTAGAGATAAAGCTAAATTTTTACAAATGAAAGCTGCGCAAGAGGGGACAAGTATAGATACTACGGTTAACCCTAGTACAGGTTCAAATCTAGTTCAACCGGGAATTAACAATGTTACCGGTGACATTTTATATTATGATCCAAATAAATATCGTGAAGAATTAGCAAAAATGGTTACTGTTATGTGCTTACCCTATAGGTTTCCTTCTAACCCTCATTTTGTGCATTATATTAGAAGAGTTTTTAATCCTACTTATAAAGGATGGCCTCGCGCAACCGTAAAGAGCGATATTTATAAATATAAACATGAATATGAACAATATTTGCGCTATTTATTTACTCATATAGATTGTCCCATTGCTATTACTACTGATATTGGTAGAAGTGGTAATGACTGTGATTATCTAACTGTTACAAGTCATTGGATAGATGAGGAGTGGATAATGCAAAAGTGCATTATTGCTTATAGAATAACTTAATTCATGTCACACAGGTAAGTTTATTGCTAACATAGTTGCAGATATTTGTAGATATTTTTGCATTAGAGATAAAATTATGTCGGTTTTAATGGATAATGCTTCTAGTAATACTAACGCTATAGGCTTGCTTACAACTACACTAAATTCTGCATTTAGTAATATTTTTTATGTTAGATGTATTTGTCATATTTACCATTTAATCGTCGGTGCTGGTATGAAAGTTTTAAATGTAGAAATTAAAAAGGTTAAAATGACTCTTAATTGGCTTTTTTATTTAAACCGTAGAAGTTTGGATTTTTAAAATCTAGCCGTTGGCCATCAAAATTCAACTGTTTGGCACTTTAAAAAATAGCCATTTGGTCCCCAAACTTTTTATAATTACACTTTTTCCCAATTCTCAACTATAAATACCTCCCCCCCCCCCTTCTTTCATTTTTACTCACAAATTCATCAATCTCTTTCAATCTCTATCTAATTTTCTTCTATAATTGCTTACTTTATTATTGCAATTTCGTGAAAAATTATGAAGTTGGTGAATTGAAGTATTCAAGTCTTCAACGATATTCAATTTTCAAGAAGTTGTTCGTCAATTCGGTAAACTCGTTCCAACTCTTAAGTTTTAATATTATAGTTTTGTTAGTTTTATTTAGTATAATTATAATTAATATGGCATTTTCTTTGAATTTTTTTTTGTGGTAACGGTAAGGGAAAATCTAAAATTGGTGAATCTAGTAGCCAAGCTACTACTCTTCCCCCGGCTCCCCGACCCAGACCTGTTACCCATCCTCCTCCACCTATTATTCTTGATAGTGATAACCCTTGTTTTCAATTTTTCGATAGTCAATTTTGCCATGATGTTGCACCAGGTCAACAATTAAATGAAGAAGTTATGAATGCTCTTTATCCTAATGAAACTATCTTTAAAAATGATGAGGAAAATGATGATTTAGATGAAATGCAACCGGATTTAGATGATACACCTACTAGTCCTGTTAATAACCCAAATAATGCCCCCTCCTGACCCTCCTCTAGTAACCCCTACTTTTAATAGACAACCTGCTAAACGGCCTGAAACATCTCTTGTTTGGCACTTTTTTACTCAACTAAGAGAACAAAATAAGGCTAAGTGTAAAACTTGTGGGTCTCAACTAGTTCATAAATTTACTGGAGACCGTAGCGGTACGGGTAGTTTGACTAGACACATATTGAAACACCCTAGAGATAAAGCTAAATTTTTACAAATGAAAGCTGCGCAAGAGGGGACAAGTATAGATACTACGGTTAACCCTAGTACAGGTTCAAATCTAGTTCAACCGGGAATTAACAATGTTACCGGTGACATTTTATATTATGATCCAAATAAATATCGTGAAGAATTAGCAAAAATGGTTACTGTTATGTGCTTACCCTATAGGTTTCCTTCTAACCCTCATTTTGTGCATTATATTAGAAGAGTTTTTAATCCTACTTATAAAGGATGGCCTCGCGCAACCGTAAAGAGCGATATTTATAAATATAAACATGAATATGAACAATATTTGCGCTATTTATTTACTCATATAGATTGTCCCATTGCTATTACTACTGATATTGGTAGAAGTGGTAATGACTGTGATTATCTAACTGTTACAAGTCATTGGATAGATGAGGAGTGGATAATGCAAAAGTGCATTATTGCTTATAGAATAATTAATTCATGCCACACAGGTAAGTTTATTGCTAACATAGTTGCAGATATTTGTAGATATTTTTGCATTAGAGATAAAATTATGTCGGTTTTAATGGATAATGCTTCTAGTAATACTAACGCTATAGGCTTGCTTACAACTACACTAAATTCTGCATTTAGTAATATTTTTTATGTTAGATGTATTTGTCATATTTACCATTTAATCGTCGGTGCTGGTATGAAAGTTTTAAATGTAGAAATTAAAAAGGTTAAAATGACTCTTAATTGGCTTTTTTATTTAAACCGTAGAAGTAGACTTAGAGACTATTTTAAAAAATGTGATGAATTTGGCCTTAGATTAAGAAAGGTTCCTAAACCTTGTCCAACTACATGGAATTACATGTATGAAAGTTTAGTTGTTGCATATGAATATAGGAACCCAATAAGTGCAACGTATAATGCTCGTGTAGGTGATGGTGATGATGATGATGATGATGATGATGATGAGCACCTTACAAATCAAGATTGGAGTAATGTTAAAATGCTTGTAGACTTTTTAGAACAATTTCATATTGCTACAAATGAATTATCTGGCCAATATTATCCTACTATTTCTAACTGTTTAGTTTATATTGCAGCACTTGTAGATTTATTTACTCAATTTTCAGAGGGTGGAGTAATTTATCAAGAAGCTATTAATTCTATGAAAGCTAAGTTTAAAAATTATTTTTTCCCTATCCCCCCTATTTTTGGTGTTGCTGCATTGTTAAATCCTACAATGAAATTAGGAGGTCCTCACTTTTGGTATTCAAAAATTTATAACGCTTTATCACTTTCAGCTGAGGAATTTGCTACACTTGGAGATGCAAAAGCCTCAATTAAAATAAATGCTCAAACAATTTATAATGCTTATCAACTTGCCTTAGATCAAGCTAGACCAAATGTTCCAACTCCTACTTTGTCTAGTTCGCAAGCATCTAAAAGAACTGCGGGCCTAAAAGCCCTTAGTTCTTGGACGGAGTTCAGGGGTTCTCAAGGTGATAATTTTGGTGATAGTTCACAACTAAATGAGCTTCAAGTTTATTTGTCGCAGGGACTTGAATCAGAGAATCCCGACGGCTCCTTCGATGTTTTGGAATGGTGGAAGGACAAACAAAAACACTATCCGGTTCTTTCAAGGATGGCTTGAGATATTTTAAGTGTTCAAACTTCAACAGTGGCATCGGAGAGCGCATTCAGTCAAGCGAGACTTCAAATCGGTGATCATAGAGCGTCTATGAGGGAGAGCTTGGAAAAATCAGTACTCTTCAGAGATTGGATCCGTTCGGAAAGAAGAAATTTTGGACTTGCAGAATCACAACCGGAGATAGATGAAGCTTATGAAGAAATGCTAGCGGAACTTGCGCAGGATGCTGCTTCACCCGGAAGCGGTGATGAACAAGCTTCTTTTCCACCACCACCAACGAAAATTCCTCCGGACCTTGAAGGATTTATGAGATTTGTTAGAGATAATACATAGACGAACATGTAACTTGTATTTTGACACATCTTCCTTCGTTTTTTTTGCCTTTTAATGGTGGTATTAGTACCTTGTTGTGCTCATTCCATTGGGGGGAGGAAGACTAAGAAAGATATTGCCATTCTTTGTTAATATCGTAATAGTAAAATATATAAGACATTCCCTTGAATATTTCTTTGCAATTTATATTGTGTTTAAATTTGATATAGTATATATATATATAAGGCAATACATACTATACATACAACCTTATATTTATATAGCTATATATAAGCAATTTATACTAGTATATACATATATAGTTTAGAAGAAAGTGCCTTAGATAAAAAAAAAAATAGCCTATATATGTGTATGTATATATATATATTACATAAGGCAATATATAATTATGTATACACATAATACACCCTTATATATACATACTATATATACTATATATATTTATATAGCTATATGTAAGCAATTTATACTAGTATATACATATATAGCTTACAAAAAAGTGCCTTAGATAAAAAAAAAATAAAAAAAAATAGCCCGGAACGAAAAAAGCCCGTTAGGCCCATTTAGGCCCGCGGGCCCGACCCATTTAGCCCGGGACCATGTGGTCTTAGGACCACCGTGGGCCGGTTCCACACATTGGGACCGTGAAACTCGGGACCGTTTGGCCCGGGACCACCTCAGCCCGGCCCGCCTCAAGCTCAGGCCCGTTTAGGCCTGTTTGGATCGGGCCCGGACTACAATACAACCTTAGTTCATGTTGAAGTATACAATGAGGTAATGTGCATGCATTTAAGATGCAGTTTCAATTTGTCGCTTGTTGGTAATACTGCTAGATGAGATCAGAGTGTGTAGTGGGGCTTTAGGTTTCAGTGGGGTCAATGATTTCTGTAAGAGACTGTTGATTTGGATAAGAATATCATCTATATGAAGATTACTATTTGTTTCGCATGTTACCTTCTTACCAATTAAATTGATATAGTGCCTTCCTTTTAATAATTTAAAGAGTGAATTAGTAAAACTCCCTTATTTTGGTGGTACAAGGAAGACTATCAACATCATTCTTCAAGAAAGTTTTAGATCAAAAGGAAGATCAAGATCTGAATCTTCCATGAAGAAACGACTCTTCCTTGAGGGACCGTTTGGTTTAAGGGATTACTTGGGTTATCCTATCCCGATATAGATTTTGAAATTAAATTTGTTGTTGATAAAGAATTACACAATTCAAAAGACAAAGCAAGCTTTCAAATGGATTCAAAGAAACGATTTTGGTAAAGGGAAAGCAGATAAATCCTACGGTCCACTTTTGACATCTTCTAGCGTTTCATGTCCTAACTCAGATTTGGATATAACCTAAGTTAATATTGAAGCTTGGACACGTGGGTTATTTAGAGTTGTTGGTGTACATAAACAATGGATGGTACAGATTTCACAAATACAAATACACATCAGCTGATCAAGACACTTATCTAGAATATTCTCATACATAGGACAAATATACAGCTCATATTTAATTGTATTCCTTGTACAAAATTTAGTACATACTATTATAAGTAAACCAATAGGAATTTAGCATTGGTAGCTAGTTTATTGGATTCTCTCATGCATATATACATATTGTATAGTGAAGAAAGATACACTGAAGAAAAAGAAAATTTCCCTCAAGCTTTATTGTCTCTTCATATTTCTTCATGGTATCAGAGCATTCAGCTTGAAAGTTTTCCCTTTTTTTAAGCTTAGAAAGTTTTAACCTTTGGTTCATCTTTCATTCATTCTAAGCAATGGTTTCCTCTCCTGAAGTTACTTTAGGTGTTTCACCTTTAAACATTGTTCCAAATTCAACTCCAATCACAGACAACTCTCACCCTTTCTACCTAGGACCTTCTGATTTCCTGGTGCTGTCTTGGATAATGCAACCTTCGACGGAAGAGGATATGCTGGATGGAGACGAGCAATGCTTATTTCTTTATCATCAAAGAACAAGGCTGGTTTTGTTGATGGTACAATAGCTGCACCAGAATCAGACTCTTCTAAGCTCAAATCATGGAGTCGTTGCAATGATATAGTAATATCTTGGATCTTGAACTCTCTTACCAAAGAAATTGCTAAAAGTGTTCTCTATTCTAAGACTGCACGTGAGATATAGATAAATCTTGAGGATCGATTTGGCCAATGTAATGGAGCACAACTTTATCATCTGCAAAAGGAACTAAGTGAGTTAACACATGGTTCAAATGACATTGCCATCTACTTCACTAAGATGAAAAATTATGGGAAGAGTTGGATGCTTTGAGCACTTGTGTGTCTTGCACTTGTACCTGTGACTTTGGAGGAAAGATTAAGCTACAGAAGGCTTTACAAGATGAAAGGCTTATTCAATTTTTGATAGGGTCAAGTGACTCTTATGGTCCTGTCAAGAGTACCATTTTGATGATCTCACCTTTGCCATCTATTAACCAATCGTATGCTCTTTTGATGTAAGATGAGAAACAAAGAGAGGTGAGGGTGAACAACACTTTTCTGGGAGATTCTTCTTCGTTCCTTGTGTCAAACAATCAAGGAGGAAATCAAAGGCTTGGAACTACAGAAGGAAGAAATGTAAGAGGAAATTTTGACACAAGAACAAATCAAACATGTGCTTACTGTAAGAAGTTAGGACATAACATTGACAAATGCTATAGGATTCATGGATTTCCCCCCAGGATTCAAGTTCACTAAGCAGAGAAAATTTCAGAATCAAGCACATAGTCATGATGTGCTTGGAGTTCAGGATAACCAGATGTAGTCAGTTTCACTTTCTGAAAACTCACTCAGCACTCCAGTATTCTCTCAGGAGCAGTTTTCCCAGCTTGTTCAACTGCTGCAACAAGTGAAAGTTGGTCAGCCAAGCACTTCAACTCAAGATGCCATTACTAATACTAACTGTGTTGGTATAAATATCTTAACTACTACCTGTTTCTCTTGTTTTTCTTCTTTAAGTTCAGATTTCTAGATAGTTGACTCAGGTGCATCAGAACATATGAGTTTCAATAGATCTAATTTCATTTTCCTCAAAACACTTCCTGTTCCAATCTATGTTATTCTTCCTAATTCTTACAAAGTCAAGGTGTATGAAACTGATAGAGTGTGTGTCCTTCCTGATCTCACTCTTGAAATTGTGCTTTACATACATACTGTCACGACCCAATTTAGGATCATGATTGGCACCTAGGAGCAAGTGCCCCCAAGTAAGCCTCATCGATATTTTTTCAGAAAAATCGGATAGAGTTTCCCCTATTTTTTGGACTATCCCAAAGATAAACCTGTCTTGGAAATCAACAACCAACATCCTAATATCATACCAAACAATTAACAACCAATCAATCAACCAAATCGAGTCTCCACCATTACTAATCAACCCACTAACAACCAGAAATACTAATATATCTTTAACCTTGATAATAAAGAATGATACTTAATAAAAGACTAATCGCAAAATAATACCCATGACACTAAAAGGATGACTATGGAGCGACTCTAAGAATTCAAAGAAAAGATCATAACAATTGATAAAAATCTCCGCCCACGCGAACAAGTGCGAGGCTCACCAAGAATTCTCAACTTGTGCGCTCTAATTAACGAAATCCTCGCCTGCGTCAACTGCTGTCTCTGTAAAAAAAATTAGCGGGGAATGAGTCACTAGCTCAGTGAGTAATAACACTTAACCATAACCGTTTTTATTTGGGGACAAGTCAGAAGCATGCTAGTATCTCAAAAAGAAAATAACATAAAAATGCCCTTTCAGAAACAATAAATAATTTTCAGTCACATCATGTTCTTCTTGTAGTATAATACAATTAATAATTTAGCAATAAACTCGGTAACCACTGTATAATATCAATATTCATATTTGGGAGGTTTCAATGAACGGATCATGTAATCGGTATAACTGTGGACTTCTTCGTAAGAAGTCAAATATAACGGTAATCCCTACTCGAGGGTAATCGGTAACGATATGCTAGTTCTACCTTCCCACTAGCGAGGGCTATAACAGTAATCAGTAATTATAAGGTGCACCAGTCTAACGAACCCGCCGTTAACTACGGGATCCTTCAAAGTCTACTCCCATTTATACTTGTCTATGTATCCGTATATACTCATAGGAAAATATTTTAAAATAATATAGGGCATTTCGGTTCTTACCAAATCATGAAATTTCATTTCGACAATAGTAAATTCAAGTAATAGTAAAACATATATAGTGTCAGCAAGAATATTTAAAACAACGGTAATCATCTCAAATAACTATTTCGGTATCATATCGAGTAAAAAACTTGTCCCACATGCAACTCAAAATAATCGGTAATATATTCATATTAAAAATCATGTGTAAATCATGCAAGTTATGAAAATACAAATTATGGTAAGATTACTACTCACAATACTCATGCCAAAATACCAAACTCGTCACCTCGAGCAATCCGTATGTCTTCCTTCAATCAATCTATGATCACATCATATTGATCTCGTGTTAGTTTCCTTGTTCGGGCTAATTCATAACTAAATTTGAATATCCACCCCTCGGGATCACACGTTTAGTTCTCAATTCGTCAAATTTGTCTGCCCATACTACAATTAACTTAAGTGAGTCCATAATCTTCTAAAAAAGGTCATTCATATAGTCTATTTATTGTACTATTTGGTCTCCTTAAATCATATGAATACTACAAAAATTGAATAATATTATTGTCCATGATCTTCCTTCTTAATTGATATTTAAATCTTTTTTTGTTGTACTCAATGAAAGCATACACTATGGAAAATATCTCAAGCAAATTCCAAAAAAAGGAGAAATTGAGTATTTTGTTCTAAGTTGTGGAGTAATTTCACTGAGAGCAACTACAAACTTCACCGGACCTGGTTGCCCAAAGCTTTAGTGATCAAAGCTTTTTATTTTCTCAAATTTTTCTTTCACGTTGGTGAAGCTTTAGGCTTCTTTTGTTTCTCCAATCCAACCTTTTCTTTCTTTAGGGATTTTAGTCATCTTCTGATTCTACAGAAGTTTTAATGTGGCGCTTTTCCCTTTTTCAATTCCCTTAACTTTATCTTTTAAAATTTTAATCCAATCCCAGCATCTTCTCTACTCAATTCCGCAAGGAATCATGAGAAAAAATAATATTGTATCAAAAGAAAAAAGAACTACATGAAATTACCTGGAGTTTATTGTGGAAGCTCAAAAATATGTGCCGATGACGAAGTGAAACACGGTATCGGCGCTAAGAAATACTAGAAACGTTTTATTTTTTTGCTCGTTTGATGTGGTTGGCTAAAGGGATTTTTTTGTTTTCAAACCCTTTTCTAGCTTCGTCAATTTGAAGCAGATGGGCTAAGGCCCACTTAAATTGTCTTCCTTCTTTATTTTATTGTTGTTTTCTTTTTCCTTTTTTTTGTTTTTTGTTATTTTTTTTATATTCTGTTTTTTGAAAATTATTTAACTATCCATTATTTAATAGCAGATATTGCATTCTCCCCACCTTATGAAATTCGGTCTCCAAATTTAGCTTAGGTACGTACCTGTAGACTGAAATAATTGAGGATACTTGACTCGCATAACATCTTCTATTTCCCATGTAGCTTCTTCAACAGTATGACTTCTCCATAAGACTTTAACGAGCACAATTTCTTTTGACCGTAGCTTTCTTACTTGCCTATCAACAATAGCCATCGGCTCCTCCTCGTAGGACAACTTCTGATCGAGCGGTATAGTCGGTGCTTCAATCACCTGAGATGAGTCTGATATACATTTTCTTAGCATTGAGACATGAAACACTGGGTGAATAAAGGAAAACTCAGGAGGGAGTGCCAAATGATAAGACACCGCTCCCACTCGGTCTAGTATCTCATACGGTCCTATAAACCTGGAGCTCAACTTGCCTCTTTTCCCAAACCACATAAGTCTCTTTGCAGGGGCTATATGTGCCAAACACCCTATAGATTTTCTACTTAATGCATCAGCCACCATATTGGCTTTTCCAGGATGATACAAAATAGAACAATCATAGTCTTGGAGTAGTTCCATCCAACGACGCTGAAGATTTAGATCTCTCTACTGAAAGATATACTTCAGACTTTTATGGTTAGTATAAATCTCACATGTTTCGCTGTATAGATAATGTCTCCAAATTTTTAGAGCAAATACCACTGCAACTATCTCCAAATCATGTGTAGGATAGTTTTGCTCGTGCCTTTTCAATTGTCTCGAAGCATAAGCTATAACACGACCATTTTGCATGAGAACACATCCTAATCCCACCCTCGAGGCGTCACAGAATACTATAAATCCTCCAGAACCTGATGGTAAGGCTAATATTAGTGTAGTTGTCAAACATGTTTTGAGTTTTTGAAAGCTTTGCTCACATTCTTCCGTCCACTGAAACTTTGCATTTTTCTGTGTTAGCTTGGTCAGCGGCGCTGCTATTCTAGAGAAATCCTATACAAAATGCCTGTAATAGCCTGTTAAGCCTAAAAGGCTGCGAATCTCTGTAGGAGAAGTAGGTCTGGGCCATTTCTGCACAACTTCAATCTTCTTAGGATCTACCATAATTCCATCTTTGGATACAATATGCCCCAAAAATGCTACCGAATTTAACCAGAATTCACACTTCGAGAACTTAGCATAAAGCCGATGTTCTCGCAATGTCTGCAACACAGTCTTGAGATGATTCTCGTGTTCTCCTTGGCTATGAGAATATATCAGGATATCATCAATAAATACTATTACAAATCTATCCAGAAACGGCTTGAACACCCTATTCATAAAATCCATGAATGCAGCTGGAGCATTTGTCAGTCCGAAAGGCATCACAAGGAAATCATAGTGCCCGTATCGAGTTCTGAAAGCAATCTTAGAAAAATCTTCATCTTTGATTCTAAGTTGATGATAACCAGAACGGAGGTCAATCTTTGAAAAGCGGGCAGCTCCTTGTAACTGATCAAACATGTCATCTATACGAGCCAAAGGATATTTATTGCGTATTGTTATCTTGTTCAACTTCCTGTAGTCAGTGCACATTCTCAGGGATCCATTTTTTTTCTTTACGAACAGTACTGGTGCACCCCATGGTGATACACTAGGTCTAATAAAACCCTTATCTAACAAATCTTGTAACTGTTGCTTTAGCTTCCTCAACTCTGCTGGTGCCATTCGATATGGGGGTATCGATATGGGCTGTGTGTCAGGTAGCAAATCAATACCAAAGTCTATTTCTCGTACTGGAGGCAATCCTGGTAAATCCTCAGGAAATACATCAGAAAATTCTCTCACTACGGGTACATTTTCTATACTAACTGTTTCCTTTCTTGTGTCATTTACAATAGCTAAGAGAACCAAGCAACCTTTCTTCAGAAGTCGTTGAGCCTTCATAAAAGATACAATTTTGCAAGTCTCTGGAACCTGACTCCCTCTTAGAATAAAACTGGGTTCATTTGGTATCTCAAACTTAACTATATTTGAATGACAATCGACTATAACATAGCAAGAAGATAACCAATCCATTCCCATCAGCATGTCAAAGTCAATCATATCAAGTACAATAAGGTCAACTAGAGTATCTCTACCCTCAACCCGAATCTGACAAGTACGATACACGTATTTAGCTAATAGAGACTCTCCAACAGGAGTAGCAACTAGAAAAGTATCATTCAATAGCTCGGGCTGTCTACTAAATCTCAAAGCAAAGTGCGAGGACACATAGGAGTGGGTAGATCCCGGATCAATCAACGCAAGTGCATCAAATGAACAGATAGAAAGAATACCTGTAACCACTGCATTCGAGGCCTGAGCATCCTGTCTAGTAAATGCAAAAACTCTCGTCTGACCTCTACCAACATTGCTTTGTCCTTGATTCACAGTAGCACGGTCTCCAGCACCCCGACCTCTATTTCCTGTACCTGTAACACCTGAAGTATTACGAGTAGTCTAAGTCGATATAGCTGACTGAATAGAAGCCTGGTTGAAATTTCTCGGAGGCTGAGGGCAATCCCTCAAGTGATGTCCCAACTGGCCACACCGAAAGCACTCTCCAGTTAGAACACGACATTGGCCCAAATGTGATCTACCACAAGTCTGGCAGACTGGAGTAGTGGCATATATATGCCTAGAATTATGATGTCTAGAAGATGATGGTCCTCTATTACCTTGTCCGTAATGTGGTCTGTATGTGGAATGTGAAGATATGTGTGTCCCTGTCTGAGAACCTTATTGTTGTTATTGTCCTTGATTTCCTGCTTTTCAATTTTCAATAAAACCACCACTGAAAGCCCCTCCTGTATTGGCCTTCTTACGTAAATCACTAGCTACACGCTCATCACGTCCCTTGTTTTCAATCTTTCTAGCAAGGTCGACTACATCAGAGTAGGATAAAGTTTTCATCTGTGGGGCTACTGCAGTGTATAGACGACCAACCAATCCATCAACAAACCTTTGAACTCGAGCTTCTTCGGTAGGCACTAAGTGAGGATCATATATAGCCAGCTTACAGAACTTAGTGTTATATGTTGACACATCCATATCTGGAGTCTAAACCAATCTCTCAAAGTCTCTAGCATATTGTTGCATCAGACTGTCTGGAAGAAAATGATTCTTGAACAACTTAGTGAACTCGCACCATGTCAGTGGTGGTGCTCCTGCTGGCCTTCCTAGCAATACCTTTTCATACCATGTGTTAGCCATATCCTCTAGTTTGTATGCTGCGAGCTCCACGGCTCTCTCACAAGAACATCCAAGAGTACGTAATGCCTTAAGTGTCCCATCCAAGAAACTTCGAAGATCTGCTGAATTATCGGAACCTGTGAATTTTGGTGATTTCAATTTCAGAAACTCTTGTAGGGATACTTCCTTATTCCCGAAAGTCTGAATCTGTGCAGGTTCTTGTATCTGTAAAGTAGCCTGAGGAGCTGAACTTCCTCCCTGAGTAGGCACCAATGCCTCTAACACATTCAATAACCTTGCCACTGTATCTGCAGGTAAGGCAACAATAGGTACAACAGTTGGCACTAGTGGTAGAGTATTCTGAACTCCCTGCTCTTGCACTTGATCTGTCATAACAGCTTGGGTTTGACCCATGTTCCCAACTTGGGGTTGAGGAGCAGTCTGTCTTCTAGTTTGATGAATCCCAACTTGACCGCCACCCCGGGTAGCACCACGTCCAGCAGATGATGGTGTGCGTGTCCTAGCCATCTGCAAAGAAATATTCCAAAGTCAATCTCAAGTTATCTCAACGCACGATCAAAGAATGAAAGAAGAGAAAACATTCCTACATGTTCAGTAGCCTCAAGATCATAAGTATGGGCTCCTACATACCCATGAACAAGACTCTACTAAACATTGCTCAATATCTCCGAACATAAAGCCCAAGCTCTGGTACCAGCTTTCTCACGACCCAATTTAGGATCATGACCGGCACCTAGGAGCAAGTGCCCCCAAGTAAGCCTCATCGGTATTTTTCAGAAAAATCGGACAGAGTTTCCCCTATTTTTGGACTATCCCAAAAATAAACCTATCTTGAAAATCAACAACCAACATCCTAATATTATACTAAACAATTAACAACCAATCAATCAACCAAATCGAGTCTCCACCATTACTAATCAACCCACTAACAACCAGAAATACTAATATATCTTTAACCTTGATAATAAAGAATGATACTTAATAAAAGACTAATCGCAAAATAATACCCATGACACTAAAAGGATGACTATGGAGCGACTCTAAGAATTCAAAGAAAAGATCATAACAATTGATAAAAATCTCCGCCCACGCGAACAAGTGCGAGGCTCACCAAGAATTCTCAACTTGTGCGCTCTAATTAACGAAATCCTCGCCTGCGTCAACTGCTGTCTCTGTAAAAAAAATTAGCGGGGAATGAGTCGCTAGCTCAGTGAGTAATAACACTTAACCACAACCGTTTTTATTTGGGGACAAGTCAGAAACATGCTAGTATCTCAAAGAGAAAATAACATAAAAATGCCCTTTCAGAAACAATAAATAATTTTCAGTCACATCATGTTCTTCTTGTAGTATAATACAATTAATAATTTAGTAATAAGCTCGGTAACCACTGTATAATATCAATATTAACATTTGGGAGGTTTCAATGAACGGATCATGTAATCGGTATAACTGTGGACTTCTTTGTAAGAAGTCAAATATAACGGTAGTCCCTACTCGAGGGTAATCAGTAACGGCATGCTAGTTCTACCTTCCCACTAGCGAGGGCTATAACGGTAATCGGTAATTAAAAGGTGCACCAGATCTAACGAACCCGCCGTTAGCTACGGGATCCTTCAAAGTCGACTCTCATTTATACTTGTCTATGTATCCGTATATACTCATAGGAAAATATTTCAAAACAATATAGGGCATTTCGGTTCTTACCAAATCATGAAATTTCATTTCGACAATAGTAAATTCAAGTAACGGTAAAACATATCTAGTGACAGCAAGAATATTTAAAACAATGGTAATCATCTCAAATAACTATTTCGATATTATATCGAGTAAAAGACTTGTCCCACATACAACTCAAAATAATCGGTAACATATTCATATTAAAAATCATGTGTAACATGCAAGTTATGAAAATACAAATCGCGGTAAGACTACTACTCACAATACTCGTGCCAAAATACCAAACACGTCACCTCGAGTAATCTGTATGTCTTCCTTCAATCAATCTATGATCACATCATATTGATCTCATGTTAGTTTCCTTGTTCGGGCTAATTCATAACTGAATTTGAATATCCACCCCTCGGGATCACATTTAGTTCTCAATTCGTCAAATTTGTCTGCCCATATTACAGTTAACTTAAGTGAGTCCATAATATTCTAAAAAAAGGTCATTCATATAGTCTATTTATTGTACTATTTGGTCTCCTTAAATCATATGAATACTACAAAAATCGGATAATATTATTGTCCATGATCTTCCTTCTTAATTGATATTTAAATCTTTTTTTTGTACTCAATCAAAGCATACACTATGAAAAATATCTCAAGCAAATTCCAAAAAAAAGGAGAAATTGATTATTTTGTTCTAAGCCGTGGAGTAATTTCACTGAGAGCAACTACAAATTTCACCGGACCTGGTTGCCCAAAGCTTTAGTGATCAAAGCTTTTATTTTCTCAAATTTTTCTTTCACGTTGATGAAACTTTAGGCTTCTTTTGTTTCTCCAATCCAACCTTTTCTTTCTTTAGGGATTTTAGTCATCTTCTGATTCTACAGAAGTTTCAATGTGGCGCTTTTCCCTTTTTCAATTCCCTTAACTTTATCTTTTAAACTCTTAATCCAATCCCAACATCTTCTCTACTCAATCCCGCAAGGAATCATGAGCAAAAATAATATTGTATCAAAAGAAAAAAGAATTACATGAAATTACCTGGAGTTTATTGTGGAAGCTCAAAAATATGTACCGATGACGAAGTGAAATACGGTATAGGTGGTAAGAAATACTAGAAACATTTTTTTTCTTTTCTCGTTTGATGTGGTTGGCTAAAGGAATTTTTTTGTTTTCAAACCCTTTTCTAGCTTCGTCAATTTGAAGCAGATGGGTTAAGGCCCACTTAAATTGTCTTCCTTCTTTATTTTATTGTTGTTTTCTTTTTTTTCGTTTTTTTGTTTTGTGTTATTTTTTTTATATTTTGTTTTTTAAAAATTATTTAACTATCCATTATTTAATAGTAGATATTACACATACCTTCAAATATAATCTCATTTATGTCCAAAGGCTGTGCAAACAGTTAATTGCTTAGTTCTTTTCTCATCTAGTTATTCTATGTTGCAGGGTCCTTCAATGAAGAGGTCAGTGAGACTTGGTGAAGCTAAGGGAGGATTATATCTTCTACAATCATTTGTTAATACTGTTAATACCATTACTTCTTCTGAAGCTTTGGTTAATAATAAAGCAATACTTATCTTAGTTTCTAGATGTGAACCTTTTTTTATTTCCAAATGTAATGACAATGTTTCATCCTTTAATGGAAAGTCCCTAAGTTTCTGATTTTTGTTTTCATCTACTACTAGTGAAGAATTCTTATGGCATGTCAGGTTAGGGCATATCCCCAAATCTAATATGAAAAATATTAAAGGCTTACCTTTCATTTCCACAAACAACTCGGCCACTTGTGATGTTTGTCCACTAGCTAGACAATCTAAGCTTCCATTTCCTTCTAGCTCTATTTGCACATCAAATATTTTAGAATTAATCCACATAGATATCTGGGGGCCATAATACCAACTCATCAAGGGTACAGATATTTTTTAACTATAGTGGATGATTTCAGCAGAGGAACTTGGACTTTCATGATGAGTACCAAAAGCAATGCTTTCACTATGCTAAAATCCTTTATAATAATGACAGAAAGGCAATTTAACACTAATATAAAAATAGTTAGGTCCGATAATACTTTAGAATTAGAAAGTGATGTGAGTCGCTCTGAATTTTTTTCTTCTCATGGGATTTTGCACCAAACCATGTGTCCTCACACCCCACAACAAAACGGGATTGTGGAAAGGAAGCATAAACATTTGTTAGAAACTTGTAGGGCATTGCTTTTTCAATCATATCTTCCTATCAGATATTGGGGAGAATGTTTACTCACAACAACCTATTTAATTAATAGGTTTCTTTCTGAAATCCTTAGTTTTAAAACTCCCTATGAGATTCTGTTTGGGAATTTTCCTTCATATACTCATCTTAAATCCTTTGGATGTTTGTGTTTTGTATCTACACACCCTAACAATAGAAACAAACTACAACCTAGAGCAGAAATTTGCATTTTTATAAGTTATCCTTTTGGAAAAGGGGGGTACAAAGTGTTGAATTTAAAAGCCAAACAGATTTCTATATCTAGGAATGTGATTTTTCATGAACATATCTATCCTTTTGCTCCTCAAAAGCATGATAATTTTATTTTTTCACCCACTACTCCAGATTCTACTACTGATCAGTCTATTCCTATTTCTCATCAAGTCCCCATTTCACCCGCTAGTCCTTCAGCTAAGTCCCTTGTTTCATCGAGATCTCCCGCAATAACAACTATTCCTAACAGTTCTTCATCCTCTCCTGGATACATTTCTCAGCCTTTGATCCCTGACTCTACTCCTGAAAATATGTTCCCAGTTGATTATTTAAGGGATGATTCTTCTCTTATTCAAGAGCTTAGGAGATCACAAAGGATACACAAGTTACCAACACACCTAAATGATTATATATTGAATGCTATCTGTCACACAAATGTCACTGATGATTGCTTTAATTCTACTGTTTCTGTTCCTACTATCTCTTTTTCTGCATTGTCCGCTACAAACTAGAGTTTACTTAACTCTCTTTATCATTTAAATGAACTCACCTCCTATTCTCAAGCTTGTTTGCATCCCGGTTGGCAAGAAGCAGTGGCAAAAGAGTTTGAGGCTTTGGAATCTAACCAAACTTGGGAGGTAGTTAAATTACCTGTTGGGAAAAAGGCTCTACCTTGCAAATGAGTGTACAAAGTGAAATACAACTAAGATGGGACTATTGAAAGACTGAAAGCTCGATTGGTGATAAGGCAAAATACTCAAAGAGAAGGAATATATTTTACAGAGACTTTTTCACCTGTAGTCAAGATGACTACCATCAGATTTTAATTTGTCAGTTGCGATAAAAAAATGATGGGTTTTGTTTCAACTGGACGTCAATAATACTTTTTTACATGGTGATCTAAATGAAGAGGTATACATGAAATTTCCAGCTGGAATGGAACCCCCTTCTCCAAATCATGTGTGCAAACTAAGAAAGTCTTTGTATAGTCTTAAACAAGCTTCTCGTCGATGGTATGCTAGACTAACATCAGCGTTGAATTTTAAGGGTTATTCTCACTTACTCAATGATTACTCATTCTTCTTCAAAAATACAGGAAGTTCTATTTCTATTGTTGTTGTATATGTTGACGATATTTTACTCACAGGAGATGATGCACGTGAACTCAATGATCTTAAGAATTTTTTAGATACAGAATTCAAAATTAAAAATCTTGGTAATGCACATTTTATCCTCGGCATGGAAATCATCAGAGAAAATTAGGGATTAATTGTTAGTCAGAGGAAATTTACCTTTGATCTTTTATCAGAGTTTGATTGCTTGAATCTGAAGCCTACTTCTTCTCCTCTTGATCAAAGCACCAAACTTTTTTCCCATTCTGGGAAGCCTCTACCTGATCCTACTCTATATCGATGGATTCTTGAAAATTGAACTTCCTTACTCATACTCATTCTGATATCTCCTTTGCAGTGCAACATCTCAGTCAGTATATGCAAGATCCACGCACACTTCACCTTGCTGCTGCATATCACTGCTTAAGGTACCTTTTTAAGGATCCCGGACTTGGCATCTTCTTTTCTGCTTATCCTTCCCTTTCTCTATTAGCCTTTTGTGACTCTGATTGGGGTGCATGTCCTAAAAATAAGAGATTTGTTAGTGGTTTCTTTATAAGTTTAGGTGGCTCTCCAATTTCTTGAAAGTCTAATAAGCAAACCTCAGTTTCTTTGTCGTCTGCTGAGGTCGAGTATCGATCGATGAGAAAAGTGGTTGCTGAAATTACCTGGTTGATTTGCCTTCTTTCTGATATATCAGCACCTCCTCAGCTACCAGTTTCAGTGTTTTCCGAAAGTCAAGACGCTATGCACATTGCAAAGAATCCCGTTTTTCACGAGCAGAATAAACACGTTGAACTTGACTGTCACTTCGTCCGTCAGCAATACCTTTCTGGACTGATCTCGCTTTCTTTCCTTCCTTCTGGTTCTCAATTGGCCGATATTTTCACGAAACCTTTTTCCGGCCCTCCTCATCAAGATCTGATCTGCAAGTTGGGTGTGCAATCTGCCCCACCAACTTGAGGGGCGTGTTGGTGATAAAGAATTACACAATTCAAAAGACAAAGCAAGCTTTCATATATATGGATTCAAAGAAACGATTTTGGTAAAGGGAAAGCAGAAAAATCCTATGGTCCAATTTTGACTGCTTCTAGCGTCTCATGTCCTAACTCAGGTTTGGATATAACCTAAGTTATTATTGAAGCTTGGACATGTGGGTTATTTAGAGCTATTTGTGTACATACACAATGGATGATACAGATTTCACAAATACAAATACAACATCAACTGGTCAAGACATTTATCTAGATTATTCCCACACATAGGACAAATATATAACTCATATTTAATTGTATTCCTTGTACAAAATTTAGTACATACTATTATAGTTAAACCAATAGGAATTTAGCATTGGTAGCTAGTTTATTGGATTCTCTCATGTATACTAGATGACATACTTATGCGATGCACAGGCCCAATTGTTGCTCTTTTTTCTTATTTTCTTTCTTTTAATATTTCTTGGCCAATTGCTAATTACACACTTTATACGTCTTTAAGGGAAGGAAAAAAGAAGATAGGCGTTTGTGTAATAACGTATAGAACAACATTTACCTGTATTTTTTATTTTTATTTTTTGCGTTATGTGTATTTTAATTTTTCTGAAATCGTATTCCTATACCAATCACTTTGTAATACTTGTCGAAGTTTAACACTTTATTATACAAATATTGCAATACTTGAAGTACAATGTAGAGTATTTCTACACAGGTTCTACACATTTTTATTTAAAAAAATAGTTCTGCACCACCAAACTAAAAATTGATTATAAAAAAATGATTGAAAAGTCAATTAAAAAATAAGTCGTGATGTATTTTCTCATTGTTTAAATTGAATATATATAGTTTTGCTCTTTAGTATTTTCAATTGTGTTAATGTATTGTTTTTTCTTTTTATATTAATCAAAATGTGAATAATAAAGCATATTCATTTTATTTCTAAATAGTTGACGAAAAAACTTTTTTGTTCTTTGAAATAATAATCATAATTTTTAATTATTCACAATTTTTAACAAGAAAATTTGTATTTTATTCTAGGGTGTAATGCAACTTTCTTTACCATTTGAATTCTTTATTGAATACAGAGAAAGTACCCAACTAACTTTAATCAAAGAGGGAAAAATATAATCTTGCATAATGATACTTCTTATGCTGCCTAATATGTAATAAAGAAAAAAAATTCCCAAATTAGTTGTCTTAATCTTTTGTTCAGATTATTCTCAAATAATTTTTTATAGAGGGAATCATTTTTATACCATTTGAACAATATTCAATAGTCTATATTAAAAAAGTACCTTGAAACTATATTTTTATTCTTAAATATTTTTTTCCTAATTTTATAAAGTATTCCAATTAAAATTGAAATTTAATGAGGACTTGTATAAAATGATATAAATTGATACTAATATAAGAACACCTTAATAAAAATTTACATAATTTATTGCCACTTTTTTAAAATAGTCTATACCTAAAATAGTCAATAAATAAAACAAATAAAATAATACTTTCTTAAAGAGATAATAGAATTGTTATGTATAAATGTATGTAACCATTGTATGCTTTTAACCAAATGAACGTTGAATTATAGAATTACCCGATAATTTTTTCAGTTAAAAGTACTAATTGGAAAAAAAAAATTAAACTCTGAAGGTGTGAAGTAGTCTGCTTTAAACAAATTGAAGAATAACATTAACTAAGCAGTGCATTTAAAGAAGATAATGGGAAGCGGGGTCCACCTGAAGAATTCAATAGTTTGGGCCATACTATTTTTGTTTTTCCGGTCATTAGAAACCACAAAATCAGGGAGAAATTCAAAAAAAAAAAAAAAAATTATAAGTGGTCATTCAAAAATAGTCACAATTTTAAAAGTAATCGAAATTTAGTCACTTTTTATGTAAAGATAAATCTGAACAAAAACACTGTTCAAAATCCGGAAAATACTCCAGCATAATATAATGGAGTTCCAGCATAATATACTGGAGTTTTGGTATAATATACCGGTCCAGTATAATATGCTAGAAGTACATACATAGGTGCTCCAAACTCCAGTATATTATTTTGGAACTTTCCACGTGTTGGAGTTCCATCATAATATGCTGGAAGTTCATACACAGGTGCACCGATATCCAGTATATTATGCTAGAACTTTTCGTGTTGCAGCAAAATAATGGCTATTTTTCAATGACTTTGCAAACGCTGACTATTTTTGAATGATCAGTCCGAAAACTGGCTAGCCCGTGCTATTTTTACCAAAAATAAGGCTTTTGAGCCTATTGTACAAGCAAACAATACAGTTATATTTTTGAAATGACCATGATACCCTTGGTCGACCTCCTCTTCTCTCTTCTATATAATAGAAATATACATACTGTATAGTGAAGAAAGATACATTGAAGAAAAAGAAAATTTCCCTCAAACTTTATTGTCTCTTTATATTTCTTCAAAATTTTCCTTGTATTTAGTTGAAATGTAATTTAATATAAAAAAATTGGTATTATGTCGATAAAAAGTGAGACCGATTAAGTAGGTTATAATCCTGAATAATTTTAAATTTGAAATATTTTGATTATGAATCAAACAATCCCTTAGTGTATTTAGCAAGAAAATCCAGGGTTTGAAAAGGACATATCATCACCAAACTCTTCCGATCTTGCATGTAACGTAAACAGTTGAGGGATTCTTTATTTTATAGTTTAAAAACTATTTCGTTTTTTAAATAACCACTGGTGCAAAGCATTTGTTTTAACTGGCTTTGAATGCCTAGGTTCTAGTTGTTCCGAACATAAATGCCCAATATCAAATGCTGCTTCTTCTTCCTCATTTATTTATTACATGCTCTTGTCTTAACTCTTCCATTCATAGCCCACAACAAGTCATGTGCTCTTTATATGGCTTTAATTAAGATTAACAAGATGCAAGTGGGTCAGCAAAATTATGTTGTTACTAGCTTGCTCAGCTACTACACATATTAATGAAGATATATGGAATTTGTTTTTCAATTCTTTTTCTTAGTTCCTCCATTGTTTCCACTCTGCAACTCATCTATATTTTATTACTCAACTAATTTATGAAGGTCATGCTTTTTGTACGTTTTGTTTATTAGATATATTAATGACTATGTGCTTTTTCTACTTCAATGTCCAATAATTAAAGTTAATAGTATTATCCCTGAATATCAAAAAATTGAATTTTGCCAGTTGCAATAAACCTTGTGTTGTTGAAATTTGTCTCGAGGTGAATATGCTGCTGCCCAATCTGTCAAAATTTCTCTTCACTTAAATGTGATTTTCACAATCTTTTATTTGTATTTTGGGCGGGGCTGAATCTATTTGCATACAAACATATGGGATATGGAAAGAGAAGTAAACATCCAACCTCCAGCACATAAAATTAATTTTAGGGATATATTAATTTTAAGTTAACTATTTCCCCTCTAAATATTAAAAATGTATTTCTCAGTAACTACGTGCAAAATATGAAATACTCAAGCTCAATGTATAGCAACTTAAACATCGAATGTGCGTCAACTTCTGTTTGCCTCTGCAACATAAAATCTTTAGAAACTGAAAATGGTCAGATAACCTTATTTTTTAAGTTCAAGTACTTAAAGAAAAAATTATCTTACGATAATATACGTATTTTAATGTGGTTCACACTATTTTTTAAGTACAAGTGTAACTCATTTTTGTAGTGCATAAAGTTGAATCATCTTTAGTACTATAACTTTTTACTAGTGAGAATTTGATAGACTAAAGAAATTATTGGACTTAAACCCAGGATAGTTTTCATTTCTGTTCTATTAGGCCTTTTGTATAGTTGGGCCTCTTTTTCTTTCTCTTATACTGGGAATTGGCCCATGGCCGAATATTATTGATTATTAGACTAAAGTGTACATACTAATAGATTGATTGAAGTCTATTGAGTTTAATACATCATTTCCTCTCTTTCTATTTACCCGATGGTTCTCAGTTTCTCTCTACCACCGATTAGAACCTAGGGTTTTCTCATTTCCATTCATGAAAATTCAATCTCTTCTTACAAGTTAACATGGTATCAGAGCGATGATTCCTGATGTACTCGACGAGCTAGTTCATCCTATCGGTTTCAGTTTTCTCAATTTTGAGTTTTTTCGTTGTATTTGATGGGATCTGGTTTGCGATTTTCTGGGAAATTTGGGTTTTTTTCAGCGTCAATTGAGGATAACTTCAACATTTCCTTGTTCTAAGTCAACAAGGCTCTACTCTTTCGAGTATTGTGAAGGAGATACGGTACTATCTATTCATCCCTTGCTACATAGGTTTTGTGATCTAATTGAACGATTTGTGAAGCTACTGTTTGTGTAATTGATTTTAGCTCAAATTTTCTCTGTGACCTGTTCTATACGTGTTGTGGTGTTGAGTCCCAAATTTTGCCCTTAATTGTTATTTCAAGCCATGGGTACAGAATCGAGCACTTCCTCTCCTGTCCTTCAGTCTCCTCCTACGCTTATTGACTCTTCTCATCCTCTTTATGTTTATCCATCAGATAATCCTAGTGTTTTGTTAGTGTCAGTCCCCTTTTCAGGGACTGGATATACTTCATGGAGAAAAATGTTTTAATTGCATTGTCCGCTAAGAATAAAGCTGGGTTGATCAATGATAGAATTCCACAACCCCCACCTACTTCTCCTCTTTATGATTACTGGGTGAGATGTAATGACATAGTCTTTGCTTGGCTAAGCAATTCCTTATCCAAAGACATTGCAGATAGTGTTTTACACTGTGATACTGCTAGGGACCTGTGGAGGGATGTAGAAGAAAAGTATGGACAATCTAGTGCTTGTAGGTATTATCAAATACAAAGGGAAATTGCTGGGGTATCTCAGGGTTATTCTGATATTGCTAGTTACTATACTAGGCTTAGGAAACTCTGAGATGAGTTGAAAACTGCTGCATTTGGTCCAACATGCACTTGTGGGGCTGAGCCATAATGCAGTGTTGGTCAGAAACTTATTCATTTCCTCACAGGGTTGAATGAGACCTACTCAAATGCTAGGAGCAATATCCTTATGATGTATCCTGTTCCAACTCTGGTTAAAGCTTACTCCATTTTTCTTCATGATGAGAGTCAATGAGAAATTCAGCCATCTGGTGGTTCATTTCTCTCAGAGTTAGCTTCCTTTTCTGTGAAATCTACACCTGCCCCTGCCCAGCTCACTAATGGTCCTAAATTCTTTCCTCAGAAAGTCAATTTTGACATCAAAAGGAAAACTATTGTGTGCAAATACTGTAAAAAGACTGCGTATTCTGTTGACAAATACGATAAACTTCATGGGTTCCCAAGTAGTTTCAAGTTCACAAAGGGCAGAAAATCTGTTGCTTGTGCTCAAGTTGACACTTTTGCATCAGAGGATCAGCAGTTTTCTGAAAATATCACTAACAATCCTGTCCATGGGTTCAGCAAGGAACAATACCAACGTCTCATGAGCTTATTTCAACAGTCTAACATCTCTTCTTCTCAAGATTCAACTGGCAACACTACTGCAATGGCTGATTGTGCAGGTGTGGTCTGTAGTCTTGCTGTTTAGTCTCTTGCTTTGTGTTGTGCATCACAATTAAAAATCAGCACCTGGATTCTAGACTCAGGTGCAACCTGTCATGCCCCAAAAACCAAGGGGCGCTACCGGCGCTAGACCGGGTAACCCCAGTCAAGCGGACCTGGGTGCCTTTCCTATCCCACGTGTTACCCCGTGTTTTCATTATCCGTTAACCAAGTGAAATATCCATTTATGATTTAAATATATTATTACGAGATTTACATAATATACATGGTTACTTAGCGTGTTTTACAAGTTACACTGCCCAAATACAAAATACATAAGTACATAACCCACATTTCCTGTCTACGGAGCCTCTAGGGATACAAAAGAGTGTTACAATACTTGCCGGTAACAAGGCTCCGGCTATACCTAACGCAAATACCAAAATAAGATTTCCGGGAGGAAAAACGGCATGAGCCACGCAGGGCCCCGAGAGGAAAAAGGGGCTCACCAATACAGCTGACGGAAAGTGAAGGAGTGCTACTGTTGGTGGACTGGAGTACCTGCTATAGAACCACCTACAATCATAACACGAATGTAGCGCCCCCGGCAAAAGGGACGTCAGTACATTTGAATTGTACTGGTATGTATGAACAAACTTTACCCCAAGTAAAATCAAGAAATACACAGGTAACAAACAGTAATAGAATCAACAATCCAATGCACATGAAAGGAACAACCAAATCCAAACAAGTTCCACAATCTCTCCTTTTCCCCTTTCAACATTATTTCATCACATCAATGGTTTCACAACTTTCACATATTTTCATTTCAATAGTGATTTCGATCACTTTTCCACCCTTATTACCTCGGCCACCCTTATTACCACAACCCACACCTTATAACTTCGTGTTGCGGCGCGCAGCCCAATCCCACCGGGCAATCAAATTTCACACGACAACAACAATAATTCACAAAGAATTTTCATAACATCAATACCATTTCCATCATATGCAACAGCCCGTATACAATTTAAGCCACAACGATAATTGTCCGCGACAAGTCACGTATGATATTACCACAGTTGTTTCAATTGCATCAATTACGATTTCTTTCCATCATTTGTTACACAGTTCTTACCACATGAACATATTCACACTCACACACTTGGTTTGTTGCCATTTACTTGTACCATTATATCGCGAAACTTGATCAACAACGTTCAAAGCATATTAATCACAAGAATCATCATTTCAAGGAAGCACAAGTTCATATCAACAATTCATACATTTGGGCTCAAGACACCATAAATGTTACCAAACAGTAATTCATGTACAAGGTGTTGTCGTAATCGTTCAATTCATTTATGTCATTTCACAATACCATCTTTCATTACTTACCATGTAGGGTTTTAGCCATTATACACATTCCCACATTTGGACACATTAATGTTCTTTCATTCGTTAACACATACTCCCATATTGTCATCCTCAAGAATTTATAATCTTAACACATAATAAGGTAGGCACATCAAATCACTTTTCACAATCACATATAACACGGTGGTGGAAATCAACTAAGACAGTCAATACACATATTTTCATAAAAGGTACACATACCGTATGCTCGTCACAACAAGGGGATTCTACAAGAGTTAAAGTTAGTCATACATACCTCAAAGAGCTTTTCCTTAAGTTACTACAACGTTCCAGAAATTCTAGCAATGTCAATCTACTTCGAGACATAACAAAATTGAACACAAATTAGGAAGATATTCATAATTCTAGCTCATTCAAGCATTTTATGAAACACCATATGTGCGTTAGATCTTTATGGTCCTTTTATAGAGGATTTCATCAACCCACAACCTATACTTTACCATCTTTAGCTCAATAGTGTTTCTACAACTTTTGACAATACATGCAAGCAAGATAACAACTCCAATACCCACAAACATTCTTTATAATTACCCATCTTTAGCCAAATTTGAAATTAAAGGTTAGGGTATAGAATCTTACCTCAAGGGTGAAGACCTAGTATGGTTTTCCTTGTTAATCATTTAAGATTTTAGCAAGAGTTGTAGAAGAATTGATGAGGGATACTTTCTCACTCTAGGGCACTCTCTCACTCTAAAAATATCTGATTTTTGCTCAAGAAATGGTCCCTTGAATCTATTTGACGAAATGAGGTCGTTTTATAACAAAAACCCCGATTTTTGCACAGCCGCGCCGCATGGGGCGGCGTGGTAATGAAAAATGTGCTTAGAAACAAAACTGGAGGTGCTTTGATAATTTACACAGCCGCGCCGCATGGGGCGGCGCGGTAGTGTAAAATTCTGTGCTGCTTTTGGTAATTTGGTCATAACTTTTGGTAGGAGTGTCCGAATGACGAACAGTTTGAAGCGTTGGAAACTAGACTCAAAGAACTTTTATTTTGTAGGTTTTGAATCACACAAATCCTTATATATCTGGAGATATGATTGTCCAAAGTGAGGTCTTGTGCGTACTCATTTGCAACTTTCGTCTCTTATGAAATTTTCCAACTTGGCTTAGACTTAGGCCTCTTCTTAGACCCCAATTCACTTCTACTATGACTTATACACTTATTAACATATCTAATTGATATCAATAATCTCCTAAATCCTCATTTGTACGTAAGATAAAATATTTAGCCTACCTTGGCACCACGAAATCTTAAATTACTAAGCAAAATTTTCTGGGGCTTTACATTCTCCCCCGCTTAAAATCATTCATCCTCGAATGAGGATCAAGTTTCATTCATTAGCCATCCTTATGTAAATTCTGCTTTTTCACATTATGAAATATATCATCATCCCCAAATTTGGCTAACTCCTTAAATTTCTGAAAATTTTGCCAGAGTTTCCTTTGTAACTAGGACTCTCCACCTGTCAGAGGGCCCCAGATACATATCCTAACAGCATATACATATTCCATAGACATAACATAACTTGTTCAACACCAACCATGGCTGCATAGGCAACATACATAGTCATAATAGAATAGTTTAACATAGATCAAATCCAAAAGATAAGAGTTTACAGGAACCAAATACATGAAAGCTATTACATAACTATTCAAATAAATGTGGGTACTTCTTTCTCATTTCTTCTTTGGTTTCCCAAGTGGCTTCCTCAACCTGCTGGTTCCGCCATAACACTTTTACAGAGGCAATTTCCTTAGTTCTCAATTTTCGGACTTGCCTATCAAGAATGGCAATTGGAATTTCTTCATAAGATAGTTCTTCATTAACCTCAATAGCTCCAATTGGCACAATAACGGACGGATCTCCCACTACCTTCTTCAACATAGATACATGGAAGACCGGATGTACCAACGACATCTCGGGTGGCAGCTCGAGCTTGTATGCCACCTGACCGATCCTCTGAATGATTCTATATGGTCTGACATACCTCGGACTTAACTTCCCTTTCTTCTCGAATCGTATGACTCCCTTCATGGGAGATACTTTCAAGAACACCCAATCATCTACTTGGAATTCCAATTCTCTTCGACGCACGTCTGCATAGGATTTCTGACGACTCTGAGCAGTTTTCATCCTCTCCTGAATGACTTTAACTTTTTCCATAGCATGATGCACAAGATCTGGCCCTAATAGTTCTGCTTCACTAACCTCGAACCACCCAATCGGAGATTTATACCTCCTTCCATACAATGCCTCAAATGGGGCCATCTAAATACTAGCGTGAAAACTGTTATTGTAAGCAAACTAAACAAGCGGCAAATGGTCATCCCAACTACCTTTGAAAGCTAGAACACAAGCTTCAAACATATCTTCAAGTGCCTGAATAGTCCGCTTTGCCTGACCGTCAGTCTACGGATGGAAGGCTGTAGTGAAATTTACTTGAGTACCCAAACCTTGCTAAAATTTCATCCGAAAGTTTGCTATGAACTGAGCCCCTCAATCCGAGATAATAGAAACTTGAGTGTCGTGAAGTCTGACTACTTCCTTGATGTACAACTAAGCATACCGTTCTGCAGTATCGGTGGACTTGACTGGCAAGAAGTGCGCTAATTTTGTGAGTCTGTCCACAATCACCCAAATTGAGTCAAACTTGTGCATAGTGCGAGGTAATCCTACCACAAAATCCATATTGATCATTTCCCATTTCCACGTTAGAATTTCTATGCTTTGTAACAATCCTCCAGGCCTTTGATGTTCAGCCTTCACTTGCTGACAGTTCGGATATTTTGCCACATAGTCCACCACATCTCTTTTCATGTTATTCCACCAATAAACTTCTTTGAGATCATGATACATTTTAGTAGAACCTGGGTGTACGGAATACCTAGAAGTGTGAGTTTCTGCCAAAATCCTTTCCCGAAGACTATCAATATCTAGAACACATAGGCGCTCTTGACACCGTAGGGTACCATCATCAATGCCAAAAAAACAGATATGATATTGTGTTTATGAATTCCCTCCTTCAGTTGTACCAACAATGGATAGTTGTATTGCTTTTCTTTGACCTCCGCTACAAGCGACGATTCGGACTTATTCTACATGATTACTCTCCCTTCACTAGAGCCCGCAAGATGAACTCCTAGACTAGCCAACTAGTGAACCTCCCTATCCAACGGCCTTTGATATATCTCTAAGTGAGCTAACTACCCAGAGATTTACATCTAAGAGCATCCGCTACAACATTGGCCTTTCTCGGGTGATAGAGAATCTCAATATCATAGTCCTTGAGTAGCCCGAGCCATCCTCTATGTCTCAGATTCAACTCCTTTTGTTTAAAAATATATTGAAGGCTCTTGTGGTTCATAAATACATCAACATGGACCCCATACACATAATGTCGCCAAATCTTTATACAAAAACTACCGCCGCAAGTTCTAAACCATGTGTCGGATAGTTCTTTCCATGATTGTTAGGTTTCCTAGAGGTATAAGTGATCACCTGGCCATGTTCCATAAATAGTGAACCATCTATATCACATTTCTCTTGCAACTTGCTCTTCCAAATTCTCAACAAAAGACATTACTGGATGAGTTTTCTTATAGAACCTTCTATTTCAAAGGAATAACATCTTTTAGCTTGCGCACACACCTTAATATCATTAACATGCACGACATTGCATCAAGTGTAATGTACCATTGTGCTCAGACCTTTCCTGGTCAACCTCTTTCCTCCGTGTGTGCCTTACAGGATTTAAGAAACCACTCCACTTTCCCTTGTAAACATTCTCGTGATATCTCTTTATTGTTCAACACCACCCAAAACGCATATCAACACCCTTCGTACATATTCAATTCAAAAAGCGCCACTAGCCCGAACAATATATTGGTGCCATCTTTTCTTTCTAAATGGAATATTCATTCCCATTCTATTTTGCTCATATTGCATAATTGATAGCCTTATTTTCCACACACTTGTCTGCCTCCGGTGAACTTGTAATATCATTGTGCCTGGTTTAATGAGTTTATCATATCGCAACTTCACCACTAGTAATCTTACTTTCCATTATATGTAGACATGAACTATCTCTAGCTCATTTGGTTACCATTCAGTGTCACCCAAGTCGATAGCATTACGGTTAGTCCTTTATACCTTCTATTAACACTTGTGCTCCAGGAGAGTCCACCATTCTAATATGAACTGTATTGCGATAACCATGGACATCTCAATTTATAGATTTTCTCCCCATTTCTTATCACCTCATTCATCCTAGCTAATGAATAGCCATGCACTCCTCAATGTGCTACGTGGTCTTTTCCCTTAGTTATTTCATCATGCTCACCTTAGTTATTTCATCATGTTCACCTCTTAACTCTTGTGAGGATATTCGTGGGAAAGTGTGTTCATCCACATATCACTTAACACTTATTTACTTGTAAGGTTTCCATCAAGCCCAAATACTCTCTTGAGTTATTATAGCATCACATTTATTTCTTCCACTCATTCCACCTTTCTTAACATCTTGGAACTTTATTTGAATTGCAATTCCATAATTAACCCATTCTAAAAACTTGCAAAACTTTCACCTTTGATCTATAGTACTTCCTTGGGATGCATTGTCCCAAGCACTCTAACAAGTATAGAACCCCTTTACAAACCTACTCTTAGTTTCTAGGATCGTTGACCCTATCATTCACATTGCCATGTATGAAGAATTTACCTTCCTTAACCTTCCACCTTTTTGGAGGTACTAGTGGTCTATCATTAGCATATCCTTTCAGATAATCACATTATCCATTGTCACTTTTCTAGACTACGCCTGTCTTCAACAGAAATATTCAAACATCAAAGCTACATGGTCTTACTCTTGTTTCATAATATTTAAGTGGCCTTGCTATGGCCCTTCCTCCCCCACTTAGGGCGAATATCCCGGATTTTGACACAAGTCTTGAATTTAGCAACTTCATGGACATATGTTTCATTTCCCTATCCCTCACATATATGTTCGAGTATTAGGGAGATTGAAGTCACAATGGTATTAACCTCATAAGTCCTTTGCTCTTATTCAGCCACACGGGCTTGGGATTCCAATTCCTCATACCAATATCCTTTATGAGTGTAACAAAACTTCATACACTTATGGGGTTCTTATAACATTTGTAGCATAAGGGTCTTCTCATTATGGGTTCAATTGACTCTCATTTCATAGCTTATGGTCTCCTAGGAGAGACTTGCACTCTCATCATCAATCTCCTGGTCATGTCTCATATATATCACGTGCTTATATATCCAGTTTTCTTTCACACCTTAGGATCATTTACATACTTCCCACACTACCCACATGTGTTATTCAAGCTTATATAGCACTTATAAATTCAATGTTTCTTTGGAGGTTACAATTATTTTTAACACTTTCTCGAATAAAGTATGCTTCTGGTACTATGTACGTACTCATATATTTGTACCATTCGCTCAACATAACACATATGCCATCTCCTTAATATTCAGGCCTTTGCCCACTGGTCATTCCGTATGACAACATTACTTGAAACAGATGAAAGTGCGTCTAAACTTACCTTGAATCTCAACGCACGAGTTATAAGACAATCTTAGAGTAAAGCTTTATCGCACGATCTGGAGTGTTGAAAAAAGGTAACATTCCTAAATGTCCATATAGCCTTCAACTTATAGATGTGGTCGACAACACGCCAATAAGAAGGACTCTACTAGACACGGCTCCGAGACATCCTATGACACTTTAAAACCTTAGGCTCTGATACCAAGTTTGTCACGCCCCAAAAACCAAGGGGCGCGACCGGCGCTCAACTGGGTAACCCCAGTCAAGCGGACCTGGGTGCCTTTCCTATCCCACATGTTACCCCGCGTTTTCATTATCCGTTAACCAAGTGAAATAGCCATTTATGATTTAAACACATTCTTACGAGATTTATATAATATACATGGTTACTTAGCGTGGTTTACAAATTACACTGTCCAAATAAAAATACATAAGTACATAACCCATATTTCCTGTCTACGGAGCCTCTAGGGATACAAAAGAGTGTTACAATACTTGCCGGTAATAAGGCTCCGGCCATACCTTACGCAAATACCAAAATAAGATTTCCGGGAGGAAAAGCGGCATGAGCCACGCAGGACCCCGAGAGGAAAAAGGGGCTTACCAATACAACTGACGGAAAGTGAAGGAGTGCTACTATTGGTGGACTTGAGTACCTGCTATAGAACCACCTACAATCATAACACGAATGTAGCGCCCCCAACAAAAGGGACGTCAGTACATTTGAATTGTACTGGTATGTATGAACAAACCTTACCCCAAGTAAAATCAAGAAATACACAGGTAACAAACAATAATAGAATGAACAATCCAATGTACATGAAAGGAACAACCAAAGCCAAACAAGTTCCACAATCTCTCATTTTCCCCTTTCAACATTATTCCATCACATCAATGGTTTCACAACTTTCACATATTTTCATTTCAATAGTGATTTCGATCACTTTTCCACCCTTATTACCTCGGCCACCCTTATCACCACAACCTACACCTTATAACTTCGTGTTGCGGCGCGCAACCCGATCCCATCGGACAATCAAATTTCACACGACAACAACAATAATTCACAAAGAATTTTCATAACATCAATACCATTTCCATCATATGCAACAGCCCGTATACAATTTAAGTCACAACGATAATTGCCCGCGACAAGTCACGTATGATATTACCACAGTTATTTCAATTGAATCAATTACGATTTCTTTCCATCATTTGTTACACAGTTCTTACCACATGAACACATTCACACTCACACACTTGGTTTGTTTCCATTTACTTACACCATTATATCGCAAAACTTGACCAACAACGTTCAAAGCATATTAATCACAAGAATCATCATTTCAAGGAAGCACAAGTTCATATCAATAATTCATACATTTGGGCCCAAGACACCATAGATGTCACCAAACAGTAATTCATGTACAAGGTGTTGTCGTAATCGTTCAACTCATTTACGTCATTTCACAATACTATCTTTCATTACTTACCACGCAAGGTTTTAGCCATTATACACATTCCCACATTTGGACACATTAACGTTCTTTCATTCGTTAACACATACTCCCATATCGTCATCCTCAAGCATTTACAAGCTTAGCACATAATAAGGTAGGCACATCAAATCTCTTTTCACAATCACATATAACACGGTGGTGTGAAAATCAACTAAGACAATCAATACACATATTTTCATACAAGGTACACATACCATATGCTCGTCACAACAAGGGGATTCTACAAGAGTTAAAGTTAGTCATACATACCTCAAAGAGCTTTTCTTTAAGTTACTACAACGTTCCGAAAATTCTAGCAATGCCAATCTACTTCGAGACATAACAAAATTGAATACAAATTAGGAAGATATTCATAATTCTAGCTCATTCGAGCATTTTATCAAACACCATATGTGCTTTAGATCTTTATGGTCCTTTTATAGAGGATTTCATCAACCCACAACCCATACTTTATCATCTTTAGCTCAACAATATTTCTACAACCTTTGACAATACATGCAAGCAAGATAACAACTCTAATACCCACAAACATTCTTTATAATTACCCATCTTTAGCCAAATTCGAAATTAAAGGTTGGGGTATAGAATCTTACCTCAAGGCTGAAGGCCTAGTGTGGTTTTCCTTGTTAATCCTTTAAGATTTTAGCAAGAGTTGTAGAAGAATTGATGAGGGATACTTTCTCACTCTAGGGCACTCTCTCACTCTAAAAATATGTGATTTTTGCTCAAGAAATGGTCCCTTGAATCTATTTGACGAAATGAGGTCGTTTTATAACAAAAACCCCAATTTTTGCACAGCCGCGCCGCATGGGGCGGCGTGGTAATGAAAAATATGCTTAGAAACGAAACTGGAGGTGCTGTGATAATTTACACAGTCGCGCCGCATGGGGCGGCGCGGTAGTATAAAATTCTATGTGGCTTTTGGTAATTTGGTCATAACTTTTGGTAGGAGTGTCCGAATGACAAACGGTTTGAAGCGATGGAAACTAGACTCAAAAAACTTTTATTTGGTAGGTTGTGCATCCTATAAATCCTTATATAACTGGAGATATGATTGTCCAAAGTGAGGTCTTGTGCGCACTCATTTGCAACTTTCGTCTCTTATGAAATTTTCCAACTTGGCTTAGACTTAGGCCTCTCCTTGGACCCCAATTCACTTCTACTATGACTTATACACTTATTAACATATCCAATTGATATCCATAATCTCCTTAATCCTCATTTGCACGCAAGATAAAATTTGGCCTACCTTGACACCACGAAATCTTAAATTACTAAGCAAAATTTTTTGGGGCTTTACACAACCAACCACATGACACCTAATAAACACCTGTTACACAACATCCAAATTTTGCCTTTTCCTTATCTTGTCACACTTCCAAATGGTTATCAGGTCAAAGTTCATTGCATTTGTTCTTTACAACTATGTGATGATTTGATTTTATCAAAAGTCCTCTTAGTCCCTTTATTTGAATTCAATTTAATCTCTGTGCCTCAACTAGTTGATCAACTTAGTTGCACAACTTTCTTCACCAAAATTTTCTGTCATTTACAGGGCCCTTCTCTGAGGAGGCCATTGAAAATTGGTAGAACAACAAATGTACTTTATGTCATTGATTCTGCAGTTACTCTACCAGCACCTACATCATTTGTACATAACATCACAAATAAAAGATCAGTCAGTTTACCAAAGTCTACTCTTCTTGTAAATAACATTTCAAATAAGGCATCAATTACTTTGTGTACCTACAGTGCTTGTATTTCTACTTGTAATCCTGATTGCCCTATTAATAAAACTGATCTTTTCTGGTATCAAAGACTAGGACATATGCCCTTTCATAGAATGAAATCTATTGACTTCTTATCTGATAAGTTGTCTTCTAAACAATCCTTTATTTATCTTGTATGTCCTTTAGCCAGACAACAGAGACTCCCTTTTCTGGATAGTTCTATTAAATCCACTAAACCTTTTCAATTAGTACACATTGACCTATGGGGTCCTTATCATACTAGAACATATAATGGTTTTAGATATTTTTTAACCATTGTGGATGACTTTTCAAGGGTAACTTGGACATACTTACTTTCTTATAAAAGTAATGCCTTTGATCTCATTAAGGTTTTTGTTCTAATGGTCAAAACTCACTTTAACCTCCATGTACAAACTATTAGGTCAGACAATGCCTTTGAACTTGGTTCTAGTGCTAAGGCTTCATCTTTCTTTGCTGAGTTTGGCATTCTCCACCAAACTACCATTCCTCATACTCCTCAACAAAATGGTGTAGTTGAGATAAAGCATAAGCATGTTCTGGAAACTTCTAGAGCATTACTATTTCAATCCAAGCTTCCAATTAAGTATTGGGGTGACTGTGTGCTCACAGCTACCTATCTCATTAATAGGTTTCCTTCCACTGTCCTCCAAAATCTCTCCTCTTATTACAAATTGCATGGACATCCTCCTACTTATGCTCATCTAAGAACCTTTGGCTGTCTATGTTTTGCAACTATACCAAAGGTCAAGAGAGACAAACTTCAGCCAAGAGCCTCCCCTTCTCTTTTTCTGGGGTACCCTTTAGGGAAAAAAGGTTACAAGCTATTAGATCTATCCAATCATTCCATTTTCTACTCTAGGGATGTGGTCTTTCATGAACACATTTTCCCTTACCACTCATCCTCTCCTCCTTATGGCTTCCTTGTCTTTGCTGATCCTTTTATGGACTCTCAAACTTCTTCTTCTTCTCCTTCCTCTTTTGTTCCTCCTCCTTCTCTCATTCACTCCTCTCACCTCCTCAGTCACTCATCACCTCACTCTTTAAATCAGTCTCATTCTCATCCTTCCTCTCCTCCACTCATTCCTACTGCACAACCTCTCCCCCTTAGGAAGTCCACCAGGGTTTCCCATGCTCCAACCTATCTCAAGGACTATATTTGTTCTTCTGTTCAGATCCCTGCCTCTTTACCCTCTGAACCTCAATACTATCAGCAAGCTGCATCACATTCTTCCTGGCAGGAAGCCATGCAAAGGAATTCCAGGCCTTAGATGCTAACTTCACATGGGACATTGTGCCTCTTTCACTTGAGAAAAAGGCCATCCCCTGTAAATGGGTGTACAAAATCAAACAAAAGTCTGATGGTTCCATTGAAAGGTATAAGGCTAGAGTAGTGATTATGGGTGATTCTCAAAAGGAGGGCATTGATTATTTTGAAACTTTCAGCCCTGTTGTTAAGATCACAACCATCAAATGCCTCCTTACCCTTGCTATTAAACACAATTGGAATGTACACCAAATGGATGTCAATAATGCCTTTCTCCATGGTAATCTTAATGAAGAAGTTTACATGAAGATCCCTTTAGGTCTGTCTGTTGAGTCCACATCTTCTGATTTTCCTTTAGTTTGTAAATTGAAGAAATCACTTTATAGGCTCAAACAAGCTTCTAGTCAATGGTTTGCAAAGCTTTCAGAGTCTCTTGTTTCAAGAGGTTACTCTCCTAGTAAGAATGATTCCTCTCTTTTTACCAAAGTGACTCCAACTTCAATTGTCCTTCTTATTGTTTATGTGGATGATCTTCTTTTGGCTGGCAATGATGATGCTGAAATGCTAAGCCTGAAGTCCTTCCTTGATCATCAATTCAAGATCAAAGACCTTGGGAATGTCCATTATCTTTTGGGTCTTGAGATTTCTAAGGTGGATTAGGGGTTTCTTATCAACCAACAGAAGTACACAAAGGAGCTCCTCTCTGAATTCCATTGTTCAGAGGTCAGACCTGCTCTCACTCCCCTTGATCCTCATGTTAAATTATTTGTTGACTCAGGGGAAGCTCTTCCTGATCCTACTGTCTACAGAAGATTAATTGGCAAGCTGAATTTCCTTCAACATACCAGGCCTGACATCTCTTATTCAGTGCAACATCTCAGTCAATTTATTGTGTCTCCTAGAGTTCCTCACATGCTGGCTGGTTTGCATGTTCTCAAATACCTCCTCAATGATCCTGCCCAAGGCATTCTGCTGAGTGCTGCCCTTGATTTCTCCTTGAAGGCTTATGTAGATTCTGACTGGGCTGCTTGCCCCATTTCCAGAAGGTCTATGACTGGGTATTATGTGGTTCTTGGTGATTCACCTATTTCCTGGAAATCTAAGAAACAGCCTACTGTCTCTCTTTCTTCCGCTGAAGCAGAATATAGAGCTTTAAGGAAGGTTATTGTTGAGGTGGTTTGGCTTACAAGGTTGTTAGCTAACATTGGGCTGTCGATTACTACTCATGTCCCTATTTTTTGTGATAGTCAGGTTGTCCTCCACATTGCTAGAAATCCTGTTTTTCATGAAAGAACCAAACACGTTGAGGTGGATTGTCATTATGTGAGGGATGTGCTTTCTTCTGGGCTTATTGTTCTTGAACATGTCTCTTCTGCAGATCAACTTGCTGATGTTCTGACCAAGGCTTTGACAGTTGTTCCCCATCATAAGCTCTTGTGCAAGTTGGATGTGCACTCACCCTCCAGCTTGGGGGGGGGGTGATAGACTAAAGAAATTATTGAACTTAAACTCATGATAGTTTTCATTTCTGTTCTATTGGGCCTTTTGTATAGTTGGGCCTTTTTTTCTTTCTCTTATACTGGGAACCGGCCCATGTCCGGATATTATTGATTATTGGACTAAAGTGTACATACTAATAGACTGATTGAAGTCTATTGAGATTAATACATCATTTCCTCTCTTTCTATTTACCCGATGGTTTCTCAGTTTCTCTCTAACACCGACTAGAACCTAGGGTTTTCTCATTTTCATTCATGGAAATTCAATCTCTTCTTACAAGTTAACAGAATTTGCATGATATATTTAATTTCAATTTGTATGTATTAATAGGATAATTGCTAACCTTCTGAAATCTGAGCCATTGTATCTTATAGTAATGAAACTGCAGTTAAACATTGTATCTTCTATTGAAATAATCAAATATCGCATATTACACAGCACAAAACGACATGGACCGAAAGAAGGAAAGGAAAAGGGTGCATGTGTTGCTACTATCAAATTGGAAAAAAGAAAATCATTTTTGTCGTTTTAACATATAGGGAATTGTGAGAAGAAACGAACTCCTCAATTAATAATTGAGATGGAAAATGAGTCCAACGTCAACCTATTTCATGCCAAAATTAGGAGTTATTATACTAGCTAATTCCGAAAATTATGATGGATCAATATGCTAATTTTTTTCCTTTTAATTAAATATACTTAATCTCAATGTTCGAAGGTTATGTTTCTAGATTTGGACGGGTTATAGGAGTAACGAGGTTACTAATATACTCCATAGAGAATTATTTCATTATTGCAATATGCCTTAAAGTTAAAACTGCTGACAGATGTGTACTATTTAATTCTTGGTGAAGAGACAGTATCAAATAAAACAAATGCATGATATGAGATACAGCTATGGTATTCTGTTGTCCATATCTATGATATGATTCTTGACCACCCGTTGGTCCAGCAATCATGTTATAGTGTCTCAAGCTTTTAATTTCATGTTCCCTTTTAAATGTTTATTCGGAAATCTATTATTTTTGGACATTTTTCATCATTGAGTTAAGAATGTTTCGCTGTTCGGCACAGATTACCATTTTTTAAGAATTTAAATCTGAATTCTGGTATTTTAATATGTAGCTAATTATGCTGCAATTGTAAATCGTTAATAAACAGTACTCCATTAGATTAACAGTACTCATCGGTTTTCTTTATTCTTGACCTTTGGCCATGGGGTCTGTTTTTAAATTTGATTTAAAATATTTCACTTAATTTCACATTTGAGAAATGTCGATATAATTCCCCAGATAAGAAGAATAATTAACCAATCGGAAAACATGAAGAATCGAGCAGGGTATGAAAACTTTCTATGATAGTGATTCTCTAGCAAATCTCCTTTGAGATAATCCATGTTTCATTCTGGCCAACTCGGAATCAACAAACTAATCCTGGTTGTGAAGAATAATTATTGTTCATGTTTGTGCCAAATATTGTTTACTCGAGTTGAAGATTAAAGGTGAAACATAACTCTAAAAGTTGGTCAACTGCACCATCAAAATCAAATAGAAAGACAGATGGAGGGAGTATTTTTGGATATTTTTCTTCGGTTATATACAGAATATACATTTTTCAGTTATTAATGCGAAGAGACTATTTGTGTTGCTCATTTAACTAAAAATAGTGTTAATATTAGTATAATTTATACTGACTTGTTTAATTTAGCTCAATTATTATAATGAGGTCATTCAACGTCGTTTCGTGAAAGATTTAAATTCTTAGTATATATTCTCTTGGTTCACTTTTACTTGTCCACTATTTTAAAAATAGATTTTCGCTTTTACTTGTCCACTTTCGCATATCAAGAGAAAAATAATTTATTTTTTCTATTTTGCCCTTAGCATTAATTACTTATTCCAAATTATTTTTCAAATTTATTAAGACTATACACCAATTAATATGGATATTATGGTAAATTATGCATTTTATTTATTATTTCTTAAGGGGTGTGAAAAGTCAATGATGGACAAGTAAAAGCGAACGGAGGAAGTATATACGGAATTTCTAAAATACATATATATAGTAGGCCAATATTTCTTGAAAATAAGAATTAACATTAATTTGAGACAGGAAAAAAATCTTTAGAAACCTTAGCCACATATCCAAGTGTGCTGACAGACTACTCAAAGCTGTAGCCTAACAACTTCCGCTGCAGTTTGAGTTGTTTAGTCTCCGTTTCATGAGACGACAAAGGTCTTTTGTGATTATTACACCATGTAACATACAAATTTGAGAAGAAAAGCCTAATGTTTCCTCCGATCCACTTTAATTAAGTTTTTGGCTAATTTCACATATATTAAATAATCCACCCTTTAACATTAATTAATAATAAAAATAATCATATTAACCTTAATTTATTCATTAAAAATTAACAAATATCCCCTGGCTCTTTACTCCAAGAGCAACTTTGGGGGAAAAAGTTAATTTTATTTTGATATCTGAAAAAATTAAATATTGTAGACCACAAAAAATGACTAAAAATCAATCAAAATGGACCGGATGCAGTACTCCTTAAAAAACTATTTATTCCTAAAAATTAATAAGGATTTGATTAAATAATCCTTGATTAAATTTTTATAAGGGGTCGTACATATCTTTTGTGAAAGCAATATTGCATAACATTATGTGCATATTAATGCCTTCGAAGAAATAATAAAAGTACCTATGCAATGTACTCATAGGAAACTATCATTGAGAAAGACTTGTTAGGAATGTGTAATTAAGGCAAATTTGAAAAAATAAAAAAAATACTATCTTTATTATTTAGTATCAATTATTTTGGATCAAAATGAAAAGGCAAAAATACTAAATAGTGTGGATTGGATTTCACTTATTAGGTAAATTTTACCTAATTTATGGATATAATCTTATTTTTTACAATTTGTTTTAAAAATATTGTTTGTTTATGAAACTTAATTAGTTTTTGAAATATTTTTGAAGAGAACTTTTCAAGCTCCAAAAATTGATTTGAAATTTATTTTGCCACTCACAAAACTTCAATTTTTTTCAAGTAAAATATATGTTTAAATACAACTTTAACCTTCAAAAGCTATTTCTCAACACAACTTCAAAAATTATTTTTTTAAAGTTTCAACCAAATTTATGCTGGATAGCTAGCTAAAACTAAAAATATTGGAAACAGGTATCGGATTCGAGATTCTATTGAATGACTACGATATATGATTTGAAATAGAGGGAGACTTCATTGCTATAAGTTATTCAGCGCTGTCTACATTATTTTCAAGATAAAAATGGACGTTTCATAAAAAAGGATGTTTCATTATTACATTCTGGTACGTTACATAAATAAGGTAACTAAAGGGACGTGGCAAGAATTGGAACCAAAAGAAGGCTATGTGTTGAGCCCGGTTGGCTTAGCTGATTTAGAGTAGTTGAAACTGATTTAAAAAATAAGCAGTTACGTATTTGGATAAAGGTACTGAAATTAATAATAAGCAGCTGAAGAACTAGATATATGAAGAGTTTTATTTTAAAAAGAAATATTTTAGGGATAGAATAATAAATATCTTGGTCAAACCTAAAGTGCTTATAAGCTGAAATTTGATAAGTTGGGGGATATCAGCTTATAATTTTTGGCTTATTTTTGGTTATAAATACTTAATTTATAAGTACTTTTAATTTTAAACGCATAAATAAGCCAAAAAATACTTATTAGTTAGTTTGACGGCTTATAAGTTGTCAAACACCCTCTATATCTCCCAACTGCCCAATTGGGTGTGTTATGTAACAGAGCCAGCCCATGTTGGGGTCCCATACAGACGCGTCGGTTTAGCCGTCAAAATTTACGCAGAAACCCGACCCATACACATGCTCCTATTGGTATACGTGTCCTAACTACACTACAAACCCTGTTCAGCTCACTCTTTTTCCTTTTATCTACTCTTCTTCCCTACCTAGCTTCCTCGCGTTTATCGTACTCTCAATTCATCTGTCGGCACTTATATGTGTTGCATGGATTCATTGCCAAATATATATTCGATGATGTGAGTGTGTGTAAATATTTAGTACAAGTTTGTCAAAGATTTCCATAAATTTTAACGTACTTTGAATTAGTGTGAGGTAGGGTGCAGCATGCGGGTTCGACTGAACTCAGTAATTTTTGTTTAAATCATATATTTGTCTTAAGAGTAAATTTTATGGGGGTCATTGAAGGAATTTTAATCTAGCTATACTATAATAGAAACTCATTTACCACTTTTATTTAGGTTCCTTACCCTCCATTTCTAATAACTCCCCCTACATTTAAAATTCAGTTTCTTTTTTCTCTCTTTCTTACTAATCACCCAAAATCTCTCTTTTATTTTTATCCCACCCCCAAATTTTCATTTTTATGTGATACATCAATACCTAAAACAATACTCGACACAATACTAATACAATTATAATATGATTATATTAAATTTCTAGTGTAGAGTTGTTATTGAAACTTGAACAAGATGCAGATCTTAATTGTATCATAATTTTTCAAAAATGTATCACGGTTATATTAGAATTTTATATGTATCATAATTGTTACAGGAATTGTATTAACAAATGTATGATTATTGTATATTCATTGTATATTATTCCGAGCAATTATGAGTCGTGACGAATTTCACAATTTGTATCACAAGTATTATAATTGTATATTAATTTATTAGTATTGTATCAGGTATTGTAACAACTCAGCTGGTCGTTTTAAGAATTTACACCTCGATCCCCTATTAACTGGTTTCTCCATGTTTATTTCTGCTATTTTGATTTGCCGGGATGTTCGGTTTTGAGTTTCAGAGAGTTTTGGGACACTTAGTCCCTTAATGAGAGCTTAAGTTTTGGAAATTTGACCGTAGTTGGAACAGTGTGAAGACGGCCTCGGAATGGAATTCTGATGGTTCCGTTAGCTCCGTTGAGTGATTTTGGGCTTAGGGGCGTGATCGGATTGTGGTTTGGAGGTCCGTAGCTAATTTAGGCTTGAAATGTCGAAAGTTAAATTTTTGAAGTATCCGGTTTGATAATGAGATTTTGATCCGAGGGTCGGAATGGAATTCCGGAAGTTGGAGTAGCTCTGTAGTGTTAAATGTGACGTGTGTGCAAAATTTCAAATCATTTGTATGAGGGTTGATAGACTTTTTGATCGAAAGTGTATTTTGAGAATTTTGGAGTTCTTAGGCTTAAATCCATGGTTAATTCGAGGTTTCGGTGTTGTTTTAGGTGTTTTAAGGATTGGTACAAGTTTGGATAGTGGTATATGACTTGTTCGTATTTTTGGTTGAGGTCCCAGGGGCTTCGGGGTGGTTTTGGAAGGTTGCCGAAAGATTTGGGAGTTGGTTTGATCAGCTTCAGCTGCTGAACTTCTATCATAACCGCACCTGCGGATTGGGGACCGCAGGTGCGTGATCGCAGAAGCGCTTGAGGAGACACAGATGCGGCGAAGTGCTTGGAAGCCAGTTTCCGCAGGTGCGGTGGTATAGGTGCACCTGCTAGACCGCAGGTGCGGTAGAAGAAGCGCAGATGCGGCCCAGTGCCTTAAGTGAATTATCGCAGATGCGACGTTATTTCCGTAAAAGCGGGACTGCACCGCAAAAGCGGATTAGCTGGGCAGAAATATATAAATTCTTGTCTTCGCGAATTTGAGTTATTTTCATTTCTTTTCAAACGGGAAGAAGTCTTGGGAAGCCTTTTCAAGAGAGATTTTCAGAGGAATTCAATAAGGTAAGGTCTTTGGTCCCTAAACTCGTTATTAGGGTAATTTTTATCATTATAAACATGAAAATTTAAAAAAAATCAGTGGTAATTTGGGGGTTAGGGCTTGACTAATTAGAGACCTTTGAGTGATGATTTGAGGGACCATTTGAGGTCCGATTTTGGTACTTTTGGTATGACTGAACTCGTGAGAGTGTGAGGATTCTGGAAATGTAAATTTTACCTGATTCTGAGACGTAGGCCCGATGGGCGTTTTGGTTATTTTACCTAATTTCGCATATTAACTTAGAATTTAATTGTAGAATCAGTTACTTGAAGTGTTATTTACATTATACAATTGAATTGAATAGATTTGGGCCATTTGGAGTCGAGTACTCGTGGCAAGAACGTGGTTTCGAGTTGATTTTGAGTTGGTTCGAGGTAAGTGGCTTGCCTAACCTTGTGTGGTGGACCTTCCCCTTAGGATTTGGTATATTTGATAATTGAAATGCTTTGTACGTGAGGTGACGAGTGCGTACTTGAGCTAATTGTTGAAAATCCGATTTTCTTTAAGTAACTTTAATTGTGTTCCTTTTTCCTGTTTTATACTACTTGCAATTTAAGCTTGTTGTTAGCTTAGAAAAAGCATGTTTAATTGACTTAATTGCCTATTTGCTTAGACTGCCTTAGTTGCATTATGTGAAGCATGTTAGGTTAGAATTACCTGTTTTACTTGGTACGAAATTTAGCTTAATTGAGTATTCCTCGTGTTGTTGATGCATGTTTTACTTTAAGACTACGGGACGGCATCCGGGGATATCCCCTGCACGTATTTATGATTTGAGCTGAGGTACGGGATACCAAGAGATCCCTAGCACGTATATTGAGGATACCAAGAGATCCTCGGGATACCGAGAGATCTCTAGCACGTATATTGAGGATATCAAGAGATCCTCGGGATACCAAGAGATCCCTAACATATATTGAGGATACCGAGAGATCCTCAGGATACCAAGAGATCCCTTGCATATATTGAGGGTACTAAGAGATCCTTAGGATATTGAGAGATCCACGATTATTATCCTTGTAAAGAATGGTATCTCTTTGTGATTGTTTTTGCCTCTATTCAGGTATTGAGTTCTTTATATTCTTGTATTAAATATTTATTGTTAGCTTTCAACTGTATTACTTATCTTATTCTGTCATACTTTATATTTTTATTTTATCTCAGTAAGGCCCTGACCTTCCTTGTCACTACCCGACCGAGGTTAGGCTAGACACTTACTGAGTACCATTGTGGTGTACTCATGCTCTTTCTGCGCATGTTTTTCATGTGCAGATCCAGGTACTTCGACTCAGTCTGATCACCCTTGAGGTGAGGCGACTGCTCCAGAGACTTCGAGGTATACCTGCCGCGTCCGCAGACCGAGGAGTCCCTTTCCATTCTATCTTGTAGTGATAGCCCTTCTATCTTTTCTGTTGATGTAGACATTCCGGAGTTATAGTATTTTTATTATATTCGTAGCTTGTGATTCATGGGTTTCCAGGTTTTAGGAAAATGTATTAGTTTTTGAGAGTTAATATTGTGTATATCGAGCGCACTTTTAAACGCTATCTTATTACTCTATTTCTGTTTTAAATTATTTTCTTCCACAAATTGGTTTATCTTCCGCATTTTAGGCTTACCTAATCGTAGAGACTAGGTGCCGTCACGATGGTTCACGGAGGGCGAACCAGGATCGTGACAGGTATGGTATTAATGTACCAGATACAAGTTAGATACAATTATGATACAAATATGATACAATTATGTTTTAGACATTGATATATCCGATACAATTTAAATACAATTATGATACAGTTATCATACAATTATTATATAATTTCTGAATATTTTTTAATAATATAAAGTTTTCGGAAATGGTTGGAAGAGAGAAGATAGATATACTGGGCATATATTTAGGGATTTTGATGTAAAAAAAAAGGAGAGAGAAGAGAAGAGGGAAAAAAAGAAAGATGTAATTGAATCCCTTAATTGAAGACACTAATAATGGAGTGAGAGCCTTTTAAGGAACAATGTCTACAATTTATAAGAAAAACCTATATACTTATTAAAAACTCTAAAACACAGAGAACATAGGTAAATACGTTTCTAATATAATATAGCTAGGTAAAAATCCTGTCATTCAACTTTGTGTTCAGTACGCAAAAGTCACTTTTCTTCTTTTTGTTTCGAAAAAATCATTCAACTTTGTGTTCATTACCCAAAAGTCACTTTTCTTTCTTTTGTTACACAAAAATTATTTTACTTTGCTTTATTTATCATAAATTCACATTGGCCAGATTTTATAATACTTTTACTTGAAAAGTCTATTATGTCCTTGACATTAATCCTCTCATTTATCTATATTATATAATATATAATATATTTTTACCCAAGTATTTTACTTATAATTAAAAATAACTTTAAATTAATTTATTTATTATTTTTATAATATATCCATACATTTAATTTTTCCATGGCACTCAATTTATTTAATTGTATTCAAACATGAACATGTTTTAAATATAAAAATGATAAAAAATATTTATTTTTTAATATTTATTTAAAATAATAAAAACATATTTGTTTAACAAATAATAGTTTGTTATACTCAATAAAAAAATTTAAAACGTTTTAAAGATATTTGTGTTTAATATTATGTTTTTTAAAGCTTTATCTATTAATATTATTTATTTGAAAGTATTAATATGATATGTCATTTTGCTAAATGTGAGTATTTTATTTATTAAATTAATGGGTATGGATTAGCTGATAAATCAATGAGCTTTGATTAATTTTTTAATTTTCATTACATATATTTTCACTAAGCATGATTAAGAACGTGGATTTGAGATTTGTTCACGGTAATGTTACTGACAAATTTAATAATGGTCCTTATATATCTTGAAAATTAATATTAAGAAAAAATTAATGTACGAATATATTACATAAATATGAGGATTTATAATGTCAATGGCATAATAGACTTTTCAGATAAAAGGTTTGTAGAATATGATCAAAGTGATTATTGTGATAACTAGAGCATGGTAAAATAATTTTTGTGTAACAAAAGAAAGAAAAGTGACCTTTGGGTAATGAACATAAATTTTAATAACTTTTACGTAACAAAAGAAAGAAAAGTGACTTTTGGATAATGAACACAAAGTTGAATGACCACCCATAAAATTTACTCTTAAATCAAGTTAGCATATATATTAAATAAAGATCATGGAGAGAAGAAGCGAATCCAAGACATAAAATTTATATTTTAGACCTTTCAGACTCTTAGTATTAATTTTATTATAATTTTTACAACTTATGAATTCACACATATCATTTGTTGTAACTTTAATAAATTAGTATCCATATATTTATACTCCGCTTTAGAAGTTATGGATTCAGATAAAACTCGTGCCACTACTCTACACCCATCTCTGTTGGAGAGAGAAGCTTATTTTTTCGTATGTAAGTGAAAGAAGTTTCTACAAATACATGTCGAAAATCTACTATTATTTGATATAGTCAAATTTTTCTATAACAATCATATTTTATAATAAAACTTGACTACAACATGATGGTAGACTATAATCTCGTATTTTAATCACTTATTGCACTCCAATTCACCATACTTTACTTGTGCTGAGCTTTAATTTGTAGTGTTTTGCATTTATTGTATGTTTTATGCTTTGTAGGAGTGATTCTGAGTCATGTAGATGTTGTGGAGCTAATTCGAGCTTTGGAGCTTTGAAGTATGAGTTAAAACCCAAAGGATTAAGTCGGGATTGTGTTCGGAGGTCGAGGACCAAGTCTGGACATCAAAAATCAAGTTAAAGCCGGACTCTTTCTGCCTTGCAAATGTTGAGCTCCCTGATAAGTCCCACTAATGCCCCGCATGGTGTGTCTCCCCATGTGGCGTGCCTGTGTATTTTTCCTAGAGCCATTTCCTATTTCGGCTAGGAAAGGGTAGTTTCATCTAGGCCCGACCCTACTTGGAATAAATACATGTAAAAATGTTATTTTCTGGACTTTTAACATACTTTAGACCTAAGGAAGTTAAGGAGGAGTTGGAAGAACACAAGCACAAGGATTTCATCATTTCGTCCTCACCAATGACCCGAGTTTGGATTGAATCTATATTTTCTATACTTTAATTATATTTGTGATGAATTTCTCCATGTCTATGGAGTAGCTCCCTTTAGAGTTTGATGGATTTGGTGTATTGATGGTTGTTTGTGGATTATAAATCTAGTTTTATGTATTGAAGCATTTTGGATGATTTAATTGTTGCATCTGTATTCACTTGTTCATGTAATCGAGAGAGGCATAACTTGTGATATCTTTGCATTATATTGTTGGTTGAGTTCATTAATTTTTTCTAAGTAATCGAAAGAGTCTAGTTGAATTATTGATTAAACTTAGTTAGGAGAATAATCGAAAGTGGTTTTTCGAAAGACCAATCCACTACGCATTCTTGCATATCTTCACAGTGCTTAATTTGGTTCATCTTGTGAGATTGAGACTTAATCGAGAGAAGAGTTTCTGCTGAATGTTTGAACTAATAATTGAGTGAATTCAAGAGACTCACTTGAACATTAAAAGTGAATTATCTAAAGTTAGATCTCGAATAATTATCTTGCACCTATCCTATCAAAACTCGATTTTCTCTCACTGATAACCTTATTTGCTTATTCCTTATTTTGATAATCACTAGTCAATAGATTTAGATTCGTAGTTAATTTTAGTATTAATCATATAAATCTCAACTGTTGATCCTTTTGGATAGCAATCAAGCTAGAAACTACGAGAATACTGTTTGAATCCAATCCTCGTGGATACGATTGTCACGCCCCAAAAATCGTGGAACACGACCAATGCTCAACCGAGTAAACCCGACTGAGCAAGCCTGTTTGATTTCATTCTACCCAAGCTAGTTCATGAATAAAGAGGGAATGTTATCCCATTTATCAACACTAAGCAATCTTCCATTAATAACTTTCATTTCATTTCCGTTAATGACTTCATTCTCAGTTTACAAAATATTACAAGTTTACAAGTCTAATGAAAAACATGTTGATCAAGTACCAACTTTTCTAGTCTGGACTCCCAACATCAACCAGCACCCACAAACAGTCTACGGAGCCTCTAACTACAATAGAAGAGTAATAGAAAAATTCCGGCAACAAGGCTCCGGCTATACCTCAAAACGTGATGTGAAAATGAACAAAAGGTACATGACATGACCCTGGGATGGAGTGGGGCTCACCAAGACTGCTGGGAAGAGAGTACCGCTATCACTGGCCGATACCGCCCGCTGTGGAACCACCTGTATCATTAAACTATACAGCGCCCCGACAAAAGGGACGTTAGCACCGTCGAATAGCACTAGTATGTAAGGCTAAAAGTCCTCTTTTAGAATAGAATAACCATACAAGCAAAGAAACCACAAAACAGTAAGTCAAAATCAACAATATACTAGCATCCAATTTGAAACATGTAAGTCTTCTAGTTTACGAAAATAATATATATAATTTTTATTTGGGAGATCATTAGCATCGATATGAGTTATACCATCATTTTTTTTAGCACGGAGTCCGATCACGACCCAATCGCTAGGTCGTCCCTTTGGAGACATGTACCACAATCACAATTTCCAGTTTTTGAATTTCCAGTTTTTGATTCTCAGCACAATACCACCATGTGTGCGGCATGGCGTCCGACCACGGTCTGATCGGCTAGGCTGCCTTCCCACATATGCCGTGTGGGTTGGCGTTACCAATTTACAAATGTTACCAAATTCATCCCAATTAAGGGGAATAACCACGATCCATCCCTACACCGGCACATGTAGTTTCAGGTGTGAGCCTTATGACCCACCTTTCCTCGGTTTTGCTAATGATGCTTCCAAAAATATTTTTGATTTGATTTAATATTGCACACAATTGTAGTATAAATACAAGTATACAAATATAGCATAAACACAACCATGCTTACCTCAATACCTTTCACATTTTATAGTTTTTATTAATATCCTTAATCTCTCTCGATAACAGTATTTCTTTGGCCCTTTGGGCCTTTCACAAGATTCATCTTTTTCATGGCACGAAGGCCGCATTTGGTTTTCCACATTTTCCATCTCCTTTATTTCAAGGATCACAAACCAATATCAATGTACAGAATATTTCGGAAATCATATATTTTCGAGTCAATAGTAATAAAATCATCAAACACAAAGGATTCTTCCCAAAGGGGAACATGCCAACCAACAATTGAAATACACATTGAAGTTATAAGCAAGCAATCACCTCAATTATCCTTGAATTACCCCTTTTTCCATCATGACAAATGCACAATTTCAACATCGGAATGTGTAAGGACTAGCATTACATTGAATGTATTTACAAGGCAAAGCATTATCTAAAACAACCACTTATGGGCATAGTTCAGGTACAAGGCCTTTAGGCCATTCTATTTTTGAAATTAGTTCATAAGAGTTGAGTCGAGGCTTATTTCCTAATTTGTTTCATATTTTCTCATTCGATTCGTTTCCAAACATCTTTACAGTTTATCAACAAATAGGCACATTCAATCAAGGTATTTAGTACACATAAGAGCAACTAGGAGCATTAAACAGATCGAATTCTTCTCACCCGATTAGTATATTAACCTTCACTTAAAATGTGACTCAAGGATATACCATTTTGGTAGACAAACCACACTTAAACTTACAAAACAATATGGAATTCACTTCTGAGAGAGAAAGTTTAGCCTACATACCTCGATTGAGCTTTCCTTAAGTCCTACTATACTCCGAGACTCTTAGCAACGTCAATCTCTTAGGAACATGACAAATCGAACAACAAATTAGAGAGGTGATCATAGTTCTAACTCATTTAAGCATATTTTCAAACACTAAGTGGGCGTTATGCTTTTAAAACTATTTGTGAAATATCCTACCACCTCTCATCCCATCCTTAGCTCAAAACCTCACCAAATACTTTAAGAACTCATGCATGCAAGATATCCACTTTCATCCTTATGGCTTACCCTTCTAATAGTCTATCATAGTTATATCTAGTAATTAAGAGCTTGGGTTATAGAACCTTACCTTTTAGGAAGAAGACCTAGGTGCCTTTCTTGACAAATCTTCAAGGTTTAAGCAAGATCTTAGGATAAATATTGATGAAGAACCCCTTATCCCTTTAAGACCCTCTCTCTCTCTCTAAATGCATTAGAAAATAGGCCTAAAATAAAGGGTAGTGTATAATTTATCGACATGGGGTCGAGTAAGAAAATTAGAAATTTGGAGCCCTGAAACAGATTTGTGATCGCATATGTGATCGCATAATTGACATGCGGCCCGCAAAAGGGACCGCGCAATGGCACCCAAAACATAAACAAACTTCCCAGGTATGCGACAAGAATGCGGTCTGCATACCTGTTATGCAGTTGCATAATGCACCGCAGAACTATCACTCGCAAAATTCCAAGGAGATTATGCGATGACTATGCGGCCCGCATATTGATTATGCAATCGCAAAATTAGCCGCATAGTTGACCTTAAAATTAATCATCAAACTGCCCACTCTGTGGCGACTATGCGGTCCGCATAGCTTGGACCGCAGAAACGCGCTCTTCTGAAAAATATTATTCCTTAACTTTTTAACGCACATATTCCTATCTCGGCACTCGATATCTCAGGTTTTGAGCAAAAATTTTCACGGGGTCTTACAACGATATTATACTATATTATCTTTGATCAACGGGCATAATTAAATGTGTATTTTGCGCTCGTCATTTGGCGCCGTTGCCGGGGATTGACAATCAGTAGTATTTGAAATAGTTTGTAGTGCTAATTCAGAAATTTTTTATTTTATTTTATTTATTTTTCTCTTTTTGTGTTTGGTGTTCGTTGATTGTGCGCATGTTACAGGTTAAGCTTGGTGCATGATTCGAGCTTCTGCGAAAGAAGTGCTACCATATGAGCCAGAGTTAGAAAAATAACTGTGACAACTAAAAAAGTAAAGAAATCTCATCGAGACATTAGAAAAGGTTGGTCATTTCTCAACCAAAGAAACTATGGCCGGAAACGATGATGAAAATGTAGATTTGGCTGCGAGAGAGGCAGCACAACAACGAGAACAAGCAACATGGGATGCTGAGGAAGCAGTTATTAGAGTTGCACATATTATCTACGAAGAAGAGAGGGGTCATAGAATTAACCAAAATCAACCCTTGGCTGCAGACCAGTTCGGAAATATAGTTCCCGGTCGTGGGAGATCACTTGGCGATTATGCTAGACCGGTCTATAATCAAGGGTTATCAAGTGTAAGACCACCTCCAATTGTAGCTAACAATATTGAGTTGAAGCAAGGGTTGCTTCAAACTATTCAAAACTATTGTGTCTTTAGAGGGAAGATGAATAAAGATCCAAACACACATCTAATAAACTTCGAGGATATTATGAACACCTATCAATACAATGGGTGTCACAAGATGCAGTGTACTTAAGGGCATTCCCTTTTATACTTAAACATGATGCAAAGTAGCGGCTTCGTAGCTTTCCCACAAGATCGATTAGAACATAGGATGAGATGAACAGAAAATTCCTTGATAAATATTTCTCCTCATCTAAGACGGGCAAGTTTATAATAGAAATCCATAATTTTTCCCAGAAAGAGACTGAAATTGTTTTTGAAGTATGGGAGAGGTTTAAGGAGATAGTTAGGAAGTTTCAACATAGCGAATTGAACTCTGGATGTAATTAGACTTTTGGGATGGATTGACATCGGCCTCGCATAGAACATTAAGCAATGCAGCCGAAGGCCCTTTGATGAAGAAGACTCAAGAGGAGATAGTTACAATTCTTGATGAGTTATCTGAAGATGCAAATCAGTGACCCTTTGAGAGTGCTGAAAGAAAAATATCAACTGGTGTTCACCAAGTTGATGCTAATACATCTGTACAGGTACAACTTGATGCTATGGCTAAAGAAATATGAAATCTGACCTTAGCCATGATATAAAGTGAACCTCATGCAGCTTGTGATATATGTGAAAGATAACACTCTACTCATGAGCATCAAGCCTCAACTAAGGAAGTGAATGCTGTGAGAAATTATAATTTTAATGCAATGGGTCAGAAGCACCCCGATTTTTTAGGGATTTTACCTGGGGGTGCTACAAATCCATGGCAACAAAACAATCCCAAATTCCAGGAACAAGGAGATCCTGGTTTTATGAATCAGCCAAGGCAACAGTTCATCCTCAACAGCTTAATCATCCTGGTCTAGAAGATCTAGTGACGACCTTCATTGTGAAAACTGATGAAAGATTTGAAGTACAAGGGGTAGGAATTCGAAAATTAGAGAAACAAGTGCGACATATTGCGACGATATTATCTGAGAGGGTTCCAAGAACTCTCACTGCTGATACTGAACGAAAGAAATAGTGAATGCTTTAACCTTGAGAAGTGGGCAAGTGTTGAAAGATCTCAACCCAGTCCAAAAAGATGTGAGACTTGAAAAAGAAAGTGGGAGCAACTCAAAGGTGATGTTGATAAAAAGAAGAAAGGACATATGAAAGCTGAGAAAAAGAAGAAGGAAGAAACTTCGAGAAAGAAGGAACCTGAGGAGAGCAAGCATATGCCTACGCTATAGAGAAAACCTAGACAAGCAGTTTGAGAGATTTCTAGATGTGCTAAAATAGGTTCATGTAAACTTACCTTTCACATAAGTGCTCAAAAAAATGCCTGCATATGCTAAATTCTTGAAAGAGATCCTTACGAAGAAGAGGAAAATAGAGGATACCTCAATGGTCGAGATCACAAAGCATTGTAGTGAGATATTGGAAAATAAACTCCCACAAAAGTGTGGATATCTAGGGAGTTTTACTATACCTTGATTTTTAGGAACTATTAATTTTGATAAATCCTTATGTGATTCTGGTGCCTCAATTAATTTAATGCCTCTATCTATCTACATAAAACTGGAGATGGAGATTGGAGAGATAAGCCCATCACCCATATCTTTGCAGCTGGATGACCAAACGACTATAATACCCGAGAGGATAATGGAAGATGTGTTAGTTCAGGTGGATAAGTTTGTATTTTCTTTAGATTTTATAGTGGTAAAAATGGAGGAAAAAAAGGAGGTCTCCCTCATCCTAGGAATACCATTCTTAGAAAAAGGCAGAGCTATATTAGATATACAAGAGAGAAAACTCATGCTTAGAGTGGGTGAGGAGACTATGACTTTTAAGATGGATGTATCAAAGGGGGCACAAAAGGATAACCTAGATGTGAGTGTTGAGTGAAAAGTAAAGGGCTCGAAAGAGAAGGCTGCGGTGAGCGAGAAAGATAAGTGTGGGGTGTACCCAAAGAAGGCTGAGAATACGCTGTTTGCATGGTTGTGTGCACTAGTTCGGGCGCGAGTAATGGAGCCCCTCAATTCAGACCCCGACTAAATGTTCAGGAAAGTTTTCTTTACCTTATGCTTTTTAATTTTGTTCCATGGGAACATGCAACAACTTAAAGTGTGGGGTAGGGGATATTTGTATATATATTTGTATGTATATGTGTTTCTTTTTGTTAGTTCTCGTAGTTAGAGATAGAAAAAAAAATTAAAAAGTTTTCGATTTTTTCTGATGATGGATATCATCGACAAGTTTCTTGAGGGATCAAAGTCGAAAGAAAAAAAGACAAAAGAAATTCTTTTTTTAGGTAGAGTAAACATTCCCCTTCGGTTTTTCTTTGTGCTGTGGTTCTTTTTCAAGGGTTTTGTTTGAACCGGGTATAGTTAGTTTTTAATTTTTAGGAGTAGCAAACCTTGTGCTATGATTTGAATTGAAGGCAATATCTCTTGACTTTATTATGCCTTCAGAATAGTAAGTGCTTTAGTTGTAACGCTTAGGCTCAGTTTTTTACCCTTGTATAAGTATCTTAAATTGTATGATCTTAACTTTGCTTAACTGCTTTGACTAAAGTGTCTTGATGAGTCCGATCCAAGGTGAGTTATGTGTTATGTGTGTGCGACGTTTTGTATTATTCTGTGCATCACATTTGATGTCTAGAACTTGCCCTTTGTGTTTGCAAAGCGAAATAGTAGTTTTATTCAGTCTTGGGAGTGATATAGGCGTTTCTTTGTTGAGCCAGATATATGTTTACTTACTTAATTGTTATGTATCTTAGTTAACCCTTTTGAGCCTGTAATCTTGTTTCTTTGGCAACCACATTACAAGTCTTACCCATTTGTTTGAATTGACCATCTATTTGAACCTTTTACTTCTCATGAGCACTTGAATTTGTTATAAACTTTGTAAAAGTTAAAGTGTGAGGTGTTGGTTTGGCTTTTGAGTGGAACTATTGAAATAAGGGGAAATGTGCACTATTTTAAAAAAGTAAGAGCCACTTGAATTGAATAAGAAAAAAAAGGTAGTTGTATTGTTGTGAAGAAATATTCCTGGATAGTGGTAACTCTTGATGTAATTGTGCTTAAAAAAATAGGTAATTGATGTATATTGATGTGAAGGTGGAGTTATGGTTTCACTAAGTGTGGAGTTTTGAACGGTTAATTATATGTATTAAAGTACTTAGGGATGTGTAGTCACTCTTATATCTAAATCTATCCTACACATCCCGTAACCAACATTACAACCAAATAAGTCCTACCTGATCCTTGACTGAATGAGCTTAATTAGTATAGTAGTGCACTGCGGGCAAGCCTATGGTACGTCTTTTGTGGCACATGAATGTTGTTTCTGAGAGTGAGTGAATTCTTTCTATCTTGAGTTCCTAATTGTTCTTAAATTTTATTATGTGTAGAACTACTCTCCATTGTTGTGTGAGGGCATTGGATTCATGAAAGAAATGTAATTTCATTGACCACTATGTTAAAGTAAGTGAGAGGGTTGTGAAAAATGCGTGGTGCTTTTGAGTCAAATATTGAGGCGAGGATGTTACGTTAGAGTGCTTAATTTGTTTTAATTATTCTTGGTGTGATGAGTTAGGAGAGTTGTTTAAAAAGGTCGTGTCTTTATAAAGTGTAGTTTGATTGCTCGAGGACGAGCAATGGTTTAAGTGTGAGGTATTGATGGTAGGCTATAATCTCGTATTTTAGACACTTATTGCATTCTAATTCATTGCAATTTACTTGTGTTGAGCTTTAAATGGTAGTATTTTGCACTTATTGTATGTGTTATGCTTTGTAGGAGTAATTCCGAGTTATGTAGATGTTGTGGAGTTAATTCGAGCTATTTGGAGCTTTGAAGTCTGATTAAAAGCCCAAGGAATTAAGCCAGAATCGTGTTCGGAGGTCAAGAATCAAGTCTAGACATCAAAAATCAAGTTGCAGCCGAACTCTGTGGAAATTGGTGCCATGGAGCGTGGTGCGCCGCAACAGTGCAAAATCCTGCTGCCTTGCAAATATTAATCTCCCTGATAAGTCCCACTAATGGCCCGTCATCCCATGTGGCGCGCCTGTGTGTTTTTCCTGGAGCCATTTTTCTATTTCGACTAGGAAATAGTGGTTGCGTCTGGGCCAAATCCTACTTGGTATAAATACATGAAAAAACGTTATTTTTTGGACTTTTGACATACGTTAGACCTAAGGAAGCTAAGGAGGAGTTGGAAGAATACAAGCATAAGGATTTCATCATTCCTTCCTCACTCAAGACCTGAGTTTGGATTGAATCTATGTTTTCCTATACTTTAATTATATTTGTGATGAATTTCTCCATGTCTATGGAATAGTGCCCTTTAGGGTTTGATGAATTTGGTGTATTGATGATTGTTTGTGGATTGTAACTCTAGTTTTATGTATTGAAGCATATTGGATGATTTAATTGCATCCATATTCACTTGTTCATATAATCAAGAGAGGCATAACTTGTGATATCTTTGCATTATATTGTTGGTTGAGTTCATTAATTCTTCTAAGTAATCAAAAAAGCCTAGTTGAATCATTGATTAAACTTAGTTAGGAGAATAATCGAAAGAGGTTTTCCTAAGGACCAATCCACTGTGCATTCTTGCATATCTTCACAGTGCTTAATTTGGTTCATCTCGTGAGGTTGAGACTTAATCGAGAGAGGAGTTTCTGTTGAACGTTTGAACTAATAATTGAGTGAATTCGAGAGACTCATTTGAACATTAAAAGTGAATTATCTAGAGTTAGATCCCGAATAATTATCTTACACCTATCCTATCAAAACTCTATTTTCTCTCATTGATAACCTTCTTTGCTTATTCCTTGTTTCGATAATCACTAGTCAATAGATTTAGATTCGTAGTTAATTTTAGTATTAATCATATAAATCTCAACTGTTGATCCTCTTGGATAGCAATCAAGGTAGAAACTACAAGAATACTGTTTAAATCCAATCCTTGTGGATACGATATTATACTATATTATCTTTGATTATTGAGCATAATTAAGTGTGTGTTTTGCGTTCGTTACAAAAGTCAAGTTTTCTTGAAAATAAATTGTTATAGAGGGGTTTAGACATTTTATGCGATAATTAAAAGTGAAAAGCACGCGCTATTAGGTCGAGTGAAATGAATGGGGTCATATAACTTTCCTCCTCGGTCTGAGAGTGACAAAGCTTTTCTCTGATGCGGGCATGTGCATGTCTCCGTTAATTGCTCCCTCAATGTGTATTACCCAATAGACACCTCCCAATTATTTGAAAGGCCAAACACAACCACCGAAAATCTCACTTTGTTTCAACCCTGTGTTGACGACCACAAGTGATTCCTGTTCCTGCCCCTTTACACCTATAAATAATCAGCCATTTCCCTTCCATTTTCCTCACCCCCATTGGGCCATAATCCATTCCCAAACAAAGATACATAGTTGTTTCTGATTGGCTTAGCTTTAGAACTTTCACCATGGGTGTAAAAGGACTTTTGTTTAGTATTGTTTTGATTAATTTGTCATTACTAGGACTTTGTGGGTATCCCAGAAAACCAGTGGATGTACCCTTTTGGAAAAACTATGAGCCCAGTTGGGCTAGTCACCACATCAAGTACCTCAGTGGTGGTTCCACTGTTGATCTTGTTCTTGACAGGTCTTCAGGTACTAATATTACTAGTACTAATATGGCTGCCTGTTTATTTTTTGTTATTGTTATTTTGTCTAATTTATTTTAATGAATGAAGGTGCTGGATTTCAGTCAAAGAAATCATATTTGTTTGGGCACTTTAGCATGAAACTGAAGCTTGTTGGTGGAGACTCAGCTGGCGTTGTCACTGCATTTTACGTAAGTTAATAGTTCAGTTGTTGCACCATACTAGAAAATGGACACTACTTAGATCTGCAATTTTCTCCATTTTTGCAGCAACATATTTTGCGTTGCAGAATTTTTTCATTTCTTTCACAATGAACAAACTAATTTATGTGTTTATGTACTGATTTTAATTATATTTTGGGGAATGTTTCAGCTGTCATCGAATAATGCAGAGCACGATGAGATAGATTTTGAATTCTTAGGGAACAGGACTGGGCAACCATACATTTTGCAGACAAATGTGTTCACGGGAGGAAAAGGAGACAGAGAGCAGAGAATCTATCTCTGGTTTGACCCAACCAAGGGTTACCATTCTTATTCTGTTCTTTGGAATACCTTCCAGATTGTGTAAGTACCTTAACCTTAGCTTTTTTTCCTGTAAATTTCTTGCCTTGTCTTTAAATTTCCTAAAACAGAAAATATTACTAATAGTTTAAGTTTTGATTATTGTATTGTCAGTCATATTTTCTTCAATGGTCCCATGTATTTCTTGGAGCGGGTGCACTTGATTTTATTCTACGTGGTCCCTGTCCTGCTATGTTTTAAAATAGTATGTTAACAATTGTTGTTTGAGAAAAAAAGCAAAATACACATTTCTCTAGGCATTAGTATTATTTAATTAAAATAAAGCATGAAAACTTGTAAGTTCACTATGGTCTAAAAATAGTCAAGATTATAGTAAGGACCTCTCCCATGTGAGCATCCTCTCGAGTATATATGTTGGTCTTTTTGTGTTAATCAAGATTTGAAGCTTTCGATATACTCTTATATATAGGGATAATATATGAAAGAAAAAAAAAAGGGTAGTTCGGTGCACCGAGCTTCTATTATTTGCGGATTATAAGGGTCTATTGCAGTAGCATGATGATCAGGATCATCTGTAGCAACTTTACCATTTTGTCAGGGTTTCACAATAATAATATATGTATATATTTCTCAATATTTACACTTAAATTTATGTGTCTAAATTGTTTATTTCAAATTATCTGGTCCACATACTTTAATAAAGCAGCTGGTGAATTGGTGTCCTTGCTACAGAATTTTTGTCTTCTATCTTGCACCTAAATCTTGAAAAAAATAATGTTTCCTTGTCGAATGTGCAACTTTTTCTTTCAAAAGACCTGCGACTGTTTACTACTTAGCTTTGAAATTTGAGCACAATGGGGGAAATTTGGTCATGCTCGGGGGAGTTGCACGGTTCGTTACTCGGCCAAACATAATTACTAGTCAAATATACAAAAAAACATATATTTTACACTTTATTATTTTTTAGAGCAGACTATATTGCGTAAGTTTTTATAAACACTCTATACTATTGGGCTTTATACTTTTCCTTCGGGCCACCACCAAATGGACAAGGCTAAATTGTCTTAAACATTGCAGGATCTTTGTGGATGACGTCCCAATTAGAGCATTCAAGAACTCAAAAGACCTAGGTGTGAAATTTCCATTCAATCAGCCCATGAAAATATACTCAAGCCTTTGGGATGCAGATGATTGGGCCACAAGAGGTGGATTGGAGAAAACAGACTGGTCCAATGCTCCATTTACTGCCTCCTACACATCATTCCACGTGGACGGCTGTGAAGCTGCCACCCCACAAGAAGTCCAAGTTTGTAACACCAAAGGCATGAGATGGTGGGATCAAAAGGCTTTCCAAGATTTAGATGCTTTACAATACAGGAGACTTCGTTGGGTTCGCCAAAAATACACTATTTATAATTATTGTACTGATAGGAAGAGGTACCCTACACTTCCCCCAGAGTGCACTAAGGACAGAGATATTTAAGTAATTTAATTAAAAGGGGGGTTTTTAAGCACTTGATATTATTTATGTTGTGAGTATTTTAAGGATGTTAATATTATAAACATCCATGAGAGAACCCCTAAAACAAAGAGCTTTTAATTAATCTCTATTTCCCTATTTTTTGAGTGTATCATTGGTGAAATCATGAAGATATCCATATCATGCTAGGTCTTCATGTCTCAGCGTGTAACGAGTGATGTATTGTAATTTATTGCACTATTTGTTTTCTCTGAATTAAAATATGAACCAATACTTATGAGTGTAGCACTATTGAACAACTTATATAATTACATTTTTTTTACATAGGTGTTGTATAAATTATCACCATTGAAATCAACAATATTGTGACTATTTTTTCTGAGCTGATTCATAAAAAATAGTCTTTATACTTCACAAGGTAAAGTTAAGACTGCATACACATTATTCTAAATTTTATTTATGAGATCAAATTGGGTTTGTTGTTATTGTCGAAATTTTTGACTTATTACAAGATAAGTAAAATTAAAGATTAGATAAAAAGCATTTAACGGCTAGAATGTTGATATGTGAGAAATTATACATTATGCACTTATTGACTACATGGAATTTTGCTTTTGCTTTAGTTGTATTAGCACCATCCGTGACGTACAGTCTTTTGTACGTGATGTTAGTATTTAAAGAAAATGAACAGATGTATAAGTCACTATAATGAGGTGATATTAGTATATCCACCCTTGAGCAATATAGTTTATATATTTATATTTCATACTAAAATTAACTTGTTCCTTGAAAATTTTATATATTAAAAGTGGTAGATTATATAGCAAAAAATAGTTCTCCCTCAATGTTGCCAAATTGAAAATAATTTCATTAAATCATGAATAATTAATGCTTTATCACGTAATCATTACGTGTTAATATGGTTTGATAAAATACAAGTTTTTACCCTTGTTTGCCATGCAACTATAACACACACTTTAATTGGTGGTGGTTTTTGGTTAGAGTTGATTGTGTCATAGTACAATTTTGTCAGCGTCTTTATATTTTGACGGTCTAAGCAGCAAATAATGAAAAAGAAAGAGGTCTTTTAGGTCGTGCCATCATGAATTGGTCTGCCACTGCCTTAAAATTTTGACTGTTTAGTGGTTTTGCCTTAAAACAGGAGGCTCTAAGTTCAATGGCCGCTTCCCTTCTCAAACATAGGGAGTCTTACCAACTCCCATTTACTTAGTTAACAATTCCATGTATAATTGTCTAACTCTGCCTCTTTTATATTTCTTCTTGTTTATTCTTACTGTAATCTCCACTAGTTAGTCACATCATGATGAACACGTAATAATGGAAACTTAACAATTTGGATATTGTTTTTGTATAGGTCCAAATGTAGTGACCACGATAACGGATAAGCAGGATATGAGACGGGGTTGACCACGACACAACGACTGACGGTCGTTCAAATAAAGGCCGACGACTAAAAGCGGACAACTGAGATAAGATAATAACGGTAACTTAAACTTAGAAAAAGACAGAAAGAATATTCCTTTTGATATTCTTTATGTTGTACTTTTTAGAGTTTTCTTGGGGAATGTCCCTTATAAATGGAAGAGATAGTGAACAATGAGGGGATCTGTCTTTTTAAGAACTGATACACATTGTAAAGTTGAGAGAAGAATAGATACGAAAGAGTTGTCTTATTCACTTTATTCAAACACATATTGTTCAACCTTCATCCATAAATCTCAAGATTCCACATTCATATCAACTGCTTACCTTTTTACGTCGTCAGAGAAACGAAGTACCTAATCATACAATCATTGGGTAACAATTCCTTTACACTACAACCCTTGTCGTTTCTTGCATTTATTGCATATTTATGATATTACATATTTTGTCAATCATAGCATATTAAGCTCGCTAGTTAATACTCCTAAGCTCTTCTCACTATACAAGAATTTCGTCTATTTGGTCTAGGATTTATTAAGCCCAATTGAGATTCATCCCATTAACTTATTACTAATTGGTTTAGCATTTATTTACTCAAACAGTTTGGCGCCGTCTATGGGGAGCTTTTAGTTGAAACTCTAGTTCTTTCTAGATCATAAAAAAAAATTATTTCTTCCACGTTTGCACAAACTAACGATGGCAGGAAAATGAGATGCGAGACTGAAGGCGATAGCAGACGTCACTACCAACATTTTGAACACCATCAACGAAGATGCCAGGGGAGACGACGAGAATGTGACACCAAATGCTACGCCAAGGCGAAGCATTTCACCTCCCCTTCATGAAATCATGACGGTTTCACGCGAAAGGGGAGCCTACACATCCATAGCTAAAGAAGCACCACCAGCAGTGAAGAAACTACTAGAAGAGTGGCTGACAAGCACTCTAAACAATATACTCGACATGCCTGCTCAAAGGGAGAACGGAAACACCGCGCAAGCAGATATCGTAGCAACTACTGGCGAGCAACCCCTTCCTTAAACAGGTAACACTTACCCCACCGTGGATGAAGGTAACGATGTGCTTACAGCCGTCCTAAAGAAAATGGAAGAAATGAAAAACGAAAATAAGGCGCTCCGTGACCAGATGAAAGAACACTAAGAAAGGGTCGACAAGATACCAAGCACCCCAAAGTTATTACCAAAATGAGACGTTGGTCGATTTGTCGAACAACCGTACGACGAAGAAGCAGCTCCACACGCCATTCCCAAAACCTTCAAAATGACATCGTACCTGAAGATCTACGATGGTACTACAGATCCAGAAGATCATATCGTCCACTACGCTCCAGCGGTGAAGGGCAACGATCTTTCAAAGGAGCAAGTATTATCGATGCTACTGAAAAAGTTTGGCGAAACCCTAATAGGGGGGGACCTAACCTGGTATTCACAATTGCCAGCGCAATCAATAGCAACGTTCGAGGAAATGGTCGACAAGTTTGTCACTGCCCATATAGGGGCTAAGAAGGCGGAAGCCAGGGTGAATGATATATTCGTCGTTAGGCAATCGCTTGGCGAGGTACTCAAGGACTTCCTCGCCCAGTTTAATATGGTGAGAATGAGCCTACCAAATGTATCATAAGGGATGGCGGTAGCAGCCTTTCAGAACGGGTTGAGTAGGAACGGGTCGAGAGAAACCAGAAAACTATTAAGCAGGCTCATGAAATACCCTCCTACCACTTGGGAGGAAATCAACAATGCCTATTGCGCCGAGGTGAGAGCCGACGAGGATGACCTTAACGGTCCAATCTAATGGCTGACGTCAGTTCAAACAGAATCGAGGAAAGATCATCATAACGACAGTCAAAGGGATCAGTCGGGCCTCCATCTCAACCGAGAAATACATCAGCCCTATGTCAGAATAGCCATTTCACCACCTCCTCGATATATGGAAGGGCCGCCTAGGCCGCACATAAAGACTCAACGAAACGAAAGAGGTATGCCTCCACTCTTTCCGTTCACAATTTTTGTGTTTCCTCTTTAGAAATAGTGTACGCACTAGAGAAGCTCGGTACGAAGGTGAAATGGCCACAAAAGATGAAGTCCGACCTAAATATTCGGAAGTCGAACGTCCTCTAAGAATTTTACCAGGAACGAGGTCACAAAACCGAGGATTGCATAGGTCTGCGATAAAAGGTAGTGAGAATGTTAAACCAAGGGCACCTGAGGGAACTAATGAGCGATCGTGGACGAGCCAACTTTGCCCGCGGATGCGCACCACACCAGGGACCTCTAAAGCCGCCCTCTCCCGCTCGCACCATCAAAATGATCATCAGTGGAGGCGATGAAGCAATGATTAACCATGTGAAGTTCACCACTACGCATAAACTAAAATGTTCGATCACCCACAAACGGTACGATGACCTCGGAGACAGTATCATCTTCGATAAGTCGGATACCGACAATTTGACTTTCCCTCACTTTGATGCTCCTGTTATTACTTTATGTATTTTAGACACTGATGTAAGAAGAATAATGGTAGACGACGGAAGCAGCGCGTGTATTATCCACCATTGAGTCCTCGCACAAATGAAACTCGAGGACAAGATGATACCGCATTGCATAACACTAACAGGTTTTAACAATGCAGTTGAACGGACCTCCGGGGAGATAACACTACCCGTTTTGGCTGAGAGCATCACCCTGGAAATAACATTCCATTTCATGAACCAAGACACATCTTACAACGCCATCATAGGGCAACCATCGATACACGCCATGAGGGCCATCCCGTCGAGCCTCTATCAAGTAATCAAGTTCCCTACTCCATGGGGAATATTCAGTATCCGAGGTGAACAACACACTGCCCTAGAATGCTATCGTATCACCCAGGATTGCGCGCACACCCAACAGATGAAGGGAACAAACGCAGAGGCATAGCAATTACCATAGTTGGGGACCAGACTTGACGTACAAACAGACATCATCAGGGACCCCGACATCGTGGAAGTAGCTGAATTAATGGTAGAAGATCTCGATCCCTTCCAATTAAACAACAGTGATAGCGGCAAAAAGGCTTACATCGGTCATAAACTCTCAGAACCAGGTAAATTTCACAAGTTTTTAATTGCCAATGCCGATTTGTTTGCTTTCTCCCATGCAGATATGCCGGGTATCCCGAAAGACATGGCCACACATAAGTTGAACGTTGACCCATTCTATCTGCCAGTACGGCAAATAAGAAGGAAATTCAACGCTGTAATCAACGAGGCCATAAGTGATGAAGTGGATAAGCTCCTTGCCAACGATTTCATCCGAGAATCAAAATACCCCCAATGGATCGCCAACGTGGTCATGGTAAAAAAGAAAAATAGGAAATGGCGGATGTGTGTAGATTTCACAAACCTAAACAAGGCATGCCCAAAGGGCTCCTTCCCATTGCTACACATAGACCAACTCATCGACGCAACAACAAGACACGAGTTACTAAGCTTTTTGGATGCCTACTCGCATTACAACCAAATCCTCATGGAGGAAGAGGACCAAGAGAAAAATACTTTCATCACTTATCAAGGAATGCACTGCTATAGAGTCATGTCATTTGGGTTAAAGAATGCGGGGGCAACGTACTAAAGGTTGGTCACCAAGATGTTCAAAGATCAACTCGGCAAAACAATGGAAGTTTACATCGACGACATGTTGGTTAAATCAAAAAGAAAAGAAGCCTTCAGTATATTGAGGCGGTACGACATGAAACTAAATCCCGAAAAATGCGCCATCAGCGTAACCTCGGGCAAGTTTCTCGGTTTCTTGGTATCACAAAGAGGCATCGAGGTCAATCCAGATCAGATCAAAGCCATTGAAGGGATACATGAGGTGTTGACTAGCAAGAAACAGGTGCAAAAACTGACTGGCCGTATAGCCTCTCTGTCAAGATTCATTTCGCGGTCATTCGATAGATGCCACAAATTTTTCAACGTGCTGAAAAAAGACAACGGGCTCCAGTGGAACTCAAAATGCATCTATGCGTTGAAAGAACTAAAAGCATAGATGTCCTCACCCCTATTACTTGCCAAAGCAGAGCCCGGCGAGCGCCTCCTAGTATATTTGGCCGTCTCAGAAGTTGCGGTAAGTGCGGTGTTGGTCTGTAAGAATAAAGGTACGCAATCCCCAATTTGTTGTATTAGCAAAACCCTGGTTGACGCCGAAACGAGGTACCCCCACCTTGAAAAATTGGCCTTAGCATTGGTTATAGCTTCACAAAAGCTTAGACCCTATTTTCAGTGCCACACATATCAGTAGTGACTACTTTCCCCCTAAGGAGCATCCTATATAAACCCGAATTGTCGGAAAGATTGGCCAAGTGGGCCATAGAATTGAGCGAGCATGATATAACTTATTAGCCGCGAACGACAATAAAATCGCAGGTACTCGAGGTCCCAATAGGGGAAGTTATTCTCCAATCCATACGGTGCCCTGATATGACTAACAATGAGGCCGTAATTGCAAGGTTAAAGCTAGCTCTCAAATATGGAGCATGACGAGTCGTCCTCAGATGCGACTCACAACTCGTCGCTAACCAAGTTACAGGGACTTTCTAAATCAAAGAGCAAATGCTACAAAAGTACCAGGTAGAAATTCACAAACTACTGCCAGAATTCGATGAATGCCAACTCGACCAGATACCCCGAGCTCAAAACATCGAGGCGGATGGCCTCGTCAAACTAGCAGCCACCACCAAATATATCACTAAAGAAAACGTGGTCACCCTCCTCCACTCGTCAATAGACCAACTCGAGCTACATTCCATGAATTTAACTTGGGACTGGCACAACCACATCATGACATATTTGCAGGCGGGAACACTCCCACAAGACAAAAAGGAAGCAAAAAAGCTTCGAATGCAGGTGGCCAGGCATAACCTCATAAATCACAACCTATACAAGAGAACGTTCGGGGGCTCTTTGGCAAAATGCCTAGGGCCGAGTAAAAAAAGGCATGTGCTCGAAGAAGTACACGAGGGTCACTATGGTGACCATACAGGCAACCGAGCCCTCATTAGATGCCTCATTCGGGCAGGGTATTACTGATCTACTATGAAAAAAGAAGCCGCAGATTATGTCAAGAGATGCGAGCAGTGCCAAAAGTACGCGCTATGATATATCAAGCGGGCGAACTCCTCCATTCTGTCACTTCGCCATGGCCATTCATCAAATGAGGAATGGACATCGTCGGACCCTCCCAGCAGGGCGAGGTAAGACACGTTTCCTTTTAGTTTACTGACTACATTTCCAAATAGGTGGAAGCAGGTGCGTTCACCCAAATATGCGAATAGGAAGTTGTCACATTCATATGGATAAACATTATATGCCGCTTCGACATCCCCAAAGAAATCAGCTGTGATATAATTCACCGGGAAAAAGACGACCGAGTTCTTCAAAATATGGCGCATAAAGCGAATACTCTCCACGCCATATCATCCCGCTGGCAAAGGTCAAGCTGAATCCTCCAACAAAACAATATTGAATCTCTTAAAGAAAAAGCTTGAGGACATCAAAGGGATATGGCCGGAGTTGCTACCAGAGGTATTATGGGCCTGCTGCACCACGCCAAAAACAAGCACAGGCGAAAAGCCATATTCATTAGTCTATGGGACTGATGCCATGATACTTGTTGATGTCGGAGAGCCTAGCCTGAGATACTCCAATGAAAGCGGACCAAACAATGACGAGAACAGAAAACAAGACCGCGACGAAGCAGAAGAACGAAAAGACATGGCTTATGTTAGGATGGTAGACCAAAAACAACAAGCGGAAAGATACTGTGAGCACATGATTTTTTCTTCACGGAAATTACTCCAAAAGAAATCAAAAAATAAAACAAAATCCATCTGTGTACGATTTTTGAGAATTCGCGTGACATTTTGATAATTGTTCTGTCCGTAAATCCTCACCTTGCTATAGTTGAAAATACAAAAATACGCGTGGCATGCATTTAGGAATTAATGGACATCTAGGAATTAATTAACCATAATTTGGTTAAAAGAAATTCACGAAAATATGCATGTGTGTTTCTGTGCATTTTGTGATTTTAGTTTTAATTATAGGTATTAAATAATATATGTGTATTTTTGATTGTATAAATTATTTAGGATTTTTGTTTAAGTGTTGATAATTATAAGAAAAGAAAGAAAATGGTTGAAACAAAGGAAAATATGGATTGGGCCACCCCAGGTGGACCCAAATTCCGGCCCAAAACAGCCCCATGACCGGTCCAATTTGGTCAAGCTTCCTGACGCCTCAAACGGCGTCGTTTTGCTCCTTTTAATTAGAGCCGTTGGATTAAATCAATCCAACGGCCAGGATCTCATCTTCCTTACCCATTCCCTGAACCTGACCCGTTGCTTGGATTCGGACCGACCCCTGGCTAAAACCAAACGACGTCGTGTTTCTTTAGTTCCCTTAATCCTGGCCACTGATCTTAATTGATCCAACGGCCAGGACTAAACCACCCACCCCGTATATAAGATCCAATCCATCACCCCATGCCCCAAACCAAACCCCCCACGCCTACTGTTCATCATCGTCCCCAGACCCCCCCTCTTAAACCATAGCCGCCTTAGGATTCCCCCGCCCTAAACCCGGCCACCCAGACTCCGATGGCTGCCAAAACAACACCACTGAACCTACAAACCACCCTGAACACGAATCCCTGGTCACTTAACTTCGAATCATCTCTAGGGTTCTCGAATCTTCGATCAAAGATTCGAGCCAAAACCCTAAATCACCTAATGAGTCCCAAGTTCACACCAGCCACTCCCCTGACATCCCTCATACCTTAATCAACGCTGGTTTCGTTCGAATCTAGGTAGAACTCTTCGAACCACAAATATGAGCTCAAGAACCCTAAAAATCGAATCCATAGAGGTCTGTCCAAATCAACAAAAGCTCGGGGTCTAATAGACTTTTACCGAGGTGTTCTCAAGTGAGAACACTTCGATTAAAGTCCATTCGACCCCAAAAATGGTCGATTCCAAGTTCGAGCCTGGGTCAGTTTTGATTTCAAATCCCCGAGGTAATTTCTGCCCTTTTCTTTTACTCTCTTGTGAATTCTATTTGTTTTTCATGATTAGTTTGGTTTGATTCTAATTTTCTATCAAACTCTGTGTTTCCTGAGGTGTTGTTTAGTTTGTTTTTGTGTTTTAATGATTACCTGTGGTCCATTATAGTTTGTATAGTCGCGTAAATAAGTGTCGTCAATTAATTTGTCAATGAATTTGTTTTAATGATGTTCATTAGTCATCACTGCTTCGAGTTTAGCTTGTATAGCCTGTTCATTAGACCTCCTGTTCTAAGTCTTTTGCATTGTTTGGCTGTGAGTTGGTCAGGATTGGCTCCCAATATGACCAGCTCTTGATTTTGATTAGCACCCTTGTTTGATTTTGTTGAATCATTGGTTGAACTTAGGCAGAGAGTTGGGTATAGCTGTAGAAATTTAGCTGACCCACCTAAAACCAGTATCAAGTTTAAGTTGATTAGTTAGTAATCAGGGTTAAGCTGATTAGCTAATAGTCAGTAATTATTAGCTAAATTCAGAGGGGGGTTTATATATTGACTGATAAGAGTAAGGGTAATACAGTAATCTGCAAGGGTTAAGGGTAATTTTGGCATTTGACAGAATTTAATCAGGGATTAACTTAAGAACATGTCAAGTGGTATTTAAAATACTATTAATCTAATGGCAATGGGGAACAAGACACAAGGGCATGGGTTTATTTGAATACTATAACCCTTCCCATGACTCTTGGGTAGAACAAATAGGACAGTCATGGGGGATAGCATAGTAGGGATCAATAAAAGACACCTAGGCATGGGAAACTAAGGGGTATGGGCAGGAAAAGGCTGAAGGAATCAAGGCATCCTGGGGGCCTGCCATTTTTGCCTATAAATAGGCTCATTAAAAACAAGAAAGGGGTTGGAAGATTATTAAGTGTTCAGAGAGAAAAAAAAGCTGTTAGTCTTAAAAGGCAAAAGGTTGGGGCTGGTCTTCCAATTTGGAGAGGGCAGTTTAGTTTTGAGAGCATAGGCTGTGCTATTACCTTGCTAAGTCAGTGGATTGGTTGATCCGAATAAGCTAGGCTTTACATAAAAGAACTTCATTTTTCCCTGAGTGTTTGAGAAATCAGAAACCACTGTTTTTCTTTTCTTTTGCCTCTGTCTGTGTTCTTTTGGTGCTGTTGGATTTCAGCTGGATATTTCCTAGTTTTCTACTGTTGAGCACTGTTCCATTGGGTTACTGTTTGGTTTATTTCCTGGTTTTCTTTAACTCTTCCACGGGGTGTCTACTACTGTTATTATTGGCTTCATTGGTTGGTGCTGTGTCGCTGAATCTGCTGTGCTGCTGCTTACACTGCTGTTGCTTCTACTGATTTTGCTCACTTCTTTGCTTTCCAAATATCAGGTACACAATCAGATGGCTGAACCTTGTAATCTGAGAATTTGAAGCATGAATACAAAAGTGAAGTGTTGAAGTCTTAAAATTTTTAGCAGTTGTCCACTTGTACACGCACCAGAACACTTTATTCTTCCCATTAGAGTCATGTAGTTATCTGTTTATGTATAACTGGACCTGCCTATCCTACAGTAGTTTAGTTGTAATACTCCTGCCCCCTCCTCCCTGTATGTTGTTAGTTAATAAAGACTAAGGACGTAGCAGTAATGTTCTGTCAGTTCAGTCTATTTTGTTTAAAAGCATGTTCCGAATATACATCAGGTTGTAGGTTAATTACTCAATAGTTTAAACTATCTCAGTTAAACAATTTGCTTGTCTAAATTCGTAAGAGCAGGTTCAATTGTTGTTGTGGTTAATTTCAGCATCTAAGCGGTTTAGGATAAAAATCAGATTTTTCAGGTTCATTCCTTCCCGCAGAATGTCACTTTAAATTGGCAGAAATTTGTTAACAAAATGACGCCATTTTTTTAGTTTGGAAAATTATGAATATGTGTAGAAACTATTAACTAGGCCCAATTTGAAGTAGGATGGCCCAGGTCCGGTCTTACCCCTTATACGTTGGACCTGGGCCCATAAATGTCTAACAGACTACTCTTGCTACAGTTATTTTAGATTTAACGAATCATGTTCGAAATTTAACTATAATAACTCGTAAGTATATAAATAATGTAGGACCTTTTTCTTCATTTATTTTAGAGACGAACTTAATAGAAAATATAGTCACGGTAAGTTTGTCCTTTTAAATAAAAATGAGACGAGCCTCGCCCAATATAAAAACACCAACTGCGGGGCCCTCAATAATTGGTCATAATAAATACTTAGAATTTGGGATGGACCATGTAGCGAATTTTACGGCCTTCCCAAAGGTAACAATACGCTAGTCGCTGTAGGTGCGTATTTAATAATGTACCTCCCTAAACTCGAGTGCGCATTTATGTGACTCAAATCCAAATCTCAACGATGTTGAACTATGTCTTTAATCACGGGTGCATTGATTGTGACGTGGTTCGAGATGCATTTCCACGACGTTGCAAATTCTTTAAAAGAATAAACGAATGAGATGAGCCTCGCTAAACAAAACTCATAAATTGCTGGGCCCTCGTTAAATGTATATATTAAAGTACTTAGTTTTCGGGACGGGCCGTTTAGCAAATTTCAAGGCCTTCCCCAGAATAATAACACGATAGTCTCTTTAGGCGCGTGTTTAATAATTTACTCTCTTAAACTTGGGTGTGCATTTCATGCGACCCAAATCCAAATCCCAAAACATTGAATAAAAATGTGTTCCGGATTGCGGGTGCATTTCATGTGACGTAATCCAAAGACGTGTTTTAAACAATGTTCATATTCTTGTAAAAATAATAATAATAATTATGAAAGCGGTAAAAAGATAAAATTTGCACATAAGTTCATATTTGTATAAAATCAGATAATCAAGCCGAACATAATAGTTGAGCGACCGTGCTAGAACCACGGAACTCGGGAGTGCCTAACACCTTCTCCCGAGTTAATAGAATTCCTTATCCGGATTTCTGATGCGCAGACTGCAATATGGAGTCATTCTTTTCCTCGATTTGGGATTAAATTGGTGACTTGGGACACCCTAAAATCTCCCAACTGGCGACTCTGAAATAATTAAACAAATCCCGTTTCGATTGTCCTTTAATTGGAAAAAACTCCTACGCCCCTCGCGGGGGCGGAAAAAGGAGGTGTGACAGCTCTGGCGACTCTGCTGGGGATAGAGACCTAGAACCACTGGTTCAGGGTTAGAAATTTGAGCTTAGATAAATTGTTATATTTGGTTTTATCTGATTCTGTTACATGATATATGCCTAATGTGCTAAATGATGCTTTTACCGCTTTGATATTATCTGAACTGTATATAAATTGTGCCGAAACCCTTCTCTTCTTACCTCCGGGGAGAAGCTCGCTGGTCGAGACTCCCTATTCTGTTAGTGTCATGCCCAAGTAGAAAGAGGCTCGGATAAGTTACAAAGCCGGACGACCCCGCGGGTCCCCGGTACGTAGCCCCCTCCTCGACTCGAGTTGTCCGCTCGGGTAAGCCAGGTCTAGAACAAAGCCCAGTTTGAAACTTAGTAAAACATAACTTCATGCCGAATACCTAGTAGGAAAACGCTTATTTGCATCACGTTGCATCTGACTTAGGGGGCTCAACACAAGGGTTGGGCCCGTCTAGGAATAGCAACCTGGAACAAAAAGACCATCTTGTGGCATATTGTCTGTTGGCGCATTTAATTTGCTTCGAGTTTGCATGTTGACCGGTGGGTGGTAACGAGAATTTTGAAAAAAAAAAGAAATTATTATTAAGAGTTTCTCACTTAAGAAAAACCAATGTCCAAATAATTTTGATTTTTGAGAAAGAGAATGGGATCCGTGATTTAGATAATTTTCTTACCCGAACTACGTCGGTTTGATTCTCACCGGATGTGGGATACGTAGGCAACCCTTATCGGGTCCAACTTCCTATTTTTTTTCTTTTTTCTTTTTTTTTGCAAATAACAATACATAATATATATATATATATATATATATATATACATATATTGCTTCTTTCATAAAAGATGTGGGTGAGACCATTTCGCGAAAATAGCCGAATGTTCCCGAAAGGGACGCCGGAAGTCCGTCTTTGCACAAACGGCCGCCTTTGGCCATTTTTCTTACCTTTTGGCCGGTTAAAATCCCAATGCCTTAAAATCTTCACCCCTGAAGAGCTGAAAGGCCGTATAGGAAAGTCAGTCTTGCTTTTCTCAAAATTAAGGAAAACGGAAAGATGATTTTGGAATCAAAATAAAGATTTTTGCTTTCGTCTAAAATCACCTTAATAAATGTGCAGAATGAGCACGAGTAGGAGTTCATCTGAGGTCATTATAAACAGAGTCCCTTTGGGTCTACGCATGTGGTGGAACGACTTGGAAGAATCAGGGCGAGATACAGTCAAAATATACTTAGGAAGTTTGGTTGGATTACTGGACATCGAGCCGCGAGGGGACATTATAAGGGCTTTAATTTCATTTTGGGACTCGGCACACAATGTATTTCATTTCTCGGACTTTGAGCTCACCCCGACACTGGAGGAGTTAGCAGGGTACATCAGATGTCCTAAAATCCCTATGAGAGAACAGTATCTCATTGCACCAAGGACCGTGACCATACACAAGTTCCTAGACACCGTAAAGATCCACAGAACGGTACACAACCCAGAGTTATCAAAAGGGTTTTGTAGTTTGGCATTTCTGTACGACAGGTACGGTCATCTTGGAGGGTTCAACAATCCCGAGAGTAAGATTTGCAGTGGGGAAAGCCGGTTGAAATGGGAGAGGCATAGGTGTATCGCTTTTATGATAGCCTTCTGGGTTTTCTGGTGTTCCCTAGGGAGGATGGGAAAATTAACATACAAATCGCTGGGGTCGTCAGCACTTTGCTCAAGCAAGACAACAGCACTCTGGCACCAATGATAATAGCAGACATTTTTCGCGCACTCACTGTCTGCAAAACCGGAGGAGGTTTCTTTGAGGGGTGTAATATCCTACTGCAAATGTGGATGATAGAGCATCTATGTCATCTCCCTCAGTTTCTGAAATATTGATCATCACAAAAGACTTGTATAGAAGAGTTTCCCACCAGGGTCGACGGTTTCAGCCTGCCAGAAGGGGTCGCCGAATGGGTCACGCTGCTGCGCTCTGTTTCAGCAAACCAGATAGAATGGGCATTTGAGTGGCTACCCATGGATGAGGTCATACACATGTCGGCCGCTGAGTCTCATTTATTGTTGATGGGTCTCCAAAGTATCCAGACTTATGCGCCCAACAGAGTATTGAGGCAGTTGGGGCGATGTCAAATAATCCCGAAGGAAGAGGATCTCAGTAGCCAGGTGATCAAAATCGGGCCTGGTGGGCAGTTCCCTGAAGCAGTCGTTTGGAGAATCTGGAATGAATGTCAAACCCTGAAAGAAGATACTTGTGTTCAAGATCGGGCCAAGGGCGAAGTGTCGCCAAAATACCTCACGTGGTACAGAAGAGAGCTTGAGCACTAGAGACCAACTAAGAGAGCTCACGTCCAAGACTTTGCGGAATCGTCGCATGCACAGTAGGGCTGGTTAAAAAGGGAGGAAGGCTACCGGGCTGAAATCGGGAATCTAAAGCAACAAGTTGAAAGGCTTATATTTGAGAACAACGTGCAAGTCGCCTCCGAGCGGGGTGAAAAGAACAAATTAGCCAAAGAAAACCAGACACTAAAAGCCTGCATTCGCCAAGTCAGTAAGAGTAACAACGACCGGCAGAAACATCGCTCCAATGAAAGGTTGATAGCAGAGTTGAGGGATCAAGTCAGCAAAAGCCGAGAAAAATTAGAGAGATCGGAAGCTTGCATAACAAGAATAAAGGTCAGATGGGCAAAAGGTACAATGGCCCGGAGGCAGCGTCTGCAACAAGTCATAAGGGATTATGAAATGAGCATCGGGATATTAAGGAAAACGAACTCCACTCTTCAGGAGCGGATCTTCAAACAAGCACGAGATGCCCAAGCCGACAGAAGACGCTGTTACGATGCAATGACCAGAATGGAAAGACAAATGGAGATGTTCCAGGATCGACTTGCCGACAATGCTCAAGCACTGGGATTAAAAAACCGGCGAATAGAGCAATTGTTCGTTGAAAGGGACAACATTCGAGGAAGGATTGATGAGATTGGGCACTACATCTACATGAGATGCCTAGCATGTGAGCAAATACCTCGGAAACTCCTTGTTTCCATCATGGGCTGCGTCCACCGGATCATGAATGAGTTGAAGAGCTTGCAGAGAGACCTTACACCAAGGGCCGTGGAAAGGCCGAATGATGCCTCGCGAGCCCTTAAGTTGGAATTGTAGCCCCTAGTTCGAGTCTTGTTTAATTGGCTTTGTTGTCTTCCTATGTGTTGTTTTCTTTTTTTTTCGTCGAGTCAGGTTAAGAACTTTGGAATCTGTACTATTGCTGTTCTTGGTTTGGGATAAGTAATTTGTAATAGCAAATTCTAATTATGAATTAAATGATTCCAAAAGAATTGGTGTGTGTCTTTACTTTGTGGTAGAACTACGCCCGGTCTGATTCTCGCGGGGACGTGATACGTAGGCAATCCACATAAGATTCGACCGCCATTAAAAAGAAAGAAGAAGAAAGAAAAAGGAGGAAAAAATAAAAATAAAAATACAGGGGTTCCCAAAGTACTTTAAAGGGGCAAAATAAGCAAGCCGGGATGACGCATGTGTTTGAAGCAAAGCATGTTAGAAATGGGTTACTGCCTAGGAGCATTGCATCCCCAATGTGCTATTATCAAATCTGTTAAACTCTAACGCTAAAGAGTTTGTTGTTTTGCACAAATCTTAGACAGTTAGTTTGTTAAAGCATACTGGCACCATACCATTATCAAACAAGATCAAAAGGGCCCATACCAGAAAGCATGACTGGTTCAGACAATAGTGTTGAGTCGGAAAAGACAGCAAATCAGATGCTGAAGGAAGCCATGGAAAAAATGGAAAAGATGAGGTTGGAAATGAATGAAATGCAGATAGCCTTAGCTAGAGCCCAAAAGGGGTAGGAATTACCTGTTATTCCTACTCTCCAACCAGGACACACGTCAGAATATCCCTTCCCGTTCCTTCAACGAGTTTCCCGAGCCATCACTACTATCAGGGAAGAGAGGCCTATGATTCTCAAGCTCCACCACCCAGTCAAAACCCTCCTCCACCAAATGTTCCCGTCTTTGGGGTGCCTCCCCCAACACCATTGCACAGATCATCCAGTGAGCCGCTGTTTCAGGCTCACGACACGCAATATTACCCCTCTGAACTCACATTCAAAGCACCTAAGCCACATACCTATAATCCCCATTTTGAGGTACCGGCAGAGATTGAAAAGCCGGTTAAGGTCACGGAACAAGATGAGGTAATGAGGAAGTTCAAAAGCTTAGAGCAATCCTTCAGGAACCTGCACGGATTGGGCAACCAGGTCAGCCTGGCCTACAAGGATCTATGCCCTTTCCCGGATGTCTAACTCCCGGCTGGGTTCAAAATGCCTAAGTTCGATTTATATGAAGGGCACGGTAATCCCATGGCACATTTGCGGGGCTTTTGCAGCAAAATGAGGGGAGCAGGGGGAAAAGATGAGCTACTGATAGCTTACTTTGGCCAGAGTTTGAGCGGGTCGGCATTGGAGTGGTATACAAGACAAGATCCAAGCAGGTGGCACACCTGGGATGACTTGGCACAGGCTTTCGCAAGACACTTCCAGTACAACCTTGAGATAGTCCCAGACCGTCTCACATTGCTAAAGCTTGAGAAGAAACCCGGAGAGAGCTTTAGGGAATTTGGGTTCCGATGGAGAGAACAGGCAGCCCGAGTCGATCCTCCAATGAGAGAGGGAGAAATGGTAGATTACTTTCTACAAACTCTAGAGCCGACTTACTTCGGTCATTTGGTGACGTCAGTAGGCAAATCCTTCAATGAAGTGGTGAAAATGGGAGGTATGATAGAAGAGGGACTTAAGTCCAATAAGATCCTAAGTTACTCGGTGATTAAGGCGACGACTCAGGCCATTCAGAGCGGCACGGGAGGTGCGCTCGGAAAGAAAAGGAGAGAGGAGGTCACGACAATAGAGGCAGGCAATTGGTCCAGATCTAAAGGTCCTTCCCCTCATCACCAACCCAGACCCCATCATCTAAACTACCTACACAATCCATACAACCCTCCACAACCCTACTACCCACCACAAGAGCAACATTTTTCCATCCATTATGCCCAAACTTACACCCAGCCTCCGACTCGTCCGCAATGGCGTGTACCGGCTCCCCAACACACATATCCACCTCCACAAATCACACACTCCCATTCACAAAACACATACCCGCCATCGAGGACCTACAGGAATCCTTCAGGACCGAGCTTCCGCGGAAATCAGGCCTTCAGGAACGAAAGGATGCAGGAGCCAAGAACATTCACACCATTGGGAGAAGCCTATACTACTCTGTTTCAGAAGTTGAAGCAGATAGGCCTACTAAGTCTTGTTGAAACCAAATTGCCAAATCCCCTCCCCGGAAATCTGAACCATTCAGTGAGTTGCGAATATTGTTCGGGTACTCCCGGGCATGATACTGAGAAATGTTGGAAGTTGAAGACTGCCATACAAGATCTTATTGACACAAATAGGATCGAGGTTCAGGCACCAGGGGCACCCAACATTAATGAAAATCCATTACCGGTGCACCATGAAGCTCACATGATCAAATTAGTGCACGAGGGAGGGAAACCAAAACACCCTCACAAACGGTAATGATGATTCGCGCCAGTACTAATGAAGAGTCGACCAGTGGAAAGGCAGTGGTACAGTCGGGAGAGGTATATGACAAGCCCTTTGTGATAGCTGGGAAAGGGTCATCTATTACTGCGAAGAGGCCAGAGTCAGTCAGAGCAGTATTGCAGGGAGTAGCAAACAAACCAAGGTTGGTAGTAAAAGGGGTCCATGTGGGACCAGTTGTTATCAAGCCAGTCATACAGTTGCCGATGACAAGTGAGAAGGCTGTGCTGTGGAACTACAGTCAAGTGACGGTGACGCATAAGGGGAAGGAGGTTGTGGAAGACGTATGCGAAGCACAAGGGTTAACTCGATCGGGAAGGTGTTTTGCTCCCGCAGAGTTGCGAAGGGTCAATCCTGAAACAATAAAGAAACCTGTAACGGAGGAAGAAGCAGAGGAATTTTTGAAGAGGATGAAGGCACAAGATTACTCAATTATAGAGCAATTGAGAAAGACCCCGGCCCAGATTTCGTTGTTATCCTTGTTAATCCATTCAAACGATCACTGTCAGGCTTTAATGAAGATTCTGAACGAGGCCTATGTCCCGGACAAGCTCTCAATAAACCATTTGGAGAAGGTAGCGCACAAGATCTTTGAAGTAAACCGAGTGACATTCTCTGACGATGAGTTACCAGTAGAGGGTACTGAACATAATAGAGCACTCTATCTGACGGTAAAGTGCGAAGAATCAGTGGTCACTCGAGCATTAATTGACAACGGGTCAAGTGCCAATATCTGTCCTTTGGCCACTCTCAACAAGCTAAAGGTTGTTGATGACAGGATCCACCAGAACAATGTCTGCGTCCGAGGTTTTGATGGGGGCGGCATTAACACAGTAGGTGATATCGTACTGGAAGTAACCATTGGCCCAGTCGAGTTCACCATGGAATTTCAAGTAATAGATGTGGTAGTGTCATACAATCTTTTGTTGGGGCGACCATGGATCCATGTAGCTAAGGCAGTGCCTTCTACGCTACATCAAGTGGTCAAATTTGAATGGGATAGACAAGAGATTGTGGTACACGGGGATGACGGCACACACGCCGCCGGTGATACTATTGTGCCCTTCATAGAAACCGACGATGATAAGGGCCCATGAGTTTATCAGGTTTTTGATACAGTCCCAGTGGACAAAATTCCTGAGGGAAAGGGCCTTCCACTTCCCAGTATTGCAGCCGCAACCATCATGATATTGTCAGAAATGTTGAATAACGGGTTTGTACCAGGGAAAGGTCTGGGGGTTGATCTGCAGGGAATGATCCAGCCGCTTTCTTTGCCCAAGAACCTGGAAACTTTTGGGTTGGGATTCAAGCCCACCGCAGCGGATTGAAGCGAGCCCGCAAATTGAAGAAAAGAGTTTGGGTCCTTCCTAAACCAGTCCCACGCCTGTCCAGGTCATTTCTCAAAGCAGGGTGCAGAAAGTTGCCAGTTTCGGAAGTTCTTGGACCTCTGATAAGGCCAAACGGAGATTTGAATGAAAGCTTTGGAAGAGTGTTTGCCGACGTCAACATGATAGAAGCTGGAGAGGGTTCCAGTAAGGCAGACATACAGTTTTTGGGTCCCAAGGGCAAGGTCAACAATTGGATGGCTACTCTTCTTCTTACTTGGAGGGAGTCTTGGTAGTTGACTCTGATTTTCCTTTTCTGTTTTCTGGATTATTCTAGGGTTGTAATCCAGATTTCTTTTTATTATGTCAAATACAGTGTGAAACCTTGTTATCCCGTAATTCAATAAAACGAAGAGTTTCTTCTTTATTTTTTATCTTCTTTTATTATTATTTATTTTAATTTTGCTTCTTTCGTTTCTTTCTCTGAACAGTTCTTTTCATACTGATTCTAATGACATGGCATGCACAGCGGATCTTCAACCTAGTCTAAATGATCAATCTGATTCCGAGATAAACATACAAGAGGTCGATTATGATAATAAATCGGAATACAATGAGGATGAAGCATTTGAGAAGATAAACAGTGAGTTGAGCCAGTTTGAGGAAAAATACAAACCCAACTTAAATGACACAGAAGCCATCAATTTAGGGGATGCCGGCGATATCAGAGAAACTAAAGTAAGCATCCATATTGCACCAAATATCAAGGAGGAATTGATCAAAACACTTATTGAGTTCAAAGATGTTTTTGCATGGTCGTATGATGACATGCCAGGGTTAAGCACAGATTTAGTGGTTCATCAACTGCCCACTAACCCGGCATGCCCCCCCGTCAAGCAAAAATTGAGGAAGTTCAAAATGGATATGAGCATAAAGATTAAAGAAGAAGTAACCAAGCAGCTACAAGAAAAGGTTATTCGTGTCACTCGATATCCTGATTGGTTGGCTAATGTGGTGCCGGTACCAAAGAAAGATGGAAAGATCAGGGTGTGCGTCGACTACCGCAATCTGAACAGGGCAAGCCCTAAAGACAACTTTCCTTTACCCAACATCCATATCTTGATCGACAATTGTGCCAGGCGTGAGATCAGATCTTTTGTGGATTGTTATGCTGGGTATCATCAGATTCTGATGGATGAGGAAGATGCGGAAAAGACAGCCTTTATTACGCCGTGGGGAACTTATTGCTACCGGGTAATGCCATTTGGGTTGAAGAATGCTGGGGAAACGTACATGAGATCAATGACCATTGTGTTTCATGACATGATACACAAAGAAATTGAAGTGTACGTAGACGATGTAATCATAAAGTTCAAGCATCAGGAAGACCACGTAGCAGACCTAAGGAGGTTCTTTCAAAGACTTCGAAGGTATGATATTAAGCTCAACCCGGCCAAATGCACATTTGGTGTTCCATCTGGGAAGCTTTTGGGATTCATTGTCAGTCGGCGAGGTATTGAATTGGATCCATCAAAAATAAAATCTATCCAAGAGTTGCCACCGCCGAAGAACAAGACAGAAGTAATGAGTCTGTTGGGAAGGTTGAATTACATCAGCAGATTTATTGCTCACAGCAACCTGTGAACCCATTTTTCAGCTATTGAAGAAGGATGCTGCAATAGGATGGACGGTGGAATGCCAGGTGGCATTCGACCAGATCAAAGAATATTTATCAAATCCACCTATATTGGTTCCCCCTAAGTCGGGAAGACCGTTAATTCTTTATCTGATGGTCTTGGAGAATTCTTTTGGTTGCGTGTTGGGGCAACACGACATTACGGGAAGAAAAGAGCAAGCCATCTATTATCTCAGCAAGAAGTTTACGGTATATGAGGTTAAGTACACTCAACTCGAGAAGACATGTTGCGCCCTAACCTGGGTGGCCCAGAAGTTGAAACATTATTTATCCTCATATACTACTTATCTCATTTCCCGTTTGGATCCGTTAAAGTATATTTTCCAAAAACCTATGCCCACAGGAAGGTTAGCAAAATGGCAAATATTACTCACGGAGTTCGATATCGTCTATATGATGAGGACAGCCTTGAAGGCCCAAGCGTTGGCAGATCACTTGGCTGAGAATCCTGTTGACGAGGAATACGAGCCATTGAGGACGTATTTTCCCTACGAGGAAGTAATGCAGATAGATGAGTTGGAGTTACCTGAGGAACCCGGTTGGAAGCTTTTCTTTGACGGAGCCGCAAATGCGAAGGGAGTTGGAATATGAGCAGTGCTTATTTCTGAAACAGGACATCATTACCCTGTTACAGCTCAACTGTGTTTCTATTGTACCAACAACATGGCTGAGTATGAGGCATGCATTTTGGGTTTGCGATTAGCGGCAGACATGGATGTCCAGGACGTCTTGGTCTTGGGAGACTCGGACCTCCTGGTGCATCAAATTCAGGGGGAATGGGAAACACGGGATTTGAAGCTCATACCATATCAACAATGTTTGCACGATCTGAGCAAGCGATTTCGATCAGTAGAGTTCAAACATATCCCGAGAATTCACAATGAGGTTGTCGATGCATTGGCCACTTTAGCATCAATGTTGCACCACCCAGACAAAATTCATGTTGACCCATTGCACATCCAAGTTCGCGATCAGCATGCCTATTGCAACATGATAGAGGAAGAAGTGGATGGCGAGCCATGGTTTTATGACGTCAAAGAGTATCTCAGGATGGGGATATACCCGGAGCAGGCCACCGGAGACCAAAAAAGAGCCATTCGGTGATTGTCTAGTGGTTTCTTCCTAAGTGGAGGAGTGTTATACAAGAGAACCCCAGATTTGGGATTGCTGAGATGTATAGACGCCAGTCAAGCCACGGCGGTTATGACAGCGGTACATGCTGGAGTTTGTGGGCCCCATATGAGCGGATATGTATTGGCGAAGAAGATTCTTCGAGCAGGGTATTATTGGCTCACTATGGAGCATGATTGTATCAATTTCGTGCGGAAATGCCATTAGTGTCAGATACACGGCGATCCGATTCATTCTCCACCAACGGAATTGCACACAATGTCAGCACCGTGGCCATTTGTGGCATAGGGGATGGACGTCATTGGGCCTATTGAGCCGACAGCTTCGAACGGTCACAGGTTCATTCTAGTGGCCATCGATTATTTTACTAAGTGGGTTGAAGCCAAAACTTTCAAGTCAGTAACCAAGAAGGCAGTGGTGGATTTTGTCTATTCCCATATCATCTGTAGATTTGGGATCCCGAAAGTGATAATCACGGACAATGGTGCTAATCTTAACAGCAGTTTGATGAGAGAAGTATGCGAACAGTTTAAGATTACACACCATAATTCCACACCATATCGTCCCAAGGCAAATGGAGCTGTTGAAGCGGCCAACAAGAACATCAAGAAGATACTGAGGAAGATGGTAGAAGGATCCAGGCAATGGCATGAAAAATTACCATTCACATTGTTGAGTTATCGCACTACCATCCGGACTTCAGTAGGTGCAACCCTTTATTTGTTGGTGTATGGAACTGAAGCAGTAATACCGGCGGAAGTGGAAATTCCATCCCTTCGGATTGTCGCCGAGGCTGAGATTGATAATGATGAGTGGGTCAAAACCCGTTTGGAACAGTTGAGCTTGATTGATGAAAAGAGATTAGCAGCTGTATGTCATGGTCAGTTATATCAAAGGAGAATGACAAGAGCCTACAACAAGAGGGTGCGCCCCAGAAAATTTGAAGTGGGGCAACAAGTGTTGAAACGAATCCTGTCACACCAAACGGAAGCAAAGGTCAAGTTCGCCCCGAATTGGCAAGGACCATTCATTGTAACCAGAGTATTGTCCAATGGCGCTCTATGTTTAACAAATATCGAAGGAAAATGCGTCGACATAGCTATCAATTCCGACGCAGTTAAGAGATGTTATGTGTGATCCTTTTGTTTGTAATTGACAGTTGTTTGTGGATTGGCATTTATCGGAGAATGAAATGACGGAGACAATTCTTTCTTCTATCAAAACACTCTAACCTTTGCTTACCCTTTTGAGCCTAATTTATTCTTTCATATCCCTCTTTTGGAATCAGTAATTAAAATAAAAGATAAAAAGAGAGAAAAACAATGATAAAGACAAACGAAAAATCACAAGAAGAAGAAAAAAAAACAACAACAAAGAACGGTGGGAACTACGTTTGACCTGATTCCTCAAAGAAGGATACGTAGGCGCCTCACGGCTCGGTCATAGTGTAACAAAAATAAAAATCCCCAAGCAAGAACATTGGGGCAGAAGTTGTGTTTATAATTTTAGGGAAAGAAAGTTTGATTCCGAGAGTTGTAATGTTTTACCCGTCAAAATTATTTTGAGCTTTTTGATACCCCTTTTCTTAGCCATACACAAAAAACCCATATCGATGTCCAAAAAAGACCTCCCGATCAGTATTCGAGAAATGCCAAGTTCATGCACGTGGAAGTCCGAAACAACACTCTGATCTCCAGAAGAGAAGAGGATCATAAATTGGAAATGAATTGATATCCGGGAGAATCCCCAACAAAGAGCGTTGTATCGAAATGCTCCAATCCCCAGCTGAAAAATAAAATAAAATGAGAGAGTCTTATTGGTGAAAACCTTCACAGGCACCATGAGGCGACGGGAGTTGAGAGAAATGAGAGAGTCTTATTAGTGAAAACCCCTCGAAGGGCACTGTGAGGCGACAAGGCAAGGTTGGCGGAAAGGGTCCGCCTTTGGCAAAAGTCGAATATTCATTTATCCCCAGTGAGATGAGGCCATTCGAAAGATCGATCGATACAAATAGACTGGGTTGATCAATCCGGAATGCACGACATGATCGTTGGGATTGGTTATATCATTCAGATAAGTTCTTTTCTTTTCTTTATCCCAAGTTTGTTCAGAAAGACTTCTTTTTCTATCTTTAAAATTATCACTCTTTCATTTTTATTTCCCCCAACAGTTTATTTTTTGAAAAAGATTTTCAGAGTTTACTACCAATTGCCAAAATGGCGCAAGGCGAAATGCGAAAAGGACAAGCCAAAGATAAGGCGACAAAACAAAAAGAAGTTTGTCTCAAGACCAAAAAGATGAAGGGGTCTAGATCCTGAGAGGCCCAAATTTCCAAGGGAAGTTATGGATCAAATTCCAAGATGATCCGCAGCAGATTTGAGAGATACAGGGACAACTCCGACAGATTCCCGATTAAGCTCCACAATGGTCGGACGACACGGAATGGGGAAGGAAAAGAAATGACAACCATCCCCAGCGGGAATATCATGCCCCGACAATCAATATTCCCCCAGCAAGTTTTATAGCAATGCAAGGAAAAGAAAAGGGAAAAACCATCCTCAGCAGAAGTGGCACGACCACTCGCCCCATGTTAAACTAACAAATTTTTCTTTGATTTGAAACAGGGAAAAGAAATATTATTGACCGCAGGAAGACAGAGTCACAAAGCAGATTATCAAACTGGGGCAGAAAATTTTCTCTCATTACGAAAATTTTCTCTCAATAAGAAGTTGAAGAAGTCAGGAACCCGCTTGGAGAACGGAGGCTAACTTATTTTGAGAAAGTTGTAGAAGTCAGGAGCCCGCCTGGAGAATGGAGGCTGAATTATTTTGAGAAAAGTTGTTGAAGTCAGGAGCCCGCCTGGAGAATGGAGGTGATAAAATTTAAGAAGTTGTCGAAGTCAGGAACCCGCCTGGAGAATAGAGGTGATAGAATTTAAGAAGTTGTAGAAGTCAGGAGCCCGCCTGGAGAATGGAGGCTGAATTATTTTGAGAAAAGTTGTTGAAGTCAGGATCCCGCCTGGAGAATGGAGGTGATAAAATTTAAGAAGTTGTCGAAGTTAGGAACCCGCCTGGAGAATAGAGGTGATAGAATTTAAAAAGTTGTAGAAGTCAGGAGCCCGCCTGGAGAATGGAGGCTGAATTATTTTGAGAAAAGTTGTTGAAGTCAGGAGCCCGCTTGGAGAATGGAGGTGATAAAATTTAAGAAGTTGTCGAAGTCAGGAACCCGCCTGGAGAATAGAGGTGATAGAATTTAAGAAGTTGTAGAAGTCAAGAGCCCGCCTGGAGAACGGAGGCTGAATTATTTTGAGAAAAGTTGTTGAAGTCAGGAGCCCGCCTGGAGAATGGAGGTGATAAAATTTAAGAAGTTGTTGAAGTCAGGAACCCGCCTAGAGAATAGAGGTGATAGAATTTAAGAAGTTGTAGAAGTCAGCAGCCCGCCTGGAGAATGGAGGTTGATTCGTTTTAAGAAGTTGTAAAAGTCAGGAGCCCGCCTAGAGAATGGAGGCTGAATTATTTTGAGAAAAGTTGTTGAAGTCAGAAGCCCGCCTGGAGAATGGAGGTGATAGAATTTAAGAAGTTGTAGAAGTCAGGAGCCCGCCTGGAGAATGAAGGTGATAGAATTTAAGAAGTTGTAGAAGTCAGGAGCCCGCCTAGAGAATGGAGGCTGATTTATTTTAAGAAGTTGTCGAAGTCAGGAGCCCGCCTGGAGAATGGAGGTTGATTCGTTTTAAGAAGTTGTTGAAGTCAGGAGCCCGCCTGGAGAATGGAGGTTGAATTATTTTGAGAAAAGTTGTTGAAGTCAGGAGCCCGCCTGGAGAATGGAGGTGATAAAATTTAAGAAGTTGTCGAAGTCAGGAGCCCGCCTGGAGAATGGAGGTGATAAAATTTAAGAAGTTGTCGAAGTCAGGAGCCCGCCTGGAGAATAGAGGTGATAGAATTTAAAAAGTTGTTGAAGTCAGGAGCCCGCCTGGAGAATGGAGGCTGAATTAAAAATTTTAAGAAGTTGTTGAAGTCAGGAGCCCGCCTGGAGAACGGAGGCTAACTTATTTTGAGAAAGTTGTAGAAATCAGGAACCCGCCTGGAGATAGGAGGCTGATTTATTTTAAGAAGTTGTCGAAGTCAGGAGCCCGCCTGGAGAATGGAGGCTGATTTATTTTAAGAAGTTGTTGAAGTCAGGAGCCCGCCTGGAGAATGGAGGCTAAATTATTTTGAGAAAAGTTGTTGAAGTCAGGAGCCCGCCTGGACAATAGAGGTGATAGAATTTAAGAAGTTGAAGAAGTCATGAGCCCGCCTGTAGAACGGAGGTTGCTATATGTTGAAGATTGATGAAGTCAGGAGCCCGCCTGTAGAACAGAGGTTGTTATGTGTTGAAGAATGAAGAAGTCAGGAGCCCGCCTGTAGAACAGAGGAATACCTTTCAAGATCAAGCAGTAACCCACCAGAAGGCAGAAGGTTACAACATAAATCCCCAGCAGATTGAAGAAAACCGCATCCTTAGCGAACAGAACAAAATGATGAATACTGGTATTCGGAAAAGCAAAAGGCCAGTATCATCACCAGCAATTGTCAGAAAAGAGAAGCACCAGAAGAAACACCAGCCGATAAGAAAGCAAGACAACAAGAACAAGTTTGAAGATAGATAAAATCTTGTGATCCGTAGTCTAGTCTAGCATCTTGTTTCCTTTTTAGCACGGTGTAATAAGGAGATCGGTAGAGCAGTAGTAACATCATACATCAGCAGTAGCAGCAAACATTACAGTCACATGGTAGTCCCAGCTACCAAAACTTTCCGAACTACATTAACCTGATTCCCGTTTAGCCAGGGATATGTAGGAGACCTTTGAAGCAAAGGTTCGGTTAAATCCTTTTTTCAAAAAATGCTTCACACGGAGTACTCCAACAGGGCAAAAATCGCTCGTATCCGCTCACTTTATCTTTGCGCGAAACCTCTTTGTGCTTTCGGACAAAGAGGGGCAGCTGTGAGCACGTGATTTTTGCTTCACGGAAATTACTCCAAAAGAAATCAAAAAATAAAACAAAATCCATCTGTGTACGATTTTTGAGAATTCGCGTGACATTTTGATAATTGTTCTATCCGTAAATGCTCACCTTGCTATAGTTAAAAATACAAAAATACGCGTGGCATGCATTTAGGAATTAATGGTACATCTAGGAATTAATTAACCATAATTTGGTTAAAAGAAATTCACGAAAATATGCATGTGTGTTTCTGTGCATTTTGTGATTTTAGTTTTAATTATAGGTATTAAATAATATATGTGTAATTTTGATTGTATAAATTATTTAGGATTTTTGTTTAAGTGTTGATAATTATAAGAAAAGAAAGAAAATGGTTGAAACAAAGGAAATAGGGATTGGGCCACCCCAGGTGGACCCAAATTCAGGCTCAAAACAGCCCCATGCCCGGTCCAATTTGGTCAAGCTTCCTGACGCCTCAAACGGCATCGTTTTGCTCCTTTTAATTAGAGCCGTTGGATTAAATCAATCCAATGACCAGGATCTCATCTTCCTTACCCATTCCCTGAACCCGACCTGCTGCTTGGATTCAGACCGACCCTTGGCTAAAACCAAACGACGTCGTATTTCTTTAGTTCCCTTAATCCTGGACACTGATCTTAATTGATCCAACGGCCAGGACTAAACCACCCACCCCGTATATAATACCCAATATATCACCCCACGCCCCAAACCAAACCCCCCCACGCCTACTGTTCATCCTCGTCCCCATACCCCCCCTCTCAAACCCTAGCCGCCTTAGGATTCCCCCGCTCTAAACCCGGCCACCCAGACTCCGATGGCTGCCAAAACAACACCACTGAACCTACAAACCACCCTGAACACGAATCCCTGGTCACTTAACTTCGAATCATCTCCAAGGTTCTCAAATCTTCGATCAAAGATTCGAGCCAAAACCCTAAATCACCTAATGAGTCCCAAGTTCACACCAACCACCCCCCTGACATCCCTCATACCCTAATCAAACGCTGGTTTCGTTCGAATCTAGGTAGAGCTCTTCGAACCACAAATATGAGCTCAAGAACCCTAAAAATCGAATCCATAGGGGTCTGTCCAAATCAACAAAAGCTCGGGGTCTAATAGACTTTTACCGAGGTGTTCTCAGGTGAGAACACTTCGATTAAAGTCCATTCGACCCCAAAAATGGTGGATTCCAAGTTCGAGCCTGGGTCAGTTTTGATTTCAAATCCCCGAGGTAATTTCTGCCCTTTTCTTTTACTCTCTTGTGAATTCTATTTGTTTTTCATGATTAGTTTGGTTTGATTCTGATTTTTTGTCAAACTCTGTGTTTCCTGAGGTGTTGTTTAGTTTGTTTTTGTGTTTTAATGATTACCTGCGGTCCATTATAGTTTGTATAGTCGCGTAAATAAGTGTCGTCAATTAATTTGTCAATGAATTTGTTTTAATGATGTTCATTAGTCATCACTACTTAGAGTTTAGCTTGTATAGCCTGTTCATTAGACCTCCCGTTCTCAGTCTTTTGCATTGTTTGGCTGTGAATTGGTCAGTATTGGCTCCCAATATGACCAGCTCTTGATTTTGATTAGCACCCTTGTTTGATTTTGTTGAATCATTGGTTGAACTTAGGCAGAGAGTTGGGTATAGCTGTAGAAATTTAGCTGACCCACCTAAAACCAGTATCAAGTTTAAGTTGATTAGTTAGTAATCAGGATTAAGCTGATTAGCTAATAGTCAGTAATTATTAGCTAAATTCAGAGGGGGGTTTATATACTGTCTGATAAGAGTTAGGGTAATACAGTAATCTGCAAGGGTTAAGGATAATTTTGGCATTTAACAGAATTTAATCAGGGATTAACTTAAGAACATGTCAAGTGGTATTTAAAATACTATTAATCTAATGGCAATGGGGAACAAGACATAAGGTCATGGGTTTATTTGAATACTATAACCCCTCCCATGACTCTTGGGTAGAACAAATAGGACAGGCATGAGGGACAACATAGTAGGGATCAATAAAAGACACCTAGGCATAGGAAACTAAGGGGTATGGGCAGGAAAAGGCTGAAGGAATCAAGGCAGCCTGGGGGCCTGCCATTTCTGCCTATAGGCTCATTAAAAACAAGAAAGGGGCTGGAAGATTATTAAGTGTTCAGAGAGAAAAAAAAGCTGTTAGTCTTAAAAGGCAAAAGGTTGGGGCTGGTCTTCCAATTTGGAGAGGGAAGTTTAGTTTTGAGAGCATAGGCTGTGCTATTACCTTGCTAAGTCAGTGGATTGGTTGATCCGGATAAGGCTAGGCTTTACATAAAAGAACTTCAGTTTTCCCTGAGTGTTTGAGAAATCAGAAACCACTATTTTTCTTTTCTTTTGCCTCTGTCTGTGTTCTTTTGGTGTTGTTGAATTACAACTGGATATTTCCTAGTTTTCTACTGTTGAGCACTGTTCCATTGGGTTACTGTTTGGTTTATTTCCTGGTTTTCTTTAACTCTGCCACGGGGTGTCTACTACTGTTATTATTGGCTTCATTGGTTGGTGTTGTGTCGCTGAATCTGTTGTGCTGCCGCTTACACTACTGTTGCTTCTACTGATTTTGCTCACTTCTTTGCTTTACAAATATCAGGTACACAATCGAATGGCTGAACCTTGTAATCTGAGAATTTGAAGCATGAATACAAAAGTGAAGTGTTGAAGTCTTAAAATTTTTAGCAGTTGTCCACTTGTACACGCACCAAAACACTTTATTCTTCCCATTAGAGTCATGTAGTTGTCTGTTTATGTATAACTGGACCTGCCTATCCTACAGTAGTTTAGTTGTAATACTCTTGCCTCCTCCTCCCTGTATGTTATTAGTTAATAAAGACTAAGGACGTAGCAGTAATGTTCTGTCAGTTCAGTCTATTTTGTTTAAAAGCATGTTCTGAATATACATCAGGATGTAGGTTAATTACTCAATAGTTTAAACTATTTCAGTTAAACAATTTGCTTGTCTAAATTCGTAAGAGAAGGTTCAATTGTTGTTGTGGTTAATTTCAGCATCTAAGCGGTTTAGGATAAAAATCAGATTTTTCAGGTTCATTCCTTCACGCAGAATGTCACTTTAAATTGGTAGAAATTTGTTAACAAAATGACGCCATTTTTTTAGTTTGGCAAATTATGAATATGTGTAGAAACTATTAACTAGGCCCAATTTGAAGTAGGATGACCCAGGTCCGGTCTTACCCCTTATACGTTGGACCTGGGCCCATAAATGTCTAACAGACTACTCTTGCTACGGTTATTTTAGATTGAACGAATCATGTTCGAAATTTAACTATAATAACTCGTAAGTATATAAATAATGTAGGACCTTTTTCTTCATTTATTTTAGAGACGAACTTAATAGAAAATATAGTCACGGTAAGTTTGTCCTTTTAAATAAAAATGAGACGAGCCTCGCCCAATATAAAAACACCAACTGCGGGGCCCTCAATAATTGGTCATAATAAATACTTAGAATTTGGGATGGACCATGTAGCGAATTTTACGGTCTTCCCCAAAGGTAACAATACGCTAGTCGCTGTAGGTGCGTATTTAATAATGTACCTCCCTAAACTCGAGTGCGCATTTATGTGACTCAAATCCAAATCTCAACGATGTTGAACTATGTCTTTAATCACAGGTGCATTGATTGTGACGTGGTTCGAGATGCATTTCCACGACGTTGCAAATTCTTTAAAAGAATAAACGAATGAGATGAGCCTCGCTAAACAAAACTCATAAATTGCGGGGCCCTCGTTAAATGTATATATTAAAGTACTTATTTTTCGGGACGAGCCGTTTAGCAAATTTCACGGCCTTCCCCAGAATAATAACACGATAGTCTCTTTAGGCGCGTGTTTAATAATTTACTCTCTTAAACTTGGGGTGCATTTCATGCGACCCAAATCCAAATCCCAAAACAGTGAATAAAAATGTGTTCCGGATTGCGGGTGCATTTCATGTGACGTAATCCAAAGACGTGTTTTAAACAATGTTCATATTCTTGTAAAAATAATAATAATTATTATGAAAGCGGTAAAAAGATAAAATTTGCACATAAGTTCATATTTGTATAAAATCAGATAATCAAGCCGAACATAACAGTTGAGCAACCGTGCTAGAACCACGGAACTCGGGAGTGCCTAACACCTTATCCCAGGTTAATAAAATTCCTTATCCGGATTTCTGGTGCGCAGACTGCAATATGGAGTCATTTTTTTCCTCGATTCGGGATTAAATTGGTGACTTGGGAACCCTAAAATCTCCCAAGTGGCGACTCTGAAATAATTAAACAAATCCCGTTTCGATTGTCCTTTTATTGGAAAAAACTCGTACGCCCCTCGCGGGGGCGGAAAAAGGAGGTGTGACAGATACTACAACAAGAAGGCCAAAATACGACCACTCAAAGTCGGAGACTATGTTCTCAAGGCCAATAAAACAAGTGACCAAAGACCCGAAAGAAGGCAAACTGGGAACCAATTGGGACGGGCCGTACAAAATCATAGCAGCAGCAAGCAAAGGGGCATTCCAACTAGAAACAATAGAAGGAAAACTACTATAAAACAACTGAAATGTCGCCCATCTCAAATACTTCAACTTCTGAAAAAGGACACCCCTCAAGTCATACTCTTTTTTCCTCACCCAGGTTTTGTCCCAACTGGATTTTCTCGGGGAGGTTTTTAACGAGGCGGCGAAGGGGACGTCTCAAAGTTCAAAGTATAATTTATCGCCCCGCCTACCGATGGACTCTCCAGGCCGAACGATGAAGGGACTAGATACATGGAAACTTCTCCAATATATGTATGAAACAGACATGTATAGTACTCTAGTAAATGAAATAAAGCAGCATTTTGTACTCCATCAGTTATTCTCCAACGAAGTGAAACAAAGCAACATTTTACTCTCCATCGTTTTCTTTTGCATCTAACATTCGACCTTAACTTGAAATACAACGGGTTAACATTTCGACCTTAACTCGAAATAACACCCATACGACCAAAGGCAATCGCCAAAAGAAAACATTTGACCTCGCTCGAATTACAATGGGTTAATATTTCGACCTTAACTCGAAATAACACACCTACAGCCAAAAGAAAAAATTCGACCTCGCTCAAATTACAACAGGTTAACATTTCAACCTTAACTCAAAATAACACCCCTACGTCCAAAGGCCATCGCCAAAAGGAAACATTTGACCTCGCTCGAATTACAACGGGTTAACATTTCGACCTTAACTTGAAATAACACCCCTACGGCCAAAGGCCATCGCCAAAAGAAAACATTCGACCTCGCTCGAATTACAACGGGTTAACATTTCGACCTTAACTTGAAATAACACCCCTACGGCCAAAGGCCATCGCCAAAAGAAAACATTCGACCTTGCTCGAATTACAACGGATTAACATTTCGACCTTAACTCGAAATAATACCCCTACAGCCAAAGGTTATCGCCAAAAGAAGACACTCGACCTCGCTCGAATCACTTAACATTCAACCTCGCTCGAATTACTTAACATTCGACCTCGCCTGAATCAGTTAACATTCGACCTCGCCCGAGTTACCAAGATCTACAATCGACTAAGCCAAAATGTTTTACACAAGTGGCGGAAAAGTCGGCGACCCCCTCACATCAAATAAATAACAATCCGAAAAAGCACAACAAAAAGGTAATCATTCTATTACAACTATTGTATTATAAAAACTTTTTACAGAGGGCTCGAAGACGCCCTCACAAAAATAACAAATAAAAACAAAATAAAAACAACAACCCTATGCCGCGTCATCCCCCACGGCATACTCGTTATACCAAGAATCGGAGGCAAGCCTGTCTGCATCATTATCATTGATATCATCCCCGCCAGGCGTACCAGGATCATAACCACAGGCTTTGTGGGCTACACGTGCTTTAACAAGAACACCCTCGAGTTTTGCCTTGGAAACCTTCCCGTTAGCCCGTAGGTACTTGTACACGTCAAGCTGAGCCTCAGTATAGACCCACATCTCATACAACTCCCGCGACACGACGGGATCAACTGAGGTATGAGATGTGGAGGGTTGCGACTGTCGTCGCACCTCCTCCGCCTTCAAAGCAACTACCTGTTTATTCAACACGGACAACTCCGCCTCCAGATCTTGGATTTGTTCCTCCAACCTCGCTACCTTGAACGTCGACATCTCCATCTCATTGTCCCGCTCAGACCTACAAACACGAAGGGCATCTTCTAGAGCCGCTACCTCAAATATGGCAGTCACCCTGCCCTTTTCAGCACGAGCCAATTCATCAGCCTTAACGCTCAGTTCGCCCCTCAGGCCGACAAAACTCCTTCGCTAGCGGAGCGAAAGAAGAGGGAGGGTATGGCCAATCACGAAAGGATATACATAAAAAGTACAATATCTCGGTCTGTGAACCTCTACGATGTCCCCTCCAACCAAAACTATCTCGACATGAGGAAGAATATGGTACGTAGACCAGAGTTCATTTATCTGAGATGGATTGGTTTCAGAGATCACCAGAACGGGAGGAGGAGCAGGTTCCTTATGGAAATCATTCCTGGACAAAAAGGTTTTTGGGGAGTATCTCTTTTACGGTAGGGAAATTGTCACCCTCCTTAACCGTGATATCCTCGCCACCGGAAGGAGGGGCCACTGGTAACGGAATGGCATCAGAAACTTCATCGTGTGCACGAAAGGTTCGGAGCATCTCGATAACAAAAGGTGTGTTAGTAAACGTGAAGGGAGAAACGGTGACTGAACGGGAAGATGGGAAGCAGAATCACACAAATAGAGCAAAGAATTGAGAAAGATAATCAAAGGAGAATAATGTATACATAAGGAAGGAAATGGTGAAAAATTTCTGAAAAAATGAAACCCTCACCTATTTATAGGGCTGGGTGGCGCGAGAATCGAAGTAGAAGACTTCAAATGGCGCTAAAACTAAAGCAAAACGCACACAGATGCTGTCTCGGGAAGATGCATAATGATGACGCGCGTGGTAGTGACATCTCATCTTGATAACCACATCAATCAGGATTCCGCAGGTTGTGCCACTCTCTCGATCTTGATCAACCTAGCGTACGTTAATAGCCAAATTCTCCCACAATGGAAACGAATGATGTCCGCATATCGAGGACGTGCAGGGCTACGACCTCAACAAATGGAGGGACTAATTGTATAGGTCCAAATTTAGTATCCATAATAATGGATAAGCAAGACATGAGACCGGGTCGACCACGACACAGCGACTGACGGTCGTCCAAATGAAGGCCGACAACTAGAAGTGGGCAGCTGAGATAAGATAATAACAGTAACTTAAAATTAGAAAGAGACAGGAAAAATATTCATTTGGATATTCTTTATGTTGTACTTTTTAGGGTTTTCTTGGGGAATGTCCCTTATAAATAAGAAGAGATAGTGAACAATTGGGGGGGGGGGGATCCGCTGTTTTAAGAACTGAGACACATTGTAAAGTTGGGAGAAGAATAGATACGAAAAAGTTATCTTATTCACTTTATTCAAGCACATGTTGTTCAACTTTCATCCATAAGTCTCAAGATTCCACATTCATATCAACTGCTTTCCTTTTCACATCGTCAGAGAAAGGAAGTACCCAATCATACAATCATTGGGTGACAATTTCTTTACCCTGCAACCCTTGTCGTTTCTTGCATATTTATGATATTACATATTTTGTTAATCATAGCATATTAAGCTCACTAGTTAATACTCCTAAACTCTTCTCGCTATACAAGAATTTCGTTCTATTTGGTCTAGGATTTATTAAGCCCAACTGAGATTCACCCTATTAACTTATTACTAATTGGTTTAGCATTTATTTGCTCAAACATTTTTCTCTTACTCGTTTTTCTAATGGAGTACTCATTAATTGTTAAGGATGCCCCAGTTAACGCCGTTTCCAGAGATAATTTGATAAAATTTTGAAGTTAAATTGCATTAGATTTTCTTAATATTTTAAACTTAAAATTTATATATTCGGAAACTATATGAATAATACTATAATTATTTTTAATTTTCTCATATCAAATATGGTGAAAAAATATATGTTAAAACGTCGGTCAAAATTTATGTAGTTTGACTCCCGTAAAGCGAAATATGACAAGTAAAAGTGAACAGAGGAAGTAGTTAATAGATTAGTGAGCCTAACACACCGATAATGCGATTAACAGATTATATGTCTAAACCTAATTCCCTCCAAAAAGCATGGATTTCCTGACAAATATAACCCTCTAGCATATTCAACCTATATACTTCAATTTTAACGATATACTACGTACTTAATTTCAATTATAGAAATAATAATAGATGGGGAAAGGAAAAAGGTAAAAGAAAATTAAGAAGATGTAGACATGCAGCCACGTAGATATGCTGCTCTTCGATTGTTAAAGTGCATGTTCGCTCCATTCACGCTTTAGTTCGTGTGAGTCTTAAGCTAATTAGGATTATTTGCCCTACTTGACGTAGAGCGTTGTATTCCAAATTTCATTTGAAGTAATTAAGTATAACTTAGACACTATATTTTGCTAAAAGATATTGCTTAATAATTAAAAATCGTGAATCAGAGTTTATTGCGTACATAGATTATTTTATCTAGTTACTTAATAATCATTCTTAGCATATTAGTAATTTTCAATAATTTTTAATTTTATACAATAATATATGTTTCGATCTATTTTCATATATTTTTTTATTATTATTAGAAGCAATTATTTTTGGTGTAGCTAGAAGTGGGCAAAACGAAAAGAGAAAAAAGTGAGGAGAATAAGGAGAGAGTTACAATTTGTCTTGTGATCAAGTTTCGTTGATGATTGAATCACTTTAATCTAGAGTTGATCAACACATGCGAGAGCTTGTTTGCATTTCAAAAGTTAGGGCTTAATCCTGTGGGACCTAGCCAAATAAATAAAATAAAATAAAAAGAAAAATGTTGATTGGATGGATTTATGGCTGGGCGGTGGAACCAATTTGCAAGATATGCAAATTGGCAAATTATTGAAGTTGTCAGATACCAATCAATTTTGATTGGTTAAAATCAACTCTTCCTGCTATAAATAGAGGCCCTCGTTCCTCATTTCAGGTACACCAAAACAAGAGAGAAAAACAACTGAAGTTAGAGAGAGAGTAATCCACAGATTGTAGTCTGTGAGATAAATAATGAGTGTGAGTAATATTGTAGTGAGGTGTTTAAAATAAAGAGTGTTATTTCTTTTGAAGTTGTAGTAATCATTTGGAACTACTAAGTTGTAATATTATAGTGGTAATATTGCTCCACTCGGGTATTGTATTTTACCCCGTTAAAAAATTTGGTGTCTTTGTTACTCTCTTGTGTTATCGTTATTTATCGTGGATATTATTTCTGGGCGCGATATTATTTTTTCCCAACAACGTGGTATCAGAGCCATGGCGAATAACGCCCCACTGTCCTTTCAGTACCCCTGACTCACAAAAGATAATTATGAGAAATGATGTCAACGCATGAAAATCATTCTTGGCTCCCAGGATGTGTAGGAAATTATAGACAGAGGGTACGCAAAACTCGATAACGAAGAAGCTCTGCCTCAAAATGAAAAAGATGTCTTAGCAAAGACAAGGAAGAGGGATCAACATGCCCTCATGCTCATCCACCAATGTTTGGATGATGCCATATTTGAGAAGGTGGCCGATGCTACCACCTCAAAGGAAGCTTGGGAGATTTTACAAAATTCTCTTCAAGGAGTTGACAAGGTGAGGAAGGTAAAACTTCAAACTCTAAGGGATGATTTTGAAGTTTTAAAAATGAAAGTATCCAAATGCATTTCGGATTATTGTTCAAAAGTGAAGGCTGTTGTGAATCAACTAAGAAGATACGGGGAGGACATAGAATATGTCCGTGTGGTAGAAAAGATCCTTCGCACTTTAACACCTAAATTTGATTTTGTGGTGTGTGCTATTGAGGAGGCTAAAGATTTAGACTCAATGACGGTGGAGCAATTGGAGGGTTCTTACAGACGTTGAAGAAAGGATCAAGAGAAGACAAGAAGTGCCATTGGAGCAACTTCTTAAAATTCAGGCATCCTTTAAGGATTATGGAGGTGAAAAAAGTTATCGAGAGAATAGACGGGGATAAGGCCGTAGCGGTCATGGACGAGGAAGAATTAACGGTAACAACTTCAACAATGAAGCTAAAATCCACCAAACATTCAGAGACCGTGGTCGTAGACATAGAAGAGGAAGAGGGCGTGGCTACTATCAAGAAAATAATGGACAAAAGTATGACAAATCAAAAATTGAGTGCTATAATCATCATAAATTTGGCCATTACTCTTGGGAATGTCGCAGCATTGTTGAAGAAAGAGCTAACCTTGTTAACGACAAGAAAGAAGAAGTTGAGTCAACGTTGTTGATGGCACTCAAGGAAGAAGACAGGAATGATTGCAGCTCGTGGTATTTGGACAATGGAGCAAGCAATCATATGTGTGGATGCAAAGAAAAGTTTATGGAGATCAATAAAATGGTGAGAGGTAATATATACTTTGGAGATACCTCAAAGATTCAAATCGAAGGGATATGTACGATTCTGATCTCCTGTAAAAATGGTAGTCACAAGCTAATTCAAGATGTTTATTATTTGCCAAAATTAAAAAGTAATATTTTGAGTTTGGGCCAACTTCTTGAAAAGGAATATGACATCCACATGAAAAATATGCATCATTGACTTAGATATTCAAGTGTAATTCTAATTGCTAAAGTGCATATGGAAAAGAATAGATTATTTTCTCTGAATCTTAAGATAATTGATGCAAAGTGTTTGAAGGCTAATGTGCAATATGAATCATGGTGGTGGCACATTTTGAAGCGCTCAAATCAATGAGTGAAAAGAACATGGTACATGGGATACCATCAATCAACCATCAAAATCAATTGTGTGAAGCTTGTCTTCTTGGAAAACATACAAGGAGGAGTTTTCCAAAGGAAGCCATGTCAAGGTCAACCAAGCCGCTCCATCTTGTTCACACTGATGTGTGTGGACCAATCAATCCACCTTCTTTTGGTAAAAGTAGATACTTTCTGATTTTCATTGATGACTTTAGCAGAAAGACTTGAGTTTATTTCTTGAACCAAAAATCTGAAGCTTTTGTTGCTTTTAAAAATTTCAAAGTACTTGTGGAGAAAGAAAGTGGCTATGAAATTAAAGCTCTAAGGTCCGATAGAGGAGGCGAATTTACTTCAAATGAATTTAATGACTTCTGTCAATCTTATGGAATTCGTCGCCCTATAATGATACCTTATTCACCCCAACAAAATGGTGTTGCAGAGAGAAAGAATCGAACGATTTTTAATATGGCTAGATGTATGTTGAAATCTAAAAGTATGCCCAAGGAATTTTGGGTCGAAGCTGTTTCTTGTACAGTATATTTGAACAACAGGTCTCGAACAAAAAATGTTAGAGATCAAACCCCTCAAGAAGCATGGAGTGGAAGAAAACCAAGTGTCAAGCACTTGAGAATCTTTGGGAGCATATCCTATGCTCATGTGCCACATCAAGGGAGAGCGAAGCTTGACGATCGAAGTGTCAAGCATGTGTTTGTTGGCTATGATACGAGTTCAAAAAGCTACAAGTTATACAACCCAAGCATCAACAAGGTAGTGGTAAGTCGTGATGTTGTATTTGATGAAGAATTGGCATGGAACTGGGAAGCTCAGGAAGAAACTTCATATGATTTTCTTCCATACTTTGGTGATGAAGAAGAACCAGAGACCGTGGAACCTATGCAGGATATAACTCCACCTCCTTCTCCAACCAATGTTGCATCTCCTTTTTCTCATGAAAGTTCAAATGAACAGCCGCAAAGGACAATGAGTATTCAAGAGCTCTATGAGGATACATAAGAAATTACTAATTTTGATATTTTATGTTGTCTTTTTGCTGACAGTGAACCAATGAACTTTGATGAAGTTGTTACAAACAAAAGGTGGAGACAAGCCATGGAGGAGGAAATTGAGTCAATAAAGAAGAACAACACTTGGGAGTTAACAACCCTTCCCAAGGGACATCGAGCAATTGGAGTGAAATGGGTATACAAGACAAAGAAGAATGTTGATGGAGATGTGGAGAGATACAAGGCACGACTTGTGGCTAAAGGCTATAAGCAAAGGCAAGGCATTGACTATGAAGAAGTCTATGCACCTGTTACCCGCATGGAGACAATTCGTTTGTTGATCTCTTTGGTGGCGTAAATGAAGTGGAAGATCCATCAACTAGATGTCAAGTCAACCTTCTTGAATGGCTATCTTGAAGAAGAAGTCTATGTTGAACAACCATTGGGCTTCATGGTCAAAAACCATGAAGATAAAGTGTTGCGGTTGAAGAAAGCTTTATATGGATTAAAGCAAGCCCCACGAGCATGGAATAGTTGCATCGACAAATATTTTCAAGACAATGTGTTTACTCGTTGTCTCCATGAATATGCTCTTTACCTTAATATTTATACTAATGAATATATCTTACTTGTTTGTCTTTATATTGATGATCTTATTTTTACGGGCAATAACCCAAGTTTGTTTAAGCTTTTAAGAAAGATATGTCACGTAAGTTCGAGATGACAGACGTAGGGCTCATGTCATATTACCTGGGCCTAGAAGTAAAGCAGGTGGAGGATGGAATTTTTTATCTCTCAAGAAAATTATACAAAAGAGATATTGAAAAAGTTCAACATGCTCGATTGCAACCCCGTGAACACGCCGATGGAAAGTGGGACAAAATTGTCCAAGTTTGATGAAGGAGAAAAAGTGGATCCCACATTTTTCAAAAGCCTTGTGGGAAGTTTGAGGTACTTGACTTATACGAGGCCAGATATCCTCTTTGTGGTTGGAGTAATAAGTCGCTTCATGGAAGCTCCTACCTCCACTCATTTGAAATTTGCTAGAAGAATTCTTCGCTACCTAAAAGGTACGATTGACTTTGGGGTATTTTATTCTTCTTCTAGTGATTTAAGTCCTATGGGATTTTGTGGTAGTGATTATGCGGGAGATATTGATGATAGAAAAAGCACAACTAGCTTTGTGTTTTTCTTGGGTGATTCTGTTATTTCTTGGAGTTCAAAGAAGCAGTCCATAGTTACTCTCTCGACTTGCGAAGCCGAATATGTAGCAGCAACATCATGTACATGTCATGCTATTTAGTTAAGAAGATTATTGAATGAGCTCAATTTCCCACAAATTGAAGCTACAGAGATTTGTATTGATAACAAATCCGCACAAGCACTCGCGAAGAATTCAGTGTATCATGATCGACGCAAGCATATAGATACAAAGTATCACTTCATCAGAGAAGCTATTGCCAAGAAGGAAGTCCAGCTCAAATATGTGAAGTCTCATGATCAAGTTGCATATATCTTCACAAAGTCTCTCAAGCTTGAAGATTTTCAGAGATATATTGAGGTTGAATCTTGGAATGAAAAAAAAAATTAAAATTAAGGGAGAGATTTGTGGGACCTAGCCAAATAAATAAAATAAAATAAAATAAAAAAGAGAAAAATGTTGATTGGATGGATTTGTGGCTGGGCTGTGGAACCAATTTGCAAGATATGCAAATTGGCAAATTGTTGAAGTTGTCAATACCAATCAAACACCAACACGAGAGAGAAAAACAACTGAAGTTAGAGAGTGTGAGTAATATTGTAGTGAGGTGTTTAAAATAAAAAGCGTTATTTCTTTTGAAGTTGTAGTAATCATTTGGCACTACTAAGTTTTAATATTATAGTGGTAATATTGCTCCACTTGAGTATTGTATTTCACCCCGTTAAAAAAATTGGTGTCTTTGTTACTCTCTTGTGTTATTATTCCTGGGATATTATTTTTTCCCAACAAATCCAACTCTAACTTAAAAAAACGAAAAAAAAAACAACAACGTGATTCTACCTTATCCTAATATTTTCATTGTCGACAAGGACTTTAATAGAACCAAAATGGGTTGTGCTTATCATTATAGGGAATTAGTTGGTCAAAACTTGCACCAGCTGATTGGCTTCCTTATCATGTGCTCAATTAAGTGATATTATCAAGTTTTTCAGAAAATGGGATAAGACTTCAATTGGATTAACAACCGAATAATTTAACAGTCTAGCTTTTGATTATTTGAGAGATTTGGTAGCTAGCCTAAAGAAATCATTTCACATTCGTAATAGAAACTATTCGCTTATTTATTTGTTTTTGTCATACAATTGGTAATTAGTAGTTGTAGGTGTAAAATGGAACAGAAAAGGGAAGTTAAAACTGTGGGCTGCGCTGTGAAAAAGTCAGCCATATGAGCTGCAAACCAATTTGATGAAATTATAAGCAGGAAAGATTTTTTGCGTAAACTACCCACAAAATGCCATGAGAGTTTACAGTGCCATGGCGGCCCTCTTACGATCTCATAATTCAACCTTTTCAATTGGAAAAAAGAATTGTTTTCTGTTGATGATGATAATCAATCAGTCAAATAGTAATGAGTTGTGCCAAAGGACAAGATAACTGTTACTCTCCCAGACACCACATCATGAGCCCCTCCTTTTTGGAACCCTGGAAAAACTCCCGGCTTCTGCCCTTTGGGGTGAGCACTCTGTGTGCACTGAGTGAGCCCCTCATTGTGAACCACATTAAGCAAGTCGCATTGAGGGAGGATCGATCCCAGGTATCTATATGGATGACCGCCCTCCAAATTAACTGGGTCATCCCTAAAGGAATATATGATCCTGTTTGAATTGGCTTAATTCAAGTGCTTTAAAGTTAATAGCTTAAAAGCTATTTTGTAGTGTGAATAAAATAAAAAACTGATTTTGAGTACTTATTTCAAGTTAAAATGACCACAAAAAAGAAGAAGCTAAAAGCGAACAAGGCAGAATATCTAACTCATGTCTTATGCTTAAAAATCGCAGAAGCGACTGGAATTTATTTTCACCAACTACTACAGTAAATTTTTTGGATGTGCTCGATTTACATCTTATGTAGCAAAAGAGTCATTATATTCAACTCCTACCAGTACTTATATTCAACAGCTATATATCAAGTAGCCATAGGCATTAGATGATCATTTTGGACCTGTTCTAATTAATGACATTTCCATGTATATCGCAACCGTAAGAACTTCATTTGTCCTTCATTTTCTACCATCCAAATGGAAGAAATCAGTGAGAGCAAAATATGCATGTTGATTATTTGAAGAGAAAAAAAGCTAGCTAAAGTAGAAAACTTTTTCGTCTTAAGAATTGTTTCCTTATCTGTTAAACTAGCACAGTAAAAAAAAAAAAAGTTTGAGTCGCTCTGATGTGTTATTCTCAATTTCATACATCTCATACTTAAATTTTTTGGTTACTATTTTCTGCCTTAGAAAAGCTAAGGCGCAATTTAGTGCTATCACTATATGTATATATAGATAGCAAATTTCTATATTTACAATGGAGTAGTAGGTATGATGGTATTATACATTTATTGATTAAAATCTTACATACGCCTATATGATGAGCATTTTACCTACGAACTTGGAAAAAGTTTAGCATTTTACATCCAAGATTAGATAAAGTTTACTTATGTATATCTTCTTGAATAGGACTATCACGTTCAATTTTGACCTTATTACATCCAGTTTCATCTAAAAAAGAAAAACAAATTTATTATTAAATATAAAGGGTGTTTGACCACATGAGTTCGTTATGTTTGGGAAGTTAGAGAGAAATGAGAAATACTCAACACCCCAACCTACCTGGACATTAATCAAGCACAACTAAATTCAAAAACAATGAAAATCCGCCCCCTGATTTACTCTCTTCTCTCTGACTTCTCTCTTTTCTCATTTTAATTTAAGGCCATCCTTCCCTGTATATATATACATCACCATTCTTCTTGAGTTTCTCACCGTATAGTCTTAAACATTTTTTATAAATTTCCTTTTTTTTTCAAGGTTGATTCATCTCTTACAAAATTTACTTCGTACTTTTTCTCAAATATCATCAAGTTATTTACATCTTTCTCAGAAAGACCATATATTTTATTTCCTATTGTCCAAGGTAGGTGTCAAAAGTTCAAGGTGCTTCATGTGTTATTCTTGATTTGACAAAACTACTAAATGCTACTAGTAGTTCTTTCATTGCATTAGGCATCAAACGAACAGTCACACTTTTCTTACATAGGTCATTATTAGTTATTACAAGGGTCATCGATCATCTGATCAGTGCGAGTTACGATCATTTCCATTTTCAAACACACGAAACACGGCATATAGATCAAAATGGATATAGAGAATACAAGTGATTCAGACAGTGTTAGGGGCTCGAGGCGTGTAGGATTCAGTGGTCCATTAGTTAGTGGCAAGAGAAGTTCAAGGTTCAACGACGATGAATCCTACGTAGAGATCACTCTTGATGTTCGCGACGATTCAGTTTTGGTTCAAAACATTAAGGGTGCTGATCAGGAATCAGCATTGTTAGCTAGCAGGCTTGAAAAGAGGCCTAATACACTTGGCTCTCAGCTTTCTTTTCATCTAAGGCAAGTCTCAAAGGAACTTAAGAGGATGACTTCTTCAAACAAGTTTCACAAAATGGATAGGAGCAAATCTGGTGCTGCTCGTGCTCTACGAGGACTTCAGTTCATGAACAAGAATGTGGGAACTGAAGGCTGGTCTGAGATTGAAACACGATTCGATCAACTTGCTGTTAATGGAATGCTCCCAAAATCATTGTTTGGTCAATGCATAGGTTTGTTCATTACTATGGCTCTTCTACTTTGGTTAAATATCTTTCCACCTTATCATTTGGATTAATCGCTCTAATATTTGTTATACTGCTAATAATACTGTAACAGTTGAAGTGTGTGACCACCTCTATCATATTCCCGCTGAAACTTCTGTCCTCACATGCGAGTTTGATTCTTTTAATTTATTGGACCAAGCACATGAAAATTGTTTTTGATAATGAACATGGTGACACTCAGACACTACATATTTATTTCTGCTTTGTCTTCAATAGTAACTGCTGACATAGTAAGAATATGTGTATAACATTTTGTCAATGTAATCAGGTATGAAGGAATCAAGTGAGTTTGCGGAAGAATTATTTGATGCTCTAGCTCGAAAGAGATGCATCACATCTGCAGCAGTGACCAAGGCTGAGCTGCGCGAATTCTGGGAACAAATAACAGATACTGGCTTTGATGCCCGGCTGCAAACTTTCTTTGACATGTAAGATCTTATCACTCTTTACATATTGAATTTCCCAATTAAGTTTTTGTTAGTAATCTGTATTTGTAAAACAATTTGGAGAAAATAAAATAACATAAACAGAAATGTAAATGAAATAACAAAAACAAAAACGGCGGCGCGAGACTTGCCTTCTTCTCAACTCTTTAAAAGTTAGAAGAAGTGCAATTACTTATATACCCATAAAAAACCTCTTCCTCTTCCAATATGGGACAATGCCAGGGGGAAACTTAAAATTTCACTTAAATTTTTTTATTTCCCTCCATTTCCCATTCACCTTATTTTAAGCATATCATATACTTAAAATCCCAACAGTTTTAACAAAAAACTATGTTTGAAAATCAACAATTGAATCGAACTTCTGTTATCAGATAAAACTATTTTTGACAAATTGTTAAAGAAAAAACAGGACAAGTTCCATTACAACTTGCTGTTCTCTATAGGAAAACTTGTACTGTAAGTTCTCACGTCGATGTTGTTGATAACTAACTGTGGCATGATAAAAAATAGGGTGGACAAAGATGCAGATGGGAGGATTACTCAAGAAGAGGTGAAAGAGGTAAGTCCCTAAAGAAAAGGAACTGATTATTGTACTAATTCATGCAATTATACAAACCTGAAGAACTCAAAACTCATACTTTGTTCAAATGTTTTATAGATCATCAGTCTTAGTGCTTCTGCAAATAAGCTCTCGAAAATCCAACAGAATGCAGATGAGTATGCAGCTCTTATCATGGAAGAATTAGATCCAGATAATGTCGGATACATTGAGGTTCGTTCTGTCTCTACAACGATCCTCCAAAACATACTTAAAACAAGAGTTTAAGCTATATATATATTCACGGTGTAAAGAATTTTCTACACAATCGTGCAGTTTAACATGTTGTATCTGAATATAATTATGTTTTCCAAGTTACCAAATCAGGTTTGATGTAAAGAGTTACATGTTGTAGGTCAACTAACGTGACAGTAAAAACAAAAGTTCACATAACACAACTCTTAAAACAAGGACATAAGCTAATAAGTGCATGTATCCGATGCAGCTTTACAACTTGGAGACATTGCTTATTCAGGCTCCAAGCCACTCGACGAATCTCACAACAAACAGCAGAGTTCTGAGTCAGATGCTCAGTCAGAAGCTTAAGCCTACGAAAGAGCGAAATCCCATAAAAAGATGCAAAAGAAGGCTGGAATATTTCATTGAGGACAATTGGAAGAGGATTTGGGTGATGGCTTTGTGGCTGTCAATCTGTGCAGGACTCTTTACGTGGAAATTTATTCAATATAAGCGGCGGGCTGTCTTTGATGTTATGGGCTACTGTGTCTCTGTAGCAAAAGGAGGTGCTGAAACAACAAAATTTAACATGGCACTAGTTCTTTTGCCAGTTTGCAGAAACACCATAACTTGGCTAAGAAGTAGGACCAAACTTGGGAAAATAATTCCCTTTGATGATAACATCAATTTCCACAAGGTATAAGGACTTCAACAGAAATAGAAACAGAAAATCTTTAAACTCAAATGACTTATTTTTGTGTTTTCTTGTTTAGGTGATTGCATTTGGAATAGCAGTTGGTGTAGGCCTACATGCAATTTCACACTTAACATGTGATTTTCCTCGGCTATTACATGCCACGGATGAAGAATACGAGCCAATGAAGCCATTTTTTGGAGAAGAAAGGCCAAATAACTACTGGTGGTTTGTGAAAGGAACGGAGGGATGGACCGGTGTTGTGATGGTGGTCCTTATGATCATAGCCTATATACTAGCCCAACCATGGTTTCGTAGGAACCGACTTAATCTCCCATCAACAATCAAGAAACTTACTGGATTCAATGCTTTTTGGTACTCACATCACTTATTTGTTATAGTCTATGTCCTCTTCATTATTCATGGATACTTCCTCTACCTCTCCAAGAAATGGTACAAGAAGACAGTAAGTTCTTGACTAAGTAAATTATATCTAATTAATCATGCCTTGTCTTGCCATAAAATTGATCTAATATCTTTCTTTTCTGAAACATTGATCAGACATGGATGTACATTGCGGTGCCTATGATACTATATGCTTGTGAACGTCTGCTTCGTGCATTTAGGTCAGGATACAAAACAGTGAGGATTTTGAAGGTACATCCAAAGCCTAAGACTATTTGAAGCATTAAGATTCTTAGTTTGATTACATGTGAATGGAGCCTTTATCTGAAATTTGAATTTTCAGGTAGCTGTATACCCTGGAAATGTAATGGCAGTGCACATGTCTAAGCCTCAGGGATTTAAGTACACAAGTGGACAGTATTTCTTTGTGAATTGTTCCGATGTTTCTTCATTCCAATGGTAAGTTGATGGAGGAGGGAGAGAAACATAAAACTTAGTGCAAATTGGAGTATTACCTTTAAAATCATACTCTCTTTTTTGTTTTGCAGGCATCCTTTTACCATCTCCTCAGCTCCAGGAGATGATTACCTAAGCATGCACATTCGAACAGTGGGCGATTGGACATCTCAGCTCAAAACTCTCTTCTCTAAGGTATTGAATTAATAACACATCAAATACTTCATTTTCTAAGAAACTTACACTCTTTAGGAAATTAATGTACTGATCAAAATCTAGGTTTGTGAGCCTCCAACTGGTGATCAAAGTGGCCTTCTAAGAGCAGACATAGCGAAGGCCGACTATAAGCCTAGGTAAGGGAATAAAGGTTTAAAATGTCTAAGTGTTCAATGATTTTTTTCCTGAACTCTATGCACATTTTGATTCAAATCAATGTATAACAGATTGCCAAAGCTCTTGATTGATGGTCCCTATGGAGCACCAGCACAAGATTACAAAAAATACGACGTAGTCCTCTTAGTAGGCCTTGGCATTGGGGCAACCCCATTGATAAGCATAGTAAAAGATGTGCTCAATAACATCAAGCAACAAAAGGATATAGAAGATGGCGTAATAGAGAGTGGAACTAAGGGTACTAAGAGAAGTCCTTTTGCAACTAAACGAGCCTACTTCTATTGGGTAACTCGCGAGCAAGGCTCGTTCGAGTGGTTCAAGGGTGTGATGGATGAGGTCTCTCAGAACGATCAAGAAGGTCTAATTGAGCTCCACAACTACTGCACCAGCGTTTATGAAGAAGGCGATGCCCGGTCTGCATTAATCACAATGCTTCAATCAATCCAACAAGCTAAAAGTGGCGTCGACATTGTCTCTGGGACAAGGGTCAAAACTCATTTTGCTAGACCAAATTGGCGCCAAGTTTTCAAACATGTTACCATTAATCATCCTGATCAAAGAATTGGTTAGCTTTCTAACAATATCTTTTATGATAGTTAATTCTGATTAATATTGTTAATGTGTTCCATGTTTAACATTCTGGTTTTTAATCTTATGTGTTGACAGGAGTATTTTACTGTGGTCCACAAGGTCTGGTTGGAGAGCTAAGACATTTATCTCAAGATTTTTCACATAAGACGGGCACAAAGTTTGAATTTCATAAAGAAAACTTCTAGAGCTCAATACTTATAAATATTTGTTTATTATGTTAAGTAATTTCCATAGATATTTATTTTATTATGTAAAATAATATTCTTTTTTTTCCTTTCCTGCTGTATCTTTATTAACTTTTGGGATGCATGCTGAGCTTGAATCCAATTAATATAGAATGATGTTAGAAAGCAAATTGCAGTGTCAGCTAATATAAAGCTCTAAGCTGTAAAGCCAATGCTGAGAACTCAAATCTATCTGGAATTGCTTTAATAGCTTCCACTAAAAATTAGACTATTATTATATATATATATATATATATATATATATATATATATATATATATATATGCACCTTATCTCTGAGGTTTCGTCTCTTTGATTTGGATCCTAATATGCAAATAAAACAGGTGTCAACTTAGCCTCCATTATGGATTTCTTATGTATTTAATTTGGACTGACCAATAGTTTCAAAATGTATCTTTATGATTGGAAAAAAGAAAGAAGGAGAAATAAAGTAAAACCCAACAAGTTGGAAAGGGGGACAACCTACTCAAAACGAAAAGGAAATATTGAGCCCATAAAGCAAAGTTTGAATGAAATATTTTACTTATAATAAAGAGAGGGAGAAGTAATAACGTATACATTTATCTATAAAGTATTTATGCATGATTAGGTTCTGAAAAATATACTTGGTGATATTCACGGGTAAAGATAGCGATCGATTCAATATTAATTAGACTTTTTAAGTATATCCTAATTCTTGCTTACCTCCTATAATACTATCTTCATAATAATATAAATTTACAGTCCACAACGAGCACTAATATAAGAAGGGCCTAATTAAGTGGACCTTCACAAGCAAAAAATGATTTAGAAGTAGACAAAATTTACTTTTCAGCTGAACAATTAGGTCTTTTTGCTTTTTGACCTAATTGCTTAATAATAATGATTTAGTCTCAAATTAAAGGCCACTAATTCTAAGAGTGTGGATTCTTATCTACTAATGAAACATGCAATTAGTCAATGTCTCGAGGATAAACGTCCAACTATAAAAAGTTTATAAGTCGAAATTTTCAAAGGCTAAAAGTTATTAGTCGATGCTTTTTTTATTTCGGGAAAACAACAAAATTAGTGGGTCCGTCGAAATTAATTATATATATATATATATATATATATATATATTAATATTATGGGCTATTATTTTTGGAAAACGGTTAAAAATATATATTTTTTTTTGGATAGATGAGCTAATGTTGAGTTTACATTTGCCAACGATTTACTGCAAGAACTTGTAAAGTGAGATATTAAAGTCTGAATTTGGGCCAGCCAGCATAAGGGGAAATAGTCATAAATGAGAACTTAAAGAAGCAAATCAATGGATCCAGAAATTGATTAGATCCAGTCGCATCTTCATTCATCAGATTCTTCAGTCGCATCTTCACTTCACTCTTCAGTCGTATTTCTCAGCCGCATTCTTCAACTTCATCTTGCTCTTCGTGTAAGTTTTTAGTTGCTTCATTTTCATCTTTTTCTTAGTTTGTTTAAAAACATTCTAGCTCTAGATTTTTCTTAGTTTGTTTGAAAGCTTAAGTGAGATTTGTCATGTGCTTTAATTGTTGAGCTGTTACAAAGTTATCTCGTGTCAGTTGTTATAAAATTTGTATTTCATAACTAATAAACTTTTTAATCTATATACATAATTATGTACTAGAGTAAATAATTAGATATCAATGTACAAAGAGTTACTGCTAATCATTTGAACAAAGAAGATCTTAAGAACTCTGATTTTACCGAACTGTTTTATACATTGCAAATCTTATAAAATTGTTTTAGCAAAATAGTTTTATACCGAAACTGTTTTATACATTGCGAAATAGTTTTATACATTGCGAAACTGTTTTAGTTGTTTTATCTTATCGGGTAAATCAATAACCGAACCGATAATGATCGATAACCCATTAACCGATAACCGATAACCAATATCTTATCGGTTTGGTTATCGGGTTATGATATTTGTAAACCGATAACGGGATAATATTCATAACCGAACCGACCGATGCTCACCCCTACCCACAAGTACGGTCAAGGAACTTGTGGTAAAATAGTTAATATTACTTTATCCTTAACGAGAACTTTTGAGCTCGAACTCTGAGTATGGAGTCACCTTTGATAGTCCACCCAATCCTACAATGGGTCGAATATGAATTAGTCGCATCCAAAAGCGGATACAGGAGACCATATAAAAAAAATCTTAACATTTTAAGAAGATAACATAAGAGTATTAAGGATCTTTTGTGATCTTTTCTGAAGTTGGGAAGTAAATTCGAATAGCTGAACCATTCAATATGCAATAAAAGCGCAAATTTAATTAAATTTATGTCCACAACTATCACAATAATAATACACACAGATAGAAAAGAGAAGTAGCTATAAAATTTAAGGATAGATCCAATAGTTTGATGTGCTTTTATTTCAGAAATACTTGTCTTTTTCATTGTTTTAAATTCAAAACCAGAAAAGAGTGTCAATTAATTTCTTTTCCATAGTATGTCTCCAACTTGCTACTGAAGGACTTATTATTGTAAAATCGTACATTGTCCCCTCCTCGTGCATGTGCACTGTCAAATACTCGTTTAAAGTTCATTCTTCTTCGATAAAGATTGCAAATAGCATACTAATTTAGACACCAAAAAAAGAAAGGTAAAAAAGAAATGAAAAGAAATTTGAGAAAAGAGAAGAGTACGTACAAAAAGATAAAGGATTAAAAAGAAGTAACAACATGCATGGAAATTAAGATTAATAAAGTAGGGGGAGAAATAGTAAAGCTTACTTGAATTTACGTAGAATAAATGCTGTAACAAATTGTATATCATAAATTAAATATTTTGACCACGTGTTTGCAACATGTTACAACTTCTTTTAGATCTAATTATTGTATGAACAAAAATTTTATGTATCTGCTTATTGAAAATTATCAATATACGTACATTGCCCTTAATTATGATCGTTAGTTTTTAGAAAAAGAATTGCTCATTTGCTTGTAATAAATAAATATAGACACTGCACATAATGGTGGTCTTGTCCAATCCATATTAGTTGCTAAGGGTGAAAAGATCTTTATGGTATTCAATGGTGATGTGAAAATGTAGTAGAGGAATAAAAATTAGTCGTATTCCGAATTATAATAAACTAATGAATATAAGATGTATTATTTTTTATACAAAAAATTATCACTTAATTATAATTAGTTAATGCAATTTCACTTTAATTATTATAATAAAATTATTTCAGTTGACGTAAATATTGAATATGAGTAAGTATTTACTGAAATATTAGCATCTTCTCACGAAAAAAAATCAGAAAAATAAACTAAAAGACATTGGAGAGGAATTTCGCCGCTCGTGCATCATGATAGCTAAATTTTACAAAATAGGATAGACAATCATCTTATCGTTGCGTCCCTTAATTAGTTCAAAGTGTGGAAACAATTACACTCGCAATGACGACAATCAACAAGAGTGTTTCGAAAAAAGATATCTACTTGTAGAAATATTACACCGACTTACCGTTTGGTTTAGATTTTGATAATATTATGTTAGTTCTTGACGGGAAAAGTAAACTTACTGATTCAGTATACTTTAAACAAACTTTACCATTTCTTTCATTTCAAACTGAAAGTTTATGTTGTTTAATATTAGAGCGACACTTCATTGCTTCTCAGTTTCCGAGTTGAAAAATTCGTTGATCCAAATGAATCACTCGTTTTGCCTCTCTTCGCTATTCGTCTGAAATTGACCTCCTTCTTATTTTCAGTTATTTGGTCGTTTTAATTATAGTATGAATTCAAATCACAATATTCTGATCATAGGAAGAAGGGAATAATAATTTTGAATGAACCTATAAGAGTTGCGGTGGAATGGTAAGTACTCCTTCGTCCTTAACTAGAGGTCTGAGGTTCGAGTTATGGGTATGAAATCGTCTTTTTTAGGGAGCACTTTACCCCCAATGTAGTACTTTCTTACATGAATTCTGATTTAGCCGAGCCCCATTGTAGGTACCAAACAACGAGTGTGATGTTTTATACTTCAATACCACACAAGAGGGGGGGGGGGATTTGTGTGGTGTCCAATTTTTTGCTTAAACTGATTATAGAAGGACCTGGTTCTTCTAAGTGTTCCTTAACCTACTATTGCAGAAATGGAAAACATCTGGCTTAAAAGGTGAAAAAACCACGACCTACTTTCTAGGAGAATTTTCCCAAACTCTCCACTAAAATCACTCAGCCAAAAATTGCATTTACAAAAACTCTTTTGTAAACCTAGGACTAACTCTAATCCCGTTGTAGCACACAACCTCTGACTGTTGCGATAACTTCAAGTTAACTCTAACTTGAATACTCTGAGTACCTATTACAATTGCCTCTAGATAAAGCTGAAAGGCACCATATAAAAACACCGACTACAATTGAACTAGAATAAAAGATAGACACTTGGAACTGGTTCTTCTATCTGGTTCATGCAGCTTTAGGTTTGCACACTTGAATCTCACACGAATTGCTTGCAAAATGCCTTGCAATTTTGCTCTCAATTCCGGTTTAACTTTTGCGTTTGTGTGTACCCTGTAAAAGAGAACAACATTGATATTTATGGAGTTAGTAAATAAAGATTAACTCGAATTCTTATGCTACACTCCTTAATGGAAGAGTTCTAGTTGATCTCCACCTCTAACTCCTTCCCTATCTTGAACAGTGTTTTCTTTGAGTAAGGAGTCCTTCTCCTTATCAATTATGCAATCTTTTCGATCAGGATCATGAGATATCAATTCTGTCAAGTTAGGTTTATCTCCTTCACGTGCATCCCACATGCTCAAATCTGTCTGTAACTGTGCTCAACAGGGAAGGACCTGGTTCATGCATGAGTTCCTTTGTTAGTCTTCAAAACTAACCTTTACGTGGGCCAATAAATTCCTCCTTTTTGATGATGACAAACTATGTGTTTTTCATACGCTTAGGCCCTGTTCAAACTCAGCTCAACATCAACACAATATTAGAAATATTTTTTCCTTTTTATCACTTATCATCAAGGACCAGGTTTATTAGGTTATAAATATCACTTGTTTAAAGCACAACCTATTTATTTTCTCCCTTTTGGCGTCATCGAAAAGTTGCATAACAATGTGCAGAACCTAGATTATAAAGCTTACTCATTGCCACTGGGGCTATCCCAAATGCAATCATGGATTAATCATCATTGATCAAGCTAAGAATTTCATCCAACAAAGAAATAAAATCAAACAGTTAGAGCAAAAACCAACAGATTTCGTTAATTTCATTGAAAGTTGATATGATTCTACCACAATGCATAAAAAGAAAAAAATACTGAAAACATGAGCAAACAACAATAAAAGAAACATCCCAAATGGGGTCATTGAAGGAACTACACTAGGCTAGGGTTCAAGGCTTGGAAGAGGTAGGGGTGGGTTATTTGCTTGGAGAAGTTTCAGCATGTCTTGAAGAATTACATCATTCTTCTTCTTTTCCCTTGCAAGTACGGTTCTGAGAACATCTCTCTCAGATTCTACCTCTGTCAACCGTGTCTTCAGCCTTTCTATCTCAGCTTTCTTTGCCTCACTCTCCTGTACCAAGACTCTGACCTTGCTAGTGATGGGTGTCTTTTTGGATGAACCAGGTTCATTAGGAGCGGCAAGAATCTCATAGTCACAAGCAATCAGAGTTTTTTGTGCCAAAGTGTTCTTTGCTTGTAGCTAGCTCCCACTTCTTCAAAGGCACCTTAAAATGAGCAAGCACAGTAGTAAGAATGAACCTGTCACGACCCGGACATCAAACCCTCGGGAGTCGTGATGACGCATACTCGTAAAAGCTAGGCAAACCGAGTATTATATATCTTATTACCCTTTTTTCCTTAACCTTTTAGCAATTTTAAATCAACATGCGATTAACAACGGAATAATAATAATAATAATAATAATAATAATAATAATAATAATAATAATAATAATAATAATAATAATAATAATAATAATAATAAAAGAAATGCGAAAGACGAAATCTGATAACTTAGCCAAATACTAGTATGAAACATTCAAAAATACATCTCTACCCAAAACTGGTGTCACAATATCACGGACCATCTACGAATACTATAAACAGTTGTCTGGAAAGAAAGATACAATCTGTCTCTAAAATAAATGAAAACAGAATATAAAGATGGACGGGGACGCTAAGGCCTGCGGACGTCTGCAGGGCTACCTCGGATCTCCGCTGGACTGAAGGCAGCAACCATTTTAAGGTCCAAAAGCTCCGATATCGAGATCTGCACACAGTGCAGCGTGTAGTTTTAGCACAACTGACCCCATGTGCTGGTAAGTGTCGAGCCTAACCTCGACGAAATAGTGAGGAGGCTAGGACAAGACTACCAAATAAACTTGTGCATTTTAAAGCATATACGGCAAGTAATAATAACAGAAACTAGCAATTAAAGATGGGAAAGGAAACATGCTGCGGGGGAATATCCAGTACCAACAGTAACACAGGAGAAAACATAAAGAATATTTTAAAGTTCACATCAGTAGAATAAGGAAACAGTAATAAATCAATATCCACTTTTTTTCTTTATTGTTGCGGCGCAAAACCCGATCCAAATATATAACTCTGTTGCGGCGTGCAACCCGATCCAAATCATTTATCACTGTTGCGGCGTGCAACAAAATTCAATCATAAATCACTGTTGCGGCGTGCAACCCGATCCCTCCTATCCTCCCTTATTACTCCAAGTTGCGGCGTGCAACCCGATCCCATATAATATTGTTGCGGCGTACAACATGATCCCAATATATAATTCAACATCAATCACAAAAGAATCCCGGCAAGGGAACAAGAAGGAAACAACAATATTCCGGCAAGGGAATGAACAATGAGATTAAACACATCCCAGCAAGGGAACCAACAGTAAGAGTGAAATACGTACCGGCAAGGGAATCAAATATAACCAAACTTGTACCAACATTTAACTTCACAGATGAAACCTCAACTAGAACTAATACTCAACAATAAGCAAATATCACGATAACAATCATAATTCTTGCCCAACACGGAGAATCAACAACTTAGGCATTTGTAGTACTTATTAAGAACACAACGATTACAATTTAAGACTCATGGGCATGCTTGACAACGACGTATAGATACTCGTCACTACACCTATATGTCGTACACTACATTAGCACATAACAAATAAAGCACAATACCTATTCCCTCAAGCTAAGGTTAGACCAAACACTTACCTCGAACTTTCACGGCCAACTCAAGCCTCATACACCGCTTTTCCTTTAGAATTCACCTCCAAATTACTCGTATCTAGTCCAAATTAATTTAACAACATCAATAAATGCTAAAGAATTCATACCCAATATTTAATTATAGATTTTCTATCATTCTTCCCAAAAAGCCAAAAATCGACCCCGGGCTTGCTTGGTCAAAACTCGAGGTTCGAACCAAAACCTGATCACCCATTCACCCACGAGCCCAAATATGCAATTAGTTTCGAAATCCGACCCCAAAATGAAGTCTAAATTCCAATTATTCAAAAAGCCCTAACTCTACCCAAATTCCCAATTTCTACCATGAAAACTCTTAATTTTTGATTAAAGAGTGATGAAAATAGTTGGGTAATTGAAAGAGTAAGGTTTATCATTGATTACCAATACTTTGGGGATGAATTTGTGTGAAGAAAATTACCTCTAGGCATTGGGAGTTCAAAAATATGGAGTAAATAGGTTCTGCCCGATTTTTTGTTCATTTTAAAATGACTGGGCAGGCCTTCATCGCGTTCGCGATGGGTCAGTCCTAGATGGCCTTCGCGTTCGCGTTGAACGACTCGCGTTCGCGGAGCTTTTGCTCCTCAATCCTTCGCGTTCGCGGTCAAGTGGGCGCGTTCGCGTAGAACAATTTGGACTTCTCCCCCGGGGCCACTAACCCTATGTGTTTGCATAAGCCTGAAAGCGTTCGCGAAGGGTAACTCCCCCCAAAGCTTTGCATTCGCGTCCTGAGCTCCGTGTTCGTGAAGAACAAAATTACTGAGCACCTGAGACAACAGAACTTGCAACTTTTCTAAGTGTAAAAATATCCCATGGCCTATCCAAAGCTCACCCGAGCCCTCGGGGCTCCAAACCAAACATGCACCCTAACTCAAAAACATCATATGGACTTACTCGTGCGATCAAATCACCAAATTAACACCTTTAACAACGAATTTAGCATCAAAATCAAAGAAGAATCTCAAGATACGGGCTCAACCTAAATACCATATAAGACCTGTTCCGGGATCCGGAACCAAGATATGGGCCTGATACCATCAATTTCAAATACATTTAAATTTCCAAAAACTCTTATAATTTCAGTTAAATGATTTTCTTCAAAAATTCATTTCTCGGGCTTGGGACCTCGGAATTCAATTTCGGGCATACGCCCAAGTCCCATATTTTTCTACGGACCCTCTGGGACTGTCAAATTACAGGTTCGGGTCCGTTTACCTAAAATATTGACCGAAGTCAACTTAAATTCAATTTTACAGGCCAAATTAGCATTTTCATCAAATTTTCACATAAAAGCGTCCCGGATATACGCCCGGACCGCGTACAAAAATTGAGGTAAGATAAAAGGAGGCTTTTAAGGCCTCAAAACATAGACTCGGTACCATTAATAACCTTATCAAGAAGTTGGACTATAAACACATGCCAATTTATCTGCTTCCCACTGTCTACACACTCCATCATAACCAAGTCTATGAAGTTTGCAATGTGCATCCTCTCCTGCCTAGGCAGAACATTTTTGATGATAAATTCAAATAGCACCTTATGGGAAGGCTTCGTTGCACTCTTGTAAACAGCCTTGGGCTCCCTTTCCTGCTCATGATCACTGAATTTTCTGGTGATGTCAAGGGCAGTCGGAAGATTTTCTAGGCTTGGCCACTTAAGCCTTGTGTAATCGTTGTACCCCTCAGCAGGTACACCTAGAATTTCACCCAACTCCTTCATATCAAAAGAGATTTGCACCCCTTTCACCAAGTTGGTAACTCTTCCATTCTGCACAGCAGCATTTGCCATAAACTCAACTACTTCATCCCTAGCTAATGTGCCATCCATTTGACTATGTCCTTCCATACCTCTAGATTTTCCAGCAGCAGGACCATCCCTTCTTCCTCTAGATCCTTTAGGAGTCTACCTTTCAAGATAGTTCTTTTGCCAAACTTGGCCAGATTGTCCACTTCACTGTCTGATCCATCCTCCTCTTCTTCACTTGATTCCTCTTCTTCAGCAATGTTTACTTATTTAAGTTTCACTGCAGACCTGGTCCTCTTTGTCAGGGTAGATGGTTCAGCAGACTTGGATACAAATTTAGACTTCTTAGAAGAAGTCTTGGCTTTTTTGGGCTTGTGTAATACGCCATAAATTTCAAACAATGACATATTGGTCATTTAACAAAAAAAATAGAATTACTAAAAAAAAGAAGGCCCAATCAGCCCATGAGAAATAACCTAGTAGAGGCAAGAGTTCTGCAAACATAAGGAGTCAAAAAAAAATTTTGGAGAGGAGTGCTTGGCACTAAGGAGTAGAACGTGAAAGAGGAAAAAACATTGTAAACTAAGAGAAGAGATGGACGCATAGGATCTGATAGTATTTTCCATAATTTGAAGCCAACTTTGGGAATTTCTTGGTTCAAGTAATTCGCCGTCCACCATTGATTTTTCTTCCGTGAAGAAGAACAAGGTAATTTGATATTCTACTTACCTTAGATAATTTGTTTCAGATTCTCTTTCTTATTACTCAATATATATAATCTATCCTTTATTGGTTGGTTAGTTAATTATAGGTAGACATAAGAAAAGGGAATAGAATGGCTTATGGAATTTCTATCGACAAGGTACTTGTAGCAAAGTGCTTGTATTCATGAATTCAAGAGAAGAAATTTTCAAATATTGCAACAACGTATATTCTTTTTCAAATAAGAAAGTCAAACCTTCTGCCTTGGAGGTGATAGTATCATCAATATAAGGACAAACATAGAAATAGGTTATCTCCTTTTTCATTCATGTACTCTTACATTAAGTAATTTTAAAAATATATATTAGTGATTAAACTCCAAGGAATTGACTCATGAGATCGATATCATGTAATTATATATTGATTGGGGGAATTTGTACGAATTGCTCGAGATGAAGCATTTGGTATTCCCAACTTATAACTCGGTCACTCCCCGTCTTCATCCTAGACGCCACTGGTACTATTCATCTATACTATATATGGATGAATCCTGCTTTCTCCCCAATGGAATGATCTGGACCCTTGCGAAAGGATTTCAAAATCCGTCTCTCGACGGCGGGAATGGGAGATTACCGCTCGGTATGAGTACTGTGAGTAGTAATCTTACCGTAATTTGTATTTTCATAACTTGCATGATTTACACATGATTTTTAATATGAGTATATTATTGATTAGTTTGAGTTGTATGTGGGACAAGTCTTTTACTCGATATGATATCGAAATAGTTATTTGACATGAGTATCGTTGTTTTAAATATTCTTGCTATCACTAGATATATTTTACCGTTACTTGAATTTACTGTTATCAAAATGAAATTATATGATTTGATAAGAATCGAAATACCTATATTGTTTTAAAATATTTTCCTATGAGTTTATACTAATACAGAGGTAAGTATAAATAGGAGTAGACTTTGAAGGATCTCATAGCTAACGACGGGTTTGTTAGACCTGGTGCACCTTGTATTTACCGACTACAGAGTATAGTTATAGTCCTCGCTAGTGGGAAGGTAGAACAAGCATACCGTTACCGATTTTCCTCGAGTAGGGACTACCGTTATATTTGACTTCTAGCAAAGAAATCCACATTTCTACCGATTACATGATCCATTCATTGAAACCTCCCAAAATATGAATATTGATATTACATTATGGTTACCGAGGTGATTACTGAATTGTTAAGTGTATTATACTACAAGAAAAACATGATGAGACTAAAAATTAGTTATTGTTTCTAAAAGGGCATTCTTATGTTATTTTCTGTTTGATATACTAGCATGTTTTCTGATTTGTCCCCAATAAAAATGGTTGTGGTTAAGTGTTATTACTCACTGAGCTAGCGACTCATTCCCTGCTAATTTTTTTACAGAGACAGCAATTGACGCAGGCGAGGATTTCATTAATTAGAGCACACAGGTTGATAGTTCTTGGTGAGCCTCGCACTTGTTCGCGTGGGCGGAGATTTTATTTATTGTTATGGTCTTTTATTTGAATTCTTAGAGTCGCTCCATAGTCATTCTTTTAGTGTTATGAGTATTATTTTATTATTATAGTCTTATGTTGAGTATCGTTCTTTATTATTAAAGTTGGAGATAAATTAGTATTTTTGGTTGTTAGTGGGTTGATTAATAATGGTGGAGACTCGTTTTGGTTGGTTGATAAGTTGTCGATTATTTGGTATGATATTAGGATGTTTGGTTGTTGATTTGAGACAGGAAAATTTTTGGGATAGTCCAAAAACAGGAAAAACTCTGCCCGATTTTTGGTAAAATACCGATGAGGCTTACTTGGGGGCACTTACTCCTAAGTGCCGGTCATGATCCTAAATTGGGTCGTGACAAAGTTGGTATCAGAGCTTAGGCTTTAAGTCTCGAGTCATGGAGCAATATTTAGTAGAGTCTTGTTCATGGGTATGTAGGCGCCCATACTTATAATCTTGAGGCTACTTAACATCTAGGAATGTTTTCTCTTCTTTCATTCTTTGATCGTGCGTTGAGATAACTTGAGATTGACTTTGGAATAATTCTTTCGCAGATGGCTAGGACACGCACACTCTCATCTACTGGATGTGGTGCCGAATGTGGTACTACCCGGGGTAGCGGTCAAGTTGGGGTTGATCAAACTAGAAGACAGACTGTTCCTCAACCTGAAGTTGGGAACATGGGTCAACTCCAAGCTGCTATACCAGATCAAGTGCAAGGGCAGAGAGTCCAGGATGCTCCACCACCAGTGCCAACTGTTGTACCTACTGTTGCCTTACCTGCAGATGCAGTGTCAAGGTTATTGAATGTGTTAGAGGCATTGGTGCCTGCTCAGGGTGGAAGTTCAGCTTCTCAGGCTACTTTACAGACACAAGTACCTGCACAGACTCATACTTTCGGGAATAAGGACGTATTTTTACAAGAGTTACTGAAATTGAAATCACCAAAATTCACAGGTTCCGATAATTTAGTAGATCCTCAAAGTTTCTTGGATGGGACATTCAAGGCATTACATGCTCTAGGATGTTCTAGTGAGAGAGCCGTGGAGTTGGAAGCATACAAACTAGAGGATATGGCCAACACATGGTATGAAACTGTATTGCTAGGAAGGCCAGCAGGAGCATCACCACTGACATGGGACGAGTTCACTAAGTTGTTCAAGAATCATTTCCTTCCGAATAGCCTAATGCAAAAATATGCTAGAGACTTTGAGAGATTGGTTCAGACTCCAGATATGGATGTGTCAACATATAACACTAAGTTTTGTAAGCTGGCTATATATGCTTCTTAATTAGTGCCTACCAAAGAATCTCGAGTTCTGAGGTTTGTTGATGGATTGGTAGGTCGTCTATATATTGTAGTAGCCCCACATATGAAGAATTTATCCTATTCTGATATAGTCAACCTTGCTGGAAAGATTGAAAACAAGGGACGTGATGAGCGTGCAGCTAGTGATTTACATAAGAAGGCCAAGATAGGAGGGGCTTTCAGTGGCGGTTTTAGTGAAAACAGAAGAGCAGGAAATCAGGGACAACAACAGGGTTCTCAGACAGGGACACACATGCCTTCACAGTCCACATACAGACCACACTACAGACAAGGTAATAGGGGACCATCATCTTTTGGATGTCGTAATTTGGGAAGATATATGCCACTACTCCAGTCTGCCAGACCTGTGGTAGATCACATTTGGGCCAATGTCGTGTTCTAACAGGAGAGTACTTTTGGTGTGGCCAGTTGGGACATCACTTGATAGATTGCCCTCAACCTCTAAGAAATTTCAACCAGGATTTTATTTAGTCAGTTGCACCGACTCAAACTACTCGTAATACTTCAGGTGCTACAGGTATAGGAAATAGAGGTCGAGGTGCTGGAGACCGTGCTACTATGAATCAAGGATAAGGGAATGCTAGTAGAGGTTAGGCGAGAGTTTTTGCATTTACTAGACATGATGCTCAGGCCTCGAATGCAGTGGTTATAGGTATTCTTTTTGTCTGTTCATTTGATGCACTTGCGTTGATTGATCCAGGATCTACTCACTCCTATGTGTCCTCGTACTTTTCTTTGAGGTTTAGTAGACAGCCTGAGCTATTGAATGATCCTTTTCTAGTTGCTACTCCTGTTGGAGAGTCTCTATTAGCTGAATACGTGTATCGTGCTTGTCAGATTCGGGTTGAGGGTAGAGATACTCTAGATGACCTTATTGTACTTGATATGATTGACTTTGACATGTTGATGGTAATGGATTGGTTATCTTCTTGCTATGCTATCGTTGGTTGTCATGCAAAGATAGTCAAGGATGAGATACCAAAGGAACCTAGTTATATTCTAAAAGGGGGTCGGGTTTCAAAGACTTGCAAAGTTATATCTTTTATGAAGGCTCAACGACTTCTAAAGAAAGGTTGCTTGGGTCTCTTAGCTATTGTAAATAACACAAGAAAGGAAACAGTTAGTATAGAAAATATACCAGTAGTGAGAGAATTTTCTGATGTATTTCCTGAGGATTTTCCAGTATTGCCTCCAGTACGAGAAATAGACTTTGGTATTGATTTGCTACCTGACACATAGCCATATCTATACCCCCATATCGAATGACACCAGCAGAGTTGAGGGAGCTAAAGCAACAGTTACAGGATTTGTTAGATAAGGGTTTTATTAGACCTGGTGTATCACCAAGGGGTGTACCAGTACTGTTCATAAAGAAGAAAGATGGATCCCTGGGAATGTGCATTGACTACATGCAGTTGAACAAGATAACAATACAAAATAAATATCCTTTGCCTCATATAGACGACATGTTTGATCAGTTACAAGGAGCTGCCCACTTTTCAAAGATTGATCTCCGTTCTAGTTATCATCAGCTTAGAATCAAAGATGAAGATATTTTTAAGACTGCTTTCAGAACTTGATACGAGCATTATGAGTTTCTTGTGATGCCTTTCGAACTGACTAATGCTCCAGCGACATTCATGGATTTAATGAATAGGGTGTTCAAGCCATTTCTAAATAGATTTGTAATAGTATTTATTGATGATATCCTGATATATTCTCATAGCCAAGGAGAACGAGGATCATCTTAGGACTGTGTTGCAGACATTGTGAGAACATCGACTTTATGCTAAGTTCTCGAAGTGTGAATTCTAGCTAGACTTGGTAGCATTTCTAGGACATGTTGTATCCAAAGATGGAATTATGGTAGATCTAAAGAAGATAGAAGTTGTGCAGAAATGGCCAAGGCCTACTTCTCCTACATAGATTCACAGCTTTTTAGGCTTAGTAGGCTATTACAGGCATTTTGTGTAGGATTTCTCTAGAATAGCAGCGCTATTGACCAAGCTAACACAGAAAAATGCAAAGTTTCAGTGGATGGAGGAATGTGAGCAAAGCTTTCAGAAACTCAAAACGTGTCTGACAACTGCACCAATATTAGCCTTACCATCAGGTTCTAGAGGATTTTCAGTATTTTGTGACGCCTCGAGGGTGGATTAGGATGTATTCTCATGCAAAATGGTCGTGTTATAGCTTATGCCTCGAGACAATTGAAAAAGCACGAGCAAAACTATCCTACACATGATTTGGAGATGGATTTAGTGGTATTTGCTCTAAATATTTGGAGGCATTACCTATATGGAGAAACTTGTGAGATTTATACTGACCATAAAAGTCTGAAGTATATCTTTTAGCAGAGAGATCCGAATCTTCGGCAGCGTCAATGGATGGAACTACTCAAAGACCATGATTGTTCTATTTTATATCATCTTGGAAAAGCCAATGTGGTGGCTGATGCATTGAGTAGAAAATCTATGGGGAGTTTGGCACATATAGCTCCTGCAAAGAGACTTTTGGCCAAAGATATTCAGAGACTAGAAGATACATGTATCATATTTAGTGTCGGAAAGTCAGAGGTATTATTGGCTTGTGCTCAGCCTAAGTCTTCATTAGTTGAGCACATTAAGGCCACCCAACATGAGGATGAGTGATTTTGCAAATACATAGATGAGGCCTTAGCTAGTAAAAGCAAGGATATGATTGTTGAAAGTGATGGTGTGCTTCGAATGGGTGACAGGCTATTTGTAACAGACGTAGATGGGTTGAGACATGTTATTGTTGAAGAAGCCCACAACTCTAAATACATTATACATCCTGAATCCACAAAAATATACCATGACCTGAAGCAATTTTATTGGTAGGAAGGTATAAGAAAGATGTTGCTAACTTTGTTTCTAGTTGTTTGACTTGTCAGCAGGTCAAGGCTGAGCATCTGTGACCCGCAGGACTACTACAACAAATTAAGATTCCAGAGTGGAAATGAGAAAAAATTATTGTGGATTTTGTCACCAGTCTACCACTAACCCTTAGAGGTTATGATTCGGTGTGGGTAATTGTAAATCGACTGACAAAATCAACACACTTTTTGCCGGTGAAGAATACATAAGGTGGAGTGAGGGATGTACAGATATTTATGAATGAAATTGTCCGACTTCACGGAGTTTCAGTATCTATCATCTCTGATAGAGGATCACAGTTCACTTCACGCTTTTGGAAATATTTTCAAGAAGCATTGGGTACACGAGTAGATCTTAGTACTACATTTCATCCACAGACTGATGGGCAGTCTGAACGTACTATTCAGATCTTGGTGGATATGTTGAGAGCTTGTATTCTTGAGTTTGGAGGTAGCTAGGGCACTTATCTACCTTTAGTTGAATTTGCTTACAACAATAGCTTCCAGTCCAGTATTCAAATGGCATTGTACGAAGTATTGTATGGTAGAAGATGTCGTTCTCCTATCGGATGGTTTGAAGCTTGTGAGACTAACTTATTGGGACCTGACTTAGTACAAGAAACTATGGACAAAGTCCAGTTGATCAGACAGAGATTGCTTACAGATCAAAGCAGACAAAAGTCTTATGCTGATAAGAGAAGAAGAGATTTAGTGTTCCAATTGGAGACAAAGTGTTACTACGAGTCTCCCCTATGAAAGGTGTAATGCGGTTTGGGAAAAGAGGCAAGTTGAGCCCCAGGTTTATAAGACCGTATGAGATACTAGACCGAGTGGGAGTGGTGGCTTATCATTTGGCACTTCCTCTTGAGTTGTCCTTTATTTATCCAGTGTTTCATGTCTCAATGCTAAGAAAATGTATATTAGACTCATCTCAGGTGATTGGAGCACTGACTATACCGCTTGATGAGAAGTTGTCCTATGAGGAGGAGCCGATGGCTACTGTTGATAGGCAAGTAAGAAAGCTACGGTCAAAAGAAATTGTGTTCGTTAAAGTTTTATGGAGAAATCATACCATTGAAGAAGCTATTTGGGAAATGGAAGATGATGTACACGTCAAATATCCTTATTTATTTCAGTCTACAGGTACGTGCTTGAGTTAAATTCGGGGATCGAATTTTATAAGGTGGGGAGGGTGTAATACCCCATAAATTTAAAACAAGGACATATTGGTCATTTAACAAAAAAAATAGAATAACTAAAAAAAAAAAAGAGGGCCGAATTAGCCCATGAGAAATAACCTAGCAGAGGCAAGAGTTCTGCAAATATAAGGAGTCAAAAAGAAATTTTGGAGAGGAGTACTTGGCACTAAGCAGTAGAATGTGAAAGAGGAAAAAAAATTGTTAACTAAGAGAAGAGATGGACGCATATGATCTGATAGTATTTTCCATAGTTTGAGGCCAATTTTGGGAATTTCTTGGTTCAAGTAATTCGCCGTCCACCATTGATTTTCCTTCCATGAAGAAGAACAAGGTAATTTGATATTCTACTTACCTTAGATAATTTGTTTCAGATTCTCTTCCTTATTACTCAATATATAATCTATCCTTTATTAGTTGGTTAGTTAATTACAGGCAGACATAAGAAAAGGGAATAAAATGGCTTATGGAATTTCTTTCGACAAGGTACTTGTAGCAGAGTGCTTGTATTCATGAATTCCAGAGAAGAAATTTTCAAATTTTGCAGCAAAGTATATTCTTTTTCAAATAAGAAAGTCAAACCTTCTGCCTTGGAGGTGGTAGTATCATCAATATAAGGACAAACATAGAAATAGGTTATCTCCTTTTTAATTCACGTACTCTTACATTAAGTAATTATATATATATATATATATATATATATATATATATTAGTGATCAGACTCCAAGGAATTGGCTCATGAGATCGATATCATGTAATTATAGATTGATTGGAGGAATTTGTACGAATTGCTCGAGGTGAAACATTTAGTATTTTGGCACGAGTACTGTGATTAGTAATCTTACCGCAATTTGTATTTTCATAACTTGCATGATTTACACATAATTTTTAATATAAATATGTTACCGATTATTTTGAGTTGCATGCGGGACAAGTCTTTTACTCGATATGATACCGAAATAGTTATTTGACATGATTATCGTTGTTTTAAATATTCTTGCTATTACTAGATATGTTTTAACATTACTTGAATTTACTGTTATCGAAATGAAATTACATGATTTGATAAGAATCGAAATGCCCTATATTATTTTAAAATATTTTCTTATGAGTATATACGGATACAAAGATAAGTATAAATAGGAGTAGACTTTGAAGGATCCCGTAGCTAACGGCGGGTTCGCTAGACCTGGTGCACCTTGTATTTACCGACTATAGAGTACAGTTATAGCCATCGCTAGTGGAAAGGTAGAACTAGCATACCGTTACTGATTTCCCACGAGTAGGGACTACCGTTATATTTGACTTCTTGCGAAGAAGTCCACAGTTATACCGATTACATGATCCATTCATTGAAACCTCCCAAAATGTGAATATTGATATTACATTGTGGTTACCGAGGTGATTACTGAATTGTCAAGTGTATTATACTACAAGAAAAACATGATGAGACTTAAAATTAATTATTGTTTCTGAAAGGGCATTCTTATGTTATTTTCTGTTTGATGTACTAGCATATTTTCTGGCTTGTCCCCAATAAAAAACGGTTGTGGTTAAGTATTATTACTCACTGAGCTAGCGACTCATTCCCCGCTAATTTTTTTACAGAGACAATAGTTGACGCAGGCGAGAATTTCGTTAATTAGAGCACAGGTTGGTAGTTCTTGGTGAACCTCGCACTTGTTCGCATGGGCGGAGATTTTATTTATTGTTATGGTCTTTTTTTTGAATTCTTAGAGTCGCTCCATAGTAATTCTTTTAGTGTCATGATTATTATTTTATTATTATAGTCTTATATTGAGTATCGTTCTTTTATTATCAAAATTGGAGATAAATTAGTATTGTTGGTTGTTAGTGGGTTGATTAGTAATGGTGGAGACTTGTTTTGGTTGATTGATAAATTGTCGATTATTTGATATAATATTAGGATGTTTGGTTGTTGATTTGAAACAGGAAATTTTTTTGGGATAGTCTAAAAACAGGGAAAACTCTGCCCGATTTTCTGTAAAATATCGATAAGGCTTACTTGGGGGCACTTGCTCCTAAGTGCCGGTCATGATCCTAAATTGGGTCGTGATAGCTTGGGTGTCTGAACCTCCATCTCAGCAGTAGCTTTTTCACCCAGATGGACCAGGTCCATTTCATCCACATCAACAGCCTCAATAGGCTCTCCCACTTTTTCTTTCCCTTTGTCCATCCTTTTCTTCTTACTTCCTTCTAAAGCTTTATGCAACTCCTCCTCACTTTGCTTCAGCTTGCTCCTCGTGGCTCTCCCTCTTGGGAGACGAATTTCAGTAGTGTCAGAAGGAGCAGCCTTCCTTTTCTTGTTGGCTCTTGCTGTTCCAAGGGTCTTTGTTTTTGGAGTTCTCCTTTTCTTGAGTTTATAACTGTCACCTACCCTTTTCAAAAGATCTGCTAGGGTTTTTTCAATGCATGAACCAGGTTCATTTGTATGCTTTCCAAGATTAACCAGCCCTTCAGCGGCTTCTCTTGATACACTCCCCCCTGTTTTCTTGCCACTATCTTCTACCTTTTCTGACTCTGCTCCATAGATAGACATTCTATCAGCTTCAGAAGTAGGTGAAGAATCAACCACTTCTTTCTCTTTTCCCTCTCATCACTCCGCACACCCTCACTTTCTTTTTCTTTTTCTCTTTTTTTTTACCTCCTCTCCTTCTAGACTCAGGCGTTTGCACATCCACCACAGACCCAACCAATATAAATCTTTTTTTTTAAAATTTTCAGCCAAATTAGAGATGACTTCAGTAGAAGGGCTTGGCACAGATGTTACCTGCTCAGAATCGGAAGAACCAGTTCTTTCCCCCTCAGTTGCAGACTTGAAAGAGTCGTTAGAGTTTTGGGGCTCTTGGGCTTGACTCACATGTAACTGTGCGTTGAGTTTCCTTGAAAGAGCACCTCTAGCCACAATTTTTTGCGCAAGCATTTTTACTCGTCGTCTCCTAAGTTGAAAGGTAGTAGAAGATGAGGAACATGGTGGGGGTGCACCAGTGTTATCTTGAGGATTAGTCATTGTTCTTGATTCTGTGAGGAATGGGATGGGTAGGTTGAATTTTGGAAGAATAGAGAAGAGAGAAATTTTGACGGTTTTTGGGAATTATGAGAGAATGGTAGGGATGATGATGAATGATTTAAAGGAAGGGGTAATTAACGAGTAACGACAAGTTTAGCAGTCAAATAGAAGTCTAATAAAACTTAAATTTCAGTTTTGAAAAGACCATTGAGGCGTCCTATAATCTAGGTGAGTTAATTTGGGCGGGAGTCTTTGAACAGAACTGGTTCACTTATTGGACAAGTTCAAAAGAAATTTAGCTTAGGTAGGACTCTGCTCATGATTCAATTATTATTATTTCAAAATATGCAAAGTGTAGAAAATATACCGTGTTATCTTGCTTCCTGTCATATGCTTTGAGCAGCCACTATCTATGTACCATATTTGGCTGCTTTCCTTCACTTAGACCTGCAAAACAAAATCAGGAGTTAGTCTTAGGAACCCAAACTAGTTTGGGGCCCTTTCTATAGGCAAAAGGATGAATTAAGTTCTTTTTAGCCCAACCTGGAAGCCTACTTTTCCCTTGAACAAATTCTTTATTCTTTTTACTAGCCTTTTCTTTTGCAGTACATTCACTTTTATAGTGACCATTTTTTTCATAGTGTGTGCAAATTTTGTTCTCAGGAAATGTGAGGTACTTGCTTTTGGGATCCCAGTTAGGTGTAGGGGTACCGTAGCCAATTCCTCTCTTATTGCTACTATGCTGCTCATGTAGCTATGAAAGTGCATTGGAGAACCTGTTCCATTTACAGGTTTTGTCTAGCTCGTGCTTGACCTTACTCATATCCTCCTTTAGGACTCTTATCTACTCATCTCTTTTGTACAACTCATCTTTCATTTTTCCTAAGTTTTCTTCTAAGGTGAGTTGTGTGTGACCAACTTTATTTTTACATATTCCTAATTTCAGTTTTACATTTTCAGATCTAAGATCTACGATAGTGGTTTCAAGTTCAAGAACTGGTTCTTTAACTCGGTGTTTTTACTATCACTTTCACTAGCCCTAAGTTCCATATTTTGCATATAGCTTTTAAAATCACACACTCCTTAGACACTTGTTCCTTTTCATTATTTAGATCCTCAAATTCATCAATAAAATCCAGGAGTAACTCAGATAGCCTTTCTTTGGACAAAAATTTAATCTTGTCTTTTAGATGAATTACACTTACCTCAGATTCCTCATCAGATTCTCCAATGGCCATAAGTGTTTGTTCATCTCCATCTTCATCCTCTAAATCCTCATCTAAGCTTTCTCTCCAGGCATCAACCATAGCCTTTGTTGATCCTTTGTTCTTCTTGGGATGAACATGTTCTTTCTTCTTGTCTCTTCCATTCAGCTTTTTCCTTCTTCCATTCAATTTCCCACTGAGGATAGTTTTGATGTGGTGATCAGTCTTCCCACACTTTTAGTAGCCCTAGTTGGTTTGTTTTTCAGGAACCCTTGGTTTATTGTAGATTGCACCTCTTGAGGAACCCTTTCTTCTCATTAAGTACTTCTTGAAGTCCTTTGTGATCATAGCCATTTCATCTTATTCTAGATCAGCACCTTTAGTGATTCTGAGTGCCAAACTTCTTTCCTTCTTGGGTGTATCCATCTTCATGGTTTACTTTCTAAGTTCATAGGCAATGAGATTTCCAATTAGCTCGTCCAACTTAAGAGTGGCAATTTAGTTCTCTTATGATGAACCGGGTTCTTTGTCATAATAATGGTACTAGTGTTATCACAAAAATAGGGATGCAACCAACATCAATTCCAAAGTCCATTAATTGATGTTTGATCCACAAAAATTTAGCATAACATGAAGCAGCGGCAATATACTCAGCTTCGGTGTAGATAAGGCCATTGAATTTTGCTTTTTAGTAGCCCATGACACAAGACATACCTGAGGTGCTCTTTCTGAGGTGTGCCATACCTTTGGTGCTCTTCCTGTCTACAAGGAAACATGCACAATCAGCGTCAGCATATCCCACAAGGTTAAAATTACTACCTTTTGGATACCAAAGGCAAAGGTCAGTGGTACCTTTCAACTATCTCAATATTCTTTTGACATCAGTCAAGTGGGACTTCTTTGGATTTGCTTGAAATCAAGCACAAAGACCTACACTGAAAATAATTCAGGTCTACTAGCAGTAAGATACAAAAGTGAACCAATCATTCCCCTATACAACTTCTGATCAACAGATGAACCAAGTTCATCTATATCCAATTTTGTGGTTATTGCAATAGGAGTATCGGTTTCCTTTGATTCTTCCATTTTAAACTTTTTAAGCAACTCTTTCACATATTTCTGCTGATGGATCATAGTTCCATTTGAGTTTTGTTTAGTTTGTAAGCCTAAAAAAAAATTAAGCTCACCCATCATACTTATTTCAAAATTACTCCCTATTAGTTTAGTAAATTCCTTACTTAGTTTTTCAGTAGTTGCTCCAAAGATTATGTCATCAACATATATCTGTACTACTAGAAGATCTTTACCTTTTCCCTTCAAGAATAGAGTGTTATTGATTCTACCTCTCTTGTAGTCATGTTCGAGCAGAAATTTTGATAATCTTTCATACCATGCTCTAGGAGCCTGCTTGAGTCCATAGAGTGCCTTGTCAAGTCTGTACACATGACCAGGACACTCCTTGCTTTCAAACCCTGGAGGTTTCTTTACAAACACTTCTTCCTTTAAATAGCCATTGAGGAAGGCACTTTTGACGTTCATATGGTGAAGATTAAATTCCATGTAAGCATCAAAGGCTATGAGAAGTCTTATTGCTTCCAACCTTGCAACTGGAGCAATGGTCTCATCATAGTCTATGCCCCCTTCTGGCTATATCCTTGAACCACTAATCATGCCTTATTCCTTGTGACAGTTCATCTATATCAAGTTTATTTCTGAAGACTCATTTTGTGCTAATTACTAATCTGCCCTTGGGTCATGGAACCAGATGCCAAACTTGACTCCTTTCAAACTAGTTAAGTTCATCTTGCATTGCATTTACCCAGTCTGTATCCTGCAAAGCCTCAGCAACATTTTTAGGTTCAATAAGAGATAAGAAGGCATCAAAAGCACACAGATTCTTTAATGAAGATGTAGTTTTAATTTCAGAGGTTGGATCAGTAATTATGTTCTCAATGGGATGAAAACTTTTGTACTTGTAAGGTTTCACAACCAACTAGTTTTCTCTTGATGTTTCTCCAATGTTTTGTTGCTAAGGAATATGATCATGGATAGGTTCCATTAAGGTATTAGATTAAGTTCCTCTTTGTTCAATTTCCCCTGTCATGTTGCCCTGAATATCAGAACATGTTCCGTCACCTATTCCTTATTCTAGTGTAGCTCCAACCTAGCCTGTGATTTCATTTAAACTTCTTAACAGCCCAATAGCTTCATTTTTATGTTCCCGTCTCTCAGAAAGAATGTTAGTTTCATCAAAAACCACATGTATACTTTCTTCTACACACAGTTTTTTTGTTGTAAACTTTATATGTTTTGCTATATGAAGAATATCCTAAGAATACTGTCTCATCACTTCTGAGATCAAACTTACCTAGGGAATCATTTCCATTATTGTGCACAAAGCACTTTCATCAAAATGCCCTAAGATGGGATATATTTGGTTTTCTCCCTTTAAGTAACTCATAGAGAGTCTTCTCTACAAAATGTCTAGTCATGCACCTATTGATGATGTAGCATGCAGTATTTACAGCTTCTGCCCAGGAACTATGGGGCAGTTTACTAGAAAGAAGCTGATGGATTTTCAATGTCTTTGTCTTATGCTTCTTCTGTTTTGATGATCTAACAAACTTATTGCGAAGATACAGATAGAGAACTTGACCCACATGGTATACATTTCAAATGAATAATGTCCAGTCTGATCTCTAGTAAATGAATGAACAACCTCAAGGAGGAACATAACAGGGACCTGGTGACATGGTCCCTTAGGGTTCTCCGATAGAAGTACAAGTCAGTGACTGTCTGCAACCATTATAAAGAGGAACACAACAGGGACCTGGTCCCTTAAGGTTCTCTAATAGAAGTACAAGTCAACTGTACATTTGGAACACAACAGCAGAAAGTGACTATCTCGCAACCGTTACACATGAGGAACACAACTGAGACCTGGTCCCTTAGTGTTCTCTGACAGAAGTACAAGTCAACTATACAGCTGGAACACAACTACACAAAAGTGACTGTGCAGCAGACAGTGCAACAGTCACTTCTCATTGGGAAGAAGCATGTACCAAGAATTGACATCACTATCTATTGTGATGTCATTTGTGATATAACAACCTGGTGCAAGACACAACATTTCACTTGTGCATTCAGTGATATTCTCTCAAGCATAACAGTGTTCAACCGGCATTGAAGTCACTGGTGTGTCAAGAACAAGAAGACAACTCCACTAAGGATTGGTTTCATAATGAGTTTATGTATATCCATAGTTGAGTTGTAATCTTGTTATTTGTTCTTAATTGTAACTACTATTTTGCTTTCTTAGAAGCTTTGTCTTAGGAAAACCAAAATCCGTAAACTTCCGAGTTTATGTTGTGACTAGGATTAGTCATAAGATTAAAGTCTTTGTAACTAGAAGAGTCACAAAGTGGTTTGTGGTGAGAGCATCACAAGTTAGTTGAAGTCTTTGTAATAGGGTTATTACAAAGTGGCTTGTAATAGTGAGATTGCAAGTTAGTAAAGTTAAAAGCCTACAAGTGTAAGTCGTGGTTTTTTGATCCTCTTGTGTGGGATTTTTCTACGTAAAAATCCCTTGTCTTCTTTACTTACAGTTTTATTAGCATTCTCTGCTTAACCTCATAGATGACCAGGTACTCTACTATTTGGTGGACTCATACAGACTAATAATTGGTATCAGGGCAGGTTCTTTCTAAAATGCTAACACCTAGAAAGGATCTCAATGGCTGCTCCACCCAACTTTGAGAAAGGACAATCAACCTACAGACCTCCTAGATTCAATGGTCAATACTAGGGCTGGTGGAAAACTCATATGCATGATTTTATAATGGTCGAAGACTCAGAATTGTGGGACATCATTTGTGATGGTCCACATGTTCCTATGAAGAAGCTTGAAGAGACTGGACCAATGGTGCTGAAAGACAGAAAATAGTACAACGACATTGACAGAAAAGCCATAGAAAAGAACTATCATGCCAAGAAAATCTTGGTGTATGGCATAGGACCCGATGAGTACAATTGAGTCTCAGCTTGTGATACTGCCAAAGAAATATGGGAAGCGTTGCAAACCGCACACGAAGGAACTATTCAGGTTAAACAGTCTAAGATTGACATGCTCACCACAGAGTATGAGGTCTTTAGGATGAAGGATGATGAGTCTATACAAGATATGCACACCAGATTCACCTCCATCATAAATGATATTCATTCACTTGGAGATGTTATTCCCAGAAACAAGCTTGTAAGGAAAATCCTCAGTGTTTTACCTGGTTCTTGGGAAAGTAAGGTAAATGTCATCACCGAAGCTAAAGATCTACAAACTCTAAAGTCTAACCATGAATGAGTTGATTGGTAAGCTGAAGACATACGAGATGAAAAGAAAGAAAGACAGTGAAAGGAGAGAGCCGAACAAGGAAAAAAACCTAGTACTCAAAGCTGAAAGCAGTGACTCGAGTGATAAAGATAGTGACATGGCCTACCTTACTAAAAGATTTCAAAAGATGGTTCGAAGAAATGGTGGTATACCAAAGAGGGGTAGTTCAAGTAAAGCAAGGAATAATGATCTCTGTCAGAGGTGCGGAAAGCCAGGGCATTTCATCAAAGACTGCCCACTCGCGAAACAGGAGAAATACAAACAAAATCCTGATAAAGCAGCAAAAAGGAACTTGGTTCCAGACAAACGATTCAATCGAAAAAGTGTTGCTGACAATATTGTGAAACAGGATCTTGTTGCTTGGGGAGACTCCTCCAGTGAATCAGAAAGGTAACCAGATGCAGAAAACAGTTGCATGATGGCAGTGGAAACTAAAGCAACAAATTATGACTCACTGTTCGCGCTGATGGCTCAGTCTGATGAGGATGAGGAAGATGAAGACGATGAGGTAAATTTCAGGGATGTTTAGAAAAATCTAAAATCCTATTCTTCTAAGAAGTTAAGATCATTAGTCAATGTTTTAATTGATGCTTATTATAGCATTGATAATGATAAGGAGATCCTGACCTTAGAACTAGGAGAAGCTGCACAATCTAGAGATGATCTGGTGGTCTGTGTAGTGGACCTAAATGAGACCATAGCTAATCTTGAAAAAGAAAAGGAAGCTCTAAATGAAAAGATAACTAGTGTAGAAAATGAGAGAAATGACCTGATGGTTGTGGTGGTTGACTTGAAGGAAACAATAGAAGGTCTCAGTAATGAGAAACACACTCTAGAAGAAAAAATTTCAGCTACTGAGCAAGAGAGGGATGATTTCTTAGTGATAATCACTAACCTAGAGGAAACCATTGAGGGACTCAATAGAGAACACAGGACCGTGAGTCTTGGGAAAGGGAAGGAAGTAGCTAGTGAGACACACATCAAGCTCGAACATAAATTAAATGATGTGAAAACTAGTCTATGTGGTGAACTTGAGAAAAATCGGCAACTTCAAGCTAAATTGGAGAAAGTAAAAAATTGATCTTGAGAAATATCTGAAGTGGACCTAGTCCTCAGATTGTGTCACTGCCATGTATTTGAATAATAGTGGAAATAGGCAGGGAATCGGGTTCCAAAGGGAGAAAACTCCTTACAACCCTTACAGCAAGTACGCCACTATTCTTGATAACTGGTTGTGTCCACTGTGGGAACAATGGGAAATTCAAAGAAAATTGTCAGGCTAGGGTTCAATCTGTTCAAAAAAATAAAGTGTTTACTGACAAAGTGATCACTAACAAGGGATCAGGTACCGGTCGCAAGAAACGAATATTGCCTGCATGGACTAGAAAAGCCCTTATCCATCCTTTTTATCATAACAAGGGACCCAAACTAGTTTGGGTTCCTAAATCTAACCCATAATTTGCATGTGCATGGAACAGTGAGAGGAAGTAGACTGCAATGAACCAAGGACAGTGGATGCTCAAAGCACGTGACTGGAAGAACCATAAATTTCTTCTCACTAAAAACCCTGCAGGAAAGGAATGTATCCATTGAAAAAGGAAAGGGTACATTCTCAGTGCTGAAAAAATTAGAAAATCTCTCTATTACTCAATTGAGAATGTGTACTATGTGGATGGCCTGAAGTACAGTCTCCTGAGTGTCTCTCAAATATGCGCTAAAGGGAACAAAGTAGAGTTCTTGTCAAAGAGTGCATAGTTACCAATTCGGTGACTGGCAAAGTGGTCTTAGTAGCCAAAAGAAACAAGAACATCTACGTTGCTGACTTTGAATCTTTAGAAGCTGGTGATATGAGATGCTTGAGAAGGACCTCGTTCGTGGTCTGTCAAATAAAAGATTCCTGGACACTGGTTCTTAGAACAAAGGATGAGCGTTTCGAAATGTTTAGGGCCTTTATCAAAAAGATCCAAGTGAAAATAAACTTGAAGGTAGTATGCATCAAATCTGACCACGGGATAGAATGTGACAACGCCAAATTTGATGAGCTTGTAATAAAAATGGAATCACACACGACTTCTCACTACCAAGGACTCCACAACAAAATGGTATTGCTGAAAGAAAGAACAGAACTGGAAGACATGGCATGGACAATTCTCATTGACAATGGAATCTCCAAGAGTTGCTGGGCAAAAGCAGTAAATACTGTTTTCTACATGGCGAACAGGTGTATGATCAGGTCCATCCTGAATCAAAACCCACTATGAGCAGCCAAATGGAAGAAAACCAAAGACAACTCATCTAAGAACCTTCTTAACTGAAAATGCCAAGTTCTCGACAACAGGAAGGACCAGCTTGGGAAGTTTAATTTAGAGGCAATGAAGGAATCCTTCTGGGATACTCTCCATAAAGCAAAGTCCATAAAGTCTACAACAAAGGGCACACTGAGTGGAAGAAAGTGCTCATGGGGAATTCAATAAGATACCTTCCTCTAACCAAGGAAGAAACATCAATGATCAATATAATGAACCATCTCTGGTCCCTAGGAAATATCTGAGATTTTAAATAAGGAGGCTGACATGATGAGTAAGATGAAGGAGACAGGTGAAAGACAATGCAACATCGTCTTTCACTTCTCACAAGGAACCTGGTACTTCACTTACTACCACTGAGGCTGAAGAACGAGTGGAGATACAGTTCATGGCACTCCACAAGTAACAGAACAAAGAGTATAGGGAAATCAAATTAACCTCCCAAGTTCCCCTACAAATCAAGCCTCAGTCCCAAACTGGAAACACAAAGGCTCTCATCTAACTGATAACCTAATCACTCCCTTTTTCTAGAGTTAGAAAAGTATTAAGAATTTAATTTTTTTTGTTTTCTTAGTCCCTTATGTATCTCCACTCCAGAATAGAATCCAAAGTCAAGTCCTTAGGAATCATCTTGAGGGCTGCCAAAAGAAGTTTGAGATACCTTAAAAGAACTCAGGACCTAGTCCTGTATTATTCCTCAGGTGACAGTTTTAATCCTGTTGGGTATGATGATGTTAAACTGTGCAGATTTTCTTATGGACAGGAAAAGCACTTCTAGAATGGTTCACTTGCCATGTTCATGTCTCATCCCTTGGGGGACAAGGAAGCAAAACTTAATTGCCTCGTCAACAACTGAAGAAGAATGTGTAGTGGAAGCACCCTACTGTGCTCAAACCCTATGAACTAAGTAGCAACTGGAAGATCTTGGGGTATCTTCTGATGGTATATCTTCTCTATGTAGTTTAGAACAAGAGGACCAAGCACATTGAGGGGTGGCATTATCTTCTGAGAGTCAATATGGAGAAAGGGTTGATATGTGGAGAGTCTTGCAGAACAGAAGACCAAATTCCAGATATCTTCATCAAAGCCTTGAGTAGAGAATATTCTAGAAGAAACAAGGTGAAGATGGGGTCATAAGAGTCTAATGGAGAACCTGATTCTCCATCAGTTGGCTATGCAAGACACCCTCAGGTAAAATTAGCTACAGTATTTTCTGACCAAGCCTAACTCACATCGATACTGTTGCAGGTAAACACGCATATCGATCATAGAAGCTAAAGGTACAATCATAAACTGCGAAAGAAGAGCTACTAAAACCTTTTTAAAAAATGGTTAGGCATCAGGTTCTTGTACCACAGGTTAGTAGTAATCTATTTTTCTCTACATGGCATCCCAAAATGGTAACATAATTAACTCAACTACCACATCATCCGACTTTTCAAAGTCTGCATGACATGTCTTGTCTTTCAAATCCCTTCATCCCCTCTGCACAATAACGTTTTCCCACAAACCTACCGCCGTTCTTAAAAATATTCAAAACATATTTCTCTCTCCTCTCATCATTAGTCCTTTTTCCAATAAAACTTTACTTCTCCCTTACAGCAAGTCATGAACCTTCATCTCTTCTGTATAGTTATGATCCTCTCTTCATCTATCTCTCTCACTCTACTTGTCTTTCAAATACTCCTATAATGGCTATCGAATGATCGCTTCCTTCTCGCACCATTAACACCACCCCCACTTCCCTATTACCCTTAAAATCATTCCCAGATATTCACTATTTCACTCCTTCCAATACTACTGTATCAACACCTGGTTCCTCCTATTTTTCTATAGTCTTTCCTTTTCTGACATACCCTATTTTTCTTCCCATGTATTAAGAACTCTATGTCTCGTCACTCCTCTGATCTCATCAAAGAATACTCATGGGGTTTCACCTCTCAAGTGTCAGAGGTCTCTGAGGATGATCCTGATCAATATCTGAACTCCTCCATTTTGGACTTAGTAACTCTCACAGAGTCACCAGAAAAGGAAGCAGCACATAACATCATGGCTATCGCTGCTGAGAGTCTGATGAATGAAAGAGCATATCTCTTGTCTGAGTATCAGGGGGAAGACACTCCATTCCTAAGCGATGTAAGAACAATAGTACTCCTCGAGTCTTTGGCTCATAAGACGTTCCCAGAAAAACCTATTGAAGAACCTGATTCTCTTCCAGGAAAACCCACTTCTGTACCTCCTTACCATCCTAAGCTCTTAGAATCCTCCTCTAAGTCACCCACTATCAAGTCATAACAAAGAGGGTTTTAAGTCTACAGTGCAGAAAAGTAGGAGGAGTGTCAAGACAAGGAAAAAGAGGTTGATGAATTAAGGGAAATTTGTTACTGATAAGAGTGTTCCAGAAAGTGGGATTGACAAAAATGCTCCAAAGGAACCTGGTTCCTTAGTGTAACAATCTATGAAAGCTTAAAAGTCTGTGGATAAAGCTTCTGATGAAACTATTGGGAAACAAAATAGTACATCCGTGAAGGGCAGCAGCAAGTCTAAAAAGAGTCAAGTTGAGCAAGCCATGTCTGAAACTGATACTGTAGGGTTAGTAAGCTGGAAAGGAAAGTCTATTGAAGGATCTAGCAAACGAAAACAGGAAACTGTTAGAGAACCTGGTGTTATGAGGACCATGCCAAGTGATACTGGTCTTTGGTAGCAAAGATTAAGAACTCAGAAAGTCTTGTGGGGTTGTACATTTGACCCAACAATTTCAGAGATGGCCGGTATGAGACGAATTCTGGAGATAGTGGAATTTCAACAATGGGAGCACTTGTTTGAAGGGAGCATGCCTCTAGTGTACGAAGATGCGGTACAAACTTTCTAAACATCTATCTTCACTGTTGAGGGGCATCACATTTGTGCACTAGTACATGGAGTAGATATTGTACACGACGCTTCAGCATTGGGAAAAGTTTAGAGAATTTCGTGTGAAGGGATGTCCTCGATCAAGAGTATATGTGGTGTCAACTTTAGGAGAGCCATCATGAAAGAGAAAGCTATTTAGCAGGGAGAACAGGTGCATAAGAAGGTATTACTTCCTGAATATCAGCTTCTTTTTGAACTGGTCAATAAGGTGCTCTTACCTCGTTTTGAGAGGCGGTCTATTGCTATAAAATCGGATATGGCCTTAATGGAAGCGCTTGATAAGTTTGTCCCAATCAATGTACCAGCAATCATGATAGATCATATGTAAAAGGTGGCAAACTTTAAAGGTGGAAATCAGGGGCTACCATATGGCTTTCTCCTCACTCAGGTGTTCAGATTCTACAAGGTCCCCTTGGGGAATCCCAGAGTGGACACACGCAAGCAAACCTTCTCTAAAACCACTTTAGAAGAATGTGAATGTGTAGAAAGAGTTGGTGGAAGCATCTTGACCATTTCTCAGCTGATTAACGCTCAAAATGTAGCTTCTGAAGAGATCAGAAGGTTGAGGGCTCAAAATGCCATATTGGAAACTCAGCTCAGTCAAGTAGTTAATGGACCTGATTCTTTTAATGAAGAAGTTGCCCGACTGACAAAGGAAAATGATAAACTTCGGGCACAATTGCTTGAAGAACAATTGTCTGCAAATGATCGACTGGACCTGGTTCTCAAAACCATTGTCGTCTCTTCTTCCAAGCCTCCTTCTTCTAGTGTCCCCTAAGATCTTCTTAGTGCCCAGCTATTTTTGCTCTAATATTTTGTGGCTGTTGTTTTATTTGTGTTTGTTTTTTTGTAATGGCATGCTGGAATTCACCATTACTGCTCATGTCATGTTCAGTCCATTGTTAATATTAATGAAACAACTCCTCTTTTTGCCTGTACAATGCTGTATTCCAATGGCTTCTCTTTTCTGTCATGTTGTGTGCACATATGTGACATGAGTTAGCTGTGTTAGACTTATTTATGCTAATTACCTGCTTGTGTTCTTTTTAATGATACCAAAAGAGGAAAAAAGAGATCTGAGATTAAGGGGGAATAGATTTAAGGAGAGCTTTGAGATTAAGGGGGAATCAAAAAGAAAAAGAGAATAAGGGGGAATCAAAAAGAAAAAGAGAATAAGGGGGAATCAAAAAGAAAAAGAGAATAAGGGGAAATCAAAAGCAAACGATAAGGGGGAACCTGTGTAGTTTCTGGTATCTTATATGGTTATTTCTGCTCTAAATAAATAATATCAATGCCTATGTTTGTCATCATCAAAAAGGGGGAAATTGATGGGTTTTCAATGTCTTTGTCTTATGCTTCTTATGTTTTGATGATCTAACAAACTTATTGCGAAGATCCAGATAGAGAACCTGACCCACATGGTATACATTTCAAATGAATAATGTCCAGTCTGATCTCCAGCAAATGAATGAACAACCTCAGGGAGGAACACAACATGGACCTGCTGACCTGGTCCCTTAGGGTTCTCCGATAGACTACAAGTCAGTGACTGTCCGCAACCATTATAAAGAGGAACACAATAGGGACTTGGTCCCATAGGGTTCTCTGATAGAAGTACAAGTCAACTGTACATCTGGAACGCAATAGCAGAAAGTGACTATCTCACAACTGTTACACATGAGGAACACAACTGGGACCTGGCCCCTTAGTGTTCTCTGACAGAAGTACAAGTCAACTATACAGCTGGAACACAACTTCACAAAAGTGACTGTGCAACAGACAGTGCAACAGTCATTTCTTATTGGGAAGAAACGTGTACCAAGAATTGACATCACTATCTATTGTGATGCCTTTTATGATATAACAACCTGGTGCAAGGCACAACACTTCACTTGTGCATTCAATGATATTCTCTCAAGCATAACAGTATTCATCCGTCATTAAAGTCACTGGTGTGTCAAGAACAAGAAGACAACTCCACTAAGGATCAGTTTCATAATGAGTTTATGTATATCCGTTGTTGAGTTGTAATCTTGTTATTTGTTCTTCATTTTATCTCCTATTTTGCTTTCTTAGAAGCTTTGTCTTAGGAAAACCAAAATTCGTAAACTTCCAAGTTTATGTTGTGACTAGGATTAGTCATAAATTTAAAGTCTTTGTAACTAGAAGAGTCACAAAGTGGTTTGTGGTGAGAGCATTACAAGTTAGTTGAAGTCTTTGTAATAGCGTTATTACAAAGTGGCTTATAATAGTGAGATTGCAAGTTAGTGAAGTTAAAAGCCTACAAGTGTATGTTGTGGTTTTTTGATCCCCTTGTATGGGATTTTTCCACGTAAAAATCCATTGTCTTCTTTACTTACATTTTTATTAGCATTCTCTGCTTAACCTCATAGAGGACCAGGTACTCTACTGTTTGGTGGACTCATACAAACTAACAGAAGCATAGTCTTAGCCATATCTTCAAGTGTCCTATTCTTTCTTTCAACTACTCCATTTTGTTGTGGAGTCCTAGGAGCAGAGAAATTATGATCTATGTCATGCACATCACAAAATTCAACAAACTTAGCATTTTCAAATTCAGTTCCATGATCAGACCTAATTGATGCAAGTTGATTACCTAGTTGTTTCTGAGTTTTTCTAACAAAAAAAGTAAACATGCCAAATGTTTCATCTTTAGATGTTAAAAATAATGTCCAGGTAAACCTAGAGTAATCATCAACAAGCACCATCACATATCTTTTACCACCTCTACTTAATGTTCTCATTGAACCACAGAGATCCATATGGATCAGTTCCATCGATCTGATGGTGCTTACCTCTTTCTTGCATTTAAAAGAGGATCTTACTTGCTTCCCCTTTGCACAAGCCTCACAAACTTTGTCTTCCTTGAACTTGATGTTAGGTAGCCTTATCACCAGGTCCTTGGAGACTAATTTGTTGAGTTGACTCAGACTTGCATGTTCAAGTCTCTTGTGCCAAAGGAGGGGATCATTGTCCAACACACTTAAGCAAGTGAGTTTATTTTATAAAATTATGGATAGATCTACAATGTATATATTGTTTACTCTTTGTTAGAAACTAAACATCCACCAGACTGTATAGAGAATTGGATTCTCTATGAGTTTCCTCTAAAGATACTAATGAACCAAACTGTATAGCGATCTGGTCCTATATCAATTTGGTACAATGCTAACTACTGAACAAGTATGTAAATGATGCATAGGATAAGTTTCCACTGTATAGAGAACCAGATTCTCTATAAGTTCCCATTGTAAGCAACAGACTGTAAAACCAGCCAGTAGGAAATCAGGTTCTCTAATTGTTCCCACAGTAGCTCGACAGAAAGTAAAGAACACAGAGGATTTTTACGTGGAAAAATCCCAACTCAAGGGAAAAAAAACCATGACTTACACTTGTAGACTTTCAACTTCACTAACTTGTAAACCCCTATTACAAGCCACTTTGTAATGACTCTGTTACAAAGAATTCAACTAACTTGTGGTACTCTTACCACAAACCACTTTGTGACTCCCTAGTTACAAAGGATTTTACTAACTTGTGATACTCTAACCACAAGCCACTTTGTCACTTTACAATTACAAAGGCTTTTGACTCTCTAACTTATAATAACCCTATTATAAGCCACTTTGCAATAACTCTATTACAAAGGCTTTACAACTCGACTAACTCTAGCCAAAACACTAACTTGGAGGGTTTGTGATTTTGTATTTCCTAAAACAGCTTCTAAGAAAGCAAGATAGGAGTTAAAATTGAAGAACAAATAACAAAGACTCAACAAACCTAAGGACTTAAGACATCTTCAATCTTGGATCTGATCCTTGAGGTTGAAGTAGCTTTGTTCTTGAGAGAGATTGTTGCAAGCACTTGAGAGAGGATTTTTGTTCTGTATTTGCAAGTGTTGAACCTGAATCTTGTGCCTTGCATGAGGTTTATAGACATTACCTTAGTGATGTCAATTCACAATGGTGATGTCCAATCTCAATGGAAAGTGACTGCTACAATGTCTGCTGTATTGTTGTAGGCAGTCACTTTCTGTAGTTGCTTTCCAGTTGTACAGTTGACTTATACTTTTGTCAGGGGAACACCAAGGTATCAGGTCCCTAATATGGTTCCTGTGAATATATAGCACACTGCCCAGATTATCTTGAGTCGATTAACTTGAATGATTGTACCAGACATGCTTCAGGTCCTTTATCTGGTTCTCTCATGAAGTAAGTCATTGTACCTTCCTTGATTGTATTTATACGTGTGTGAAATCACTTATAATGATGTAAGCAAGGCAGGTGAAAAGCCTTCCTCAGAAAGTTGACTGTTGCACTATTCTTGTACAATAGCGTGAGAAGGTAGCAACTTTCCTGCTGGAGAGTTGACTTCATACAGTCTTCTCAGGAACTGGTAGGGACCTATTCCGTAAGCTATTCCTTCTACTCTTCCTCACTTGAGTAATTGCTATCATCTTTGAGTATCGGGTTCTTTTCTTTCTTTGGTTCTCTTATTTCACTGTCTATCTTCCTCTTCATCTCATAGGTCTTCAGATTTCCAACCAGCTCTTCTATGGTCAGCTCCTGCAGGTCCTTTGATTCAGTAATAGCATTCACCTTGCTTTCCCAAGGGCTGGATCCCAACCTGGAACTTTGTGATCTCAAGGTCTTGTAGATGTGTAACAGGTTCCTTATCTGGTATTGAATGGTAAGTTTGCTAGATCATCAAAACATAAAGTAAAGTACTTGTGCCCAAGGTACTTGTAACCTATCACTCTTTTTCCCTGCAAAAGAATCTTGTCAGTGATAAGATTAATCACAAAACATTTGGTAGTGGTGAAGGCTACCAACCTCTATCACGCAATTGTGATACACTGATTAGACTGTATTTTAGGCCATCTATCAAGTAGACATTCTCAATAGAGTGAGAATCAATCTTACCTACCTTTCCAACCCCAATGATCTCACCTTTCTTCCCATTTTCAAAGGAGACATTTCCTCCTTTGAGGTCCTCAAGTGAAAGGAACTGGTTCTTGTTTCTTGTCTTATGCTTTGAGCAACCACTATCCATGTACCATATTTGGCTGTTTTCCTTCACTTGGACCTGCAAAAGAAAATCAGGGGTTAGTCTTAGCAACCCAGACTAGTTTGGGTCCCTTTTTATAGGCAAAAGGATGAATTATGTTCTTTTTAGCCCAACCTGGCAACCTACTTTTCCCTTGAACAATTTTTTTATTCTTTTGACTAGCCTTTTTTTTTGCAGTACATTCACTTTTATAGTGACCAGTTTTTCCACAGTGTGTGCAAATTTTGTTCTCAGGAAATGTGAGGTACTTGCTTTTGGGATCCCACTTAGGTACAGGGGTCCCGCAGCCAATTCCTCTCTTATTGCTACTATGATGCTCATGTAGCTATGAAAGTGTATCGGATGACCTGTTCCATTTACAGGTTTTGTCTAGCTCGTGCTTGACCTTACTCAGATCCTCATTTAGGACTCTTATTTGCTCATCTCTTTTGTACAGCTCATCATTCTTTTTTCCTAAGTTTTCTTCTAAGATGAGTTGTGTGTGATCAGTTTTATTTTTAAATGTTCCTAATTTCGGGTTTACATTTTCAGATCTAAGCTCTAGGACAGTGGTGTCAAGTTCAAGAACCTGTTTTTTTAACTCGGCATTGTTACTATCACTTTCACTAGCCCTAAGTTCCAGAGTTTTGCACATAGCTTTTAAAATCACACACTCCTTAGACACATATTCCTTTTTTAGATCTTCAGATTCATCAATAAAATCCAGGAGTAACTCAGACAGCCTTTCTTTGGACAAAAATTTAATCTTGTCTCTTAGATGAATTACACTTACCTCAGATTCCTCATCAAATTCTCCAATGGCCATAAGTGATTGTTCATCTCCATCTTCATCCTCTGAATCCTCATCTGAGCTTTCTCTCCAGGTAACAACCATAGCCTTTGTTGATCCTTTGTTCTTCTTGGGATGAACCTGTTCTTTCTTCCTATTTCTTCGTTCAGCTCTTTCCTTCTTCCATTTAGTTTCCCACTGAGGATAGTTTTGATGTGGTGATCAGTCTTCCCACACTTTTAGTAGCCCTCATTGGTCTACTTTTCAGGAACCCTTAGGGTTCATTTGGTTTGAATATGACTTATGTCGGGATAAGTTATACTGGTATAAGTTATGCTGGGATTGTTTTTTATTCGTTATTTGGTATGTTGTATTAAATATGACAATTACATAATTTATAAGAAGAATGCATAAGTTATACCGGTGCTACTTACCCCACCCTCTATAAGGTATAAATTATCCAGGTGTTAATTTTAATTATGGGATAACTTATACCTGATTTGCTAACCAAACGAATTATTAAGGTGGTATTAAATTTTTATACCAGCACTATACCTTCTTATAGTTCATACCAAATGACCCCTTAGTTTGTTGTAGCTTGCACCTCTTAAGGAACCCTTTCCTCTCATTAAGTACTTCTTGAAGTCCTTTTGTGATCCTAGCCATTTTATCTTCTTCTAGATCAACACCTTCAGTTATTCTGAGTGCCAGACTCATTTCCTTCTTGGGTGTATCCATCTTCATGGTTTGCTTTCTAAGTTCATAGGCAATGAGATTTCCAATTAGCTCGTCCAACTTAAGAGTGGCAATATTCTTTGATTCCTGAATGACAATGATTTTGCTTTCCTAAGTGACTGGCAGAACCCTTGTCAAAATCTTCTCAACTTTTTTCCCTTCAAGGATAACCCTTCCAAGAGACTTAAGTTTATTTGTTAGTATGGTGAACCTTGTATACATCTCTTGGATGGTTTCGCCTTCATTCATGGTGAAATTCTCATATTGAGAATACATCAGTGTTCCTCTTGACCTCTTCACTTGAGATGTTCCTTCATGAGCCACTTGCAGAGTGTCCCAGATTTTCTTAGCAGTGGTACAACTTTGAATTCTACTGTACTAGTCTGGACCAAGTTCATACACCAGCCATTTTTTGGCCTTATCATTCTTTTCCCATTTCCTTAAGTCCTCAGCATTGCAGTCATCTATTATTTTTGGCACATCTACTCTTTCAACATTTTTCTTCATGGTAGCCAGGGGACCATCAGTGATAGTGTCCCATAGCTCATAGTCTTCTCCAATGATGTGATCTCTCATCTGGTTTTTTCACCAAAAGTAGTACTGGCCATTAAAGAGTGAAGGCCTAGCAGTGGATTGCCCTTCCCAGTTTTCAGGTGGTGCACTCATCTTGATCTGTTCCTAAGGTGTTAGTCTCTTCATGGATAACCTGCTCTAATACCAATTGATATTTTATACTTCAATACCACATAAGAGGGGGGGGATTTGTGTGGTGTCTAATTTTTTACTTAAACTGATTATAGAAGGACCTGATTCTTCTAAGTATTCCTTAACCTACTATTTGCAGAAATAGTAAATGCGGAATATAAAAGAACACAAGTATTTTACATGAAAACACTTGGCTCAAAAGTTGAAAAAAAATCACGACCTACTTTCCAGTAGGATTTTTCCAAACTCTTCACTAAAATCACTGAGCCAAAAACTGCATTTACAAAAAATCTTTTGTAAACCTAGGATTAACTCTAATCCCGTTATAGCACACAACCTCTGACTGTTGAGACAACTTCAAGTTAACTCTAATTTGAATACTTTGAGTACCTATTACAATTGCCTCTAGATAAAGCTGAAAGGTACAATATGAAAATACCTACTGCAATTGAAATAGAATAAAAGACAGACACTTGGAACTGGTTCTTCTATCTGGTTCATGTAGCTTCAGGTTTGCACACTTGAATGTCACACGAACTGCTTGCAGAATGCCTTGCTATTTTGCTCTCAATTCCTGTTTAACTTCTGCGTTTGTGTGTACCCTGTAAAAGAGAACAACATTGATATTTATAGAGTTAGTAAATAAAGATTAACTAGAATTCTGATGCTACTTTTCCTTGGTGGAAGAGTTCTAGTTCATCTCAACCTCCAACTCCTTTCCTATTTTAAACAATATTCTTTTTGAGTAAGGAGTCCTTCTCCTTATCAATTATGCAACATTTTCAATCAGGATTAGGAGATATCAATTCTGTCAAGTTAGGTTTATCTCCTTCACGTGCATTCCACATGCTCAAATCTGTTCGTATCTGTGCTCAACAGGGATGGACTTGGTTCATGCCTGAGTTCCTTTGTCAGTCTTCAAAACTAACCTTTACTTAGGCTAATAGAGTGGAAACCAATAAAATAATAATTTTGAATGCACTAGAATACCATGTAGAGGAACGTTGTTCTTGAGATGTATCTGATAAGGTGAATTAACCGTTAGTAGCCGACCTAAGTTTCCCATAAGCTTTTGAGTCCTCCGGGAAAAACTTCCGACATGTTAAAGAAAAAAATTCCTTCACTCCTAAAATTTGTACTTTCCACATTCACACGCTTTCTTCTTTACAATTCTGTTTCTAGTACAGTTTTTTCTGGGCAATTGTGTTAAGGAATTTAAAGTGATATTTAAATGGCAAGATCCATTAACAGTGGATACGGGTGAAATCGGAAATAATGCCTTACCCGATTTTCCAATGAAAATGACGGAAGAAGGGCACGAACATACGAGATTGAAATGGAGAATGAGAGCCTTTCTTGCCGAGTCCTATAACTGGTGAATGATGTGCTCATCGTCGAGCCTGATGAAGCAATACTCCCCGAGCCTAGAACGTGCAACAAGACCTCGTAAAATATGGCAAGCGTTGCACATGACTAACATAGGGTTGTGATATCCACACCCAACGGGTATTACGGTGCAGATCTCGTCCGATGTCGATTACGGATCAATAATTTACAAGAAAAGAAGATTTTTACCTTTTTTAAAATTGTACTAGGGATGAAACTCTCTTACTATATAATGGGAAGCTTTTTCTTTAATAGGACACATTATAACACGCGAATTAAGGCAATACAAATTCATTTTTCTTTCTAGCTATTGCATTCTTACTTTACTATTTATTCTTCATTCATAACTGATTTCGAACCAAGGACCCGAACAAGGCCAAAACTAGTGTTCAATCTAAGTCCGAGTTGGGCCTTGACATTACAATTGGTTTGATAACTCATTTTGTCTTTAACTCATTTATTCAATATTTTTGATTATTTGTATTGAATCTATCCACTTATCCTTAAAATAGTGTACAAATTTAATTGTTATCAGTCTTAAGGGCAAACAAACAGAAATTAGGAAATTAACAAGTTGTGTATGTAGATTAGTCTGTAATTATAACAAGTTGATCATCAATTTTTATTAGATTATCGTTTAAGTTACCATTTACATTAAAGACTTATTATTACTATCTTGTAAGTGTTTGATGGTATAAAATAATATTAAACCGACAACATATAAAATGTAACCTCAACAAATTAAAGTGATTGCACATATATACGATTTTCTAGAAATTGAAGTCTTAACCCAATATGTAACTAAAGTTTTTTCAAGTGTCAGGTGAAACAAACCGCTTTCTTGTTTTGTATTTTTTGAACATTCGTACAAAGTACAAACACAGTGTAATCAGTTGTACGGGGTAACTTTTTTATCTCACAGTTTTGTGGATCCAAATTTCTGTGGATCCAGAAGTGTAAGATTGGAGTCGACAAATTTATAAGACAAAAAAGAGCATCATACAACTAGTGTAAGTTGTACGAGACACAAAATAAAACATCTCGTAATAAATATATGTTCTTGCAAGTCAAATACTTAGTGCTTTTTTGCCTGCAACGGGATAATTCAAATTCTTGCAAATTAATTTTTAGCAAACTTTGAAAATTTTCCCAAACACTGGAAAATTTTATCACCAAACAGACACGTGGCAATGGTGTTTGCTCATGCAAAATTTTGAAAAAATCAATGGTAAAGTTATCTTAATAATTTAAATTACATTAGCTGAAAAACAAAAAAGTTACTCCCAAAATACGGTTTTCAAAAAAAATCTAATTTTTTTTTACCATTTTCTCAAATAGATTCTTGTTGTCTCATTATTCCATTTACTTTCCAATTTTCGAACCAAGCAAGGTAATCAATCTAAAGATATTTGTCAAAAAGAAAACAAAATGATTCAAGAAAGATTTATTAGTAACTTACTCTATTTTCATTCAATTTGTCCGTTGGTTAAGAAACCGAAAATTTCCGAATTCGCAGTATAAATTACCCTCCGTGTAAAGAACCGAGCTTTCCCTATAGATAGCTTCGCGCCTCCCTCTATGTACTCCCTTGCCACTCTCCCTCACTTTCCCCTTTTTCTTTCTCTCTTAAAAGCCAATCTCTCCCTTAACACTTTCTCTTGATCACACAAATCTTTTCCTCCTCTTCTTCTTCTTCTTCTTCTCCTTGGCTTATATAGTTTAGTAATGGCAGCACAAGACGTATCAGAAGACCCCCCAGAGCAGCTCATGAACTACAAGGTTTGTCTTGTTAATGGAGTACTAAATAATTCCATTTTTTTTTAATTTTTTCTCAAATTAAAGCACCTCCCTTTATCATGGTATTCTAACATCTTCATGCGTATTATTTCTACAGACTTGGGTCTTGAAAGTTTCCATTCACTGCGAAGGCTGCAAAAGGAAAGTCAAGAAAATTCTCCAACAAGTCCCTGGTATTTATATTTCCTTTTCTTCATTTCTCTTCATAACATGCTCTTGTTAATCTTTTTATGTTTAAAAAATTGTCTTTTCAAATTTCTGTATTTGGTTAGAGATTTAAATATTTTCAGTTCTCCAGTCTTAAAACTTTATTTTGTCTTTCCTTTTTCAGGAGTGTATGCCATTGATATTGATCTCAAGCAACAAAGAGCAACAGTCACTGGTAACGTAGAAGCCGAATCTTTACTCAGGAGGCTACAAAAGTCCGGTAAGCACGCCGAATTATTGCCACAACAGTCTGATCACAAGGAGAAAAAGCCTCTTAAAAACAAGAACAAAGAGAAACCAATTGACCAACAAAGCAAAGAAGCTACAACTAGTCAACCGGATACTAGTATCAACAAAGAGGTGAAACCAAAAGTTAAAGTTGTAGTACCAAAAGAAGCTTCTGGAAAAATTCAAGCTGCCAGCGGTGAAGTACCCACAAAAAGTGAGAAACCCAGCTCTGGTTCAGTTAAACCGGAGGATGAAGCCGGCACCGGCTCAGGTGACGGACAGGCGGGGGCTCAGGGTAGTGAAGCTGGCGGTGAGAAAGGGAACAGCGACGAAGCAGTAAAGGAGTCTAAATCTAAGGGGAAGAAACCAGAAACAGCCTCCGTCGGTGAACATATTCCGGTGGCGGCGGAGAAAAAAGGTGCTGATAGTGATAATGCTTCTGTTAGTGGCGAAAAAAGCGGTGGTGGCCCAGGTGTTGAAGCAAGTGGCAGTACTGGTAAAAAGAAGAAAAAGAAAGGGCAAAACAGTAACACCACGGAGGGGACGCAATCAAGTGTTGCTCCGGCAGGTGCAGAATTCGAACATCATGATATGGGCCCGCAAGCTTTTGTTCCGACAAATGGTAGCCCTCCACGTCATCCAGGTTATCATTATTACCCGCAGCAGGGCCCACAGTACTACGCCCCACCACCAGCATACGTCGTTAGCTACAATACAGCGCAACCTACGAGTACTTATACGGCATCGTATTATGCTCCGGCACCTCCAACTTCGTATGCGTATACGTATTCTGGTCCTGTCACGGAACCTCCACCGTCAGATCTGGACTCGTATCCACGCCAGCCGTTGGATTCATTTGAAATGTTTAGTGATGAAAATCCAAATGGGTGCTCTGTTATGTGATGAAATTACAAAATCCAGGCATTATTATACGTAGGATTTTGGACTATATACGGCTTATACTGCTTGTATAAGTACAAGTATAAGAGGGTTTAATTTTGGGGTTTTATGTATGTAGATAAATATAAAAACGGAGAGAATTAGGGTGAAATTTAGAAAATGCCAGGTGTTAGGCGTTGGGAGCTTTAATCTTTAAGTGGGTTGTTGCTTCTTGTTGAATGTTTTAGCTTTATTTAGTAGACATTTTCGTTTTTAGCCTTGTAATGCTTAGTTGTACTTTGGCCCTTTTGCCTCATTCATCTCTTTTTTTCTCTAATTCTGTGTAAAATAGATTTGCAATTTGTGTTGCGTTGGTGAATAACTTATGATTAAGTAAGTATTCAAAATAAATCACCAAAGAACAAATGTGAAAATTTGATGTTTTTATTAACTCATGAAGTCTAAGGGGGAAAATGATGTTTTTAATAAACAAATAAATACAAAAAATTGTTTTTTATAGGCTATCGCTAGCCATAAACACTTTTGTTGCTAGCCATAATTAATTAGTGTATATACTCTTGCCTAAACCTATCATTTAATTATGATATATCAATGTGATTTGGCGTAAATATTAGTGTGAAATGTGAATTAAGTTTTTCCCGAAACTATAATGCCTAGGAAAGTAGAGTTACTCTTTTCCTATTTTAACTTTCTAGTAATCAGAGATGCAAACAATATATTCTTGGAAAACTTATACAAATGTCTTAAATAAGTACCAACATCTAGTCATTAGTCATACATTTACTAAAACTAACCAAGTATATATAAAAATTGAAAAACTAAATAAAATAAAGTCTTTCTCTCAAAGAATCACATGCAAAAATCACCTTTCATATTTTTAAGCGTAATTAACAATATTAGATGCAAGACGGAAAGGAAATTTCATAGATGAGGTAGCAAATAAGGTGATGAAATTCCACAAAAAAAAAATCCAAAAATTTAAGCAAAAAATGAACTTTTTCAATGGGTATCGCTGAAATTCATTTAAAACATATAGATAAGTCAATATACAAAATTTGAGGAAGATTGGAGGTGATTTGGATTGGTTTTGTATCAAAATTTGTAATTAAATCGAGTTCAAAAAATTATTTTGCGACACATGTATTCACGCAGGTATCTCACACAGGTATCTCACACAGATATACATAGATATACATGTGATACATAATTGATACAAATATGATACATATGTGATACATTTATCATTTTTTTCCATGTTCAGTTTTTACTTCGAATTTTCAATTCAAGCCACTTCAAAACTTCACCAAATCATCCCAAAACTGAGATTTAAGCTCCTTAAGATGTACCCAATCTATTCTAATAATAGTCATTCAAAAGAAAGCAAAAATTTGACATTTTTTTTTTACAAATAGTTAATTGGCTAATATTACTAATATTTGGCTAATAGTAATATTTTATGAATATGCCATTTTTTGTAATGAGGTACTTATAAATAAACATAATTGGTAGTTTTCCCTATATTCTTTTCTACTTATGTTAATTACAGAAGTAAACAATATTTTCTTTTACAATAAATTTTTCAAGTACATTTGCTTAAATATTCAGAATATTGTATAATGTCATGTTTTATAATTTTTACTTCAAAAAGTGGAGCAATCAATTTAGGAAGTTTGACTTAAATGTTGTAGAGGAAGTAAGTATTAGTTTGATGTCAAATTTGATTTTGCTGATCTTGTCCCATTATATATTGGCGAGTCTCACTATATTCCTCGCTGTTTAGCACGTTTCATATGAGAGCCGGAATATATGTACATGTGATTCGTATTATTCCCACGACTGTGTTCAACAAAGACATGAGAAAATCTTACAACATGAAACTCAAGCAGTTTTTATTTTTTGTTGTTACAATTCGACTTCTAAGTTTATTAGCATGTGCAACTGATTATTTTTATGATCACTTCTTTTATCAACATTATGTTTAGTTTATATTATTATTAAGCGGTATTAACTTATTAATATACACATAATTTCTTTTTTCCAAAAATTATGTTGAAGATAAATAAATAGAACAGTCTGGTGCACAAAGTATCTTGCATTCACGTGAAGTTTGGGGAAGGGCCGCATCTAGGGGTGTGATATAGATAATCTAACCTAATAAAAGCACAAGTAGTTGTATCCACAGTTCGAACCGTACCCCCTAACATATAGGTCACACATAGGAGTGTATAATGCACATGAGTCGGGCTAGTTCGATTATGATCTTACTTTCTTAGCGTTATAGATAAAATTTTGATAAGTTAATACATGTTTAGTAATAATTCAACAAATGGACAAACATATGATATATTAAAATATTCTTATTGATAATATATAATAGTTACTTTTTTAGTCTAACAATTATTTTTCATTAATGTGTGCTTTCAAACTTAAATGAATTGTAATAATTAAATATAAAAACTAATATAAACCTAAATAATATAATATATTTTGTTTAATTTAAAAAAATAACATTTTAAAGTCGAAAAAGAAATTAAAGTTTAATAGATCTTATACAAAAACGAAAGAACAAAAAATTAACACATTTCAATAACACTTGATAAGATAGTGATGACACAAGTTAGAATCAACTATTATTTAAAGTAAACATAAATTGATGCACTTTATAGTTTTATTAAATATTACATCCTCCAATCCACTTTAAGTAATTTTTTGGCCGTTTTTTTTGTGATCCAAAATATTTAATTTTTTCAGATATTAAGAAGGAACTAACTTTTTCTTTCCAAAGCTGCCCTTGGAGTAAAGAGTTTAGGTGTAATTTGTTATATTTCCAATGAGCAAACTAAGGTTAATATGATGAATTTCATTGTTAATTAATGCTAAAAGGTGAATTTCTTAATATGTGTGAAAAGAGCCAAAAAAAATTATTTAAAGTGGGGATTATCTATGAGAGGATCATAAATATTTCTAGACATTTTTTTAAAATATATATATATATATATATATATAATTTTAAAAGTATATATAAAAATTATATATTCATATATCGTTTTGGTTTAGATTTTTTTTTATTTAATACCAAATTAAACAAAGCCTAATCAGATTTTTTTATCAGTTTGATATAACCAAATTTTTGGTTTGATAGAATTTTTCGATTCGATTTGAACAACCCTAATTATAAGAATACAACTTTTAAAAAAAATGAATACGAGCAAAGATGTTGATGGCTACTAGAATAGATGTACATGAATTAAATGATATACTAGTAAGTGAATTACTATTACACATTAATTTAGTTTCTCAATTTGGCCTAGCAAATCCACGAGACCTTTTATCTGATGTGTAAAGTGAAGGTGGTGATGACTAGGGAAGATCAAAATTAGGTCAGGGAAAGAGGTCCTTGTTTTTGGAAAGAGACAACTTTCATCAAAAGTCACAAAATACTAGTTGAGGTTTTGATGGTTTCTTTTGTCTTTTGTCCTTGTTGCTTAATCTAATTATGACATTAACCACTTTATTCTCTTTTCTTCTTTCTCTCTCCCCATTTTTTTTTCCTTACAACTATAGGAATCCTTTTTGACCGTGTATAAACCTATAACTACACCAAGTTAAGCTAGGGTTGTACACCAAATTTTATCCCCTAGTCAATATTACTGCTCTTTCTTGGACTCATATGAGCTCTTTTATTTTTCATGAGTTTAATATCTATGCAGTCATGATGTAAATTTTAAATAATTTTTAAATAAATATTAATTAGTAATATATTAAAAGTCATAACTAATCTATCACATGTTAAAATTTAATAATAATTAAAAAAAATACTTTGTTGTTATGATTACTTTTAACTTTGTGGTAGTTACTTTGATGCTTGAGACCACTTTCCCCATGTGATCCAAAGTAGTTTGTGTTGTTTGGTTCTAACCTTCACTTCTTTTAACAACCACTCACCTTGGTGACCAAAAATGTCCATTTTGACTCAAATTGAACCGTTTGACGGCCTATTTTAAGAGCTTTCCGTTAGTATCAGAATTTCTTGAGATCTGATTCTAGTTCTAGTTCTAGTTAGATGCTAGTCACTAGTCAAAATCCAGAACTCCTATACCCAAATGACCAAAAAAGAGTTCTTATGGCGAAAATCCTTAGATAGGTTTTGGAAAGAAAGACAATGTTACTTTATCATTGTTCTTTTTTTTTTTTTTATTTCTATATGTACCGCAATACTTAATTCAAATACATAAATTCTCCCTTTGAAGAATAACAATTGTGAGGAAAAGTTGCGGATTTTGGAATTTTTTTAGGAAGTATATTTTTTAGTAACTTTGATTTGGTTTTTTATTTTTCCCTATAAAAAAAATGTAGTTTCATTTCTGAAAAGAATATTTTAGAAAAAATAAAGACGATGGTTTTGAAATGTAAAATTTTTCCTTAAAGCCTTGATAACAATATTGACCCGCAAAAGTGACGCGCACTTCTTGACTGAATAGGGAAGTGTCCAAGAAAGTTTTTATTGGCTCTACATCATATTTTCCATGAAAAGAATGAATAACATCTTGGAGTGTCCTATCGCACTCATGCTTGGAAATCAATGAATCTTGGATGCACTTCTTTCACGTTAGATGAAAATCATTGATAACGAGAATAAATATTTATTCATATATTTATATTTTTTTATCCGTAAAACGGTACAATTAAATTTGTAATATGATTTATAGATACATGAATTAAATTATGAGAATATAAAGTAATCTGAAAAAAATACAAACCTGACTTTGAATTGAGCTTCTCCGGAAGCAAGAATACGAACAAAGTATTTAGCAAAATGATGTTAACAGAACTAAACAAGAGGAGTTGCTCTGATGGTAAACAACCTCCACTTCCAACCAAGAGGTTGTGAGTTCGAGTCTCCCCTAGAGCAAGGTGAGAAGTTCTTGGAGAGAAGGATGCCGGGTTTCTATTTGGAAACAACCTCTCTACCCCAGGGTAGGGGTAAGGTCTACGTACACACTACCTTCCCCAGACCCTACTAAATGGGATTATACTGGGTAGAGTAAGCCTTTTTTCATACAAATATTCCGTCCCCTTCCATGAATACAAATATGGGATTATACTGGGTAGAGTAAGCCTTTTTTCATACAAATATTTCGTCCCCTTCCATGAATACAAATTTCTCTATTTATTGTTAAATTAGGACATACAAGATCCCCAAATAAAACTCCTCTTTAAAGTGAATAAAGACTTTAAAGATCCAACACTGGGCACATACTTAGATCCAACGTTATTTTTTTGCCAGACTCATTTCCTACTTGTGTTTACTCCCACGTATTCACTTGACGAACATCCACCTGCCATGTTCACTTAACGATAAAGTTTTACCTTATACAATTTTGATGATAAAGTTATCTGATATTGTGCTAGTAATAAATACTTAATCCAATAGTCAAATTACTTTGAAGTAGCAAATACTTAATACAATAGTGAAATTACGCAAAAACTGGCTCGAATAATGTTGTTGTTAGGTTAAAAAATCAATGAAACTTTTGTTTTATGATTTGACTTTCAAAGCTTCACAGCCATATAGTTTGCTATCTAGCCCTTAATAAAAGTTGGGTTGTCTAATCCTTGGTGATTCAATAGTATATTGAGGGTAATCATAACATTGGGAAAGAAGGGAATGATATGCAATTTTTATCTCAGTGCAACTCATCATCAATATAATTGAAGGATAAGCCCCTGGAATAATGGGATCTGTTGGGGTCCTCAATGTTTTGGAAAGTTATCTTTTGCTCCATTAATCTTATAATCATTCACTTTAATTTGATGGTCCTAGTGTTAGGCTTTGCCCTAATTTTCTTGAAATATTTAATTTTACTTATTATTCGAAGGAAGGACAAAATATTTGTCAAAATTGATTTTACCTTTCATAAAAAATAAACGTATAAATCTCTTCAATATTTGACAAATTCATTCCTTGTAGAAAAAATATTGTGGATCTTTATAAATTGAAGAACCCTCTTTCACAAAATAACATAGTAGCATCCACAATGTAACCATTAAAAGAGTCTTGTTTAGGTGAAGAATTTAGTATCTAATTAACTTTTATATATATATTAGTAGATTGGTGTAGGCCAATTAATCAAAATCATATTAAAGTATATTATGTTTTTTTTTTTTGTATTATTCTCTTTGTCCTCTGATTTTTCGTCCCAAAGATTTTCTTTGTTAGTTTTTACAGAATGCCTTGTTATTTTCGATCCCAACGCTTAAAAAGTTCAAAACTCTCACTAATATGAAATAACTTAGCTTGATAGTTTCTAATTGAAAAAGAAATTTAAAGTAATAGAATATAAGGGTACATTCTTCTCATTTTAAGACCAAGCACTTGTTTGTTCTCCATCCTTTTTCTTATTTTGAAAAAAGGTCGGTTGCCTAGTCTAGGTAAGTACTGAATGACAACCTCCTAATTAATTATATATATTTCTAAAAGTCGATCTTTTTCTTTAAGTAGAAAATCTCGTTTCTCCAACAATCTAAAGTAATGTACATACAATTTTTGCATCTTGTCAACTAACTATTCTGTTTAGTTAGTTTTACTAAACCTCTCAAATTTGTAATCCTTCCATTAATTATTGTGAAAAAGTTTGAGCATCTAAGCTACGAGTGAGATTGTCCAAGATTAATATAAACTTTTTTTGAAATCGTTACACAATTAACGATGAACAAATTATCTCTTCTCTAACAAACACCCATGTATAACCAGAGGCGGATCTAGAATATCAAGAGGATGGATGTACTATTGTAAAGAGGTAGATCTAAAATTCTTATTTGACGGGTTTAACTTTAGTCTCTTACCCTGAACCCACTACACTTTTAAAATTAAAGGTTCAAATTATACTTTTTGAAATTTTATTGATATTCACATATATATATCTATACTAAATGCCGAAAACAAAACCGTCTGGAGTGGGTTTTAAATCGATAACTTCACTTGTAGCTGTGCACCCAATAATTATTGTACCACATGAGTTCTTGAGCATGTGTGCACACAACATATTTAAATAATTTTGAAAAAATATTATATTTTTATACATAATTTAGGGAGAGGAGCATGAGTTCACGTGAACCCATACATTAAGGGCTAGATACGCCCCAGTGTATAACTCGGCTATAGCTTTGTTGTTGTTGTTGTTATTGTTATTGTTATTGTTATTGTTATTATTATTATTATTATTATTATTATTATTATTATTATTATTATTATTACTACGACAAAGTTGCAAGCAGAAAAGAGTAAGCCCAACATGCTAAGCAGGTGTAGTAAAGTTAGTGACACTGTTTTAAAAGGCATGGGCATAAGGCAAGACGTTTTATATATGCCTCAGCGAGGCGTAAGCTTCGAGGCACGGGGCGTAAGCCCCATAGGTATTTAATTTTTAATATTTTATAAAATAATATAATTAATTACAGTATATATTTATAAAATAATAAAATTGCATAAAAAATAAAGAAAACTATATGTGTGTGTGTATATATATATATATGGGTGTGTGTGTGATTCATCCCCACAAAAATCTAGTCAAAATAATCTATTATACGCTACTTAGAAGCTCAAGTAACTTGAGTCGAAAAGAATAAAGTTTTCTACGTGAAGAAACAAAAAGGATGACTAACCTGCAATTTGAACTTTGAACTTGCTGCTATGAAGGAGAATGGACTTCTCTTTATATTTGTAAAAAAAAAAAATATTCGTTGCTTTTGGGAGATATTAGCAGACTAGCGGACAAGATAAAGAATTGGGAAAAACTAGGGTCTTAACTTTTAAATTTAATGCATTTCAATTTTTTTTTAAAATTTTGAGTAATTACCAAGCTGAATTTTGAGATTTTGGGTATTATATGAAGGACTTATCCAACCAATTTTGTTTTAATTTGAAAAAATCTTTGGGGCTTACGCCTCACTAAGAAAATGCGCCCGAACACCTGGGTGTACGCCCCGAATTGCTGGGCATACGCCTCTTGAAACTTTCGCGCCACACCATCACCCCGGGGCATTTTTGGTGCGGCTCGCCCTGAAAACGCCTTTTGAAACACTGATTAGCGGTTCAATTGACTGAACTGAGAAAGAGAAGACCAAAACAACTCAAATACGCTAGTGTCAAAGTCCATACTTAGATAGGAATTTCTCCCAAAGAGTAGATTAGTTTGTGAGATTTGCATTCTGATTAATATATATATACATATATATAGCCATATGCAACGTGAATTATGCAACCTTGTTGGGCCATCACTGTAAAGTCCTTCAGATTGGGCCTGAGTAGTCTGGAGTCCAGCAATTGACTCCAAAAGAAAATGAACCCAATTAAAACATCATGACCAAAGTTCCTGTTATTCAACAAAGTCTTCCTACTCCTGATGCTGTCAAAGCTGTTTACAAGGGGTTCAAAGATGCAGCCTCGGCTGGTGCTAATTGAAAAGATTAAGGGGTGTGTTTGATACAGTGAAGTTACTCTTTATCCGAACTTTTTAAAAAGAAAACAGACCCCTTTTAGGTTCTTGGTATTTTTGTTTTGTGCAACCTGAAAGTGGATTTTAATGCGTTTTGGATGGTTGTTACTGGAGGTATTCATAAAAATCCGAAAAATCGAACCAAATCGAGCAAAAAACCGATACTTTTTGGTTTGGTTTGGTTTTGGTTTTGAATTTTAAAAAACGATCAAATTTGGTTTGGTTTGGTTTTGGTTTTAATCAGAAAAAAATCGAACCAAACCGACTATTGGAGTAGCTATTCCAAATTTATTATTACATCTATATATATGTATATTGTTATACAAAGTTTCAAAAAAATTAAGGTAAATGTTAATAGTTTGCACTTTTAATATAGTTTGATTGGTAGTTTTCTTTTGTTTAGTGTAAGAATCCATTTTGTGTTAAAAATAACATATTTTTAATTGAATTCTTAAATTATTCATCACTATTTGATTCAACTATCATCAATATATTTTGGTAAATAATAGATTTCTCAAAGGGCAATTGATTTGATAATGTTATATTGAAAATGTGGTCGCCGGAATATGTGTTTGGTAGTGTATGTTTTATATTTAAGAAAAAAACCGACATATAACCGATAAAATCAAAAAACCGACATAAACCGAATCGAGAAAAACCGACTTAATTGATTTGGTTTGGTTCTAATATATGAAAAACCGACTTACTTAGTTTGTTTTTTTTTAGGAAAAAACCGACCCAAACCGAACCATGAACACCTCTAGTTGTTACTCATCATTTCATAATGTATTATTTTGTTAGAACAACGTTTGGCAGATTATATTATGTGTTAGTAGTTTATTGTTTCATTTTTTGTATAATAATTGGTAAATTTTACTAAAATGTTCTTAACGGATATATATATTAGATTTATCAACAAATTACTCAAAATTGTCCTTAGCTACGTTAAGCGCATCCCTGCAATTGGAGCATTTATATATTAAAATGTTTTTAAAAAGCTACCTATAGTTTACAAATATTTGGTTCAATAAACTAGTTAAGAATTAAAACAGTGATTCAAGCAAAAAAGAGCGTATGGAACTGTTGAGAAAGGGGTAACTTAAGTGTAAAATAGGAAGGGTAGAATAATCATTTCACTGTCTATGTTAATTAACGGAGAATTTGGATTCTCTTAGTTAGTTAATTACCTACCTATATAATATAAATCAATAGATTTTCTAACACACGCAATAGATATGATTTCATTTCCTACTGCTTACTTCTCTCTCTAACTTATCTCTAATTCATCTCTTACTAACTCTTCTTCATCTCTAGGATTCATACCCTATTAATTCTTAATTAATTTCATGGTATCAGAGCCTACGAGCTTGATAATCTACGAGCTTGAAAGTTTATCATAAAGTTCTTGTGAATTCATGTTCAATGGAAAACGAGCAGAATCAATAGGGTCAAGGTATGGTTCATCAACAACATGCAAGGGAACAATTGAATTCTGGAGTTGGAAACTCATTAATTGGAACTGAAAATCAACCAATTAGAGTCGATTATAATCATCCATTGTTCTTATCTTCAGCTGATGTAAGTGGCATACAAATTATCTCATTTCAACTCACAGGTATTGAAAATTATTCTATCTGGAATCGATCTATGCGAGTTGCCTTACTAGGTAGGAACAAGTTAGGATTAATTGATGGTACATACAAGAAAGAACTGATTTCAGAAATTTTATGGAATCACTGGGAAAGAGTAAATGTAATTGTACTCTCTTGGATTATGAACTCTGTTTCTAAAAACCTTCTTGGAGGATTCATGTATGCTTCTTGTACCCAAGTAATCTGGGAAGATTTATCTGAAAGGTTTTATAAGGTAGATGATTCAAGATCTTTTAATATTCATAAAGAAATTGCAACTCTGTCTCAAGGTACCGCATCTGTATCTGTATATTTCTCAAAACTTAAGGATATGTGGGAAGAGTTTGAAGCCTTGGTACCAACACCAGGCTGTGATTGTCCTAAATCTAAGGATTTTGTTGTGTAACTTCAAAAATTAAAGTTGTATCAATTTTTAATGGGGCTTAATGACTTATATGCCCAGGCTAGCGTCAAATTTTAATAAGGAGTCATGTACCTACAGTTAATGAAGCTTATGCTATGATAATGAGTGATGGAGGTCAGAAATCTATACCAGCCTCTACAGGAATTTTAGGATAACCAACCCTGCAATGATGACAGGAAACTTTGACGTCGTAATGTATTTAAGATCCATAGGAAATCAAAGGTTTAAGAAAAACTATATCATTCAGTGTGATTTCTGTAAACTCAAGAGTCATAGCAAAGAAAATTATTACAAAATAGTGGGTTATCCACCTGATGACAGACCAAAGAAGAAAGGGGGAGCAGGAAACAATGCAGCTTATATTGTCATTACAGACAATCCAACACAATAGACATACAGTGGGTACAATGATGCAAGGGGTCATTTGGAGAATTTGACTATGAATACAAATCAGGCTCCTACAACTACTAAGGACCAAGGATCTATAACTGGTCTTAATTTCAATCAACTGAATCAGATGACAGGTTGCATATTCTCTAGAGAGCAATATGATCAGATTCTTCAACTTCTCAATAGAACAGGAACTAGCCAATCTTCTAGCAGAATTTTGAACTTATGCAGCCAATACAACAGGTATTAATTGTAATTTGATGGTTTCTAGTAGTCTACAAGAGTGGATAATAGACACAGGAGCTACAAAACACATGGTAGTTGATCTGAATATGTTAAACAAATCAACTATTCTTCAGTCTGAAAAACCAAAGAAGATATTTATGCCAAATGGAGACATTTCTTATGTTACTCATACTGGTGCTAGCACTATATCAAAAGGGAAAACAGTTACTAATGTGTTTTATGTTCCATCATTTAAATTTAATTTGTTATCAGTGTCCAAACTGACAAAGGAATTGCAATGCTCAACAACCTTCTTTCTTGATTTTCTATGTATTCCAAGAACTCTTCAATGGGAAGGTGAGGATGATTGGTAGAGAAGATGATGGACTTTACATACTAGAAAGATAAGCTATTGGAATATCTTTAGCAGTAACAGATGGAATAAAAGACAAGGATCCGACAATATCAACTACACCAAAGGATATTAACTTGTGGCACAGAAGGTTTGGTCATGTTTCAACTGTAATTCTTAAGAAGTCACTTCATAGTAAAGCAGATCTCATAGCTGATACTGTAAAACAATGTGTAGTTTGTCCTTGTGCTAAGCAGACAAGGTTACCATTTCCTATTAGCAGTATTAAAACAGAATTAGATTTGATCTAGTACATATGGATCTATGGGGGCCATATAAGACCCCTACATATGATGGTAATAAATTCTTATTGACAGTTGATGATGATTTTTCAAGAATGACATGGGTATTCTTGCTCAAGCAGAAATCTGAAGTATGTGTATTACTACAATAATTTTTGGTATTAGTTAAACTCAGTTTGACAAGATTATTAGAGTCATCAGAACTGATAATGGCACTAAGTTTATAAACTCAGTATGCAGTGAGATATTTAAGAAACTTGGAATTATTCACCAAACTTCATGTGCCTATACTCCACAGCAAAATGGAGTTGGTGAGAGGAAGCGCAAACATATTCTAGAAATCACCAGGGCTATTAGGTTTCAAGCTGAAATACCAATAAGATTTTGGGGTCACTGTGTGAATGTTGTTGTTTATCTCATAAACAAGATACCAAGTGTTGTTATCAACAACAAAAAACTCCCTATGAAAAACTATATCACAAACCACCTTATTATTCTCATCTGAAGGTATTAGAATGCCTATGTTATGCAAAATTAGTTCAACAACATGACAAAATGTTATCAAGAACCAAAATTGTAGTCTATATGGGATATGCAGAAACTCAAAAAGGATACCTATTATATGACCTGAAGGATATGACCTTCTTTGTTAATAGGGATGTAGTATTCAGAGAAGATGTCTTTCCCTTCAAGAAGAAAGAAGATTACTTAGTGCCTATATTCCCAACCTCAATAACTTCACATCTATAGAACATTCAATGTTCAGTACCTCAGTGTATACAAGCACATGATCAAATATCAGTTCAAATTCCAAGTGATACTGTAGAACCAGAACTTAACCATACCTTAGAAACTATACAGGAGCTACCTCAGGTCTATGAAGAATTTGGTAATCAAACTATAGACAATACAACTAAAGAATTTCAAGACCTAGGCACTGAGATGCATCTACAAAATTCACATAGATCCAGTAGTCCAATCTGGATATAGAAGATCTGACAGGGAAAAAAGACCACCTATATGGCTGAGTGACTTTGTGTCACTTAATAATCATCATAAGGTTCCATATCCTATCTCAAAATATATTACTTATGAAGGACTGTCCCCAACTTGTCAAGCATATATAGCCACCTCTTCAAGTGTAAATGAGCCTACTGATAGCTATGGATTCTAGTTTATTTTATACTCTTTTTTGCGTGAGTTTTGGATTCAAAATGTATACAAATAGTCCCAAAAGCTTACATGTTGTGCTTGTTTGCAGTGTTTGATCAAAAAAGTGACAAGAAGTCAAAACCAGCTCAAAAAGGAGTAAAACCTGCACAAGTGCCAAGAACAAGTCAAAGCACCGCTGCAGCATAAAATCCATGGCGGCTACAACAGACCCACCGCGGCCGCGGTCTATTTAGTGTGGTCCGCGGTGGATAAGCTCAGAGAGATGCAATTCTAGAGTTTTAAGCAGTGCCGTCCGCGGTAGATTCTTCGCGGTCGCGGAAGCCTCATCGCGGTCGCAGTCCATTTATTGCGGTCCGCGGAGAGGGGATTCAGAGAGTTGGGATTTTGAAAGTTTCAAGCCACCGCAGTCCGCGGTGAAGCCACCGCAGCCGCAGTGCATTTTATGCGGTCCGCGGTGGCCAGATTCAGAGACCAAAACTTGAAGCCAAAAAGCCTCACCGCGGCCGTAGTCCATTTCTTGCGGACTGCGGTACCTTCGTCAGGGGTATTTTTGTCTAGAAAATTTAGCCTTGTATAAATACTTATTTTTTTAGATTTTAGGGTATCTTATGTGTAGCTGAGCACGTGAACGACGTTTTTGGTCTATTTTGAGTAATTTTGTAGCTAGTTCAACATTAAATCTTCAATTCTTAGTTTGTAATCATATTATATGGGTTATTCTTCATCTAAATATTTGATTTCTTCTATTATTATGAGTAGCTAGACTCATTAGCTAGAGTTGTGGCTCAACCCAAGTATGAGTATTTGATGGGTCTTTTGTTTTAAGACTTAGATGTTTATGAGTGGTTGATATTTGGACTGATTTGTGTTTTCCATGTTGAATTAGTGGTTGCAAATACTAATTTGTGCCTTTTTGACATGGTGTCACGACCCGAATTTCCCACCCTCGGGAGTCGTGATGGCGCCTACTAATGCGAGCTAGGCAAGCTGACTATTTGAACAAATTACCTTTTTACAAATTTTATATTCTTTAACAATTATAAAGCAATAACGTGTAGACATCGGAAATTAAAATAAGCGAAAGAAAGCAATAAATTATCTGAATATGTATCTATACAACTATTTGAGCATCGACTATCCAGAACTGGTGTCACAGTTTCACAGACAATCTAAGAATGCTACATACAATGTCTGGAAGATAAAAGATGCATTGTTTCTGAACTAAGTAAATGAAATAGGAATAAAAGGATAGAGGGAGACGCCAGGGCCTGCGGACGCCTGCAGGACTACCTTGGATCTCCGTGTGGACTGAAGGCAGCCACCCAATCTATGGTCCAAAACCTGCCGCTCCGGGATCTGCACATAGTGCAGAGTGTAGTATCAGCACAACCGACCCCATCTGCTGGTAAGTGCCTAGCCTAACCTTGGCGAAGTAGTGACGAGGCTAGGACTAGACTACCAAATAAACCTATGCAATTTAACTATATATAATGGAAAAGAAAAATAGTAATATATTGTCAAGTATGAGTGGGGTAACATGCTGCGGGGGAACTATCATTTTAGAATAGAAAGACAACAGATAATTGAAAGAAACAACATATCTCAGATATCAACAAAGAATCAGAAATCAATAAGTGCACGACATCACCCTTCGTGCTTTTACTCTCGTCCTCACAAAAACAATCAAGTACTGAAAATGTGCACGACATCACCCTTTGTGCTTTTACTCTCGTCCTCACCATATAATCAATATAATCGGCATGGAATGGTACATCGTGCGGCACGACATCACCCTTCGTGCTTTACACTCTTTCCTCATAAATCATACATGGCATCACCCTTCGTGCTTTAACACTCTCTCACCAAAATAATACACGACATCACCCTTCGTGTTTTAACACTTTTCCTCACCCAAACAACAATCACAAACAATAGGGAAAAGGGAATAAATAAAATTACAATAAGAATCCCGGCAAGGGAACAACATCAAAAGAAACATCAACATCCCGGCAAAGGAGATAACATCAAAAGCAACAATATCCTGGCAAGGGAGGCCACATAATAATTCTCTTCTTTTTCTCACTTTTACTTCACAACTTGAGCCAATGCTCCAAAAGGTTCAATTACCACTTATACTTTCACATTTCATTGTACAACTTGAACCAACGCTCCTCAATATTTGAATGTCTCAATTACTTCCACCAACTTTGCCCAACAATAGAAATCATCATCAAATCATGAATAATACAACGAAGTCATAATAATCATAATATAAGACTCACGGGCATGCTTGACACCAACGTATAGATACTCATCACCATGCCTATACGTCGTACTCAACAAATACCACATAGCAAATAGGACTCGACTCCTAATCCCTCAAACTAAGGTTAGACCAAACACTTACCTCGATGCCACGAACATAATTCAAGTCTTTACTATCGTTTTACCTCTTGATTCCACCACCAATTCGCTCGTATCTAGCCACAAGTTACTTAATTACATCAATAAATGCTAAATGAATCAATTCTAATGCATGAAAATGAGTTTTCTAAAGTTTTGCCCAAAAAGTCAAATATTGCCCCGACCCACATGGTCAAAACCCGAGGATCGAACCAAAACCCGATTATCCATTCCCTCACGAACTCTAATATATAATTTTTTTAAATCAGACCTCAAATTGAGGTCCAAATCCCCAATTTTTTAAAACCCTAGGTTTTACCCAAAACACCCAATTGATTTTAAGTTGAAATCATGTGAAAAGATGTTAATGGTTGAAGAAAACTAGTTAGAAATCTCTTACAATTGATGAGGAAGAGAAGTTGCCTTTGAAAAATAGCCCTAGAGAGTTTATGTTTTGAGAAGATGTGAAAAATGGTTGAAAATGCGTCTAAGTTATGAACTTACAGGTTGCAGGTATCGCAATTGCGATCAGGGTTCACAATTGCAAACCCAGGCTTTGCTAAGCTTGCATTTACGAAGCAATTTTCGCATTTGCGAAGTCTGAATTGCGAACAAACAGTCGCATTTGCGATGACAGGCCCAAATGGGGAGCATCGCATTTGCGAAGGAAAATCTCGCATTTGCGAGGAGGAGTTGGCCTGGGCTATTTTGCATTTGCGACTCAGCCTTCGCATTTGCGAACTCGCATAGCTGAAGTCTGCAACTTTCCAAGTCCAAAATCCACCCCGTGGCTTATCCAAAACTCACCCCCCCTCGGGGCTCCAAACCAAACATGCACACCAACCTAAAAATATCATACAGACTCGCTCGTGCATTTAAATCACTAAAATAACATCAACAACTATGAATTTAGCATCAAAATCATGAAATTTCTTAAAAACTTCAAAATTTCCAATTTTCTCAAATACTATCCGATTCACGTCATTTCAAGTCCGTTTCTTACCAAAATTCACAGACTTATCTTAAATCACATATAAGACCTATACCGGGCGTCGGAACCAAAATACGGGCCCGATACCATCAAGTTTTTATACACTTTATTTCCAAAACTCATAAATAATTCCAGAAAATAATTTTCTTTAAAAATTTATTTCTCGGGCTTGGGATCTCAGAATTTGATTCCGAGCATACGCGCAAGTCCCATATTCACGGGTCCAGGTCCGTTTACCCAAAATATTGACCGAAGTCAACTTAAATCCATTTTAAAGTCAAAATTCATCATTTTCATAGATTTTCACATAATAGCTTTTCGGCTACGCACCCGGAATGCGCAAACAAATTGAGGTGATGCTGAAAGAGGTTTTTGAGGCCTTGAAACATAGAATTTACTTTTAAAACAAGTGATGACCTTTTGGGTCATCACATTCTCCGCCTCTAAAACAACCATTCATCCTCGAATGGACAGAAAAAGGAAGTACCTGAGTCGGGAAAAAGATGGGGATAACAGCTCCGCATATCGGACTCGAACTCCCAGGTCGATGCCTCAGCGGGCTGACCTCTCCACTGAACAAACTCTTCGATCTCAACTGACGAACATGCCGGTCTAGAATAGCTACTGACTCCTCCTTATAAGACAAGTCCCTGTCCAAATAGACAGTGCTGAAATCTAACACGTGGGATGGATCGCCATGATATTTCCAAAGCATGGACACATGAAACACTGGATGCACGGCTGATAAGCTTGGTGGCAACGCAAGTCTGTAAGCCACCTCTCCCACTCGATCAACAATCTCAAACGGGCTAATGAACCTAGGGCTAAGCTTGCCCTTCTTCCCAAATCTCATCACGCCCTTTATAGGCGACACTCGAAGCAATACTCGCTCACTGACCATGAATGCCAAATCACGAACCTTGCGGTCGGCATAACTCTTTTGCCTAGACTGAGCTGTACGAATCCTATCCTGAATAATTCTGGCCTTGTCCAAGGCATCCTGTACTAGATCCGTACCCAACAACCGAGCCTCTACCGGCTCAAACCATCCAACTTGCGACCAGCACCACCTACCATACAAGCCTTATAAGGATCCATCTGGATACTCCACTGATAGCTGTTGTTGTAGGCAAACTCTGTTAAAGGCAAAAACCGATCCCACGAGCCTCCAAAGTCAATGACACAAGCTCGGAGCATATCCTCCAAAATCTGAATAGTCTGCTCAGACTGCCCTTCCGTCTGAGGATGAAATGTTCTGCTCAACTCAACCCTTGTGCCCAACTCTCACTAAACAGCTCTCCAGAAATGGGAGGTAAACTACGTACCTCAATCCGAAATGATAGACTCGGGCACACCATGAAGACGAACAATCTCCCGAATATAGATCTCAGTTAACGTCTCGAAAGAATAGGAGACTGCCACGGGAATGAAATGTGCTGACTTGGTCAGCCTATCAACAATAACCCACACTGCATCGAACTTCCTCTGAGTCTGTGAGAGTCCAACAACGAAGTCCATAGTGATATGCTCCCACTTCCACTCAGGAATCTCAATCTTCTGGAACAAACCACCAGGTCTTTGATGCTTGTACTTAACCTACTGACAATTCAAACACCGAGCCACATATGCAATGATGTCCTGCTTCATTCTTCTCCACCAATAATGTTGTCGCAAATCCTGATACATCTTCGCAGCGTCCGGATGAATAGAGTACCGGGAATTATGTGCCTCCTCTAAAATCAACTCTCGAAGCCCATCCACATTAGGCATACAAATTCGACCATGCAATCTCAAAACTCCATCATCACCTAAAGTAACCTGCTTGGCACCTCCGTGCTGCACCGTGTCTCTAAGGACACACAAATGGAAGTCATCATACTACCGATTACGGATGCGCTCCAATAAGGAAGAACGAGCGACTGTGCAAGCTAACACACGGCTGGGCTCAGAAATATTCAACCTCACGAACTGATTGGCCAAAGCCTAAACATCCAAAGCAAGCGGTCTTTCACCGACTGGAATATAAGCAAGACTACCCATACTGACTGACTTCCTACTCAAAGCATCAGCCACCACATTGGCCTTTCCCGGATGATATAAGATGGTGATATCGTAGTCCTTTAATAGCTCCAACCACCTTCTCTGCCTCAAATTTAGCTCCTTCTGCTTGAACAAATACTACAGACCCTTGTGATCCGTGAACACCTCACATGCCACGCCATATAGATAATGCCTCCAAATCTTCAATGCGTGAACGATGGCTGCTAACTCCAAATCATAAACCGGATAGTTCTTCTCATAAATCTTCAACTGTCGTGAAGCATAGGCAATGACCTTGCCATCCTACATCAACACCGCACCAAGTCCAATACGAGATGCATCACAATAAACTGTATAAGGCCCTAAACCTATGGGCAAATCCAACACTGGTGCCGTAGTCAGAACTATCTTGAGCCTCTGAAAGCTCACCTCGCACTCGTCCGACCGCCTGAACTAGGCACCCTTCTGGGTCAACCTGGTTATCGGAGCTGCAATAGATGAAAACTCCTCCACAAACCGACGATAGTAGCCTGTCACTCCCAAGAAACTCTGGATCTCTGTAGCTGATGCTGGTCTAGTCCAGTTCTTGACAGCTTTAATCTTCTTTGGATCAACCTGAATACCCTCTGCTGATACAACATGGCCCAAGAATACACTAAACTCGGCCAGAACTCACACTTCGAAAACTTAGCATACAACCGACTATCCCTCAAAGTTTGAAGAACCACTCTAAGATGCTGCTCGAGCTCCTCCCAGCTACTGGAATAGATCAAAATATCATCAATGAAGACTATCACGAACGAATCCAAGTAAGGCCAGAACACTCGGTTCATAAAATCCATAAAAGTTGCTGGGGCATTTATCAACCTGAATGACATCACCAGGAACTCATAATACTCGTACCGATTGCGGAAAGCTATCTTAGGGATATCGTATGCCCTAATCCTCAACTGATGGTAGCTAGATCTCAAGTCAATCTTCGAAAATACCTTGGTACCCTGAAGCTGATCAAACAAATCATCAATCCTCGGCAACAGATACTTATTCCTTATTGTAACCTTGTTCAACTGCCGATAATCAATACACATTCTCATCGATCCGTCCTTCTTCTTAACATACAACACCGACACACCCCAAGGCGAAACACTAGGTCTAATGAAACCTTTTTCAAGCAAGTCTTGCAACTACTCCTTCAACTCTTTCAACTCAGGCAGGGCAATATGATACAACGGGATAGAAATGGGCTGAGTGCCCGGAGCCAAATCAATGTAAAAGTCAATATTCCAGTCGGGTGGCATACCCGGTAAGTCTGAAGGGAATACCTCAGGAAACTCATGAACAACGGGCACAAAATCAATAGAAGGAACCTCAACACTAGAGTCACGAACATAAGCCAAATAGGCCAAACACCCATTTTCGACCATACGCCGAGCCTTCATATATGAGATAACACTGCGGGTAGAATGACCATGAGTCTATCTCCACTCTAAATGAGGTAAACCTGGCAAGGCTAAGGTCACAATCTTGGCATAACAATCCAAGATAGCATGATAAGGTGATAGCCAGTCCATCCCCAATATGACATCGAAATCAACTATGTCTAGAAGAAGAAAATCTACACGAGTCTCAAGACCCCTAATCATAACTATACATGAACGATGGACTCGATCTACCACAATAGAATCACCTACCGGTGTAGACACATAAATAGAAGCACTCAAAGAATCACTAGGCATGACCAGATATGGTACAAAAAATATGACACATAGGAGTACGTAGATCCCGAATCAAATAAAACTGAAGCATCTCTGATACAAACCAGAATAATACCTGTGATAACTGCATCGGAAGCCTCAACCTCGGGCCTGGCTGGAAGAGCATAACATCGGGGTTGGGCCCCACCACCCTGAACTACATCTCTAGGATGGCCTGCTACTGGCTGGCCTCCACATCTAGCGGCCTGAGCTCTACCTCTAATACCTCTACCTCTATCTCTAGCACATCTACCCCCACCTCTAGCTGGCTGGGTGGGCTGTGGAAAGCTCGGTACCTGAACCATAGCACAAGAACCCTGATGTTGAGAGCTACTCGGTGCTCGAGGGCAAAACCTAGCAATGTGACCCATATCACCACAAGTGTAACAAGCCCTAGGCTGCTGAGACTGCTGACCTTGATGACCTGAATGACCACCCCAAAAAATCTGAAGCGGCGGTGCACTGATAGGAGCTGGTGGTACACTATAGGACTGTTGATCAGAAAACTACAAATAAGAACCACGACCACCTGAAGCACTGTGAGAAACCTGAAGTGCTGATTGAAAAGGCCTAGGAGGATGGCCTCTACCATACGAATCTATGCCTCCAGACGAGGTACCACTGAATCTCCCTTAATGACGAGGCCTCTTGTCAGACCCCTGACCACCTCCCTGCGATAGAACCATCTCAACTCTCCTGGCCACATTGGCCGCCTCCTGGAAAGAAATCTCGCTCCTAGTCTCCTTGGCCATCTGAAGTCGAATCGGTTGAATAAGTCCCTCAATAAACCTCCTCACCCTCTCTCTCTCTCTCTCTCTCTCGGTGGGAAGTATGATAAGAGCATGACGGGCCAAGTCGATGAATCTGGTCTCACACTGAGTAACAGTCATAGAACCCTATTGGAGACGCTCAAACTACCTCCGATAGATCTCTCTCTGAGTAATAGGGAGAAACTTCTTCAGAAATAGCTGAGTAAACTGCTCCCAAGTCAAAGTTGGTAATCTGGATGGTCTAGCCAATCAATAATCTCTCCACCAAGTTTTGGCGAATCCAAACAAGCAAAAAGTAGCAAAATCGACCTCATTGGTCTCCACTATCCCCATGTTCCTGAGAACCTTATGGCAGCTATCTAGATAATCCTGGGGATCCTCATAAGATGCACCACTAAAAGTAGTAGTGAAGAGCTTGGTGAACCTGTCCAACCTCCACAAAGCATCAGCAGATATAGCTGCTTCATCACCGGTCTGAGCTACCACGCCTAGCTGAACTGCTCCAACTGGCTGAACTGCTGGAGTCTGAAACTGGGGAGATACCTGCTCTAGAGTGCGAGTAGCAGGAGTCTGGGATCCTCCTCCAGCCTGAGAGACGGCTGGGGCTATAGAAAGCAAGCCTGCCCCGGTGACACTCTCCATAAGGCCCACTAGACGGTCCAGAGCACCTGGAGTACTAGGGTAGCAATAAACCCCTTTGGGACGTGAGCTGGACCCATCAGAACTGTCTAGGACGGAACCTCATTATCAAAGTCAACCTGAGGCTCCGCCGCTGGTGCCGCTGCTCTGGGCTGAGCTCTGCCCCTACCTCGGCCTCTAGCACAGCCTCGTCCTCGCCCTCTGCCCCTCGTAGGAGCTGCTGCTGGGGGCTCGGGCTGCTGGTCAGTGGATGAGGAAGAGCGTGTTCTCGCCATCTGTGAAAGAACAAAGTAGAAGTTCAATTAGCAATGAGAAACCAAACCGCACGATAAAAAAGAATAAATGTGAAGTTTTTCCTAACTCTGTAGCCTCTAGGGGATAAATACAGACGTCTCCATACCGATCCCTCATACTCTACTAAGCTTGTCTGTGAACTGTGAGACCTATGTAATCTAGAGCTCTGATAGCAACTTGTCACGACCCGAATTTTCTACCCTCGGGAGTCATGATGGCGCCTACTAATTCGAGCTAGGCAAGCCGACTGTTTGAACAAATTACCGTTTTACAAATTTTATATTCTTTAACAATTATAAAGCAATAACGTGTAGACAGCGGAAACTACAATAAGCGGAAGAAAGCAATAAATTATCTGAATATGTATCTAATACAACTGTTTGAGCATCGACTACCCAGAACTGGTGTCATAGTTTCACAGACGATCTAAGAATGCTACATACAAAATCTGGAAGATAAAAGATACACTATTTCTGAACTAAGTAAATGAAACAGGAATAAAGGGATAGAGGGAGATGCCAGGGCCTGCAGGACTACCTTGGATCTCTGCATGGACTAAAGGCAACCACCCAATCTACGGTCCAAAAGCTACCGCTCTGGGATCTGCACACATTGCAGAATGTAGTATCAGCACAACCGACCTCATGTGCTGGTAAGTGCCTAGCCTAACCTCAGCAAAGTAGTGACGAGGCTAGGACTAGACTACCAAATAAACCGGTGCAATTTAACTATATACAGAGGAAAAGAAGAACCGTAATATACAGTCAAGTATGGGAGGGGTAACATGCTGTGGGGGAACTATTATTTTAGAATAGAAAGACAACAGGTAACTAAAAGAAACAACATATCTCAGATATCAAAAATGAATCAGAAATCAATAAGTGCACGACATCATCATTCGTGCTTTTACTCTCGTCCTCACCAAAGCAATCAAGTACTGAAAATGTGCACGGCATCACCCTTCGTGCTTTTACTATCGTCCTCACCAAAGCAATTAAGTAATGAAAAAGTGCATGGCATCACCCTTCGTGCTTTTACTCTCGTCCTCACCATATAATCAATATAATCGGCATGGAATGGTACATCGTGCGACACGACATCACTATTCGTGTTTTACACTCTTTCCTCACAAATCATACACGGCAACGCTCTTCGTGCTTTAACAATCTCTCACCAAAACAATACACGGCATCACCTTTCGTGCTTTAACACTCTTCCTCACCCCAACAACAATCACAAACAATAGGGTAAGGGAATAAATAAAATTACAATAAGAATCCCGGCAAGGGAACAATAGTTCAACAATCAAGTCCCGGCAAGGGAACAACATGAAAAGAAACATCAACATCCCGGAAAGGGAGATAACATCAAAAGCAACAATATCCCGGCAAGGGAGTCCACGTAATAATTCTCTTCTTTTTCTCACTTTTACTTCACAACTCACTTCACAGCTTGAGCCAATGCTCCAAAAGGTTCAATTACCACTTATACTTTTACATTTCATTGTACAACTTGAGCCAATGCTCCTCAATATTCGAATGTCTCAATTACTTCCGCCAACTTTGCCCAACAATAGAAATCATCATCAAAGCATGAATAATACAATGAAGTCATAATAATCACAATATAAGACTCACGGGCATGCTTGACACCAACATATAGATACTCGCCATTATGCCTATACGCCGTACATGACAAATACCACGTAGCAAATAGGACTCGACTTCTAATCTCTCAAGCTAAGGTTAGACCAAACACTTACCTCGATGCCACGAACACAATTCAAGTCTCTACTATCGCTTTACCTCTTGATTCCACCACCAATTCACTCGTATCTAGCCACAAGTTACTTAATTACATCAATAAATACTAAATGAATCAATTCTAATGCATGAAAATGAATTTTCTAAAGTTTTTCCCAAAAAGTCAAAAATCGCCCCCGACCCATGTGGTCAAAACCCAAGGTCCGAACCAAAACCCGGTTACCCATTCCCCCACGAACTCAAATATATAATTTGTTTTGAAATCGGACCTCAAATTGAGGTCCAAATCCCCAATTTTTGAAAAACCTAGGTTACCCAAAACACTCAATTTCCCCCATAAAAATCATTGATTTTGAGTTCAAATCATGTGAAAAGATGTTAATGATTGAAGAAAACTATTTAGAAATCACTTACAATCGATCAGGAAGAGAAGTTGCCTTTGAAAAATCGCTCTAGAGAGTTTATGTTTTGAGAAGATGTAAAAAATGGTTGAAAATGCGTCTAAGTTATGAACTTACAGGTTGCAGGTATCGCAATTGCGATCAAGGTTCGCAATTGCGAACCCAGGCTCTGATAAGCTTGCATTTACGAAGCAATTTTCGCATTTGCAAAGTCGGAATTGCGAACAAACAGTCGCATTTGCGATGACAGGCCCAAATGGGGAGCATCGCATTTGCGAAGGAAAATCTTGCATTTGCAAGGAGGGGATGACTTGGGCTGTTTCGCATTTGCAACTCAACCTTCGCATTTCCGAGCATGCGAAGCCTGCAGTCTTGCAATGAAACAGCTGAAGTCTGCTACTTTCCAAGTCCAAAATCCACTCCATGGCCTATCCAAAACTCACCCGAGCCTTCAGGTCTCCAAACCAAACATGCACACCAACCTAGAAATATCATATGGACTCGCTCGTGCATTCAAATCACTAAAATAACACAACAACTATGAATTTAGCATCAAAATCATGAAATTTCTTAAAAACTTCAAATTTTCCAATTTTCTCAAATATTATCTGATTCACGTCATTTCAAGTCCGTTTCTTACCAAAATTCACAGACTTATCTTAAATCACATAAAAGACCTATACCAGGCATCGGAACCAAAATACGGGCCCAATACCATCAAGTTTTAAACACACTTCATTTCCAAAACTCATAAATAATTCCAGAAAATAATTTTCTTAAAAATTCATTTCTTGGGCTTGGGACCTCGGAATTTGATTCCGGGCATACGCCCAAGTCCCATATTTTCCTAGGGTCCGTTTACCCAAAATATTAACCAAAGTCAACTTAAATCCATTTTAAAGTCAACATTCATCATTGTTCACAGATTTTCACATAATAGCTTTCCGGCTACGCGTCCGGACTATGCACACAAATCGAGGTAATGTCGAAAGAGGTTTTTGAGGCCTCGGAATGCAAAATTTACTTCTAAAACAAGTGATGACATCATCACACTTGGGCTCTTCTTGAGAAAGAGAGCTTGAGTCTAGAAAAATCAGTAGAACAAGAAATTGGGGTGTAATCAAGAGATTGATAGCCCCAATTAAAGGGTTAAACCTAGAGATAGTAATACCCGACTTGAGCCTATATTGCTTGCACAATTTTGACACCCAATTGGTCTTGAGAAAGTCAATTAGGGCAAAGTCACTCAAGCCACTGAGAGGTATAGAGTGAGTATTTTCATGCATTGGCTATATCGCAATCCCCAACATAACAACTTTGCCTTAGGCTTTAGAACCCGTTAAGTATTCACCTAGGAGAAAGTCACTTCCCTAGTGCCTCGTTAACCATTTAGAAAACCTTACAAGCATTTATACTTAGCTTAATTTTGCACATCATTAGTATAAAATTAGAAGTAACAAACAAACAATTATGATTGGAAGTGTAATCAAGAGCACTGCACACTGCTAGTTTAGATAGGAATCCAAATCTCAAACATTCTAGCTCACTGTGGATTCGATCCCGACCTTTTCGGGTAAAAGCTACATAGACCGCTCTTGCCACTTTGTAGTGGTATAGGGTTGGACCCAATCACCTACAACCTATTCAGAAGCAGCCAAATATCCAAGATGGATAGAAGCAATGAAAGCAAAAATTGATGCTTTATAAAGTAATCATACATGGGTTATAGTTTCTCTTCCTGAAGGCAAAATACCAATAGAGTTTAAATGGATTTAAAAAATAAAGTACAAGGCTACAGGTGAAATTGAGAGGTTTAAAGCCAGATTAGTAGCAAAGGGATACAGTCAAAAGGAACTGATTATCAGGAAACTTTTTCTTCAGTAATTAAAATGAAGACAGTAAGAACAGTACTAGTAGTTGCAACAGGAAAGAAGTGGCATATACACTAAATGGATGTGTATAATGCATTCCTTCAAAGAGATTTATATGATAAAATATACATAGAGTTTTCACAAGGATTTAAGAGCCAAGGGAGAAGAAGCCAGTATGCAGGCTCATCAAATCCTTGTACGGCCTAAAAAAAGCTCCAAGACAGTGGAATGAAAAATTGATAGAAGCCATAACAAAGTCTGAATTCAAGCAAAGTCAGTTTGACCACTCCTTGTTTATTAAGAAAACATCTAAATGTACTACTATGGTGTTAGTATATGTTGATGATATGCTTATAACAGGTGATAGTCTGAGTTTGATTGAAGAAACAAAGAGCAGATTGCAACAAGCTTTTAAAATTAAGGATCTGGGTGAGTTAAAGTACTTTCTAGGTATTGAGTTTGCAAGATCAAAACAAGGGATAGTGATGCACCAAAGGAAATATGCACTAGAACTCATTTATGAGCTTGGATTAAGTGTTGCTAAACCCTGTGCAACTCCTTTAGACACTAATGCTAAACTGGCAACAAAAGAGTATGATGATCACTGTAAAAATGATAGTCAGTTAGCAAATGAACCTCTTGCTGACACTGACTCATACTAAAGATTGATAGGTAAACTACTCTATCTAACAATGATCAGACCTGATAGTTCATCTAGTGTTCAAACCCTCAATCAATACTTACAACAACCTAAAAGATCTTATATGGAAGCAACTATGAGAGTTGTTAAGTATGTCAAGAATCAACCTGGAAGAGGAATTCTGCTACCAAGCTCAACCAACAATAATATCACAGTTTACTGTGATGCAGACTGGGCAACATGTCCAATTTTCAGAAAATCAGTAACAAGATACTTAATCAAGATTGGAAACTCCCTAGTTGCTTGGAAATCAAAGAAACAAACTACAGTATCTAGGAGCTCTGCAGAGGCTAAATACAGAAGTATTGCAGCCACAGTAGCTGAACTCATTTGGCTACAAGAGTTGATGCAGGAAATTGGGATTGAAGTAACTCTACCTATTGAAGTGTACAGTGATAGCAAGGCTGCTATGCAGATTGCAGCCAATCTTGTATACCATGAGAGAACCAAACACATCGAAATAGACTGTCATTTTAAAAGAGAAAGGATAGTGCAAGGTCTGATAGCAACAAGGTACATTCCTAGCAAAGATCAACCAGCAGATATTCTTACCAAGGGTCTCACCAGATTTCAACATGATCATCTAATCTCCAAGCTAGGAGTTCTCAACATTTTTGCACCACCTAGCTTGAGGGGGAGTGTTGAGAAAAGGGTAACTTAAGTGTAAAATAGAAAGGGGCAGAATAGTATTAACTGTCTATGTTAATTAACGGAAAATTAGGATTCCATTAGTTAGTTAATTACCTACCTATATAATGTAAATCAAAAGATTTTCTAACACACGCAATAGATATGATTTCATTTCCTACTACTAACTTCTCTCTCTAACTTCTCTCTCTAACTTCTCTCTAGTTCATCTCTTACTAACTCTTCTTCATCCCTAGGGTTCAGACCTTGTTAGTTCTCAATTAATTTCAGGAACCCCTCTTCATAGAGGAACATCAAGTCTCTATCATGAAGTCAGTATAACTATAAAACAATTACTTAAAACTTAAATAGAATAACAACAATAACAATAACAATAACAATAATAATAACAATAATAATAACAACAACAATAATAATAATAATAACAATAATAATAATAATAATAATAATAATAATATCACTTGTAGTTTGACCGTGGACACCCGCGATTAGAAACTGAGGAGGAGACAAATAGTGTAGATAACAAGCAAGAACAGGATATTGGATGGAGTTAAATAAAAAAACTAAAGTAAGTTCAAAATATGACTATAATAAGTAATAAGGGTATAACGAAAAAAGGAAATAATTTAAATCCTACCGCATCAAATTAATTAGGTAACATGAATTTAATAATATAATACAATATAACTTAAGAAATAACCAAAACAAACAATATATTTAAACTACATAAAATACAATACAATGGACAACAACCATCCAAACACGCTGTTACTGATCAAGCTTACTGTAATAAAGGGGGTTCTCTTGTTTTCATGGCTTGATGTTTGTTAAATTTGGGCACTACAGGTTTTAATCTATCTATCTACATATTTATTTACTTTTGTCTTTCAATTTCCTTTTCTGTTTCATTAGAATCTTTCACATGTTTCCTTGTTTTTCCCTTAAAATATCAGTACATCAACCCTAAAAAAGAACCTTAGTGGTGACTTAATTTTCTGATGTAGATGTGACATAAAGCTAGTGTTCATTGATTGAGGGATAAGGTTACTTTGTCCCTAAGCTTGTTATCTTTATTTGCATGGAATAACTTGCGTGAAAAAAAAGAGCTATTCATTAGTAGTATCCAATTGAAACCACACATCAAAAACTGAGAGAGGATGGAGGAGAGAGCAGATCTGAAACTTGTTGGCACAAAAGAAAGTCTATTTACTCAAAGAATAGTGTGGGCACTTAAGCTAAAAGGCATTGGTTATGAATTCATAGAGCAAGATATTTCTAGCAGGAGTAGTACTCTATTGCTTGTGGAGCTTAATCCAGTTTATAAGAAAGTGCCAGTGATTGTTCACCTTGGGAAACCATTGTCTGAATCGCTTGTTATTCTTGAGTACATTGAAGAAACTTGGCCTCTTAATCCTCTACTCCCTTTGGATCCTTTGAACAGAGCTTCTGCTCGTTTTTGGGCTCGATTTATTGATGGCAAGGTAATTTTCCTTTTAACCATTCTAATTAATACTAGACGTTTATATTATTAGTGTATTTTTACTTGTTATGACAGGTAATTTTTTTTATTTTTCAATATGCTAGTATAACATTTTATAAACAGTTACATATAATTATTGTGGTTTGATCAAATTTGATCTTGATCTTCAATTTTCCAAACAGAGATTTAAAGTTCACTTGAAAATAGGATTTTCTTTTTTCTCATTTATAAATTCACGTACACAGTATAGTAGAAGTTATAATGTAAAGCAGAAGCATAGCTAAAAATGCAGTCATGCATACATATTTTTAGCCACCTATAGGAATTATTAATTATTGAATCTCAAAATATAAGTAGAATGAGAAAAAGTGCTGTATTTTAAAAAAAATATTATCAAGTCTTTTTCCAGTGCCCAGAGAGTTATACTGTTTAACGAAAAGGTAATTAATCATCAATTCAGTTATTTTGACATTTAACTTTGTTTCATGAAAGATCCATATACAAGATGAATCTTTATGGACAAAGTTTTGTCTCTTGGATTCCACCTCCCTAAAATTTAGTTGCTCTATTTATTGAACTTTTGAATACTTGGATGATTCCACATATGTGGCAGTGGGACCTCTTGTATTGCATGCTAATATGAACGTCTAAGACCAATGGACATTAATACTAGGCCACCTAACTTAATTATTGAAATTTATGCCAAGTGGTTAGCAAAATTGATTCACATGAAGCCAAATTTTGTAAACATTGTGCAAAGTATTTATGTTTCAACACTTTAAAAAAGTATTTTTTAACACTTAGATACTTTTTTGTGGAGGAACGGTAAAATTGTCTTTGTGTGATCTATATGTCAGGGGTTATGCTTGCACTAATGTAGACTGTCTACATCACACTCTTGGCATAAGGCCCTTACTGCCTAGATATATTTTAGCTTCTTTTAATCAGCAAAATTGAAAGGACTCTTAAGTAGCAGTTTAGTCTCTCTATTGAGCAAGCTTTGGTTACACAGAAATGAAATTCAAAAAAAAAAAAAAAAATTGTTTTCATGTTTGATGCAGTTCTATGAAGCAGCAAAAAAGGCATTTTTCTCCTCAGGAGAAACTAAAGCAGAGGGGGTTGAATCAGTGGCAGAGGGATTACTGCTTCTTGAAAGACAGATAACTGGGAAAAAGTTCTTCGGTGGTGAGAAAATAGGGTATGTTGACATAGTAGTTGGTTGGATTGCTTATTGGTTCCAATATGTAGAAGAAGTTGGTGAATTCAAAGCAATGGATTCTAAAAAATACCCTTTTCTTGATGCATGGATCAAGACTTTCATTCAAGTTCCTATTATTCAACAAAGCCTTCCTACTCCTGAGGCTGTGAAAGCTGTTTTCAAAGGGTTCAAAGATGCAGCCTTGGCTGCTGCAAATTGAAAAATGGAAAGATCATGGTTGTGTTTGGTATGACGGAAGTATACAATTTTTTATATAAATTTTTGAATTGACAACAAATATTAAATGGCAACCTGAAGGAGGATAATTTATGTGTTTTACTTATTGATCAAGCTTTGCTCTATTAAAGTGAGTTGTGTTCTTTGCTTCATTGCCGTGATAATTGAATAACAATATTATCCTCATTATCTTTTGACATGTCAACAGGGATGCTCTGCTTTAACTAGGTTGTAGCACTTTCTTTGATAGAAAAATTTACTATGGATTTGTTAGTTCGAGAAAAAGAATAAAAAGCGTTTTACCCTATGAGAATTAACTAGTATTAGATGAAATGATTAAATTAAATGACTCATATAAAAATAAAATTTCATATCATTATAAGCCGAATCAAAGATTCCTACGGACGTAAACTACTCATAGATAGAAACTAAAACTAAAATAACTACAACTAGAATTTAATGAACTTTAAAGATATTAACCTAAAGAATACGAATACGTCACACTTTAATTCATGTCTTGATCAATGGTCGATATTCTTAATTCTTCTCTCCATTATCGTCTCCTTTAGGTGGAGATGGAATTGGTGGATACATGTATGGCCATGAACGATGATAAGGCCGTGGATAGGGAAAATTATGATGGAAACCACCAGCAGGTATTGGAGGATGAACGAATGGCCATGGATGAGGATGTAGCCATGGATGAGGATGAATCCATGGATGTGGATGAAACCATGAATGGTACCAATCTAATTCTTTATTTTGTGTATTAGCCGCACCTTCATGTGAGGACGAATCAGATTTCTCAGTCGCAAAAACATAGGTTGACAAGTAGGAAAATGCAAAGGAGGAAAGTGAAAAGGCAAGATGATAAACTTCTCTTGGCCATGACTAATACTATACTACCTCCGTTCCAATTTATGTGAACCTGTTTGACTGGGCACGGAGTTTAAGAAAAATTGAAGATTTTTGAAATTTGTGGTCTTAAACAAGTTAAAAAGGGGCCAGAGTATTTGTGTGGTTATAAAAGCTTCTCATTAAGGGTAGAATTGTAAGTTTAAGCTAAATTGTTTCCAAATTTAAAAAGGAGTCATTCTTTTTTAAACGAACCAAAAAGGAAATAGGTTCATGTAAACTGGAACGGGGAGTAGAAATCTTGCACTCTAATTAAGATGGAATATGAAGGTTTCTACTTTAATTTATAGGGTTGTCAAGTTTACCTATTACATAGATGGTGCGATTTGATAATTTAAGTTTATCGAATACATTATCTTTCTTACTAATGTCAATCATTATTCTCAAGTACTGAAGTTTGTAGTACAAACAGTGTTCTTAAAATACCTGGATAAGTAGCTAGAGTTTGGCTTGAAAATATCTCCGCACTAGCTACTCTCATGAACTCATGGCATGAGGGAAAGTTTTTTTATACATGAGGGAAAATATTGGCTTAAATTTTTTACAGAAACCAAATAATTTCTTAGAGTATTTGGGTCGAGCAGCTTTTAGTTAAAAGCTGAAATTCAAAATAAAAACATTAAGAAATATTATTCTATTTAATTTGGAAAATGACACTGTATAGCCGTTGTAAAAATAATAGCCGAAAAATGTATAAAATTTGTATAATTTTTGTGTATATATATATATATATATATATATATATATATATATATACATTACAACAACAACAACAACAACAACAACAACAACAACAACAACAAATCCAATATAATCTCACATGTGGGGTCTGAAGAGGATAGTGTGTATGCAAACCTTACCACTACCTAGAGAGGTAGAGAGGCTGTTTCCAATAACAAACCAAATATATATACATTATTAATGTTATATACAAAAATTCTACAAATTTTATACACTTTCTGATAGTTATTGATGCGGGCTAAATGTGATAATACCCTAGACGTGCATGTGTTGTTTACAATATACGTACTTGGTGACACAAACACAGTACTAGTTTCTTAAATATTACAGTAGACTATATACGAAAAAGTGGTAGAAATGAGAGTGCGAAGGGCGGTGTCTATTTCAGACAACCAGTTCGGGTTCATGCCGGGGCGTTCTACCACAGAAACTATCCACCTTATTAGGAGGACGGTGAAACAGTACAGGGATAGGAAGAAAGATCTCCACATGGTGTTTATTGATCTGGAGAAAGCGTACGACAAGGTTCCTAGGGAGGTTCTATGGAGCTGCTTGGAGGTGAAAAGGGTGTCGATTGCCTACATTAAGGTGATCAAAGACATGTATGATGGAGCTAAGACTAGGATTAGGACATAGGAGGCGATTCTGAGCATTTTTTGATTGTTATGGGGTTGCACCAAGGGTCTGCACTCAGCCCGTTCCTATTTGCCCTGGTGATGGATGCACTGACTCATCATATTCAAGGGGATGTGCCATGGTGTATGCTATTTGCTGATGACATAGTTTTGATTGATGAGACGCGAGACGGCGTCAACGAGAGGCTGGAGGTTTGGAGACAGGCCCTTGAGTCTAAGGGTTTCAAGTTGAGCAAGACTAAGACGGAATACCTAGAGTGCAAGTTCAGCGTCGAGTAGACGGAAGCGGGGGTGGACGTGAGGCTTGACTCCCAAGTCATTCCCAAAAGGACTAGTTTCAAGTACCTTGGGTCGGTTAATGGGGATTGGGAAGATCGACGAGGATGTCACACACCGTATAGGGGTAGGGTGGATGAAGTGGAGGTTAGCGTCGCGAGTCCTGTGTGACAAGAAAGTGCCACCAATACTAAAAGGTAAGTTTTATAAAGCAGTGGTTAGGCCTGCCATGTTGTACAGGACCGAGTGTTGGCCGGTTAAGAACTCACATATCCAGAAGATGAAAATAGCAGAGTTGAGGATGTTGAGATGGATGTGCGGGCATACTAAGATGGATAAGATTAGGAATGAAGTTATTCGGGAGAAGGTGGGTGTTGCCTCCGTGGAGGACAAGATGAGGGAAGCAAGACTCAGATGGTTCGGGCATATTCAGAGGAGGAGCACTGATGCTCCGGTGAGGAGATGTGAGCGACTAGTTGTGGTGGGCACGAGGAGAGGTATAGGACGGCCCAAGAAGTATTGGGGAGAGGTGATCAGGCAGGACATGACACGACTTAGGATTACTGAGGACATGGCCATTGATAGGGAATTGTGGAGGTCGAGCATTAAGGTTGTAGGTTAGGAGCTAGTTGTGAATATTTCTTCGGCGCATCAGAGTGAGACTTGCCAATTAGGTTTTAGTCTTAGGATGTTAGTGGTTTCTACTTATGTCGGTTTTTACCTACTGGCTATTATTGTACTTTCCATCTATTTCATATTTTTTTTATATTGCTGTTATTTTATTATGATTTTATTGATAGTACTAATATATCGTCTCTTGCCGTCTTCTTGAGCTGAGGGTCTCCTGGAAACAACCTCTCTACCCCTTAGGGTAGAGGTAAGGTCTGCGTACATACTACCCTCCCCAGACCCCACTAGTGGGATTACACTAGGCCCTTGTTGTTGTTGTTGTTGTTGATGTTGTTGTATATACTTTTTCTATCCCAATTTATGTGACACTAGGGGTGTACATAGGCCGGGTTAGTTCGGATTTGACAATTACCAAACCAAACTAATTGTGTCGGGTTATTAAATCTAAAGACCAAACCAAACCAATAAAAATTCGGGTTTTTCATTCTCGATTTTTCTCGGGTTTTCGGGTTTTTCCGGTAAAATCTTCGTAGAACAAAACATATAACATTTGCTCAAAATATTTCTTTAATCCTAGTAATATACAACTATATAAAGTATTTTCCAAGAAAATAATACAAAATATGAGATGTGTCATGGCATTATCCTAAAATATTCAACAATAAAGACAATAAAATTATGTAATATAAATATTGCTAATTAAAAAGCCATAATAAAAATAAACATAATCTAAAAGTACTAAGTCATGCTAAAATAAATAGACTAATAAGGGAGCATTAATTACATGACTAAATGCTAAAGAAAAATAAAAATAGTTTATGCATTTTTATCTAAATTGTTGCAAAATAAAAAATAGATATTTAATACATTCCCTTTCGTAGTATTGAATTGAATGTCTTTTGTTAGCATTAGTATAAATTTGATTTTGGTTTGGGAGCATTATTTAGTTTACTAATATTAATGGCTATAAAACTTATTGCAACATTCAAAAGTTCTAAGTCCAACCTTGAAATAATACCTTAAAAGATAAAATTATGAAAGTTTTTAAGAAATATTTATAAATTACATCACAATAAGTATATTTATATATATTAAATATATCTAAAACTTCTATATATATAATGTCGGGTTGGTTTGGTTTCGGTTTGACTTTCTTTAGTTAAAACTAAACCAAACCAAACCAATTATGGTCGGGTTTTTTTTTCAACATCAAACCAAACCATAGTCGGATTTTTTTTCTCGGTTTGACTCGGATTATCAGGTTGGTGCAGGTTTGTCGGTTTTCTTTGTATACCCCTATGTGAAACTCTTTTCTTTTTAGTCAATCTAAAAAAGAATGATACATTTCTATATTTAGTAATAATTCAACTCTAATATTCGCTTCTTACCCTTAATAAGATGATTTCTAACCTCACAAATTTCTAGTAGATCGCAAGTTTCAAAAATCTTCATTTATTTCTTAAATTCTGTATTCGATCAAACACCTACACATAAATTGGGATAGAAGGAGTACTAAATTGAAATTATGAAGCTTCTTGATTTGCAATCCGTAGATACTCTTGATCTTTCATGGGTTTGGAAATTTGCATCCCTCTGAATCGTGATTGGTCGATATTAAGGGTGTAAAATGGGCGGGTCGGACTGATTTTGAATAGGTTAAAATGGGCTGAGTTTATAAAATGGGTCGGTCAATGAGCCGTCCCAAAGTTACTTGGACTGAAATGGACTGGATTAAGATGAACTATTATTTGGGTCATAGCCCAACCCGCCCAATTCTTACCAAATTTTAATTAATGTGTATTATTTTATTATGATTTATTTAATTATCAAATAAGATTTTTTTTCCTTTTATTATGGTCATTATAAAATATCAAAAAAAAAAATTAAAGATATTTTAGTAAAGTTACTCATAGATTAATTTGGGCTAAAAATCAGGCCAATTTTAGATGAGCTGAGTCAAAATAGGTTGAGTTCAACGAATCCGCCTGTCAATGATTGGCCAATCAAGGGCGGAATGGACAGTTAAATAGTTTTGAGCTCATATTGTCCACCAGTCGATATTACGTAAAACTATATATTCAATAATTATGTTACACATCATGTTGTGAATCAATACATAATCGTTCATGAGAATTAATTAATTAATATCACCTCATTATGTATATCAAAACAATATTTTCTCTGATTTTTTGTTCTTCCAACCCTTCTTGCAATTCCATGCTTCCTGTGCTTGGTTTTTTTAAAATTTCCAGGCTAAATTTCTCTCTGTTTTCTTTCTCTCTTTGTGTATATTTTGTTATATCTTCAATTTATCATTATAGGTTGGAGGAAGGTAGTGTCTAGCTAAGGCATACAAAGATTACATTAGTTCTGGTAGCAATTAATTAGGTGTTCATGAAAGAAACTCAAATCACACTGGCTATAATTGGCTGTAAATATATCCCTATGAACTCCTCTCTTAATCTTCCTTACAACTTAACCAAAAAAAGTTTTAAAAATGGCTATATTATCAACATCAGCTTCCTATTTTCTTATACTCATAATTTTGATGTCAAGCAATAAGCTGCTTTGCATCTCCCTTCCTCATAATCTTCTTTGTCCAACAGGGATTTCAAAGTATGCAATCCCAGTGTTCAGAGAAGACATCGATTTGATGCAATTCTCAGAGAATTTAGAGTTCTTAGAAGCAGAATATTACTTATGGGCTACACATGGTTATGGTCTTGATGTAGTAGCACCTGAACTTGTCATGGGTGGGCCTCCCCCCATTGGTGTACGCAAAGCAAATCTTGATCCTTTTGCTAAGAACATCATCTCTGAGTTTGCCATGCAAGAAGTTGGCCATCTCAGGTTCATTCTTTCCTATGTTTAACTCATAAACATCGATAGTGTAAAAGAATTTTTATTATTATTAGATCACTTAAAAGATATTTATGATAACCATTCGTAAAAGAAAGTGATTTGAAAAATTTAGCAGATTACCTGCTACAATATATTACTCCCTCCGTTCATTTTTACTTGTTCACAATGGACTTTGCACGTCCCTTAAAAATTATAGATGATGTGTACATTTTAACATAGTACCTATAATAATGATAGTATTTTGAGAAGTCTTGGGAAATGATTTATGAAATGAGTAATTAATGATAAGGGTAAAATAAGAAAAAATATGGTCTTCTCTTAATTTGCTAAAATTCACAAGTAAAAGCAAAAATATATTTTTAATATAGTGGACAAGCAAGAATGAATGGAGGGACAAGAATACACTGAGATATATCGTATAACATTAACTTCTTTATACTATCAGTGTTTATAAGTTAAACTATCCCAAGAACTCCTTTTCTCCCTCTTTTAAGACTTTGAGGTGTAATAATTCTTTTTTTTTTTCTTCCGTTTGGTTGGTTTTGTAGGGCACTTAAATCGAAAGTAGGTCCTGGTTTTCCAAGACCATTGATGGATCTAAGTGCTAAACACTTTGCTAAGCTATTTGATGAAGCGTTTGGTTACAAATTGGAACCTCCATTTGATCCTTATAGAGATAGTCTCAATTTCATGTTGTCTTGCTATGCACTTCCATATGCTGCATTGGTTGGCTATGTTGGTACAAATTCCCATATAAAAGGCTATGAAACAAAGAGAGTAAGTCATATATATAAAGCTAAAGATTTTAATGGCCATATTTTAAATTGTGTTATTATGAATGCAGCTTTTGGCAGGACTACTAGGGGTTGAATCAGGGCAAGATGCAATAATCAGAATGTATCTTTACGAGAGAGCTGGCAAAGTAGTATACCCATACAAACACACTGTGGCTGAGTTCACAATCCACATATCCATTTTAAGAAACCGATTAGCAATGTGTGGAACTAAAGATGAAGGCTTGTTTGTGCCATGGCAACTTGGTGCGGAGAATCGGACAAGAACTAACATATTATCGGCCGATTGCGACTCGCTGGCTCAGTGGAGGAGTCCGGCAGAGATTCTTAGGATTGTTTATAACACTGGGAATGAGCATATTTGTGGTGGATTCTTTCCTCATGGTGCTAATGGCAACATTGCTAGAAATTTGTTAAAACTATAGTAATGACTACGTTCAGGAAAATTAATTTACATGCATTTGCTATTTGTAATATCAAAAAAACGAGTTCATGTCAGATTTTCTTACTGTCAGTATATAAAGTTGGGTTCCAGCAGTCAAAATACGTTACGTTGGTGTAAAGAAATGGATTTTAACATCAGTATATAATAAAAACTAACTCCGCTGTCCTACCAAGCCTAAAGTTGGAATTGAAACTAATATCTGCTGATCATCAACTTGTTCAGGAATTCAGCTTGCTCAGGAATGTATTCCTACAGTTCATCATATAAAATTTGTTGGTCCAATGGCAGCTCTATTAAGTATTTAATAGTAAATAAAATGGCAAATCAGCAATACGGTGCCTGAAAGTTAAGCTTTCGAATTATTTTATTGGGAAAATGGCTAAATATACCCTTCTATTTTGATATATTGTTCATATTTACCCTCCGTTATACTATCAGGTCAAATCTACCCTCATCGTTAGCAAAATTTTCAAATTTACCCTCTAACCTAACGGAAAACCCCAAATCCCTTCTATTTACGACAATTCTTCCTCACAGATCAGTCATCTCCTTCGTGTGATCCACCAGAAAGAAAAAAGGTCCATATTATAGAAATGGGAGTGTGGAGTTACAACATAATTATTCCCCTTGTCTTTGGTTATGCCCAACCATAAATGAAATGCAGAATTCACAATTTATGGGTATGTTTCCAACGGAATGAGGATGAGTGAAATACCATAGATAATTTGGAAGAGATTTATTTGATTCTTCAGGTGGTCGAAATGCATTCACTTATGACGTTGTTACTAATATTCACTATTTTTTATGGACTACAGGCCGTAGGTATCCATGTAAATGCATTCCCTTTCGGATTTGGATTTAGCATGTCATTTGATGCAAATTTTGCTTGCGCAAGCACTTCTACATGAAATTTGTGACATATGATTCTTTAGTATTGTTCGAGAAATCCTAAACAAAATGATCTGTTTAAATTTATGTCCAACTTCAGAATATTCTTTCAAAGGAATATTTACTACTAGTATTCTCATGCTAGGAGGTGGCAAGTTTGTTAAGTCTTCCTGCTCTAAATAATCAAGTGGAATAAGAAATCAACTTGTCGAGGATATTTTCTTATTTGGCATAGCACACGTAGGGATAAGTAATTTGTGAGAAAAAATTGTAGTAAATAGAAGGAATTTGGGATTTGGGGGCTTTCCGTTAGATTAGAGGCAAATTTGAAAACTTTGCTAACGGTGAAGATAAATTTGACCCGATAATATAACGAAAGGTAAATATGAACAAAATATCAAAATAGAAGAGTATATTTGGCCTTTCCCCTATTTTATTTGCTTAGAGACAAACATTAGTTAAATGATTTTATTTGTGATAATAAATAGAAAACATATGCGATTTTAGTAAGTAATTTCATCAATCTGTGACCAATTAAGAAATTAACTCCAAGTTGATGTTCACTTTAATAGTTTGATTATTTAGCTTCTGACCTTATTCTGGCTCCAAAGTTGTGATGACTTACTAATTTACCTTGAGTATTTATTTATAATATTTTTTTGGTAAAAAATAAATAGATAAAATGATTAAGCCCACCAAAAATTAATATGTTAAATTAAAATTAGCTTTCAGTGGTACTGGCAAATCCAAATATTCAAAATCACCAATAGAGTAGTGCTATTTGTAAAACATGTCCTGTTACAATTTTAAATTTAAGAAAATAACCTTTTTAGATCTCTTATGTATAAAAGATAGAGTGTAAAAATTAATCTCTCATGTGTTAAAAAAAAAGAGTTATATAAATTAAAATTAGCTTTCAATCAACTTGGATTGTATTTTAGGAGTAATAAAGTCCAATACTGTTAGCTTTGTGATAAATTCCTATCCCCTTACAGCTTGTTTGGATGGTTGTTACTCATCGTTTTATAATGTATCGTATCGTACTGTATTATATTGTAATGTATCGTTTGAGAGATACAATATTTGGATAGATTGTAATTATGATACAGGATTAAATTACTATATAAAAAGGTAAGATACAGGATTAAATTACTATATAAAAAGGTAAGATACAGGATTAAATTACTATATAAAAAGGTAAGGTAAATGATAAATAAAATTATTTAATAATAATAAAGGGTGAGATTGAAAGAAAAAGACAAGGTAACGATGCGACCACACCAAATCGGTCGTTACATAAAGTGGCATATTTCGTCGTTATGTAACGGCGAATTTAACGATACGATACAATAAAATTTAAGTAACAATCAAAACAAATATTGTATTTAAAGTAACAATACGATACAATACAATGGATAACAATCATCCAAACAAGCTGTTAGATTCCAGTAGATCTAAATGACTACTATAAGCATCAAATTCAAATTGAATTATATGAACTGAATTCAAATTAATTTTTAGTCTGAAGTATAAAAAAAATTAGAAAATTATTACACTATAAACTTTGAGTATTGAGATGAACAATACATCAACAAGTTTGAAGTTAGATTAATGTAGTCAAACTAGAGATTTCACAAACCTGAATTAGCCGGAGTAGACATAACGGGAGCCAAAAGAAAAATTTAGTCAACTCTATGTCAAAATTGAGCTATTACGCTTACTACTTTGTACGACAGCGGAGAAAGTCGGGAAAAGAGAATACCTCTACATATACAGAGAGGGAATGGTGACAATTGCGAGACAATGAACTCACAGCGGCATTTCGTCAAACATTTGGTACACGGGACGAAAAACCGCCCTTTGCTCTCCATTGCTATCTCACTACAGCTCAGAATATGCCTCCCGTTCTCTTCATCGGCAACGCCCACCCCTACACCATTCCTAAATGATCGAAAGAAAAGCCTCTACACCTCGTTTTTCTGCACACTTGTCCATCTCTTCCTCCGCTGCCACCGCCTTTCAAGAGCCACGGAAGCTTTCTCTTCAATGAGAAATTACAATCTTGTCCCTGAACTTCCTTCTTGGAACAGTCTCTTGCACCATTTCAATTCTACCGGTCTGGTTGATCAGGTGATGGTCCTTTATTCTGATATGCTCTCCTGTGGAGTGGCTCCCAATGTAGTCACTCGCAATATAGTCATACATTCGCTTTGCAAAATTGGAAACCTTGAAAAAGCGCTTGAATTACTCATAGAGAATGAAAGTGACACCGTCACTTATAACACTTTGATATGGGGGTTCTGCAGAATCGGTTTTGTGGAAATGGGTTTTGGATTGGTGTCTGATATGGTAAAGAAAGGTATTTTAATTGACACTATCACTTGTAATATATTAATTAAGGGGTTTTGTGATAAGGGTCTTTTGCATAATGCTGAATTAGTGATGGAAATGTTGAGTGATAAAAATAGGGGTGTCTGTAAAGATGTTGTCGGTTTTAATACTCTAATTCATGGGTATTGTAAGGCTGTTGAGATGAGTAGTGGTTTTGAGGTGATGGAGAGGATGAAAAAAGAAGGTTTATCACCGGATATTGTGACATATAATACTCTGATTGATGGTTTCGGCACAATGCGAGATTTTGATGCAACAGCAAAATGTATCATGGATGAACTCTTGGACTCGGGTGGAAGTAATTATGTTGATCATGAAGAAAAACATGATTATGATGGTGAAAATAAGGGCTTGGTAGTTGGAGACTTGGGTTTAGAACCAAATGCTATTACATATACCACATTGATTAGTAAATATGTTAAGTGGTTTCAATTTGAGAAAGCATTTGCTACATATGAAGAAATGACAAGGCATGGCTTCTTCCTTGACATTGTTACTTATAATTCCCTTATATATGGTCTTTGTAAATGTGGGCGGTTGCACGAGGCCAAGTTACTTCTTGACGAGATGAGAAGAGTGGGTGTGGATCCTAATCACATGACATACTCTATTTTTATTGATCACATGTACAAAAATAGGTCTGACAAAGTTGCTGCTAACTTTCAAAGTCAAATAGTGATTAGAGGATTGCCTTTCGATGTTGTCTTGTTTACCTCTTTGATGGATGGGCTTTTTAGAGTTGGAAAAGCCAAGGAGGCAAAGGGCATGTTTCAGACACTCTTGAAGTTTAACATAACTCCAAATCATATTACCTATACTGCATTAATTGATGGGCACTGCAAATCTGGTGACTTAAAGAGTGCAGAGTTGTTACTGCAACAAATGGAACAGAAACGTGTTTTACCAAATGTTGTCACATTTTCTTCTGTAATTAATGCTTATGCCAAAAGTGGAATGATTGATGCAGCCATGGAACTAATGAGGATAATGGTAAGCAGAAATGTAACCCCTAATGTTTTCACATATAATGCCCTCATTGATGGCTGCTTTAAGCTTGATAAACATGATATGGCTCTTTCCCTGTATGAGGAAATGCAGTTGAATGGTGTTGAGGAAAATGAATTCTTGTTGGATACATTTGTAAATAATTTGAAAAAACAGGGTAAAATGGATGAAGCAGAGGGATTTTTTATGGATATGGTATCGAAGGGTTTGTCACCTGATCATGTTAATTACACATCATTGATGGATGGACTCTTTAAAAGAGGGAAGGAGTCTGCTGCTCTTCAATTGGTCCAAGAGATGAAAGAGAAAAAAATATCCTTTGATACAATTGCGTGCAATGTACTGCTTAATGGATTATTGGGAATTGGCCAGTATGAGGTACAGTCTGTTTATAATGAAATTACAAAATTTGGTCTAGTTCCAGATATTCAGACTTTCAATTCTATGATTAATGCTTACTGCAAAGAGGGGAAGCTGGAAAGTGCTGTCAAACTTTGGGGTGAAATGAAGAGCTGCGAGATTATTCCTAATTCAATCACGTGTAATACATTGGTGAAAGGACTTTGTGAAGTAGGTGATATTGGAAAAGCAATGGATTTGTTGAGTGAAATGGTAACAATTGGTTTTCAACCTTCACCAACTATTCACAAAATTGTTCTTGATGCTGCCTCAGGCCATAGAAAGGCGGATATAATCCTGAGAATGCATGAGAGGCTTGTCAGCATGGGACTTAAGGTTGATCAGGCAATTTATAACACTCTTATTGATGTTTTATGCAGGCTAGGGATGACCAGAAAGGCAATGTCAGTACTAGAAATCATGAGAGAAAGAGGATTTTCAGCTGACACTACCACTTATAATGCCTTCATTCGTGGATATTGCAAAAGTTACCAATTTCAAAAAGTTTTTGCAACATATTCTGAGATGTTGGCTAAAGGAGTTCCTCCTAATGTTGCTACATACAACACTATATTAGCATCTCTGTCAGCTGTTGGACAGATGAATGAAGCAACTGAATTGCTGAATGAAATGAAGGGGAGGGGCTTTGTCCCTAATGCTAATACATATGACATTTTGGTCTCTGGCCACGGGAAAATTGGAAATAAAAAGGAATCCATCAAACTTTATTGTGAGATGATTACAAAAGGTTTTGTTCCTCGCACTAGTACCTTTAATGTACTCATCTTTGACTTTGCAAAGGTGGGAAAGATGAGACAGGCTCAGGAACTAATGCATGAGATGCAAGTCAGAGGGGTTATACCAAATTCTTCAACATATGACATACTAATAGTTGGATGGTGCAAGCTATCAAAAAGTGTGGAGCTTGAAAGGTCATTAAAACTGTCATACCGGGGTGAGGTAAGGAAATTACTTGAAGAGATGAAAGATAAAGGTTTCACTCCAAAAGAAACCACCCTTTGCTATATCAGTCCTGCCTTTTCGAAATCAGGAGAAAACAATGACACAGAATGGTGGTTGAGCAGATGGCACAAGACGAAGCAGAGTTGATCCCTTGAAAATCAAGATGTTTCTCAAGGATAGAATTTCTTTATTTTTTGGTTTCTCTCTCCTGAGTTGAAACATAAGGTTAAGTGATGTGGATGAGAAAAGCGAGCTGATCTGAAGAGACAAAGCAAAGGACCTGGAGAAAGAAAAATGAGAAATCAGGACAACTGTATATGCTTTTCAAGAATTTTTGTGAGTTTTTCTTTCCCAGCGCTCATGTTGTGTTTATGCGTGTTTTCCACCTCATGTTCTTCTATTTCCATTGTATAGGAAGTCAAAATGTTTTATATTCATTAGAATTAAGCTTTTCCGCTAATGCAATCTAACTACAATGATTTATGTTTAGACCAATAATTTACAAACTATACAAGTATACCATCAATCCTAAATCATGTAGATGGTAAATAGAAGTCTGTCAAATTTTATAATAGAATTACAAAAGATATTTATCAGTGTAGAATTTTCTTTTTCAATTTCCACACAATTTTGTGGCAACCTACAGCAGAAAATATGATAGTTAATTGGGGACTAAGGGGGTAATTTGGTATATGTGCTTTGCCAAAATAGTGCTAACAATGACAACAATTATGCCTCAATCCTAAAGGACCAAACTGATCAGGTCAACCATGTGCATTAACCTTTTTACTTTAGCTGGCATATTAATATGCTTGTGTAAATTCCATCTGCTCTTGTAAAAGGAAGAAAAAAAATTTGACATTGTTTTTCTAAATGTAGAACCAACATGATGAGCTTGAAGCAAAGTTTCTCGAGAAGGCTGCACTTGAAGCTAAATACCAGAAGCTGTATGAACCGTTGAATACAGAGGTGAGAAGAAGAATTTTTTTAGTTGTTTGTTCCATGTCTGCTTGTTGGAGTTGAAATTAGCTCTTTTCCTTCCAAAAAGACAAAAAGAAATATGGTTTGGCTGTCCTTTCATGTTTTATGATTTTGTGGATGTGTTGCACAGATATGAAATAGTAAATGGAGTTGTCAAAGTGTAGGGTCTTAATGAAGCTCCCATGAACAACCAGGTGGGAATAGAAAGACTGAAAATGATTAAATTTAGTTATTGTATAGTTTCTTTCATCCATGCAGATTGATCGATAGGCTTCGATTTTGTCATTAGTGCGAAAATTTAGTGCGGAGAAAGGTGTTCTCAACTTCTGGCTGACTGCAATAAAGAATAATGAGATATTAGCAGAGTAGGTAAATAACAATTCATGTAAATATTTTGTCATTCAAAATACCTATCATTTAACTGAGTGCAAATGACTTTGCTTTAGATCTTACAGTGTGACGAAGAAGCTTTGAATTGCCTCAAGATATCAAGTGGTGCAGTATTGATGATCGAAAGGGTTTTAAGCTTCACATCCTCTTGATACAAAACCTTTTCTCGAGAATTCTGTCTTGACTAAAACCTATCACATGATTGATGATGATGATGAGTATATATTGAAGAAGGCCATAGGGTAGGTTTTAACTTCTCGTTGTTTTGATTTTGTATCATGTGATCCTTTCTTGTTTGTTCATTGGATTGGGGAATCTTGGAGGACCGAATGGTATCCACATAAAGGCTTGAAACACGAGATCCTGAAAAGGAAGCCAAAGGGGTCAAAAAGTGATAAACCCATAATAAGGACTGATACCTTCAAAAGCGTTTCCAATATCTTTAATCTGCCACAAGTAGCTGAAGATGAGGATGACAACGATGAAAATGGTTGTAGGTTCAACAATTTTGATTTTGTTCATTTACTCTGTATGCGATGCAGAATGTTCTTGACCTGATTTCATGAGTGTGTCAAATATGTCTTGACAGGGCCTGAAGATGACATTGGAGAAATTGCTGGTTTCTTATTAGCTTTGGATTTCCTTTTCAGTCCACATGTCATTCAATCTGTCAACAACTTCTACGTGTTCGATGAGTTATATGGTGCCATCCAGTGGCGAAGACAGTAATTTCCCCAAGGGTGTTCAAAATTGAAAGAAGTAAAAAAATTCCCCAACAAATGGTGTTCAATATATATTATATACCTCTAAAATCTAATATTTTACTTATATACATAGTATAATTTTTCAACGACCAATTGACCACCCTTAATACAATGTAGCTTCGCCCATGGTGCCATCATTAGGAAGGAGTTAGATTGGAGTGAATATGATATTTCCATTTGGCCCTCCAATTTTGCAACTCAACAATTGTGGCCAAAATCATCCCCCGTGTTAGTGTCATGGTTTATGGTGAGGCTCTTGCAGGGGATGAATTTGAAGATATTGAAGAAGATGATGACCATTATGAGGATGAAGAAGGGGAGAAGAGCAAAAAATATGTGCTATTAGTTCGGCATGTTTCTACAGATGTTTGAAATTTTCGAATTTTGCCTTATTAGTTTTCTATTTTTGGAGATGCTGATAGTTTTTTGGGTCTGTCCATATGATGTTCTTCAGTTGTCCTTTTAGTCATCAGCACCAAAGGTGAGATGAATGGCTTTGGTGGCATTTTTCTTAGGTGATGCCGTAAATTGCCTTTCATTTTCTTTAGTACGTGACATATTTATTCAACAAAATTGTAGAAGAGTGCCATACCACGAGTTAGAGAAGGTCAACATGGAGAACGTCTTCCAGAGGTGAAAGCAACAGTAGTTTGTCTTTTGCCCATGACAGCTGATGTAAAAAATTGAATTATGGTATGCGCTACTCACCTTAAAGGTGCATTTTATTCCTAAGAAAGTTGCAATATGTGACACTCATTTTTGTTTCTTAAGTTTTTTCGGCAAAACTGAATGGTGAGTTTATGTTCCACATTGGAACAATGCTACCTAGCTCAGAGTTTACATCAGCTAATGCTGTAAGGAAAGTATCTAGCATCAACATCCAGCCTTGTAAATACCTTATTTTTCTATCTCAGAGATTGCTCTGCTTCTTAAATTTCGAAATGGACGGATGTTTTCCTTCTTCTTTTTTTTCTTTTCTGTTGCAGTAAAAGTGCCAATGCGATTGAGCATGCTTGAGTGAGAGGGCTTGCAGTTATACCACAGAAAATTTTCTGTGATTGGGATAAACCCCGTGTTTCTTTCCTGAAAAGGTTTTAGAATGGTTCCTCTTATATAGCTCCAGTTGAATGTCTACTCAGTTGATAAAACAATTGCTTAGATATTTCTTGAAAATGTGTATGTTGAGTGGTTCCACCTATGGTTTAGTTTGTCAATGAATAGAGCTAAACTTTATGTCGTATAATTCACAGTATAGCATGATCCCAGAACAATGCTTACATGACAGGATGTCATTCAGCTCTTTATTAAATTATTACTTCTCGAAGGTCTATTCATTCTTAGACCTTAGCCTATATAAACTTGTAATTTTAATGTGTTTATAGGTTTGGTAAAAGGAATTTAGTATCCTCTAGGCATCTAGAAATGAGGTAAACTGGAAAATATTAATAACTCATTGGATGAGGAAAAGGTCCTATTTTGGAAGACAGCTAATAAGTTCTAAATATTCGTTAAAGTCTAAACCGGAGTATTAGTTAGAGGTTCTCAATTCAATTTTCTTTTCTTTTTTTGCGACTTGGAGTACTTATATGTTTAAGTTCATTTTTATATTATTATATCGTTCTACAAAATAGTTCAACCAACATAGCATTATCAAAGTTGGAGGAAGGAACCAAGTTACCAAAACGGTTTATTAAAGTTCTATGTTTATTTTTAATCTGGTGGGTATTCTCTTTGATAAAAGTCAGATGTTAATTACTTTTATGATTAAAATACTTATGTTGGTGCAATTTTTAGTAATAATTTAACTGAACATACAGCTGGCTTTGGCCTTTGTTTAGGAACGCGCACACACCGACCCATCCTGTGATCTGTTATAGGACCCCACACCCATTATATGTATTTGGGTACAGAACGGATACTTCAGATAACGTTTCATTCTCCCATTTAACGCCGTTAATTTTCTCGCATACTTTCCATATTTTCATTTTTCGTAATACACGCTCTTTTTTTAAAAAAAAAAACTGAATAAAATTTTCTTATGGTCGTTTCGAGACTGAGACTTCTTTACCGTTGCGTTATTTGAAAATTGTTATCTTGGCGCCAGTGCCAAAGCCTCTGGCTCCTTTTTGTCTAAAACTAAAATACGAACCTATTAAACATCTGAATGAGTAATAAAAAGTGAACCTAATACGGCCATACACTATGTATGACTATGACTACCTTAAAATTGGTTGTGCGTAACACGCATTTTGACACGTGTCTGACATATATAATATAGTTAAAAAGAAAAGCACCTGAAAATAAAATTACATCCTTAGAGTTGATTTTAGTTGGGTGGAGTTTTAATGCATTGTTAATTTATTGATTTTTCGGGCGAAGCTTTCAACCGTTTTTTACCCTCATTTAATCTCCTTGAGTATAATTTGTTTAATTGTTTGTCTAAAACTTTCATTCTAAAACTATATAACGAGTATTACGTGTTATCTTACATAGATAATTATATAATAATCAACGAGAATTCCATTTTACAAGGTAAGGATAAACATGATACGAAAGAATAACAACCAATGTATTTTGCTGCCAAATTTTACCGCAGGGAAAAGGTAAGGCAACTTTTAACATTTTCTCCATGCAATTTTATGTTATAAAACGAAGTAGCGTTGCAGCAAAGTTTTATTTTGAACAAAATCAAATTTAGGAATGATTTTCTTCGGAAGAAAATACTTTATTACTAATGGGGTTTGAACCTTTTGTATAAGGTAAAATATGTTCATATTAAATGATCGTGTGAAAAAGCGACACGTGGAGCCGAAGACAGAAAACCGTCAGAACCGTAGGCAACGATCTCATTTATTACCGAAGAGAACAATATTCATAAAGGCGAAATAAATGTCTATCACCTGGTAGCATTCAATGAAGAATATTCTATAGCATTAAGTGCACGATCCGTTACGGAGAATAAGGCATTCACTGCTTTCCATTATATATTCTTCAATGGCATTCGTAATTGTTAATTAAGAGGGGCTTGATCCTAGGACCTTGTTCCCTAGGTACAACTATAAGTAGTAAGCTCCACCATCATTATAAGGGATACAAATTTTCTGAAAAACTCATGCTATAATCAATCCAAAGCTCTATATATTTTTATATTCTTATTACTTGATTCGATCATTATTGTGCCCGGAAGTCTTGCTCTCAAAATCGTTATTTCTGTTATTTTATCTTCATTCCAAGGCTAAGTATGACATTTTTCTTCAATTATTTTATTATTTAAGAATCGAATTAATTTACTTGTCTAGAAACCACGTATAAATTCAACTGTACCATTTTACAGGTAAACAGTTTGACGCCCACCGTGGGGCCTAGACAGCCGTGTAATTAAATTGATCCTCGTCTCTTTTATTAACATGTTCTGATTAATTGTCTTAGCAAAAAATCACAAAAGATGGTAGACAATGGTGTTAACAACACGTACAATCCTGAGGTTCAAGGAGACCAGCCTTGTCATGAGGATTCAGTCAGTGACACCTACAATGAGGGAAACGATGCTTCGCCAGTCCACGATAGACGGTATCCACGACATGTTCGGGAGGCGACTCCCGATGATGTGGAAGAGGAGCATGTTGTTGATGTGGTGAGGGTCTTACAAGAGCAACAAGTAATCATTCTAGGCCACCTCACACGCAGGATCAGGTTATAACGGAGTTGAAACAAGCATTGTCGGGGGCTTCTAATAATACGAATAGGCGAGATCCAGTTCATCCCGGCACTCCCGCAAATCAAACAACACAGAGGGTTGACAACAACATCCCCAGGGGCGGGGCCAGTTTCGATGGAGCTAGGGGGAGCGGATCCAGCCCCAATAACAAAAATGATCCTTTCAAGAATGAACTCCTAAGGTTCATAAGAGAAGTGAACGTCCGCATGGACCAAATCCCAGGTGCGCTACCGGAGCTAAAAGGTCGAGACTCAAAAAAATATAGTCAGTTTTCATACAAACCAATCGCGACACTTGAAGTGACTTAAAATGCTCAACGTGCCAAAGTACGATAGAACTTCAGACCCTCAGGAGTATACTACCACCTATACAACAGCGGTGAAGGGGAATGATTTAGCTCCTCATGAGATTGAATCTGTTTTACTAAATAAATTTGGAGAGACCCTCACGATAGGGGCTTTGACGTGGTATTCGAAATTATCCGAGCAATCCATAGATTCATTTGAGATGCTTGCGGATTCTTTTATTAAGGCTCATGTCGGGGCCAGAAAGGTCCAGGCCTAAAAGGCTGACATCTTCAGAATTGCACAAGGAGATTTCAAGTTGCTGCGGGAGTTAGTTACCCTTTTCCAAAAGGAAAGGATGCTGCTTTCGGTTGTTCTGGACAAATGGGCGGCTGAAGCGTTCACCAAGGGTTTGAATCCGAGAAGTTCATATGCTTCCTGGAAACTGAAGGAAAGCCTGCTTGAGTTCCAAGCGATGACCTGGGCGGATGTTCACAACCGATACAAATCTAAGATAAGGATTGAAGATAATCAGGTTGGCTTCCCGGCGTCGGTAAAAGGTCGAGAGAAGAATAGGAAAAAATTAAAAGATGATTTCAACATAGATGGACGACCTTCATGGAGTGGATTTTTGCCCTATAAATGGGCCAAAAGATGCAGCAAAGGTTCCCGATCGGCCGACAGATTCACCACCGACATAAGAACTGATCGCGATCAGAGCAATAGATCATTGAAGGACAAAGAAACGTCAGGTACGCGAAATCCCTCTTATCCCTAGGTATCGTAATACAATTTCAATGTCAGTACAGTGGAGTTGGTATTAGATATGAGAATCATCAAAGAAGCATGGTTTGCGAAGCCGATGAGGTCTGATCCATTCCAAAAAGATCCCAACATATAGTGTGAGTATCACAGGATGAATGGCCACCGGACTAGGGACTGCCAACACCTTCGGGAAGAAGTGCCAAGTGATTGGGCCAAGAACAACTACAGTCATAACCGGGATAACGCGGAACCCACGAAAGCAGGAGAAGATCCTTCGCGCCAGATAATTAACATGATTTTTGGGGGGAACAAGGCCAATAGAGTTGCTTTCTTGATAGCAAAGAAGACAAAGGTATCAATAACCCATAGCGAGAGACTCCGAGAAGTTGCCGATGACGACATTACTTTTACGTAGGAAGATACAAATGGATTGTTTCTACCACACAACGACGCATTGGTAATTTCTTTAAATTTTATAGATTTCAAAATCAAACGTGTTCTAGTGGACCTAGGAACCTCAGCCAATATCATACAATGAAGGGTGTTGGAGCAAGCCAAACTCACCGAAGCATTATTCCAGCCACAAAATTCCTTGTGGGGTTTAACCTTGCAAGTGTGACAACTGGAGGAGAGATTTTGTTACCCACGAATGCCGAAGGAGTGATGAATACGACTTTTTTTCGAAGTGGTAGATAGCGATATGGGATATAATATTATCCAGGGGACACCTTGGTTGCACGAGATGAGAGAAGTATCGTTAACGTATCATCAATTGTTGAAATTCTCAATACCCGAAGGAATTAAACAGATAAAGAGCGATCAACCGGAGGAAAGGGAGATGAATACGATTTTAGCCTCCAGTAGCAAAGGGAAGGAGCATGCAGCATAGCAGTTACAGGAACCGGTGCATTCTCCTGAATTAAGTGAAATTAACCATGAGAAAGAAGCATCAGAGTCTTATCAGGCGCCAAGATACTTTCAGTTGCCGGAAGAGATGGATGCAACAAAATCAACAGCGAAAGAGCTTGAGCGAGTTGTATTGTTTGAAAAATTCTTAGAGAGGAAATTTCACTTGGGGACAGGACTGCACCCTGATCTCAGGTCTAGCTTTATTAAATTTCTTACGTATAATTATAATACCCTATATTTTAAATAATGGTGTATTGGTCATTAGCAAAAAAAAAGGAACTAACTAATAAAACAAAACAAAAAAAAAGGAAAAAGAAAAGAGATAAGGAATTGAAGTAAAAGGGCTTAAGCCCATTAACCTATCTACCAAATTGAAAAGGGTTAGGGGAAGGGGAACGAAGCAAAAAGCTTCAGGAAACGAAAAACAAAAAAACGAGCATAGGAAGAAAAAAAGAAAAGAGAAAAGAAGGAGGAAGAAGTTGGTGCAGTGCATTGGAACCATAGTTATAACTGTTGAGGAATCTTAAGCACTGAATGAGTCTTACCGATAATACTTGAGCTTCTTTTTCTGGTAGATTTTAATTCGTTTCCAATGATCAAAATATTCTATAGAATAATAGAAATGATACTAGTTCATTCACATAATTAAGAATTTTCTTCCTGAAGAATTCATAAAACTTTATGAAATTAGGTTAATAAATTATATGAATAGGTTGGAGTTGATAGGTTAGTAATTACTCATCCCGTGGGTAAATATAATTCGGCAAATTAAGAGTCAAATATGAAACTTCGAGGGTTGGGTATTCTAAATTAGATATGAATTAACCTAAACATGAAAATTAACATGAGATCGATATTATGTAATTATAGATTGATTGGAGGAAGTTGTACGAATTGCTCGAGGTGAAGCATTTAGTATTCTGGCACGAGTACTGTGAGTAGAACCTTACCACAATTTATGTTTCATAACTTGTATGATTTACACATAATTTTTAGAATATGTTACCGGTTATTTTGAGTTGCATATGTGACAAGTCTTTTACTCAATATGATACGAAAATAGTTATTTGAGATGATTACCTTTATTTTTAATATTCTTGTTGCCACTAGATATATTTTACCGTTACTTGAATTTACTGTTATCGAAATAAAATTACATGATTTGATAAGACTTGAAATGTCACGACCCAAACCGATGGGCCGCGACGGGCACCCGGTAGCTTACTCGACCGAGTACCAACGTAACATATCGTTCTTATTACATCATCATATACATGTGACATACAGGCCTAATAGGCCAACATAATCATTTATAAACTCAAAACATATGCTGACAATGCCGTACAATCTTTCACGTATACGACATATGTCTACAATCCTCTAAGAGTACATAAATGTCATAAGGGTCGGGATAGAGTCCCGCCATACCAAACAATACACATCTAAATCATACTAACCAAGCAAGCAACTCTGAATCAAATGGAGCGCACCAACATCTTCCGTTGAGCTGATAGCCTACTTAAAGGGCTATCGACCTGTCTATCGGGACTTGCGGGTATGAAACGCAGCGTCCCCAGGCAAAAGGGATATCAGTACGAATAATGTACCGAGTATGTAAGGCACATAAATAAGTACATAAGAGACATGGAAAAAATATAGAGTACATGACTCAACCTGTAAGTCTGAATAACTTTGTAAATCATAAATTACTTTTAGCGTCATGCATATGCGTATGAATGTCATGTCGTGCACGGGTATATGTTTCATAACATCATCAGCCTTTGAGGGCATCCCATCATATCATATCGGCCACTGTAGGCAAAATCATCATTGTATACTAGCTGATCAGGTGGTAGTACGTATATAACACCATAACCTTTCCCATATCCCAAATATATATATATATATACGCATATATAACGCCGATTGAATCATATTTCAGCCACTGTGGGCAATATCATCATCATATACCAGCTGATCAGGTGGTATACGATGATGATTTTACTCACAGTAGCCGATATGATAAGATGGGATGCCCTCAGAGGCTGATGATGTTATGAAACATGTACCTATGCACGACATGACATTCATACACATATGTATGATGTTAAAAGTAATTTATGATTTACAAAGTTATTCAGACTTACAGGTTGAGTCATGTACTCTATATTTCTTCTATGTCTCTTATGTACTTATTTATGTGCCTTACATACTCGGTACAGTATTCGTACTGACGTCCCTTTTGCCTGGGGATGCTGCATTTCATGCCCGCAAGTCCCAATAGACAGGTTGAGACCCTCCAAGTAGGCTATCAGCTCAGTGGAAGATGTTGATGTGCTCCATTTGCTTTGGAGTTGCTTGTTTGGTTAGTATGATTTAGACGTGTATTGTTTGGTATGGCGGGACTCTATCTCGGCCCTTATGACATTTATGTACTCTTAGAGGCTTGTAGACATATGTCGTATACGTGAAAGATTTTACGGCCTTGTCGGCCTATGTTTTGAGTTTATAAATGATTATGTTGGCATATTAGGCCCGTATGTCACGTGTATATGATGATGTAATAAGAACGATACGTTACATTGGTACTCGGTCGAGTAAGGTACCGAGTGCCCATCACGGCCCATCAGTTTGGGTCATGACAAAAGTGGCATCAGAGCAATTCTGTCCTAGGGAGTCTACAAGCCGTGTCTATGGTTGTTTATGGGTGTGTCGTGCACCACACTTATAAGCAGGAGGCTACAGGCCTTTTAGGACTGTCACTCTTTCTTCTTACTCTAGATCGTGTGGTAGAACTCACTTATATGAATTCAAGTTCCAAACTTCTATTCGTAATAAGACGATGCCTACATTCAGAAAGACGATCGATAAGAGATACAACTATGGAATTATTGATTTAGAGGAACTCAATTTTATATCTTGCTTATGATAAGTAAATGTGTGGTCTTTAGAAAATCATGGGTATACTGAAAAGTGTAAGCCTCTTGATAAGGAACGTTAAGGAAAGAATATTTGTTCGCCTTTATGGTGAAAGACAATGCTTTTAAGAAGTAAAAGAAGCAAGGTGAAGGAGGCTACGAGGCGCCCAGTTAATGAAGAATATCGGTATTACAGTCCGGTAGAAAAATATAAGCATTAAGAGTTACCCTCAATAGTAATAGAGGTATGTACAATTGGTTGTACCCATCTCAGTTATGCCCTATGAGGGCTAACAGGTGTAGTTTAAGAAAAGGACGGAACATCAAGACCTGACTGGGGTTAGAGTAAACCAAAATGGTGAATGGATTGTTTGTGCCAGTTAACATTTCCAAAAGATATTGCAAGTGTTCTAGTAGATCTCCTCATGAGACACCTAGATGGTGCACCCTAAAATATTAAAGCTAGATATGAGCACTGGAAGTCTTGAAGGGACAAATATTACCCTAATGTAGCTCCCGCTCCCAGTAAAGAAAGAATGTTAGACAATTGAAAGAGCCAAGGGATGGAGCAAGGGGAGCCAAAAGCAAAAGAATTTTTTGTTCAAGTTTTTAGAATAAAGCAGTAGACATAGATAATTAGCGGGAGATAAGAAGAGAGTTAATGAAGCATTATAAGTAAGATATGATACACAGATGATAACGGTATGTCAAAAAAATGATGACAATATTACAGAGTTTATTGTCAAGTGAAGGGAAAGACAAAAGATGACAGGCCTTGAGACAATGAAAGAATATAGGCCATAAAGTCATATCTTCATTTCGAGAAATAAGTTCGCAACTCTAGCGTGATTACCAAGAGGAAAAGTTAGACCCCCAGAGTAATAGGAATTTATATGGACTGGTGAATCAGATAAACTAAATATGAATTAGAGGCTGAGTGATTTGATAATAGTCAGCATCATAAGAATTTCAGATCGCGTTCTGGCAATAATAGGATGGACAACAGAAGAATATTCATGGGAAATTCAGAGAATGGTCATTCAGAAAGACGCTTCCCTAAAGCAAGTAATGTTAGCAAAGTTAAGCTTAAGGGATCGTATGTACCAGTTACATTAAGTGTCACCCTCGCGAGTAAGGGAATATGGCATCCTTGATACAGAAGGATTGCCACAAGGCGAGTAAGGATCATTGATGTTGAGAAATGACGCCAAGGATGAAGAGGTAAAACATCTATAGGTAGATCCTCGTGGCTTCAGCTCTTAGTATACCCCTAAAGGGGGGAATATGGAGTGATGAGACATTAAGTCAGAATTAAGTGGTTCTAGTGATTATGGAATGATAAAGGAAGAATGCGATAAATAAAAGAGGATTGAGATGGAACTTATCCAAGTCTTACATATACGCTACGATTCAAGAATATTGAGCAAGCACGACATCAAGGAGAGGAAGTAAAGGTTCCTGCCTGAGCTGTTATTGATAAATAAGGAGCCAGTGCGAGACGTAAGTTAAGACAAAGGAAATAACCTAAGAAAGATTACGATGAATATTGACATGAGAATGGGCCAACGAGTAGTTAGTAATTGGTCAGGAAGATCCCAGTTATGGCTAAACAGGAGGTTACATACGAGTCTTCAGATCATGTAAGATAAACATAGTAAAACCCAACATGGAGAATTCAACCTCAAAGAAAATCATTATAATACTTGAGATATATTCAAATAAGAGTCGGGGTGGTTAAAGGTATTGTATGAGTATTATGGGGATAAAAGAAAGTGCCACTTGGGAGGCAGTCAAAATATCAGTTCAGAAGCAACCATACAGCACAAGGGCATAGAAGTAAGCAACTACGAATGATTATAGGCAAGTAAGGACATCGTCGTAATAAGCTCACAGCTTTACGAGAGTCAATGGTTCTCCCTAAGTACTACAACGAAAGACTAGCTGGGGAGATAAGAAAGAAGGCTTCAATCTAAGCACAACGACCTAAAGAGGAAATGGTCGTGTAACAATAATCTCGCAATAACATTGTAAGCACTCCAAAGGAAAATGGCAAATACTGTGGCTAATAAACGGGAAGTAAGAATTAAAAGTAATATTCGAGATCATATGAGTTGTATGAAAACTCTAGCAAGTGTGGGCACTAAGATAAGCTAAGTATGGACGCAACAAGGAGGCAGAAAGACCAGGAAAAGTAATAGCTTACGTTGAAAGAAAGCTAAGATGGAACAAAAGAATTATCCAATCAATGATCCAGAGTTAGTACGTTATGGATACACTCAAGATTCTGGAGCATTATCCAGGGAGCATATTTGTTGACAATCATATAGCTATAGAAAACTCCGGTATAAGTTAAAAGAAAGAATTGAGCCCAGGGCATAGACAAAGGATTGAATTGTTAAACGATTTTGTCATGGATATTCCATAACACCCATGAAAGGCTAAGGTAATAACTAATACCATGAGCCACAGATCGGAAGATAGCTTAAGCCTACGTAAAGGTTGATCAAAAGGAAGAGGAAACTAAAGAATTACGTCAACCAAGTAAATCAGGAGTCTGATTATTGGACGTCGAAAAATTATAGAATTTGTGCTTGAGAACATGACAGAATCACTATTAATATCAGATGTTCAAGAGATATAGCACAACAATCATAATTTATAATGGTTCTACAAGGAAGCTAGTTAGAAGAAGTACAACCTCATAAGAAGTCAGTATGAATCTTACACCAGATTGTGTATGTACCAAAGGTACGAGTATTATTATAGAGTTTCAAGTTATGGCCAAGAATTATACCTGGGTAGAAAGGAGGTCAGGAAAGAGATAGAAGATATGATGCGAGATGTTAAGGTAAGTAAGGTAAATGTGAACAACGTACGAGATACTCAAAGGCAGAAGATCGTGAATAGTCCATACTTCGGATAGAAGGCTATAAGCACGGGGATCCAATAACTGGGAATGACAGTAGCATCGGCGGCGGCATGTCTTCCAGCCTATAGTTTCTAAGTACTGAGAGATCTAATTAAGAGAGTAGAGAAAAGTTGGAGACAATGTGATGCTCACTTGACGATCCAGAACAACATAAGGAAATCTATAGTGCAAGCAAGTTAAAGGGAGGTTACAGTAGTATAAATGAATATGTTTAGGTCGCAAACTAAAGTATGGTAGAGAAACAAAGTTTTAACGAAACATGAGTAAGAATGAGGAAAGGAAAGTGAAAAGGTGACGAGAATGGATAAGTCCTCGGGATTAAGTCCATAGAAATAAGAGGGATAATGGTTTCTCTAGGTTATTGAAAGTTCAGCATAGCCTGAATAAACTCAAAGGAGTCAAAAATTAATAGCATTTAGAAGGAATAAAATGCTGACCTGGTAGTAAAATGAGGGTATAACTATGACAGATAAAGGATGACGTTTGGGCCTTCGTTTGAATAATGATTTGAAAGAAAAAAAAGAGAAGGAGAAAAGGTTTCGCTGGTGGCACAAAATTAAGATACCCCTATAAGGTGAATCACATTGAGGCACTATGAAATACAATTATGGGAATCACCCCGAATATTCCTTGATTAGACATAAGCCCTAGGGGAAAAAGTATTACTTAAGGAGTTTCGAGTTATCAGTGGTATATGATGATGATATTGCCCACAGTGGCTGAAATATGATTCAGACGACGTAATATACGCGTATATATGTATGTATGTATATATATGTGTATATGGTATATGGGAAAGGTCATGGCGTTATATACACACCACCACCTGATCAGCTGATATACGATGATGATTTTGCCTACAGTGGTTGATATGATATGATGGATGCCCTCAGAGGCTGATGATGTTATGAAACATGTACCTATGCACGACATGACATTCACACACATATGCATGACGCTAAAAGTAATTTATGATTTACAAAGTTATTCAGACTTACAGGTTGAGTCATGTACTCTTATTTCTTCCATGTCTCTTATATACTTATTTATGTTCCTTACATACTCGATACATTATTTGTACTAACGTACCTTTTGCCTGGGGACGCTACATTTCATGCCCGCAGTCCCGATAGACAGGTCGAGAGCCCTCCAAGTAGGCTATCAGCTCAGGGAAAGATGTTGGTGCACTCCATTTGCTTCAGAGTTGCTTGTTTGGTTAGTATGATTTAGACGTGTATTGTTTGGTATGGCGGGACTCTATCCCGACCCTTATGACATTTATGTACTCTTGGAGGCTTGTAGACATATGTCGTATACGTGAAAGATTGTATGGCATTTTCGGGCTATGTTTTTGAGTTTATAAATGATTATGTTGGCCTATTAGGCTCGTATATCACGTGTATATGATGATGTAATAAGAACGATACGTTACGTTTGTACTCGGCTGAGTAAAGTACCGGGTGCCCTTCGCGGCCCATCGGTTTGGGTCGTGACACGAAATGTCATATATTATTTTAAAATATTTTTCTATGAGTATATACGGATTTGAGAGATAAGTATAAATGGGAGTAGACTTTGAAGGATCTTGTAGCTAACGGCGGGTTCGTTAGACCTGGTGCACCTTGTAATTATTGATTACCATTACAGCCCTCGCTAGTGGGAAGGTAGAACTAGCATACCGTTACTGAGAAGTCCACAGTTATACCGATTACATGATCCGTCCATTAAAACCTCCCAAATATGAATCTTGATATTATATAGTGTCTACTAAGTTTATTACTGAATTGTCAATTGAATTATATTACATGAAAAACATGACGAGACTGAAAATTATTTATTGTTTCTGAAAGGGCATTCTTAGGATATTTTTTGTTTAGTATACTAGCATATTTTATAGCTTGTCCCCAATAAAAATGGTTGTGGTTAAGTGTTATTACTCACTGAGCTAGTGACTTACTCCCCGCTATTCTTTTTTACAGAGACAGCAATTGACGCAGGCAAAAGTTTTGTTAAGTAGAGCGCGCAGGTTGATACTTCTTGGTGAGCCCCGCACTCGTTCGCGTGGGCGAAGAGTTTTATTTATTTGCTATAGTCTATTCTTTTGAACTCTCAGAGTCGCTCCATCGTTATCTTATTAGTGTCGTGAGTATTCATTTGTTGATATGGACTAGTTACTAGTATTGCACTTTCTTTCCGTATTTTTAAAGTTGGTTTTGGTTTTATTATGTTGAGGAGGTTGGTAATATTGGTGGAAACCCGTTTGTGGTTAGTTGATGAAGATTGTGACTGATTTAGGTGAATATTGGTTTGTTGTTACTTGTTTATAAGACAGGACAATTTTTGGATAGTCCAAAAACAGGGGAAACTCTGTCCGTTTTTCTATAAAATAACGATAAGGCTTACTTGGGAGCACTTGCTTCTAAGCGTCGGTCACGATCCTAAATTGGGTCGTGACAATAATGCTAGTTGTTTTGCATGGTCACATGCGGATATGACAGGTATCCTAACGGAACTGGTCGTGCACAAGCTAAGCTTGGATCCAAACGTCCCTCCGGTAAGACAAAAGAAATGCCCAATTGCGGAGGCCATGAATAAATTCGTCAAAGAAGAGATAACTCGCTTACTTGATATCGGTTCGATCCGAGAGGTAAAGTATCCAGACTAGCTAGCTAATGTAGTGGTAGTTCTAAGAAGAACAATAAATTTCGCGTGTGTGTAGATTATAAGGACTTGAATAAGGCATGCCCAAAAGATTCGTTCCCACTTCCAAACATCGATCAAATGATTGACGCAACGGCTGGGCATGAACTAATGAGTTTTCTCGATGCCTACTCCCGGTACAACCAAATTAAGATGAACTCGGCGAATCAGGAAAATACCTCTTTCATAACGAACTTCGGCACATATTGCTATAATGTGATGCTCTTCAGGCTAAATAACATCAGAACTACTTATCAGTTGCTCGTAAACAAATGTTTGAAAAATAAATATGAAAAACTATGGAAGTTTATATAGATGATATGCTCGTTAAGTCTTTGAATGCAGGTTATCACCTTAAGCATATGCAAGAAATTTTAGACATCTTAAGGAAGCATAACATGAAGCTTACCCTCGAGAAGTGCGCGTTTAGGGTCAGCTCCGGTAAGTACCCAGGATTTCTGGTGTCAGAAAAGAGGGTTGAGGTAAACCCCAAAAAGATCAAGGCCACCGAAGACATCCCGGACCAACTATCAAGCATGAAAGAAGTCCAAAGGCTCACGGGAAGATTGGCTGCTTTAAGCAGATTCATCTCACGGTCATCAAAGAAATGCCACTATTTCTTCACACTGCTCAAAAAGAAAAATAACTTTGCATGGACTCTTGAATGCTAGCAGGCTTTGAGGGATTTGAAAAGATACGTGTCAAGCCCTCCGTTGCTTTCGAAACCAAAGGAAGGTGAAACACTGTTGGTCTATCTCACAGTCTCAAAAGCAGCGGTTAGTGCAGTTTTGGTTCGAGAAGATGAAGATACGTAATCTCTTATTTATTCAGTAAAATTTTAACGGGAGCAAAAACTCGCTACCCGCACTTGGAAAAACTGGCCTTAGCTCTAGTAGTCGTCGCTCAGAAGCTGAGGCCCTACTTCCAATGTCACCTGATACATGCGGTGACGACATTTTTCCTGTGAAATATCATTCACAAACCCAAACTTTCGGATAGGCTGGCCAAATAGGCCGTCGAAATGAATGAATTTAACATAGAATATAAACCAAGGACTGCGATTAAGTCTCAAGTCTTGGCTAACTTTGTGGCCAATTTCAGTCTGGGATTGTTGTCTTTAGCAACCAAAGAGGCAGTCGTGGTGTCATAATCGGCATCGGGAGTTTGGACCTTATTCACGGACGGAGCTTCCAACATAAAAGGGTCTGAGCTTAGTATAGTTCTAAATACGCCTTCGGGAGAAACCCTAAGGCAAGCCATCATAAGGGTCCCTTTAACTAACAATGAAGCAGAGTATGAGGCTTTGATTGAAGGACTCAAACTGCCCCGGGGACTAGATTCTGAGGTCATAGAAATCAAGTGCGACTCACAGCTGGTGGTAAATCAAGTTTATGGGATCTTTGAAACCAAAAAAGAGCGCATACAACAATACGTGGTGAAGGTCCTGGCTCTGCTGGCTCGATTTTGAGAATGATCGATTACTCGCATTCCGAGTGAAGAAAATGCAAAAGCGGATGCACTGGCTAACCTCGGCTCGTCAATGGAAATGAAGGAATTAGAATTCGGGACGGTAGTACAATTGATGCACTCGGTCTTGGATGCAGATAGCTATTACGAGTTAAATACTACTAATTTGGTCTGGGACTAGAGGAATGAGAACATCGATTATATCGAGCACGAGAAATTGCCCGAAGATTCCAAGGCATCTCGGGCTCTGCGTGTCAAAGCAGCACGATATAGCTTCAAAGTAGGGTACTTGTACAAAAAATCTTTCCAAGGACCACTGGCCCGATGTTTAGGAGCATCTGAAGCAAATTACATTATGTGAGAGGTCCACGAAGGGATATGCAGAAACCATTCCCGCCCAGATTCTTTAGTGTTAAACTGGTAAGGGCAGGATATTATTAGCGTCATATGGAACAAGACGCCAAAGCTTACGTACAAAAATGCGATAAGTTCCAACGCTACATACCGCTTGTACATCAACCTGCAGAACTATTGCACTCGATCCTGTCTCTGTGGTCGTTCATGAAGTGGAAGATGGACATCATCGGATTGCTGCCGCTGGCTCCTGGTAAGGTAATATTTCTTTTGGTTTTAACTGACTATTTTTCTGTGTGGATAGAAGCAGGCCCTTATTAGAAGATCGGAAAATGCGATGTGGTGGATTTATTGTGGGAAACATAATTTGCAGGTTCAAAATACCAAAAGAAATAGCATGTGACATTGGGCCACAATTTATCAGCACAAAAATTACAAAAGTTCCTTGAAGATTTGAAAATAAAGAGGATCACATATTCACCATATCACCCGAGCGCAAATGGTCAGGCGGAATCGACGAACAAAGTGTTCAAGAAAAGGTTGGAGACAGCTAAAGGAAATAGCCTGAGGAACTACCCGAATTTTTATGGGCATACCAAATGATGGCCAAATCAAGCACGGGAGAAACTCCTTTTTCCCTTGTGTACAGAGTAGAAGCCTTAATTCCAGTGGAAGTAGGGGAACCTACCTTAAGGTATTTCCGGGTAAGTGAAGAAGCGAATAATGAAGCGATGCTAGTCAACTTGGAGTTACTCGATGAGTTCAGGGACTTGGCACATATAAGGATGGAAGCACAAAAATAGAGAATGGGGAGATATTACAACCGAAGAGCCAATCTTTGTTATTTTAAAGTGGGAGATTTAGTTTTGAGGAAAGTAACTCAAAACACTCAGGAAATCAATACAGGGAAGTTAGGACCAACCTAGGAAGGCCCCTACCGAGTTTCAGCTTTCACCGGGAATAGCCTCGTACGAGTTAGAGAATCATAACAGAGAAAATTTACCAAGCAATTGGAATGTGGTTCACCTCAAAAGATACTATTGGTGATAAACATCGTTCACACTGGAAGTATACACTGCACTCTTTTTCCCTTCGTCCGATTTTTATCCCAATTTTGGATTTTTTGGTAAGGTTTTTAATAAGGCAGCAACGAAAAGCATACTATGAAGAAAGCTTCAAAGTAAGCAATAAGACCTTTAATAGAAAGTCACACAAGAAAAGAACTACTCCGGGATGGTTAGATAATCTTTAGCTCGGTAGGAAAATTCCTACCAGGAAAATAATCTTGCTATAAAGTAGAGGTTACCCGACCGTTCATAATGCAAACCACTAGAGGATTGTTACATAGTCTTTTGTTTGATAGCATAAATTCCTAAGGAGAAGTGAAGTTTATTACTGAGTGGAAGATTGTCCAGCAATTCATTAGTGAGATGCTCGAAGGTGCAAGATTCCTAGTGGTCTAATTCGCATTCTTCGCATTAGAACATTGGGGGATGATATAAGAATGCTTGTGTAATAACTACTACTGGAGCATGAAAATTGGGAATACAATTATGTCATCGGAACCGGGGACTGTGCAGCCAGCCCCGTAGAAACAAGTTGTACAAACTAGATACAAGAAATGGCAATTTCTCTTTAACATAACGGATGCTTATGTACTTTTTGAAAACGAAAGGAATAAATTAAAGTCTTTTATTTTTCATCTTGTTTCTTGAAACAAACTTTTCTATCCACCCGCAGTCGCTATCATCATCTATGCTAGATAGCAATGTAGAGTGGCCCTGCTTGCTGAAGTTGATCATCCCCCACAGAAGATCATAGGGGAATAAACATTCACAATATGAGCTAAAGTTAGCTCCTCCCCTATTTCGTCGCACATGCATCGAAGGCAAGCAATTGTCCCCCACATGGAGGGACTCATCTGTTCCAAACACACTTGATAACGGAGGCAAAACTCCACATTGACGGAGTCAAGCTGTTAGATAGTATGGATCCACCAAATCGTAGAGTACCTGGTCCTCTACAAGATTCTGCTGAGAGCACTTAGCAAAGCAGTAAGTAAATGAGGCAGAGGATTTTTACATGAAAAAATCCCACACAAGGGGATCAAAAAACCACGATCTACCTTGTAGGCTTTTAACTTTACTAACTTGTAATTTTACCTATTACAAGCCACTTTACAATACTTCATATTGCAAAGAATTTACTCAACTAACTTGTGGTACCTTTACCACAAGCCACTTTGTGACTATCCTAGTTACAAAGACTTTTTCTAACTTGTGATGCTATCACTACAAGCCACTTTGTAATTCTATGATTACAAAGACTTTTCCTTATGACTAAATATAGTCACAACATAAACTCAACGAGTTTACGGATTTACAAGAGGATTCCTAATCAGTATGCTTCTAGATAAGCGATTTAGGTGATATGGTAAGTACAATAACAAGGTTACAACTTAACTAGGACAGCAAGCATCAATCTTTTAGGAACTGGTTCGTAGTGGCGTTCAACCTTGTTCTTCAAGCTTGAGAGGATAATTTTTTTATTTTTGCAAGAGGCTTGAATGAGAAACAGAAACCTTTTAGTGATGTTTTTGTATAAAGCACATTTGGTACATTTTGATCACATGACTTGAAATGATGTGAGTACTTTGTTTGGTTAGAGAGTGAGTGGGCTGACATTGTGGTATAGTGCGGCAGAAACAGTGTCGTCGGTCACTTCATTTCCAGTTGTGTCCAAATGACTTTGTACTGCTATGAGGAAACCACAAAAGCATCAGGTCCTTGTTTGGTTCCTAGTTTCTGAAGCTGTAGCAATTCATCTTTTGCTGAAATCTGTTAACGCTTGCAGTAATCCAAGTAGGTCAGGTTCCCTATCTGGTTCTTAGCCATAAGTTTGTTAGATCATCAAAATATCAGGCAAGAGCATTTAAGATCTATCAATTTCCCCCTTTTTGATGATGACAAACTTCAACAATTATAAATCGGAATTGGGGTAGTAGAAACCAAACGACCAGTTTCAAAGAGTTCCCCCTAAGACTATGCCTTGTCTTAAAGAATAATAGAGCATAAGAACCAGTTCCCCAATGTGTTTTCCCCTGAGTCCTATATAAGAACCAGTTCCCCATTGTGTAATTTCCCCCTTTTGGCATCATTAAAAAGAACAACAGCACAATGAATTCCAACTAAGCTAACTCATGCTGCATATGTGCACACAATCATGAGAAAGAATAGAACACATAGAGACAGTACGAGACATAAGAAAAAGGATTCATATTAATAATTTTTAATATGCCTCGTCCTTTGAAAAAAGGAAGAGGCTACATTGGACTTGTTCACAGGAGCAGCAGTAGTACATCCCAACCATTAAAAAAAAGCAAAAAAAAATTCACCAACCATCAACAAAGAGACAAAGAAGAAGAAGAAATATATCCAAAAAACTGGTCACTGAAGGGGTTCTTAGGGGGCACTAGGAGGAAAAGGGTTGGAAGTTGCAGCAAGTGTCTGGAGAACAAGGTCTATTCGGGCGTTACCCAACTTTTGCTCGTTGAGCAGTTCAGCTTTTAGTTTCTTGACTTGCGCCCTGAGGTCAGCATTTTCTTGGGTCAAACGGCTCACCTCATCATTTAACATGGGAACCGCTCGGGCTTGCTGACCTTCCAGGATAGCATTCCTTTCCTTTAATCGACGTATTTCCTCAGCTGCATTGTTCTAGGCATTGATGAGCTGAGACACAGTTGAAGTACTTCCTACACCCTCATACTTCTCAATACACTCACACTCTTCCAAGGTTGTCTGAGAGAATGTCTGCTTACGGGTCCACACTTTACCTATTCCCAGTGGAACCTCAAAGAATTTGAACACCTGAGTGAGCAAGAATCCATAGGGAAGCCCGTGATTACCATCCTTGAAATTGGCCACCTTCTGCATGTGTTCAATCATTATGGCAGGCAGACTCACATGGTTGAAATTGTCCAGTTGCTCCATTAAGTGTAGATTAGATTTTGAAGTTACAGACCTCCTTTCTGCTCGAGGCAACATGACTTTGTTAACCAGCTCAAACAGTAGTTGGTAGACAAGAAGTAGTGCTTTCTTATGGATCTGGTCCCCTTTCTAATTAGAATTATCTTTCACCACTGCATTTCTGAAGTTGTACTGACAGACATCTCGTACACTCGACAGCCCAACGGTAGGAACTTGCAAAATTTCTCCAAGCAATTTCACGTCAAAGACAATGTCCACCCCATTGACCAATGCACAAACATGGTCAGTATCGACTGGAAAAAGACTAGCAAAAAAACTTTGTACCCCCTCCTCATACACTTTAGGGGCATCAATGTAGAATATATGCATCCATTGTTGAAACTCCACCATTTCCAAAATTTGGCGCATTCTTGCCATCTCCGAGATTGTTGGGTCAAACGTACGACCTAGCAGAACTTCTTGATGCCTTAGGCGCGCTGAGCCAAGGCAAACCTCACTTCTTGCTTTCTTTCTAGAACTAGGTTCTTCAATTGTTTCAGACTTGCGTTTCCTATGCTTTTCTCCACTGATTTTGCCTTTCCCCTTGGACTTGACAAGAATATCCTCATCACCCACTGCCTCCTTCAACTTGGATTTAGAAGTAGACCCTTTCTCCATAGAAATAAACTCAGCCTTTTTTTAGGACCGCCTTACAAGGGAACCTGGTTCCTCTGGAGTTCCGTCTTCCACCTCCACTATAGGAATAGCTTCATCACTTACAGGTACACCATCCTTCACCAACTTTTTTCTTTTCTTCTTACTACTTTTCTTGCTCTTTTGGAGTGTAGAGTCGTAGGCCACTTTAACTTGAGGCCTGGTAGTATGCCGCTTAATTTCAGACTCAGGGGTGGAGACAACCCTTCGCTTACTTATGAATGCATCAAGGGCCACGTTGTCCAGGTCTTCTTCATCACTAGAACGCATTTTTGGTGCTTGAATTCCCAAGGGTACAACATCGAATGCAGGAACAGTATTGTCCTGGGGATGAGAGTCCTGACTTGGGTCCTCCGGAGAGGGATCATGTTCCTCATGTGATGCCCCAGTAGTGTATACTACTGCATCCCCTTCAACAGCCATAATGGCCCCTTCTACCCACACGCTTTGTGACTCATGTTTCTGGGAAATAACTTCATACAATACCCCATCAGGGATACCACAAACACAGTCTTTTCTTCTTCAACTGGTGCTTCCACAACCATGGAGTCGACGACAACAATGGAGGAGCCTTTTGTGAACTCAGTATTTTGACCTTGTTCTCCACTTAGGGTTTGATTGGTGTGGACAACAGACGACGGAGAGAACAAAACAGTAATTTCAAGGGTTTCTGAGTTGGGAAGAGGTTGGGAAACTAGTGAAGGTATGACTATATTAGTAGGAGTGATAGAGGGTGACAAAGACTCGGTGAAGGCAAGAGGTTCCATAGATGGGTCAGAGGTGGTTACAGTTGAGGCAAAGAGATCGGAAGTTTTATCAGCCATTGGAAGAGGTGGTGTGATGATCCCTTCCTTTTGGGTGAATCTAGAATAGGGCGTATGGTTAAAACAACTGACTCCCTGATGTATTTTTGCTGACAAATGGAAGTACCCTTTGAGGACTGTTTTACTTGAAGACCTAGGAAGAAGTTTAATCCCCCTATCATGCTCATTTCAAATTCGCTTCCCATAAGTTTTGCGAATTCTTCACACAGAGAGTCAGTTGTTGCTCCAAAAATGATATCATCAACATAAACCTGAATAATGAGCAGGTTACTTCCTCGTTTCTTTAAAAAAAGAGTGTTGTCAATCTTCCCTCTCTTAAACCCATTTTCTAAGAGAAATTTTAACAATCTTTCATACCACGCTCGAGGAGCCTGCTCTAACTCATATAGAGCTTTGTCCAATTTGAACACATATTCAGGGTACTCATGACATTCAAACCTAGGGGGTTGCTTCACATAGACTTCTTCCTTAAGCAGTCCATTCAAAAATACACTTTTGACATCCATTTGGAACAAAGTAAATTCCATATGAGAAGCAAAGGCGATTAGAATTCTGATGGATTCCATGCAAGCCACTGGAGCAAATGTTTTATCATAGTCAATCCCTTCCTCATAATTGTATCCTTGGACCACTAATCTGGCCTTGTTCCTTGTGGTAATTCCAAGTTCATCGAGCTTGTTTCTGAATACCCACTTGGTTCCTGTAATGGTTCTATATGGGGTTCTGGGTACCAGGTGCCACACACTATTTCTCTCAAACTGATGCAGCTCGTCTTGCATGGTTGTAATACAATCTGCATCTTTTAAGGCTTCCTTGATGTTCTTGGGTTCAATCTGGGAGAGAAAGGCTGAGAAGGCAAGTGAATTTCTAGCTCTTGACCTGGTTTGAACTCCGGAATCTAGAGGAGTGATTATGTTGTCTATAGGGTGAGAACTTTGATGGCTCCAGTTAGATGTCTAGGGTTCATTCTGAGAGAAGGAAGGTATGTTTGGCTGATTTTCTTCTATCCTTCTCTCAGATGCCAGTGGAGTTCCCTGAACTGCATCAACCACTCTTTCTTCGGCTTCAGTGATTGTAATTGAAGTGCTTGGTTTTGTTGATGATGAGGCAGTGTTATCTTCATTTGTCTCCTTCACTTAACTCATCATGTATGCCTTTCTGTTTGTCATGTTAATGACTTCACCAGGAATAAGTAAGGGTTATTCATCTTGATCTTCCTCAGCACTCTTCTCAAATGATGGATGAGATTCATCAAAAATAACATGAACGCTTTCTTCAACACATTGAGTCCGCTTGTTATATATCTTGTAAGCCTTGCTTTGAGAAGAGTAGCCAAGAAATATCCCTTTGTCATTTTTGACATCGAACTTACCAAGCTGACCCTTTCCGTTATTGAGAACATATCATTTGCATCCAAATGTTCTTAGGTAAGTCAGCTTGGGTTTTCTTCTATTCAGCAATTCATACGAGGTCTTATTCAGAATTGATCTGATCATACACCTGTTCACTAAGTAGCAGGCAGTGTTCACAGCTTCAACCCAGAAGTTCTTTGCATGTTCACTTTCAATCAGTATTGTTCTGGCAATTTCTTCTAGAGTTCTATTCTTTCTTTCTACTACTCCATTTTGCTGTGGAGTTCTGGGAGCTAAGAAGTTGTGAGTGATGGCGTTTTTATTGCAAAATCATCAAATTTGACATTGTCAAATTTTGTCCCATGATCTAATCTAATGCATACAACTCTAGACTCCATCTTCACCTGGATTTTCTTCACAAAAGCCACAAATACTTCAACAGTTTCATCTTTTGTTCTAAGAAATAGAGTCCATGTGAATTTGGAATAGTCATACACGATTACAAAAATGTATCTCTTTCCTCCTCTGCTTTGCACCCTCATAGGTCCACACAGATCCATATGTAGGAGCTCAAGAGGTTTTGAGGTGCTCACATATCTTTTTACTTAAAGGAGGACTTTACATATTTTCCTCTAGCACAAGCATCACAAACTTTTTGAGTTTTGAATTGTGACATTGGCAAACCATGGACCAGTTCCTTCTGAATTAGTTTGTTTAGAAGGGAAAAGCTTGCCTGGCCCAGTCTTCTGTGCCATAGTTCAGCATCATCGTCAACCGCCTTTAGACAACTCAGATCACCACTCTGTAAGGATTCGAAATCAGCAACATAGATGTTCTTGTATCTTTTGGCCACCAGAACTATTTCACCGGTCACAAGGACAGTGACTGTACATATTTTGGACAAGAATTCAACATTGTTTCCTTTATCACAAATTTGAAATACACTCAGGAGACTGTACTTAAGTCCATTGACATAGTATACATTTTCAATAAAGTGAGTGAGTGACTTCCCAACTTTTCCAACTCCAAGAATGTACCCCTTTTTGTCGTTGCCAAAGGATACACTCCCTCCTTGCAGGGCTTTTAGTGAAAGAAAAGTCTGTTGTATTCCCAATCATGTGTTTCGAACACCCACTATCCATGAACCATTATTGATCACTTCCATTCTTTGTTCCCTGCACAAAGATTAGGAGTTAGTTTTAGGAATCCAAACAAGTTTGGGTCTCTTGTAGTAACCAAGAGGATGAATAAGAGCTCTCTTAGTCCATGTAGGTAATGTGTGTTTCTTGTGAGTGGAACCTGGTTCCTCTTTTATGGTCACAGTTTCAGCAGCCACTTTATCTTTTGATACTGATTAATTCTTGGCCTGGACACCTTCCTTAAAGTGCCCAGTGTTCCCACGTTGGGTACGAGGCCAGTTATCAGATGCAGCACTCTTACTGTGAGGGTTGTAAGGAGTTTTCTCCTTTGGGAACCCTGCTCCCCGCCCTTTTTCATTGTCAGTAGTGAGCAAGGCAGTGGTAGCTTCTAAGGACCAGGTCCACTTTAGAGACCTTTCACGATCATTCATTACTTTTTCTAGATTGGCTTGGAGGATCTCGTTTTTCTCAATTTCAGCACACATCCTATATCTCAAGGCCTTCACCTCATCTTCAAGCCTAAAATATTCCTCACTAACTATCCCCTTTCCTCTTTTAGAGCTATCAGGTTATGAATTAGTCAAAGGCTTTACTATTAGTTCCCTTTGGTCTGCAGTTCCTGCCAAGAGATCACTCTTTTCTTTTCTAAGAATTTTAATGGTTTCTTTTGATCAGTAATTGCAGCCACTAAGTCTTCTCTAGTATTTTTCAGATTCTTCTAGCTCTAAGAACAAGAAATCCCTATCCTCCTCAAGACTATAGAAGGCAGTAATTAAAACATCAGCTAAACACATGAGTTTATTTGGAGAATAGGATTTCAGATTTTTTTGAACATCCCTGAAATTTACCTCTTCATTGTCATTGTCTTCATCATTATCTGATTGAGCCATCAAAGCAAGCATTGAGTCATATCCAATCTTTTCGCCTTCAACTGCCATCGTGGAACTATCATCAGTATCAGATTTATCTTGTTTTACTTATGTAGTTCCCTCATAAGCTATTTTCAAAGCCTCCCATATTTCCTTGGCAATGTCGCATGTAGAGATTCTGTCGTACTCTTTAGGTCTCAAACCATATACCAGAATTTTCTTGGCACGAAAGTTCTTCTCCACCGCTTTCTTATCTACTTCATTATATTCTTTGCTGTTTTTTTATTGAAAATGAAAATTCATTTAGTACCTTGATTGGAACAAACAGACCATCGCAGATGACATCGCAAAGCTCACAATCCTCAGCCATGATGAAATCATGCATTCTAGCTTTCCACCACCAATAGCATTTTCCATCAAACTTGGGTGGGTGGTATATAGATTGACCTTCTTCAAAATTTAGTGGAGCGGCCATGAGGATCCTTCCTATGTGTTAGCCTGATAGGAGGAACCTGCTCTGATACCAATTGTTAGATTGTATGGATCTACCAAATCGTACGGTACTTGGTCCTCTACAAGATTCTGCTGAGAGCACTTAGTAAAGCAGTAAGTAAATGAGGTAGAGAATTTTTACGTGGAAAACTCCCACACAAGGAGATCAAAAAACCATGACCTACCTTGTAGGATTTTAACTTCGCTAACTTGTAATATTACCTATTACAATCCACTTTACAATACTTTCTATAACAAAGAATTTACTCAACTAACTTGTGGTACCTTTACCACAAGCCACTTTGTGACTATCTTAGTTACAAAGGCTTTTTCTAACTTGTGATGCTATCACCATAAGTCACTTTGTAATTATACGATTACAAAGACTTTTCCTTATGACTAAATATAGTCACAACATAAACTCAACAAGTTTACGGATTTACAAGAGGATTCCTAATCAGTATGCTTCTAGATAAGCGATTTAGGAGATATGGTAAGTACAATAACAAGGCTACAACTCAACTAGGACAGCAAACATCAATCTTTTAGGAACTGATTCATAGTGGCGTTCAACCTTGTTCTTCAAGCTTGAGAGGATGATTTTTCTGTTTTTGCAAGAGGCTTGAATGAGAAACAGAAACCTTCCAGTAATGTTTTTGTATAAAGCACCTTTGGTACATCTTGATCACATGACTTGAAATGATGTGAGTACTTTGTTTGGTTAGAGAGTGAGTGGGCTAACAGTATGGTGCAGTGCGGCAGAAATAGTATCGTCGGTCACTTTATTTCCAGCTGTGTCGAAATGACTTTGTACTGCTATGAGGAAATCACAAAAGCATCAGGTCCTTGTTTGGTTCCTAGTTCCTGAAGCTGTAGCAATTCATCTTTCGCTGAAATCTGTTAATGCTTGCAGTAATCCAAGTAGGTCAGGTTCCCTATCTGGTTCTTAGCCATAAGTTTGTTAGATCATCAAAACATCATGCAAGAGCATTAAAGATCTATCACAAGCTCTCCACTCAAAGAGAATATTTCCAAAGTGAAGGGATATGTATAGAAATACGTAAAACTCTTGGGTAAGGTTACCCGATCAGCCAGGTCGGGAGCAATAATATATAAGCACTGGCAATGACGGTCTTCCGTAACAGTATGGATGCTGGAAGGGAGGATAGAAGAAGGATATTTGCTAACGGCCCATGTACGAGAGTTAACAGAAGAAAATTTCTCTTCAAAGACTTTTGTTATAACAAGACTTCTAGGGATGATGGTATTCACTGTTGGAGGAGCAGCATCCTCGGCTTTGTTCTTGTTTTTAGAGGAATAAGCCATTATACGTTATAGAAGAAGGACAAGATTTTTTCATTTGAAGAGAGTTAAATGAAAATTGAAGAACGGTGTCACACCTCCTTTTTTCACTTACACCCCCGGAAGGGTGTAAAGGAGTTTTTCCAATTAAAGGACAATCAAAACGGGATTAATTATTAAAAGATTCAGAGTCGCCACTTGGGATAATTTATGGTATCCCAAGTCACCGGTTCAAATCTCGAATCAAGGAAAGATTGACTCTGTTTAACAGTCTGCGAACCAGAAATCTGGGTAAGGAATTTTGTTAATCCGGGAGAAGGTGTTAGGCATTCCCGAGTTTCGTGGGTCTAGCACGATCGCTCAACTGTTATAATCGACTTAATTATCTGATTTTAGAACATTTTGAACCTATGTGCAAATTTTAACTTTAAAACCACTTTTATTTAATTTTAAAGAAGATTGAACGTCGTTTAAAACATGTCTTTGGATCGCGCCACATGAAATGCACCCGCAATCCTAAACATATTTTTTCAACGTTTTATGATTTTGGATTTGGGTCACATGAAATGCACACCCGAGTTTAAGAATGCAATATTAAATTACGCGCCTAAAGCAACTATGCATTTTTAACTTTACGAGGGCCATGGAAAATTCGCTAAATGACACGCCTCGAATTCTAAGAATTAAAATAATAACTAAGCAAGGGCCATGCATTTGAAGATTTCATTTGGCACGACCCCTCGGTTCCAACTTTTTAAAGGAAATTCAAAACCAAACTTTCAAGGGCCACAACTACTCTTCACAATTAATCTTGTCACTACTTAAAACTACATCATGTTATTAACGTAATAATCAACATATTCCAGACGTACTCATGTGCATGACAAATTATTGCAACCAGAATCAGGTAGATGAACAAAACTCAACATAAACTAACCAAAGTTTCATTCATGAATTCGAATAAGTGCAGAAAGGTGAATGTTTCGACTAAGTAGGCTAGAATAAGTAGTAAGCGAGAACAATATTGTACGTGAACCAATACTCTCAGGCAATTAAGCATGAATTCATCGTAATGGCCCTACGGCAACACAAGATCCCAACAATTAAAGAGATAAACAATAACCTGAATAATTACAAACAACTATTACCAGCCCATTTCCTTTAAACTAAACATGATTTAGACATGTTAAATCTAACACAACACCAATAAGCAGTAAACCAGCACAAATAAGCAGTAAAACCAAACAAACAAGCAGGGGAGTTCAAGATTCAACGTTGAAAATGTACCCAAACATTGAAGCAACTAAGAAGGGATTAGAATGGACCTGAGATATATTTTTTTTAAAATGGAATCTGAAAATGCTTAACGAAACTCGACGGAGCCGCGACGGAACTCAACAACGGACCTCGATGATACCACGACCTTGGACTTGATGTTTCCAAACTCAAATAACGATAAAAGACGAAGCCAAAACCTACTGGGTCGAAAGCTAACTTGGTGACGATTGAGGCTGCTTTGCATCGGGTTTCAACAGAATAGGAGCGAACCTTCAGCTGCTCCTTGTTTGACTAAACATGGTGCTCGGACAAGAGAATTAATGCAGAAGGAGCAAGGAACGAACATAAAAGAGAGGGAGGCGCAATTGGAGTTTTGGAGTTGGAGAAATGGTATTTGGCTAGTCAGCGGCGCGTCTGGAACTCGTTAATCTGACGAGCCAGTGGAGCTCATTTTTTCAGCGAGTTTCAGGCAGAGATGGGGGTCATTTAATGATTAACGTTCGGGGTCGTTGGCGTTTTTCCGGCGAGCTGGGGTCATCTGACTCGCCGCTTGAGAGATATGGTTGTGTTGTTGCCGTTGGTTGAAGAAGAAGAACAGAGAAGGGGTCCAAAGAGACAGGAATCTGGGGGGGGATTGAAGAAGATGAGGTGGGGGGGAAGGGTCCTGTCAAAGCTGCGCAACTTTCTTCTTTTGTTCCCCGCCTTTTTTTGTTCTTTTCGTTCCTTTTTTTATTTTATAGTCTAGGTTTTTGGTAGGGTTTTAGGTTAAGGGGTATGGGCCTAGAAATTATGGGCTTGACAATTATGAGCTAGGCCCAAAATTAAGCCTAAAGATGGGTTGCTCGAGCCCAAGCTCTATTCTTTCGCTGCGAATGAGATTAAAAATACGGGCTCATTTATTAATTAATCCTACTATTCAGGTAATTATTAAAATAAAACAAACCTATTTTTGGCATTTTCAAATATCATACTAAAATAAAAATACGATACTATTTTTATATATTTTTTAGGATTTTTCTTTAAGATTAAAATGACTACAAAACATTAATGAACCTATTTTGTGATTTTTTTGTTTTCTTATAATAAAATAAAGTAAAAGAGTCAAAATTACTTAAAATATCTATATTATGCCTAAATTGAATATTTACGCGCTAAAATATGAAAAATCTTTGGGAGGGTCAAAAATCACATGTCTACAACGGAATACCAGTAGAATGAAGGAAGCATGAGAGAGTTTAGAGAATTAAGGAGTACGAATGAAGGAAATTGATACGTTTAAGTAAAAGTTTAGGCGGCTAAGTTCGTGGCCATGATTACCTCGATAACTGGCAAAAGTTATGCTGAATCGTGGGATGATGCGTGTTCGGGGCATTAAATGCGAAGAGAAGTGCGGCTAATCAACCGTTAGAAGCTTTTCAGAGGGCATCAGAGTAATTCCCGCCAAAAAGATGTTTCTACCAACTTTTCGGTTACTCAAAGTTTTGCCATCCGAAAACAGGGGGACTATCTATATAAGGTAAAATATGTTCATATTAAATGATCGTGTGAGAAAGCGACACGTGGAGCCGAAGACAGAAAATAGTCAGAACCGTAGGCAACGATCTCATTTGTTACCGGAGAGAACAATATTCATAAAGGCGAAATCAATGTCTGTCACTCGATAGCATTCAATGAAGAATATTCTGTAGCATTAAGTGCACGATCCGTTACAGAGAATATGGCATTCACTGTCTTCCGTTATACATTCTTCAATGGTCCTCATAATTGTCATTTAAGAAAAGCTTGATCCTAGGACCTTGTTCCCTAGGTACATGTATAAGTAGTGAGCTCCACCATCATTGTAAGGTACACGAATTTTTTGAAAAACTCATACTATAATCAATCCAAAGCTCTATATATTTTTATATTCTTATTACTTGATTCGGTCATTGTTGTACATGGAAGTCTTGTTCCCGAAATAGTTATTTCTGTTATCTTATCTTCATCCCAAGGCTAAGTATTGTATTTTTCTTCAATTATTTTATTATTTAAGAATCAAATTAATTCACTTGTCTAGAAACTACGTATAAATTCAACTATACCATTTTACGGGTAAACACCTTTATCTAAACAAGCATGGACAATAAACTCGCATTAGAAAGGATATGTAGTTGTTGTGGTTAACCAAATTATTCGAATTAGTGGAACGGCGTAATTACTTTCATCCCTTTTATTTCTCTATTGTTTTATATTTAAGGAATTTTTACCTCTTATAGCAAAGGTTAACACATTATTTATTTTAAATAAATACCATTTAAAAAAATTATATTCTATAGATACCTTTTAAGGTTTATAGCAAAATATTTAATTTTGGTTACCTCCTAGCCCTAAGCCACTAAATACGCTATTCAGTTATACTATTTTCTTTCTCTCTCTATTTTGATACATCACATTCTCTTCCCCATCCCATTAAAATTTCCGCTCTCCTCCTCCTTCTAACGGCATCTTCTCAACTGAAAAAATCCAACAACTTGAGTGACAACGGTGTGTGGAATCCATCCACTAAAATGTTCCGGAAACTGCCGGTTTGTCTCGTTAACCCTCCACAGAATCATGGACTGAGAGAGGTTGCAGGGTTGAGCCAAATTTATGGTGGTTTTGGGTATGATACTTCTGCTAATGATTATAAGGTCGTTAAAATAGCCCAATTTTATCACTTCTCTGGTAGTTCCTTAGTTACTGTTACAATGGTTTATAGTTTGAAGTTGGGTTTGTGGAAGAAGAAGGTTCAGGATTGTCCATACTAGTTGGTTAAGGAAGACACAGCTCGTTTGCAAGTTGAGAGATTGTTCATTATCGATATCAGAAAGCAGTTTCCACAGATCTTTGAGCAAATTCCGATATGTCTACCGAAGAAGAAGCCGTCCGACGCCTTCGGCACTCGCCGACTATCGGAAGAAGCTCTATTTGGCTACAAGACGGAAATTAGGGTTTGTTCTTGAGCAAAGATGACGAAGTTTGGGGCTGAGCAACTTGATTTTCTGTTAATATATTTGAATATTTTTTCAACGTATCACGCTGTTTTTTCATGTATTTCATTGTATCCATTGTCTTTTTTCCATTATAATTCAATGTATCTCGCTGTATTCCGTGTATTTCATTGTATTCACTGTCTTTTTTTCATTGTTTTTCAATGTATCCCGTTGTATTCTATGTATTTCATTGTTTTCACTGTCTCGCTATATGCCATGAATCTATTCATATTTTTTTTTAATTAATATAATTTATGTATTCAGATGCATTATATAATTTCTCTAAAGATTGCTATGCTTTTGGGGTATTTTTCAGTTGAGAATCTTTTTTATAACCGAAAATACAAATTTTGTATGTTATAATTGAGTTTGTTGAGTTATATTAGGAGTATATTATGTTAATTGATACACTTTCCGTTTAAAACAGTGTAATCCCCTGTTTCACATCGTGAATACAGTTAAATACAGTAATATGTCCCGCTGTAATCTCATGTTTCACGCGATGAATACAGTCGAATACAATAATTGATTAGCTGGACTTCCCTGATTCACGTCTATTTTGCTAATGTACTCATGAATACAATAACTTAAATATATCAAATATATTTTATAACCTCAAAAAGGTATTTATAATTCGTAATATAGCAAATAGTATTTATAGATGGTTGATTACTAGTGAAGTGATTTATGAAAATTTAATCATTGATAACGGAGAATCTGTAACGGTGACGGATATGAGCTGGACAGAAAAAAGGCAGGTAGAGCGAAAACGTGTTTCGGTTGACAAGATTATTGGACGGACTTGCCCAAATTATAGAAAGCCCTAACTAGCTCTGCCGTCTTTTTCTTTTCTCTATAATCCTATTTTTATTTAATACTCCAATAAATACTACAGCTCTCCCACTATTCTTTTTCTCTTCCTACTACGTGACCAACGGGACAACTCAGTCAACCGAATATCTCTTTTATTCTCTAATTTGGACATCATATTTCCTACTTATTACGATTCTTGCCCCTACCTAACCTTATCAAATTTCACACCTTTCCCTTTCTTTTTCCTTGGGATATTGTCTTGTATTGCTTCCAATCAATTTTATGTTCTAGTTAAGGAATGATCGATACCTTGCTTTTAGTCATCTTCTAAGAAAATGGTTATTTTTCATAACTTTTAATCGATTAAAGATTTATACTCTAAAATGATAAGTATTCAAAAACTTTAGTAATAAGTTTGACTATTTACATTGTCTATTAACTTATTCTAACGTTATTCTATCAGGTTTACCTGCCCCACAATCATGTATAATCCAAGGTAATAAGAAAAGAACTTTTTCTAATTTTTGAAGAGAGGAAAAAATAAAATAAAAATAAATTTTCTACCATTAGAAATTTTCAACATGATTTTAAATGGTTGACTAAGACAATTTCAGAATTAGCAAATTCTAATAAATAAGTATTTACACATTGAGCGTCTACAATTAAATTAAGTTACACCACTATTAAGACTAAGGAGTGGTATGCACATAAGCAAAAGACCATATTGCATTCTAGTCATTTTGGTTCATAAGATAAACCTCACATTATTTCAACTATTTTATGCTAAGTTGTAGTAATTTATTGACAATTGTCAAACTAAAACCGTGATTGGAATTTTCTCAATATTTGATAGCTACCTCACCATTTAATTATGTCCAATATGTATAATGCCGGCTTTTAAAACATTAAAATAAATCTCCCTTTAAATTTTCCGCGTTGAAATAAAAAGTTAGTGGACACCCAATAAATCAAACTCTCCTAATCCTTCCTGGCAATTTGGTAATAAAGTCGAGTATCAAGGCTAAATAGAAAGCCACCTCTACTTATAATACAACTGGCCTTGCCCATTAGCTGTTGTCTTAGTTCAAGATTTTGTTTTTGCCAAGTCTCAACAGCGAAAACATAGTGAGAAGATACCAAAAACCAGCCGTCCAAAGCATAAACAGGCAAAAATAGCTAAAGGGTGTTTTTAATTTCTCATCATTTTTTCAGTACAAGGTAAAAATGGGAGTTCCTTCAGGTTTAGTTCTTTGTGTTCTGATCGGAGCTTTTTTCATTACAATGGCGGCTGCCGGAGATAGTGGGGCCTACGATTGGGTGATGCCGGCGAGATCTGGTGGGGGATGCAACGGGAGTATTGGAGATTGCATGGCTGAAGAAGAGGAGTTTGAGCTGGACAGTGAGTCAAACAGGCGCATTTTAGCCACCAAAAAGTACATCAGCTATGGTGCGCTGCAGAAGAACAGTGTACCTTGTTCTCGCCGTGGAGCCTCGTATTACAACTGCAAACCTGGTGCTCAGGCTAATCCTTACTCTCGTGGTTGCAGTGCTATCACTCGTTGCAGGAGTTAAGTTCTGTATTTCTCTTCTTCTTCCACAAAATCCAAAAAAATGTATTTTTCCTGGTAAATTGAATTTTTCTTTTTCCTTTTTTTTTTTTGAGATGGGGTTGCTTGGTATACGAATGAGGAGAGAAGATGTTGATGGGAATTGATTGTTGTCATAAACTTTTTTATTTTTTTAATTTTTTTTCGGATGATGTTTTTATATACAACTTATAGTAACTGAATTTGTCTGTCAATAATTCAATTCAACATACTCCTAGTATTACAAGTTTTTGTGCCTTTTGTCTCTGTTTGCAAATTCAACCCCCCCCCCCCCTAAAACCCACCTACGCACCCAAAAGGGTGTAAACTTCTTGATGTTGATATTGAATGATGAATTATTGGAAATTTGTGAGGTTTGTTTGGACGGGTATGGTAATTTTCGAGATTTGTCATGTTTCAAGATCTGGATTTGAATATTTCAATAATTGGAGGGACTGGTCGATACAGACTGTTGTTTGATTTGGTTATAATTTGTGATAGTAAAAGGGTTTTTGTGTGAACAAAGGAAAGCTGTCTTTGGATCTGTCTCTTTGTGTGAAAATGGAGAGTACTTGAAATGCTGAACTTGAGAGAATAAAGAATAAGGAAATGACACAAACAAGGGGAAAAGTTTGATGAAGATTTGAATAGATTCTTTGCAGAAAGTGTAGCAAACTTGCAATTTTGAACTTAGCTGGCTCCAAAAGGAATTAAGGAATAAAAATAAGAAAAAGATTCCGTCCATTTTAAATTGTTAAATTCGTTTCTGTTAATTTTTTTTTATTTATGGTTAAAGATGAGATAAATTTTAATTACTTAGAACTAAGAATTATTGTAATATACATGTTAACTTAATTAATTGTCAAGCTTCCTAGCAGCTCCACTATCTAATCCCTTACATATTCGAGAACCCAGAGTTGTTCAGTTGGAATTTTCCTCTAGTTTTTTTGGCTTGATAAAATAGATGGGCTAAGGGTATTTTCCTCAACATGAGCGTTGACATTAATTGCATTATCCATTAAAACCAAGATCGACATGAAAATCCATTTTGTATATTTTCAGTTTTCATCTAAGAGCAGAACTTTTCAAAATATTGAAATAGAAAAACTTAGGCAAAATACCCTAAACTTGGCATGGGTTATTAATTTCTCGCTACTCCCAATTTCTCATACACCTTAGATAAGGGGTTTTAACTAATGCGGGGGTTTGGTTGGTTGGGGGGGTTGAGGGTGGATGATTAAATTCACATATCCAGGTGTATGGGTAATTTGGACTAGCGATAGTTTGAGAAGAAAAGTAACAAAGTTGCAAAAATCAGCTTATTTTGAGAAGTGTTTACTTATTAATTTGAAGAGCACTTCTGAGCAGCAATTAGTGTTTGGCGAAGCTTTAAAAAACTGTTTTTAAGTGTATTTTTCTCAAAAGTGTTTTTAGAAGCTATTTTTTTCTGCTTCTCCAAAATTGCTTTTGCTTCTCTTCAAAAGCATTTTTTTCCTTCCAGAAGCTTGGCGAAACACCTCAATTTTTTGTCAAAAGTACTTATGTCATAAAAAAAAGCACTTTTGGTCAAACAAAGTATTAGAGTGTCTTAACCCAAAAACTTATATGGGAAAGAAGAAATGATGTTAAAAGGAGTTGTATTGAACATAGTTGGGAGTGTATTTGCCGCATTATTGAAGTTATCATAGCAAAGCTTGTAGGAAATGAGTTTGATGTTGAAGAGACCAACATATGGGAAATGGAAAACGGAAACATGACGAGCAAAATTGAGTCCAGGGCTCACAAATCGATTCACTTTACTTGGAAAATCTGTATTCCCAGTTGTAGGTTTTATGAAAACACTAGCAATTTATTTTAAAATAGAGTAGATAAAGCTTCTATTTTCATTTTTCTAAGAAAAAATTTCGACATTTCAGAAAATCTCCACCGTCAACAATGTTTAATTAAGTATAGCGGAACAATTAGGCAGAAACATAATGAAAGTATTAGAATTACTATTGTTTACAAGTTCAAGATAAATTTCTCTTAAAAATAGTCAAATTAGTAAAGTGCAAACATAACCACTGTACCTTACTCTTTCGATTTTTTTCAGCTCAAATTTGTGATTTGTCCTTTGGCTTTTCCTGCTACATTTACCAATCTTTTCACTAAGTTTTGGTGGGGGAGGGTATCAAAGTGTAACATTATTATTGTACTTAAAGTGATCTTTAAAATCTTCCACATAAGGTGTGAGTAGGTCTGATATTGCCATTTCAAGATAAAGAAGCTTTTTTTTTTAAAAATGAAAAAATAAACACCAAATGGTGAGTGGGTTTTGGTGGCTTTGCCTCTTCTTTTTTGATTTTATGTTTAAAGTCTTCACATGCTGACCATGGACTCAATGATTTTACTCAAAAACATACAGCAAAAGTATATCATATAAATATAGATTTGATTTGTCTTTCCATTATTTGAAGCTTGTTGGTGGTTAATGATGGGTCCATTTCAACCCCCGTTTTATTCATTCTAATTATTTTGAACAAATATCTTTTCCCACTTAGATTGCTTTTATTTTCACTAAAGGACCCATGCATCTACCTCTATTTATTTAAACTGCATCTACAATACGGAGTTGTATATATTTATGTTATGTCTAGATTTACAATACGTCAAGGGTTCATTAAATTTGAGTAACCGAAAATATTGTAAAATATTTCACATTCTTGAGAATATTATGTTAAACATTTCATAAGAAAACTCTTTATACATAAACCCTCTTTATGTGTTGTTAAATGTTAACCAAAGATGTTACTATTGAAAAGCTTTTTCACCTTTTTAAATTAGTGGTTAACATTTGTCTAGTGCTAATTACTTAATCCACTTTCTGACTTGTCTTAGTCATCTTTACATACTATAACAAGTAAACAAAAGGTTTCCTCTCCCCTTTCTGCATAATTATGAGGAGAACTTCATTATTTGTATACACTTAATTTTATTATTTGCAAATACTATATAGTCCCGTAAGTAGAGGGATAGACTTAATTATTTCAATCCTTCATATGTACCAATGTAAATAAATTATTCTTTATCGATGTTAAAAGTGAGCATTTTTAGTTAAATATATTATTAGATTAAAGTTAAAACCAAAACAAAGGTTAAAAGTTAAAACTATCAATTAGGCCGTGACCAGGGGCGGACCTAGGTTGGTAGTTGAGGGGTCACGTGAATCCGTTAGCCTCGGCAAAAATTCTGTATATACATATTATATATGTGTGTACTTATATACGGGACCCCTTAAATATTTTAATGGTGCCCCCAAACACAAAGTGATGGATGGAAGAAGTAGTTGCTTTGGGAACTTAAATTCTCTCCTATACTATGGTGACGCGGGTTCGAAACTACCCAAAGCTTTCCTTAGTCTGTCTCCTTTTTTTATTTTAGTACTTTGAATACAATGTAATTTTTATTTAATAGCAAATTACTTTATTTTTACTTTAATCTTCTTCTTTTCTTAATATTCAATTATAGTTTAGTACTAATACAAAATATAGTCAACTTAATTAATTTTATTCTTTTTTGTAAATTCCTTCCTTAGAATCCACAAATAGAAAAATACAAATCTTCTCTCACAATCTTCTTTAACAATCACTTTGAATTGGCAATGGAAACTAAGAGTTTGAGACTCTTCTTCAATTCTTTTAGTAATAACATACTCTTAATCGTAATTTCTTTAGTAATTGCGAAGAATTCTCTCTCCCCGTTTAGTGCTTTCTTTTTCTTTAGAACTTCTTTTTGTTAATACTTGGATGATAAGTCATCATAATCATTAAGTTTCAAAGAGTTGCAGGCCGAATTTTATCGCTGGCGATTAGCATATACAGTGGTGTCCCGTCATGCTCGAATCCTGGATCCGTCTGTGACTAACGGGAAGAAAACAAACGAATGAATTCTGTCTTCTTCCTCGAAGCTCCTGCTTGAAACACATTAAAGAGAAATTACCTGTTTTATAAATAAAAAAAATTATCAAGACGCAAAATTAAATTCAACTGATTATACGTATCTTTTTTTATTTTAAATAAGACTTTCACAACAACAACTATGAGAATTTTGTAGTTTTGTAGTTTTTGCGTTTAGGTGGATGCTGAATAATATTTCGTTCAATATTGTCTTGATTATAACATTTTATTACTTTCTTTGTGTATTGTCGTACTATGACTATCCAAAGTCAGAAGATTATTATTCTTGCTCTTATTTTGCCCTTTGAATGAACTTATAGCTTCATGTGGTTTGCCTGGTTTTGAGGCTTTCGATACAACATATTTATTTGGTAAATACTCACTTGCACCGGGTGTTTACACCAAACTATATTACCTCCCTATGGTTAATTAATTTAATTAGATAAGAATACATATAATTTATCATGGTTAAATGATTGAAGTCCGTATGCAGACGCATGTCATGTATCTATTGGTTTGGTATAAACACCCGGTGCGGGTAAGTTTTTACCTATTTATGTCCATGACATTGCTTTTAGCAAATTAATCTTTGATATTTTGTAATTGGATTTTTGTCTTTTCATCTACTTTCGCTCATTACCTATTTTCCCATGATAGTTTACGAAAATTAAAATGATAAAATTGTACAAATGAGAAGAAAAAACCATACAATCAAAAGGTAATTACTGTTCGAACCCGGATTCCCTAAATGATGGAGAATTGCCAGTGCTACAGCGGAATCTTTGTGTTGTTGGAACAGAATTGCTCGCATTTATGGACTGCGTATTATAAATCTCATTCTCCGATTGCATCTTATAAATCGCAGTCGCGATTACGCCTTTTACTCATCAATCGGCATGGCATAGGATAACGTTAGGTTAAATTATGTCGGCTAATTTTCTTCCACTCATTTCGCATTTTTACCATGATAAGATTGTACAAATGAAAAGCAGAGCTGTCAACGTGGGTCAGGCTAGCCCAGTCCGGCCCACATGAGCTTTAGTAATTGACGGGCTGGGCTGGGTTAGTCCATCATTTTGACGGGTCTTATAATGGTCAGCCCATCCCAGTCTATGTGGATCACGGGCCGGCCCATCATTTTTAAAAATATAATTTTATATTTTTTCTTTAAGTTATGACCTAAAAAAAGATAATTATTTAAAAGTTAAAAAATATCTTATTGGAAAAAATTCGCAAAACTAAATAACTTTTTATATTGTTCCAATATATCACAATAAATACTAAAAAAATAAAAGACAAGACTATATTTCATTCACTAAAAGTCAAAACTTAAAACAAACTATTCAAAAGAACGTTCATGATGCTTATGAGATATCCAACACACCATCTTCATCAAACACATTTGAATCCGCTTGTGACAAGGTTGTCTTAACATCTTCACTTTCATCTACCATTCATATGCAATATTAATTAGTTAAATTTTAAAAATTAATAATATTTAAATTCACATAAAAAAAATATTACCAATTTGAGTTCGGAAAAACCTATGCAGCCAATTTCAAGTAGTAACAAGTGTTTGGACATTTTCATAATATATGCAACTTCTGTACTTTGTAAGAACACGCCACCAATGTTAAATGGTGATTCCGATGGTACAATGGTAATAAGAATGCTAAGTACATCACGCACCATTATTGAAAGATCGGGATATTTTCTAGAATAGTCCTTCCAATACATGACAACATCATCTCTTGAAACTTCTCAAGATCAAGTTTTGGTTCCTCTTAGTAAAGATCCAATTCTGACTTTCCATCTATAAAGGCAGTATACTTTTTATTTTTTATATATTAAATAAATATTTATTAGGCCCACGGGCCGGGCCGGGCCAGCATTAGTCAAGCCTCACGGGCCACAGGTTTACTCGGGTCGGGCTTAAAAGTCTTATTTTTTAAACGGGCTTCAAAAATTCGAGTCCAACCCTGCTAAATCACGGGCTAGGCTGGGTTGGCCCAACGGATCAAGCCCATATTGACGACTCTAATGAAAAGTAAAAACTATACAATCAAAACGTTCTTCGCGAATACGGATTCCTTAATAATGGGGAATTGCCAGTGCTACAGCGGACCTCGTTTGCTTAAAGTTGGAACAGTGTATAATTAAGTGTTATTTGTGACATAGGACAACTTTTAAATTAAATATAACCTCCAAGTTTTTTTCCATCTCGCAAACTTAGAAAAGTATCCATGGTGCATGTTTCTCCTCTTTTCTTTCTTTATATTTTTCTCCACGTTGTTTTTCTTCAGATTTCTTGCTTATTTTTATTAAATGATTTTCCCATAAGAACTTTTTTTTGTCTTACAACTTAGATTAATAAAACCCAAACCATTCAATCTATTAGAGTTACAAATAGGCTTTTCATTAGTCGATATACATTTGATAAAATTTACTAAACCCCCTTGACATTTAATGGTTGGAAAAAAAAAATTATCCCTTCATCTTTTAAATTCAAATAAAACATGATTAACTTCCGGTGATATTTTCAACCGAGCATCAAAACGGTCAATGAGGTACATAATACCTTAGTTTCCATCTATGAACTTCAGAACTGGACTCAAAAGAATTTTTATCCCCACAAAAACCTCTTCAGGTACAATTTATTTGTCAGCGTTTTGGACATGTATAGGCTTTCCAACCTTGTCCAAATTCCACGTGCAGTGTCTTCATCAATGATGTTATTTACCACATCATCTGATAAGTGCAACCTGATTGCACTAGCAGCTCTTTCATCCAAGTCAGCCCAATCCTCAGCTTTCATGGTATCAGGCTTTTTGGAATCAACATCTAGAACCTTGTGTAATCCTTGTTGGATGAGCAGATCTCTCATCCTTCTTTGCCATGTTGAGAAACCGTTATCTCCATTGAATTTTGCTACCTCGTACTTTACTCCGGACATTTTTATTTTTCACCAAGTATAGTACTACCGACAGTGAATAGTATTTCAGTGAACGAGCAGAACCTGTGCTCTGATACCAGTTGTTGGGAATAAACCCCTTACCAAAATAATATTCACGGTAATAAAGCGGAATAATAATGTAGCACCGAGATACGGTAATTAACAAGAATAAAAGAGTAACAATGACACCAAGATTTTTACGTGGAAAACCCTTCTGAATAAGGGAAAAAACCACGACCCCGAGAGGAGCAACTGATATCACTATAGTAAGGAATTTTACACTTTGTAGGTCGGAGATAAATACTCCAAAGACCACTACAACACTCAAAAGAAATAACCCTCTTTTGATATTCCCACCTCACTACAATATCGCTCACTCTCTATTTTCCTCACAGACTATTTTCTTATACCTTGTCTGTGAAATCTCACTCTTTCTTTCTCTCTTTGTTGGTGTGTAGAAATGAGAGTTGAAGCTCTCCTTTTATAGCCAAAGCTTCACTCTCTAAAGCCTACCATATTTGACAATTTACACACACTTTTCACAATTCAACAAAGTTGGCTACCAAACCAAAGAAATTCAACAAAGTTGGCTACCAAACCAAACTAATTCAACAAGGTTGGCTACCAACCAAACCAAGTCAACAAGGTTGGCTACCAAACCAAAGAAAACTCTTATTAGGCACATGCCTAATACTTCTTCAATGAGATGGACATCATCAATCTCCCCCTCCAGTCTCATTCATCTAGAGGAGGTAGCACTGTCTTCTAGTTTGAGTGCATGCCGACAAGTTCTTTGCATAGCTCGAACTTGTTCCTTGGTACCACCTTGGTCAGCATATCTGCGGGATTCTCACTTGTAGAAATCTTCAAGACTTTTAGAGATTCATCATCTACCATTTCTCGAATCCAATGATATCTCACATCAATGTGTTTGGTCCTTGCATGGTACATAGAGTTCTTGCTAAGGTCTATTGCACTTTGACTGTCACAATAGACGACATACTCCTTCTGATGCAATCCAAGCTCTTGAAGGAATCGCTTGAGCCATATCATCTCCTTGCCAGTTTCTGTAGCGGCAATGTACTCTGCTTCAGTTGTTGAAAGTGCAACGCACTTCTGCAACTTAGACTGCCATGATATAGCTCCCCCTGAAAATGTAAATAAATATCCAGTAGTAGATTTTCTGTTGTCAATGTCACCTGCCATATCAGCATCTGTATAGCCCTTCAAGATTGGATCAGATCCTCCAAAGCACAAACAATCTCCCGTGGTACCTCTCAGGTACCTGAGTATCCACTTGACTGCTTCCCAATGTTCCTTTCCAGGATTTTCAAGAAACCTGCTGACAACACCAACTGCGTGAGCAATATCAGGTCTAGTACATACCATTGCATACATCAAGCTTCCGACTGCTGAAGAATAAGGAACTTTAGCCATGTTCCCTTTCTCCTCCACTGTTGTAGGACACATCTTCTTACTCAACTTTAGATGACCAGCAAGAGGTGTGCTGACTGGCTTAGCATTCTTCATGTTGAAGCGTTCTAGTACACGTTCAATGTACTTCTCCTGAGATAGCCACAACTTTCTACTTGTTCTCTCTCGAACTATCTTCATCCCTAGAATTTGTTGTGCTGGGCCCAAGTCCTTCATATCAAATGACTTGGACAGATCTCCTTTCAACTTTGCTATCAACCCCTTGTCTTTTCCTACAATTAACATGTCATCCACATACAACAACAATATAATAAAGTTATTCTCAGAAAATCTTTTGAAGTATACACATGGATCAGAATAGGTCTTTAGGTATGTTTGACTTTTCATGAATGAATCAAACTTCATGTACCACTGCCTTGGTGCCTGCTTCAATCCATAAAGACTCTTATTCAATTTGCACACCATGTGTTTCTTTCCAGCTACTTCAAATCCTTCTGGTTGCTCCATATAAATCTCCTCTTCCAAATCTCCATGAAGAAATGCAGTTTTCACATCCAACTGCTCCACTTCAAGATCTAGGCTAGCTGCTAAGCTCAAAATTGTTCGAATAGAAGTCATTTTAACAACGGGGGAGAAAATTTCGTCAAAATCAATACCTTTCTTCTGTTCGAAGCCTTTAACCACCAATCGAGCTTTGTATCTGACCAGCTTGCCATCTCCATCTTTCTTGAGTTTAAAGACCCATTTGCATTTGAGTGGTCTTTTACCCTTTGGAAGTTCAACCAGCTTGTATGTGCCATTTTTCTGTAGAGATTCCATCTCTTCTTGCATAGCTTTCATCCACTGGTTCTTTTCTGGATGGGACAACACCTCCTTAAGACTTTCTGGCTCCCCCTCATCACTGATGAGGACATACTCTGTGGAAGGGTACCTGCATGACTCTACCCTTGGCCTCTCTGATCTCCTCAGAGGTTGAGGTTGTTCTTCTCCCTGAGTGGGGTGCTCCACTTCCTCGACACCTTCATCAAGTTGCTCCCCCTGCTCAATAACCTCACCAGGTTGCTCCCCCTGCTCGGCAACCTCGTCGGTCGTACTTTCTGCACTTGTGGGATTGTTAGAAGTAGAAGGAATAGTAACAAAGTTAGGAATTATACCATTCTTCGCCTTTTCTGACATATCAGCAGCAGTTCCAACTTCACTTTCTCGGAAGACTACATCTCTGCTTCTGATGACCTTCTTCTTTACAGGATCCCACAGTCTGTACCCGAACTCTTCATCTCCATATCCGATAAATATGCAGGGAACAGATTTATCATCCAGCTTTGTTCTCTGCTCTTTTGGTACATGTGCAAAAGCTCTGCAACCGAACACCTTCAGATGCGAGTAGGACACCTCCTTGTTGGTCCAAACTCTCTCTGGGATTTCAAACGCCAACGGAACTGATGGACTCCTATTGATCAGGTAACAGGCTGTCTGAACTGCTTCACCCCAGAATGACTTAGGCAGTTTAGCCATTCTGAGCATGCTTCTCACCTTCTCCACAATGGTGCGGTTCATCCTCTCGGCTACGCCATTGTGCTGTGGGGTTCCAGGAACTGTCTTTTCATGTCTGATCCCATGACTTGAACAATACTCTTCAAATTCCCTTGAAGTGTACTCACCTCCATTGTCACTTCGGAGGCGCTTTAGCTTTCGACCCGTCTCCCTTTCTACTAGAGCATGAAATTTCTGGAAAACTTGAAACACCTGATCTTTGGTTTTCAAAATATAAACCCATAATTTTCGTGAAGCATCATCAATAAAAGTAACAAAATATTTGTTACCGCCCATTGATTCAATTTCCATTGGGCCGCAAACATCAGAATATACTAAATCAAGTATATTCAATTTTCTTTCAGACGATGTCTGAAATGAGACTCTATGCTGCTTACCAAATAAACAGTAGTCACAAGGTTTTACAGTTGTACCTTTGGCATAAGAAATGAGTGATTTCTTGGCAAGAATCTGCAATCCCTTCTCGCTCATATGACCCATTCTTTTGTGCCATAAATCTACAGAAATCTCATCTTGTGCCGCGTTCAATTCACCTTGGCATATTTCTGCATTTGTCCTGTACAACGTGCCACGAGCAACTCCCTTTGCAATCACCAATGATCCCTTAGTGAGTCTCCACTTTTGATTTGCAAAATAACTCTCGTATCCATCTCGGTCTAAAGCAATTCCCGAGATCAAGTTCATCCGCAAATCAGGTACATGCCGCACATCCTTTAGAACCAATGTGCATCCGACATTTGTCTTGATACAAATGTCACCAATCCCCGCAATCTTTGAGTAACTTGTGTTACCCATTTTCACTGTGCCGAAATCACCTGCTACATATCTGCAAAAAAGATCTCTTACCGGTGTGGCATGGTGAGATGCCGCTGTGTCAACCACCCATTCCGACTCTGGACCTGACAGGTGCATGCATTCCTCTTCCTCATTTATAAAGAGGACAACATTATCATTATTTTGCACCATGGCGGCTGTGTTGTCGTCATTCTTCTGGCCACTGGTTTCACCTTTGCCCTTCCTTGGATTTGGGCAATCTCTTTTGAAGTGACCTGGTTGATTACAGTTGTAGCAATTTCTGGCTCTTGATTTGGATCGGTTCTTTGACTTCCCACGAGCTCCGGATCTACCATAGTTGTTCGAACTCCTTTGATAACTCCTGCCTCTACCTTGTGTGATGAGAGCATGTCCTTGATTTTCAGGCTTCTTTCTCATCTTCTCATTGAGTAGAAGAGCCGATGTGACATCTTTCAACTCAATAGTAGTCTTACCGTGCAGGATGGTTGTTGCCAAGTTATCGTACGAAGATGGCAACGAGTTCAATAGCAAGATGGCTTTATCTTCTTCCTCGATTTTCACTCCGAGGTTGGCAAGCTGTGTGATTAGTCCGTTAAACACATTTAAATGTGACAAAAAATTCGTACCTTCACTCATGTGTAGGGCGTATAACTGCTTCTTCAGGTACAATTTATTTGTCAGCGTTTTGGACATGTATAGGCTTTCCAACCTTGTCCAAATTCCACGTGCAGTGTCTTCATCAATGATGTTATTTACCACATCATCTGATAAGTGCAACCTGATTGCACTAGCAGCTCTTTCATCCAAGTCAGCCCAATCCTCAGCTTTCATGGTATCAGGCTTTTTGGAATCAACATCTAGAACCTTGTGTAATCCTTGTTGGATGAGCAGATCTCTCATCCTTCTTTGCCATGTTGAGAAACCGTTATCTCCGTTGAATTTTGCTACCTCGTACTTTACTCCGGACATTTTTATTTTTCACCAAGTATAGTACTACCGACAGTGAATAGTATTTCAGTGAACGAGCAGAACCTGTGCTCTGATACCAGTTGTTGGGAATAAACCCCTTACCAAAATAATATTCACGGTAATAAAGCGGAATAATAATGTAGCACCGAGATACGGTAATTAACAAGAATAAAAGAGTAACAATGACACCAAGATTTTTACGTGGAAAACCCTTCTGAATAAGGGAAAAAACCACGACCCCGAGAGGAGCAACTGATATCACTATAGTAAGGAATTTTACACTTTGTAGGTCGGAGATAAATACTCCAAAGACCACTACAACACTCAAAAGAAATAACCCTCTTTTGATATTCTCACCTCACTACAATATCGCTCACTCTCTATTTTCCTCACAGACTATTTTCTTATACCTTGTCTGTGAAACCTCACTCTTTCTTTCTCTCTTTGTTGGTGTGTAGAAATGAGAGTTGAAGCTCTCCTTTTATAGCCAAAGCTTCACTCTCTAAAGCCTACCATATTTGACAATTTACACACACTTTTCACAATTCAACAAAGTTGGCTACCAAACCAAAGAAATTCAACAAAGTTGGCTACCAAACCAAACTAATTCAACAAGGTTGGCTACCAACCAAACCAAGTCAACAAGGTTGGCTACCAAACCAAAGAAAACTTTTATTAGGCACATGTCTAATACTTCTTCAATGAGATGGACCTCATCACGCCGCGTGTCGAAGCGATCTAATCAACGATGAAGGCCGTGGTCGAAGAGTCAACAAAGGTCGAAGTTGAGGAGTCGTCAATGATCGATGACGAGGTTGAATGCCTTTGACAGAGTTAGAACAGCTAGTTTCTAAGATAGGACATAAAAGAGCAAATCCTAATGGATATTTCCTGCACTTGTACTATTAGGGATTATAAAAATATGTTTCCTGTGAAGAAAAAGAGATACAATAATAGAGAACATGAAATATTCATTTGTAAAAGATACTTTGACTTTAGAGAGAGAAAATCGGCCCTCATCATAAGCATACAAAAACAACCTTTTCACTAAGATTCTTGCTTACATTTTTTCACTAGATCCGAGAATTTCTCGGCACCCAAAGGTTTATTCGTCAATCTTGATTGTCAGAAAGAATATTCATTACTTCCATCCTTTCTCGGTGACTCCTTTGCATTTATATACATAAATATCATTTATTGTTGTTTATCACTATTTTATGCCATATTACCTCTATTTTGATTCTTTGACTATTGTCTGTGGCATACCGTCACAGCTGTTAGAACAGATCTACGCATTATTTATGGAAAATTTTTTAGAATATTATTATTAACTAAGATTAATCATCATTTGTATAAATTTAATTAATTAAACCAAGATCTATATTTAATTTTCTTTATGAAGCTTGTAGGTGGTCAATGAAGGGTTCATTTCAAACCCCGTGGCATTCATTCTAGTACCTATTTTATAATATTCTGTCGGATTCTAAATACTGAAACTGAACCAACATCAAAAATTAAATATTAGTCCTATTCTATATACCTATGAGAAAATAGTCGCGACAATTTCTTGTTCATGATGTAAAGAAATCAAAAGGGTTATTGCAGATCATTTGCTTAGAAATGAAGATGTTATTAATTGTCTTAGCTATCTAAAAGAAAAGAAGAAATAAAGTAGTACTCTTTTAATTGTTCCTTTGTCTTCTTGATTTTCCAAGTAACCAAACAGGCCTAGAACAGCCATCATCAGGGTACAATCTAATAACATCTAGCTGTAAATTTCTGAGAGTAATAGCAAATTCAAGAGCTTCATTCATGGCCTCTCGAGCAGCTTCAAGTGCATCTAATATTTCTTGACTTACTATGTAGTGAGAACATATTTGGCTTAGTATTTTGTCGTGTCTTTCTTCATACCTTAATACTCTGTCCTCTGCTTGTTCTAATGCTTCTGAAATTATTCGGAATTTCTCGGCTGCAATTTGCTTCTTCTGCTTTTTCCTCAAGTTTGGCAAGTATAGCAAGAATGATGTTGAGAAGCCTATAATTGCAAATGTGATGTTGCTAAAATACATTGAGGCTCTCCTCAGAATTCACCAAAAGTACAATAGTTTTTGAATTAAAATAATAGAAGGGAGGGTATTGATTCTTTGCTGTGTCTGAAGGGGGAACTTGAAAATGGCATGACTTCATATCTATATTCCTTCTCTGCTTAGCTTTTCTGCTTCATTCCAATCTGTTTATTAAGGTAGAATTTGGGATTAATATTGCTTTTCTGGAAGTGGACCGAAAAAGTTAATTAAAATAAAAAGAAAGATTTTGGGATCGGGAATTTGGAACGAAATGGAAAAGAAATAAAGGCAAAAGTAAATTTATGTGCGCATCCGGGGAATCGAACCCCGGTCAGTACCGTGGGAGGGTACTATGATACCACTACACCAGATGCGCTTGTTGCTGTTAGCGTCCTAATTTTATTATAAGACTATTATGCACTTTATGCTTAGGAGCTACAGAAAAATATCAATGTGGGGATAATGTATTTTAAGGCATATCAAATGCCAAAAAGGAAAAAGGATTTATACTGATATCTTGCAGTCATTGATTTCCTATCTATCTATTAGTTATAGGAGACCTTGACGATTTCAGCTCAACCCACTAATTTTGGTCCAAATATGTATTTGTATTAAGAATATTCATTAAAAAATTTATAGAATATGTTTAAATTCCCAAATTAAAATTGAGTAACTTACAAAGATTAAATTTCGATCCCAAAAACTTCAAATCCTAGCTCAATCTTTATTTTCATTAGTAAAAAACGCATAAGGAAAGATCAAGCTTTTAACGTCAACTTCTCCTATAGCTATTAATAGATAGGAAATCAATGACTGAAAGACTCTCTAATTATCACTCACTCTCTCAGTCGTATAAGAAGAATCGTTGCGTAAAGGCGAATGATCAATGTCATTCAAAAAAAGAGAGAAGATTGTAAGATACTAGTCAGTTTGCTTGCTAGAACAAGGAAAGCATAGGCTAAAATGCGCTGAAAATACTCTACCTCATAAATGTAATGCAGCAAAGACGCTTATGATTCTCCTCTATTCACGTTTGCTTGTTGAACAGTTGCTATTGTTGGGAATATAAGATTTTAATGAAAATTTTCAAAAGATTTTTTGCAATATTATTGGCTACTTGTAAAGGTTAACGACACGTGGCAGGGATAAAAGCTTTTTGGACACGTATCCTTCCACCTTAGTCTCCCCGTGACAATTGTGCTCCTACTTTCAATAGCTCTTCATAAAATCATGACACATGCCATCATAAGAACATCTCTTATTTGCTACTCCTTAATTACTACTCCACCGTCCATATATATAGTCCTGTAAATTGACCTAATGATGTCTTCACAAGAGATACCAATAACTGGATGATCATAATGTATTCTCTATCATACAAACATTTTAGAACAACACATTATACGATTTAAAGCATATATTTGCTCATAATACATACAAACATTTTTTGTTCTATTTTCCCCTCGTTTATCCGACAGCAATTAGGGTCCATTTTGTTTCAGGCCCTCGTACATTTCAAGAGAGAATGTATCTCTTCACTCATGGGGAAAACAATACATAAGTCGCCTCTCCGTGTACTTTGACTTTCACTTAAATCTTATTTTCGCTTACGTTAGCAAGCTTGGAGCTAGGTTTAGACTATAAAAAAAATAAAGACACAAGAAAACAAGTGTGTCTGAGTGACAACCGACAAGGATCTACCAATCAAAAATCAGAACATAAAATAGACGAACAAATAAAGAATGGGATCGTGCAAAATCCAATCGTTAATTTGTTACCCACATTTTTTAGACCACTTCATAGTTCACATTTGTCACTTCTTTTTCGATAACTTGGCAGTCAGTCTTCCACGAACTGTATTACTACCAGGCTGACGTTTACGTGATTTTCGTTTTTTTGGAGATTTCCATGTTCGCTTTCTCTGCAAGCGTTGGCGACGGATCTCTGGATCTGCCCAACCTTTCCCCCATTCAGTAAAACTGGAATAAGACTTAGGGCTTCTCATGGATAGCAGCATATCTGCTTCAGGATAAACATGAAATGGCTGCTCTGTTTCACAACTCATGAACTGCCTTCCCCGATTTGTTACTTCTGGATATTTTATCTGCACCCGGGTCTGTAACATTCGCCAGAAATGATCAGCCGTATGATTGAAAATAACCACATACAAACATACTTCCATGTCAAGATTGATTTCAAATGCAACATAATATAAAGAAACTGGGAATAAAGCACCAAATGAAAACCTTTTTCCTCCTTCCAGAAGAAAATTTACCGCTAGAAATACTGGGAAATATAGTAGTAATAATTATTTCTAACAGGCATTTTCCAATGAAACAACAACTGTTTTTACAATCTAAGTTTCACACGTTTGACAAGTTCTATCTTTCCACATTCTCCATCAAGCAGGAGGAACCAGATGAATAAAACAAGCAAATCTCAAACATAGAATGAACAAAGCAAAAGGGGTTTAAATATCTTTCTTAGTATACAGATTCAAACTAATGTAACTTTCATGAGAGACAATCTTATCATAATACTGTCTGTCCCATTAAAATCATCTACTTTCTCTTTGCTTTGTCCTAAATCGTTAACCTCTTTTCTTAAATAAAAGTTTCATATCTAGGACATGTCAAATTATTACAACAATACTACTACACTTTCAGAAAATATATAATTATCCAACCGAGGATGAGGGAGGGGATAAACGATATGGAGGGGGAAGGGTGCCAAATACCGTTGAAACCTATTATCTGAGTTGTTAGAAAGGGGAGATAATAAGAAGATGCGTGAAAAGTTTTGGAACACCAAATTTCCGGAGAAAGTAACTTTCTTTGTTGGGTTAGTGCGAGATGTAATTATAACAGCGGACAGAGAGGATATTTGTGAGTTGGTGTTGCAAGTGCAAAGTATCTGGAGAAGATACTAAGCATCTCTTGTTGCATCGCAGGTTGGCTTTACGACTATGGAATATTGCATTCTCATTATTTACATCCCTTGGGTGTTATCATGGTCAGTGGAGGAAACAAATACGAGTTGGAGATCGCCAGATCGGAGAGGGTCAATAATGAAAGGAAGGCAACATGTTTACAAGACCATCTTGTCTCTTTGGAGTATATGGAATGAAGAACAGGAGAATGTCTCATAATAGTGAGAATGACGTAGAAAGTATTATAAGATTTTTCTACCACTTTTAATTTTTGGTACGAGGAAAGCACCATGTTGTATGGATAGATGGTCAAACATCTGAAAGACAATGCATGACTCCAGCAGAGTCACGCACACATCTTGTACTATTTTTTGACATCAAATTGATGTTTATTACTGAAACTTTTTGACTATCAAAAAAAGAACAAACTAACTGAACATTAACTAGACCAATAATAGCAAACTAGAAAGGGCTTCCAAGTATTTGTTTCCACTCCTTGCCACGTAGTACATGTTTCTAAGATCCTAGTTTTCAGCATTGAAAACAGCATGACTAACCGAACTCATAGGACAGTAAAGGATAAAATGAGAAGCATATATCAAATAGGCCGTAAAAGTAAATGAAGATTGGATGGATTTGAGAAGCATAGTGCCAAAACTTAGTACCTTATATGAAATAACTATGGTTACTAAGCAGAAAGCTTACCATGTCATCTCCCTCCCTAATGAATCCTTTAACTTCCAACAGTCGAGCAAGACCTCTCCACCACAAGAGATCACTTGCACTAAATTGTTGATACTACAACACAATATAAGGAAGACAAATGACAAGATTAGAGTTGCAATAGGAAAAGGTAAATAAAAAAGAGTATTAGCAACAATGTTGTAAAACTACAAAGAAAGATCTATTCCAATAAAAGAAATATCTTGTGATTCTCTTACACTAATTGAACACGAAATAGAAGAGTGGAGCCGACATTATATGCTAGTTGAAAGACTGGATACGAAAGTAGGGATGGATCATTCTTGATAAGTATGAGGATTTACAAGAATAGATTGCACGAGTAACTTTAAAGTACTTTCTCAAAAAAATGAGTAACTTTAAAGTAATATACTATACCAGAACTAATGGAAAAGTTCTCTGTAAAGGAAAATAGGCAGCACTTCGGATATGAGAAAAATTAAATACAACCTCATTAGAGCAGGAGTAACATGCAGCTGGAGGACATCTGCTCGACAAGTTAAAGCTATTTTCAGTATGACAAAGTAGTTTTACACCAAAAAGAAAGAAAGAATTACAGATTATTATCAGTGTGGGAACATATGATTGATGTCAAACAACATTTTGAAGAGGGCTCTTCAAGAGCAATCCGAATTACAAACACAATATATCTCCAGGCAACTCTATTGGCAGTGCAAGAGAGATTCCAGAAATTAGTGACAAGAAGATCATTCAAACTGAAGGAATTGTAGGTCTCCTTGTCATACCCCTGGTAGACATGCTTTCTAAGGATCTTCTGTGAGAATTTTCCATGGGACATGCACATGTATAAGAGGGAGAAAGAGGGAGAGAGGGAGATAGAGGAAGAGAGGACATTGAGCAGAACAAGTACCTGTTCTCTTATTCTGCTGACCAAAGCCTTTATGTTTAGCTTCTCACCAAGTCTCCCCTCATCGCCACCATAGGAGATGTCTGCAAAATTTCTCTGCGCCAGAAAGGATGAACAATGACCAGCAATGTCAAAATGAGATGACAAAGTACAAAGGAGCACAAGCAATATGAGATGGCAGACGTACTCACACAATGAGTAGCAACAACTTGCAAGAAAATAATGGCCTCAGCCTTTAAATTCTGCCTTTCAGGTGGTCCTTTGATGCATATATCACACCTGTGCATTACGTACCAGGTAAAAGACATAAATTGAGAAAGTGAGAACTCATTGCGAGTATGGAAAACCTACAGACAAATATGTACTTTCTTGAGCAGAAATTAACTTTTTAATCAGAAGACAAAAAACAAGGCAAACATCAGTAAGCATGAAAATTGAAAAGGATATCAGCAATCGGATGCATTTGGAACCATTATATGCATAGGAAGTCATTTTTCACTTCAAAGTGCTAGAAAAGAAAATCTCTTTTATGTCGCATGTCCTATGATTAAAAAAACTACCTGAAACCTCAATATATAGACTAACTTAAGAGGAGTCAAATATTACAAACACACTAATAGCTCATTAACAGTGCTGTGGACATTCTTCATGCTCCGCACCCACCCCAGAAGGGAAAGTGAAAGAAAATTAAAAGAAAAGCACAAGCATACATCCTTGACGTGAAGCAGCTTGTAAGGAACAAAAGATAAAGCACAATAGCCAGTGTGTCTTGACATACACAAGACATTTCTCCAAAAGAAAGCGCTCGCCGAAGTACTCCACAAGTGTTTTAGCTCTACAGCAAGAAGTGTTCATTCCATATCTGTTGAACATAATCAACACATAAGATGGAAAACCAAAGTAATCCCTAATCAGTTCAATTGGCAAGTTATCTTACACCTGAAGCAATCCGACAACATCTTATATGCTTGTTTTGTCTGCTCTTCACTTCTTTGACTTGGTAGAAGCGTCGGTGTTCTTGACAGGTTTGCATATAGAACTGTTTCAGAAGGAATCAAACAGCTTAAGTATATATGTAGTGCCTCTCTGGAGCCGATGTCCCAGCTCTACCAGATAAGTGTAGCTCTTCTGGATAATAAAAGTTGAATAAGAAACCATTTGGTGTAAATTTATCAAAATCACACCTTAATGCACTACAGGATAACGTCTGCTAAACCAAGGGGAAGGCACGAAGTTCCTTTTCACCAATAATGAGCTATTCATATTCCAGTACTTTGACAATGTCAGATTTCCTTTCACTATATCTATTTCCTAGTTTATGCACTAAATCTTTTCAACTTCTTCCCTAATTGTTCCTGCGTCATAATTATATCTTTTGTCTTACTTTTCTTTTTAATCTAGGTGTTTTCACGAAGACACTTTGTCGTTCACTCATTTAACATTTCCTAATGAGAACCATTTTGACCCTATGATGTTTAACATATTTTGATATGCTTCTAGGATTAGTTCCTAAGTTTTAAAAGTCAATCACTTCATAAGAATGTCAAGCCGACTAGAAACGGTGGAACAATGACATGTAATTCTGCCAATATTTCTCTGTGGAATCAATTTCGGACCCATGTTTGACTAGAAGTAGAGGTTTCACGACTTTTTTCCATAACTACAAATTCACAATATTTAAGCAATCAAAGAAATTATGTCCTAAGCTTTTGAATTCAACCATAGAACTTTCGATTTTCACTGGTTTAAGGCTAATTCTTGTTTTTTTTCCTCCAAGAAGCTGAGTCTCATGCATGGGTTGGAAAATTGCTTCATTTCACCCTCCCAAACATTACTATCAGTCCATTGGATACAATTTTGTTCTCTTTGAAGTGTAAAGATTCGATCTCAAGATTATGACAAATATACCACATATAAAAAGAATCAGATTAACTAACCACACTCCGCTACTTTTCCATCCCGACCAGCTCGACCAGCCTCTTGATAATAAGCCTCCAGACTCTGTAAAGGTTACAATATCTTGACCAAGAAGCATAACTGAAATCTAAGCCATGTACCAAAAGCAAAGAAAAGAAAATAGTTCGAACAAGGTCTGCATTTGAAACATAATGCTTCTTAAGTATACTTATGAGAATATGTACGATTACATTGCTAAAGAAGAAAGACGATGTGGGAACATGGTCTAGATTTTCATGTAGTTTATTTACAAGAATAAATATATGTAGTTACGCAAAATACATTAAGGCAATCTAGCTGAGTAATTGCACCTGGGGCCAGCCGTAGTGAATGATCCTTCGCACATTCAACTTGTCAATACCCATACCAAAGGCAATTGTTGCGACAATGACCTGAATATCAGAAAGTACAATGTGTAGCCTCAGTTAATAAATGCATAACTGTGCAATATAAACATAAACAAAACAACTTTAAGCTCACGCTAATCGCCTATCTGCTCTCAGGATATCTTGAAGATACTATTTTATCTAAGAGTTAAAGTGGATTCATCCTATTATATTAACTGTCAATAATAGTAAAAAATGATAGCCTGTTTTGAAAAGAAACATGCAACAGTATATTAACAGGATAACCAACAACAACAACAACAAACCTAGTGTAATTCCACAAGTGGAGTCTGAGGAAGGTAGTGTGTACGCAGACCTTACATCTACCTTATGAAGATAGAGAGGATGTTTCCGATAGACCCCCAGCTCAAGGAATAGTGAACGAAATCAACAAACAATAGCAACACAAGGTAATAGGGTATTGGAAGCGAATAACACAACATGTAAAGATAAAGTACCAAGAATAAGCAAATACAACAATAGGACTAGGTTTACTGACAAGCCTAGGATAGACTCGTGACTATCTGTCAACCCTCAACCCTAACACTCGTCCTCCATGCCTTCCTATCGAGGGTCATGTCCTCGATAAGCTGAAGCAATGACATGTCCTGTCTAATCAACTCACCCCAGTACTTCTTAGGTCTACCCCTACCCTTCCTTAGACCCGCCATGGTCAACCTCTCACACCTCCTAACCGGGATAGCTATATCTTGCTTCGTCACATGCCTAACCATCTCAGCCTCAATTCTCACAACTTGTCCTCCACAGGAGCCACTCCCACCATGTCCCTAATAACTTTGTTTCTAATCTTGTCTTTCCTGGTATGTCCACACATCCATCTCAACATCCTTATTTCAGCTATTTTCATCTTCTGGACATGGGACGACTTGACGCACCAAGACTCAGCCATATACAACATAGTCGATCTAACCATCACTCTGTAGAACTTGCCTTTTAAGTCTTGGTGGCACTTTTTTTTCACACAAAACCCATGTTGCAAGCCTCCATTTCATCAACCCCGCGCCAATACAGTGAGTAACATCCTCATCAATCGATCTGTTGCCTTGTATAATAGATCCAAGGTATTTGAAACTATATATCTTGGGGATAACTTGTGTATCAATCTTCACTAGTACTTCTGCTTTGTGCGTCCCATCACTGAACTTACACTCCAAAGTATTTTATTTCTGACCTACTCAATTTGAAACCTTTAAACTCCAGTGTATGTCTCCAAACCTCCAACCTAGCGTTAACCCTACATCGAGTCTCGTCAATCAGTACTATATCATCTGCAAATAGCATACAATATGGCACCTCCTCTTGTATATGTCGCGTCAGCACATCCATCGCCAGGGCAAACAAAAAAGAGCTAAGGATTGATCCCTGATCCAATCCCATCTCATTAGGGAGTGATCTGAGTCTCCTCCTGCAGTCCTCACCCTAGTCTTAGAACCATCGTACATGTCCGTAATCGCCCTAATGTACGCTACCGGAACACCGCTAACTTCCAAACATCTCTATAGAACCTCCCTCGGAACTTATCATAGGTTTTCTCTAGGTCAATGAACACCATATGCAAGTCATTTTTCCTCTCCCTGTACTGCTCCACCAATCTCCTCACAAGGTGAATGGCTTTTGTAGTCAACCGACCCGGCTTAAATCCAAACTGGTTCTCTGAAATAGACACGCACCTCCCTATCCTTCTCTCCACCAACCTCTACCAAACTTTCATAGTGTGGCTCAACAGCTTGATACCCCTATAGTTGTTGCAGTTTTAAATATCACCTTTGTTTTTGTACAACGGAATCATCAAACTCCACCACCTATCGACGGGCATCTTCTTCGTCCTGAAAATAACATTGAACAAACCAGTACGCCACTCCTAGCCTGCCCGACCCACGTCCTTCCAAAATTCCATCGGGATCTCGTCATGCCCAGTTCCTTACCCTGCTCAACCTCATCAATCTTAATATGCCAACAAAACCCAAAATCTTTCAGCCTCTTCGAGTTCTCCAACTCACCAAGCATGATGTTATTGTCCCCCTCCTTGTTCAAGAGTTTATGGAAGTATGTCTGTCATCTACGCCTAATACATGTCTCATCCACCAACACCTTGCCATCATCATCTTTAATACACCTCACTTGGTCCAAATCTGAAGCCTTCCTCTCTCTAACCTTGGCTAACTTGTACAGCTTTTTATCGCCTCATTTGTCCTCAAGTTATTCATACAGCCGTCTAAATGTTGTCCTCTTTAATTTCGCCTCTCTCCTTGCCTCCTTATAACATTCCCCATTCGTCCTCTTCTCTTCTTCGTCTGTGCTCTCCACTAGCTTCATGTACGCCGCTTTCTTCACCTCCACTTTTCCTTGGACCTCCCCATTCCACCACCAATCCCTTTTGTGGCCTCCCGAGTAACCGTTTGTGACCCCTAACACCTCTCTAGCAGCCTCCCTAATGTAGTTCGCTGCCGTGGCCCACATACTACTCACATTCTCACTACTACTCCAGGCCTCCATAGCTAACAGCTTCTACCTCAACTCTTGAGATTTGTCCTTAGTCAAGGCTCCTCACCTAAGATTAAGGTCGCTCACCGCTCTCTTCTTCCTTCCTCTCACGATCACCAAGTCCATTACTATGACCCTATGCCAAGTCGATAGAATGAAATCAAATGAAATAATTCTCACAATGAAATAATTGATAGGTGTTTCGGAGACAGCCCAGGATCTGCCAGCCAATGTTAAACCCCAACTTCAATATAGTTTTGTCCAAAAGTATCTTGTATTATTTATCCCAAGTTTCTGCTCATAAATTCTAGAGAAACGTTATTGGGATGGCATTCTAATCATGCCACTGGACATTGTGAGAAACAGGGCTACAAGGATCATTCTCTATAGAAAGATAAAAAAGATTTCTTATCCTTTTGCACTTCTTGTAGACTCATGAATAGTCAATATTGCAAACTTATTTGCAGCATCTTATCAATAACATTTAATGACGATGTAAAAGGACAGCTCTATAGGTAGGGGTAAGGTCTGCGTGTGCACTACCCTCCCCAGACCCCTATTTTGTGGGATTATACTGGGTTTGTTGATATTGTAAAAGGACAGTTCATAAAAGTATTTCATCTTTATGAGAAGTTCACTAACGAACTATTATTACATTTTTTCCTCTTTGCATAAGCAATGAAGCAGGAATTAAATAATTCTAGTCAAAAACTAGATCTAGATACCACAAATATATTCTAAATCAAGAAACCATCTTATACTAGAACTCTATTAGTATATTGTATCAGACAATATGGACAACACAACAACTAATTCGACCAACGACAATAACAACTACTACTACTACTACTACTATGCCTCAATCCCAAACTAGTAGGGACGACATATGACTCTTATATATATCTGGACCAAGTTAAGATAAATAACTACAAAGAATATGAGATGAGAACACAGAGATCTATCCAACTTGACTCTCGCAACGAGGATAACAGGGCCATCAATGAATTTCCTCTTTCTTAGAGTCCCACGTCGGTTGTGGATGGGGTCTTAGGTCTCATTATATGGTCTTGAACAATCCTCATCTCATGAGCTAACTTTTTGGGGTTGAATTAGACCTAGGGTCCATTTCATTACATGGTATCAGAACCAATCCCATCCCAATTCTAGGTTTACTGGTGTTGCCCCCATATTATACTGTCCACGCTCTAGATGTCCAGTCTTCAGCATGAGGGGAGTGTTATAGTCCACATCAATTGTGGATTGGGTCTTTGATCTCCTTATATAGTCTCGGGCAATCCTCAACTAATAAGCTAGTTTTTGAGTTGAATTAGGCAAAGGTCCATTTCTTTATGCTCTTCATGAAAGAAATATGCAAAGGTCACTTTAAAATGTTAAATATCGAATGCAACAATCAAAGGCCTTCTTATATGCAACAACCTGTTAAATAAGAAAAAGAATATTTATTATCGTTACTTCATCTAACACGTCACCTAAATTTTACCTGCAGCGTGTTCTCGTGAAATTCCTTATGCACCTGCCTTAGATGTGATTTTGGCAACTGAAAAGAGAAGCAAAAGAAAACATTACTTCTCAATAGGAAAAGAGGAGTATATCAATCAACTTCATTGTTGAGTAGCATCATTGTTAGATATCGACTTTAATCAAGCAAAGGCATGTAACACATAATATCACTAGTGACAAGATATACTTAATTACATTGAAGCAAATCAATTGAACAGGCTACAGCACGAGTATGATCACCTTTAATCCACTTTCATACTATAGAGTTTTGCATTGTAAAGACATGCCCCTAGCTAAGCATTTATTAGATGATATGAGACTATGCAAAATCTTTAGTCCATCGCTCGAACAATTAAAATTTGGTGGCGAAATAAACTCAACTTCAAAAAATCAGACGGAGAGCAAGATAAATTACTTTAAATGATTGGATATATATATATATATATATATATATATATATATATATTACCTTAGCATTGTAAGCAGCAGCTTTGATCCCAGATCTAGAAAGAAATTTTGATATACTTAATGTTTCTTTCCTAGTTGGGACATAGATTATTGTCGGTCCATCTTCCAACGGTTCATGCTGAAACTTTGCTCTTTCCTCTGGCTTACTGGGCAGATCAGGTGCTTTGGGCAGTAGAAAACCACTAAAACCTTTTGTTGGTAGTTTTCCGCTAAATTCACCACAAGAAACTGCAGCAATTTCAACATCAGTACAATTTATTTGAGTTCATAAAGTAAATTTAAATGACCAAGCTTACAATTTCAAATTACAAATTTATATCCTAAGTAGCCAATTAGAAATCAAGGAAACTCCTAAAAGCTACCCTAGACCTTGCTCTCAAGAAGATAAAGTCTTTACTTACACTGCTACATAGCCAGTTAGAGGCTGACGACAACCCACAAAAGGCATTTCATTTGTTCGGTTTTAACAAATGAAGAGACTATCTAGGAAACAAAAAGGTTAAGTTTGAGAATGCAGGAACAAGAAGGATGAGATACAGTCAATATATGTATTCTTTTGATCACGTAATGGGAGAGTCGTATTAGGTAAGAGTGTGAGGCTTTTCTTCTAACAAACTATCAAGGATAGTCATCTCTTTCTCAAGCTAAGGTTATTTTACCCTCTTGAAATCTCATACTAAACAATCTTGCACCGGTGTGCTGAAGGTTGTCAGTGGCTGCTACAAGGGTACAACAACAACAACAACATACCCAATATTATCCCACACCGTGGGGTCTGGGGTGGGGAGGATAGTGTGTACACAGACCTTACCCCTACCTTGTGAGGATGGAGAGGTTGTTTCCAATAGACCCTCGGCTCAGGAAAGCATAAGCACCATATTAATGAAAATATAGACAAGAAAGGACAGTACCTAAAAGCCATATAAAAGCAGAATAAAAACAACAAGACAGTAAGGTGATCAACAATGAAAGAAAACAACCGTTAGTCATAAAAACCACTGGTACAAGGGTGTGAATTGAAACTTAAACTCTTTAGAATGTAGATAAAAGTACTGCTGCAGATAAGACAAAACAAAAGGATTTATTTCAATCCACACTAAGGTAACCACTATTAAAATTTACAAAATCTTTTCTATATTTGCACAAGAAAAATTCTGAGGTCTCTGCACTGGCTTTGGTAACAGATGAGTTATTCGTCGTGTAATCTTTAGTGCCATGGAAGACAGGTACAATTAAATTCTCTCTTAAATTTGATCTGTACTGTCTAAATGAATATTTCACCAAAGAAGAGTCTTACCATCCAAATCATCAACATCTTGCACAAGATCACACTCATCTTCCAGATACTCAACAGACAATTGTCTATCCTTCAGAGGAGCCAAACCACATCGCCCAGGAGAACGTACTTCGTCTTCACTCTCAGAAACGGCATCCCCCACAACGTCGTCTACATTAACCTCATAGATTCCATTATATTCATCCATGCAACCATTGGAAGCATTATCAGAGCTGTCAGAGTTCTCCTCCGGATTTGTGGGCATTAACTTACTTTTCCTGCCAGTCTTCCCTTTTCTGGAATAAATGCTTATCAGTTCATGAAAATCCTTCTTGTAGGACTCTATAGATGATGTCCTAGAGTGTTTCACCTGCAAGCAGCAGAAATGAAGTGAATTGCTATTATGTCTATCAGCATATGTACTGAAAGTGAAGACTTTATTTTTAGAAGACCAAACACTAGTATTTTAGCAAAAATATAATTAAAAACACTCAAAGGAAACTTTATTAGTATGCAGTATTTCCCTTTCATCATATTATGCAGGAAACAAAAGTGACACAAAGATTGACGATCTAGTTTAAAATACAATAACTATGGTCAAAGAAAATAGTAATTTAGTTCTTGAGTGTGAATACAGGATTTAATTGATAGGGCAACATAATATCACAACTTACATATGAGTTTGCTGAAGACTTTAGCTTCATGGAAATATTATTTGCAATATTATATAAATAAGTTAATCGTCAAACAATTTGCAACCCCCCCCCCCAACACACACACACACACAAAAAAAAATGAAGAAGAAAAAAAGCACCCTTCATACACAAGAAAGCAAAAAATGAAATTGTGCAGCAAGGCAAATGCAGAACATACAGGGAATACCAAACCAAAAGAGTACCAAACACATTGTAGATTAACTTACTGAAAATCTGAGATTTGGCCTGAAAAATGAAGTGAGAACAATTTGTGTCGCCTTTGACATGTGCAATGACTGCAGAATGTCTTCTCGAACACGAGTAGTTGCAGTAGCAGTCAATGCCATGATCGGTATGTCAAATTTCAGAAACTTCATGGTATCCATTCTAAAGTTCTCTCTCAAAACAGACAATCGCCTACAGTACATGGAAGATTTGTGTCAATATTTTCTTGTAGCTTTTGCTTGGCTAGAATGGAAGTTGGAGAAGAAAAAGATCAGAATTTGACTAGTCATAAGCATAACGTTTATCTTATAAGTTATAAGCACGATGTATCATATCTCTGCTAAAGTAGTAGACTTCGCAATAAGTTGATAAACAAACTCAAGGAACTTAAGAAATCCATCGTGGTATGATACAATATTAATAAGGAGAAAAAGATTGACGTTTGCATGTTAATAATAGCAGAAACACAGAGGTCTTTGAGCTTCAAGTGCAAGAACCATTCTTGTTTGTTGAATGTGTGACCATCTCATCTAAAAGCTTAAGCTTTAGAGAGAGCACACTTTTATTTACTTAATTATGTCTTCAACACGCCACACACACACACACCCGGGGGGCTTGATTAATTTTTGATGAGCCAAGCACGTGAAAATCTTTTTTGATATCGGGTGGCGATGAGACTCGAGTTCAGGACCTTCGCCTGCTCTAATACCATGTCGAAATGCGTGACCATCTCATCTAAAAACTTAAGCTTTTAGAAAGAGCATACTTTTGTTTACTTAATTATGTCTTCAACATTGTTGCATGAAGAATAATAAAGAATATCAGGCAGTTTCGAGTGAATGCTTATGCATGTTGTTGAGGCTCAAAATTTCAGCCCTCGCATATTTTAAGATGCAATGTGGCTTCATCAAAATGCTTGGGCCATCTGCATCTTTCTTAGGCTAAAAATGGGGATTAATGAGGAAATGTGAACGTAGCATTCGCGATTGAATAACGCTAACCATTTACCGCTTATTTATGAAATATATCATCTTTGCCACCTTATTTCACAGACTAGGTTTAAACCAGTGCTTTTTGCAGCTAATTGTAGATAAATCTTTGAAGTAGTTTTCAGGATGAAATAAGTGACACTGATGAAGGGGGTAAACTCGTGTTGATAATCCACCCTCTCTAACCTTTCTACTAACTTTATTCATACTTACTTCACTGGCTTCTGATGATAAGGAGCTCTTTCTTGGAAAGAGTTGATGGAGAGAAGACAATATCATCTGGCTTAATAGAAAAAAGCGGAACATCACCCTCCAGATGAGTTTCAGCATCAAACTAAGAACTATAATTATTTCTGTTGAATTTTCAAGGAACTCATGTGATGAAATCAAAGAAGAAGAACACCAAATGGAAGGTCAGAGTTATCCTATTCTTTGGCTGATGACAGTGGTGAACTCAAGAAAGACTGTTCAGCACTCTTGTAATGTGTCCAGAATAAAGTTTCTCATTTCATTTGGAAGTTGCACCGAATGGTAAAAAAAGGAGTTACTGTTGGCGACCTCAGAATAAGTAGAAAAATGGCATTTGTTGGTATTTTATTCTTTGTATAAAAACCATGGAACTAACACCTTCTTTTGCATTTTCCTCTTTCAAGAATCATAGGATATTTGTGACGTCTGTGTGCAACATCCACTCTTCAGTTGGATGATCAAGTGCATAAACAAACATAGAACCAGAATGCGGAAGGTGACCTCCCCCCACCCTGTGCCAATCCCCCCCCCCCACACACACACACAAATGTGAATTCTTGCAAGTACTATAATTGGCATGATATGGTATGTAAGTGCTGTACTGAAAGAAAAGAATATCCTCCTTACTTTGTGCACTCTAGGACAAGAGGCTATAGTACTTATCTATATCCAATGACTAAATCAGTTACTGAAAATTTTGACCAATTCCAGATAATAGTATGTCTGATTTATCAAACAAACAAAAGAATATAAACCTGTAATCTGGTCGAAAATCATGACCCCACTTAGAAACACAATGAACTTCATCGATTGCAAATAGAGCAATTCCACGGCTTTCTGCTAGGCTTTGGAGGGGTTTTATGAGTCTGAAAGAAAAGACAAGCAACTCATCTGTCGAACAACAGTCAATACTATCCTTGAAATACAATTCGAGTAACATGCTCTATACCTTAGAATTGTCTCGGGGCATACATAAATGATGCTATACATGCCTGCCATTGCTTTTTGTTCAACACTTCGATCAATTTGACCAGATCCAAGGAAGCAAGCAGAAACTCCATGTTTTGCTAACTTCAAGCACTGGTCGTGCATCAAGCTAATCAATGGTGATATAACAATGACAACCTTCCCAGTCAGCAATGCCGGAATTTGAAAACACAAAGACTTCCCTACATAAAAGTAACTGTCAGAACACAGAATATCACATTAAGATACAAAAAAAGGGACAATAGCAAAGAAGAAAACAGCGTGAGGGGCCAATACCAGATCCTGTTGCTGCAAGAACAAGACAGTCCTGGTGAGCTAACCAAGTTTCAAGAGCTTCTCTCTGAAAATTCTTTAAGGATGAGTATCCAAAGTGCTTGTGCAACAAATTCTTAACCTGCTTTTCCCAATCTGGTCCAATGCTCTCTTCGTCTTTGTGATTATATGGCAACTCGGCTTTTTCAACTGCAATGTGCAGATCAGTATCCTCTGGGGGAGGATGCATATTACAACCTCCGGCATCTCTTTGCAAGACTTCTAATTGAGACATATCCAACTTATTCATGGTCTTGCTTCTTTTAGGTCTACCTGCTGACTGAATGAATTCGTTTATGCTGGGTTGCCGCATTTTACTTGCAGAACGCGACGAAGAGGAGGCTCTTTTTCCCAGTGTGCCAGCACAACTGGTAATGCATGTGTTACTAGTTGATGCACTCGCAGTGTTTCTTCGAGAATCATCAAGTAGAAAATCAATTGCACCATCAATCGACAGACCCACAGCTTCTATAGCATTTGTAACATCAGATAACTCAAATCCCATTCCAACTAACTCAGCAACAACTTGGTCTGGCTCCATTTACTTTCACTCTGACAGTACACACACATAAGTCCTTAGTATAGAAAAAACAGAATACATTGTCATTAGCATGAAAGTAATGAAAAGGTCAGAGAATCCAGATTGAACTACAATCAAAGAAATCGAAAACAGCCAAACATAGGAAAACAAAACTCATTGAACCAAAACCACTTACAGTAAAACTTTTGCAGCTATATTGACTGTTTTACAGGAGTGAAAAAACACTATACTACTTTTAATGTCGAATAATGCATCTCAATATTTAGTTTTTCTGATCCAATGCTGCAATCACTTCAAAACAATACTGATAATATAATAATTCACAAACTTCAATCAAGAATTTGAATTAACAAAAAATTCTCATAATAAACCTTATATTTTCATAATTGACCTATTATTGCCAAGTGATGTTATGGTTCAAATTTCCACATCCGCTAATCGTTTATTTTATTTTTTTTCTCGGCCAAAATGGAATTTCCCAATAACATTGGTTCTTAATATCATCTATCTAATTGGTGTGCGTCTGTCGCGACTATGAGAGTGGAAGTGAGATGTTGATTACCTTTCTACCGTTGTTCGGGCCTCGGGGAGACGAGAACAGTGGGAACCCTACTGTTGAAGAAAACCAAGATTGGATCCCAGTGAGGTGCTCTCCTCTGCCGCGCCAATTGGCCCGCCTAAATTAAAGGTTATCGATGGTTTGAAGGAAATATGTATACGTCGTCGTATTACTGCATTGAGCATTAGCTCATCCCGTCAATTTGGAAAGGTTGTCTTTCTCTTCTTTTTTTAATTGTAAAAATTGTAACCAAAATAAGAAAGTCGTCAAGCTTCTTTTTGATCAAAAGTATTTTTTTTTTTACAAAAATACTTTTAGCCAAAAATTGAGGTGTTTGACCAAACTTTTGAAAGGAAAAAAAGTATTTTTGAGAAGAAGCAGAAGCAGTTTTGGAGAAGAAAAAAAAATAGTTTCTCTCCAAAAAATACTTTTTTGAGAAATAATTTTGAGAAAAATACACTTAGAAACAGTTTTCAAAAACTTGGCCAAACACTAATTACTGTTCAAAAGTGGTTTTCTAACTAATTAGCCAAACACAAACTACTTCTCACCCAAAACACTTTTTTTAAAAGTACTTTTGAAAAAAAACACTTCTCAAAATAAGGTGATTGTTGCAGCTTGGCCAAACAGGCTAATAGCCTGGTTAGCCAAACTTATTTTTGGCCAAAAGTGTTTTTTTGGCCAAAAGCACTTTTGGCCTCAATTTGAGGTGTTTGGCCAGCTAGCTTCTGGAAGGAAAAAAAATGTTTTTGAGGAGAAGCAGAAAAAAGTAACTTCTCTCCGAAAGCACTTTTTGAGAACCACTCTGAGAAAAATACACTTAGAAACAGTTTTTAAAAGCTTGGCCAAACACTAATTGCTGCTCAAAAGTGTTTTTCAAACTAATTAGTCAAACACAAACTGCTTCTCACAAAAAGTACTTTTGAGAAAAACACTTTTGAAAAAAAAAATACTTCTCAAAATAAGTTGATTTTTGCAGCTTGGCCAAGTGGACTAATAGCTTGTTTGGCCAAAAAATGAGGTGTTTGGTCAAGATTTTGAAAGGAAAAAAAAGTGTTTTTGATGAGAAGCGGAAGCAGTTTTGGAGTAGCAGAAAAAAGTAGCTTCTCTCCAAAAGCACTTTTCTGAGAAGCACTTTTGAGAAAAATATACTTAAAAGCAGTTTTCAAAAGTTTGGACAAACACTAATTACTGCTCAAAAGTGTTTTTCAAATTAATTAGTCAAACACAAACTACTTCTCACCAAAAGCACTTTTTTAAAAAGTGCTTTTGAGAAAAGCACTTCTCAGAATAAGCTGATTTTAGAAGCTTGGCCAAACGGGTTATGAGTATTGATTAGTTAGCGAAGCCTGTTTACCTTTATCCGTTAAGTGGATGATTTGAGTCACATAAAGGCGAAATACATAAAGTGTCATTTTAAGTTGCTCCCAACAATCATTTGAACACCTCAATTAAGGTCTTTTTCGTTTAAATGTTTCACGTGACTAAAAGTAAACTCAATAAATGCCTGACCTCATCGGCCCCTGTCGCGTATGTTACACCTCCGGTGTATATTATAAGAACGAATAAGAAGCCGACACGTGGATAAACAATATGAAATAAACAACTAAATGGCTTTTATTTAAAAAATTTAAAACATAAGATTAGATAACATCGAACATTCTGTCTAACATTGTTTTAACACCTGAACTCTCTCTTTCTCTCTCACTGAATGCCACCCGTTTTCATCTCTTCTATTAAGCTTGGTTTAATCTGCATTTCCGTTGCAAAATTCAACATTTCTTTCACATACTAAGTAGGGTTAATTGTGGTTTGTTTGAATTGATTATTGGATCAAGATTTATCACCTGAAGGAAGTTCGTCCTAAAATTTTGACAGTGAAGCTTTTGTAAAAAGGGAGTCAGTTGTAAAGTGGCTTCGATTATTGCATAAAGGTATGTTTAAATTATGTATTTTTGTATTTTATTGTTATGGTGCTATTAGATTAGGTTTTTTTTTTTTGCTTCTAGAAAATTGAAAAGGTCAAGGAATATTGATTGTTTTTTTTTTTGCCATTTTCAGCACCGAGTCACATGGACGAATATATTGGTGTTGTCTTTCATCATGGGGGGTCACTTTATTGATGGAAAGTATGTGGGGGATGGTGAAAAAATAGGGCATGTGGTGGACAAAGACCATTTCTCTTTGACCGAGCTTTTGTCTTACACAAAAGAAACCCATGAATCAGTTGGTGGGTTCTTTGTTCAATGCCCTAAAACTCAGAAATTCTTTCTAATTGAAAATAACTATCAACTACTAAATTTGATTAAAGACCCGAATGATGGGGATACTTTTGATGTCTATGTGAGTCATGTTATATATAATTTAGAGATTGTAGAGGAGGATGTTCCTGTGGGATATTTACCTTCCTCACAGGTTGGTGATAGTGACCAAGCTACAATAATACAAAAACTAAGGATGGTCCAGAGGTTAACGTACATGTTGGTGATGGCATTGGTGTAAATATTGATGAGGGCATTTGTGTAAATGGTGATGAGAGTATTCAAGTAAATACTGATGAGGGTATTAATGTAACTATTGATGAGGGTATTGGAGTAAATGTTGATGAAGATATAGAAGTAAATACTGTTAAGGCTAGTTGTGTAAACGCAGAACAAAATATGGCTACATTTTCATATGAGGATATAAATGTTGAAGAGGGTGCAGCTGCAGAGCATGACAACAGTAATGAAATAGATACAAATTGTCTGAAAATGAAATTTTTGGTGAAGATGGTCTTGAAGATATTCTAGAAGAAGATGACATCGAAATAAATGATGAGTTAAGATATGCGAGGAATGCTAACATGGAAGTAAAGAAAAACAGGCTCAAGAAGAATGTGAATAATGATGGATTACAAAGTAAGAGAAAATAGAGGAGAAAACCTATATTTACATAAGAGATAATTCTTGGTGCGATGGAATTGGCAAGGGGTTTGAAGACATAGGGATAAATAAGAAGAATAAATATGTTGGAAAACTAGGTGAGGATGAAGAGTATTTGGACAGCTCAGATGTTGGGAGTGTAGATAGTGTTGAAGGGTTAGACCCATTTGTTGAACATGGTGCTGATCTTCCTTTTAGAAGAAGAAGTCAAAAGATCAGGTATGACTTTGATGCTAAAATTCCTCTATTTGAGTTGGACATGATCTTTGACAATGCATAAGATTTTAGGAAAGCTATTGTTGACTATACTATTCAATATAAAGGGTCTTTAAAGCTTATGCCTAATGAGAAAGATAGAGTAAAAATTAAGTGTAAGTGACACATATTTGTTAGTAAGGATAAGGATTTAAGGAATTTTAATATGAAGACTTATATACATGTCCATAAATGCCCAACAAAGAATAAGAACAAACTTTGCACAACCAAGTACATTGCAAGAAATCTCCAAGATAAAATCATCTAAACTCCAAACATCACACTGCATGAGTTGCAAGAGGTTATAAGGGTTAAATGGGGTTTGTATGTAGGAGGATCACTTGTCTATATTTCCTAAACTGCCCCTTATTAATTTAACCTTTACTTTTTTCTTTCTACCATCCCTTTCTTCTCTTTTTTATATTTACCGTATTTTTATTTTTCTTCTCTTATTCTTATTTGGAGTAATCTCTCTATTATAAATAGATATATAGATATCTTCTTTTCTCTTTCGATATTTATTATTTTCCTCATCTCCTAATACTCTTTGAAATAACAAGACTAATCACCAGATTCAAGCACTTTCTTCATAAGGTATGATTCTTTTCTCTCTTATAGTATACCAATATTATATGATCTTCACTTTGTAGTTTTATTTATATATTATCTGGGCGTGGATACGTATAATATAGTTGAGATAATGCAATACAACCTAATTTGTTTTTCTCAATAATGGATAGTATTTTTTTATATATGTAGCTTGTAAGCACGTATGTTCCTACTAATATTATTGCATTTATATATTTATATTTTATATTAATTAAAATCTTGAGATATATTAGTTTATTTTTTATAACTTAATATAATTACATAAAAATAAAAAATTAATCAAATTATTTTATAATTAATATTTAAGATTTCTATTTTTTAAATAATGTTAATCTAAACTAATCTTTATTTCCCTTCGTTGTAATTTGACACTCGACAGTAATTTTTTGAAAGATTGGCCAAACACAATTCGTTTATTAAATTTCGCAAAAGTACTCCTCGAACGAAGTGGCGAAACACAAACTGTTAATATCTAAAATGTATTTTTTTGAAAAGCACTTTTGAACAAAAATACTTTTTAAAATAAGTAATTTTTTGCAGCTTGACCAAACGGACTCTAAGTAAGGGTGATTGTCATCAAACAAACGTTATATGGTCAATGTCTTTGATTGTCATGTGAATCATTTACAAGCTAATTGGTTTGCTTCGTTTGGTATCTTAACAATGCCTAAATCATCGTTGTTATGCATGAACTTTACTCGTTCAAAGTGTCTAACCATTTATTTGATTCAAGATTGTTAATAGCTTGGTTGTACGTCACATTACTTCAGTTTGATTAATATACTGTAAAAATCAACTTCATTGAAATTTACTCGATAATCACTAAATAAGACTATTATCATGAGATTAGTACTTCTAATTAAAATTCACAGCTCGAATATATTCTTTTTGGGAGAAAAAAGTATTTAACAACTAACAGTTTGAGGTTTTATTTCTTTTATTTTTTTCATGACCATAATTGTGATGATTTTCGTTATTTATTATTCATTTTTTGGGTGTGCTTGATTAATTTTTAAGATTAAATTGTGGGGCTATCGTAACTTGAATTGGAAGTGACTGATCTTTGAGATTGATTGGAGTATAGTATAACAAAAGATGCGACTTTTTGCTTATAATGTTATTTGTTTCAAGATGAATGTATCAATCAAATGGGATGAGATGTATTTTTAAGTACATGATTTACGAGTTAGAATAAGGACATATTTGATATTCATATTGGTGAATCAAGTAGTCTTCATAATCAATCAAGAAAAAATGCTAGTGATTTGTTGAGACCAAAACAATCAATTCAAAGTGCACTTGCTAAACAATCCGATCAACAAGATTTAGAATATCGGACTCGTTTAGAAACTGCAATTGGTATGATAAGATATCTTTTGAATCAAAAGATTATTATTTTGGGAACATCATAAAGATGAATAGTTTATTTAATAGAGGTTATTATTTCATTGAACTTCTTAAATGTTATGCTAAACGATGTAAAGATGTCGGTGATACACTTAAAATAGCTCCAAAAAATAATCAAATGACTATTTCATATATTCAAAAGGATATTATCACTACATGCAAGATGAAAAAAATAAAATGAATCATTGAGGATCTAAATGGTGATTACTTTTCCTTATTAGTTGATGAATCTCATAATGTGTTATGCAAAGAGCAAATGACTATTGTTTTGTGTTATGTTAATAGAAGGGAAAGTGTGATGCAGAGGTTTATTAGTATTATTCGTGTTTGTAATACTGTTGCTTTGTCTCTAAAAAATAAAATTATTGGTTTACATGCTCAATATTCCTTAAATAATTTATATATGTGGACAGTGTTATGATGTAGCAAGTAATATGCAAGGAGATATAAATGAACATAAAATATTGATGCACCGAGAAAGTAAAAGATGCTCATTCTATTTATTGTTTTGCTTGTCGACTCCAATCAACTCTTGTTGTTGTTTCTAAAAGATGTGATGAAGCGTAAGAACTCTTATTTGATTTTTGATATATTAAAAATAATGAGAGCTTTTTTCAAGCGTAGAGATAAAACTTCGTGAGTTCTTAGCATAAGAAATTGAAGAAACATTATGCAGATAGAGGATTAAATTAAAAATTAGGCATTTGCTAGAGCTGGTGATACTCGATGAGGCCACATCACTAGTACACTTGATGCTATTGTTGTTAATGCACATTTTAAAGAAAAGTATAGGCAAATGGATATTTTAAAGTATGTTTAACTTTTGAGGTAGTTTTCATATTACATTTTTTGCACAATATTTTGACAATCACTAATGAGCTCAAATATAGCCTTTCAAAAGAAAGGAGCAAGACAATGTAAATATCATGTTACCGATTGGAGCAACAACGGAACAGTTGCAACCAATAAGAGAAAAGGACTTGGATTCACTTATTGGTGAGGTATCTAATTTTTGATTAAATATGATATTTTGATATCTAAATTTAATGAGCTTTATGTTATTATTGGAAGATCTCATTATAAAATTGCTGATTACACTGTTTTACATTACTAATGTTTTGAAGTGTTACTTAAAATTATTGATTGACAACTTTAAGAACTCAACAATCGTTTTAATGATGTGACGACAAATTTGCTTTTTGGAGTAACTGACTTGAACCCAGTTAATTCTTTTCAAGCTTTAACATAGAAAAGATATTGACACTAGCTAATTTTTATTTTTATTTTGATAAATACTCTATGGTTGATATTCTGGATGATGATAAAAGTTTTTTAGATCTTAATAGACTTGTTGATCTTCTAAGAAGTTAGTAGAGACAAAAAAAATGGAACTTATTCTTTTTTTTTCGACTAGTAAAATTTGCTCTATCTTTGCCAGTTGCTATTGCTAGGGGTGTCAATAGTTCGGTTCGGCCGGTTATTTTATAAAATTTGTACCATACCAATTTTTCGGTTATTTTATCATGTATAACCAAAATTAGACTTTTCGAAATCGTCCCAATTATGTCGGTTTCTCTTCGGTATCGGTACGGTTCGGTTAATTTCCGGTATTTTTCTTAATATCATGTAAAATTCACCAGTAGAAGTAGAATTGCAATAACATACGTTCTTTTATAGGACTTAGCAAAACTCTCTAGACGTTTTTACTGTTTAAATGGTGATGAATTAAAAAAAGAAAAGAAATATGGCTAGAGTATAGATCCATCAACTATTCTACAACAGCATAAACGAAATCAAACAAAGCCAAAAAAAATATTAATCACACGAGTTGAAAGATATACAAAGCGGGGTTCAAGAATAAAGTCTATAGAAGATTAAATATTCAAAAAGATAAATCTAAATTATATGAAAGCAAACATATTCAATACATTGTAGTTTGTTACTCATAATCGCTAAAATACTTTGTGTCTTGCTAATAAAGATACTTGAAATAACTTAGTTTAAGTAGAAGTAGCATAATAGGTTTTAGGAATTAGTATTTTGAGTTTAATTACTTGTTGGCTTGTAACAGTTTTCATAATTCCAAGGCTCAAAAGAAAATTTAATGCATTATTATTTTTAAACTTACTAAATATATTTTCTACATGTAAAATTTATTCGGTACGGTTTGGTATTTTTTCAGTCTGTTTTTATAAAATAAAAAACTACCCTAATTATCGATGCGGTTATATATTTATATAAAAACCTATGGTTTCTTAAAAAAAACCTAAAAATCGGTTCGGTGCAGTACGGTTCGGTCGGTTTAGTCGGTTTTCGAATATTCATTGATACCCATAGCTATTGCTGCAATTGAAAGAGCTTTCTCGGCGATGAAATTGATTAGATTAACTTATGAAATCGATTTAATGATGAGCTGTTGAGTGATTGTTCTCACGACCACCCAACTCCATGTCATGTGATGGAGTCCAACACCGTTGCTAGACAAGGCATCATTGAATAACTTAGTGATTTTCCATTTTTATTAAACAATCCCATCATCTAACTTTACTTAAATTTAAAGCATTTGATAAATAACGATTTTTTTAAGGCAAGCAAAACTAAAACAACTAGAAGAAATCATAACTATAGAAATACAACCCAAAAATCAAGTATACTAATATGTGACAAGATCTAGTGTCATAAGTGCGTGGGCAAGAATATACAAAAGAAAACTATCTTATTGTCTGAAATAAAATAGACAGATACAAACAAAAGAGAAACTCCGGCATGTTACTAAATGGCTCGAAAGGGGGCAACTCATCGTTAAGTCTCAGTTCAAGATCAAGTATGCGCGTCGGGGGGTAACTAGATGTACCTGCCTCAGATCCTGTACAATTAAGTACAAGAGCGTAGTATGAGTACATAAACAATATGTACCTAGTAAGTATCCAGTCTAATTTCGAAGAAATAGTGACGAGGGGTCGACTTGACACTTACTAGGGCAAACAATAATATAATTAAAGTGTTATGCTAAGCATGAATATCATGAATAATACTGACAGTTTAATAACAGGAAGTGATAAGTTCTTCTTTCATAAATATAATTTCAAATTTCAGTGATATAATTTAACCACTTACATTTCAAGGCATTTAAGCAATATAAATCACAGAGAATTTCAAATAATTAACATGCGCAATTATACCAAGGTCGTACAGTCCGGTCCAACATCATATTAAAATGTGCACTGCCGGAGGGTCGAACGGCGTGAACCATAGATATATCTATTTACTACCGAGGTGCTCGACCCGATCCACAAATAATAATTTATTTTCAAGAAAACACATATTTCCCATTTACAGCCAAGTATTTCATACAAATCCTCAAGTAAATGAGTATAACCTTCTATAATTATTTTATCAATTTTCAGCATGACTTAAGTGATTATAATGGCAAGTAAGGACGTAAGCATTTCAAATACAGCATGATACGGATCCTAAACTACCCAGACAATAACATAATAGTAGCTACCTGTGGACTCTCGTCACCACGTACGTACGTAGCCCCCACAGATAGGTACAAACACTTATTTAATTCACATATGTGGTTAATTCCCTCTTACAGGGTTAGAAATGAGACTTACCTCGTTTCAAAACCTACTTCCCAATTTAAGAACGTGCTCAAACCTCTAAATGTGATGCCAAACGACTCGAAACTAGTCAAACATAACATAAACTAATCGGTAAATACTTACCCACACCAAGTGTTTACACCAAACTATATTAACTTACTATGGTTAATTAATTTAATCAGATGAGAATGAATATAATTTACCATGGTTAAATGATTAAAATCCATATGCAAGACATATGCCATGTATCTATTGGTTGGGTGTAAACGCCCGGTGCGGGTAAGTGTTTGCCTAAACTAATCAATCTATGCTCAAAAGTTCATAATTCCACCATTTAAGTGATTACCCAACCTAAATGGCAAGATTCTTAAAATTCACCCCCGGACCTACATGCTCGGATTTCAGAAATTTTTAAAGAAATTGTTACCCATAACATTAGGAACATAAATATGTGATTTCTACTAAGTTCCATAACAAATTTCGTGGTTAAATGTCATTTTTATCAAAACCCTAGGTTTTCACCTAAACCCATAATTTTTACTAATTTACAAGTTATAATCTACCCATAAACTATGTATTTAACTCACATTGTGTAGAATTTACTTACCTCAAAGTGCTAAGTCGAAATCCCTTCTTTGAAAGCTCCTCAATCGCCCAAATGTGTAAAGAATGGGAGAAAAATGCCTAACCCCATATTAAATAAAGTGCACTGCCCCAGCAATTGTTGCACCTACGGTGCATATGCCGCACCTGCATATCCGCTTCTGCGGACCAGGTGTTCGCTTCTGCAGAATTGGCTGGGCCGGCTGGGGTCACTTCTGCGGACGGGCTCTCGCTCCTGCGGTCTCGCTTCTGTGGAAAAGGAGCAGCATCTGCGAAACCTGGGCTCATCTGCTTGGGCCGCATCTGCGGGGCATTGTCCGCACCTGCGAGCTCGCACCTACGGCTAACCAACCTTAGGTGCGGTTATGACAGTAGCCGGAGCTTCAGTTCTTGCTCCAAACTTCTAACTTGGTCTGAGCATCTTCCGATTGACGCTCGGGGCCCGGGGGGCCCGCTCGAATGTATCAACAAGTTCGGAATCATAAAACGGACTTGCTCGAACTCTTGGAACGCCCGGAACAACATTAAAACTAAGAATTACACCATAAAACCAATTGAATCAAACTTAAGAACTTCAAGTTCTTTAATTTACTTCCAATGCGCCGAAACATACTTATATTACTCGGAATGACACCAAATTTTGCGTGTAAGTCTTAAATGATATTACAGAACTATTTCCGATCCCAAAATTCCGTTTGAACCTCGATATCACCAAAACCCGCTCCAAACTAAATTTAAAGAACTTTCAAAACCTTTAAGAACCAACTTTCACTATTAGGGGCCAAAACGCTCTCGAGTCATCTAAAACCCGATCCAAACTTACGCCCAAGTTTGAAATAATTATACGAATCTATTGGAACTATCAAATTCCAATTCTGAGGTCGCTTACTCAAAATGTTGACCGAAGTCAAACTTGGCCTTTTAAGCCAACCTGAAGGAACCAAGTATTCCGAATTCAACCCAAACTCTTCCAAATCCTGAACTAACCATCCCCGCAAGTCGTAAATCAGTAAAAGCAAGTAAAGTCTTATTTAGGAAAACAGGATTCTATAAAACAAAATGACCGATCGGATCGTTACAGTTGTTTTTTGCCATATATAAAAAAAAAGAAGTATTTAATAATGTTTCTAATGAAGCTATGATAAATATGTTTAAAAAAAATAAAAACTCGTTGAGCATAGTTGTAGTAATTAATATACTTGAATTGTGTTTTTAGTAGGATATCATTATAATGTTTTTATTTGTTTGTTCACTTCTTTAAATGAGAAATGCAGTTGTAAGTTGAAGTTCAAGTAGACGGGGCAACAATATTGTACCATTTAAGTAATGTTCAAACTGCGTGATTCACTATTTACAAAGCTCAAGAAAAATACTTGTACATTGTTTCTCTATTAATACAGTCAAACTTCTCTATAACAGTCTCGTTTGTTTCGAATATTTTTAGAAATTATATTGAAGTATTGTTATAGAGAACATATATTATAACATAACATGAAAATTGGTTCCGAAAAAGCTTGACTTTTATAGTGAAATATTGTTATATAGATATGCTATTATAGAGAGGTCTGACCGTACAATATTGTCACGACCCAAAAATCCCTCCGAATGAGTTGTGATGGCACCTAGTCTCTAAACTAGGTAAGCCTAACATAAACTGAAGTAACATTGATGCTTACTAACTTTAAATTAACCAACTCTGAATAATTCAAACTTCCTAAAACCGGTGGTACACGTCACAAGCCTATCTAAGAGTAATTACACAAAATAATACATCACTGCCCCGAAACAAAGGATCAAATGGAAATAAATACAAATGAAGGTGACTCCGAGACCTGCGAACGCTATAGTAGGTTTACCTTGAGTCTCCACCGCGACGACCCGCACAACTACTATCAATCCACCTGGATCTGTACACAAAAATGTACAGAAGTGTAGTATGAGCACACCACGGCGGTGCCCAGTAAGTATCAAGACTAACCTCGGTGGGGGTAATGACGAGGAACAGTCAGGATACCTACTGGTCAAATAAGATTAACAGGATATGATAATGAAACATCAAGATAAAGATAACGAAGTAATATCAGTTGCGGAGAGAAATCCAAGTACAAACAGTATAAACAATAAAGGGAGAACGCAGATAGTAACGAACGGAAACCAAGTAAATCAGATAACCCAAGCAATTCAACACTGACATATCAGAGACGGAGGCAAGTAAGAATATATCCAATTAAAGAAAACAATGTCAACTCAATCAATCACATCATGTTTATTACACCATCCCGATCATTTAAATCCTCGATTTCTCATATCATAATCTCAACTTTCGAACTTTCAGCACATATGACACCTTGTGCCCGCATATTTTTCATCTCACTCTTACAGTAAAATTCACATGATAGACAATACAAAATGTCCTTACAAATGCACTAGATGTTCATGAAGTCCTATTTACATAATACAAATTAAATTACAATTTCTAAATAAATCTAACAAAAAATCGGCGAGAAAAGATGAAGTTGTTTTTTTGAAAACATTCGAGTAGGAAAGTACCCCTTTTAATTTAAAATACAACATTGGAAGAATTATTGCCTTTAATAGGGGAGTTAATAACTTAAAACTTAGTAGAAATTCCTTTTTTAAAAAAATACAACCTCAGACGGTTTAAGAAAATTTAATTGAGTAACTAAATGAATTGAAGATGAAACAATTATTGAAATTTGAAGTATTGAAAAAGAATATGTAAATAAATACGGCAAAGTATTGAAAAATATGATGGGGTTCCTTCACAAAGGATCACAACGGTAAAGGAATCTGAGCAGTTAGAACACTTGAATTGGTAGCAATACTAAACATAACAAACCGAAGGTGCACGACACCAAAATCCAATTACTAACAAGGATAAGGAAAACAAATACAGAATTTCAATTTCATTTCATATCTTGTTGCAAGCGTACAACCCGATCCCATTCACATTCTTGTTGTAGGTGTGCAACCCACTCCCATTTCATATATCTCGTTGCAGTCATGCAACCTGTTCCCATTTCATATATCTCGTTGTAGGCGTACAATCCGATTCCATTTCAGATATCTCGTTACAGACATGCAACCCGATCCCATTTCATATATCTCGTTGCATGAGTACAACCCGATCCCATTCGAGATATCTCGTTGCAGGCATGCAATCCGATTCCATTCATATATCTCGTTGTAGGTGTGCAAACCGATCCCATTTCATATATCTTGTTGTAGGCGTGCAACCCTCTCCCATTTACAAGTCATCATCAATCATAAAGAGAATCCCGGCATGGGAACAAGAGTATAACAATAACATCCCGGCAAGGGAGACATTATCGTAAACAATAACATCCCGGCAAGGGAACAATAGTATAACAACAATATCCCGGCAAGGAAAACAATATGTACATAATAAGAGTCACGGAAAAACCAAGAAGCACGATAACCTCAACAAACAACAAGACATAATAAGCTCGTGATAATTACACACCGGTAACCACAACAATTGAATATGTAACATATTTGCACGAAGTCATAGAGGAACTCACAATCAAGAAGTATAAAAACAATAAGGAAGGCAATCACTTGAATTAAGGCAATTAAGGGTCTATGTAAAAAAAATTAAAGGTGAGCTAACAACGTCATATGGAGCATATAAAGGCAATTTAAGCAATTAGGAAACCCAGTCATAACGAGATACTTCCACATAAGGACCTAAGAACCCTAGAGACAAATTTTCCACAAATAAGTCTGAGCACACACTCGTCACCTCGCATGCATGGACTACAATTAGCATAGAAGACTCAATTCCTAAGGGGAAGTCCCCCCCACAAGGTTAGGCAAGATACTTACCTCAAGGACGACAAACCGTTACTCTAAATGCACTTATCGGGTGAAAAGACCTCCGGACGGCTCAAATCTAACCAAATTAACTTCAAAGCACAAATAATCACATAAGAAACTATTTTGGATCATGAAGTCTCAATCTTTAACAAAATCAAAAAAATTGGTCCAAAAATTGACCCCCAGGCCCGCGCCTCGGAACCCGACAAATTTTACAAAAATTCGAATGGCCAATCCAATATGATTTCAACCATACAAAATTTATTAAATTCCGACACCATTTGGCCCCTCAATTCACGATTTTTCATTTTAGGAGTTTTCTTCAGAAACCAACATTTTACTTAACCCAAATCACAAATTAAATGATAAAAATAAAGACGAATTCATGGAATATAATCAATTCTAGGTGAAGAATAATTACCCAATCGCTTTGCTTGAAAAACCCACAAAGACTTGCCCAAAACCGAGCTCTAGAACTCCAAAAATGTTAAAAATTGCCTAACCCTCGATTTGAAAAACTTATATTCTGCCCAGATATTAAAGAATCGCGAACGTGGAGGAAGTATCGCGTTCACGAAGAAGAAAAATGAAGTCTGCCCAATTGTGCTTCACGAACGCGAAGAAAAAATATATTATGGCCCGAGATTGCTCTTCGCGAACGCATGAACTAGTATGCAAACGCGAAGAGTGGAATTGCATAGCTACGCGAACGCGTGAGGGGGACGCGAACGCGAGGAGTGTTACGCGGACGCGAAGAAGAATTTTCGGGTGGTCAGCAGCAAAGCTTCACGAACGTAAAAGGTTGTTCGCGATCGCGAAAGAGGATACCAGAAGCAGAAAATAGCAGTTAAAAAACAATAGAAAATGACTCGTAGCCCATCCGGAACACACCCGAGGCCCCCGGGACCTCGTCCAAACACACAAACAAGTCATATAACCTAACACGGACTCGCTCGAGGTCTCAAATCACATCAAACATCGCCGAAACATCGAATCACACCAAGAATCGAACTTAAGAACTTTCAAACCTTCTAACTTCCAAAACTCGTGCCGAAACCTATCAAACCAACCCGGAATGACGCCAAATTTTGCATACAAGTCCAAAATGACATAACGGATTTGTTCTAACTCTTAGAATCACATTCCGACCCCGATATCACAAAGGTCAACTATGAGTCAAACTTTCCATTTTCCCAAACTTCAACTTTTCCAACTTTCGCCGAAACGCCTCAAATTACCCTACAGACCTTCAAATCCGAATCCGGAAGCGCGCTTAAGTCCAAAATCACCATACGAAGTTGTTGAGATCATCCACGACCCATTCCGGGGCCGTTTACCCAAAAGTCCAATTCCGGTCAAATTCTCACAGTTTAAACTTCCAAAACTAGTTTCCTTCTTCCAATTTGACTCTGAGTCATCTGTTAACTGAATTCAACCATGTACGCAAGTCAATACACATATTATGAAACTGCTCGAAACCTCAAACTGCCGAACCAAACGAAATTGCTCAAAACGACCAGTTGGGTCGTTACAAATATACTCCTGAAAGTGAGTAGAATCATTTCACATTTTTCTTATTTTAGTTACTAATGTTTTCTTCATCATTATTTATTTAATATTTTTCCTTTTTTCTTAAATACATTTAAGGAAAAATGATTTCATATGCAATATGTTCACTTACCAATGTTGATTGGTTGGAAAGGTTACTAATTATGAGCCTACCCAAGTCGATACCTGAGTGAACTAAAATAATGTAAAATAATAAGTTCATTCTCCACCACTATTCGCATTGTAGGTATAAACTAAAGTGGTTAATAAGTTATTTTAGAGGCATTATATTAGATCAATCCATATTGATGCAAATCTTTTTCTCACGAGATGGATTGTGATTATTGATGACAAATGGATATTTTGTGTTTTTTCTTCAGTTTAGGATTTACTTAATCTTTACCTATCTAATTCACACCTTTATTTATACATAACAAAATGCTAATTTAAGATAATAAACTATTGGGATATTCTAATATATATGCTATGTTTTAAAAAAAAAAGTACTACTGGAGATAGGTTTTTACTAATAATCAGGAGCTAAGTATTTAGGTTAAGTACGAAAGTGGTTGGATAAACAAGAATTAGGAATAATTATCCCTTTATTTACTCTAGATTTTCTCTTTTGCTAAAAGAGTTAGCGCGAACCCGGAAAACGAAAGGCTCCCGCAAACAAAATTTAGCAAAATTCAAGTTTCCCGCTCGCGGTTTTTGCTCTCATTAAGCAAATACACCAAGTACAAATACGTGGCATTACATCATTGGCTATTCGCATTAGCCAAGGATCACTGTCCTGTCCCCTTTTTCTTAACCGTGAGATCACATTGTAAAGAACAATCTGCTTCGTCAAATACAACACTCCTCACGCGGATCGCCAGCGTGGCAATCTCATCTCATCCCTATCCCTATAAATAATTAAACTCCCCATTTCCTTTCTCACTCAACACTCAAATCGCAATCCAAAAGCTTATATTTTTCCTATTTCTTCTCTGTATTCAAGCTTTGTTAACAGTTCATTCACAGCAATGGAAGCAGCAACCAAGACAACCAAAGGTGCCGGAGGAAGGAAAGGAGGAGGCCCAAGAAAGAAGTCTGTAACCAAATCAGTCAAAGCTGGCCTTCAGTTCCCAGTTGGTCGTATTGCTCGTTTCTTGAAGAAGGGTCGTTATGCTCAGCGTGTTGGAAGTGGTGCTCCAATTTACCTCGCTGCTGTTCTTGAATACCTTGCTGCTGAGGTACCCAATAAGTTTCTTCTTAGATCCGTAATTTTCTATTGACTACTACACGGCTAGTGATGTTGTATTGACTTTTTGAATCCTTTTGTGTGGCTACAGGTGTTGGAGTTGGCTGGAAATGCAGCGAGAGATAACAAGAAGAGTAGGATTATTCCCAGGCATGTGCTTTTGGCAGTGAGGAATGATGAAGAGTTGGGGAAATTGCTTAGTGGAGTTACCATCGCAAGCGGAGGTGTTCTTCCCAACATTAACCCAGTCTTGTTGCCAAAGAAATCTGCTGCAGCTGAGGAGAAGGCATCTACACCCAAGGCCACCAAGTCGCCAAAGAAGGCCTAGGACTATCTATTTGAATTGTTCTTTTGGTTAAATATGGTCGACCAGTCTTTTGTCTAGTTTATTGGTACTACTTCTTGTAGTAGGGCGTAGATTTTTAGTTTGCTAATTTCGGTGTAATGGTGCTTGAAAATATAATAGAAAGTAACTGTTTTTCCTATCTAATTTTTTGCTACTTTTCCGAAAGTTTTTCTATTTGTTCTATTTCTTTTTTTCTTTTTCTTTTTCCGGATCTATAATGTGCATTGATATAATAGTACACACAACGGTTGTAACCTGTTACCATTGTTCAGACGGAAATATAGAAAAATGCAAAAAGAGCTTGTATGATGCCATCACCAAAGATTCTATGGACATTTTGTGCGGGCCAGAAATTTGGGCTGGAACACTAGGCCCAGAAACAAGAATTCAAATCGATGATTCATGAACCTAAGTGGTTAAATTGTTGGAGGAAATCATCAAGTTACGGTAGGAAAATCCTCAATTCGTGTTATTCGCAAGGCTACAGCTGGATTAACATCTTTTATTAGTGCGAATCCACTAATACTTTGCAAATTATAGAAATAGCAAAATTTGTTGATTGGTTCAACTTTCATAAATTTTCAGGTTATCCAAAGTATCGGCTAATTTCAGGACCGTATGTTTCTGTTCCAGCCACTATGTGGCATAGCAATGGACAATGAAAGTTCAACTCCTCTGTTGTATTTCTTCCTTGGACCCATAGCTGTTTACAACTGCTACCAATAGGTTTTTGTCTAATGCCTTTGGATTCTGGAGATGGTAAGAAATCTAAACGCTGTAAGTGTTTAATATTGCTAATGCAGCAGCTGTTGTTTGTCTTGCACTCCTGCTAGTTAATATATTGCTTTCATGAGGAAATGATTGTGCTCGTGTAGTTGATTTTCAATGTTGAAAACGTTCATCCAAAGGGAAGGTCACTGGTAGCGAAGTGTTAATTGGATCATCTGCTGGCACAAAGTTTCATCTTTTGTCATTTGTTACACAAAGCTGATTTTTTGTCCTATTTAGCTTATGTTACAAATAGGCTGTTTTAATAATTGCGTTCACTTCCTTTTCCATGTGGATTTGCCCTTTTATTTTGTATATTCGTGGAATAGTTTTTGTGGGATCCATCCCATAAATTAAGGAATACTTTTCTTCCTTTGTTGGTTTTTTCAAAGTTGGCAGCAACTTTATCTTCCGCTTTGTCAAAAAGGGTAGACTGCAGAAGAAAAATGTCAAGTGTAGTAGGTGAGGTTCTGTCTATAAAAGGAGAGCTTCGGCTCTCGTTTCTGACACACCAAAAATCTCAGACAACACATCTGAGTGAAAGATAGAGAGCAAAGTAGTCCATAGATTATAAGAAAATAGCATGTGAAGAAAAATTGAGTGTGAGTGATATTGTAGTGAGGTGAAAAAAACAGAGTGTTCTTTCTTTTGAGGGTGTAGTAGTCTTAGGAGTATTTGTACTCGTTACTACACAATGTAAAATTCCTCGCTATAGTGATATCAGCTGCTCTTCTTAGCTGTGATTTTTTCCCTTATTCAGAAGGGTTTCCACGTAAAATCTTGCTGTCATTATTGCTGCACTTTTACTCTTATTGATTTAACCATAACTCAGTGTTCCGCGTTTATCACTAATACCGTGAATATTATTTTTACGGGGTTTATTCTCAACAAGTGGTATCAGAACTAAGGTTCTGTCTTAGTATGCTGTGTGGTTGCAGCACAGTCTGAACTTCCACATCAGAAAAGAATTACTTTGGTCTCCTAATAAATAGTATTTGTATTTATGATTAACGATGAAAGCCAACACTAGTGGAATGATTACTTTGAATGACACAAATTATGCCATTTGGAAGGGCAAAATGGAAGATTTGCTCTATGCCAAGAATTTTCATCAACCTGCCTTCACCACTATAAAGCCTGATAATAAATCAGATGAAGAGTGGAATTTGTTACACATGCAATTTTGCACAGTGGGTCGATGATAATGTTTTGAACCATATTGATGGGGAGACACATGCTCGGACCCTATGGGAGCACCTTGAAAGTCTTTATGCTCGAAAAACTGGAAACAACAAGATGTTTCTAATAAAGCAGATGTTAGGTTTAAAATACCATGATGGTTCCGCGTTGACAAATCATCTGAATAATTTTCAAGGGATCATGAACCAGTTATTTGCTATGGGCATTAAATTTGATGAAGAAATTCAAGGCCTGTTTCTACTTGATTCCCTACCAGATTCTTGGGAAGTTCTTAGAACTTCATTGTCAAATTTTGCTCAGGATGGTGTGATCTCTATGGATCTTGCCAGGAGCAGCCTTTTAAATGAAGTGATGAGAAGAAAATCTCAGGGTTCCTCCTCATCAGATGTCTTGGTGACTGACTCTAGGAGGAGAAGCAAGAATCGGAGTTCTCAAAATAGAGAACATAATAGAAGCAAATCCAGAAGCAGACTTAAAGATATTGAGTGCTATCATTGTGGGAAGAAAGGACACACAAAGAAGTTCTGCCGGATTTTGAAAAAGGAGAATAGAGACAAGGAAGAACAGAAAGATGATGGCAATCGTGTGGCCACCGTCACTATAGAATATTTTGTTATTGTCCTTGATGCAGATCTGATAAATATTGCTTGTGATGAGTCAAGCTGGGTTGTGGATAGTGGTGCCGCATCTTATGTGACATCAAGGAAGGAATTTTTCTCATCTTATACTCAGGGTGACTTTGGAACTTTGAGTATGGGTAATGAGACTGTATCTAGGGTGGCTGGTGTTGGAACGATTTGTTTGAAAACTAGTATTACAACTAAATTAGTTTTAAACAATGTAAAGCATGCACCTGATGTTCGTTTGCACTTGATCTCTGTTGGTGTTTTGGATGATGAGGGATATGTCAGTAGCAATGTTGCTGGAAAGTGGAAGCTCACTAAGGGTTCCATGATTGTGGCGCGTGGAGAAACCGTCGTGGTCTATACTGGACTACGACTTCTACCTGTGTTGATATGGTGAATGCCGTTGAAAGCAATAGCTCTTCAACGTTATGGCATAAGAGGCTTAGCCATATTAGCGAGAAAGGACTAAATGTTCTAGCCAAGAAGAAATTGTTGTCAAATTTTGAAAATGCAAAATCAGAAAAATATGAACACTGCTTGGCTAGAAAACAAAAAAGAGTTTTGTTCTAGTCTCATCCTCCTTCAAGAAAGACAGAGTTGCTTGAGTTGGTGCATTCAGATTTATGTGGTCCAATGAAGACAAGGACTTTGGGTGGTGCACTTTATTTTGCTATCTTTATTGATGATTGCTCAAGGAAACTTTGGGTCTACATCTTGAAGACTAAAAACCAAGTGTTGAGTGTCTTTAAGCAGTTTCAGGCTTCAGTTGAAAGAGAAACTGGAAAGAAGCTGAAGTGTATTCGTACTGATAACGGTGGTCAATATTGTGGACCGTTTGACGAATACTGCAAGCAACAGGGTATCAGACACCAGAAGACTTCTCCTAAGACTCCTCAGCTTAATGGTTTAGCAGAAAGGATGAACAAGACCTTGATGGAAAGAGTCAGATGTTTGTCTTTTGAAGCAAAGTTGCCGAATTTCTTTTGGGGTGAGGTTTTGTTTTCGCCGCACATGTTATTAATCTACCCCCTGCAGTTGCTTTGCAAAGTGATGTTCCAAACAGAGTTTGGTATGGCAAGTATGTTTCCTATGATCACTTGAAAGTATTTGGTTGCAAAACTTTTGTACATGTACCTAAAAATGAGAGGTCAAAATTACAGGTTATATGATCCAATTGAGAAATCTCCAAGTTCTGAAGGTTTATTTAATCTTGATCAAAATCCTTGTACAAATACGGATGACGTTGGTGGGCTCGATGATGATGGTGATGCCCAGAACCATATTCCAGATCAGCATATTGATGGTGATGGTGATAACAATGCTAATGCTGATGAGGTAAATGCTCCTACTCACGAAACTGTGGACGAGTTATATATTCCACTCAGGAGGTCTTCTAGACCTTGTACTCCTTTCTCCCGTTATTCACCCAATGAGTATGTATTACTCATTGATGGGGGAGAACCTGAATGTTATGCGGAGGCCATAGAAGATGAGCACAAGGATCAATGGATTGAAGCCATGCAAGATGAGATGAAATCTTTGCATGAGAACCATACTTATGAGTTGGTGAAATTACCTAAGGGTATGAGAGCTTTGAAGAACAAGTGAGTGTTCAAAGTTAAAGCTGAAGAACATAGTTTGAAGCCCAGATACAAAGCTAGATTGGTTGTCAAGGGATTTGATCAAAGGAAAGGTATTGACTTTGACGAAATATTTTCTCCTGTCGTGAAAATGTCCTCCATTCGGACAGTTCTTGGTTTGACTGCCAGTCTTGATTTGGAGATTGAGCTGAAGACTGCTTTTCTTCACGGTGACTTAGATGAGGAGATTTATATGGAACAACCTGAAGGCTCCAAGGCAAAAGCTAAAGAAAATCTTGTATGCAAACTTAAGAAGAGTCTATATGGATTAAAGCAAGCTCCCAGACAATGGTACAAGAAGTTTGAGTCTGTTATGGGGGAGCAAGGCTATAAGAAGACTTCTTCAGATCACTGTGTGTTTGTACAAAGATTTTCTAATGATGATTTTATCATCCTCTTGCTATATGTGGATGATACTTTGATTGTGGGCAGGAATGCTTCCAAGATTGACGAGTTGAAGAAACAATTGAATAAGTCTTTTGCAATGAAAGACTTGGGTCATGCTAAGCAGATTTCGGGCATGAGAATTACTCGTTTGAGAAACGAAAGAAAGCTTTACTTGTCACAGGAGAAGTACATAGAACGTGTACTAGAGCGCTTCAATATGAAAAGTGCTAAGTTGGTTCGCACACCCCTTCCTGGTCATCTGAAGTTTGAGCAAGAAGATGTGTCCTACAACAACGAAGGAAAAAGAGAGAATGGCCAAGATTCCTTATTCCTCTGCCGTCGGAAGTTTGATGTATGCAATGGTATGCACTCGACCAGATATTGCTCATGCAGTCGGTGTTGTTAGCAGATTTCTCGAAAATCTAGGAAAAGAGCATTGGGAAGCTGTAAAGTGGATACTCAGGTATCTAACACGAAGCTCACATGAATACTTATGTTTTGGAGGATCAAATCCAATTCTGAAGGGCTATGCAGATTCCGATATGGCAGGTGACCTTGATAACAGAAAATCCACTACTGGATATTTGTTTACTTTTTCAGGGGGAGCTATATCATGACAGTCGAGTTTGCAGAAGTGTGTCGCACTGTCTACAACTGAAGCGGAGTATATTGCCGCTACCAATGCTGGCAAGGAGATGATATGGTTGAAACGGTTCCTTCAAGAGCTTGGATTGTGACAAATGGAGTATGTTGTCTATTGCGACAGTTAGAGTGGAGTAGACCTGAGCAAAAACTCCATGTACCATGCGAGAACAAAACACATCGACGTCAGATATCATTGGATTCGTGAGCAAGTGGAGAACGAATCACTTCAAGTCAAAAAGATTCACGCGAGTGAAAATCCAGTAGATATGTTGACCAAGGCAGTACGAAGAGACAAGTTTGAGTTTTGCAATGAACTTGTCGGCATGCGCTCAAGCTAGAATCTCCGGTGTTACCTCCTTCAGGTGAATGAGACTGGAGGGGTAGATTTGTGAGGTTCATCCCATAAATTAAGGAAGACTTTTCTTCCTTTGTTGGTTTTTTCAAAGTTGACAACAACTTTTTCTTCTGCTTTGTCAAAAAGGGTAGGCTGCAGAAGAATAATGTCAAGTGTAGTAGGTGAGGTTCTTCCTATAAAAGGAGAGCTTCGGCTCTCATTTCTGACACACCAAAAATCTCAGACAACACATCTGAGTGAAAGATAGAGAGCAAGGTATTCCATAGATTATAAGAAAATAGCATGTGAAGAAAAATTGAGTGTGAGGGATATTGTAGTGAGGTGAAAAAAACAAAAGAGTGTTCTTTCTTTTGAGGGTGTAGTAGTCTTAGGAGTATTTGTACTCGTTACTACACAATGTAAAATCCTCGCTATAGTGATATCAGTTGTTCTTCTTGGCCGTGGTTTTTTCCCTTATTCAGAAGAGTTTCCACGTAAAATCTTGGTGTATTGCTGCACTTTTACTCTTACTGATTTAACATAATTTAGTGTTCCGCGTTTATCACTAATACCGTGAATATTATTTTTACGGGGTTTATTCCCAACAGTTTTGAAGTGTAACTCTAGCGGAATAGTCTGCATCTGGTCTGATGTTTAAGATTGCTTACTGCTTGAGATAGAAATAGTCTGAGGTACTTGCCATCCAGACCTAGTTGTTTCTCATTCACTTCCAGCTTTCAAGAAGTAAGCGTAGGTATGATAGGGGATATGAATTGTTTGTATGCTGATTGTTTTTTTAGTGATTAGTATCTGATGTTCTGTCTTGAACATTGAAATTTGAAGAATGTTCATCTTTTTTTGGTCTGGAGCCGTGGGCATGAGTCATTATATTAAGGCAGCTTGTCCATAATAATCTCTCTACTCATCTGCACTCAGTTCACATGCTTGTCACTATCCATGGTCTTCCACGTATAAATGGGCAAAATACATTTATGTAAGATTAATGTTACCATGAAAAATGGCCATTTACTTGAGGAGGCAGTGGTCAATACTGGTTTATAACCAGCTGCAAAACATTGCACTTGAAGCAAAGCTTCATCCTGGGAATGACTGGTCAGTATAGGTTGGCCGTTATCCCCTCAAAATAGTTTTACAGCCAGCATTGCCTTCTGGGATTCTGGTTCATAACTATCTGCATAAATTCTGTGTCATAGATCATATGTCTATGACCTTGATAATAAAATGAACTGGAGGAACATGGACTGCTCTGAGACCTATATCTCCAGTTTGATTAAGTGTTTGCATCTGCAAAGATAAATCTCTATTATCCTTTCTCACTATTTCTTTTTCCCAAATCCATGCAGCTATGTCGAACATAAAAGTAGTGATCTTGGTCTTGGAGGCATGCCGAGACAGAGTAGAGAGATGCTGTAAAGTACATTATTCAGTATTTTTTTTTTCCTTCACAGCTATTTCTGGTTTTTCTTTTCCTGTTTGTTAGTGTTATTTTGTGTGGTTATTGAAATTGTGGCAAGTCGTTTCTTGGTGTTTCATGGATTGCACAAGGAATGGCAGAGTTTTGAAGTCTTTACTACTTAGGGGAGTACCAGATGGATGGAAATTTACCAGCAGTAAGGTGTAATTTAGGCTGAGCTAAATGTCAAGGAGGAGACTGCTGTTTTTTCTTTAGTCCAAGCACATCCCAGCTATTTCTTATGAGACCACAATAAAGCTACCGAGAGCACACATTGTTCCTTGACAATAAACATTAGTGTGTGATATATATGCTCCTTGACTTTTCTTCCTTCCCTTTCATTGCAGGAATGCTCGTTACAAAATTGCCTTACTCATCCCATCATAACTAGCAACCTCCTAATCCAATTTGCATCCTGAGACTGCTATCTTCTATGTGGTCCTTTTCAGTCAGAAAATCGGATTACAGACTGGTAAGTTTTGATGGTCAATAAGTGCATACTTAAGTCCATCAAACGGATAATATAGCTAGATGCAACCATTTTGTTGTTTGCCTAAACCCTGTAGAATCTTAGTGCCCTGTGTTGTTGATTTTATCCTTCTTCTTTGTGAATCCGGAGATTCTGCTGCAGATTTTTGTGGATGGGAATATCTGTACATGGTTTTCTGCTTGGAATTCTTTTGTCTTATTGGCAGAAGACAGTCCTAAATTGGATGCTGGTAGTCAGAATTTGAAGCTCCACTGCGTCCTCAGGAGCAATTATGTTCCACAGTTATAATAGCTTCAACTGTATGTATATAATTGAAACTAACTTATGAGTCTGGTCTAATGCCTATGAGCAACTACATGAGCCACACTTCTCTTTCAAGATTGCATGAGTAACTGATGTAACTCCAGCTGCAAACGACTTAGTGCTATTGATTCAGTAATGCTATTTCCTGCATGTCTAAGCGATTGATACTAAGTAGTGCCGTTTTTTATCTCTTGATTCTGCTGCAAATCATTGTTATAATGGGTGACAATATTGAAAAGCCATTACGACTTTTGATGATACCTAATAAGAGCCAATTATCACACTGCACCTTGACTGTGATTCCAGAGGAGGCTAATCCTGATATGACCATTATGTATTCTTTCACTGTAGTAATTGGCTGTGGGATTTACTTTCCAAAGAAACAGGTTTGCAATCCCAACCAAAATGACGTTAATTGCCAAACTGTTTTAAGACATCAAAGGAGAAATCTCCTAGAGAACTGTAGTAATGTGCATGTTCTGTATATATACAAAGTATATATGTTTGCTTGCAGACAGGCACTTGTTTTACTATGTTCATGATGCATCTAAATACCAATCTTGTAACGGATCAAGTTGAATTAGTTGGCCTACACTTAATCATCTAGTTAGTTACTACTATTTAGTAGTAATAAATCTATTAACCGGTAGTTAGTTAAAGTAAAACAAATGCTATAAATAGTGCCATGCAATACAATATTGAACATGAATGAAGTATTTTTCTCTCTTATTTTTATTCTTGTTCTTCTTTTTCACCATCTCTTTCCTTCCCGCATTAGAGCTAAACTTTGAGTTCTTTTGCAGACTCCTAACTTAGTTATAGACTCTACTCGAGCTCTCTAGAGTTCTTGTATTAAGTAGCAATTGGCAGCGGAGCTATTTCTCTCAGACTGTGGAGTAATCTTGTTCCTATGATTAACCAATGAAAGAGAAAAGATTTCTTGCATACAGTGCTTGAGAAGGTCTCTCATATCAATGCCATGTATAATGGAATGGAGAGGATTTTGAAGGAATTTGCTGGAGAGGTGCAGCTGTCCAATGAGTGTTATGAGAAATTGTCAACAGTTCCGCTCCATCCTATTCACAAGGCAACTGCTGGTTTGCATTTCCAAGCAAATTTTTGTTCGTGTCAAGGCTGTAGTTGAAGAGTCAAAGCTGTCTAACATTGAAGAAATTTCAGGAAGTGACAATGGCGAACATTGCCATTCAACAAAAATTGAAGTAATCATTTCAAGCACTACTGCCTCTTCGGTTACAATTTTAGATAAAAAAAAATTGATCCATTGACATCGTCAACGTTGAAGACAATGAACGGATGTTCCAACATGTCAGACTTGTTCTCCCACGTCTTCAATTTATTTTCTTCATCAACAAACAATAACACTAACTCACCTATTCCTCAACACTTTAATGAGCAATCAAAATGCATGAAGAGGAACGCGGCTCATAAAGTGTTTGATAATGGCAGGTAGGTATACCACTCCAATCGAAGGAACACTGAATTTGAAACTCTTGAAGACATGTATCTGGAGGCACTTTTCATGGAAATGTAAGTGAAACACTTCAACTTGAGGCTTTAGAAGATCTTGTAAGTTTTCTTAGAAATGTATAAGGTTGAGGCCTTGGAAGATCCATCTCTTGTTGCACTCTGTGGAAATTGAGTATGATGTAAATGCCAACAATTTTATGATACTTTAGACTGAAATCAGAGGCATGGAAACACTCCAAATTAGAGACATGACGATTCTTGCTAGAGCCAAATGGGTGTTGTATTTGCCTGGATTATTGCATTAGTTATCTGTGTAAACCAAATATTGTGATCTTCCTGTTTAGAATATTGATCAGTGAAGAGGGAAATTAGAAAGTTGTATACTAGCTTACTTATGGAGATATTCCATCCTTTGCATATGTTATGAGGAGTAAGGAAGCAAATATATTGTGTGGGATATTTGGATATAGCTTGTGATAGGAGAGTGCCATTTGAGCTATTAATCTCCTCTTTATGATCAACTCCAATTGTTTGGAGTCTCTTCAAGTCTTGCTATTGCTATTCTCTTCTTTTTCTTCCCTCATCTCTTTCCTTCCTCCATTAGAGCTGACTTTGAAGTATTCCACGAACTACTAGCTTAGTTACAGCTTCTACTGGAGCTCTCTACGCAATACAATAGTACAGTGTCCGTTGGTTCAAAATGCACAATTCAAGGGACGCCATTTGGGTGTTTTTTTAATGCAAAGATTGCTCTATGCTATTGACGAAGTTAATAAAATTCACTAAGTGTAAGTATCGGCTTTCTCCTAGAGATTGGACTGGAAAATTTTAAGGTTAGCCATGATTGAGATGCTCAACTAAAACGAAAACTAGTTGGACTTGCAGTCAGTATATAAATGGAGTAATGGACGGGTTTTAAGCAGCGACCTGTTTAATTTCCTGATGGTTGCTTGCTTAGCCGTGTTATTGGCACTTTTAGTTGCCATTTGTGGTTTCTCAATATTAGCTACCATATTACTTGTATGTTAAATTTGGTACTGAACAACTGTATGTATTAGAAGAGTGAATTTATATGCGTACTATCAGCCGAAAAACAGAGTTAGTTGAACCCTTTAAATATATATGATAGGACAATACCAAAGATCATACTGAGAAATTTTAGGAGTCGTTTGACACAATGGTAGAATATTGAGGATATCCCATAGAATTAGTTATCCCACCTCCTATATGGGATAGCTAATCCCACGATTTTAGTGTAAAAGTTATCCCGGGATTAGCTAACACCCCAAGCCAAGCATGAGATAAAGTTAATTCGAAACTTTGTCCCGGGATCATTTTCGTTTCCAATGTGTCAAACAACCCCTAGTCACTCGTTCAAGCTCTGGTCAGAGCTTCTATAGAGACGAGTAAACGTGGCCCTGTTGGGCGCCGGATGAATAGCTAAGTAGATACTTCAGTAACGAGATGACAGATTTGCCCATAACAATATTGTTATCTGGCACTATGCACAGCATCTTATGTACAGCCAGAAGGTTGTTACGAAAGCCGACCCATTCTTATCCTCTTATATATTTACATTTTTTGGATATATGTATGCACATTCACAGTCACTACAGTGCCCCCCTCTGAATTTATAAACAGATAACAGTAACAACAAAAGCGACACAAGAAGGGTAGCAAACAGAACTGTAGCATGGACTCAACTAGCTTTCCCAAGTTAGAAGTTCTCCTCTGGCTTTAAGAAACTGTGATGTTCCAACAGGGTCATCTCCCCACCAGCTGCTGCATCAAACTGGCATCGGTAGAAACTGCATTTCCAATTTATCAAAGCATAAATAGTTGAACTTCCAAAGAAGCGATCCACTAGTCGCAAAAGTTGGGACAAAGTTGAAAAAGAAATAGCGACACGGTCCCACCAGGATTCTTCCTGGAAGTACTTACTAATAACCTTACCTGCCATCCATGCCAAGAATCACAACAGTATTCTTTTGGTGGCCAAAGGCCACAATGTGCTGCAGACCTTCTGGCAATCGGAACTGCGCCACAGACCACTCAGAGCTGAAATACTTTGGTAGCACACCTGTGTGGCAAAACACCACAAAGGTAACTGTTAATAAGCTTCGAATATTGAGTTATTGACAAACTTTCCAACTAATTCTTCTGCACTGTCTCCAAAAAATTGTCCGTCCTGACTCCCGAGTCTATTAGCAACAAAATTACAAAAACCGAAAGACCTATACAGACTGTTTGAACTAAGAAAGATGTGTACTCTATTCGCAACCGTAGAGTATACATCTGTTTTTTTGGTTTTATTCTCAAAAGAAAAGAAAGATGTGTATTCTAGTGAATTGTTAAACCCTACACAAGGTATAACCCATTGATTTTAAAAGATAACTATCGAGGAACTTCATTTCCTAGGCTCTAGTGGGCAACTAGCTGGCTGATCACTATGGGGTTGTAGGACATTTTCCAAAGATAGAGAAGCTTCCGATACCAAAAGGGAACTTAAATCCAAGACCTGAAAAATGTTTCCATCCATATCATTCATATTTCTTTTATTTAGCTTTAACTACACTCTGAAGCAATCTATTTCTCCAATTTTACAGGAATATATGCCATGAGATGCAAATCAGAAAGATAATCAGTAACCTGAGCTGGAAGAGTGATTCCCCACATTGTTTCTGAAGAAATTCCAGGAAATATCACTACACACGCAGATTGCTCACTTTTATCCTTTCCATACTGTTAATTTATGTGATCCACTAACTTAAAAACTTAAAACTTCTTTTTTTGGGATGAAGTAAGACACTTCCACTAAAAACTCAAAACTTTTTGAGAGGGAACAGTTTTAATTATTTATATAGGTCTGCAATACGCCCCCTCACATGCAACCTGAATTCCTTCTTTGTGGCAATTACATGGAAAAATTCTTGTTAAATGAGTGCCAGTAAGACTCAAACCCACCTCGACTTACTCTCGGCTTACTCTAATACGACCTTGAATTGTGTGAACCACGTCATGTAAAAAGCTTAAGATGTTTGAAAGGGGACAGTTTCATTTATGTAGGTCGATAACAAATACTTTTAGTTTAATGCAGAGTAGAGTCTTCCTCTCATACTTCAATGCAAAATTATATTCAGCAAAATTATATTCTCTTGATTTATGATCAAGATGTTAACTGATATCACTGGTGCAGTCCTTACTCTAGGGAGCAAATGTTACCCTCTCTTTCTCCATGTCAAAATTTAGAAAAGTTGGCATATCTTATCAGAGCTACACACACACATTGAAGCATCAGAAAGGCCTCCATAGAAGGATTTGATGCTCCTTTCTGAAAGAGTTTAACTGCATGCAGTCGATTATACAAAAAGAGGCTTCCACGTCATGGAGTTCTCTGAATAACTAAGCTCACATTTAATGCTACAAATAGCATGCACTTCCTCAGGAAGATTTGCATTTAAAATCAAGTAATTAAAGAGAAGAATATCACAGGCTCATTACCTCTAATGAAGGAGAGATGAGACACAGCTGATGGAGATGTAGCATTTGACTCAGATGCCCCTCTTGGTCTATCAACTCCTAAAGCTGCTGAATCAACCTTTAGATTGAACACATGGACAGTTCCTTTATCACTGGAAACAGCTAGCCATTGTGCAGTTGAAGAAAAGGCAAGGCTATAGATTTCTGCTCTATCTGCGCCTCTCCTGACCTGTATTAAACGAAAAGAACATGATTAAGATCAAAGACAAAAGTTCACATTCCATTTCCGAAGTGGCAGTTGTTAGCAATAACACACCAGACATGTTCATTGGAAATCAAATGGCATTCAAATCTTCAGTGAAGTGGTATCACAAAAAGGCATAAGCAATTCATGTACAGATTATGTCTGATGCAGAGTCTCAATTATTTGACATAGTTGCCAGTCCTTCAAAAGAGGAAGAGACAATAAGCATTGACAGGACAGACTAATATTTTGATCGTGTTTCATGTATGAATACTGTAACAAGCCCCAACTAGGACATCAACCAACGTTTCATCTCTTTCATACTTTTTAGGGAGACTGGTTATGAAGTTACCCCCAATTTTTCTCAAGTACATGGAGGCAACTTTCGTTGACATATATGAAGACGGAAACATCAATTACCGGAAAGCCTTACATTGTCAAGCAAATCATTTGGTTTTGCCAAAAACAAGCAGCTACTGAGGCAAACTGATTCTCTAGAAAACTAGAAAATGCATTTCTTTGCAATTCTACTATATATTAATGCGATATACAAATTATCGAGAGCATAAAGCTAAATCTTTGCACCACAAGAAATGAAAGCAAAACTGGTTCTCTAGAAAACTAGAAGATACATTGGCGTTGCAATTTTATTCACGCATTAAATCCATGTTCAAATTATCACGATACTTAGAAACTAACTTCTTGAAATAATATCAAGTTAAATCCACTTCATCTCTATCTTATCACTTCTATACCCTACCAAAAATTATCCAGATAAAACATTTTCTTAAAGAAGACATTTTCCATGAAAAACACTTTTCTCTATACCCAACACACCCTGAATTACTTCTTGCTCAATGGGGAATTTGGCGTCACCATATTAACCATGTAAATAATAAAACAATTTAATAAAGTATGACAATTAATTCAGAGTAAGTGTATACCTCTTGGACCAAAGATCCATCTAAAGTATTGAACACTCTGACAAGAGTACCCTTACTGCTAGCAGTAGCCAGTAACCTCCCATCATTTGTGAGCGCAAAACACACAATCCTCGAGTCATGTGCCATTATAAACTTGGTCCTCTTCGACGCGTAATGCTCCACTCTCACCTGACCCTTCTGCAGCCCCGGACAAACCAGAACCATCGATCCCGATACCTGTGACACCTCACACAAACCCTTAGGATTTGCCACCGTCTCAATCTGATGTAACAGCTTCAAATCCGCAAAGTTGTAAACAAATATCTTCTGAGCTAAAACAACCACAATTCTATCCCTTCTTAGCCTCACGGATTTCACCTCGGATCGAAACGACAGCTCGCCGATGCACCTGGATTGATGATCATCCCATATCATCACCTTGTTTAAAGGATATTGAGGTTCCGGGCCACCTCCAACCAACGCCAGAATATTGCATCGAAAAAGCATCTGAACAACACAAATTCCACCTCCGCCATTAGCATTACCGGCAAAATCGCGGCGGAAAATCTCGCGAAGCGGGTCGCAATTGTAGATCCGGAACCCGCGATCGGTGCCCGCCGCAAAGCAACCGTGATCCTGGTTGAAGGAGAGGTAAAGGATATTCGGTGTAGAAGAATCAACGGGAAGAGAAATTGAAGTAGGATTAGGGTTAATATTTTGTACGGTAGTAGTAGTAGCGGCGGCAGCAGGGGAGGTAACGGAGGTTTCAGCGCGGTGTTCATCATCATCAGCTGTGGCGGCAGTGATGGCGGAGGAGATATCGGAGAGGTCAGATAGAAAGGAACGATCACCGGATTCTAGAGCCTGAGGTGAATTTTCCGACATGTGAGGGGAAACGAAAGGGTTGGAATCGGGCCAAGGGGAGGAGGAAGGGAGGGCAGAGGTCATGGGGAAAGGGCGGAGAACGGTTGTAGATGGCGGAAGAATTGCGTGCTACGGTGGAGAGAGAGAGAGAGAGAGAGAGAGAGAGAGAGAAGAGGATGAGAATGAATGATTGCAAGTGTAAGGTAGAAGCGAAGTTACAGAAGGTTCCTTTTGCTTTAACTTGGGAGTTAGAGACATTCTAGTGCTGCTCTTCTGTTTTGTTTTACTTCTTCTACATTAGTAAGGTTTCTTTTCACTTTCAATTTAGGACTGTATTTTCATATATATACATGTTTTTAACTTTAATTATATTAGTATTCGGTTATGCGCTTTGCGCGTGTACCTATATAAATGAATACATAAATTTTAAAAATTACATACATATTATTAAATAATTTATTTTATAAAATAAAATTTAAGATTTGTTTTAAATAATAAATATTATTCCCATTAGTTAGCTTAACAAATGAAGGAATTATATTTAGAGCTTTATTGTGATTTATCCGGATTTATGTCGAAATAAAAATTGTTGTTTTTATGTGACTTAGAGCCCGTTTGGATTGACTTAAAAAAAGTGGCTTTAAAGCATTGATGCTTAAAAGTACTTTTTAAGTGCTGGAGCTTGTTTATAAATAAGCAGTTACGTGTTTGGATAAAAATGCTGAAGCTGAAAAAAAGTTGTTGAAGTGTTTGGCAAACAAGTGCTGGTAAGCCCTTACTTATGTTAAAATGACTGAAATATCCTAAAAGCTGTTAACACTATAAAAAAGATGATTATTACAATATTTAATTCTAAATTGATGCATATACAAATAATTTATAATTTAGTTCAATTTTAATTTAAACTGAGTACCTAAATATAAATTATTTATTTAAATAATACACAACAATTAATTAACCAAAAAAAATAATTTTTCGCTCATAACTTTAAATTCTAGGGTAACATGTAAACTCATTGATAGACTTTGATTTAAAATATAGTTTCACCAATTAAAAAAAGGAGGGATTCAACAACAATTCTTTTTTAAATGTCATGAAACCAGGAAAAAAAAACTAAAAGAACAATGTTTACAAAATATTAGAATTTGTCAAACATTTTATTTATAAAGCTAATGTTAGCTTTACGGTTAAAACATCAACGAAATTGACAATTTTTGAAAATGACAGCAGAAAGATTGAAAACAACGATTAGATGGCACATAGATTTAATTAGTAAAGGGAAGGGTAGTTTTGGGGTTTAGAAAAAGTAAAAGGGATAATAGGGTAAATTAATTGGTCAAACATAAGGAGCTTGTAAGCCAAAAAATAATAAGTTGGGTCTATTGCTTTAGGCTTGTTTTGAGTATTTTAGCTTAAAAGTATTTGGCTTAAAAATACTTTTATGATTTATCCAAATACTCAAATAAGCCCAAACTTGCTTTTAAGCTGGTTTGACCAGCTTTTAAGCCAATCCAAACACCCTCTTAATATTGAAAATAAAATATAAAAATATTTTTTATCACAATTCTTTACAGATTTGACAAATAATACAAATTAAAAATAAATTAAAAAAAGTTGGCGTAATATCTCCTAAAATTTGATAGTGACAAATTTTAACGTTTAAAGAATGACTAATATTGAACTAATATTTTATAAGAAAAAACTTAGTATAAATATTTAGCGAGAAGTTTTCATTGTTGGACTGAATGCAAGAAAAAAATAAATAACAACTCATTTATAACTGGTTGTCTTCTACAATTTTATCTTATTGCTAATTTGTACTTTTTTCGATTTGAATCTTAATTTTATACTATAATTGATTTTGCTATATTTATGATTTCTTTCACCATTGATACTCTTCTTATAAAAATAAATTAAGTCTTTTGTCAATTTAACAAATAAAGTTTCTTATATGATAAATTTGTAAATTAATTGAATTGGATTTGCTAATAAGTTAATTCCATAATTAATTATTTGTTCTAAACATTAAAAGAAATAACTTAGTTTTTATTAATTTAAATTCTAAATATTAGCTTATTCTAATTTTTAAATATTTGACAATAATTATATATTTTTTTCCAATAAGACTTCGATTTTCAAATATAAGAAAAATCACATGTTTTGAATCTTTATTTGAGAATTCGTAATTGCTAACTCACGTTTTGCATAGTAAAGAATCTCATAGGAATAATTCAATATAACTCTAATATTAATGGTCTTTAAATAAGGAAATCTATATAAGGTAAAAGTGTTATTCGATTTTAAAGTCCCTTCCTACCTAGTTTAATAACGAAAAATATAATAATAAAATTTTAGGTGATCTTAAAATTCTTAAATTAGAAAATAATTAAATAACTATTTCGTCTAATATAAAAAAAAATTAAAGGGTAAAATAAGGGAATAACATTTCACTAAGTGCCTTTATGCTTTTAATATAGTATAGATAAATAGATAAATATAGATATAGATTTAATTGCTCTAATGATAAGATGTACAGTTGCCCCAATATTTTGGGACGGTTCTAGTTAAATCTATCAAAATGTTAACGTACCATTTCAATAAACGGAAAAAGCAACCAAAATTCAAAATAACAAAGAAACAATTAACAGCTCATTTATAACTGGTTGTCTTCTACAATTTTATCTTATTGCTAATTTGTACTTTTTTCGATTTGAATCTTAATTTTATACTATAATTGATTTTTCTATATTTATGATTTCTTTCACCATCGATACACTTCTTATAAAAATAAATTAAGTGTTTTGTCAAGTTAACAAATAAATTTTCTTATATGATAAATTTGTAAATTAATTGAATTGTATTTGCTAATAAGTTAATACAATAATTAATTATTTGTTCTAAACATTAAAAGAAATAACTTAGTTTTTATTAATTTAAATTCTAAATATTATCTTATTCTAATTTTAAATATTTGACAATAATTATATTTTTTTTCCAATAAGACTTCGATTTTCAAATAGTAAGAAAAATCACATGTTTTGAATCTTTATTTGAGAATTCATAATTGCTAACTCACGTTTTGCATAGTAAATAATCTCATAGGAATAATTCAATATAACTCTAATATTAATGGTCTTTAAATAAGGAAATCTATATAAGATAAAAGTGTTATTCGATTTTAAAGTCCCTTCCTACCTAGTTTAATTACGAAAAATATAATAATAAAATTTTAGATGATCTTAAAATTATTAAATTAGAAAATAATTAAATAACTATTTTGTCTAATATAAAAAAAATTAAAGGTTAAAATAAGGGAATAATATTTCACTAAGTGCCTTTATGCTTTTAATATAGTATAGATAGATAGATAGATATAGATTTTATTGCCTAATGATGAGATGTACAGTTGCCCCAATATTTTGGGACGGTTCTAGTTAAATTTATCAAAATATTAACGTACCATTTCAATAAACGGAGAAAGAAACTAAAATTCAAAATAATAATTTGTTAAAAAATTTATTTTGCCTGTTTTTCGCTTTTGGTTACCAAATGATAACTCTAACGAAAATAGACTAAAAAGATATAAAAATTATGTATAATTTGGATTTGACCAAAGATTTAATTTTATTATATTTAACTATTTAAGTTCAAGCATAATTTAAATTATTTATAACGAAACAAAAAGGTTAAAGACTTGAAAAATAAATATGCGTGATGGGGATTTGGAAAAATATAGAATTTTTTATTATAATTAACTATCTAAGTTTGAGACCAAGAATAATCAAATTATTTCTATCAAAATAAAAAGGGTAAAGCCTTGGAAAGAAAATTGCCTACGGTTCCTAGCATGGTTAAAAAATAAACTTGGAAACCTAGAAGGATTTAAGAAGAGTCCTCATATTTAGGATTTTGTATATAGTTAAAATAAGGAAGTATTTGATAAACAAATTTTTAATTGATTTTAAAGTCCAAAATATTAAGGAAATAATTAAATGACTATTTTGTCTAGTATGAACTATATCTTTAGAGGATAAAAAAGGCTTTCAAAGTCCAAAATATTAGGGAAATAATTAAATGACTTTTTTGTCCAGTATGAACTATATCTTTAGATGGTAAAAAAGGCGAACGATATTTCGCTAAGAGCCTTCGTGCTTTTAATATAATATATATATATATATATATATAGAGAGAGAGATTTTAGGTTTTCTACTTCTCTTTATCAGTATTTAAAAATTGACGGATTTATTGTTTGTGTGATTGGAATTATGATTATGAACCATATTAATGTTTAAATTGAATAAAATATAATCCAATATACATCAACCATATTTCATAGCATTATACATCTATTTTATTTACCTTTTCTGATATACTGTTATTTTAATATGAATAATTATTAGCATTAACATTTTACTGCTTTTTTAACATTAGGTGACGTGAGAGGTTGGCCATAGAGAGTTTGAGAAGAGGTCTAGGGTAGGTCTAAGAAGTATTGTGGAAAGGTGATTAGGCAGGACATGACGCTGACTGAGGACATGACCCTTGATAGGAGGGTGTAGAGGTCGATGATTAAGGTAGAAGGTTAGTAGGTAGTTTATAGTTGTTCACTCATAGTCTTAATAGCATGCATGTCCCTTTATATTCTTAGATAGTATTGTATTCCCTGTTGCTATTATTTGGTATCACTTATCCTTTATCTCTCCCTTTTTCTTTTATCTTCCATCTTTCTTCCTTCCTTGCTTTCCTCTTCTTCTTCTTGCCCTTCCTGAGCCGGGGTCTATTGGAAACAACCTCTCTATCTGTATTAGGTAGGGATAAGGTCTGCGTACAAATTACCATTCTCAGACCCCACCTGCTGGGATCAAACTGGGTTTGTTGTTGTTGTTATTATTTAATTTTTTTAAGTTCAATTATATTATGATAATATGCAAGTCAAACACTGATAATAAAGATTATAAGGCATCGACATATATAATCTATCATTTAAATTTTAAAGAAGAATCTACAAACGTTGAGCATCTAGCATCTTCGGATCTTCGCTCGCTGCTATGGGCTGGGCCATTTGGTTATCTTCTGAAGCTGTGAGCCAACGGGCTACCCTTTATATAGAGTCCACATTTTATATATATATATATATATATATATATATTATGAATATTTGAAATTCGATTACTTTATTCCGTAGTGTTTTTGTAGATTCACAAATTAACAGTGGAACTATATGAAGAGATTTGCAGAACTTCCTCTTATGACGCAAAGTTAAGAAAAGGTTCATTTATGAACCATGATTAGTACAATCAAGGGCAGCTCAAGCACATATTTGGCCTAGAGCCAAAATTTAACGTGAGGCCTCAATTTTTAGAAAAAAGTTATAATATCTATTTTTTATTTGAAGTCTATTTTTCTAGTTTTTTGAGATGTAGAGTTGTTAATAAATTTTTTATAATCAATTTTTTATAATAATTCCTGTTCAATTGTATAGCCAACTTAATTAATCTTTTTTAACAAATTATTGATCTTAAAGAAGATTATATCAATTTTAATTTTGAAAAACTTCTTTCCGATGAGGCAACTGTTGTAGGAATCGTTAACATTATTTTACAAGCATTTGGAAAAGAATCAAGTATTTTTTATTAAGTATATTAATTAGATTATTATCTTCTACTGTTAGGATTGAAATAATCAGGTTCACGCGGAAGTTAGCAAAGCAAACGTTGAACGACGATAAGTCTGACAACAAAAGAGAAATGTACCAAAAGAGACACAAACATTTAACGTGGTTCGGTCAATGAACTACGTCTACGACGGAGATGAGCAATCTACTATATAAAATGAGAGTACAAAATATCAAGAGAACAACCTCACGAAAAGGCAAACACAAGTGACACACTAACACTTGTCCCGTAAAGTTCCCCAACTAAACACGACTCTCAAACCCATATGACTACATTGTGGATGCTACTGAATGAGAAGGAATGATCCTCAATTTATAGAACTCCAAACCTTTTCCTACAAGAAAAGGACTAGCCAAATATGGAAAAATTATATTTTCTTTCCAGGAAAAGAAAAATCCAATTATGGTAAATATGTTGTCCTTTCCTTATGAGATAGGAAAACTAAATATGGTAAGAAAATCTGGACAAACATCTAATAATTCTCCCCCTTGGCCTGAATTTTCTAACAAAATAAACTTGATCCACCTTCTTAGCATAGCTTTCAACAGGTCACATTTCCAAATTGATAGGTTTTAAGTTTAAGTTTAAATGATGATAATATTATCTTATGTTATATTTTCAGGACAAACAAAAAGGAAAGAATAAAGATCATTAGCAAGATTGCTACTGGTTTCAAAATAAAGGAAGAAGGAAGAATTAGTTACTACATTAATGGTCAATTAAAAAGCAGATTGACTCATTCTCAATCAAGAAAAGAATGAAGATTCAGTTACAACATTAATGATCAATCAAGAAACAGATTGACTCAATCAAGGGAACTCAGATTACCAATCATGTTCACTCCAGTTTCGAAGAACACGCTTACGAACTAATCTCTCCTTAAATTTAGTTGTAACAAGGAAGGTCACATTTGAATTTGGGCCCGTCAAAGAGAAAGATTCAAAGAGGCACCTTTTGGGTCAAATCCCTTAATTAAAGATCTTATGCCTCCAGTTTCAAAAAGGACTTAACGACTCTTTTCTCTTGTATAAAAAGGCTGCTCTCTCAAGGAGAAGATCACGCAACTACAAAAAGTGTATTCCAAATCTGTCTACTTCTTAGTTCAAACACTATAATTTTAAGTTATCAGTATCTCAAAAGATAGAGAGATCTAGAGTACAAAAGAAAGTTGTGTCAATTGATTAGAACTCAATTGCTGATTCTATACGTTGGTGGTAAACACAAAAACCATCAATCTTGTAACTTTATTCAAAGATCTTAAGGGAACCCTTGTGACCCAAGGGAACTGGATGTAAGTGTCACACCTCCTTTTTACCTACACCCCCGGAATGGTATAAGGGAGTTTTTCCAATTTAAGGACAACCGAAACGGGATTGTTTATTAAAGATTCAGAGTCACCACTTGGGATAGTTTATGGTATCCCAAGTCACCGGTTCAAATCCCGAATCGAGGAAAGATTGACTATGTATTACAGTCCGCGAACCAGAAATCCGGGCAATAAATTCTATTAACCCGGGAGAAGGTGTTAGGCATTCCCGAGTTCCGTAGTTCTAGCACGGTCGCTCAACTGTTATATTGACCTAATTATCTGATTTTAAAAACATGTTTAATCCTATGTGCAATTTTTAACTTTTAATCGCTTTTATTTAATTAGTTAAAGGAAGATTGCAACGTCATTTAAAATATGTTTCAAACCACGTCACATAAATGCACCCGTAGTCCGCAACACATTTTATCTAACGTTGAGATTTGGATTTGGGTCACATAAATGCGCACCCGAGTTTAAGGAGGTAAATTATTAAAACAATGCGCCTAAAGCAACTACGCGTTTGCAACTTTGCGAGGGCCATGAAAATTCGCTAAATGGCATGCCTCGATCTCTAAGGATAAACAAGATTAATTAAAATGATGGCCATGCAATTGTCATTTTTGTTTGGCACGACGCACCTCAATTCTAAAAAAAAGAAAATTCAAGCTAAATGTTTGGGGGCCATAAATTATTTATGTTATTGAATATGGCTCGCCTCAACTAGTTAATAGTCTAATTAATTAACACTAAATGTAGCTAAAGGTTCCATTTAAACTAACTAAGATGACTTATACGAGGGAAAACTAATCCATTACATAAAAAGGCTTGAGCTAATACAAGAGGACTTATAGTCCAACAAAAGAAACGGACCAGATCTCGTTCAAAGGAACTTTCAGAATTGGGCCTCATAATTGAACACAAATTCGGAGCCCTGCAACTGAGAAGTGAAGTTTCAAGATCGAATCCCTGAAGCTTTAAACACAAAACAAGATTCCGCTTTGACAACTAACTAACATGCAACTTTAAATCTTTAACTCTTCAAATTAATCTTCAGAACTATGTTGGAAGGAAACATCAACGAATTCTGGAAAATTGGCACTTAACAGCCGGAGAATCACAATACCCATTATTAAATATTGAACCATCAATTAAACTTAGACTAAAGGCCACTTCAAACTTAAGCTAATGAATACTCCAAACCATCAGAAGGCAAGTTTTGACAACTAAAATGGGAAAGCAGAACGTGAATTGACTGTGTCAGCCCCAAAATTTGAATTAATGGATTTGAATCATGGCCAAGCCAAATAACTTCAACTAATAAACTAAAATCCTTATTTCTTAATCACATCAACACATTTAAAAGTCCAAACGGTCCTAAGTCATTACATTCAAGCAAATTCAAACTCCAAGTCTTAAAATGAAATATAACATTGACCATATAGACAACTACTCATGATAACTACATCAGAGAACATGTGGAGAGACTATAGGGAAATCCAATAAGCATTTGATCAAAGAAACATGTAGCCACTTCAACTTGGTTGCATAACCTTCAGCTCTACATTTCATTCATGATTCATGAGTCATTACATACCTGGAATTGAAGAAAGAAATAAGAGATCAAGGAGTTAATCAACAACAACAATACAATCAACCCAGAAATAGCAAAGATGAGGTATCAAATGTCATTTGAATCAATTTGAAACTCCAAATTTGATTAGGACTCCAAACACAAAACTCAATCCAGAATTGGTTTGCAGAAAAACAACCAACTTCAACTCATTCTAAGCCTCAGATGAATCAGAAAATATTTCAGCACTTGGAAAACTTCAGAAATCAAGGAAAAAGGAGAAAATTTCAATGGAACAATAAAAAATTTTAGCCGTCTGCCTTTTTTCTGGATTTTTTTAATTTTATTTTCAGCAAAGTGATCCTTTTATACAAGGTGCTAGGGCAGCCGATATAATTTTCAACTTTTGCTCTTTTACCCTTCTCCAATTTTCAGTTTTGCTACTTAATCCCTGAATTTTTGGCTTGTTTGCCAAGTAAGCCTGCTTTTCAGCTTCCAGGAAGCTTCCTAAGTCTGTTACTAACAGATTCCCTTCTCCAATTACCCAAACTACCCTTTTAAACCTAGGTTATTTACCCTTTAGCTCATGGGTCAAAGTGACCCAATGGCTTGGCTGAATGAACATGCTGCCCTTCCCTTTTAAAATGGGTCAGAGACCTAAAGCCCAAACCAATGATTGACCCAGCAAAATTCTGTATGCCTTTGGAAAACAACATGATACAAATACTGAAACGACTTCCCTAATCAACAAACTAACTAATCTACTGATTAATTCATACAAACATGTAGGGAATTAATTAAGTTGTCAAAACAAACTAATCAAATTGAACTAAGAGGTTAAACCGGATAACAATCAACAACTTAGCCATACTTAACAAACTAAAGAAATTAGTGAAACAAACTTGGAAAATAAAGCAAACAAGGAATAGAGCAACACAAATTAACTTTCAACCAGAAGTGTTGGTCAAACTTTACTTGAATTGACCAGAGAAAAAGAAAGGAAAAACAGAAAGATAGGCGAGGAAGAATGACAATTAAAGTGACACCAATATGAACAAAACCGGAAAGAAACACCTACCGACCAAAAGCTCGAACCCGGGACTCGACCCACTGATTTCATCTCCAAATAACGTTAATTGCTTGTTATTTGTCAAGAACAAACGAGCAACGTTATTTTGAGACCAAATCGCCTCTGAATATTAATAAATCGCTGGAGGAAGGTCCTATCATGAATAAATCGACTTGGCTTCTAGAACTCGAAACCCTAGATTTAAGATTCAAACGGTTTTAGGGTTATTTGAGAGAAACTGAATGTGGATTTGAGATGAGGGGAACGAGGTGGTTATAGGGTGTGATTTTGGTAGAGATTGGAGATGGCGCCGCCGGGCTACTAAGAGGTGGGAATGGGGGCGACGATCTAGGGTTTTGTTTGGTCTCTGAAGTGAGGGGGTGAGAGAGACACGTGAGAGAGGTGGGAAAGATGTTCGGACAATCTTATATTAAAGGGACCCTAGTTCCCATCCGTCAGATTGAATGGAAATCAACGGTTGAAATTCAACCGAAGTAAAACGGGTCGTTTGGGTTATGTGGGGATTGGACTGGGTATTGGGTCGGATCATAGACTGGACGAGTTTAAGGGATAATTGCACTGGGCTTGAGAGAACTAACATAAAACGGCCCAAAAAATCAGCTTCTTTTCTTTTCCCCTTTTAAAAATCTTTTTAATCCCTTTTTCTTTTTCTTTCTTTTTTTTTAAAACAAAAACAAAAATAAAGTAAAACCTAATTTAATTCCCAACCCAAATTAATCCTACCACATTGAACTTATTAACTCTAACTAATAATTACCACAATTTGTTAAAAACCAAATTAAAGGAAAAACTACCGAAAATCAAAACTAAAATTAAAAGAAATGCAAAAAAAGTTATTTTGTGATTTTTCCATTTTTATAAAACAAATAATTTACTAATTAATTCTAAAAAATATAAAATTAAATCCTAAATGCAAATGCAACATATTTTGTACTTTTTCATGAATTAAATAAAATAAACGTGCACACGCAAATGCAAACAGTCGGCAAAAAAGCTATAAAAATCTACAAAATTGCAAATAATGGGAGAAATTTATTTTGTTGAATCTATGGGAGTAATTCATATAGGGCAAAAATCACGTGCTTACAGTTGCCCTTCTTTACTCGAAAACACGAAGAGTTTTCGTGCAAAGATAAAGTGAGCGGATACGAGCGATTTTTGCCTGCTTGAATACTCCGCGGTAAGCATTTTTAAAAGATTTGACTGCACCCTGCTTCCGAAGTTGCCTACATATCCTTGGCTATAAAGGAATCAGGTCAGTGTAGTTCAAGAATGTTTGGTAGCTGGGACTACCATGAAGCTGTGATTTCATTGTTACTACTGCTGCTGCTATTGCTTACTGAACCCCTTATTACACCATGTCAAAATAAAAAGAAGCTAGACTAGTCTATGATCTATGCATTACAAAAATTCTATCTATATCTTCAAACTTGCTCTTGTGGTTCTTGTTGCCTTGTTGACTTGTATTCTCCTGGTGAAGTCCCTTTGTTGTCGAATTTGAATTGTAATCTGAGATGCTTTCCCTTTTCTCTAGGTGGATGCCTGATTGCTGAACTTTGAACTATATTCCCGTGCTCTCCAGGTGGGCTCTTGACTGCTGAACTTGAATTGTATTCCCGTGCTCTCCAGGTGGGCTCCTGACTGCTGAACTTGAATTGTATTCCCATGCTCTCCAGGTGGGCTCCTGATTGCTGAATTTAAATTGTATTCCCGTGCTCTCCAGGCGGGCGCCTGACTGCTGAACTTGAATTGTATTACCGTGCTCTCCAGGTGGGCGCTTGACTGCTGAACTTGAACTGTATTCCCGTGCTCTCCAGGTGGGCGCCTGACTGTTGAACTTGAACTGTATTCCCGTGCTCTCCAGGTGGGAGCCTGACTGCTAAACTTGAACTGTATTTTTGTCCTTTCCAGGTGGGCGCCTGACTACTAAACTTGAACTATATTCCTGTGCTCTCCAGGTGGGCGCCTGATTGCTGAACTTGAACTGCTTTCCCTTGTTTTCCAAGTGGGTACCTGATTTCAACAAAAATAGACAAAACAAAGAAAATTTTCTGCCCCAGTTTGGTAGCTGGGCGCATATGTGAGTGTTAAACTGAATCATATTACCAAATATTACCAAGAGTTTGAAAGCTAGATCCCGTTATCCAGGAGGGTCCTGACAGCTCCTAGTTAAACGACAGTTTTAAATCTAAATTATATTTTCTAAAGGTATTACTTTCGCTATATCCTGTTATCTAAGAGGGTCTTAAACTACTCCCCATTATCTAGGAGGGTCCTGAAAATCAAAAATCAAGTATTATCTTAAAAGTGACAATTTTTATGGCTGAATTGCACTACCCTACAACAGAGCTTACGCCAAATCTTGTTATCTAATGGAAGTCTTAAAGCTAAGTCCCATTATTCAGGAGGGTCCTGAAAACTCCTAATTGAATCCTATCTTAAACATGCACACTTTGAAACCAACTTATATTCCTTGGGGTACATTTATGCTAGATTTTGCTACTTATGATTGTTTGATTTTTAAACTAGGTCCCATTTTCCAGGAGGGTCCTGAAAATTTACGGTCAAACCTGTTTGGTGCCTGGCTTTCCTTACGGAGGGTTTCTCCGAAGCAAATAAAATTTTCTGCCCATGTTTCAATTAAAGAAAAATCTTGTCAGTTTAAAATGCGGTGGTTGGTTTGTGGCCTTGACTTTGAGGGCGATTGCACCTTCACTTCCCATGATAACTGATTTCCACTCGACGACCTTGCTTGTTTATTGATTAACCACTTTCTCTATCACCCTTATCACAGAGAATACCTTTGATCCGTTCAAACCCAATACCATTCATCTGTTACATTGTGCTCTTGCATGGACATGTACTAAACCTTTGTGTTTCTCATGAATCCCAAAGCACGTCAATTGCCATCCATCCAGTGCGCATGCTGTTCTTTCTTGACTTAAATCACTGGCCTTGGACTTGAGGTCTATTGCTCCATCACTTGCCATGATAACTTTGATTTCTGCTTGGAAGATCTTGCTTGTCACTCCTTTTGTCAATCTTATCACAGAAAATACCTTTGATCCATTCAACCTAACCCTCCATTTGTTGCATTGTTCATGAATTGATATATACCAAGCCTTTGTATTTCACACAAATCCCAAAGCATGTTGATTGTTACCAACTCAGTGCGTTTGCTGTTCTTTACTGACTTATGCCACTTTGATGTGCTAGCCAGATCCCGTTTTGTGCAATTGGAAAGCTGGTGGCAAATTTTGAAGTCATTTCTCACTTATTTTGACCAAACAGACTCAGGAAGAGGAAGTAAACAAGACAAAAGGAACAAAGTAAAGGACAAAGGAAAGAGACGATTCCTAACAAGAAAACTACAAAGTAGAAACCTATCAGATGTGGATACCAACTCTAATGACCATGACATGCACCTGTGGCCTATTCTATTGAGCAAGTCTGATGTTCAACTCCTGTCATACCCCTAAACCGTGAAACTGGGCTTCAATGCTCCGATTATCCAATTTGATTCACAATCCTTATTCGACTTGTAGTGCCCGAAGGGTTTTCACCATCAATCCTCTCTCATTTTGTTCTTTCTCTCAACTTACCGTTGCCTTACGGTGCCCACGAGGGTTTTCGCCAATAAAATTCTCTTATTTTTGATTTTTCTCAGTTCCCGTCGCCTTACAGTGCCCGTGAGGGTTTTCACCAATAAGACTCTCTCATTTTCATTATTTTTCTGCTTGGACCAGAGTGTTGCCCCTGATATGAATTACCTCTCTTTGCTTGACTTGACATCTCTCGAAGACTGATCGGAAGGTCTTTCTTTGGACCGTAACGTGGGCTTTTGGATAGAGTTAAAAAGAAAGGATATAAAAGGCTCAAAACAATTCACATGGGTTCAAAATTACAACTTTCGGAATCAGATTTCTTACAACAACCACAACTTCTGCCCCAGTTTCTTGCTTGGGGACTTGGATTTTTATTTTAATGGGACCGAACCGTGAGACTGCCTACGTATCCTTAAAAGGAATCAGGTCGAACGTAGTTCATATCATATGAATTGCTCTGTTGTTGTGATTTTTCTTTTCTCTTTCTCTTTTCTTTTCTTTTCTTTCTTCCTTTTTGATCTCTTTTTGTTGTTTTGTTGTTTTTTCTTTCTTCTTTTTCCTCTTTTTTCGTCTTTTGTTTTCTTCTTCTTTTTTTTTCATCTTTTCTTTTCTCTCTTTTCCTTTACTTATCTTTCGCGCTTGCGTTTCTGATCTTTGCTACTGATTCCAAAAGAGGGGTACGAAAGGAAATAAATAAGGCTCAAAGGGGTAAAGAAGGATAAAGTGTTTAGATAGCAGAACAAAATGCCTTCGTCATTCCAATCTTCAAAACATGCCAAGTACAAACCACAATTAAACAAACCAAGGAAAACATTCGTAATATCTTTTGATTGTACCAGACTTGATAACCATATCCACTCATTTGCCTTCTACATTTGTTAAATACAAAGCACCATTGGACAACACTCTCACTCTCATTACCACGAACGACCCCTGTCAATTTGGGCAAACTTGCCTTTAGCTTCAAACCGATGCAACGTGATGCATTTCAATAGGGTTTCTTTATGTTCTATCTGCCCCAGTTTCACACAATTCGGGCTTGAAGTGATCTCAAAATGCCTTTACTTATTTCCCTCAAATGTCCCTATATCTTCAACATTGTTTCATTGCTTCGTAATTAAACTGACTTTTTAAAACCAGGCTGAAAATTACGTGTGCATGTCATGTTACTAGAGTCAACAGGAAAAGAACTATAAAAGAAAAAGGAACTAAACAAAAATGACTAAAAATAATAGAAAACAGAAAATTGCATTAGACAGATAGTGGAAGGGTTTGAACAACGAAACAAACTAACTAAACCGGGGTTACAAACCTAGAACAAACCTAGACAACCCTAAACGGGCTACTATGACTAAACAAACTAGGCAAAATAAAAGGATAGAAGGGTTTGAGTCACAAGACAATATCCGGATTACAACCCTAAAATAACCCGGACAACAGAAATGACAACAAAATAAACCACGAAAACTCCTCCCTGGCTAACCAAGAAAAGAGCGTCTTTCCAATCATCAAACTCAACATCTTAGCCACTGACTTCTGCATCAATCATACTAGGACCTTCACAAGTCTCCATCACATTGTTCTTAACAGATTGCCTTTGGGTTCCCTTTGCCTGCTCTTTCTTAGGATCAACCTCTGATAGCGCTGAAAGCTTCGCAGCACATGAACCTCCGAGGATCCTAGAAGAATTCTTACATTCCTTTTCAAAATAAATCATACCCACCATATGCGTCTCATTATGCACAGGTGATAGACTTTGGCTAGTGTCTGCTGCATCTGGATTTTGCACGACAATGTCGCCTGCATCAATAAGCTTCTGAATCACGTTCTTCAGATTCCAACACTTCTCTATGTCATGCCCCGGGGCATCTGAGCAATATGCGCACCTTTGAGAAGAATCAAACTTCTTTGGAAGAGGGCTTGGCATTTTTATCTGGATCGGCTTCAACATGTCCAATTTCCTTAGCCTCTGGAACAGACTAGCATATGACTCTCCTAATGGAGTGAAGGTTTTCTTCTTCCGTAACCTCTCATTCTTAAATGCTTGATTGGGCCGGAAACCTGATCCAAGGGGTTTTCGGTAGGCTCGTGGGGGTAGATAGGCATTTTGTGGAGCTGGGTACTGGGAAAATGATGTACGACTTTGGGAATTCTGTGGGGAGAAGTAGCATTGGGGAGGGTCATCTGGTGTACAAGGATATCCACGGGGATGATGTCGGGACTATAAATGTTGAGCAAGAAGGCCCATCGGATCATCTTTTCTATTTCTCTTTCTTCCACCCAAGTTTACTGGGATGTTCTGAATGACTTTCGAACAACTCATGATTTTTCCTGACTTGATTCCCTCTTCTACTAGCTCCCCCATTTTTAACACATCATTGAAAGGCTTTCCCAAGGCCGGGATCAAATGACTGAAGTAGGTGGGCCCCTGGGCTTGTAGGAAAAGCTCAATCATTTCTTCTTCACCAATCGTGGTATTGACTCGAGTAGCTTGCTCCCTCCATCTGAGCCCAAACTCCCTAAAGCTTTTCTCCGGCATCTTTTCCATTTTAGATAGGGAGGAGCGGTCTGGGGTAATGCCTGATTTGTATTGAAAGTATCGAACAAAATCTTGAGCCACGTCACCCAGAGTAGGCCATTTACCGACATCTTGAAGATTATGCCATTCCAAAGCTGCCCCAGTCAAGCTTTCACTGAAATACGCCATCAACAAAACATCTTTCTCTCCAACACTTCTCATTTCACTGCAATAATCCCTCAAATGGGCTATCGGATCTCCACACCCATCATACAAGTCAAATCGTGGCATTTTAAATCCCGCGGCCAGGCGAACGTCAGGGGACACAGACAGCTCTTTGCAAGCCATGCTACCCTGGTCTCCCATTCCTTATTTGTTCCTTATGGACTGTTCTAGGCCTTTCAGCCTCCTGGGTATCCCATCTCGCCCTTCTCTTCCTGTGACTTTCTCATGTTCAACATGAAGCTCATCCCGAGGGCTCTTCTTGTATGAGTCAGGAACCTTACGGGCAACCTCTACAGGGTAGTATTGGTTATCATGAGCTTTGAGTGGATATTCATTGTTAGGGATAGTGGATATGACAGGAGGGCAATTTTGAGAAGAGGTAATTGGAGGAAGAGTGATGGAGCTACTAGGGTGGTTGGGAAAGCTGTGATAAACGGGTGGATCTAGCGGGGTAGTGCCTTCCCAGTCATCCAGGCCTGATACATGTCCGTCATGTGTTGTCTTAACATCCTTACCTCATCAGCCAAACCAGTGTCCCGTTCAACCAACTGCTTTCGGGCACCGGTATCAACCAACCCAATTTTGTTGTTGTCCGCCATTGCCTTTTGAATTTATGTTGAGGAGAGGAGTTACTACTTCAGGAACCACAAACCAACCACCTTTCTGTATTGGACTATCAACAACAAACTTGTTAGTGATTAGAGCTTAATAGATAAACAATCGCACATTTGGGGAATGAATGCACCTAAGCAGTTAACCGTTTCTATTATGCATTTGATTGGTTGCTTGCGTCATCCCGGCTTTTTCCTATTTCTATTTGCAACTTTTTTTTTCATTCATGCCTTGCTTGATTTCACTTTGTTTTTATTCTCTCATTTTTCTCTCTTATTTTGCTATTGTTTCCTTCTCACGATTTCTTATTTTCTTTCTCTTTACTTTTCTTTCTCTCTCTTGTTTTTCCCCTCTTTTTCTTTCTTCTTTTTTCTTTCTTTCGGTTATGGTCGAATCCTATGAAGATTGCCTACGTATCATGACCCCGCATGAATCAGACCGAGCGTAGTTCTAGGGATAAGTGTAAAAGTAAAATATTTTGGGATTTTCAAATTTTCATAAAAAGCAAATGCTTTGATTACAACGACTCAAAACTAACAGACTCAAAAAGACACTAATAGACTTTGATGAAAAGATGAAAATACAGACTCAAACAGAAAAATAAAAATACAGACTCGAAAATAGACTAATAGGATTCAATGAAAATCACGAATACATCAACGCCTCAACTGCTCCTAGGGCCCGCGGGACATCATTCGGTCTCGCCACGGGCCTACGCGCTAAATCCCCTTAGAGGTGGTAGAGATCTTCCATTATCTGGCGAACAAAGGTCATCGCAGTGGCAAAGAACATGGATCAAGTCATATCCTCACAACTACTATATTTCATCGCGATGTAGTCGGCGATCCTTCTGACTCTCTCTCTTATGACACCCTTTTATTGCAACAAAGGCCCAATCTGCTGGGCCCTGGTTTCCAAAGTTTGTTCGGCTACATGATTCTGTTCTTGAAGTTGTTGCAAATCTCTTTCTAACTGTGCCATCGCTGCGTAACAGTGTTCCTTTTCTACCTTAAAGTCTTTTGCCTGTTTGATCATTTTATTCTCAAAGATGGCAACCCTTTTCTTCAACCCCACAATCTCATTGTCATATTTCTCTTTTAACTGTTTAACCAAGCGCGCTCATTCTTCTGCATTCTTAGCCAATTTTGTTCGAGCCCTGGCTAGTTCACCCTCTGCTTTGTTCAAATCAAAACCATACTCATCCACCTTCTGCCTAAGGTTTTTTATAAGCTTTTCATCCATTGTACTCCTGGCGGGATTTTCAGCTGCTGTTTTCATTTCTCGAATCTGGGCTCGAAGGGCCTCATTTTCTTTAGCTAGCCTTTTCTTTTCACCTTCATCCGCTGCGACTTGCAAACCATTCTCGAATTGGAGATCCCTGACTTGCTTTTCCAGTTTTCCTATTGTGGCCCTGTACTCATTCTCCTTGGCCAACCAAGCCCACTGTTCTTGCGACGCCTCAACGAATTCCTGAATGTGAGGCTTTTTGGCTGGTCTTTCAGGTTCAGCCCTTGTGGCATTCCTCTTTCTATAACAGGCAAGATAGGCGGGTGAGACCTCGCCTCTAGATAGGTCATGCACTCGAGTGTTCGTTGTCAAATACTAGAACTCGTTCCAAATAGAACGAACTGTTTCTTCATGAAATTGGCCGTCAGAGCTAATCTTGACCGCATAAACACTAAGATCTTCATCTGGATGCATTACCTAACACCTTCCCATCGGTCTCATCACCCGATACGGAGCGTAAGGTTGAATGCCTCGAAGACCCATTAGGAGGAAGTAAGGACCAGTGGCGGGCATATACACAATTTCTTCAACAGGAAGCCAACCTAGTGTCCATTCTATTTGTCCCGAAGTGATGGAGCGAAGGCGGGATACCCAATCTCCAAAACCCTCTAGGAACTTTAACCCTGAAATTCTTGTGTCGAACTCTTCAACGCAACTTTTCTCTGCGGTCCCACAACTCATATACTGAGGGCGGTGACATAGGTGTTCGATCATCCACATTTGTAGTAGCAAATTGCATCCCTCGAAGAAATTTGCCCTAGCTTTATAAGCTGTGAGAGCTCGGTATATCTCAGATACTATTATAGGGGCAATGGTGCTCTTGGCGTTGGTAATCAAGACTTTGACGAATCCAGTCACCCGTAGATCGATATTCCCATCTTTCCGGGGAAACACCACGAGGCCTAAGAAAGGTACCATGAAAGTGAAATGCCTATGCTCATCCCATTTTGCTCGGTTCCCTTTGCTACAAACCCCGCTTTCCAGGTTGTTGAATCCTCCTACATGCCCGTACCTCTGGTATATAAAACGTAGAGTGGAAAAACCATCCTCCAACTCGGAGTATGGGACTCCCTTGCTTATTTTTAGCAAATCCATGAATTTGTGAGAGTTAATGGCTCTTGGAGCGATCAGATACTTATGCCTCAAACCTTCAGTACTTCCCATATAACCTGCTATCTCTTCCAAGGTGGACGTGAGTTCAAAATCTGAGAAATTCAAGACGTTGTGAGCTGCGTCCCAAAACATAACCAACGCCTTTATGATGTCTCCTCTAGGCCTTATCTTCAACAACCCGAGGCCTCCCAAATGTAGATTGACCTTATCTTGCTCTGATTTACCCAGATCCTCCCACCACATATGTAACTCCAAAGGTATCTTGTTCATGACTGTTATTGGCAAACTTTGACTCGTGCTCATTCTACACATTTATTAGGGTGATTAAGCAAAATCAAGACTCATTTGACTCAAAAACAAAGTTAACACTGTTTTTCTCTCTTTTCTTTTCAAATTTTCATTTCAAAATAAAACCCGGCTTTGCAAATACGACCTTTTAGCACTTCTGGGGAGAAGATTTTAAGGCTATGCTTGCTAACCGGCCAAAATATCAAAAAAGAGGCCAAAGGTGTCTGTTCTTGCAAAAACAACCTTCTGGCGTCCTTTTGGGGACATTCGGCTATTTTCGACAAGAATGGCTTCACCTTACTTATTTCCAACAAAGTAAGAAAATTTTGATGCCTTTTGGGCTATTTTTGTAAAAAAGGAAGTTGGACCCGATGGGGGTTGCCTAAGTATCCCACATCCGGTGAGAATCAAACTGGCGTAGTTAGGGCAATTTAAAACAAAAACCAACTTTTTTTTCTTCTTTTTCTTTTTGTTAAAAATAAAACAATTTTTTTTCTCAAAATTTCGACAGAGTTTCAGTACCATTTGGACATTGGTTTTTCCAAAAAACAAACAATTATCTCTCTTAGCCCTCACATTGACTTTCCTTCTCTCAACCTTTCTCTTATAAGTCGGTCAACATATAAATCCGAAGTAAATGAATGCACAATTAGCAAGTAGGATGCATCAGGACAGTCTTTTTCATTTCGGGTACACCTGTCCTAGACAGACCCAACCCCTGTGTTGAGTCTCCAAAGTCAAATGCACATAATGCAGATAAGCGTTCCTACTAGGGATCCGGCATGAGGCTGAGTTATTCTATGTTTAAAACCTGGGTGCATTATTCTAGACATGGCTTACCCGAGCGGACAACTCGAGCCGAGGGGAGGCTGCGTACCGGTAACCAAAAGATCATCCGGCTTTGCAACTTGTCCGAACCCCGTTATATTTGGTATATGACATTAACAGAAAGAAATCACGACCATCGTGCACTCCTCGGGAGAGAGAACAGAGGGGTTTCATAGCAGTTTATGTACAGTTCAGATAATATCAAAGCGGTAAAGGCAACATTTAGCACATTAGACCCAATCATGTAATAAAATCAGATAATAAATAAAGGCAAATATAACAATTATTCTAAGCTCGAATTCTTGAACCCTGCGAAACTAGAGACTCTGGGTTCGATCCCCAGCAGAGTCGCCAGAGTTGTCACACCTCCTTTTTACCTACACCCCTGGAAGGGTATAAGAGAGTTTTTCCAATTTAAGGACAACCTAAACGGGATTATTTATTAAAGATTCAAAGTCGCCACTTGAGATACTTTATGATGTCCCAAGTCACTGGTTCAAATCCCGAATCGAGGAAAGATTGACTCTGTATTATAGTCCGCGAACCAGAAATCCCGGCAAGGAATTCTGTTAACTTGGGAGAAGGTGTTAGGCATTCCCGAGTTCCGTGGTTCTAGCACGGTCGCTCAACTGTTATATTGGCCTAATTATCTGATTTTAAAAACATGTTTAATCTTATGTGCAATTTTTAACTTTTAACTACTTTTATTTAATTAGTTAAAGGAAGATTGCAACGTCATTTAAAATATGTTTCAAACCACGTCACATAAATGCACCCGTAGTCCGCAACACATTTTATCTAACGTTGAGATTTGGATTTGGGTCACATAAATGCGTACCCGAGTTTAGGGAGGTAAATTATTAAAACAACGCGCCTAAAGCAACTACGCATTTGCAACTTTGCGAGGGCCATGAAAATTCGTTAAATGGCACGCCTCGATCTCTAAGGATAAACAAGATTAATTAAAATGATGGCCATGCAATTGTCATTTTTGTTTGGTACGGCGCACCTCAATTCTAAAAAAAAGAAAATTCAAGCTAAATATTTGAGAGCCATAAATTATTTATGTTATTGAATATGGCTCGCCTCAACTAGTTAATAGTCTAATTAATTAACACTAAATGTAGCTAAAGGTTCCATTTAAACTAACTAAGATGGCTTATACGAAGGAAAACTAATCCATTACATAAAAGGGCTTGAACTAATACAAGAGGACTGATAGTCCAACAAAAGAAACGGCCCAGATCTCGTTCAAAGGAACTTTCAGAATTGGGCCTCATAATTGAACACAAATTCGGAGCCCTGCAACTGAGAAGTGAAGTCTCAGGATCGAATCCCTGAGGCTTTAAACACAAAACAAGATTCCGCTTTGACAACTAACTAACATGCAACTTTAAATCTTTAACTCTTCAAATTAATCTTCAGAACTATGTTGGAAGGAAACATCAACAAATTCTGGAAAATTGGCACTTAACAGTCGGAGAATCACAGTACCCATTATTAAAAATTGAACCATCAATTAAACTTAGACTAAAGGCCACATCAAACTTAAGCTAATGAATACTCCAAACCATCAGAAGGCAAGTTTTGACAACTAAAATGGGAAAGCAGAACATGAATTGACTGTGTCAGCCCCAAAATTTGAATTAATGGATTTGAATCATGGCCAAGCCAAATAACTTCAACTAATAAACTAAAATCCTTATTTCTTAATCACATCAACACATTTAAAAGTCCAAACGGTCCTAAGTCATTACATTCAAGCAAATTCAAACTCCAAGTCTTAAAATGAAATATAACATTGACCATATAGACAACTACTCATGATAACTACATCAGAGAACATGTGGAGAGACTATAGGGAAATCCAATAAGCATTTGATCAAAGAAACATGTAGCCACTTCAACTTGGTTGCATAACCTTCAGCTCTACATTTCATTCATGATTTAGGAGTCATTACATATCTGGAATTGAAGAAAGAAATAAGAGATCAAGGAGTTAATCAACAACAACAATACAATCAACCCAGAAATAGCAAAGATGAGGTATCAAATGTCATTTGAATCAATTTGAAACTCCAAATTTGATTAGGACTCCAAACACAAAACTCAATCCAGAATTGGTTTGCAGAAAAACAACCAACTTCAACTCATTCTAAGCCTCAGATGAATCAGAAAATGTTTCAGCACTTGGAAAACTTCAGAAATCAAAGAAAAAGGAGAAATTTCAATGGAACAGTGAAAACTTTTAGCCGTCTGCCTTTTTTCTAGATTTTTAATTTTATTTTCAGCAAAGTGATCCTTTTATACAAGGTGCTAGGGCAGCCGATATAAGTTTCAACTTTTGCTCTTTTACCGTTCTCCAATTTTCAGTTTTGCTACTTAATCCCTGAATTTTTGGCTTGTTTGCCAAGTAAGCCTACTTTTCAGCTTCCAGGAAGCTTCCTAAGTCTGTTACTAACAGATTGCCTTCTCCAATTACCTAAACCACCCTTTTAAACCTAGGTTATTTACCCTTTAGATCATAGGTCAAAGTGACCTAATGGCTTGGCTGAATGAACATGCTGCCCTTCCCTTTTAAAATGGGTCATAGACCCAAAGCACAAACCAATAATTGACCCAGCAAAATTCTGTATGCCTTTGGAAAACAGCATGACACAAATACTGAAACAACTTCCCTAATCAACAAACTAACTAATCTACTGATTAATTCATACAAACATGCAGGGAATTAATTAAGTTGTCAAAACAAACTAATCAAATTGAACTAAGAGGTTAAACCGGATAACAATCAACAACTTAGCCATACTTAACAAACTAAAGAAATTAGTGAACAAACTTGGAAAATAAAGCCAACAAGGAATAAAGCCACACAAATTAACTTTCAACCAGAAGTGTTGGTCATACTTTACTTGAATTGACCAGAGAAAAAGAAAGGAAAAATAGAAAGATAGGTGAGAAAGAATGACAATTAAAGTGACACCAATACGAACAAAACCGGAAAGAAACACCTGCCTACCAAAAGCTCGAACCCGGGACTCGACCCACTGATTTCATCTCCAAATAACGTTAAACGCTTGTTCTTTGTCAAGAACAAATGAGCAACGTCATTTTGAGACCAAATCGCCTCTGAATATTAAAATCGCTGGAGGAAGGTCCTGACATGAATAAATCGACTTGGCTTCCAGAACTCGAAACCCTAGATATAAGATTCGAACGATTTTGGGGGTATTTGAGAGAAACTGAATGTGGATTTGAGATGAGGGAACGAGGTGGTTATAGGGTGTGATTTTGGTAGAGATTGGAGGTGGCGCCGCCGGGCTACTGGGAGGTGGGAATGGGGGCGGCGATCTAGGGTTTTGTTTGGTCTCTGAAGTGAGGGGGTGAGAGAGACGAGTGAGGGAGGTGGGGGGGAAGATGTTCGGACTGTCTTATATTAAAGGGACCCTAGTTCCCATCCGTCGGATTGAATGAAAATCAACGGTTGAATTCAATCGAAGTAAAACGGGGTCGTTTGGGTTATGTGGGGATTGGACTGGGTATTGGGTCAGATCATAGACTGGACGGGTTTAAGGGATAATTGCACTGGGCTTGAGAGAACTAACATAAAACGACCCAAAAAATCAGCTTCTTTTCTTTTCCCTTTTTAAAAATCTTTTTAATCCCTTTTTCTTTTTTTTTTCTTTTTAAAACAAAAACAAAAACAAAGTAAAACCTAATTTAATTCCCAACCCAAATTAATCCTACCACATTGAACTTATTAACTCTAACTAATAATTACCACAAATTATTAAAAACCAAATTAAAGAAAAAACTACCGAAAATCAAAACTAAAATTAAAAGAAATGCAAAAATAAGTTATTTTGTGATTTTTCCATTTTTATAAAACAACTAATTTGCTAATTAATTATAAAAATGTAAAATTAAATCCTAAATGCAACATATTTTTGTACTTTTTCATGAATTAAATAAAATAAACGTGCACAGGCAAATGCAAACAGTCGGCAAAAATACTATAAAAATCTACAAAATTGCAAATAATGGGAGAAATTTATTTTGTTAAATCTATGGGAGTAATTCATATATGGCAAAAATAATGTGCTCAAAGCAAGTACCACAACGGTACCGAACCGGTATAAATTGTGTGTGCCTTACTATTGCTTTTTACTGCTTTTACTCTTTCTGTCTCGTGGTTAGTCAACCAATACCTACATTAGTCGACTACTTTTTAACTAGGCAACAATTCACACCCCCTCTTGTACTTTCAATTGGTATCAGAGTAAGGCTCACAATTTGTGCTTTACCGCTAGTGAGAAAAAGATCAATGGGATCCAACACTGTTGCCGGTGCTCTCTCAAGAAGGAACCTCTCAGGTTCGACCTCCTTACTTCAATGGTCAACATTTTTCTCATTGGAAAGTTCACATGGAAACATATACCATGTCATATGACATCAAAGTATGGCGTGTGATAAAAAAGAAAAATCTTCCAATTCCTCAAACGAAAAATGCAAATAGTAAAATCATCACATCAACTGATCCTCTGGATTTGGACGATTACACTGATGAACAAGCTGCTGTTATCACTGTAAATGCAAAAGCAAAAAATTTACTGTACAATGCTATCAGTGGAGAAGAATATGAAAAAATAACTAGTTGTGAGACTGCAAAAGAAATGTGAGATAAACTGAAAGTTAATTATGAAGGAAAAAACAAAGTGAAAAAGACTAGAATAAATCTCATGGTTAGAGAATATGAATTATTTCAAATGAAGGATGGAGAATCTGTTGAAGAAATGTATTTCAGATTCAGCAAAATCCTTGGAGACCTCAAATCATTTGGAAGACCTATTAAAAATGGCGAACAGGTTAGAAAGATCCTCAAAAGTCTACCTACAATCTGGCAACCAAAAGTTATCGATTTAGAATGTCAAGACCTGGACAAAATCTCCTATGATGAACTCAGAGGTGACTTGATTGCTTTTGAGAAAATTCATCTTGATAGACAAATTCAAGAGAAAAAGAAAACCGTTGCTTTCAAGGAAACTTTGGCTGAACCTGAAAATGAAGATGAAGTAGAAGGAGGAGAACAAGATGAAAACATTGCAATGCTCTCGCAAGTTATGACCAACATGATGAGAAGAAACAAAAACTACAGAAGAGGTAAGTTTAATTTCAGAAAAGCAGGGGCGAGCAATGAAACAGATAAAAATGATGGAAGATGTTACGAATGTGGAAAGCTCGGACACCTTTAAGCTGACTGTCCTGAATTAAAAAGAAAGCTTAGCAGAAACGTGCAAAAGAAGAATGCTTTTAGAGCATGGAATGATGAGGAGGAATCTAATCATGAGGAAATTGCCAACATGTGTTTTATGGCTCATGAATCAGATAAACTTAGACTAATGGCAGACAACAACGATGAAGAAGATGATTCAAGAAGACCCCGTTCACCGTTGGATGAAGGAACTAGTGAGATACGTACTCCTTTATGTCCATCTTGTTATGAACTTCAAGAATTTGTTGATATTGCTCTTGCAGACATTAAAAGAGTAGTAAATGAACTCAGAAAAGTCAAGAGAGAAAGAGAAAGAGAAAGAGAAAGAGAAAAGAAGGATTGGGCCCTAAAACTAGAAGTATGCGAAATTGAACGTGATATACTTCAAGAAGAAGTAAACGAACTCAGGCTTCAATTGAATAGTCTACAAAAATCTTTAAGTTCTAGTTCAGTTCAGAATGTTCCTGTTAGAAATAAAATAGCGTGCTCCTTTTGTTGTAAAAATGGTCATAGCACTAACAATTGCAGGAACATAATTAGAGCTGAGAATAATTCTAAAAACTTTAACAACTCACCTTGCACCTACTGTGGTAAAAGAGGTCACGCCTCAAATAATTGCAGATTCAAAAACAACAGGAGGTGGATTTGGAGACCAAAATCTTCAAATCAAACTAACTCTCAAAAATCTAACCAGTTAGGACACAAACAGGCTTGAGTACCTAAAATAAGTAATTTTATTTTGTAGGAACACTGCAAGAAGAATCGAAAAGGAAAATGGTATCTCGACAGCGCGTGTTCCAGACATATGATGGGTGACAAACAATTATTCAAATCAGTCACCAAGCTAGATGGATGAACAATTAATTTTGGTGACAAATACAAAGGAAATGTTATTGGTGTTGGAAAGGTTCCTTTAAGCTCTACATGTGATGTGGATGAAATTACTTAGTAGATGAACTCGAGTACAATCTTCTCAGCATCAGTGAACTATGTGACAATGATTATGAGGTTCGTTTTAAGAAACATGGCTGGTTCATAGAAGACGAAACATGTAATATCATTCTATCTGGTAATAGGGACAGAAATGTCTATACTATCAAAAACCTAGAAAACTTTGGGGATCAAATTTGTCTTTCTTCTATAATTGAAGATCCCTTGGTTTGGCATAGGAAACTTGGGCATGCAAGCATACACACCATTCAAAAACTTTCAAAACATGACTTGTCATTGGTCTTCCAAAACTGGATTTTTCAAAAGAGCATATTGTGATGCATGTCAATTAGGAAAGCAGACTCTCTTTCAAAGTTAAAATATTGTTTCAACCTCTAAACCTTTTCAACTGCTGCATTTGGGTTTATTTGGCCCCACTAGAATTGCTAGTATTGGAGGTAAGAAATATGCTTTTGTTATTGTACATGATTTCTCTAGATTTACATGGGTTATATTTCTTAGTCATAAAGATGATGCCTTAAAGAATTTTGAAATCTTTTGTAAGAAGATGTAACGTGAGAAGGGTTATTCCATCTCTACAATCAGGAGTGATCATGGAGGAGAGTTTGAAAGCAGAGCGTTTGAAAATTTCTGCAATGATCAAGGAATCTCCCATAATTTCTTTTCACCTAGATCTCCTCAGCAGAATGGTGTAGTAGAGCGGAAAAATAGAATCTTGCAGGATATGGCAAGAACGATGATAGTGGAAAACTCTTTATCTCACCATTTCTGGGCAGAAGCTGTAAGTACAACGTGCCATATTATTAACAGATGTCTCATTCGTCCTATTCTAAAAAAGACTCCCTATGAACCATGGAATGGTAAGAAACCAAACATCAGCTACTTCCACCCTTTCGGATGCAAATGCTTTGTTCACAACAATGGTAAGGATAATCTGGGTAAGTTTGATCCAAAGAGCTGATGAAGGTATATTTCTTGGTTACTCTTCCTCAAATAGAGCTTATAGAGTTTACAATAAGAGAACCTTATGCATTGAAGAATCTATTCATGTTGTTTTTATTGATACTAACCCTTGCTCAAAGAATGAACATGTTCCTAAAGATGAAGAAATTTTGTGTGCTCCAAAATCTGTTATTGTAGGAAACGATCATCAAAGTGAGTCAACTAATCAACAGACTCAACCAGTTGAAGCTCCTTCAGAAGATCATGACTTATCTCAACCAGATCAGTCGACTAACATGGAAAAGATCTCTTCAGTCCAAATGAATGGAGGAACGAACTAGGATATCCTCACAAATTCATTATTGGAGATCCACAGGAAGGAATAACTACAAGGAGATCACAAAAGAACAAATCTCATGTAGCTCTCATTTCTCAAATTGAGCCCAAGAAGATTGATGAAGCACTAAAAGATTCTCATTGGATCAATGCTATGAAAGAAGAATTAGATCAGTTTGAGAAAAACAAAGTCCGGGAATTAGTTCCAAAACCCCAAAAATCCTCTATTGTTGGGACTAAATGGGTTTTCAGAAACAAATAGGGTGAATCAGGCCAAGTCGTTCGAAATAAAGCAAGACTTGTGGCTCAAGGTTACTCTCAACAAGAAGGAATAGACTATGATGAAACCTTTGCACTTGTGGCAAGACTTGAATCCATCAGAATTTTACTTGCCTTTGCCGCTCACAAAGGATTCAAACTGTATCAGATGGATGTCAAAAGTGCATTCCTAAATGGTTATATAACTGAAGATGTATATGTGAAGCAACCTCATGGGTTTGAAAATGCCATTCAAACCATGTATACAAGCTAACTAAAGTCTTGTACAATATCAAACAAGCTCCGCAAGCATGGTATGAAAGGTTAAGTTCTTTTCTTTTGAATCAAGGTTTCAAACGAGGTAACAATGATACAACTCTTTTTATTAAGCAATCAAATTCTGGTAATCTCATTATTCAAATTTACGCTGATGATATTATCTTTGGTAGCCCTAACACTACTCTTTGTGAAGAATTTGCTCTTTCCATGAAAGGTGAACTTGAGATGAGCATGATGGGAGAACTAACCTTCTTCCTTGGACTTCAAATCAAGCAGTCTCCTAAAGGAATTTTTATCAGCCAAACTAAGTACACCAAGGAGCTTATCAAAAAGTTTGGAATGGAAAATGCTAAGGTTATTGGCACTCCTATGAATCCAACTACTGTGCTAGATGATGACAACAATGGAAAAATGGTTGATGAAACCATGTATAGAGGAATGATTGGATCTCTACTTTATTAAACTGCTAGTCGACCAGATATTATGTTTAGTGTATGTAAATGTGCTAGATTTCCGTCAGCTCCTAAGGAATCTCATTTGACTACTGTTAAACGCATTATTAGATATTTAATTGGTACTACTGAATTCGGCCGATGGTATGATCATTCTAACAATTTTTTCTTAAGAGGCTTTTCAGATGCTGATTTTGCAGGAGACAAAACTGATAGGAAAAGTACCAGTGGAACACGTCAATTACTGGGAATGCCTTAGTATCTTGGCATAACAAGAAATAAAATTGTGTTGCTTTTTCAACAACTGAAGCAGAATACCTAGCTGTTGGAAGTTGTTGTACACAAGTTTTATGAATCATGCATCAACTCCTTGACTATAATTTATGTCTTACTGCTACTCCTATTTTTTGCGACAACACCAGTGCTATCTGTCTATCTAAAAATCATGTGCATCATTCTAGATCAAAACATATAGAAATTAAACATCATTTTATTCGTGATCTTGCTGATATTTTCACTAAACCTCTTTTAGAAGAGAGATTTTGTATCCTTCGAAAAAATATTAGCATTCTGCCAAATTTGTAAACCAGTTACTTATTTAAGTGGTTAAATTATTTTATACATTTTTAGTATATTTTATTTCCTTAATTATCCGTGTACTAACCAATTTTATTGTGAAGGTGTAATTATTACTTGCAGTCATTCAGAACCATCACCTCCGTCTGTATTTGACCCTTCCGATAACCAAGACGCCCCTTCACTTATCTCAAATCCTTGATAAAAAACCTCCCTCTTCCAAATACTTTCCTCATTCTCTACCAAATCTCTGATTTCTCCATGGCCAAAAGAAACCCTTCCTCTAAAACCAGATGAAGCCGTGGGTTTCAAAAACCTCTCAATACAGAAGAAACGGTGGATGTAGGATCATCTATTGATTCAGACCTTCTCATGACAATGATAGGAGTGCCTCATCTGAAAATCAACCCATTAGCCAGAAAAAGGCCAAAAAATGACCCATGGAGCAAACCCCCAAAAAGTCTTCATGCAAAAAGGGCAAGGTAGAACGCTTGGATTTTGGTCCATAAGAAAAGTTGATCTTCTATTGTAACGACCCAATCGGTCGTTTTGAACTTTTGCACTTTGATCGCCAGTTCCCGGGCATGACTTGCCCCGTGTAATGTATTATGACTGATGTATATCGTTGATTTTGGTTTTCAGGAAAAATCAAAATGAATTTGAAGGAACAGTCTCAGTTGAAAGCTTTGAATTTACAAGGTTTGACTAAGAGTTGACTTATTTGTATATGAGCTCGGATCAGAAATTTTATGATTTGGATATCTTCGTTGGGTGATTTATGACTTAGGAGCGCGATCGGAATGCATTTTGGAAGTCCGTGGAAGGATTTGGCTTGAATTGGCAAAGTTAATATTTTGGCAAATTCCGGTTGATAGGTGAGATTTTGATCCGAGGGTCGGAATGGAATTCCGAGAGTTGGTGTAGCTTTGTTATGTCATTTGTGATGTGTGTGCAAAATTTCAGGTCATTTGGACGTCGTTTGGTCAACTTTTTGATCGAATTCGAATTTCGGAAGTTTTGGAATTCTTAGGCTTGAATCTGAGGGTGATTTGATGTTTTGATGTTGTTTTGAGCGTTCCGAAGGTTGAAACAAGTTTGAATTATGTTATGGGGTGTGTTGGCATGTTTGGTCGGGGTCCCATGAGGCTCGAATATGTTTTGGAGGAGTTTTTGGAAGATTTTGCCGTTTTGAGCATAAGCATGTAATGATCCAAAGGTCCATTTTTAGTTCTAGAGATCAAAATTTGATTTCGAGACTTCCGGAATTTTGATAATGAATTATAGGACTGATCTAGAAAGTTTGGTCTAATTTCATCTAGTCGCGATTGGGTTTTTGACACGAAACATGAGTTAGTTGTTTAACGAGCAAATGGGTATTGAACTGAGCAAATGAGCTCCAAATTGAGTTTTGACTAAAGGGTTATGTTCGTATTATTATTTTTGACTCATAGGAACAAAAATCATCGAATTCCGAGTTTGTATGATGGAGTTAGAGCCTTTTTAGTGAAAAGAAAAGCTGCTGCAATTTTCTGGGCAGTTTCTGCATTTTTCGAACGTGTGAACAGTGACCACACCTGCGTGAACAGTACCCATTTACAGTACACGTGAATAATACGTGAACAGTACACGTGAACAGTAAAACATATGAACAGTACCCCCGAAATTCTGGACAGTTTTAAGTCCAACAGTCTGGTTTTTGGTCATTTTTTTGACTGCCAAGCTCGGGTTTTGGGCAATTTTGAGCGAGAAATCATGGGAATTATTGGGGTAAGTGTTCTTGAATCCCTTGTGATTATATTTCATGAATAAATCCTCATTTTTGGCGTTAGATTATTGATATTTGAAGAGAAATGGAGGAATTTTCTAAAATTCCATAAAGATGAATTTTTAAGATTTGAAAGCCAATCCGATGTCGGATTTTGGTAAAATTTGTTTGGTTGGACTCGTGGTTGGATGGAGGTTCATATTCCTTGACTTTTGTCATATTCCGAGATGTGGGCCCCACAGGCGAATTTTGAGTGCAATTTCGGATTTTAATGGAAAATGTAGAATTTCATATGGAATTAATTCATATAATTTTTATTAACTGAATCGAATTATTGTGGCTAGATTCGAGGCATTCGGAGGTCGATTTGAGAGACAAAGGCATCACGAGCTAGAGGATTAGCCGGTACGAGGTGAGTAATGATTGTAAATGATGTCCTGAGGGTTTGAAACCCCGAATTTGCACATCGTAGTGCTATATTGAGGTGAGACACGCACTGGATGATGAGCGCGGGGTCTTTTACTACCGGGGATTGTGACTTGGTCCATCCCGATTGATGATTTTACGTATATTTGATTGAAACTTATTTGTTATCATCATGATTTGGGCTGATTGCCATACTTGGGCTTCGTGCCAATTATTTGAATCCTTCGGGAATTTTTATCACTATTTCCTGTCTATTTTGACTTATATTTAAACTCAGTCCTGTTTATAATTATTGTTTTACAAGCTCAGCCGCTTTTATGCAGATTTGAAAACTCAAATGATATTTCTAAATGGTTTTTTGGGCTGAGAACTACTTTTTGCAAATGCCCGAGGGGCTTATGATGATTTCCGGACTGAGTGAGGCCGAGGGCCATATGTGAGGATACGCCGAGTGATATGAGGCCGAGGGCCTGAGATACTTTATATGCCACGCGGTTGCTTGAGTGATGTGAGGCCGAGTGATATGAGGCCGAGGGCCTGAGATACTTTATATGCCACGTGGTGGCTTGAGTGATGTGAGGATATGCTGAGTGATGATGCCACGAGGTGGCTTGATATAGCGCTTGGGCCGTAAGGGGCCCCTCCGGAGTCTGCACACCCACAGTGAGCGCGGGTACCCATTGTTCTGAGTGATTGATACTATGCCCGAGGGGCTGATATGGGTGATTGTGAGGTAGCCCAAGGGGCTGATACTATTTAGAGAGTGAGCTCGAGGGGCTATTACTGATCTGATATTGAGCCCGAGTGGCTGTTATTGTTCTGATATTGAGCCCGAGGGGCTTTTACTGTTCTGATATTGAGCTCGAGGGGCTTGCACTGTTCTGATATTGAGCCCGAGGGGCTGGTTCTGTTGATATTATGCCCGAGGGGCGGTTTGTTGTACATATTTTGCCCGAGGGGCTATTTACATTTCTATCATTTTTGTTACTCACTTGTAAACTACTTGCTTTACTTGTTGGAAAAAAGGATTTTCACTTGATTTCTCACTGCTTTACTGTTTAAAGTGATTTTACTGCTTCAGTATGGAATACCTTGTATTTTTGCGTGATTTCTTGCCTTCAGTCTTTATTTATTATTATTACCCACTGAGTCGGAATACTCACATTACTCCATGCACCTTGTGTGCAGATTGAGGTATGTTTTGGCTGATCGGAGGCAGAGTCATCAGGGTTTATCAAGGTAGCTGCCGGCATTCGCAACACTGCTTTTCTCTCTCCTCATTTCATTAGTCTGTATTTGTACACTCCAGGCTTTCAGTTGTATTTATACCCTAGTAGATGCTCGTGACTTATGACACCTCGGTTAAGGCTGTGTCGGGTTGTGCTTCCATTAATTATATCATTAAATCATATTTAAACTGTTTATTAATGTTTAACTATTTTTGAAAAGGCGATATGGGTTTGTTGGATGGCCTTGTCTTCACAAGAGGCGCCATCACGACCGGAGCAGGGTTTGGGTCGTGACATCTATGGCCCTAGTGAAAAGGCAAGGTTTGAGTCCTATAAGTTAAAATCCATGGCTTGTGGACGCTGTGTAAGTCTCTCTCTTATGCAAAGTCATCATTGTGATATGATTGTAATTTTTGATTTTCAGCACCTTTCCCCTGTGTTTGACACTCTTGGAAATTCTGTGTATGAAGAACCCGTGAGAATGTTTTATGCAAATCTGTTTGTGAATGATAATGATGACTTAGAATCTACGGTCTTAGGTACTAGAATTGTGTTGGACTCCTACCAATTTGAAAAGATTTTTTCTGCCAAATTTAGTGGGTATGATGTGTTTGTCCAAAATTCTTGGCCCAAAGACTTTGGTGTGTCTCTTGAAGAAGCAAAAATTTTCTTGTCTGATAATCCCCCTGACATTGGCCCCAAAAATCTGAAATTTGAACACCGGATTTTGGCCCACATGTGCCACTACTCTACTTCCCAGGTCTGAGTCCCTAAGTTCGTTGTCCACTAGAGATATCTTTGTCCTCTATTGTCTGGTCAAAAACAAGCGTCTTAATTGGTTTATATGGGTTCGTCAATATATGCTTGAGAGTATCAGGGATATTTCCTTTTCTACTGCTTATCTGCCCTATGATGTTCTTATCTCTCATATTCTAGAAGTTATGAAGGTTGATTTAGCACCCTTTAGACCTAAGCACATCTCCGGTACCTATGATAAAACTACTTTCTCTATGATGGGTTACTCATTGGGTGAAAATGAATGGGTTAAAAAGGCCAAGGTTGAAAGTGCTCCAGCTCCAATAGATGTTCAAGTTGATCAACCAGTTCCTCAGTCGACTACCTCCCAGAGTCTTCCACACATTCAACAACACCTTGATGAAGTCAAGCTGCTACGGGTGGAAATGAAAGAACAGATAGATAAAATAAGAGAAGTCACTAAGGAGACAGGTTCAGATGCAGCAAAGCTATGGATAGACATAGGGGCTACAAGGAGACATGTAACCAGGGCCTTCAATTCCATGACTGAAAAAATGGACAAGCTCGTCAAAGATGTTGGTAACTCCTATGATTCCTTCTGCACCAAAGTGATCAACACCCTCCAATACTTTATGGGACGTCATTAATTATCTCTAGCTGTTTTGTGACAAACAACTTATGTTTTTTTTGTTGGTGGTCTTTAGACAATTATTTTTTGGTGTATACTAACTTAAGTCTCTGCTGAAGGCTCTACTGCTCTAACCCCTTATAGTATGTTCATTATATTGCTCTGTGTCTGTATATTATATTATTCTTTCCTTTTTGATTGATGTCAAAGGGGGAGAAAAAAATGAGTAAACACTCAGGGGGAGACATGAGCACAACTTTCCACACATAGGAACAATTCAATTCAAGGGAAGCACTAGCTCAGGGGGAGCAACTCCTGAAAAAGCTGAAAAGGGAAGTATCTTAATTTTCTTTAAACTTGTTTACTCCTTCTTGATTGTCATCATCAAAAAAGGGGGAGATTGATAGGTTTTAAAGTTTAAGTTTCAATGATGACAATATTATCTTATGTTATATTTTCAGGACAAACAAAAAGGAAATAATGAAGATGATTAGAAAGATTGCTACTGGTTTCAAAATAAAGGAAGAAGGAAGAATTAATTACTGCATTAATGATCAATTAAGAAGCAAATTGATTCGTCCTCAATCAAGGAAAGAATGAAGATTCAGTTACAGCATTAATGATCAATCAAGAAGCAGATTGACTCAATCAAGGGAGCTTAGATTACCAATCATGGTCACTCCAGTTTCGAAGAACACGTTTACGAACTAATCTCTCCTTGAATTCAGCTGTGACAAGGAAGATTACATTCGAATCTGGGCCAGACAAAGAGCAAGATTCAAAGAGGCACCTCTTGGGTCAAATCCCTTAATTAAAGATCTTGTGTCTCAAGTTCAAAAAGGACTTAACTGCTCTTTTTTCTTGTATAAAAAGGCTGCTCTCTCAAGAAGAAGATCACACAACTACAAAAAGTGTATTTCAAATCTATCTACTTCTTAGTTCAAACACTGTAATTTTGAGTTATCAGTGTCTTAAAACATAGAGAGTTCTAGAGTACAAAAGAAAGTTGTGTCAATTGATTAGAACTCAATTGCTGATTCTATACGTTGGTGGTAAACACAAAAACCATCAATCTTGTAACTTTATTCAAAGATCTTAAGGGAACCCTTGTGACCCAAGGGAACTAGATGTAAGTACCACAATGTTACCGAGCCAGTATATATCATGTGTATCTTACTATTGCTCTTTACTGCTTTTACTTTTTCTGTCTCGTGGTTAGTCAACCAATACCTATATTAGTCGACTAATTTTTACTAGGCAATAATTCACCCCCTTGTAGTTTCACAAATCTCCACCACAAAGTTTGTCTCAACGTACATAGCACACCGGTCAAATTTCTCAGATAAAAATCATGATTATCGTCAAATAGGTTGCAGCTAGAACTGAACCTGTCAAGATGAACCTGTCTTAAACCTCGCTCTGATACCACTTGTTAGGACCAAAAAAGTTAGATGTGTAGACATGTAATTTTTGACCCTCCCCGAGATTTTACCCATTTTAACGTTTAAATATTTAGTTTAGGTCTAATATCGCTATTTTGGCTATTTTTAAACTTCTCCGGTTTATTTTATTTCAAAAACTAAAAACTATACAAAAATATTTTTCTTTATGTTAGATTATTGATATTTTGTTTAGTTAGTTTTATTTTATTTTATTTTATAAAATATAAAAAGAGAAGTTAAAAAAATATTTTACTTGGCTTAGTATGATTTTAAGTTGTATATATTTAGTAAATATTGAGAAGTATTTGGATTTCTTAATATGATTATCTTGTTTTTCATTTAATTATTCCTTATTATTTTAGATAAAACTAGTATTTAGATTTATCTTTAGAATAGAAAAAAATAAAAAAAATATAAAATAAAAAAAAAAGAATGAAATAATGAAATGATCAAATGAAAAGCAAACAAGCAAAAGGAAAAGAGGCAAAGAAGAGAAGAACGTGGAAAGCAAAAAATGCAAAGGAAAATCAAATGAAAAATAATCCCGCTCTGATACCATTTGTTAGGACCGAAAAAGTTAGGTGTGTAGATATTTAATTTTTGACCCTCCCCGAGATTTTACACATTTTAGCGTTTAAATATTTAGTTTAGGTCTAATATCGCTATTTTGGCTATTTTTAAACTTCTTCGGTTTATTTTATTTCAAAAACTAAAAACTACAAAAAATATTTTTCTTTATGTTAGATTATTGATATTTTGTTTAGTTAGCTTTATTTTATTTTATTTTACAAAAGATAAAAAAAGAAGTTAAAAAAATATTTTACTTGGCTTAGTATAATTTTAAGTTGTACATATTTAGTAAATATTGAGTAGTATTTAGATTTCTTTAATATGATTATCTTATCTTTCATTTAATTATTCCTTATTATTTTAGATAAAACTAGTATTTAGATTTATCTTTAGAATAGAAAAAATAATAAAAAAATATAAAATAAAATAAAAGAATGAAATGAAAAATGAAAAGCAAACAAGCAAAAAGAAAAGAGGCAAAAAAGAGAAGAACTGAAAAGGAAAAAATGCAAGGAAAATCAAATGAAAAATGTGGACTCCACCACCTTATCTTTCTATAACAAATCTCACATGCACCCTATTTTAATTTGCCACTTACATTTTTTAGCACATGGGGGAAGGGGGGGGGGGCTGACAGAAAACAGAATAGGGAGAGATGACACAAAAACAGGAAAGGGATCTGGGGAACAAAAACCTGGAGAAAACGAAGGAAAGCAAAAAATAAAAAATGAGAAAACAGAGGAAAAAAACGAGAGCAAAAACACGAGCTCACTCCTCTTCTTCCTCATTAGTTCATCACCATCCTTATACCACAAAACCAAATCTGAAACTTCCTTCTTCCTCCATGAAATTCCAACTCAAAACCATCCAAGACTCCCACCATTTATAGCTAAAAAAATGCAACAGAACAAGCACAAAAACAGAGCAAAGAACGGAGAACAAAAATCTTCAGAAAACAGCCGCGACAGCACCAAGAAAGGCAGCGAAAATCAGCTGCAAATACTGCTAAAACAGCTCCAAAATACCCGAAATAGCAGCTGAAAATCAGCTCAAAACCTTCCTCAAAACAATGGGAGACAACCCGAAATAACTCCGAATCACCAATCCCTATCATAGAGTCGTTTTGGTTTCGTCTTCCTGATCTAGTTTAAGTTTCTCCTGCGAGATTCGAGGTTGCCGTTCAAGCTTTACAACGAGATTTTCGTTCTTTGCTCGACAGTTCAGGTCCCGTGTGATTTCAGTCAAGATTTTTCGATCATGGTTCAAAAAATCAGATTCAAAACTTTATTTTAGGTGGAAACCCATTGAGGTCAATTTTATCACCTTTTTTTTAATAATGCATGATATTTCGGTTCTCTATTTAGTGCTTTTGGTTGAATGAATCTGCATTTCTAATGAGTTTGTCATTGTCTTTTGAATTAATTTTCTATGTCTGCCTTTGTAGTGCTGCATGTTAGTGATGGCTATTGAATTCATTTATAAATGGAAAGCATGACACATATGCATGACTAGTTGTATGTGATTGTTGCTGTAAATTGAGTCATTGGCTTATAGAAGAAAATGATACTGTACTGTCTATTATAAGTGAATATAAGAGATCTATATTGAGTATGGGAAGACAAAGTGTCCAGAGTAACAAATATTTGTTGCCTTCAATATGTGGAATTGGATGGAAAATAAGACTTGTTTGGAATCATTTTTAGCTGTATAAATAGTTTTTTGCTAATTTTGCTTTGTTTTTGTTTTGCACGAGTATAATAACGTGAGTTTAAAGATGTTAGTGGTTCTTTTGATATTTCTCTCTTAAATTGGATCGCTCTTTTATTTTCTTTATGTGTAAAATGCTTCCAAAAACTTAGATGTATCATGATCTTGCTAATTAAATTTTACATTTCATCTGCAATTGACTTAGCTTGCTTTAGGCGCGTTTTGAATTTATTATCATGATTATGTACACGTTCGCGAGACATAGCCACGATTTCTGAAATGAATATTCTTAGCAATGCTTTAGGCACGCTTTTAATCTACCATCGTGATTGTATACACGTTCACGTGACATAATTACGATTTAAAAAATAAAATCGAAGTATGCGTTCGTGCAACTTCGGCCAAATTTTCGTAATATAATAAAGCGTTATTAATGTCATGGGCGGCTTTCCAGCCATGCCCCATGACCCCTTGGGCGTGCCCCGTGGCGTCCTAGCAAGCCTACCAATGCCTAGCACCATGGACGACCCCGTGGTCTTGGCCGCGCCAAGTGATAAGCGCGCATGTGCCTCTGTCGTCCCACCAATATCCCTCGCCCGCGTCTAACCGCAGGCGGATGCCAACAGCGCCGCACGCGCAGACAGCGCCGCGCGCGCAGACCCTGATGCCAAAGACTATGCTGTTGACAACGGACCTGTTTCTGCCTTGTAGAAAACTAGGTCCTTTTCATTGTAAATATAGAGTAGTTTTATTCCATCTACTTCCATTATGTTTCTCTAGCTTAATCAAGTCTAGTCTTGTAGCTTTGGTTTATTTTTTTTAAGTATTATTAGGGGGGATCAAGCAATCAAACTTTCTAGCAAGCAAACAATTTTCTCTACTGGCGTCTCTCCCCCTCGAAATCGCGTTGCCTTTTTGTAATAGCTTTTATTAATGCAATCAAGCTTTCTTTCATTCTCATTTTTGTTCTCTCAATTGCTCTTGACATTGATTTTCCCGTACGACATTGACAATCTAGTCTAGCGTATGGAGGGGACCTCAGTTGGTGGACAGTAACTGCACTAACATCAGTTACTTAGCTTTACGTCGCCCTTCCAAGGAATCTCAGGAAGGCGCTGCGTAACAGTTGGTATCAGAGCCTAGGCTCGACATCGGATGAGGGAACGCATTGCCATTACCACCATTTTTGACCATGGTGAATCATGGGAACCACATTACGGCCCTTGAACAGACGGTTGACGGATTACGGCCCATTGTGGATACGGTGCCTGAAGTAAGAACCATCCTAGGGCAAAGGTTGGATGACCTGGACCGCATGGTACTCCAGGCCAAAGTTGACATAGAAAACATCAGCCGCGACTCTGAGGGAGACTGGAAAACGGAAGCCACAGAGGCATCCGGAATTTTTAGCAAATTCGAGGGACTCCAACAGGAGCGTGCCGAGGATTTAGCTTACAGGGCACAAGAGGCTGACAGGGTGACTGCCATGCAACAAACTATTGACGACTTGACAGACAAACTCAATGTTGTCAATGCTGCTTTACAAGGCCTGCTTCAAGGTGGTGGAAACCAAATCAGGGGCACTGCGAACCCCGCTTCCGCGACAGAAAAACTAAAAATTCCTGATCCAAAGCCATACAGTGGAGCTAGGAATTCCAAGGAAGTGGAAAACTTCATCTTTGACATCGAACAGTACTTTGATGCTGTTGGAGGCCTAGAAGAAGCTAAGAAGGTAGCAATTACTTCCATGTATCTTCAGGGTGATGCTAAACTCTGGTGGTGAGTGAAGTATGAAGCCATCAAGGCCGGTGAAGATGCTCTCGAGACATGGGTAGAACTGAAGGCAGCCATACGCGTATAGTTCTTCCCCGAAAATGTTGAATACAATGAAAGGAGAAAGCTACGGGAGCTCCGCCAGACCAAGTCAGTGCGGGACTACGTGCGGGAATTCTCCGCGCTCATGCTAAACATACATGCCATGGGGGACAAAGACAAGCTCTTCACATTCCTAGAAGGGTTGAAACCTTATGCTCGCATGGAACTGCAAAGACAAAGGGTAGATACCCTACCCAAGGAGATCCAAGCAGCTGAATGCCTTGGGGACTATCAAGTGGAAGCTCGGAAGGATCGGCCTCAACCGCCTGTCTAAGCGGGATTCAAAGGGGGCCAACCTAACAATGGGGGCTCTAGCAGAAGTGGGGGAGATCTTAGTGCAACCAAATCTAAGGCTCTCTCCTCAGGCAGTAATAGTGCTACGTCAAACAACAATGACCAGGGGAGAAAGAATCCTTCGGGATGCCGTCATTGCGGTGGACCACATTGGAATAATGAGTGTCCACATGCACAGATGAACACCAATCAAGCCTTTGACGATGGGACAGATGACGACACAGATGTTGCAGACCAGACCGAGCCAGTAGGTGCCTTCAATGCAATTGTTGGCTCCATTTCTGAGGCCTTAGCGGGAACCAATGCTGGCATCCGTAATAAGAAGGACCCCTGCCCAAGCACCAAGAAAGGAAAAAAGAAGGCGGATGAGAGGAATCCTCCTAAACAAGAGAGGACCTTAATGTTCTTTAAGATGAAGGTAAATGGCAAGCCTATTCGGGCGATGATAGACACAGGTGCTACCCACAACTATTTAGCCTCGACTCAGGTGGAGCGCCTTGGTCTAGTTGTAGGAAAGGGCAGAGGTAGTGTCAAGGCTATCAACTTACCTCCTCAGCCAGTGGGTGGGATAGCCAAAGAGGTACTAGTGAAGCTTGGCCCTTACGAAGGAAAATTCAACCTGCGCGTGGTGATCATAGATGACTTCGAGTTGATAGTTGGATTGGAATTCCTGAGGAAAACCAACACCATGCCTGTACCGTATGCTGACATATTACTGATGATGGGAACAAACAGGTGTCACACCTCCTTTTTACGCACCCGCGGGGGTGCAAGGGAGTTTTTTCCAATTAAAGGACAATCGAAACGGGATTTGTTTATTTATTTCAGAGTCGCCACTTGGGAGATTTAGGGTGTCCCAAGTCACCAATTTTAATCCCGAATCGAGGAAAATAATGACTCCATATTACAGTCTGCGTACCAGAAATCCGGATAAGGAATTCTGTTAACCCGGGAGAAGGTGTTAGGCATTCCCGAGTTCCGTGGTTCTAGCACGGTCGCTCAACTGTTATATTTGGCTTGATTATCTGATTTTATACGAATATGAACCTATGTGCGAATTTTAACTTTTAACCGCTTTTATCATTTACTGTTGTTTTTGTCAAGAATTGCAACGTTGTGAAAATGTATCTGGAACCACGTTACAATCAATGTACCCGTGGTCGTCGACACACTTTGACTCCGTTGAGATTTGGATTTGGGTCACATCAATGTGCACCCGAGTTTAAGGAAATTAATTTATTAAAGGCGCGCCTAAAGCGACTAGCGTATTTATTTTGGGTAGGACCGTGGAATTTTGCTAAACGGTCCATCCTGAAATCTAAACAATTTGAAAGCAAATATTTACTGAGGGCCCCGCTATTTTGTATTTTTATTTGGCGAGGCTCATCTCATTCTTATTTTTTTAAAAGGGAATTTGCAACGTCATGGACACGCATCTCGAACCACGTCACAATCAATGTACCCGTGATTAGAAACACATTTCGACTCCGTTGAGATTTGGATTTGAGTCACATAAATGCACACCCGAGTTTAAGAAGGTAAGATTTATTAAGGCGCGTCCTAAAGAGTCTAACGTATTGTTATTTTAGGAAGAGGCCGTGAAGGTTCATTAAACGGCCAAATCCAAAGTCTAGTCAATGGTTATGTATTTTATTGAGGGCCCCGGCGATTTTGTGATTTATTTGGCGAGGCTCGTCTCATTTTTATTTTTTAAAGGATAAACCTATAGTGACTACATTTTTCTATTAAGTTCGTCTCTAAAATAAAAGAAAATCTCCTAATTATTTACATGCTGAAAAACGCAACTTATTAGTTATTAAGTTACGGCTAATGTGAACGGAAAATTACGATCGCTTTTGTACAAGAAAAAACTGCTTTCATTCTACATTTTATTATTTGCTAGAACATGAGATTAGATACACAATAATATCAAAACAGATTAACTATTCTTCGGTTAATTTAAACTAACATTATTAGATGAAGAAAGTATACATATGCAGCCTCATTACTCATTAATTAATCGACTACATTTTTATACAAAGAGAGGAAAATTAATATTCAAACACAGATCCAAACAAAAGAATTCAACAGGAACAGGAGCCTGATTAATATTTCATTTTTCGCTTCAAGCCAAGAGTGTACAAATGTGTACCTGGAAACAGCAGTACAAGAACAAAAGAAGTAGGAGTCAGCAACAGTAATAACGCGGCAACAGCAGGTTCAGCAACACCGCAAAACCAGTAACAACCAGTAGAATAACCCAGTAACAGATTGAAAAATCAGCAGTGCCAAAGTGCAATCACAATCAAAGCAGAGAAGAGAAAAGATACGAGATGCAGTAGCTTCGGATTTTTGAATAACACTCGAAGAAAAACAAACAGAATTGTTCGAGTGAAAGTTCAAATTGTCTTTCTCTTTTACTATCACAAACTCTCTCAAGTATCCAAGTATGTCAACTCTCCAAGTCTCTCTTAATAATATTCAAGTTCTAAAAACTCTCATCTTGTTTCTCTCCAAAAAATCCCCTTATTTCAAGTCAAGAATGACTCTATATATAGCAAGACAAGTCTTCAATTCTCAACCCCAAAATTATTCCCCCAATGGCATGTTTTGGCCCACTATTAAATGTCTTCTTTATTTTAAATTTTGTCCCTCATGCCTACATTAAATAAATACAAGATTCTCAACCCATTACAATATGTCCCCCATGCCTACATTAAACAAGTACAAGATTCCTCCCCATTATGTTTTGTCTTGTCCCCCATTATATTAAACAAGTACATCAAAAACCCCACCCCATTATATTTGTCCCCCATGCTTAACATAAAGAATCAAAATAATGTTCAATTACCAAACTACCCCTCCGACCTTATTGCAATTACAAATCTACCCCCGAATGCAATGCAATTTACCAAATTACCCCTCTGCTCTAAACAATCAATTAATCATAACTCAACCAAAATATAGTCAAGATGACCAATTTCTCAACAATCTTCAACAACAATTATATGAACACGATGAACAACACAACTCAAAATTAATGGAATGAATTAACCATATCGGGAACCAATCCTGGTTAATTTAGACCATGAATGTATGAGCAAGAACACAACAATACAAACAACAATATGCATGATTCAAATTAAATCAAGCGAATCACAAACAAACATAAACTCACATTAAATCACTGAATTTACACATGAACTTCAAACAAAGATGAACATGGATTAAATCTATTTTTAGCAACAAACATGACGGATTCTAACGATTCAAACAACATTAATATTTTCTGGAAAAATACATAACACATGAAACAAATTGAAGAAATAATTAATTAAATTTCAATTTGAATCTAACAAACATTAAACCAACAAATATTCACTTAAACAACAATACAAACATGAAATAAACATGAAAAATAACTAATTAACTTCCATTTGAAATCTGAAAATTAATTCAACAAAAACACATGAACATGAACAAAACAAAAAATCAAATATCTAAACATAGACATGAACAAAACAAACATTTGCCGATTTAAGATTCAAAAATATCAAAACAAAATACGGACGAAATAAAATTCAAAATCTACCAACCGGATTGAAATGACGAACAACGAACAACTAACGACGAACTCGAACAATGATCGACGACCTCGTCCAAAAACACATCCATGTGCGCGAGGCAGAAGTGAAGAAGACGAAGTGAGGCAGCAACTGTTTGGACGCCATGGATGTGAGAGAGCAGAAGCAACGACGGACAGCCATGGACAGCCACGGACAACCATGGACAACCATGGATGCCATGGACGTGAAAGAGCAGAAGCTGTATCCTGGAAGGAAACAGAAGCAGCAGCACTGCTTGGAGTAGCCATGGACGCACGTCGCAGCTGGACGCGGGCAGCAGCGTGACACAATGGCGTCGACTTGCCGGCGAAGAAGATGAGGGCAGTAGCAGCAGCTCGATGGGTCTGTTCGGCTTAAGGACGTCGAAGGAGAAGGACGCAGCAACATGAGCAGCTGGTCGACGATGAGCTTGGCCATGGAAGCGACCGGGTGTAACAGTGGTGACGATGACGGGGAGGCAGTCGACGCAGCAACAATGGTCGACGCAACAATGGCGGAGAAGAAGAAAAAGGTGAGGTCGAGGAAGAAGAAGGTGGAACGGGAAGCAGAGGAAGTAGTGACGTGAAGGGGAAACAAAAGGATCAGCCATGGATGGGTTCTTTTGAGCTTTTGGAGAAGAAGGAGCAAAAATGGGTGTGGGGGGCGGATAGTTAGTTTTAGGTTTTTAGGGTTTTTTGTTCTTTTTGTTTTTTCTTTTGTTTTGTTTTTTTGAATGAAGAGGGGTGTTGGGTTAATGGGGCGGACCGGGTCGACCCGTGTGAAGTGGACTGGGTCGTGGACAATTGTTTGGGCCTGGGGTTGAAAGTTGAAGAAGTGGCCCAATCCGATTTTTATTTGTATTTTTGTTATCTTTTCTTCTTTCATTTTCTAAAACTAAATTATAAGAATACTTAAATTATTATTAAGAACTAAATTAAGTTATAAAAATCGCAAATTAACTCCCAATAACAATTAACGCGCAATTAAGTAATAATTAAGCATAAAATTGTTCATTTGGGCATTAAATGCTAAAAATGCAAAAGATGCCTATTTTTGTAATTTTTAATTTTTGTAACACTAATTTAATTACTAACAATTGTAGAATTAAATCCTACATGCAAAATGCGACATATTTTTGTATTTTTTATTAATTTAACAAATAAGCAAACACAGACAAATACAAATAATTATCCAAAAATATCACAAAAGTACTCAAAATTGCACACCAAGAAAAATCATTTTATTTTGAATTTTCTGGGAGTAATTCTCATGGGGCAAAAATCACGTGCTTACAGCTGCCCCTCTTTGCCCGAAGACACGAAGGGTTTTCGCGCAAAGATAAAGCGAGCGATTTTTGCCCGTCCGAGTACTCCGTGTGAAGCATTTTTTGAAAAAAGATTTTAACCGAACCTTTGCTTCAAAGGTTTCCTACATATCCCTGGCTAAAGGGGAATCATGTTAATGTAGTTCGGGAAGTTTTGGTAGCTGGGACTACCGTGGGACTGCAATGTTACTGCTGTTGCATGCTGTTATCACTGCTTACCGATCTCCTTGTTACACCGTGCTTAAAAGAAAACAAGAAGCTAGGCTAGACTAAAATTTATTCTTGTTGCCTTGCTTTCTTGTCGGCTTGTGTTTCCTCCGGTGCTTTTCTTTCTTGAATTTGGGCATGATACTGGCCTTTTGCTTTTCTGAATACCAGTTTTCATCATTTTGCTCGGTCCGCTAGGGACATGGCTTTCTTCATCAAGCTTTTTGGCGGTTCCTCTGGTGGGTACGGCTCTCTTCATCAGACTTGTTATGCTGGGCATGATTTAATGTTCACCAGCTGCTTCTTTCAAGACGCCTCTTTTCTTCCTTTTGACTCATGCGCCTGAATTTGTGCTGGGATCTCTTGTTGCAACCTTCTGTTTCCCGGTGCTGGGGATTTTATTGTTTCCTGCTGGGGATTCTTGTTGTAACCCTCTGTTTTATTGTCTTCTGACTTGATCTTGAAACGTATGCCTCTGTTGTATGGGCGGGCTCCCAACTTCAATACTTGAAAATTAATGCTGAAATGTATGCCTCTGTTATCTCGGCGGGCTCCCAACTTCAACGCTTGAAATGTAAAGACTGAATGTATTCCTCTCGTTATGCAGGCGGGCGCCTGACTTCATCATCTTGAATTTAACAACCTCTATTCTCCAGGTGGGATCCTACAACCAAAACAAACAAAACAAATGAGAATTTCCTAACCCAGTTTGCACTGGGAAGATTTGTGAGTCGTTAGCAAAATTGTAACTCACTTACCCTACTGATGCAATGATGAGAGTAAACTAAAGACTAGGCTAGGATGTGCATCTCCTACGAGTAAAACCAAAACTCTTGCTAGCAAATGTGTCTGCTAAACTAAAAACCTCAATGACTCAAACTAGAAAGTGCGTCTTCTATGGTTGAATCGGAATGAGCTAAACTAGGAAGTGCGTCTCCTAAGGGTGAAAACTTCAGTGACTAGAACTAGGAAGTGCGTCTCCTATGAATAAAATCTCGATTTAGGAAGTGCGTCTCCTAAAAAAACTTGAAAGACCTTGATTAGGAAGTGCGTCTCCTACGGGTAAACTTCAAAGAACTGGACTAGGAATTGTGTCTCCTATGGTCGAACTTAAAATGAATCAAACTAGGAAGTGCATCTCCTAAGGGTGAAATCTCCATTCCGGAAGTGTCTCCTGAAATAAAGTATAACCTAAAAAAGCCAAACTAGGAAGTGCGTCTCCTAAAGCAAAATTATAATCTGAGCGAGCCAGACTAGGAAGTGCATCTCCTAATAATGAAAACTTAATTCAGGAAGTGCATTTCCTGTGCACGAAATTAAACTTAGGAAGTGCGTCTCCTAGGGGTAAAATAGTCTTAGGAAGTGCGTCTCCTATGGGTGAAACCTCAATGATTTTGAACTAGGAAGTGTGTCTCCTATGAATGAAAATAATTTAGGAAGTGCGTCTCCTATGCGTAAAATCTTAATTTAGGAAGTGCGTCTCCTGTGGGTACAATAAACTTAGGAAGTGCGTCTCCTATTGGGTGAAAACTGTTCTTAGGAAGTGCGTCTCCTACTGGGTGAAACTATTCTTAAGAAGTGCGTCTCCTACTGGTAAAACTTATTTAGGAAGTGCGTCTCCTACTGGTGAAACTTATCTTAGGAAGTGCGTCTCCTACTGGTAAAACTTGCTTAGGAAGTGCATCTCCTATTGGTGAAACTTGCTTAGGAAGTGCGTCTCCTTAGGAAGTGCGTCTCCTATTGGTGAAATTATTTTTAGGAAGTGCGTCTTCTCTGGGTGAAACTTATCTTAGGAAGTGCGTCTCCTCTTGGTGAAACTTACTTAGGAAGTGCGTCTCCTACTGGTGAAACTTATCTTAGGAAGTGCGTCTCCTACTGGTAAAACTTGCTTAGGAAGTGCGTCTCCTATTGGTGAAACTATTCTTAGGATGTGCGTCTCCTTAGGAAGTGCATCTCCTATTGGTGAAATTATTCTTAGGAAGTGCGTCTCCTATTGGTGAAACTTATCTTAGGAAGTGCGTCTCCTTAGGATGTGCGTCTCCTGTTGGTGAAACTGACTTAGGATGTGCGTCTCCTATTGGTGAAACTAACTTAGGATGTGCGTTTCCTCTTGGTGAAAGTAACTTAGGATGTGCGTCTCCTCTTGGTGAAACTTAATCTTAGGAAGTGCGTCTCCTATTGGTGAAACTTATCTTAGGAAGTGCGTCTCCTATTGGTGAAACTTATCTTAGGAAGTGCGTCTCCTATTGGTGAAACTTATCTTAGGATGTGCGTCTCCTGTTGGTGAAACTGACTTAGGATGTGCGTCTCCTCTTGGCGAATCTTATCTTAGGAAGTGCGTCTCCTGTTGGTGAAACTGACTTAGGATGTGCGTCTCCTCTTGGTGAATCTTATCTTAGGAAGTGCGTCTCCTATTGGTGAAACTTACTTAGGAAGTGCGTCTCCTATTGGTAAAACTAAACTTAGGAGGAAATGCCTCTCCTATGGGTGAAATAACTTAGGAGGAAATGCCTCTCCTATGGGTAAAACTAAACTTAGGAGGAAATGCCTCTCCTATGGGTAAAACTAAACTTAGGAGGAAATGCCTCTCCTATGGGTGAAATAACTTAGGATGTGCGTCTCCTATGGGTAAAACTTAGACTTAGGAAATGCGTCTCCTATTGGTAAAGACGTGGAATGTATTCCCTTGTTATACAGGTGGGCGCCTAAAATATGAAATGCACAGACAAAAGTATTCCTCTCGTTATTCAGGTGGGCATCTGTCTAAACCAAGACATAAAAATATTCCTCTCGTTATTCAGGTGGGCGCCTGGTATGAAATTTAAAGACTGAAATGTATTCCTCTCGTTATACAGGTGGGCGCCTGGTAAAGACATGAAAAATGATATGCTCGCATTATACTGGTGGGTGACCTAGAACAGAAATGAAAAGTCAGAAAATGTATTCCTCTCGTTATTCAGGTGGGCGCCTGTCTTCATTAATAATTTTGAAAATAATATCCTATTTGAGTGCGGATGAACCCAAAATATCCTATTCGAGGGTAGATGAACCCAAAATATCCTATTCGAGGGCGGATGAACCCGAAATATCCTATTCGAGGGCGGATGAACCCGAAATATCCTATTCGAGGGCGGATGAACCCAAAATATCCTATTCGAGGGCAGATGAACCCAAAATATCCTATTCGAGGGCGGATGAACCCAAAATATCCTATTCGAGGGCGGATGAACCCAAAATATCCTTGAAACTTGAAAATGTCTTACCTCAACACTTGCTGGGGATTGTTTACTTACCTGCTGGGGGATAAGTGTTATGAGCTGGGGATAACGCTGTTGAGGATAACACTGCTGGAGGATTTTCATTCCTTCAAAATTGGTGGGAGCGACACTGGCCCTTTGCCTTTCCAAACGCAAGTTTCAATCTTTTTGTTTGGTCCGCTGAGGATTCAGCTTTCTTTCTAAAACTTGGGGATAACACTGGTTCAAAGATCAGCTCCCTTGAGACTGGTGTTATCTTTCTTTTTCCCCAAATGGGTACCTGCCTTCAATGAGAAAATTTTCTGCCCCGGTTTGATGATTTTCTTTATGGCCTGTCTTTCCGCCATCAATAACGTTCATTTTCCCTGTTTCTAAATCAAAGAAAATTTTGTTAGTTTAAAAACATGGTAAGCGGTCATGCCACTCTTGTTGGGGATGGTTTCCTCTTTCTTCTTTCCCAGCCTTGTGTTCCATTATGCTATCAAAACTTGCTAGGGATGATATTAATTGCTGACACTGGCCCATCCCTTTTATCAATCTCATCTTGATGGGGATACTCTTCTTGACACAGGTTTTGCGCCTGCTCCTTCCTGACTTATACCACTTGGGTGTACTAGTCAGATCCCGTCTTGCATAATTGGAAAGCTGATGGCCTATTTTGAAGTCATTTTCCACTGGTTCTGACCAAACAGACTCTACTGGGGAATGTTTCTATGAAAGGAGAAAGATAAACAAAAGGGAAACCGAATAAAAGACAAAGGAAAAAGATGACTCTTTAACAAAAGAAACTATAAATAAAAACCTATCAAACGCAGATACCGACTCTAATGGCCATGACATGCGTATGTGGCCTATCCTCTGCCGTCAATCATCTTTTAAGATCTTCCATTGGCGATTCCCCCTCTGATTCTCAATCTTATTCGACTTGTAGTGCCCGAAGGGTTTTCACTATCAAGTCTCTCTCATTTTGGTTTTCTCTCAGCTTTCATCGCCTTATGGTGCCTGTGAAGGTTTTCACCAATAAGACTCTCTCGTTTTATATCTCTCTCCAGCTGGGGATTTTGGAGTGTTTCTGGTATGACTCTTTCTGTTGGAGATTAGAGTCCTTTCTGCTGTGGAACAGAATGTTATGTTCGCCGGTAAGACTCTTCATTTGTCTGACTTGGCATCTTTTGAAGACTGATCAGAAGGTCTTTCTTTGGACCGTAATGTGGGTTTTGGATAGGGCTAGAAAGAAAGGGTATTAAAGGCTCAAAAGTGCATCGATTCTGGGTTATTAATTACAACTTTCGGAACCAGATTTATTTACAACGAACGCAACCTCTGCCCTAGTTTCTTGCTTGGGGATATCTTAATTGAATTTTTTTCATTTTTCAAAACCATGACCGAGCCGTGAAGCGCCTACGTATCCTCTTTGAGGAATCAGGTCAAACATAGTTCCCAATTCCTCTTTTCATTCCGACTTTCTTTTGTTTTTTTGTTTTTTTTTGTTATCATTTTTCTTTCTTTTTTTTTTTCTTCATTTTTCTTTTTTTCGTTTTGTTGTTGTTGTTTTTTTTTCATGCCATATGCTTGCATTTTCTAGTCGTTTTTACTGATTCCGAACGAGGGGTACGAAAGAAAACAATAAGGCTCAAAAGGGGTTAACGAAGGATAAAGTGTTTAGGTAGCAGAACAAAATGCCTTCGTCATTCCAGTCTTCAAAACATGCCAAGTGCAAACAACACAATTTGAACATAGATTTATAGTCTCTTCCGATGGTGCTGGATTTTGACAATTATGTTAAACATTTTATTTTTCCTTTGTCATTTCTAAAGCACCGTTGGGCGACACTCTCATTATCATGAACGACTCTCATTCCAATTTGGCGAATCTTGATTTTAACGGTTTTCTTTGTGTTTAACTTGCCCCAGTTCCACATGACTCGGGCTTCAAATAATTCCAAACCGTTCTTATTTCCTTTGAATGCTTTGATCACCTTTCCAGGGTTTTATGATTAACTTTTAAGATTAGGCCCAAACTGAGTGCACATGTCATGCCCCCTAGAATCGGCATTGAACGAAATGATAAAAGGACTAAACAAAAAGACGACTGGAAATAACAAAAGACCGGCTTTGTATTAGACTACCAGCGAAATGGTTTGATTAATAAAACAAACAAAACAACCAGAATAAAATCCTAACACAAACTGGACAAAATTTAAAACAAACTGCTATGACAAAATGGAAAGATAAGAAGGTTTGACACAGGACAAAATCCAAATTACAACCTTAATAATCCGGACAACAGAAATGACAACAAAATAAGCCACCAAATGCTTCTTTCTTGTTAACCAAGGAACAGAGCGTCCTTCCACTTTATCAAGACTGGCATCTTAGCCACTGAGCTTTGCATCGATACTGTCAAGACCATTACCAGCTTCAATATCATCAACATCGGTCAACAAGTTCTCAAGAGGATTCGCGTTCTCCCTGTCACTGTCATCGATCACAATTGCCCCTTCCTGAATCATTCTTTCTATTTCCTTTTTCAAAGAACGACAGTCTTCAATGCTATGTCCTTGGACATTAGAGTGATACATGCATCGTACAGCAGGATCGAATCCTTTTGCATATGGGTCTGGAGTATAGCCAAGGAGCGGCTCAATCAGTCCTGAAAGCTTTAGCTTTTCAAACAAACTTGCGTAGGACTCCCCAATTGGCGTGAAATTGTTTCCTTGCCTTTGTTTTCCCCATGCCCCTGTTTTCTAGGGTCTTTGGGTGCTTGAAAACGTTGTGAAGGCAAGAATGCATTACATGGTGCTTGCTCTCGCCAGCGGGGGTGACCTGATGGTTGACCCCGCGACCGGACCTTGTTCGGAGGATAATACTGAGGCGGATTATATGGAGCTCGGGGGCAGGCTTGGGCATGATGGTCTGAAAAGAGTGGCTCTGATGGTGGGTAGTAGGGTTGTGGAAGGTTGTATGGAGTGTGTGGATAATTTGGATGACTGGGCCTGGGCTGGTAGTGAGGGGAATGACCTCTGAATTTGGACACAGTACCTGCTTCGACTGATGCGACCTCGAGCGCACCTCCCGCGCCGCTCTGAATAGCCTGGGTCGTTGCCTTGAGCGCTGAGTAATTTAGGATTTTGTCAGACCTTAGGCCCTCCTCTATCATGACCCCTATCTTTACCACTTCATTGAAGGATTTCCCAACCGTTGTCACCAAGTGACCAAAGTAAGTTGGATCCAGTGTTTGCAAGAAGTAGTCCACCATTTCTCCCTCTTTCATGGGAGGATCAACTCTGGCCGCTTGTTCTCTCCAGCGGAAACCAAACTCACGAAAACTTTCCCCAGGCTTCTTTCCAGTCCTCAGCAATGTGAGACGGTCAGGGACTATCTCGAGATTGTACTGGAAATGACCTGCGAAAGCCTGCGCCAGATCATCCCAAGTATACCACCTACTGGAATCCTGCCTGGTATACCATTCTAGTGCAGATCCACTCAGACTTTGGCCTAAATAAGCTATCAGCAGCTCATCTTTGCCACCTGCCCCACTCATTTTGCTACAAAATCCCCGCAGATGTGCCATGGGATCACCGTGCCCTTCGTACAAATCAAACTTAGGCATCTTGAACCCAGCCGGGAGTTGGACGTCCGGGAAAGGGCATAGATCTTTGTAAGCTACGCTGACTTGATTGCCCAATCCGTGCAGGTTCCTGAAGGACTGCTCCAGGCTTTTGAACTTTCTCAATACCTCATCCTGTTCAGGGGCTTTAACCGGCTTTTCAATCTCTGCCGGTACCTCCAAGTGCGGATTGTAGGCCTGTGGTTCGGGGGCATGGAATGTAGGCTCAGGGGGATAGTATTGCGTATCGTGAGCCTGAAACAATGGCTCACTGGTCGTTCTTTGCAAGGTGACTGATGTGGGTCCCACAAAAGTGGGAATATTGGGTATTGGGAGAGGTTGATGGGGTGGTGGAGCTTGGGAATCATGAGGGCTTCTTTCTTGATGATAACGGGGATTCGGAAGGCTTGTTGAAGGGCCGGAATGAGGGTATTCCGGCATGTGCCCCAGTGGCTCAGGGCTCTTTTGTGCTTTGGCTAGAGCTAGCTGCATTGCATTCATCTCTAGTCCCATCCTTTCTATCTTTTCCATTGCTTCCTTTAACAACTGGCTCACCGGCCTTTCTTCCTTGGTACTATTCTCTGAAAGTAGTCATGCTTGTTGTTATCGGTCCTTTGGATCTAGTTTGGTAAGGGTGTGTTGCCAGAATTCTTTAACAACTAACTGTTTGAGATTCGGAAAACAACAAACTTGTTAGCGTTTAGAGTTTAACAGATTTGATAACAACACATTGAGGATGCAATGCTCCTAGGCAGTTAACCGTTTCTAACATGCTTTGCTTCGAACAACATGTGTCATCCTGGCTTGCTTATTTGCCCCTTTGAAGTACTTTGGGAACCCCTGTATTTTATTCTATTTTATATTTTCTTTTTCTTTCGATTTTTCATTTTTTTTTCTTTTCTCTTTTTTTTTTCAATTTTTTTTGTTGTGGTCGAATCTTATAGAGATTGCCTACGTATCATGACCCCGCATGAATCAGACCTTGCGTAGTTCGGAACACTAAAAGATAAGCAATACTAAACATTTTTTCAATTTTTCATATTAAAACAAACTGGGTTTCAAAGGTTTGAAGATGACCTACAAACAGAAAATCAAACAACCCACATATTCTAATTAAAAGATTTACAAACTCCAAAACAAATGGCCAGTTTCCTTTCCCCGTTTGACAAATGCAACCAAACGGCTATTTTTGCAAACATGGCCCCCTCCAAATTTCACGTGAATTTGAGGCCGGGGAGGATTATTTTATGAAACTTTACAAACTTGTCCGTTCTTTCACGAAAATAGCCTTTCGACAACTGAAAGATACTCTAAGGCTATTTCGGCAAGAACAGTTTAAAACGCGGCCGAAACTGGCTCGGATTATTTTGACCAAAAATCCAAACGGTATTCACCTGACCGTTGACTCTTTGTTTTTTTTTCAAATTACAATAAAAACCTAGTGTTGCAAACACGGCCCTTCAGCGCCTCGGGGACGAAGATTTTTTGAGGCTGTGTGGGTCAACTGGACCAAAAATCCTAAACATGACCCAAAAGGTGGCTGTTTATGCAAAGTCAGCCTTCCGGCGTCCCTTTCGGGAACATTCGGCTATTTATGACAAAACAACATCACCTGACTTATTCATGACTGAATTAAAATTTTGACATATATTTTATTATTATTATTATTATTATTATTATTTATTTATTTTTTGGCTATTCTAACAAAATGGGGGTTGGACCCGATGAGGGTTGCCTACGTATCTCACATCCGGTGAGAATCAAACCCGCGTAGTTCGGGCAGTCAAGAATAAGTAGATGAACTAACCTTTTTTTTTTAATTTGCGAAAGAACTACTTTAAAAGAAGAAAGGAAGTATTTTTTTTGATTGATTTCTTATTGAAAGAAAGACTTGTAAAAATTCCTTTTCTTTTGATTTAAACTTTGAGAATTTCAAAAGTGAAAGGAAGATATATTTTTCTGAATTTTCGTTTTTTTTTCTTATTCTAAAGAAAAAGAAAATATTTTTGGAATTTTACTTTTTAATAAAAGAAATGCTTCTAAAAATGTTTTTTTTTTGAATTTTGAATTTTCTTTTCAATTTTGAAAGAAGAATCAAAATATTTTCGGATTTTTTATTATTATTATTTTTTAAAAAAAAAAAATAAAAAAAATTAGAAAGACTTTCTAAAGAAGTCCATAATGGGAAAATATTTTTGGATTTTTTTTTGTTTTGAAAATTGGGGGTCTAAAAACTTTTCTAGACTTTTTGGCAAGACAAATATTTTTGCAACAAATAAAGACATATATATATTTTTTGGAAATTAAAAAAAACTTTTGGATTTATATATATACATATATATTTGTGACAAATAAAGAAAGACTCTTTTATTATTTTTTATTTTTGCATTTTCAACAAATAAAAAAAACAATTTCTTTTCTATTTTCTTTTTGAAAAACAAAACAGAACAATGATGATATTTTTTTTATATATTTTTCCTTTTAATAAAACAAACTAAACATTTTTTTTCTCATTTTCTTAAAATTCCGGCAGAGTTTTGACAGTATTCGGGCATTTGGTTTTATTCAAAAATAAGCAATCAATTCTCTAACCGCTATTTCCTTTTTTTTCGCATTTCAAAATATTATTCCTGATATTCACAAGACAGTCAACACACAAGTCTAAATCAAATAAATGCGCAAGTAGTAGCAAGTAAGATACATCAGGATGGTCATTTCCATTTTTGGTACACCTGTCCTAGACAGACCCAACCCCTGTGTTGAGCCTCCAAAGTCAAATGCACGTGATGCAAACAAACGTTCCTACTAGGGATCCGGCATGAAGTTGAGTTATTCTAGGTTCATAACCTGGGTATTTGTTCTAGACTGTGTACCCGAGCGGACAACTCGAGTCGAGGAGGGGGCTACGTACCGGGGACCCGCGGGATCGTCCGGCTTTGTAACTTGTCCGACCTCTTTCTTATTTTCAGGTATTGACACTAACAGAATAGGGAGTCTCGGCCAGCGAGCTTCTCCCCGGAGGTAAGAAGTGAATGGTTTCGGCACAGTTTATATGTACAGTTCAAATAATATCAAAGCGGTAAAAGCAGCATTTAGCACATTAGGCTCAAAACATGTAATAAAATCAGATAATAAATAAAGCCAAATAATAACAATTATTCTAAGCTCGAATTCTTAACCCTGAACCAGTGGTTCTGGGTCTAATCCCCAGCAGAGTCGCCAGAGCTGTCACACCTCCTTTTTACACACCCGAGAGGGTACAAGGGAGTTTTTTCCAATTAAAGGACAATCGAAACGGGATTTGTTTATTTATTTCAGAGTCGCCACTTGGGAGATTTAGGGTGTCCCAAGTCACCAATTTTAATCCCGAATCGAGGAAAAGAATGACTCCATATTACAGTCTGCGTACCAGAAATCCGGATAAGGAATTCTGTTAACCCGGGAGAAGGTGTTAGGCATTCCCGAGTTCCGTGGTTCTAGCACGGTCGCTCAACTGTTATATTCGGCTTGATTATCTGATTTTATACAAGTGTGAACTTATGTGCAAAATTTAACTTTTAACCGCTTTTATCATTTACTGTTTTTATCAAGAATTGCAACGTTGTGAAAATGTATCTCGAACCGCGTTACAATCAATGTACCCGTGGTCGTCGACACACTTTGACTCCGTTGAGATTTGGATTTGGGTCACATCAATGTGCACCCGAGTTTAAGGAAATTAACTTATTAAAGGCGCGCCTAAAGCGACTAGCGTATTTATTTTGGGTAGGACCGTGGAATTTTGCTAAACGGTCCATCCTGAAATCTAAGCAATTTGAAAGCAAATATTTACTGAGGGCCCCACAATTTTGTATTTTTATTTGGCGAGGCTCATCTCATTCTTATTTTTTTTAAAAGGGAATTTGCAACATCATGGACACGCATCTCGAACCACGTCACAATCAATGTACCCGTGATTAGAAACACATTTCGACTCCGTTGAGAATTGGATTTGGGTCACATAAATGTGCACCCGAGTTTAAGAAGGTAAGATTTATTAAGGCGCGTCCTAAAGAGTCTAACGTATTGTTATTTTAGGAAGAGGCCGTGAAGGTTCATTAAACGGCCAAATCCAAAGTCTAGTCAATGGTTATGTATTTTATTGAGGGCCCCGGCGATTTTGTGATTTATTTGGCGAGGCTCGTCTCATTTTTATTTTTTAAAGGATAAACCTATAGTGACTACATTTTTCTATTAAGTTCGTCTCTAAAATAAAAGAAAATCTCCTAATTATTTACATGCTGAAAAACGCAACTTATTAGTTATTAAGTTACGGCTAATGTGAACGGAAAATTGCGATCGCTTTTGTACAAGGAAAAACTGCTTTCATTCTACATTTTATTATTTGCTAGAACATGAGATTAGATACACAATAATATCAAAACAGATTAACTATTCTTCGGTTAATTTAAACTAACATTATTAGATGAAGAAAGTATACATATGCAGCCTCATTACTCATTAATTAATCGACTACATTTTTATACAAAGAGAGGAAAATTAATATTCAAACACAGATCCAAACAAAAGAATTCAACAGGAACAGGAGCCTGATTAATATTTCATTTTTCGCTTCAAGCCAAGAGTGTACAAATGTGTACCTGGAAACAGCAGTACAAGAACAAAAGAAGTAGGAGTCAGCAACAGTAATAACGCGGCAACAGCAGGTTCAGCAACACCGCAAAACCAGTAACAACCAGTAGAATAACCCAGCAACGGATTGAAAAATCAGCAGTGCCAAAGTGCAATCACAATCAAAGCAGAGAAGAGAAAAGATACGAGATGCAGTAGCTTCGGATTTTTGAATAACACTCGAAGAAAAACAAACAGAATTGTTCGAGTGAAAGTTCAAATTGTCTTTCTCTTTTACTATCACAAACTCTCTCAAGTATCCAAGTATGTCAACTCTCCAAGTCTCTCTTAATAATATTCAAGTTCTAAAAACTCTCATCTTTTTTTCTCTCCAAAAAATCCCCTTATTTCAAGTCAAGAATGACTCTATATATAGCAAGACAAGTCTTCAATTCTCAACCCCAAAATTATTCCCCCAATGGCATGCTTTGGCCCACTATTAAATGTCTTCTTTATTTTAAATTTTGTCCCTCATGCCTACATTAAATAAATACAAGATTCCCAACCCATTACAATATGTTCCCCATGCCTATATTAAACAAGTACAAGATTCCTCCCCATTATGTTTTGTTTTGTCCCCCATTATATTAAACAACTACATCAAAAACCCCACCCCATTATATTTGTCCCCCATGCTTAACATAAAGAATCAAAATAATGTTCAATTACCAAACTACCCTTCCGACCTTATTGCAATTTACAAATCTACCCCCGAATGCAATGCAATTTACCAAATTACCCCTCTGCTCTAAACAATCAATTAATCATAACTCAACCAAAATATAGTCAAGATGACCAATTTCTCAACAATCTTCAACAACAATTATATGAACACGATGAACAACACAACTCAAAATTAATGGAATGAATTAACCATATCGGGAACCAATCCTGGTTAATTTAGACCATGAATGTATGAGCAAGAACACAACAATACAAACAACAATATGCATGATTCAAATTAAATCAAGCGAATCACAAACAAACATAAACTCACATTAAATCACTGAATTTACACATGAACTTCAAACAAAGATGAACATGGATTAAATCTATTTTTAGCAACAAACATGACGGATTCTAACGATTCAAACAACATTAATATTTTCTGGAAAAATACATAACACATGAAACAAATTGAAGAAATAATTAATTAAATTTCAATTTGAATCTAACAAACATTAAACCAACAAATATTCACTTAAACAACAATACAAACATGAAATAAACATGAAAAATAACTAATTAACTTCCATTTGAAATCTGAAAATTAATTCAACAAAAACACATGAACATGAACAAAACAAAAAATCAAATATCTAAACATAGACATGAACAAAACAAACATTTGCCGATTTTAGATTCGAAAATATCAAAACAAAATACGGACGAAATAAAATTCAAAATCTACCAACCGGATTGAAATGACGAACAACGAACAACTAACGACGAACTCGAACAATGATCGACGACCTCGTCCAAAAACCCATCCATGTGCGCGAGGCAGAAGTGAAGAAGACGAAGTGAGGCAGCAATTGTTTGGACGCCATGGATGTGAGAGAGCAGAAGCAACGACGGACAGCCTTGGACAGACACGGACAACCATGGACAACCATGGATGCCATGGACGTGAAAGAGCAGAAGCTGTATCCTGGAAGGAAACAGAAGCAGCAGCACTGCTTGGAGTAGCCATGGACGCTCGTCGCAGCTGGACGCGGGCAGCAGCGTGACACAATGGCGTCGACTTGCCGGCGAAGAAGATGAGGGCAGTAGCAGCAGCTCGATGGGTCTGTTCGGCTTAAGGACGTCGAAGGAGAAGGACGCAGCAACATGAGCAGCTGGTCGACGATGAGCTTGGCCATGGAAGCGACCGGGTGTAACAGTGGTGACGATGACGGGGAGGCAGTCGACGCAGCAACAATGGTCGACGCAACAATGGCGGAGAAGAAGAAAAAGGTGAGGTCGAGGAAGAAGAAGGTGGAACGGGAAGCAGAGGAAGTAGTGACGTGAAGGGGAAACAAAAGGATCAGCCATGGATGGGTTCTTTTGAGCTTTTGGAGAAGAAGGAGCAAAAATGGGTGTGGGGGGCGGATAGTTAGTTTTAGGTTTTTAGGGTTTTTTGTTCTTTTTGTTTTTTCTTTTGTTTTGTTTTTTTGAATGAAGAGGGGTGTTGGGTTAATGGGGCGGACCGGGTCGACCCGTGTGAAGTGGACTGGGTCGTGGACAATTGTTTGGGCCTGGGGTTGAAAGTTGAAGAAGTGGCCCAATCCGATTTTTATTTGTATTTTTGTTATCTTTTCTTCTTTCATTTTCTAAAACTAAATTATAAGAATACTTAAATTATTATTAAGAACTAAATTAAGTTATAAAAATCGCAAATTAACTCCCAATAACAATTAACGCGCAATTAAGTAATAATTAAGCATAAAATTGTTCATTTGGGCATTAAATGCTAAAAATGCAAAAGATGCCTATTTTTGTAATTTTTAATTTTTGTAACACTAATTTAATTACTAACAATTGTAGAATTAAATCCTACATGCAAAATGCGACATATTTTTGTATTTTTTATTAATTTAACAAATAAGCAAACACAGACAAATACAAATAATTATCCAAAAATATCACAAAAGTACTCAAAATTGCACACCAAGAAAAATCATTTTATTTTGAATTTTCTGGGAGTAATTCTCATGTAGGGCAAAAATCACGTGCTTACAGCTGCCCCTCTTTGCCCGAAGACACGAAGGGTTTTCGCGCAAAGATAAAGCGAGCGATTTTTGCCCATCCGAGTACTCCGTGTGAAGCATTTTTTGAAAAAGATTTAACCGAACCTTTGCTTCAAAGGTTTCCTACATATCCCTGGCTAAAGGGGAATCAGGTTAATGTAGTTCGGGAAGTTTTGGTAGCTGGGACTACCGTGGGACTGCAATGTTACTGCTGTTGCATGCTGTTATCACTGCTTACCGATCTCCTTGTTACACCGTGCTTAAAAGAAAACAAGAAGCTAGGCTAGACTAAAATTTGTTCTTGTTGCCTTGCTTTCTTGTCGGCTTGTGTTTCCTCCGGTGCTTTTCTTTCTTGAATTTGGGCATGATACTGGCCTTTTGCTTTTCTGAATACCAGTTTTCATCATTTTGCTCGGTCCGCTAGGGACATGGCTTTCTTCATCAAGCTTTTTGGCGGTTCCTCTGGTGGGTACGACTCTCTTCATCAGACTTGTTATGCTGGGCATGATTTAATGTTCACCAGCTGCTTCTTTCAAGACGCCTCTTTTCTTCCTTTTGACTCATGTGCCTGAATTTGTGCTGGGATCTCTTGTTGCAACCTTCTGTTTCCCAGTGCTGGGGATTTTATTTCCTGCTGGGGATTCTTGTTGTAACCCTCTGTTTTATTGTCTTCTAACTTGATCTTGAAACGTATGCCTCTGTTGTATGGGCGGGCTCCCAACTTCAATACTTGAAAATTAATGCTGAAATGTATGCCTCTGTTATCTGGGCGGGCTCCCAACTTCAACGCTTGAAATGTAAAGACTGAATGTATTCCTCTCGTTATGCAGGCGGGCGCCTGACTTCATCATCTTGAATTTAACAACCTCTATTCTCCAGGTGGGATCCTACAACCAAAACAAACAAAACAAATGAGAATTTCCTAACCCAGTTTGCACTGGGAAGATTTGTGAGTCGTTAGCAAAATTGTAACTCACTTACCCTACTGATGCAATGATGAGAGTAAACTAAAGACTAGGCTAGGATGTGCATCTCCTACGAGTAAAACCAAAACTCTTGCTAGCAAATGTGTCTGCTAAACTAAAAACCTCAATGACTCAAACTAGAAAGTGCGTCTTCTATGGTTGAATCGGAATGAGCTAAACTAGGAAGTGCGTCTCCTAAGGGTGAAAACTTCAGTGACTAGAACTAGGAAGTGCGTCTCCTATGAATAAAATCTCGATTTAGGAAGTGCGTCTCCTAAAAAAACTTGAAAGACCTTGATTAGGAAGTGCGTCTCCTACGGGTAAACTTCAAAGAACTGGACTAGGAATTGTGTCTCCTATGGTCGAACTTAAAATGAATCAAACTAGGAAGTGCATCTCCTAAGGGTGAAATCTCCATTCCGGAAGTGTCTCCTGAAATAAAGTATAACCTGAAAAAGCCAAACTAGGAAGTGCGTCTCCTAAAGCAAAATTATAACCTGAGCGAGCCAGACTAGGAAGTGCATCTCCTAATAATGAAAACTTAATTCAGGAAGTGCGTTTCCTGTGCACGAAATTAAACTTAGGAAGTGCGTCTCCTAGGGGTAAAATAGTCTTAGGAAGTGCGTCTCCTATGGGTGAAACCTCAATGATTTTGAACTAGGAAGTGTGTCTCCTATGAATGAAAATAATTTAGGAAGTGCGTCTCCTATGCGTGAAATCTTAATTTAGGAAGTGCGTCTCCTGTGGGTACAATAAACTTAGGAAGTGCGTCTCCTATTGGGTGAAAACTGTTCTTAGGAAGTGCGTCTCCTACTGGGTGAAACTATTCTTAGGAAGTGCGTCTCCTACTGGTAAAACTTATTTAGGAAGTGCGTCTCCTACTGGTGAAACTTATCTTAGGAAGTGCATCTCCTACTGGTAAAACTTGCTTAGGAAGTGCATCTCCTATTGGTGAAACTTGCTTAGGAAGTGCGTCTCCTTAGGAAGTGCGTCTCCTATTGGTGAAATTATTTTTAGGAAGTGCGTCTTCTCTAGGTGAAACTTATCTTAGGAAGTGCGTCTCCTCTTGGTGAAACTTACTTAGGAAGTGCGTCTCCTACTGGTGAAACTTATCTTAGGAAGTGCGTCTCCTACTGGTAAAACTTGCTTAGGAAGTGCGTCTCCTATTGGTGAAACTATTCTTAGGATGTGCGTCTCCTTAGGAAGTGCGTCTCCTATTGGTGAAATTATTCTTAGGAGGTGCGTCTCCTATTGGTGAAACTTATCTTAGGAAGTGCGTCTCCTTAGGATGTGCGTCTCCTGTTGGTGAAACTGACTTAGGATGTGCGTCTCCTATTGGTGAAACTTACTTAGGAAGTGCGTCTCCTCTTGGTGAAACTAACTTAGGATGTGCGTCTCCTATTGGTGAAACTTATCTTAGGAAGTGCGTCTCCTACTGGTAAAACTTGCTTAGGAAGTGCGTCTCCTATTGGTGAAACTATTCTTAGGATGTGCGTCTCCTTAGGAAGTGCGTCTCCTATTGGTGAAATTATTCTTAGGAAGTGCGTCTCCTATTGGTGAAAATTATCTTAGGAAGTGCGTCTCCTTAGGATGTGCGTCTCCTGTTGGTGAAACTGACTTAGGATGTGCGTCTCCTATTGGTGAAACTAACTTAGGATGTGCGTTTCCTCTTGGTGAAAGTAACTTAGGATGTGCGTCTCCTCTTGGTGAAACTTAATCTTAGGAAGTGCGTCTCCTATTGGTGAAACTTATCTTAGGAAGTGCGTCTCCTATTGGTGAAACTTATCTTAGGAAGTGCGTCTCCTATTGGTGAAACTTATCTTAGGATGTGCGTCTCCTGTTGGTGAAACTGACTTAGGATGTGCGTCTCCTCTTGGCGAATCTTATCTTAGGAAGTGCGTCTCCTATTGGTGAAACTATTCTTAGGATGTGCGTCTCCTGTTGGTGAAACTGACTTAGGATGTGCGTCTCCTCTTGGTGAATCTTATCTTAGGAAGTGCGTCTCGTATTGGTGAAACTTACTTAGGAAGTGCGTCTCCTATTGGTAAAACTAAACTTAGGAGGAAATGCCTCTCCTATAGGTGAAATAACTTAGGAGGAAATGCCTCTCCTATGGGTAAAACTAAACTTAGGAGGAAATGCCTCTCCTATGGGTGAAACAAAACAAACTTAGGAGGAAATGCATCTCCTATGGGTAAAACTAAACTTAGGAGGAAATGCCTCTCCTATGGGTGAAATAACTTAGGATGTGCGTCTCCTATGGGTAAAACTTAGACTTAGGAAATGCGTCTCCTATTGGTAAAGGCGTGGAATGTATTCCCTTGTTATACAGGTGGGCGCCTAAAATATGAAATGCACAGACAAAAGTATTCCTCTCGTTATTCAGGTGGGCGCCTGTCTAAACCAAGACATAAAAGTATTCCTCTCGTTATTCAGGTGGGCGCCTGGTATGAAATTTAAAGACTGAAATGTATTCCTCTCGTTATACAGGTGGGCGCCTGGTAAAGACATGAAAAATGATATGCCCGCATTATACTGGTGGGTGACCTAGAACAGAAATGAAAAGTCAGAAAATGTATTCCTCTCGTTATTCAGGTGGGCGCCTGTCTTCATTAATAATTTTGAAAATAATATCCTATTTGAGTGCGGATGAACCCAAAATATCCTATTCGAGGGCAGATGAACCCAAAATATCCTATTCGAGGGCGGATGAACCCGAAATATCCTATTCGAGGGAGGATGAACCCGAAATATCCTATTCGAGGGCGGATGAACCCAAAATATCCTATTCGAGGGCGGATGAACCCAAAATATCCTTGAAACTTGAAAATGTCTTACCTCAACACTTGCTGGGGATTGTTTACTTACCTGCTGGGGGATAAGTGTTATAAGCTGGGGATAACACTGTTGAGGATAACACTGCTGGAGGATTTTCATTCCTTCAAAATTGGTGGGAGCGACACTGGACCTTTGCCTTTCCAAACGCAAGTTTCAATCTTTTTGTTTGGTCCGCTGAGGATTCAGCTTTCTTTCCAAAAACCCATCCATGTGCGCGAGGCAGAAGTGAAGAAGACGAAGTGAGGCAGCAACTGTTTGGACACCATGGATGTGAGAGAGTAGAAGCAACGACGGACAGCCACGGACAGCCACGGACAACCATGGACAATTATGGATGCCATGGACGTGAAAGAGCAGAAGCTGTATCCTGGAAGGAAACAGAAGCAGCAGCACTGCTTGGAGTAGCCATGGACGCTCGTCGCAGCTGGACGCGGGCAGCAGCGTGACACAATAACGTCGACTTGCCGGCGAAGAAGATGAGGGCAGTAGCAGCAGCTCGATGGGTCTGTTCGGCTTAAGGGCGTCGAAGGAGAAGGACGCAACAACATGAGCAGCTGGTCGACGATGAGCTTGGCCATGGAAGCGACCGGGTGTAACAGTGGTGACGACGACGGGGAGGCAGTCGATGCAGCAACAATGGTCGATGCAACAATGGCGGAGAAGAAGAAAAAGGTGAGGTCGAGGAAGAAGAAGGTGGAACGGGAAGCAGAGGAAGTAGTGACGTGAAGGGGAAACAAAAGGATCAACCATGGATGGGTTCTTTTGAGCTTTTGGAGAAGAAGGAGCAAAAATGGGTGTGGGGGGCGGATAGTTAGTTTTAGGTTTTTAGGGTTTTTTGTTCTTTTTGTTTTTTCTTTTGTTTTGTTTTTTTGAATGAAGAGGGGTGTTGGGTTAATGGGGCGGACCGGGTCGACCCGTGTGAAGTGGACTGGGTCGTGGACAATTGTTTGGGCCTGGGGTTGAAAGTTGAAGAAGTGGCCCAATCCGATTTTTATTTGTATTTTTGTTATCTTTTCTTCTTTCATTTTCTAAAACTAAATTATAAGAATACTTAAATTATTATTAAGAACTAAATTAAGTTATAAAAATCGCAAATTAACTCCCAATAACAATTAACGCGCAATTAAGTAATAATTAAGCATAAAATTGTTCATTTGGGCATTAAATGCTAAAAATGCAAAAGATGCCTATTTTTGTAATTTTTAATTTTTGTAACACTAATTTAATTACTAACAATTGTAGAATTAAATCCTACATGCAAAATGCGACATATTTTTGTATTTTTTATTAATTTAACAAATAAGCAAACACAGACAAATACAAATAATTATCCAAAAATATCACAAAAGTACTCAAAATTGCACACCAAGAAAAATCATTTTATTTTGAATTTTCTGGGAGTAATTCTCATGTAGGGCAAAAATCACGTGCTTACAACAGGACCAAGCCCTGCATTATCCCGTGCATGCCCATGAAGATGGCCGTTGAAAACATCTCGGCCTTGCTGTTGAAGAAGGGGGTCAAAAGACATGAACCTACGTTCCTGGCAACCCTCTACATTGAAGATGTAGAACGCTCCTCGGGTCCCATTCCTGAGCCCGTGAAGGAGCTACTACTAGAGTTTGAAGATGGCATGCCACAAGACATGCCAAAGTGACTACCGCCTAGGCGCACTGTGGACCATGAAATTGAGATGGTGCCGGGTGCGAAGCCACCCGCCTGGGCGCCTTACAGAATGTCACAACCCGAACTCACCTAGCTTCAGAGACAATTGATGGAAATGCTAGACACAGGGATCATCATGCCCTCCAAATCCCCATACGGGTCCCCTGTGCTATTCCAAAAGAAACATGATGGCAGCCTATGACTCTGTGTGGACTATCGGGCTCTATACATAATTACTTTGAAGAACAAGTACCATATTCCGCTAAGGGCAGACTTGTTCAATAGACTGGGTGGTGTGACGGTGTTCACCAAAATAGACCTGAAGACAGGTTATTGGCAAGTTCGGATTGCAGAGGGTGATGAACATAAGACAACCTGTGTGACAAGATATGGGTCGTATGACTTCCTGGTTATGCCATTCGGCTTGACTAGCGCCCTATCTATGTTTTGCACTTTGATGAACCAAGTCTTCCGAGAGTACATTGATGAATTCATGGTGGTCTACTTGGATGACATTATGGTATATATCCAAACATTGGAGGAACACTTGATGCACTTGCGGAAGGTCCTAGATCGATTGCGGGAGCATGAACTATATGCGAAGCTATCTAAGTTCTCCTTTGCTCAAAAGCAAATTGACTTCCTCGGACATGTCATCGAGGAAGTGCGGATCAAGATGGACCAACAAAAGATTCAAGCAATCATAGATTGGCCACCGCCTAAGGATATCCACGCCTTGAGGGCGTTCCTTGGTCTATGCAATTTCTATCGGCGATTTGTGAAAAACTACTCCCTCATTGCAATACCATTGACAGAACTCCTCAAGAAGGTCACACCTTGGGAATGGAGACACAAGCGAGCGGAGGCCTTCAACGCATTGAAAGTGGCTATGTCTAGTAGCCTCGTCTTGGCCCTTCCTGATCTGGCCAAGCCATTCGAAGTACAAACAGATGCATCTGACTATGCCCTCGGTGGAGTCTTGCTACAAGAAAGGCATTCTGTAGCGTACGAGAGTCGGAAACTAAAAGATGCAGAGCGTACCAGATACAGGATTTACTCATCAAGGATCCTGCTGCACAGTATTTGGTTGATTTGGTAGGACAGGGCAAGACTCACCAGTTCTACATGGAAGATGGTTTCCTGAAAGTGAAAAGGAACCGACTTTATGTTCCTAAAGAAGGAGATCTGCGAAGGACTCTTCTGGCTGAATGTCATGATACTCTATGGGCCGACCATCCCGGTGAGGAACACACCATGGCGTTACTTCGCTGTGCATATTATTGGCCTCAAATGGCCGATGACGTTGCTCAGTATGTGAAGACTTGTCTAGTATGCCAGAAGGGCAAGTCAGACTACTTAACACAAGCGGGACTCTTGGAACCACTAGTGTCCCAAAAAGACCTTGGGAAAGCGTTTCCCTGGATTTCATCACCGGATTGCCCAAGGTCGGAGATCTCATAACTATCTTGGTTATGGTAGATCGGTTTTCCAAGTATGCTACCTTTATTGTTGCCCCCACAATATATATCAGCAGAAGATATAGCTCGACTCTTCTTCTCTCATGTCATCAAATATTGGGGCCTGCCCAAAGACATTGTTAGTGATCGCAACTCATGATTCACTAGTAACTTTTGGACCCAACTCTGTAAGTGCCTTAGGTCAAAGCTGAGTCACAGCTCAAGTTTTCATCCGCAATCTGATGGTCAGATGGAGTGGTTCAATGGTATATTGGAGGAATATCTCTGTCACTTTGTAACCGGATCGCAGAAGAATTGGGTGAAACTTCTGGATGTTGCTCAACTGTGTTTTAATTCACAAAAGAGCTCTAATACAAACAAAAATGCTTTTGAAATTGTTATCGGACAACAACCGCTACTCCCACACACAGTCAATGCACCAAATATGTCTAAATCTCCTCGAGTTGCTAGCTTCTCAAAAGAGTGGAAGAAAAATTTGGAGATAGTGTGGAGCTATCTTGTCAAGGCTCAAAAGCGGATGAAGAGGCATGCTGATCAGAATCGTCACTTTGTTGAATACCAAGTATGAGACAAAGTGATGGTCAAAATTCCAAACCGGTATTTGCAGGGGTCCATGACCCTCGCCTATTGCAAAAATACATTGGACCCTTGTCCATTGAAAGGCACATTGGGAAAGTTGCATACCGGGTGGATACCCTAGCTTGGTGGAAAATTCATCCTGTCTTCCATGTCAGTCTCCTGAAACCTTTTCGGGAAGACACGGAGGATCCTTCACGGAGCCAACTCACAATACCCAGTATTCGAGGGCCCAATTCAACCGGAAAAAGGCGTGTTGAAGCTATCCTTGATGATAGAGTGATTCATGCCTCAAGGAAAGATCACCAAGAGTTCTTGGTGAAATGACAGGGCTGTGATGCAGAGGAGAACACTTGGGAGAGGGGAACAAACCTCAAATCCTACAAGAGCCTAATTGAATATTATCTTGCAAGTAAGGCGCCGAGGACGTCGTCAACTCAGGTGGGAGAGAATGTCATGGGCGGCTTTCCAGCAATGCCCCATGACCCCTTGGGCGCGCCCCGTGGCGTCCTAGCAAGCCTCCCAATGCCTAGCGCCACGGACGGCCCCGTGGTCTTGGCCGCCAAGTGACAAGTGCGCATGTGCCTCTGTCGCCCCACCGATATCCCTCGCTTGCGCCCAACCGCAGGCGGATGCCAACAGCACCGCGCGCGTAGACAGTGCCGTGCGCGCAGACCCTAATGCCAAAGACTATGCTGCTGACAACGAACCTGTTTCTGCCTTGTAGAAAACTAAGTCCTTTTTATTGTAAATATAGAGTAGTTTTATTCCATGTACTTCCATTATGTTTCTCTAGATTAATCAAGTCTAGTCTTGTAGCTTTGGTTTATTTTTTTTTAAGTATTATTTGGGAAGATCAAGCAATCAAACTTTCTAGCAAGCAAACAATTCTCTGTACTGGTGTCTCTCCCCCTCGACACCGCGTTGCCTTTCTGTAATAGCTTTAATTAATGCAATCAAGCTTTCTTTCATTCTCAATTCTCATTTCTGTTCTCTCAATTGCTCTTGACATTGGTTTTCCCGTACGGTACTGACAATCTAGTCTAGCGTACGGAGGGGACCTTAGTTGGCGGACAATAACTGCACTGACATCAGTTGCTTAGCCTTACTTCGCCCTTCCAAGGAATCTTAGGAAGGTGCCGCGTAATATTAATTATGGACACGTACGCGTGACATGATTTTTGATGCACCAAACAAATGGGTACATGTACGCGTGACCTGTTTTAAGATAATTTCTTAATTAAAAGAGGTGAAAGCACATAGGTTCCAAAAATGAGTAGTTAAACAATTTGATTAAGTCAAGTATGATCAAAGCGACCGTGCTAAAACCACGGAACTTGGAAATGCCTAACACCTTCTCCCGGGTTAACAGAATTCCTTACCCGAATTTCTGTATTCGCAGACCATAAATAAGAGTCAACTTCCTCGATTCGGGATTTTAAACCGGTGACTTGGGACACCATAAATTATCCCAAGTGGCGACTCTGATTTTTAAATAATAATCTTGTTTCGATTGTCACTTAAATTAGAAAAAAACTCTCTTGTACCTCTTTCGGGGTAGAAAAAGGAAGTGTGACAACTCTGCTGGGGATAAGAACCCAGAACTTTTAGTTTAGGGTTCAAGAATTCGAGCTTGTTAATGTGATTTTACTTGGCTTTATTGTTTGTTGATATTACTGTATTTGTGGACATAATGTGCTAACTGTCGCTTATTTACTGCTTTGATATTATTTGAATTGTATTAAACTGTCTTCTTACGCCTCCCATATGCGTTTTCTAAAAAATGGTGCACACGTTCGCGTGGCCCGCTTTTCTGTTAAAGGTGGTACCAAATAGAACGGGGCTTGGGTCAACAACAAGGCCGGGTAGACTTTCGTGCTCCAGGTACGTTGCCCTCACCTCGGCTCGAGCTGCCCGTTTGGGTAAACCATGTCTAGAGCACACCCCTAGGGTTTCAAACCTAGAAAATATAACCTCATGTCGGATCCCTAGTAGGAACATTTGTTTGTATCACGTGCATTTGACTTTGGGGACTTAACATAGGGGTTGGGTCCATCTAGGACAGGTGTATCCAAAATGAAAGATCATCCTAATGCATCATACGTGCTATTTGTACATTTATTTGCTTCGGTTTGTATGTTGATCGGCTAAGGAAAGAAAAACAACAGAAAAAGTAAAACCAAGAGTGAGGTAGAATAGAGAATTCACCAGGTTCTGAAAACCCGGTATTTGAAAATGCCTCGAAACTCTGCCAAAATTTTTGAAAAAAAAAAAGAAGAAAAGAAAATGTATTTCAAAAATAAAATGAAAATGAGTCAATATCATGTTTTTCCAATTATGTGAGATACGTAGGCAAACCTCATCGGTTTCGAACCCCAATTTTTAAAAAATCTAAAAATATTTTCCTTTACTTCCTTCTTTAGAATAGTCTTTCTTTAAGACCCCAATTTTAAAAAAAATCCAAAATATTTTTTTAATTTCTTCTAAAAATTCAAAAATATTTTCATTTTTCTTTAGAAGTTTTTCTTTCGAAAATTAAAAAAAAATTCAATATTCAAAAATATTTTATTTAGAAGTCTTTCTTTCACAATTTTAACATGAAAGTCTAAAAATCCAAAGATATTTTCTTTCGAAATTCCAAAAACAAAAATTGAAATCAAAAAATATTTTCTTTTTTCTTTATAAGTCTTTCTTTTGAAAATTAAAAAAGAGAAAAAAATCAAAATCCAAAAAAAAAGATTTAGTTTATTTCTTTTATTCCTAATCTTGCCGAACTACGCAAGATCTGATTCATGTTCCCATATGATACGTAGGCAACTCACATCAGGTTCAATCGAATGAGTTAAAGAAAAACAAAAACAAAAAAAGAGAGAAAGGAAAGAAAGAAAAAAGAGAGAAAAGGAAAAAAAAAGAAAGAAAGTGCTTATTCTAACATGTTTGTTGTTTTGAAATAAAAGCTAGTCAAAGGTGGTCGGTTTGTTGGTTTGCAATGGCGAGTCACAAAAACCATCCAAGATTTCTCGGAAATAAAAGCATCTTCTCAACCGATGGAACAAGCACCATTGTTGTTGATCCAAGGTCACGAAAAGGTAAGTAGACAAGTTGGCGGTGAAAAATAAAAAAAATGGAGGCAAATGTGGGGTTGACTTTACTAGATTTGAGCAATAGGACATGGGCTGCACAGGATGATTGTCAAAATTTTAGTGTTGAATCCAAAGCAATTAAAATGGTCAAATGTCGTGGTAATGTTGATGTGCGAATGTGTGGCTAAGATGTCGCTTAGTAACTGGAAAGTCACTCCTCCTTTAGTCATGGTAGCTTATTTTGTCGTCTTTTCTTTTTCTTTTTGTGTTATCAGACTCTGCTATCCTTTATTCAATAAAAAGCAGTCAGTATTTTGTTTCCATTTTGTGCATAGTTCTTTTCACACTAGTTTTAGTGACATGACATGCATGCGGAATTTTTGGCCAGATCTTAGAAATGATTTAAGCTTGAATTGGATAAGTGAGAACAAGATACTTTTGAGGATGAAAAAGAGTTGAAATACCTTGGAATTAAGCCCGAGTAAAATTCAAGTGGAGCTAGAATAGTTATACCCGTGGAGGTTAAGGATATTTACCTTCAAAATCACTATTAAGATCGGGTTGAGGAAGAATCAATTGAAGTTTGTTGAAAAGTTTGACATTAAGGGATGGTGTCTTGTGACCACGACACACCAAGAAGACAGACATGTTCGTCAATGCTATGATCGCGAAAAGATAATATATTTGGCATTCTCGAGGCTGGGAGGCCCTTTTTCCGATATCCAAATACTTTATATCCTTCGCTACCCCTTTTGAGTCTGTGTTATTTTCTTTGACCACCCTCTTTTGGAATCAAGTTTAGAGTCAAGAGTCAAAAATAAAAAAAACTTAAAAAAAGAAAAAGAAAAGTCCATGTTTCAAGAGTACAAACCGGGGCAATTCTTAGAAAGTTCAAGTGAAAAAAACAATGAAGAAGAAAAGAACTAGCAAAGGTCCATGCCCCCCAAAAATAGAAGATGTGACAACTTGTTTTGAAAAATAAAAGACAAAAGGAAAAAAAAGACAAAGAAAAAGAAAGAAAGATGGAAAAATAGTTAAGTCAGATGTTTGAACTACGTTCGACCCTTAAAAAAGGATACGTAGGCAGCTTCACAGTTTGGTCCAACCAAATAAGAATTCAAAAAAAAAATCTAAAAAATCCCCATTAGCTGAAACTGGGGCAAAGATTATATTTCAAGTTTGAAAGAGTCGATTCCAAAAGTTGTAAGTCAACAACTCCCTTAGTTTGAGTCCACTTTGAGCCTTATGCCTTCCTTTCTTTCCAACCCTATCCAAATACTTCAAAAAAAAGACCTCCCGATATGCCTTCAAGAATGCCAAGAGAAGCATGCAATGAGCAACGGTTGTCACGCGACATAGAACACTGTCATGTTGCTCACAGAAAGAAAAGAAGGGGAAAGAAAAAAGAAAAAAGAAAAAGAAAAATGAGAGTCTTACTAGTGCAAACCCTCGCGGGCACTGTAAGGCGATGGTAAACAGAGATGAATAAATGAGAGAGACTTGCTGGTGAAAATCCCTCGGGGTACCACTAGTCGAAAGTGAGTTGTGAAGCTGATGCAAAGGATTGGCACGAACAAGCCCGACTTCAAATGTCATAAGAATGGTAAAAGGGAAGATTGGATCAGTTTAATAGATCAGGCCCTTAAGTCCAAAATGCATGTCATGATCATTAAGACTAGTTATTGAAAAAAAACCCTTCCTTTTATCCTTTCCGACAGGGGCATTTCTTGTTAATATTGTTTCTTTGCATCATTGTGTCTTTCACTCTAAGTCAGTCCTTGTCAAAACAAGCAAGAAAAGATTTCAAAATTTGCTACCAGCTTTTCAGTTGCACAAAGTAAATTTGGCCAGCACACTCAGTTGTTACAGTCAATATACCTTGAGGATTCATGCAAAGGCTCCCCCAAAAGACTCTTGTCAACCTACTTGGTGCAAGCAGAGATAACTGGTGATTCTCTCTGACAGACAAATTGTTAAAAAACAGAAAGTCGTTCAAGATATTGGAAAAGGTAACTTAAACAAAGATTTGGGATAAGGTTGATTGAACCGCAAATACAAATGGTACTGAGTGTGAAACAATCAGAATTGGTGCAGAACAAAAGTCTTTTGAGACCGACTCTAGCTGATTGAGCAGAAGCCAAGCTGCCCAAGACTTAAGGCCACAAACCGACCACCATTTTCAAAACTGACAAATTTTTCTTTGTGTGAAACAGGAACAAAGCAGTGCAAGGAATGTGGTTCAAAAAAAATAAAAAAAACAAAAAAGAGAAAGAAAAGAAAAGAAGAGAAGAGCCAACAAAGGGAAGTTTCTCAACTCTTTGCTATTGTGCATAAAATCTTGCCATTGATCTTCACATTTTTCCTCCTAGGATAAAAAGTCCTAGTCTGATAGATTTTCCTCCCAATAAAAATCTTAGTCTGATGAATTTTTCTCCTAAGATAAGAAAACATAGTCTGATGAATCTTTCTCCTAGGATAGAAATCTTAGCCTGATGAATTTTTCTCCTAAGATAGTAAACCTAGTCTGATGAATTTTCTCCTAAGATAGGAAACCTAGTCTGATGAATTTTCTTCTAGGATCAAAATCTTAGTCGATGAATTTTTTTTTCTCAGATAGAAGACCTAGTCTGATGAACTTTACCTAGGATCGAAACCTAGTGTGATGAATCTTTCTCCTAAGATAATAAAAAAGGGACCTAGTCTGATGAATTTTCTCCTAGGATCAAAATTTAGTTTGATGAATCTTTCTCCTAAGATAGAAGACCTAGTCTGATGAACTTTCTCCTAGGATAATTGAAAAAAGGGGCCAATTTTTAGTTTTCTTAAGTTATCAATGTTTAGTTTTCTTGAAATCAGGGGTCCCGCCTGGAGAATAGGGTCAGTATTTACTTTAGTCAAACTTAGTTTATAGTTTTTCGCAAGCTCAATCACTTTTAGGAGACGCACATCCTAGTCTAGTCATTAATTTTACTCTCATCATTACATTCTTCATCAGCAACGTAGGTGATTTATAGTTTTGCTAACAACTTACAAATCTTCCAAGTGCAAACTGGGGCAGAAAAGTTTCTTTTGTTTTGTCTGTTTTGTTATAGTAGCAGGCGCCCACCTGGAGAACAAGGGAACTCATTTCAGAGTCGTGCGAAGTTTCAACTCACTAGCAGGCTCCCACCTGGAGAACAAGGGAAGTTATTTCAGGATTCAACTCAAGTTAGAAGTAGCAGAAGCTCGCGACAAGAATGCGAGTCAATAACCCGAGATGACCAACAGAAGTAGTCTCAATCCAAAAAAAGAGAAAAAAGAAGTGAATCCAAAATGCAGAAGCATGAAAAAGATGTGAACTGATCAAGACGTGGTTGAAGTCATGAGCGCTACATGTCCGGTCTTGATCCAAAAGTTGAAGAAGAATGAACTGGCACTTGCAGCTAGCAAGCGCCAAGGTTCAAATCTAAAGTCTGCATGAAGAACCATTCAAGACTCAAGATCAAGCTTCAGAAGACTCATACATAGGAATCTTGTAACTCGTAGCTGATAGGCTTAGTTAGTCTTTTCAATTTTGATTTTTGATGTAATGATAGGACAGCGGACCGGAACCTCGACGGAATGGAACCTCACTCGGCTCTCCACCTCGGTACACTCCATCACCTCATTCACTTCTGAACTACACGTGGCCTGATTCCTTTATAGCCAAGGATATGTATGCAGCTCAAATACCAGGGCTCAGTCACATTCTCCTTTCTCTTAGTTTTTAGTCTCTCCCAAAAAAGGGTCGGGTAAAAAAAACCCGTCTCGTTGTTCTTTGTCTGAAAATTCTTCGTATTTTCAGTCAAAGAGGGGCAGTTGTAGACATGTAATTTTTGATCCTCCTCGAAATTTTATACATTTTAGCGTTTAAATATTTAGTTTAGGTCTAATATCGCTATTTTCGCTATTTTTAAACTTCTTCGGTTTATTTTATTTCAAAAACTAAAAACTACAAAAAATATTTTTCTTTATGTTAGATTATTGATATTTTGTTTAGTTAGTTTTATTTTATTTTATTTACAAAGGATAAAAAGAGAAGTTAAAAAAATATTTTACTTGACTTAGTATGATTTTAAGTTGTACATATTTAGTAAATATTAAATAGTATTTAAATTTCTTTAATATGATTATCTTGTCTTTCATTTAATTATTCCCTATTATTTTAGATAAAACTAGTATTTAGGTTCATCTTTAGAATAGAAAAAAATAATAAAAAAATATAAAATAAAATAAAAAGAATGAAATGATGAAATGAAAAATGAAAAGCAAACAAACAAAAGGAAAAGAGGCAAAGAAGAGAAGAACGTGAAAAGTGAAAAATGTGGACCCTACCACCTTATCTCTCCATAACAAACCTCACATGCACCCTATTTTAATTTGCCACTCACGTTTTTTAGCACATGGGGGGGGGAGGGCTGACAGAAAACAGAATAAGGAGAGGGAGAGAGGGCACAAAAACTGGAAAGGGATTTGGGGAACGAAAACCTGGGGAAAACGAAGGAAAGCAAAAAAAATGAGAAAACCGAGGAAAAAAAGGAGAGCAAAAATACGAGCTCACTCCTCTTCTTCCTCATTAGTTCATCACCATTTTTATACTGCAAAACCAAATCTGAAACTTCCTTTTTCCTCCATGAAAGTCCAGCCATGAAATCCCAACTCAAAACTATCCAAGACTCCCACCATTTATAGCTGAAAAATGCAACAAAATAGGCACAAAAACAGAGCAAATAACGGAGAACAAAAATCTCCAGAAAAATAGCCGCGACAACACCAAGAAAGGCAGCAAAAATCAGCTGCAAATACTGCTAAAACAACTCCAAAATACCCGAAATAGCAGCTGAAAATCTGCTCAAATCCATCCTCAAAACAACGGGAGACAACCCAAAATAACTCTGAATCACCAATCCCTGTCATGGAGTCATTTTGGTTTCGTCTTCCTGATCTAGTTTGAGTTTCTCCGGCGAGATTCGAGATTGCCGTTCCAGCTTTACAACGAGGCTTTCATTCTTGGCTCGACGGTTCCGGCCTTGTGTGATTTCAGTCAAGATTTTTCGATCGTGGTTCAAAAAATCATATTCAAAACTTTATTTTAGGTGGAAACCCATTGAGGTCAATTTCATCACCACTTTCTTTAATAATGCATGATATTTCGGTTCTCTGTTTAGTGCTTTTGGTTGAATGAGTCTGCATTTCTAATGAGTTTGTCATTGCTTTTTGAATTAATTTCCTATGTCTGCCTTTGTAGTGCTGCATGTTAGTGATGACTATTGAATTCATTTATAAATGAAAAGCATGACACATATGCATGACTAGCTGTATGTGATTGTTGCTGTAAATTGAGTCTGTCTTATAGAAAAAAATGATACTGCACTGTCCATTATAAGTAAATGTAAGAGATCCATATTGAGTATGGGAAGACAAAGTGTCTAGAGTAATAAATATTCGTTGCCTTCAATACATGAAATTGGATGGAAAATAGGACTTGTTTGGAATCATTTTTAGTTGTATAAATAATTTTTTGTTAATTTTGCTTTGTTTTTGTTTTGCACGAGTATAATAACGTGAGTTTAAAGATGTTAGTGGTTCTTTTGATATTTCTCTCTTAAATTGGATCACTCTTTTATTTTCTTTATGTGTAAAATGCTTCCAAAAACTTAGATGTATCATGATCTTGCTTATTAAATTTTACATTTCATCTGCAATTGACTTAGCTTGCTTTAGGCACGTTTTGAATTTATTATCGTGATTATGTACACGTTCGCATGACATAGCCACGATTTCTAAAATGAATATTCGTAGCAATGCTTTAGGCGCATTTTTAATCTACCATCGTGATTGTGTACACGTTCGCGTGACATAATTACGATTTAAAAAATAAAATCGAAGTATACGTTCGCGCAACTTTGGCCAAATTTTCGTAATATAATAAAGCATTATTACTTATGGACACGTACGCGTGACATGATTTTTGACGCACCAAACAAATGGGTACAATTACGCCTGACCCGTTTTAAGATAATTTCTTAATTAAAAGAGGTGAAAGCACATAGGTTCCAAAAATGTGTAGTTAAACAATTTGATTAATCCAAGTATGATCAAAGCGACCGTGCTAAAACCACGAAACCCGAAAATTCCTAACACATTCTCCTGGGTTAACAGAATTCCTTACCCGGATTTCTGTGTTCGCAAACCATAAATAAGAGTCAACTTACTCGATTCAGGATATTAAACCGGTGACTTGGGACACCATAAATTATCCCAAGTGGCGACTCTGATTTTAAATAAATTATCCCATTTCGATTGTCACTTAAATTGGAAAAAACTCCCTTGTACCCCGTTTGGGATAGAAAAAGGAGGTATGACAAGGTGTCATGCGGAAGCTAGCAAAGCAAACGTTGAACGACGATAAGTCCGACAAAAAAAGAGAAATATACCAAAAGAGACACAAATATATAACGTGGTTAGGTCAACTGACCTACGTCCATGGCGGAGATGAGCAATCTACTATATAAAACGAGAGTACAAAATATCGAGAGAACAACCTCACAAAGAGGCAAACACAAGTGACACACTAACACTTGTCCCATAAAGTTCCCCCACTAAACATGACTCTCAAACCCATATGGCTACATTGTGGATGCTACTAAATGAGAAAGAAGAGTCCTCAATTTATAGAACTCCAAATCTTTTCCTACAAGAAAAGGGCTAGCCAAATATGAAAGAATTATATTTTCCTTCTAGGAAAAGAAAATCCCAATTATGTTATATATATTGTCATTTCCTTCATGAGATAGGAAAACCAAATATGGTAAGAAAATCTGGACAAACATCTAACAATTATGATGAAGCTATGCAAGATACTCACAAAGATCAGTGGATCGAAGCCATGGAAGATGAGATGAAGTCACTCCATGAGAATGACACATATGAGTTAGTGAAATTGCCGAAAGTTAAGAGAGCTTTATCTAACAAATGGATATTCAGAATAAAGCAAGATAACCATATCTCTGTGCTTAGATAGAAGGCGAGGTTAGTTGTTAAAGGTTTTGGCCAGAAAAAGGGAGTTGACTTTGATGAAATTTTCTCCCCTATTGTGAAGATGTCTTCTATTCGTGTGGTTCCAGGCTTAGCCGCAAGTCTAGATTTAGAGGTTGAGCAGATGGATGTCAAGACTGCTTTTCTTCATGGTGATTTAGATGAGGAGGTTTATATGGAGCAACCTGAGAGTTTTTTAACTAAGGGAAAAGAAAATTATGTCTGCAAATTAAAAAAGAGCCTATATGGATTGAAACAATCTCCAAGGCAATGGTATTTGAAGTTTGAATCTGTCATACAAGAATAAGGGTACAAAAAAACTTCTTCAGACCACTGTGTATTCTTCCAGAAGTTCTCTGATGATGATTTTATTATTTTATTGCTTTATGTGGATGACATGCTTATTGTTGGCAAGAATAAATCCAGAATTGCAGTCCTTAAGAAGCAGTTGAACAAATCATTTGCGATGAAGGACTTGGGGCCAACAAAGAAAATATTGGGCATTCAAATCCACTGACACAGAGATAGAAAGGAGTTACTTTTGTCCCAAAAGCAATACATTGAGAAGGTACTCAAGAGGTTCAATATGACAGATGCAAAAGTGGTTAGTACTCCTCTAGCTAAACACTTCAAATTAAGTATTAGTCAGAGTCCATCTACTGATGGAAAAAAAGGATATGTCTTGTATTCCTTACTCTTCTACCGTTGGTAGCTTGATGTGTGTTATGGTTTGCACTAGAACAGATATTGCACATGCCCTTGGTACTGTTAGTAGATTCCTTTCTAATCCTGGAAAAGAACATTGGGATGCAGTAAAATGGATATTAAGGTATTTGAAAGGTACTGCAGATTTGAAGTTGTGCTTTGGCAATGGCAAGCCTGAACTTGTTTGTTACACATACTCTGATTTAGGAGACAATCTTGATAATTCAAGATCTACTTCTGGTTATTTGATCACTTTTGTAGGGGGAGCTGTTTCTTGGCAATCTAGACTACAGAAGTGCATAGCTCTATCTACCACAGAAGCCGAATATATTGCTATCACAGAAGGTTCCAAAGAACTATTATGGATGAAGGAGTTTATTAATGATCTTGGCTTTGAGCAGCCAAAGTACATCTTATTTTGTGATAATCAAAGTACTATCTGTCTCACCAAGCACTCTACTTTTCATTCTAAGACCAAACATATAAGTAGAAAGTACCATTGGATAAGAATGGCCGTGGAAGAGAAATTATTTGAGGTTGAGAAGATACACACTGATGAGAATCCTTCGGATATACTGACAAAGGTGGTGGTTGCAGATAAACATGAATTTTGCAGAAAATTGGCAGGCATGAAGCCTGTCAATAGTTTCTCTACTTGAAGACATATTTGGCCCCTTGGCTGGAGGGGGAGTTTGTTGGGCACATGCTCACGTTGTCCAGCTAAAGGCCCAATGGTCTAATCCTATTCTCTTTTGGTTTCCATTCCTATTCGGAATTGGATTAGATTTTTGTTCCTATTTAGAGTTGGTTTTGCCTTTAAGGGAAGCACCACTCATGATCTATAAATAGGACAACCTGAAGAATTATTCTATGCTCATGATACAAGTTTTTGAAAGACTTAAGCATATCAGAGTGGTTTTTGAGAGAGCTTTCATCAAGAGAGAAGAGAGAAGAAAAGTATTTGTTTTGCTGCAGATTTTTATTTCGACTACCTAATTTCAAATCACGTTTTTCGATTTGTTAACAATCGGATCGGGCTGAAATTTTGACTGAGTATTCTTAACATCTTGACGTTTGATTTGAACGGTGAAGATCGAATTTAGAGGCTCATAGCATCTGATTTTGAGCCTCGAACATCAGCTTCATTTTTGTGGATTTTCCTCTTTCTTTAATTGATTTGTTGTTGCTATTGTTGCTCCGTGTTTGACACTTATTATGTAGCCAATTTGGAGAACTTTTGTAACCCTCTTATTGTTATAGTGGAGCCTTTTGGATCTTTGTGATCCCGTAGTTTTTACCTTCGATTTGAAGGGTTTTTCACGTTAAAATTTGGTGTTCTTTACTTTCTTTATTTTTGGGTTTGTCTCTTTCTCGACGTAACACTACTTATAGTATATTCCTTAACACTTTTAAAATTCTATAAACCTGTTATTTGTAAAGAATGGGACCCAAATTTAGGGGCTAAGGCATAAGCCTTACTAGCTGTATAAATTAGAGCCGGCCATGAGTACAATCTAGAGGTGTAAAATTTGATTATCATTAGAATCTTTCCTTAGGTAGAGGAAGGAAAGATTTTTTTTTTTATTAACAAAAAAGAATCATTCCTTCCTCTACCTAAGGCCTATCCACTCTTCGACCTCGGAAATAAAAGAGAAACTGGTTAAATAAGAAGGAAAAAACTTAACTACGAAAATAGACTTATGGTCTAAAAAAGATACTTACTACTACATATAAAGAAGTAATCGAATGAACCTTGCTGCCAATAGATAAATATCTTGAGTCAAATCCTCCTGTCGGGAATAAGTGGTCTCTCCGTATTATTTTATACTATACATTTTTTTTTTGTCTGAATCAAGAATTTTAATACGTTAATTTGAATTATCTATTATATTAGTAATAGTGAAAGAAAATTTTAAAATAATCAATGAATGACTCACATCGAATTTAAAATTTAATAGTTCAATAAATTAAAGTTCTTGAGAATTACAAAAATCGTATAGATAATATTAGTAACCAATGTATCAAATATTTCTAGAAATCTCAAAATGAAAAAATATACTATATAAATAAAGAAAGTGGACACACTAACAAAGTAGAGAACATGTCTAACATCAGGTGAAAAGAGTGGAGGAAATGATAGAAACCATCTATCTATATATATATTAAAGCAAGAAAGTTACTATATATAATTGCATTGTGGTTAAGTCAAGTGGCAAACTAATAAATGCAAATAGTATATGGTATATATATATAAACTGAATTTGAATTAAAGAATAATTTTGAATTTATAGATAAAGTTTTTAAATTAATATAAAAAAAGAAATTTATCTTTTTTTGGTCAAGTTATCATACTTAATTCGGTTAATGATCATATGCAATCATACTAGGAACTTTTGTTATCTTTTCTGATTATTTAAATGCTACTGCGCCTGTGGAAAAAAATTATTCCATATAACTGGTATGACATGAAATATATATATATATTTTTTAAATGTAAATAAATTATTTCAAAATGGGATTATTTTTTAAAATATATTGCAACTTAAAAAATAAAAGGATAAGATATTTTTGAATTTTAGTAGAGTTTTTAAATTATTATAATAGAAGTCATAGCATGGACAAAATCAAGAAATCGAAATCTTATGGAATATTTACATAAATATCTGACCAGATTTATTGTTTACTTTTTATAACTAATATCCATAGATGATACACTGGCAACAGACGATTATACACATATTATATATGGATTATGTATAAATTACACATTCTTTAATTTTTTTAATTTAAGTGGTAAGGCAAACACTTATTTAGGTTGATTAGATAAATCCAAAAGAAAAATATATAAGAATTTCAACTAAAGACTAAAAATATAAATAAAGTTATTATGTAGACAATTTCTATTTAAACTCATCCTTTTATAGAGAAATAAATTAATTTTTTGTAAATAAAAATACATAAAAAATAAGATAAAAGGAAATAAATAAAGAAAAAATGTATGAAAAATCTAATAACTAGAAATAAGAGATGATAACGAATTTCTTCTTCTGTTTCATCTATGTTAAGTATAAAAAATTTGGAAGTTGATATCATTGACTTTAAAACTTTTTTTCAACTCAAATACATAGATTATATGACAAGAATATTTTAGAATATTTTTTTTTAATTTACATTGTGTGTCGTTTTTAAAAAATCACTATTACTAACAAACTGATATGATATTTGAATTTGAATATAAATGCAATTTGAGTAGTTTGCATTGAGGTTAAGCCAAGTATGGTGTCGAGAAAAACTGCTTGACAATTTTAAGATAATATATGCAATGTTATATAATAACAGTCAACTAATTTAACATTTAATGATTCAAAGAACAATTACAGAGGCATATGTAGAGTGTTGACACCAGATTCAATTGAACCCATAACTTTTCATGCTGAGCAAAACTTTATATGTAAAAAATTCTTAAAATTATAAAAATAGTAGTTATGAACCCATAACTCTAAAAATATAATGAGTTCAATGCTAAAATCTTAAAATTGAATCCATAAAGTATAAATCCTAGATCCACTTCTGTATATAGGATATTCCAAATTCAAAATCTGTGGCTAGAGATATTGATAAACTCAAAATAACATCATATTGAAATAAAATTTCACCGACTAAAGAATCATTTAAATTCTTAGATAGCCGGCTAAAGTAAATTTTAAATTAAGGATAACATCTTCACTTGCATCATTATAAAGATAATAATAATAATAATAATAATAATAATAATAATAATAATAATAATAATAATAATAATAATAATAATAATAATATATATAGTTTTAGAAACTATGTCAAAATAGAAATATTTTTTGAAAGATAACAACATACCAAATAAGAGTTCAAGTCATAGTAAAAGAGTCATGTTGTAACCAAAGAATCATTCATATTGTGTCAACACTGCTTTGACATAAATACAAGTTATTATTTTATTTTTTGACTTTTTTAGGTTCCAATGACACCAATGAGAATGTTAGGTGCAAAAATATGACTATTTTTAGGTGCAAAAATAAAATTATCACTATGAGATTTGAGAAAATGTTAGTCGTTTTTCATATAATGTTTTGTAATTAATATCTAACGATTATCTAGAAGGTTTAAATTTTAAGGTTATTTACATATCATTCAAATAACTCGGATATTTAATATGGTTAATGTCAAATATCAAAATGGAGTCATATTGAAAAAAAATTTACTGGCTAAATAATTTTTTAAATTTTTAGATAGCCGACTAAAATGAGTTTTGAATTAAGGATAATATTTTCACTTACATTATTATAAAATAAATTATTATTTGAAAATAATATTTTAGAAACTGAAATTTTAAAATAGAAATAATTTTTAAAGATATCAACGCACAAAATAAGAGTTCAAGTAGTAGTAAAAAAGTCAAGTCGTATCCAAAGAGTCTTTCGCAGTCTCAACCTTTGATTGTTTTGTCATAAATATAAGTTATTATTTTGCTTCCCGACTACTTTTAGGATCCAATGACACCGGCGAGAATGATATCAAAAAAGAAAAATAGAATTATATTTAGGAAATTTGAGAAATAGTTAATCTTTTTCATGCAGTGTTTCTTCATTAATACCCAATGATTATCTATATTTAATAGAGAAAGTTTAAGTTTTAAGATTATTTACATATAATTCAAATAACTCAAATATATTATATGATTAGTGTTCGCACATTCACGCCGGTGATAATACTAATTTGCTATTAATCCAGCTCATATTTTAGTTTGAGCGGACTAACCTCTCTATTCCACTTTAAGCGGTTACTTCAGCGTTTCCTATTCAACATTTAATACAATTCTCACATTTTATTTTTCCCCTTAAAACTTCTCTTATTGAACCCATAAAAATCCATCTAAACCACAAGGAAAAAAAGGGGAAAAAGATTTTTTTTAATCAATTCCCCCCTTTCTTGAATCTACTGACATATTAGACGTAATATCAAGAATTCAACAATGGAGTGGCGTCCGTTTGATGTCACTGTGATCTCCGCCCAAGGCATAAAAAATGTCAATTACTTCTCCACAATGGATGTTTACGTTGAAGTTTCAATCGTAGGTTATGCCAAGAACACGAAGAGAACGTTTATTGACAAAAGAGGTGGCACAAGTCCTAAATGGAATCACCCCATGAAATTCACATTAGACGAGCCTTCTCTCACAAAACCTGGCCTTTCCCTCTATTTTCGCCTCAGATCCGATCGTCTTTTTGGCGATAAGGATATTGGCATTGTCTCTATTCCTATAAATGAAATCTTCGGCCAATCTGCCTCTGGCCCTGATGGCAGTGCTGAGAGAATTGTGGAGTATCAAGTTTTTACACCAATTTCTGGTAGACCTAGAGGAACCCTCAAGTTTTCATATAAATTTGGAAAGAAATATGGACAACCTTCAGAGCCAATGTTCAAAAATGCCAATCAACCTAATGGTATGTATAACGAAAACAAGCATGGTGATGTGCCCGTCACGGCTTATCCATATTCTCAAACAGGATCTAATAATGTTCCACCTGGCATGGGGTATGGAATGTCGAACATGGCGTATCAACAACCGGTAGGATATCCTCCTGCTGGTTACAACGGTCAGCAACCAACAGGATATCCTCCTGCTGGTCAGAATGGTGGATATCCACCAGCTGGATATTCACCCTCTGGATATGGATATCCTCCTCAACAACATCAACAAAGTTACGGAGGAGGATATCCACAGGTGCAACAAGTACAAAAGCCACAGAAAAAGAGCAATTTTGGAGGGATGGGAGCAGGAGTAGGATTGGGTTTGGCTGGAGGGTTGCTTGGTGGTATGTTGGTCGGTGAATTGGCTTCTGATGTTGGAGAGATGGATGCCTATGATCAAGGATATGATGATGCCATGGACGATATGGATTTTTAAATGAGGTTTTTGTATTTTGACATTTTCTTTTGTTTATTGGATATAAATCAAATTGGTTCTTGAGATTTGATTAACTACATTATCATCTTTTCATTGCATTATTTGATTTGATTTTGCAAAATTATTATATTTGATATGCATTTGGAATTTCTTTGTGATAAGACCAAACCTGTTGTTATACGTGAAAGTAGACAAAACAAAAGAAAAAAAATCAAAAAGAGATGAAAATATGATGTAAGCGCTTACATCGACATTCTTGTGATGTAAGCGCTTACATCAGCATTCTTATGATGTAAGCGCTTACCTCGGCAGGGCATTCAAATGCTTATAAATAGGGGTCTACATTTTCATTTGTAGAACATCCCAAAACTTCTTCTTTCTTTCTTCAATTAATAAAGAACTATTCTTTGTGTGACCGTGGAGTAGGCAAAAATTGCCGAACCACGTAAATCTTGTCTTGTCTTGTGCAATTTATTGCTTTTCTCTCTTAAATAATCTTTTCTTTCTATTAGCTTGATACGCTTCCCTACAACTGGTATCAGAGCACGGACAGTGTAATTCTGGTAGAAAAGTACAGTATTGGCGCATGTACTTGTCACACCTCCTTTTTCCGCCCCGCGAGGGGGCAAGGGAGTTTTTTCCAATTAAAGGACAATCGAAACGGGATTGGTTTGTTTATTTCAGAGTCGCCACTTGGGAGATTTAGGGTGTCCCAAGTCACCAATTTTTATCCCGAATCGAGGAAAAGAATGACTCTATATTACAGTGTGCGTACCAGAAATCCGGATAAGGAATTCTGTTAACCCGGGAGAAGGTGTTAGGCGTTCCCGAGTTCCATGGTTCTAGCACGGTCGCTCAACTGTTATATTCGGCTTGATTATCTGATTTTATACAAATTGAACATATGTGCAAATTTTAACTTTTGACCGCTTTTGTCGTTATTATTATTTTACAAGAACTGCAACGTCGTGAAAACATATCTCGAACCACGTTACATCAATGCACCCGTGGTTATCGATATATCTCGACTCGGTTGAGATTTGGATTTGGGTCACATAGATGTGCACTCGAATTAAGGAAAATAAATTATTAAAGGCGCGCCTAAAGCAACTAGCGTCTTGTTATTTTGGGGAAGGTCGTAAAAATTCGTTAAACGGCACATCCCGAATTCTAAATACTTTGATCTATACATACCTTTAGAGGGCCCCGCAACTTTTGTACATTTTGTTTGTCGAGGCTCATCTCATTCTTGTTTTTAAAAGGAATTTGCGACATCATGGACACGCATCTCGAACCACGTCACAATCAATGTACCCGTGATTAGAAATACATCTCGAATCCGTCGAGATTTGGATTTGGGTCACATAAATGCACACCCGAATTTAAGAAGGTAAAATTATTAAATACGCACTTAAAGAGGCTATCGCGTTATTATTCCGGGAGGGTCGTGAGATTTGCTAAACGACCCACCTTGGGAACTGAATGCTTCGATATATACATTTAACGAGGGCCCCGCAGTTTGTGCGTTTTTCTTTATTTTTGTCGAGGCTCATCTCGTCCTTATTTTAGAAGGATATCCTATAGCAACTACGTTTCTTGTGGCGTTTGTCTCTATTAATAGAAAACAGAGATAGTCCTAGTTAATTACATGCTTGTAGGCTTATTTATAGCAGGATTCAAAACGCCTTTACACGATCAGAATCACGGCCACATACCCAGGTCGTATCCCGAATATTATAGGCCCAAACCCAGGCCACACAGTATTGGCAGGGTCCTGGGCCACTGCTTTTCCAACGGAAGCTTGCTGGGTTCGTTTGATTTAGGCCCAACCCTCGTGAGGTTGAGAAATGCAGGCTTGTATTATTTATTCTAAAGGCAATGATTTGCCAATTATAATGAGGCAGCTTGTTGAAGGGAAATGAATTCAACTATCAAGGGATAACTCCATACTTGGCGTGCATTACAGGATATGCTAAAACACAATTAACCAAAGTATAAGATACAACCTACTGCACTGTAAATCCTTCTATCACCAACCTATATACACAGTCTAACATTCAATTACCATACATTGACATTTATTAGGCATGAGGACTATCTCCAGTATCCAAACAAGAATGTAAACTATTATACATTATATGAGGTTTAACATAATAGTCTATGTATATATAAACATCTGCAGATCTTCTCCTTTACATTCATGCTCAAACTTTTCAAGTTACATTGGTAGTATATTTGTGTACCTGGTATAGAGAACAAAAGGAGGAAGAAAATGATCAGCTGAGTGGTACGCAACAAGCACAACAACATCAGATAATGCAGCCCAACACAGCAACAACCAAACAGCCACAAAGATGGAGTTCACACGTTGGTCGAGCAACAGACAAATAATCCCAGGAAACAGGATGGGAAACAAGACCAATCGAGAAAAAAAACCCAGAATATTTTGTGCTATAGCCAACAGAAATTCAATAACCACCAAAGCTCAGCAAACAACCAGCACAGTTTCAAACAATCAGGGAGACTAAACTCAATGTACAGCACACAGAAACTCAATGTAGTAGCAATCACAGCTGAAGATACACAGATTTCTCTTAATGGAACAATAACAGCCCCAGTTAGGATAACCAACTTGGTTTCTTTGTGCAGTTTTTGGACCGTGTTCAGTTACAGTATTTCTGGAAATTTCTTTCTGTTTTTTTTTTTCCAGTTTTCTTCGACTCACAAGACCTCTCTCAAGACTAAAATTTCCAGCCCCCTTTAAATTCTGAAAATAGCTTATTTATAAGCCTAACAAACCAGTGCAGTCAAGCTGCATGGATTCTGCCAATTGCAAACTGCCCATACCTATTAAATCCCATGCCTAAGCATCTTTTTGATGCCAACCATTTTGTTTCCCACGCCTGGCTTATTCCTTTTGTCAAGAGTCATGGGTTTAGTTAAGTATTCATTTTAATTCCCATACTCTTGTGTCTTGTTCCCCATTGGCATTAGTTTAATCCTAATTTAATACCCTACTTGTCAGCTCAATTAAACTAAGCTTTTTCTGTTCTTTTCAAACCCCAGACTACCCCTGTTAAACCCTGATTATTACTGCCCTAAACCCATTTCAGCATCAGGGCATTTTGAACTTCTGAAAGTTCAAATTCAGAACTGCCCATGGACTGAATCTTTTCAGTCGTTTTTCAATGCAAACAAACCCATTTCAAACAGTGTCGGGCATTCAGTTAGTGACATGGTTCAATCAGTCATGTGACATTATTAGTTCATTTGATCAATTAGTTATAGAAAACTAATCGACGATGTTTATCGAGTCGACTATACTAAATACAACAGGTAATAATCAATCATTCACATAAACAATACGTACAGGGACCCAAAGGGCATCAGACAACTTTTGTTCAATTACTGGGAACCTATATGAATTATTTATGTGACGACTATCCTAATCGAACATGTATATCACAGAATATATTCAGAACACAAACAGAAAACAATCGACCAAATAAAAAGGTCTTTGACAGAGATGGAAGAAATTAAGAAAAATAACAGACAATAACAAACAATCACAACAAAACATGCTAACAACTTAATTATCACTCGAATAAAATAGAAAAGCAAAGAACACCTTAACAAACTTTAATCAGGGTGTTCTCAAACGAGAACACCTTGATTAAGGTCTATTAGACCTCGAACCCCTGTTAAGACTGGCCGGATTCCTTAGGTCCTTGTGTTCTAGGGTTTGGATTCTCAGATTTGAGATTCTAAGAGTTGTGGGTAGATTCGGACCAAACCAAGCCTGGTTTGGTCACGAGGGGGTCAAGGGAGTGTCTGGTATGAAGATGGTGAGGTTTGGTATAGGTCAGAGTTCGACTCGAATCTTCAAATGAAGATTCGAGACAAAAGGAGGTGATTCGAGGCTAGGGGGTAACAGATCCATGTTCAGGAGAGTGAGGTGGTCCTAGGGTGTTCAGGAGGTGGTCATCGGTGTTCATGCCGCCGGGTTCTGGTGAAAGGGAAATCAGGGCGGCTGCTAGGGTTTGGGGGGTTTCAGTGTTTGGTGAAGACGATGAGCGGAGGGGGGGTTCGAATAGGGGGCGTGGGGTACGATAGAAACCTTATATACGATCTAGGGGTTTAGATCCTGGCCGTTGGATCAAATGAGATCTATGGCCAGGATCTATTCACTTAAGGAAGACGGTGTCGTTTTGGGTTTAATAGTGGGTGAGACCGGGTAAGGCTGGATCGGGTCAAAGTTTGACGGGTTTAGGGGGAAAGGCTTGGGTCCGTTGGATCAAGGGGTTGGACGACTTAGATTAATTTGCCTGAAACGACGTCGTTGAAGTGAAGTGATCAACCTGATCAGGACCGTTTGTTTGAGTCAGATCAACGGTTCTGATAAGGACGCTGATACGGTGTCGTTTGAATCAGTGTTTGGGCAGGCCTGACTTGGACTGGGTCCTTGTGTGCCGGTTTTGGGCCTATTTTTTGTTTCATTTCTTGGGCCCAAATCACTCTTTTCTTTGTTCTCTTATTTTAAAACAAAAATGAAATAACAAAATAAATAATAAAACAAATAAAATTAAAACAAACAACAATGTAACACTTCAACACAATTATCACACCAAATTAAAATGTTTAAGTAAGTTAAATCACAACCTAGAACGAATGATGCATATATATATTTTTTGAATTTTCTTTCAACGACCGAATTACTGTTTGATTACCATGACAGACATACTTTGTATTTTGATTGATAAGATCAAATGGAACTTGGGACGAACCACAAATGACTAGCAGTACAGGTCATGAAAAATTGAAAATTTGTACAGCGAGGTCACTGGTCACTATTTTTGTTTTCTTTTGAAGTGATTGTCCGTAAGGCAAAAATCACGTGCTTACAGCTGCCCCTCTTTGCACGAAGACACGAAAGGTTTTCGCGCAAAGATAAAGCGGGCAATTTTTGCTCGTCTGAGTACTCCGTGTGAAGCATTTTTTGAAAAAGACTTGACCGAACCTTTGCTTTAGAGGTTTCCTACATATCCTGGGCTGAACAGGAATCAGGTCAATGTAGTTCGGGAAATTTTGGTAGCTGGGACTACCGTGTGACTGTAGTGCTCGCTGCTGTTGTGCGCTGTTGCATGCTGCTGCAGGATGCTACCGCTTACCGATCTCCTTGTTACATTGTTCTGAAAGGAAAAACAAGAAGCTAAGCTAGACTATGGATCATGAGATCTCATCTATCCTCGACTTGTTCTTGTTGCCTTGCTTTCTTGTCGGCTAGCGCTTTCCTCCGATGCCTTTATTTTGTGAACTTGGGGGATGATACTGGTCCTTCGCCTTTTCTAAATGCCAGTTTTCATCACTTCGCTTGATCTGCTGGGAACATGGCCCTCTTCTTTAAGCCTTTCAATGGTTTCTTCAGTGGTATGGTTTTCTTCATCAAAATTGTTATGTTGGGCATGCTATAACGTTCCCCCAAACTGCTTCCTTCGAGACGCGTTCCTTCTTCCTTTTGAATCGTGCGCTTGCCTTTGCAGCCTTCTGCTTCTTGGTGCTGGGGATTTTATTGTTTCCTGCTTGGGGATCTCTGTTGTAACCTTCCGCCTTCAGGTGGGGTTACTGATTCCAAAATCTAGAGCTGAAAAGTATTCCCGCATTTTACTGGTGGGCGACCTAGAACTTAAACGTATTCCCGCATTTTACTGGTGGGCGACCTAGAACTTAAAAGTATTCCCGCATTTTACTGGTGGGCGACCTAGAACTTAAATGTATTCCCGCATTTTACTGGTGGGCGACCTAGAACTTAAAAGTATTCCCGCATTTTACTGGTGGGCGACCTAGAACTTAAAAGTATTCCCGCATTTTACTGGTGGGCGACCTAGAACTTAAAAGTATTCCCGCATTTTACTGGTGGGCGACCTAGAACTTAAATGTATTCCCGCATTTTACTGGTGGGCGACCTAGAACTTAAATGTATTCCCGCATTTTACTGGTGGGCGACCTAGAACTTAAAAGTATTCCCGCATTTTACTGGTGGGCGACCTAGAACTTAAAAGTATTCCCGCATTTTACTGGTGGGCGACCTAGAACTTAAAAGTATTCCCGCATTTTACTGGTGGACGACCTAGAACTGAAAAGTATTCCCGCATTTTACTGGTGGGCGACCTAGAACTTAAAAGTATTCCCGCATTTTACTGGTGGGCGACCTAGAACTTAAAAGTATTCCCGCATTTTACTGGTGGGCGACCTAGAACTTAAATGTATTCCCGCATTTTACTGGTGGGCGACCTAGAACTTAAATGTATTCCCGCATTTTACTGGTGGGCGACCTAGAACTTAAAAGTATTCCCGCATTTTACTGGTGGGCGACCTAGAACTTAAAAGTATTCCCGCATTTTACTGGTGGGCGACCTAGAACTTAAAAGTATTCCCGCATTTTACTGGTGGACGACCTAGAACTTAAAAGTATTCCCGCATTTTACTGGTGGGCGACCTAGAACTTAAATGTATTCCCGCATTTTACTGGTGGGCGACCTAGAACTTAAAAGTATTCCCGCATTTTACTGGTGGGCGACCTAGAACTTAAATGTATTCCCGCATTTTACTGGTGGGCGACCTAGAACTTAAAAGTATTCCCGCATTTTACTGGTGGGCGACCTAGAACTTAAAAGTATTCCCGTATTTTACTGGTGGGCGACCTAGAACTTAAAAGTATTCCCGCATTTTACTGGTGGGCGACCTAGAACTTAAAAGTATTCCCGCATTTTACTGGTGGGCGACCTAGAACTTAAAAGTATTCCCGCATTTTACTGGTGGGCGACCTAGAACTTAAAAGTATTCCCGCATTTTACTGGTGGGCGACCTAGAACTTAAAAGTATTCCCGCATTTTACTGGTGGGCGACCTAGAACTTAAATGTATTCCCGCATTTTACTGGTGGGCGACCTAGAACTTAAAAGTATTCCCGCATTTTACTGGTGGGCGACCTAGAACTTAAAAGTATTCCCGCATTTTACTGGTGGGTGACCTAGAACTTAAATGTATTCCCGCATTTTACTGGTGGGCGACCTAGAACTTAAATGTATTCCCGCATTTTACTGGTGGGCGACCTAGAACTTAAATGTATTCCCGCATTTTACTGGTGGGCGACCTAGAACTTAAATGTATTCCCGCATTTTACTGGTGGGCAACCTAGAACTTAAATGTATTCCCGCATTTTACTGGTGGGCGACCTAGAACTTAAAAGTATTCCCGCATTTTACTGGTGGGCGACCTAGAACTTAAAAGTATTGAAATTGTTTCCCCGTTCTTCCGAGAAAATTTTCGACAATCGGCAGAAAATTTTCTGCCCCGGTTTTTTGGTGATTTCCCTGGCGTTGCGTCTTGCTGCCATCATCAATCCTTTGTTTTCCTGCAACAGACAAAAGGATTTAGTTTGTTTTAATCGTGGTGGGAGGAGGTGCCTTTCCGGCGGATGATTTTTCTCTCCTCCCCTTTTCTTGCTCTATGCCCCCATAATTGGTTGGTGGACAGAATTGCTTGCTGAGGGTTTCCGGCCTGCTGGGGGTTGGTTTTCAATTTATCCCCCTTTTCTTCTCTCTCTTTACAGTACATGCTGTGGGAGTCTGCTTTTACTCCCGAAACCACTCCCTTTAGAAGTTTACTTCCTCCAAAACCGCAGGGCACAACATTGCATTGCCTGGGGCCAACCTTTAGGACTGTTGGGGTTATCCTGCATTTGATGAATCCCCCTTCGGTCTCTGGTAGTAAGCTTTGAAAATTCCTTTTCAAGACAAATTTTTAGGAAGAGAAATAAAAAATATAAAAAGGAGAAAATCTTTCTGAACCAATATTTGGTGGGAGAAGAAATTCAGAAGAACTTATCTGGAGGACATGACCGGTCCCCGTGATCTTGACGTGCACCATAGATTTCCGACCCAGTCTATTTGTATCAATAGATTTGCCCGATGGTCTAACTTGCTAGGGATGATAGATGAGTGTCCATTTCATTGCGAATGTGATCGCTTTTTGTTGATCTGTCTTGTCGCCTATCGCTTTTTGTTGATCTGTCTTGTCGCCTCATAGTGCCCTTCGAGGGGTTTTCACTAATGAGACTCTCTCTTTTCTCTCATCTCCCGGCGCCTTATGGTGCCTGTGAAGGTTTTCACCAATAAGACTCTCTCATTTTATATCTCTCATCTTACGTCGCCTTTCGGTGCCTGTGAAGGTTTTCACCGATAAGACTCTCTCATTTTATTTTTTATCGAGGAATCGGGGTGTTGTCGATACGACCCTCTCTTCTGGAGATTCCTTTGACCATCAATTCCTTCTCAGTCTTATGATCCTCTCATTTGCTGGGGATCGGCGTATTATTCTTGGCCTCATTTGCCTGTCTTGGCATCTCTTGGATATTGATCGGGAGGTCTTTTCAACGTCGATGTTGGTTTTGGTGTGGGGTTAAAGAAAGGCTATCAAAATGAAATAATTTGATGGGTGATCTGCTATAACAATCAAACCTTTGTTGGAACTTAAAACATAACCTCTGCCCCAGTTTTCTTGCTTGGGGAATTTTATTTTTACACTTAGGTTGAGCTACGTGCGTTACGCACACTGTGCCTATTATGCACACTATGTACATTATGCATCCTATATACACTATGATGCACACTATGACCGAGCCGTGAGGCGCCTACGTATCCTCTTTGAGGAATCAGGTCAAACGTAGTTCCCACGGTTTTGTATTTCTTATGATTTTTATCTTCTTTTTTCTTTGAATTTCTTTTCTTCTTTCTCTTTTCATATCTTTTCCGTTAGTGATTCCAAAAGAGGGGTATGAAAGAATAACTTAAGGCTCAAAAGGGGGAAACAAGGGTTAAAGTGTTTGGATAGAAGAAAGAATTGCCTCCGTCATCTCATTATCCAATAAATACCAGATACAAACAAACGAACCAAAAATTGCCATAATTAAAGAAATTACGCATAATATCTCTTGACTGCATCAGAATTGATAGCCATGTCGACACATCTCCCCTCGATATCTGTCAAACACAAAGCACCGTTGGACAACACTCTGGTTACAGTATAGGGACCTTGCCAATTTGGGGCAAATTTGCCTTTTGCCTCGACCTGATGTGGGAGGATCTTCTTTAATACTTGCTGCCCTACTTCGAACTTCCTGGGGCGTACCTTCTTATTATATGTTCTCGCCATTCTCTTCTGGTATAGCTGACTGTGGCACACTGCTGCCAATCTTTTCTCGTCTATCAAGCTCAACTGTTCTAATCGAGCTTTGACCCATTCATCATCATCAATCTCGGCTTCAGCGACAATCCGGAGGGATGGAATTTCGACTTCCGCTGGTATTACGGCCTCAGTTCCGTACACCAACAAATAAGGAGTTGTGCCTATGGAAGTTCGGACGGTAGTGCGGTAACCCAACAAAGCAAAGGGTAATCTCTCGTGCCATTGTCTGGATCCTTCCACCATCTTTCGCAGTATCTTTTTGATGTTCTTATTGGCTGCTTCGACCGCTCCATTCGCCTTGGGACGATATGGGGTGGAATTGCAGTGTGTAATCTTGAATTGTTGGCATACCTCTCTCATCAGGCTGCTATTAAGATTCACACCGTTATTCGTGATGATCACTTTTGTGATTCCAAATCTGCAAATGATATGGGAGTGAACAAAGTCCACCACTGCCTTTTTGGTTACCGACTTGAAGGTTTTAGCCTCAACCCATTTGGTGAAGTAATCAATGGTCACTAGGATGAACCTATGACCGTTGGATGCTGCCGGCTCAATAGGTCCAATGACATCCATGCCCCATGCCACAAACGGCCAGGGTGTTGACATCGTATGTAACTCTGTTGGCGGAGAATGAATCAGATCTCCATGTATCTGGCACTGATGGCATTTCCTCACGAAAGTGATACAGTTGTGTTCCATGGTGAGCCAATAACACCCTGTTCGAAGGATCTTCCTTGCCAATACATATCCGCTCATGTGTGGCCCACAAACTCCAGCATGTACCTCTGCCATAACTGTCGTGGCTTGACAGACATCTATGCACCTCAACAATCCCAAATCCGGGGTTCTTTTGTACAACACTCCTCCGCTGAGGAAGAAACCATTCGACAAACGCCGAAGGGCTCTTTTTGGTCTCCAGAGGCATGTTCTGGATATATCCCCATTCTGAGGTATTCCTTGATATCATGAAACCAGGGTTCGCCATCTGCTTCTTCTACTATGGCATTGCAGTAAGCGTGCTGATCACGGACCTGGATATGCAGAGGATCAACATACATCTTGTCAGGGTGGTGCAGCATTGATGCTAAGGTGGCCAAGGCATCCGCAACCTCATTGTGAACTCTCGGGATATGTTTGAACTTCACCGATCAGAATCGCTTGCTCAGATCATGCAAGCATTGTCGATATGGTATGAGCTTTAGATCTCGCGTTTCCCATTCACCCTGAATCTGATGTACCAAGAGGTCCGAGTCTCCCAAGACCAAGACGTCTTGGACGTCCATGTCCGCAGCCAAGCGCAGACCCAGAATGCAAGATTCATACTCGGCCATATTATTGGTGCAATAGAAGCGAAGTTGAGCCGTAACAGGATAATGGCGTCCTATTTCAGAGATGAGTACTGCTCCTATTCCAACCCCTTTTGCGTTTGCAGCTCCATCGAAGAAAAGCTTCCAACCCGGTTCCTCAGGTAATTCCAACTCATTTGTATGCATTACCTCTTCGTCGGGAAAATACGTTCTTAAGGGCTCGTATTTTTCATCAACGGGATTCTCTGCCAAATGGTCGGCCAACGCCTGGGCTTTCATGGCTGTCCTCGTCACATAGACGATATCAAACTCTGTGAGCAGAATTTGCCATTTTGCCAACCTTCCCGTGGGCATAGGTTTCTGAAAGATATACTTCAATGGGTCCAAACGGGATATGAGATAAGTAGTATACGAAGATAGGTAGTGCTTCAACTTCTGAGCTACCCAAGTTAGGGCGCAACATGTTTTCTCGAGTTGAGTGTACTTGACCTCATGTACTGTGAATTTCTTGCTAAGATAGTAGATGGCCTGCTCCTTCCTTCCTGTGTCGTCATGTTGCCCCAGCACACAACCAAATGAATTTTCCAGGACCGTCAGATAAAGAATTAAGGGCTTCCCTGGCTTAGGCGGGACCAATACGGGTGGATTAGACAGATACCCTTTGATTTGGTCGAAGGCCTCCTGACACTCTGCCGTCCAACTTACCGCAGAATCCTTTCTAAGCAGCCGAAATATGGGCTCACAAGTTGCTGTGAGTTGAGCGATGAACCTGCTGATGTAATTGAGTCTACCCAGCAAACTCATTACCTTTGTTTTATTCCTTGGCGGTGGCAAATCTCGGATGGATTCAATTTTGGATGGGTCTAACTCAATCCCCCGTCGACTGACGATGAACCCTAGCAGCTTTCCTGATGGAACCCCGAATGCGCATTTGGCCGGGTTGAGCTTGATATCATACCTTCGGAGTCTTTGGAAAAATCTCCTTAGGTCTGCTACATGGTCCTCCTGACGCCAAGACTTTATGATCACATCATCGACGTACACCTCGATTTCTTTGTGTATCATGTCATGAAACACAGCAGTCATTGCTCGCATGTACGTTGCCCCGGCGTTCTTCAATCCGAACGGCATTACCCGATAGCAGTAAGTTCCCCATGGCGTAATAAACGCTGTCTTTTCCGCATCCTCCTCGTCCATTAGGATCTGATGATAACCCGCATAGCAATCTACAAAGGATCCGATCTCGCGCCCAGCGCAATTATCGATCAAGATATGGATGTTGGGCAATGGAAAATTGTCCTTGGGACTTGCTTTGTTGAGGTTGCGGTAGTCGACGCATACCCTGATTTTTCCATCCTTCTTTGGGACTGGTACCACATTGGCCAACCACTCGGGATATCGAGTGACCCGAATGACCTTCGCCTGCAACTGCTTAATCACCTCTTCTTTGATCTTTACACTCATTTCTGTTTTAAACTTCCTTAGCTTTTGCTTGACCGGAGGGTATGCCGGGTCAGTGGGCAATTTGTGAACCACTAAATTGGTGCTTAATCCAGGCATATCGTCATATGACCATGCAAAAACATCTTTGAATTCCATGAGGGTTTTGACCAATTCTTCCCTGACATTCGGCTCAATGTGGATGCTGATTTTGGTTTCCTGGACGTTATCAGCATCTCCTAGATTCACAGCCTCAGTGTCATTTAGGTTAGGTTTGGGTTTTTCTTCAAATTGGCATAGTTCTCGGTTTATCTCTTCGAAGGCCTTATCTTCATCATATTCAAATTCATCGTTGCAAACGACCTCTTGCATCATTGAGTCGGATTCAGATTGATTTATTAGACTAGGTCGAAGATCCGCTGTGCATGCCATGTCATTAGAACCAGTAAAAAGAGAACTGTTCAGAAAGAAAAACAACAAAACAAAATTAAAATGGGACAAAAGAAGAGAACTTTATTAAACTTGCGGGATAAAAGGGTTCACACTTTTACAAAACGAAAGTAAAATTTGGATTACACCCTGGAATAATCCGAACAAAACAAAATACACAAAACATAAATCAAAGCCTACTACCAAGACTCCCTCGGACAGGAAGAGGAGTAACTGTCCAATTGTTGGTCTTGGCCTCAGGCCCCACAAACTATATCTCTGTTCTGCTGGAACCTTCTCCAGCTTCTACCACACTGACATCCGCGAATAACCTCTCAAAACTCTGATTCAGGTCCTTATTTATACCGATCAATGGTCCTAGAATCTTTGGGACCGGTGATCCCTTGGCACTTGCTTTGACAAAAGACCTTGAGAGACGCGGCACTGGTTTAGGCAGAAACCAAACCCTCTTTTTCATCTTTCGCGCTTGCTTCCTATCTGCTGCGGTTGGTTTGAACCCCAATCCGAAAGTTTCCAGATTTTTAGGCAAGGTGACAGGTTGGACAATCCCCTGCAGCTCGATTCCCAGGCCTTTTCCCGGTACAAATCCATTACCCAGCATTTCTGAGATAATCATGACTGTTGCGACAGCTATCCTAGGGTGCGGGATGATTTCTCCTTCAGAAACTTTGTTGGCTGACCCTGTATCGAAAATCTGGTAGACCCAAGGACCTTTGTCATCATCGGTCTCTATGAAAGGTACAATGGCTCCGCCCATGGTGCACGCTATGTCCTCGCCGTGTAACACGACCTCTTGCCTTTCCCACTCGAACTTTACCATCTGATGTAGGGTGGAGGGCACTGCTTTGGCTGCATGAATCCACGGTCGCCCCAACAGAAGGTTATAAGATACTGTGGCATCTAACACCTGGAACTCCATGGTAAACAGGACTGGCCCGATGGTTAATTCAAGTACAACATCCCCCACAGTGGCTGTTCCATTTCCGTCGAACCCTCGGACACAGATGCTATTCTTGTGGATTCTTCCGCGGTCGATCTTTAACTGGTCCAGAGTGGATAATGGGCAAATATTGGCACTTGAACCGTTATCCACCAATACCCGCGTCACTACCGAGTTTTCACATTTGAATGTTAGGTAGAGAGCTTTATTATGCTCCGTACCTTCCACCGGCAGATCATCATCTGAGAATGTCACCCTGTTCACCTCGAAAATCTTGTTGGCAATGGTTTCTAGGTGGTTTACAGAAATCCCATTGGGTACATGAGCTTCGTTTAATATCTTCATCAGGGCCCGCCGATGCTCCTCAGAATGGATCAGCAATGATAGCAGTGAGATCTGGGCCGGTGGTTTTCTCAGCTGTTCGACCACGGAGTAGTCCTGCACTTTCATCTTCCTCAGGAACTCCTCAGCCTCTTCTTCGGACATAGGTTTCTTGGTTGCAGCCGGGTTGGTTCTTCTTAGCTCCACTGGAGCAAAACAACGACCTGATCGAGTCAGCCCCTGCGCTTCACAACTAACTTCTTCCACCTGTTTTCCTTTGTACATCACCACCGCCTTTTCATATTTCCATGGCACAGCCTTGCTATCAATCATCGGCAGCTGGACTACAGGCTTTATGGTGACCAGTTCTCTATATGCCCCCTTCAACACAACTGCAGGTGCGGGCGGAATCCCTGATATTACCAATTTGTTTGGCTTGGGTTTGCTTGTCATGGCGGACGGGCTCTTTCCCAATATCACTACTGGCTTGACGCCTTCTCCCTGCGACTGTACCCTCGTTCCTCCACTGGTTGAGACTTCTTTCGGGGCGGCCTGGATCATCATCACTGTTTGTGAGGGTTTTCTCAACTCTCCCCCCTCATACACCAACTCAATCATGTGAGTCTCGTGGTGCGCTGGTAGTGGGTTTTGGTTGATATTAGGAGCCTCCGGTGTCTGGACCTCGATCTTATTGGTGTCAATAAGATCCTGTATGGCATGCCTCAATTTCCAACACTTCTCGGTATCATGCCCGAGCATCCCTGAGCAGTATTCACAACTTATTGATCGATCCAAATTCTGAGGTGGGGGATTTGGTTCTCGAGTCTGGACAGGACTAACCAAACCCAATTGCCTCAGCTTGTGGAACAAAGCGGTGTAGGTTTCTCCCAACTCCGTGAAAGTTCTCTGTTTCCGCAACCTGTCATTCCTAGCATCTGGATTTCCCCGAAATCCTGCCCCTGAAGGGTTTCTATACGCCCTCGGTGGAGGATAGGTGTATTGTGGTGATGTATATATGTTCTGGGGAGCCGGCGCGCGCCATTGCGGGTGAACCGGAGGCTGAGTGTATGCCTGGGCCTGGTGTACGGAACAATGTGGTTCTCGAGGTGGATAGAAATTTTGGGGTGGGTTGTAGGGGTAGTTTGACCTGTGAGGTCTGGGTTGGTTGTAGTGTGGCTTGCCAGCCCTGGACCAACTGCCTTCTTCGATCGTGGCAACCTCTTCTTTCTTTCTTCTCAGCGCACCTCCCGTGCCGCTCTGAATAGCCTGGGTTGTGGCCTTGAGTACCGAGTAGTTCAAGATTTTGTCAGACCTCAGACCCTCTTCTATCATGACCCCTATCTTGACCACCTCGTTGAAAGATTTTCCAACTGTTGTCACCAAGTGACCAAATTAGGTTAGATCCAATGTTTGCAAGAAATAGTCCACCATCTCTCCCTCTCTCATGGGAGGATCGACTCTAGCTGCTTGTTCTCTCCAGCGGAATCCGAACTCGCGAAAACTTTCCCCGAATTTCTTCCCAGTTCTTAATAATGTGAGACGGTCAGGGACTATCTCGAGATTGTACTGGAAATGACCTGCGAAAGCCTGCGCCAGATCATCCCAAGTATACTACCTACTGGAATCCTGCCTGGTATACCATTCTAGTGCAGATCCGCTCAGACTCTGGCTGAAATAAGCTATCAGCAGCTCATCCTTGCCGCCTGCCCCTCTCATTTTGCTACAAAATCCCCGCAAATGTGCTATGGGATCACCGTGCCCTTCATATAGATCAAACTTAGGCATCTTGAATCCAGCCGGGAGTTGGACATCTGGGAAAGGGCATAGATCTTTGTATGCTACGCTGACTTGGTTGCCCAGTCCGTGCAAGTTCCTGAAGGACTGCTCCAGGCTTTTGAACTTTCTCAACACCTCATCCTGTTCAGGGGCTTTAACCGGCTTTTCAATCTCTGCCGGCACTTCCAAGTATGGATTGTAAGCCTGTGGCTTGGGGGTATGAAATGTAGGCTCAGGGGGATAGTATTTGTAAGCACATGATTTTTGCTTCACGAACAATCACTCCAAAAGAAATCAAAATAATTGCAAATGGCCTCGTCGTACAAATTTTCAATTTTTATGTGACATGTGCTGGTAGTCCTTAGTGTTTATATCCATTTTTCATTGAATATTATCAAACAAAAATACAATAAGTATGCCGTGTGTAATCGGGCCGTAATTCGGTTTTTAAAAAGGAAATTCACAAAATATGCAGCTTTTACTCTAGGCTGTGATTTAACCATTTTTAAAATTCTAATATGTGTGTGTTAATTGTTGTAGGTGTCACCCAATATGTGTGTAAGTTTATTTTAATTTTAATTTTTACATTGTTTTAGGAATTTTGTTTAATTTGTTGAATTAAAAAAAAGGAAAGGAAAATCTGATTGGGCCCCAAAACGAGGCCCAAAACCAAAGCATTGATCCAGTCCAAGATGAGCCTGCCCAAGCACGGATTCAAACGATGCTGTATCGGCGTCCCTATTGAAGTCGTTGATCTGATTCAAACGAACGGTCCAAATCAGGCTGTTCAACTCACCTCAACAACGCCGTTTCAGGCAAGTTGATCTGAGCCGTCCAACCCCATTGATCCAACGGTCCCTGGCTTCCCTCATGACCCGACCTATTTAGCCGGTTCAACCCAACCCCTCACCTAAACCAAAACGACCCTGTTCCCATACCAAACGACCCCGTCCTGTTACCCACCAATAGATCTAAGCCGTTCAGATCACTTGATCTAACGGCTCCAATCTCCCTTCCCCTTCCGTATATAAACTTGGCCCTTCACCCCACGCCCCCTATCCGAACCCCCCTTCACTCGTCTCCTTCCCCTAGCTTGAACCCCCAAACCCTAGCAAGCCGCCCTGATATCCCTTTCACCAGAACCCGGCGGCATGAACGCCGATGACCACCCCTTTCACACCCCTGAAGCATCCAACCACCCTGAACATGAATCCACTAACCATGTACCTCGAATCACCTCCTATCGTCTCGAATCTGGATTTGAAGATTCAAGACAAAACTCGATCTATACCAAACCTCACCATCTTTGTATCAGTCACTCCCATGACTTCCCTCGTGACCAAACCAATTGGTTTGGTCCGAATCTACCCACAACTTCTAAAAAACCAGATCTGAAAATCCAGACCCTAGAACACATGGACCTGAGGAATCCGGCCAGTCTTGACAGGGGTCTGAGGTCTAATAGACCTTAACCAAGGTGTTCTCATGTGAGAACACCCTGGTTAAAGTTTGTTCGGCTTCAAATGGTCAAAGTCGAGTCAGTTTTGGGTCAGTTTGGTTTAAACATTTTTCGGTAAGTTTTTCTATTCCTTTTTGTTTTATTCAACTGCTAATTAAGTCGTTAGCATGCCTTGTTGTGATTGTTTGTTATTTTCTGATAGTTTTCTTAATTTCTTCCATCTCTGTCAAAGACCTTTTATTTGGTCGATTGTTTTCTGTGTATGATTTGAATGTATCCTATGATAAGCATGTCCGATTAGGATAGTCGTCGCATGAATAATTTATATAGGTTCCCAGTGATTGACCAAAGTTGTCCGAAGCCCTTTAGGTCCATGTACGTATTGTTTATATGAGCGACTGATTGTTACCTGTTATAATTAGTATAGTCGACTTGATAAATGTCGTCGATTAACTTCCTACGACTAAATGTTCAAATACTCTAATACGTACAACCTCACTTGACTGAATGGACCTGTATTGTGATTTGAATGTTGGACATTATCTATGAATGCTAGTTTGTAACTGCATTGTAAACGATTAAAAGGACTAGGCTAGGGCAGTTCTGAAATGGAACTTTCAGAAGTTCAAAATGTCCTGAGGCTGCAGTGATTTAGGGCAGTAATAATCAGGGTTTAACAGGGGTAGTCTGGGGTTTGAAAAGAACAAAAATGATTAGTTTAAATGAGCTGACAAGTAGGGTACTAATTTGGGATTAAACTAATACCAATGGGGAACAAGACACAAGAGTATGGGGTTTAAAATGAATACTTAAATGAACCCATAACTCTTGATTAAAGAAAAGCCAGGCGTGGGGAACAAAAAGGGCTGGCATCAAAAGATGCTTAAGCATGGGTTTAAAGGGTATGGGCAGTCTGCAAGTAGGAGGATCCAGGCAGCTTAGCTGCACTAGGTCATTTGGCTTATAAATAGGCCATTTCAGAACTCAAAAAAGGCTGGAATTTTTAGTCTTGAGAGAGGTCTTGTGAGTTTAAAGAAAACTGAAAACATAAGGAAATTTCCAGTAAACACTGTAACCAAACACTGTCTGAAAGCTATATAAGAGTTCATATTGGTCAAGCTGTCTTGGCCAAGTTCTGTTGTTTGCACTGACTGAGCTGCTTGTGATTGTTGAACTGCTGGTGTTGCTGCATTGAACACTCTGTTACTTCTGTAGTTTCATTACTCTTTCCTGGGATTGCTTGTTTGGTGCTCGACCATCTGCTGGTTTTCTTTGTTCTGGGAATTATTGCTGGTTGTCTGTGGACTGTGGAGAACACTTGTGATTGTTGGTTTGTTGCTGTGTTGTTGCTGTGTATCTACTGTTGTTGTGTTTACTGCATACTACCCAGCTGATCAGTCCTTTCTTCTTTGTCCTCTATACCAGGTACACAACCAATGCACTATCAAATGTAATTGGAACATTGAGCATGAATGCAAAAAGAAAAGACCTGAAGTTGATTTTCATACATAGATTGTTATATTAGATATCATGTACTGTATGATAATTTTCATTCCTGTGTTGACAATAGAAGCAGCCTGTATGCCCAGTGTATATCAATATAGATTAGCTAAATGGTAGTTTACATATGTATGCTGATAGGTGAAAATATTCTCAATGAAATAGGTTGCATCTCAGACTTAGTTTACTTTGTAATATGTGCTGTAATGTATGCCAAGCATGAAAACTGTACATCATTGGCTAAGTTCTTCCTTTTCTGATTAATGGTCTCATATAACTAGTAAACCACCTGTTAAGACAAAGAACACAAAACTTGCAATCTCAACCTCATGAAGGTCGAGCCCAGGTCAAAACAGACCAAGCAGGCCCGCATCGAACAAGCAGTGGTCCAGGTCTGGCCCATCACGCATGGGCTGGATTTGGGCCCGTGATTATTTGTTCGGCTGACTGTGCACGCAGCCTCGTTTCTGATTTTTAAGCATTTCTGAATGTTGTTATAGATAACTTGCAAGCACGTAATTAATTAGGACTACCTACTGTTTTCAATTAGTAGAGACAAACGCGACAAGAAATGTAGTTGCTATAGGATATCCTTTTAAAATAAGAACGAGATGAGCCTCGACAAAAATAAATAAAAACGCACGAGCTGCGGGGCCCTCGATAAATGTACATTATCGAAGCATTCAGTTTCCAGGATGGGTCGTTTAGCAAATCTCACGGCCCTCCCAGAATAATACACGATAGTCTCTTTAAGCGCGTACTTAATAATGTTATCTCCTTAAACTCGGGTGCACATTCATGTGACCCAAATCCCAATCTCAACGGAATCGAAATGTGTCTCTAACCACGGGTACATTGATTGTGGCGTGGTCCGAGATGCATTTCCATGACGTTGCAAATTCTTTTCATAAGGAATGAGACGAGCCTCGACAAACAAAAATGTACAAAGTGCGGGGCCCTCTAAATGTATATATATAAAATACTTAGAATTCGGGACATGCCGTTTAAGCGAATTTCATGGCTTTCCCCAAAATAACAACACGCTAGTTGCTTTAAGCGCGCCTTTAATAATTTATTTTCCTTAACTCGGGTGCACATTTATGTGACCCAAATCCAAATCTCAACCGAGTCGAGATATGTCAATAATCACGTGTACATTGATGTAACGTGATTCGAGGTATGTTTTCGCGACGTTGCAATTCCTTGTAAAAATAATAATAATGATAAAAGCGGTTAAAAGATAAAATTGGCACATAAGTTCATATTTGTATAAAATCAGATAATCAAGCCGAATATAACAGTTGAGCGACCGTGCTAGAACCACGGAACTCGGGAATGCCTAACACCTTCTCCCGGGTTAACAGAATTCCTTACCCGGATTTCTGGTACGCAGACTGTAATATGGAGTCATTCATTTCCTCGATTCGGGATCAAAATTGGTGACTTGGGACACCCTAAACCTCCCAAGTGGCGACTCTGAAATAAATAAACAAATCCCATTTCGATTGTCCTTTAATTGGAAAAACTCCCTTGCGCCCTCGCGGTGCGGAAAAAGGAGGTGTGACAGCTCTGGCGACTCCACTGGGGACTACTTTGACCCAGAACCACTGGTTCAGGGTTAGAAATTCGAGCTTAGATAAATTGTTATATTTGGCTTTATCTGATTTTTACATGTTTTGAGCCTAATGTGCTAAATGTTGCCTTTACCGCTTTGATATTATCTGAACTGTATATAAACTGTGCCGAAACCTACTCTTCTTACCTCCGGGGATGTGCTTACTGGTTAAGACTCCCTATTCTATTAGTGTCATACCCTAAATAAAAGAGGCTCGGAAAGTTTCTAAGCCGGTTGGCCTTTTGGTTCCCGGACAGGAGCTCCTTCCTCAACTCGAGTGGTCCGCTCGGGTACACTGTCTAGAACACCGACCCAGGTTTTGAACATAGAATAACGTGACTTCATGCCGGATCCCTAGTAGGAACGCTTATTTGCATCACATTGCATTTGACTTAGGGGACTCAACACAGGGGTTGGGTCCGTCTAGGACTAGCAACCTGATATGAAAAGTCCATCCTGATGCATCCTATTTGTTTTCTGTGCATTTATTTGTCTCGTGCCCGCATGCTGACCGGTGTTTGAATATTATGAATATTGTGAAATTGAAAAAAAAGAAGAAAAAAAACGTCTTATTAGTTTGTTTTATTAAAGGTAAAGAAAAAAAAGAATAGTGGTTCTGTTTTTGTTTTTCGGAAAATATAGAAATATGTAGTTTGTCTTGTTATAAAAATAAAAATCAAAAAGAATCTTATTTCTAAAAGGGGTTTTATAATAATTCATAAAAAAAAAAAAACATGTCAAAGATTTCTAATTTTTGTCATAAATAAGTCTAGTGATGTAACTTCCCCCTTTTACAAAAAATAGCAAAAACGAATATGTCAAATTTTAAAGAGTCATAAACAAGTCCGGGTGATGCCGCTCATGTCAAAAATAGCCAAATGTTCCCGAAAGGAACTCCGGAAGGCTGCCTTGGTACAAACGACCACCTCGTTTTTTTTCACACAACCCTAAAATCTTCGTTCATGAAGTGCTGAGAGGTCGTGTTCAGAAATCCTTTCGAGAAAAATTGCATATATTTTTGTTGTTATCAGAATAAGTTTCACTTGTTAAAATCTTATTAATAAATGTGCAGAATGAGCACGACTCCAAATGAACCCTTTTCAATCATGAATAAAATCCCCCTCCAATTGCGGCTCTGGTGGAATGATTTAGGCAAAGAAGGGCATGACGAAATCAAGAAGTATCTGAAAGGCCTCACGGGTTTATTGGATATCAGGCCACGAGGAGATATCATAAGGGCACTAGTCCCCCACTGGGATCCTGCGCACAATGTCTTCCATCTCGGACTTTGAACTTACTCCAACTTTAGAAGAAATAGCAGGGTATATCAGCAGCGCTGAGACTCCTTTGAGGCACAAATATCTGATTGCTCCAAGAGCTGTAGCAATACACCGGTTTCTGGACTCCTTAAAAATAGTCAGAACAATTCATAACCCTGACTTGGCGAAAGGTTTTTGCAGCATGAGTTTCATATATCAAAGATATGGTCACATAGGAGGATTCGACAAGCCAGAAAACCAGTTATGCAGCAAAAGTAATCGTCAAAAGTGGGAAGAACATAGACGGATTGCTTTCATGATAACTTTCTTAGGGCTCTTAGTGTTCCCAAGAAAAGACGGGAATATTGACATAAAGATAGCAGAGGTCGTCAGTACGTTGCTCACACAAAGAGATAGTACGTTGGCGCCTATGATAGTATCGGATATGTTCCGGGCTCTCACGTCTTGCAAAGTCGGAGGAAGTTTTTTCGAAGGTTGCAATTTGTTGTTGCAAATGTGGATGACCGAACACCTGTGTCACCGAGCCCAGTTTCTGAACCATGGATCCGCTGAAAGGACCTGTATAGAGGAGTTCTACACCAGAGTGAATGAGACCTACCTACTTGAAGGAGTCACAGCATGGACCTCATATTTCCGTACCCTCGACGCCAGTCAAATACAGTGGGCGCTAGGATGGTTACCAACCGACGAAGTCATATACATGCCAGCAGCCAGGCCCCATTTTCTCTTAATGGGACTTAAGAGCATTCAACCATATGCGCCGTATCGGGTTTTAAGGCAACTTGGGATGTGTCAGATAGTACCGAAAGACGAGGATTTAAGCACCCAGGTGATTGAGATCAGTCCCAACGGCCAATTTCCTGAAGCGAGGGTTCGCCAAATTTGGAGCCAGTGTCAATACTTAGAAGCAAATACTTGTGTAATGAATCAGGCAAAAGGGGAGGTTTCGCCCGGGTATCAGGCCTGGTACAAAAGGGAGCCATCATCTGGAAGGCTGACCAAAAGACCTCACCTGCAGGAGTTTGCCAAATCTTCACAAGAGCAGTGGGGCTGGTTGGCCAAAGAGCGGGAATATCTCGCCGAAACAGGCAAACTCAAACAGCAAGTTCGAGACATGAAGTTTGAATACCAATTACAGTCCGCCGCCCACAAAGGAGAGAAGAACAGATTAACAAAAGAATGCGAAGTCCTCAAAGCTCAGATCCGGAAGATGGGAAAGGAGGCCGACAACCAGCCAAGGAGCCGGGCGGATAAAAGACTAATAGCAGGGTTAAAGGATCAAGTTGCGGAATGCCAGGAAGATTTGGAAAGATCCGAGGCTAGCACAGCAAGACTACGGACCAAGTGGGCAAAAGGTACAATGGCCTGGAGGAAGCTCCTACAGCAAGTCATGAGGGATTGTGAACTGAGCGTCAAAGCGGTAAAGGAAACGAATTCCGCTCTGCGAGAGCGGATCTTCAAGCAAACACAAGATGCCCAAACCGACAGAAGACGCTATTACAATGCAATAACCAGGATGGAAAGGCAAATAGAGATGTTCCAGGATCAGCTCGCCACCAATGCACAAACGCTAGGGTTAAAGAGCCGACAGATAAGGCAGTTGTTCGCAGAAAGGGACGACATTCGAGGAAGGATCGACGAAATCGGGCATTACATCTACATGAAATGCCTGGCATGTGAGCAAATGCCTCGGAAGACCCTTCTTGCTTCTGTCATGGGCGGCGTCCACCGAATCATGAATGAATTAAAAAGCTTGCAGAAAGACCTCACACCTAGAGCCGCGAAAAGGCCGAATGATGCCTCGTGGATCCCTAAGTTGGAAATTTAATCCGTGGTCGAAATCTTGTCACTTGGCCTTGTTGCATTCCCATATGTTGTTTTCTATTTTTCCTTTAATCAAATAGGGTCAAAGGACCGTGGAGTCTGTATTGTTGCTATTCTTTGTTTGAAGTAATTTGTAATAGCAAAATTTTGAGAATGAATTCAATGATTTCACAAGAATTTTGTATGTCTTTACTTTAAGGCAGAACTACGCCTGGTCTGATTCACACGGGGACGTGATACGTAGGCAATCCCCATAAGATTCGACCGCTTTTAATAAATAAAGAAAAGAAAATACAAATAAAATAAAACGCAGGGTTTCCCAAAATACTTTAAAGGGACGAATGAGCAAACCGGGATGACGCATGTTATTTGAAGCAAAGCATGTAGAAACGGTTAACTGCCTAGGTGCATTGCATCCTCTATGTGTTATGATCAAATCTATTAAAATCTAACGCTAACAAAGTTTGTTGTTGTCTGATCCAGACAAGTTAGTTGTTAAAGAACTCTGGCAACACACTCATACCAAACCAGATCCAAAGGACCGGTAGCAACAAGCATGACTACTTCAGAGAATAGTAATGAGGAAGAGAGGCCGATGAGCCAGTTGCTAAAAGAAGCGATGGAAAAGATTGAAAGGATGGGACTAGAGATGAATGCAATGCAGCTAGCCATAGCCAAAACACAAAAGAGCCCTGAAACACTGGGACACATGCCGGAGTACCCTCACTCTGGCCCTTCCACAAGCCGCCCAAATCCCCTTTATCATCAAGAAAGAAGCCCTCATGATTCCCAAGCTCCACCACCCCATCAACCTCTCCCAACACCCAATATTCCCATTTTTGTGGGACCAACATCAGCCCCTTTGCAAAGGACGACCAGTGAGCCATTGTTTCAGGCTCACGATACACAATACTATCCCCCCGAGCCTACGTTTCATGCCCCCGAACCACAGGCTTACAATCCACATTTGGAAGTGCCGGCAGAGGTTGAGAAGCCGGTTAAGGCTCCTGAACAGGATGAAGTATTGAGAAAGTTCAAAAGCCTGGAGCAGTCCTTCAGGAACTTGCACGGGCTGGGCAATCAAGTCAGCGTAGCATACAAAGATCTGTGCCCTTTCCCAGACGTCCAACTCCCGGCTGGGTTCAAGATGCCTAAGTTTGATTTATATGAAGGGCACGGTGATCCCATGGCACATTTGCGGGGATTCTGTAGCAAAATGAGAGGGGCAGGCGGCAAGGATGAGCTGCTGATAGCTTATTTCGGCCAAAGTCTGAGCGGATCTGCACTAGAATGGTATACCAGGCAGGATTCCAGCAGGTGGTACACGTGGGATGATCTGGCGCAGGCTTTTGCAGGTCATTTCCAGTACAATCTCGAGATAGTCCCTGACCGTCTCACATTATTGAGAACTGGGAAGAAACCCGGGGAAAGTTTTCGCGAGTTCGGGTTCCGCTGGAGAGAACAAGCAGCTAGAGTCGATCCTCCCATGAGAGAGGGAGAGATGGTGGACTATTTCTTGCAGACACTAGATCCAACCTACTTTGGTCACTTGGTGACAACAGTTGGAAAATCTTTCAACGAGGTGGTCAAGATAGGGGTCATGATAGAAGAGGGTCTGAGATCTGACAAAATCTTGAACTATTCGGCACTCAAAGCCACAACCCAGGCTATTCAAAGCGGCACGGGAGGTGCGCTGAGAAGAAAGAAAGAAGAGGTTGCCACGATCGAGGCAGGCAGTTGGTCCAGGGCTGGCAGGCCGCACTACAACCAACCCAGGCCTCACAGGTCAAACTACCCATACAACCCACCACAAAATTTCTATCCACCTCGAGAACCACATTGTTCCGTACACCAAGCCCAGGTATACACTCAGCCTCCGGTTCGCCCACAATGGCGCGCACCGGCTCCCCAGAACATATATGCACCACCACAAAACACCTACCCTCCACCAAGGGCGTATAGAAACCCTTCAGGGGCAGGCTTTCGGGGAAATCCAGATGCTAGGAATGACAGGTTGCGGAAGCAGAGAACTTTCACGGAGCTGGGAGAAACCTACACCGCTTTGTTCCACAAGCTGAGGCAATTGGGTTTGGTTAGTCCTGTCCAGACTCGAGAACCAAATCCCCCACCTCAGAATTTGGATCGATCAATCAGTTGTGAATACTGTTCAGGGATGCTCGGGCATGATACCGAGAAATGCTGGAAATTAAGGCATGCCATACAGGATCTTATTGACACCAATAAGATCGAGGTCCAGACACCGGAGGCTCCTAACATCAACCAAAACCCACTGCCAGCGCACCACGAAACTCACATGATTGAGTTGGTGTGTGAGGGAGGAGAATTGAGAAAACCCTCACAAACAGTGATGATGATCCAAGCCGCCCCGAAAGAAGTCTTAACCAGTGGAGGAACAAGTGTATAGTCGCAGGGAGAAGGCGTCAAGCCAGTAGTGATATTGGAAAAGAGCCCGTCCGCCATAACAAGCAAACCCGAGCCAAGCAAGTTGGTAATATCAGGAATCCCGCCCACACCGGCAGTCGTGTTAAAAGGGGTATGTAGAGAACTGGTGACCATAAAGCCTGTGGTCCAGCTGCCGATGATTGACAGCAGGGCTGTGCCTTGGAAATATGAAAAGGCGGTGGTGATGTACAAAGGAAAACAGGTGGAAGAAGTCAGTTGTGAAGCGCAAGGGCTGACTCGATCAGGTCGATGTTTTGCTCCGGTGGAGCTAAGAAGAACCAACCCAGTTGCAACCAAGAAACCTGTGTCCGAAGAAGAGGCTGAAGAGTTCCTGAGGAAGATGAAAGTACAGGACTATTCTGTGGTCGAACAGCTGAGAAAAACACCGGCCCAGATCTCACTGTTGTCGTTACTGATCCATTCTGAGGAGCATCGTCGGGCCCTGTTGAAGATATTGAACGAAGCTCATGTACCCAGTGAGATTTCTGTAAACCACCTGGAAACCATTGCCAGCAAGATTTTCGAGGTGAACAGGGTAACATTCTCAGATGATGACCTGCCGGTGGAAGGTACGGAGCATAATAAAGCTCTATACCTAGCTGTCAAATGTGAAGACTCGGTGGTAACTCGAGTATTGGTGGATAACGGCTCAAGCGCCAATATTTGCCCACTATCTACCTTGAACCAGTTAAAGATCGACCACGGAAGGATCCACAAGAACAATATCTGTGTCCGAGGGTTTGACGGAAACCGAACAGCCACTGTGGGGGATGTTGTACTTGAACTGACCATCGATCCAGTCCTGTTTACCATGGAATTCCAGGTATTAGATGCCACAGTATCTTATAACCTGTTGTTGGGACGACCCTGGATTCATGCAGCCAAGGCGGTGCCCTCCACCCTACATCAGATGGTGAAGTTCGAGTGGGAAAGACAAGAGGTCGTATTACATGGCGAGGATACAACGTGCACCATGGGCGGAGCCATTGTACCTTTCATAGAGACCGCTGATGACAAAGGTCCTTGGGTCTACCAGATTTTCGATACAGGGTCGGCCAACAAAATTTCTGAAGGAGAAATCATCCCGCACCCTAGGGTAGCTGCCGCAACAGTCATGATGGTCTCAGAAAATGCTGGGTAATGGATTTGTGCCGGGAAAAGGCCTGGGAGTCGAGCTTCAAGGGATTATCCAACCTGTCTCCCTTCCTAAAAATCTGGAAACTTTCGGATTAGGGTTCAAACCAACCGCAGCAGATAGGAAGCAAGCGCGAAAAATGAAGAAGAGGGTCTGGTTTCTTCCTAAACCAGTGCCACATCTCTCAAGGTCTTTTGTCAAAGCAAGTGCCAAGGGGTCGCCGGTCCCAAAGATTCGAGGACCTTTGATCGGTATAAATGAATACCTGAATCAGAGTTTTGAGAGGCTATTTGCGGATGTCAGTATGGTGGAAGCTGGAGAAGGTTCCAGCAGAGCAGAGATACAGTTTGTGGGGCTTGAGGCCAAGACCAACAATTGGACAGTTACTCCTCTTCCTGTCCGAGGGGAGTCTTGGTAGTAGGCTTTGATTTATGTTTTGTGTGTTTTGTTTTGTTCGGATTATTCAAGGGTGTAATCCAAATTTTACTTTCGTTTTTGTAAAAGTGTGAACCCTTTTATCCCGCAAGTTTAATAAAGTCTTTTCTTTTGTCCCATTTTACTTTTGTTTTGTTCTTTTTCTTTCTGAACAGTTCTCTTTTTACTGGTTCTAATGACATGGAATGCACAGCGGATCTTCGACCTAGTCTAATAAATCAATCTGAATCCGACCCAATGATGCAAGAGGTCGTTTGTGATGATGAATCTGAATGTGACGAAGGTGAAGCCTTCGAAGAGATAAACCGAGAACTGTGCCAATTTGAAGAGAAACCCAAGCCTAACCTAAATGACACTGAGGCTGTGAATCTAGGAGACGCTGATAACGTCCAAGAGACCAAAATTAGCATCCACATTGAGCCGAATGTCAGAGAAGAATTGATCAAAACCCTCATGGAATTCAAAGATGTTTTTGCATGGTCATATGACGATATGCCTGGATTAAGCACCAATTTAGTGGTTCACAAATTGCCCACTGACCCGGCATACCCTCCGGTCAAGCAAAAACTAAGGAAATTTAAAACAGAAATGAGTGTAAAGATCAAAGAAGAAGTGATTAAGCAGTTGCAAGCGAAGGTCATTCGGGTCACTCGATATCCCGAGTGGTTGGCCAATGTGGTACCAGTCCCAAAGAAGGATGGAAAAATCAGGGTGTGCGTCGACTACCGCAACCTCAACAAAGCAAGTCCCAAGGACAATTTTCCATTGCCCAACATCCATATCTTGATCGATAATTGCGCGGGGCGCGAGATCGGATCCTTTGTGGATTGCTATGCGGGTTATCATCAGATCCTAATGGACGAGGAAGATGCGGAAAAAACAGCATTTATTACGCCATGGGGAACCTACTGCTATCTGGTAATGCCGTTCGGGTTAAAGAACGCCGGGGCAACGTATATGCGAGCAATGACTGTCGTGTTTCATGACATGATACACAAAGAAATCGAGGTGTACGTCGATGATGTGATCATCAAATCTTGGCATTAGGAAGACCATGTAGCAGACCTAAGGAGATTTTTCCAAAGACTCCGCAGGTATGATATCAAGCTCAACCCGACCAAATGCGCATTCGGGGTTCCATCAGGAAAGCTGCTAGGATTCATCGTCAGTCGACGGGGGATTGAGTTAGACCCATCAAAAATTGAATCCATCCGAGATTTGCCACCGCCAAGGAACAAAACAGAGGTAATGAGTTTGCTGGGTAGACTCAATTACATCAGCAGGTTCATCGCCCAACTCATAGCAACTTGTGAGCCCATATTTCGGTTGTTGAGAAAGGATGCTGCGGTAGGTTGGACGACAGAGTGTCAGGAGGCTTTCGACCAAATCAAAGGGTATCTGTCTAATCCACCCGTATTGGTCCCGCCGAAGCCTGGGAAGCCCTTAATTGTTTACCTAACGGTCTTGGAAAATTCATTTGGTTGTGTATTGGGGCAACATGATGACACAGGAAGGAAGGAGCAGGCCATCTACTATCTTAGCAAGAAATTCACAGTACATGAGGTCAAGTACACTCAACTCGAGAAAACATGTTGTGCCCTAACTTGGGTAGCTCAGAAGTTGAAACACTACCTGTCTTCGTATACTACTTATCTCATATCCCGTTTGGACCCATTGAAGTATATCTTTCAGAAACCTATGCCCACGGGAAGGTTGGCAAAATGGCAAATTCTGCTCACAGAGTTTGATATCGTCTATGTAACAAGGACGGCCATGAAAGCCCAGGCGCTGGCAGACCATTTGGCAGAGAATCCCGTTGATGAAAAATACGAGCCCTTAAGAACGTATTTTCCTGACGAAGAGGTAATGCATACAAATGAGTTGGAATTGCCCGAGGAACCGGGTTGGAAGCTTTTCTTCGATGGAGCTGCAAACGCGAAAGGGGTTGGAATAGGAGCAGTACTCATTTCCGAAACAGGACGGCATTATCCTGCTACGGCTCAACTACGCTTCTATTGCACCAACAATATGGCCGAGTATGAGGCTTGCATTCTGGGTCTGCGCTTGGCTGCTGACATGGATGTCCAAGACGTCTTGGTCTTGGGAGACTCGGACCTCTTGGTACATCAAATTCAGGGAGAATGGGAAACACGAGATCTAAAACTCGTACCATACCGACAATGCTTGCATGATATGAGCAAGCAATTTCGATCGGTGAAATTCAAACACATCCCGAGAGTTCACAATGAGGTTGCGGATGCCTTGGCCACCTTAGCATCAATGCTGCACCACCCTGACAAAATGTATGTTGACCCTCTGCACATCCAGGTCTGTGATCGGCACGCCTACTGCAATGCCGTAGAAGAAGAAGCAGATGGCGAACCCTAGTTTCATGATATCAAGGAATACCTCAGAATGGGGATATATCCAGAACATTCCTATGGAGACCAAAAAAGAGACCTTCGGCGTTTGTCAAATGGTTTCTTCCTCAGCGGAGGAATATTGTACAAAAGAACCCCGGATTTGGGATTGTTGAGATGCATAGATGCCAGTCAAGCAACGACGGTTATGGCAGAGGTACATGCTGGAGTTTGTGGGCCACACATGAGCGGATATGTATTGGCAAGAAAGATCCTTCGAACAGGGTGTTATTGGCTCACCATGGAACACGACTGTATCACTTTCGTAAGGAAATGCCATCAGTGCCAGATACATGGAGATTTGATTCATTCTCCGCCAACGGAGTTACATACGATGTCAGCACCCTGGCCGTTTGTGGCATGGGGCATGGATGTCATTGGGCCCATCGAGCCGGCAGCATCCAACGGTCATAGGTTCATTCTAGTGACCATTGATTACTTCACCAAATGGGTTGAGGCTAAAACCTTCAAATCAGTAACCAAAAAGGCAGTGGTGGACTTTGTCCATTCCCATATCATCTGCAGATTTGGGATCCCAAAAGTGATCATCACGGATAACGGTGCGAATCTTAATAGCAGCCTGATGAGAGAGGTATGCCAACAATTCAAGATTACACACCGCAATTCCACCCCATATCGTCCCAAGGCGAATGGAGCAGTCGAAGCAGCCAATAAGAATATCAAGAAGATACTGCGAAAGATGGTGGAAGGATCCAGACAATGGCACGAGAAATTACCCTTTGCTTTGTTGGGTTACCGCACTACTGTCCGGACTTCCATAGGCACAACTCCTTATTTGTTGGTATACGGAACTGAGGCCGTAATACCAGCGGAAGTCGAAATTCCGTCCCTCCGAATTTTCGCTGAGGCCGGGATTAATGATGATGAATGGGTCAAAGCTCGATTGGAACAGTTGAGCCTGATAGATGAGAAAAGATTGGCAGCAGTGTGCCATGGTCAGCTGTACCAGAAGAGAATGGCAAGAACATATAATAAGAAGGTGCGCCCCAGGAAGTTTGAAGTAGGGCAGCAGGTATTGAAGAAGATCCTCCCACATCAGGTCGAGGCAAAAGGCAAATTCGCCCCAAATTGGCAAGGGCCTTATATCGTGACCAGAGTATTGTCCAACGGTGCTTTGTGTTTGACAGATGTCGAAGGTAGATGTGTCGACATGGCTATCAATTCAGATGCAGTCAAGAGATATTATGCGTAATTTCTTTAATTATGGCAATTTTTGGTTTATTTGTTTGTGTTTGGCATTTATTGGATAATGAGATGACGGAGACAATTTTTTCTTCTATCCAAACACTTTTTAACCCTTGCTTCCCCCTTTGAGCCTTAAGATATTCTTTCATACCCCTCTTTTGGAATCATTAACGGAAAAGACATGAAAAAAAAAAAGAAGAAGAAAAAGAAAAGAAAAAGACAATGAAAAGAAGGAAAAGAAAAAAAGAAGATAAAATCATAAGAAATACAAAACCGTTGGGAACTATGTTTGACCTGATTCCTCGAAGAGGATACGTAGGCGCCTCACGGCTCGGTCATAGTGTGCATCATAGTGAATATAGGATGCATAATATACATAGTGTGCATAATAAGCACAATGTGCGTAACGCACATAGCTCAACATAAGTGTGAAAAATAAAATTCCCCAAGCAAGAAAACTGGGGCAGAGGTTATGTTTTAAGTTCCAACAAAGGTTTGATTCCAAAAGTTGTAGCACATCACCCATCAAATTATTTTCATTTTTACAGCCTTTCTTTAACCCCACACCAAAACCAACATCAACGTACAAAAGACCTCCCGATCAATGTTCAAGAGATGTCGAGTTAGGCAAATAAGGCCGAGAATAATACACCGATCCCCAGCAAAGAAGAGGATCGTAAGACTAGGAATGAATTGATGGTCAAAGGAATCTCCAGAAGAGAGGGTCGGCCTACAACACCCCGATTCCTCGAAAGAAATAAAATGAGAGAGTCTTATCGGTGAAAACCTTCACAGGCACCATAAGGCGCCGGGAGATGAGAGAAAAGAGAGAGTCTCATTAGTGAAAACCCCTCGAAGGGCACTATGAGGCGACAAGACAGATCAACAAAAGCTACCACATTCGAAATGAAATGGACACTCCTTTATCATCCCAGCAAATCCGACCATCGGGCAAATCGATTGATACAAATAGACTGGGTCGGGAATCTGTGGTGCACGTCATGATCACGGGGACCAGTCATGTCCTCCAGATAAGTTCTTTTGAGTTTCTTCTCCCACCAAATATCGGATCAGAAAGACTTTCTCCTTTTTCTATCTTTCATTTCTTTTCCTAAAATTTGTCTTGAAAGGATTTTTCAAAGCTTACTACCAGAAACCGGAGGGGAATTCATCCAATGCAGGATAATACAAACAGTCTTAAAAGCCAGTCCTAGGCAATGCAGTGATCGTGCCCGGCAATTTTGGAGGAAGTAAGCTCCTAAAGGGAGTGGTTTCGGGAGTTAAAAGCAGACTCCCACAGCATGTGATTAAAGAGAAAGCAGAAAAGGGGATTAATTGAAAGCCAATCCCCAGCAGGCTAGAGACCCCCAACAGGCAACTCTGCCCACTAATCAATTATGGGGACATAGAGCAAGAAAAAGAGAAGAAAGGAAAAATCATCCGCCGGAAAGGCAACCTCTACCACCACGATGAAAACTAATTAAATCCTTTTGTCTGCTGCAGGAAAACAAAGGATTGATGATGGCAGCAAGATGCAACGCTAGGGAAGTCACCAAAAACCGGGGCAGAAAATTTTCTGCCGATTGTCAAAAATTTTCTTGGAAGAACGGGGAAACAATTTCGAATACATTTAAGTTCTAGGTCGCCCACCAGTATAATGCGGGAATACATTTAAGTTCTAGGTCGCCCACCAGTAAAATACGGGAATACATTTAAGTTCTAGGTCGCCCACCAGTAAAATGCGGGAATACTTTTAAGTTCTAGGTCGCCCACCAGTAAAATGCGGGAATACATTTAAGTTCTAGGTCGCCCACCAGTATAATGCGGGAATACATTTAAGTTCTAGGTCGCCCACCAGTATAATGCGGGAATACATTTAAGTTCTAGGTCGCCCACCAGTATAATGCGGGAATACATTTAAGTTCTAGGTCGCCCACCAGTATAATGCGGGAATACATTTAAGTTCTAGGTCGCCCACCAGTATAATACGGGAATACATTTAAGTTCTAGGTCGCCCACCAGTATAATGCGGGAATACATTTAAGTTCTAGGTCGCCCACCAGTATAATGCGGGAATACATTTAAGTTCTAGGTCGCCCACCAGTATAATGCGGGAATACATTTAAGTTCTAGGTCGCCCACCAGTATAATGCGGGAATACATTTAAGTTCTAGGTCGCCCACCAGTATAATGCCGGAATACATTTAAGTTCTAGGTCGCCCATCAGTATAATGCGGGAATACATTTAAGTTCTAGGTCGCCCACCAGTATAATGCGGGAATACATTTAAGTTCTAGGTCGCCCACCAGTATAATGCGGGAATACATTTAAGTTCTAGGTCGCCCACCAGTATAATGCGGGAATACATTTAAGTTCTAGGTCGCCCACCAGTATAATGCGGGAATACATTTAAGTTCTAGGTCGCCCACCAGTATAATGCGGGAATACATTTAAGTTCTAGGTCGTCCACCAGTATAATGCGGGAATACATTTAAGTTCTAGGTCGCCCACCAGTATAATGGGGGAATACATTTAAGTTCTAGGTCGCCCACCAGTATAATGCGGGAATACATTTAAGTTCTAGGTCGCCCACCAGTATAATGCGGGAATACATTTAAGTTCTAGGTCGCCCACCAGTAAAATACGGGAATACATTTAAGTTCTAGGTCGCCCACCAGTAAAATGCGGGAATACTTTTAAGTTCTAGGTCGCCCACCAGTAAAATGCGGGAATACATTTAAGTTCTAGGTCGCCCACCAGTATAATGCGGGAATACATTTAAGTTCTAGGTCGCCCACCAGTATAATGCGGGAATACATTTAAGTTCTAGGTCGCCCACCAGTATAATGCGGGAATACATTTAAGTTCTAGGTCGCCCACCAGTATAATGCGGGAATACATTTAAGTTCTAGGTCGCCCACCAGTATAATACGGGAATACATTTAAGTTCTAGGTCGCCCACCAGTATAATGCGGGAATACATTTAAGTTCTAGGTCGCCCACCAGTATAATGCGGGAATACATTTAAGTTCTAGGTCGCCCACCAGTATAATGCGGGAATACATTTAAGTTCTAGGTCGCCCACCAGTATAATGCGGGAATACATTTAAGTTCTAGGTCGCCCACCAGTATAATGCCGGAATACATTTAAGTTCTAGGTCGCCCATCAGTATAATGCGGGAATACATTTAAGTTCTAGGTCGCCCACCAGTATAATGCGGGAATACATTTAAGTTCTAGGTCGCCCACCAGTATAATGCGGGAATACATTTAAGTTCTAGGTCGCCCACCAGTATAATGCGGGAATACATTTAAGTTCTAGGTCGCCCACCAGTATAATGCGGGAATACATTTAAGTTCTAGGTCGCCCACCAGTATAATGCGGGAATACATTTAAGTTCTAGGTCGTCCACCAGTATAATGCGGGAATACATTTAAGTTCTAGGTCGCCCACCAGTATAATGGGGGAATACATTTAAGTTCTAGGTCGCCCACCAGTATAATGCGGGAATACATTTAAGTTCTAGGTCGCCCACCAGTATAATGCGGGAATACATTTAAGTTCTAGGTCGCCCACCAGTATAATGCGGGAATACATTTAAGTTCTAGGTCGCCCACCAGTATAATGCGGGAATACATTTAAGTTCTAGGTCGCCCACCAGTATAATGCGGGAATACATTTAAGTTCTAGGTCGCCCACCAGTATAATGCGGGAATACATTTAAGTTCTAGGTCGCCCACCAGTATAATGCCGGGAATACATTTAAGTTCTAGGTCGCCCACCAGTATAATGCAGGAATACATTTAAGTTCTAGGTCGCCCACCAGTATAATGCGGGAATACATTTAAGTTCTAGGTCGCCCACCAGTATAATGCGGGAATACATTTAAGTTCCAGGTCGCCCACCAGTATAATGCGGGAATACATTTAAGTTCCAGGTCGCCCACCAGTATAATGCGGGAATACATTTAAGTTCTAGGTCGCCCACCAGTATAATGCGGGAATACATTTAAGTTCTAGGTCGCCCACCAGTATAATGCGGGAATACTTTTTAGCTCTAGATTTTGGAATCAGTAACCCCACTTGAAGACGGAAGGTTACAACGGAGATCCCCAAGCAGGAAACAATAAAATCCCCAGCGCCAAGAAGCAGAAGGCTGCAAAAGCAAGCGCGCATTCAAAATGAAGAAGGAACGCGTCTCAGAAGAAGCAGTTTGGAAACGTTGTAGCATGCCCAATATAACAATTTTGATGAAGAAAGCCATACCACTGAAGAAACCATTGAAAGATTTAAAGAAGAAAGCCATGTTCCCAGCAAATCAAGCAAAGTGATGAAAACTGGCATTCAGAAAAGGCGAAGGACCAGCATCATCTCCCAAGTTCACAAAATAAGGGCATCAGAGGAAAGCGTTAGCCGACAAGAAAGCAAGGCAACAAGAACAAGTTGAAGATGGATGAGATCTCATGATCCATAGTCTAGCTTAGCTTCTTGTTTTTCCTTTTAGAACAATGTAACAAGGAGATCGGTGAGCGGTAGCATCCTACTGCAGCATGCAACAGCGCACAACAGCAGCGAGCACTACAGTCACACGGTAGTCCCAGCTACCAAAATTTCCCGAACTACATTGACCTGATTCCTGTTCAGCCCAGGATATGTAGGAAACCTCTGAAGCAAAGGTTCGGTCAAATCTTTTTCAAAAAATGCTTCACACGGAGTACTCAGACGAGCAAAAATCGCCCGCTTTATCTTTGCGCGAAAACCCTTCGTGTCTTCGGGCAAAGAGGGGCAGCTGTAAGCACGTGATTTTTGCTTCACGAACAATCACTCCAAAAGAAATCAAAATAATTGCAAATGGCCTCGCCGTACAAATTTTCAATTTTATGTGACATGTGCTGGTAGTCCTTAGTGTTTATATCCATTTTTCATTGAATATTATCAAACAAAAATACAATAAGTATGCCGTGTGTAATCGGGCCGTAATTCAGTTTTTAAAAAGGAAATTCACAAAATATGCAGCTTTTACTCTAGGCTGTGATTTAACCATTTTTAAAATTCTAATATGTGTGTGTTAATTGTTGTAGGTGTCACCCAATATGTGTGTAAGTTTATTTTAATTTTAATTTTTACATTGTTTTAGGAATTTTTGTTTAATTTGTTGAATTAAAAAAAAAGGAAAGGAAAATCTGATTGGGCCCCAAAACGAGGCCCAAAACCAAAGCACTGATCCAGTCCAAGACGAGCCTGCCCAAGCACGGATTCAAACGACGCCGTATCGGCGTCCCTATTGAAGCCGTTGATCTGATTCAAACGAACGGTCCAGATCAGGCTGTTCAACTCACCTCAACGACGCCGTTTCAGGCAAGTTGATCTGAGCCGTCCAACCCCATTGATCCAACGGTCCCTGGCTTCCCTCATGACCCGACCTATTTAGCCGGTTCAACCCAACCCCTCACCTAAACCAAAACGACCCCGTTCCCATACCAAACGACCCCGTCCTGTTACCCACCAATAGATCTAAGCCGTTCAGATCACTTGATCTAACGGCTCCAATCTCTCTTCCCCTTCCATATATAAACTTGACCCTTCACCCCGCACCCCCTATCCGAACCCCACCCCTCACTCGTCTCCTTCCCCTAGCTTGAACCCCCAAACCCTAGCAAGCCGCCCTGATATCCCTTTCACCAGAACCCGGCGGCATGAAAGTCGATGACCACCCCCTTCACACCCCTGAAGCATCCAACCACCCTGAACACGAATCCACTAACCATGTACCTCGAATCACCTCCTATCGTCTCGAATCTGGATTTGAAGATTCGAGACAAAACTCGATCTATACCAAACCTCACCATCTTTGTATCAGACACTCCCATGACTTCCCTCGTGACCAAACCAAGCTTGGTTTGGTCCGAATCTACCCACAACTTCTAAAAAACCAGATCTGAAAATCCAGACCCTAGAACACATGAACCTGTGGAATCCGGCCAGTCTTGACAGGGGTCTGAGGTCTAATAGACCTTAACCAAGGTGTTCTCATGTGAGAACACCCTGGTTAAAGTTTGTTCGGCTTCAAATGGTCAAAGTCGAGTCAGGTTTGGGTCAGTTTGGTTTAAACATTTTTCGGTAAGTTTTTCTATTCCTTTTTGTTTTATTCAACTGCTAATTAAGTCGTTAGCATGCCTTGTTGTGATTGTTTGTTATTTTCTGATAGTTTTCTTAATTTCTTCCATCTCTGTCAAAGACCTTTTATTTGGTCGATTGTTTTCTGTGTATGATTTGAATGTATCCTATGATAAGCAATGTCCGATTAGGATAGTCGTCGCATGAATAATTTATATAGGTTCCCAGTGATTGACCAAAGTTGTCCGAAGCCCTTTAGGTCCATGTACGTATTGTTTATATGAGCGACTGATTGTTACCTGTTATAATTAGTATAATCGACTTGATAAATGTCGTCGATTAACTTCCTACGGCTAAATGTTTAAATACTCTAATACGTACAACCTCACTTGACTGAATGGACCTGTATTGTGATTTGAATGTTGGACATTATCTATGAATGCTAGTTTGTAACTGCATTGTAAACAATTAAAAGGACCAGGCTAGGGCAGTTCTGAAATGGAACTTTCAGAAGTTCAAAATGTCCTGAGGCTGCAGTGATGCAGGACAGTAATAATCAGGGTTTAACAGGGGTAGTCTGGGGTTTGAAAAGAACAAAAATGATTAGTTTAAATGAGCTGACAAGTAGGGTACTAATTTGGGATTAAACTAATACCAATGGGGAACAAGACACAAGAGTATGGGGTTTAAAATGAATACTTAAATGAACCCATAACTCTTGATTAAAGAAAAGCCAGGCGTGGGGAACAAAAAGGGCTGGCATCAAAAGATGCTTAAGCATGGGTTTAAAGGGTATGGGCAGTCTGCAAGTAGGAGGATCCAGGCAGCTTAGCTGCACTGGGTCGTTTGGCTTATAAATAGGCCATTTCAGAACTCAAAAAGGGCTGGAATTTTTAGTCTTGAGAGAGGTCTTGTGAGTTTAAAGAAAACTGAAAACATAAGGAAATTTCCAGTAAACACTGTAACCAAACACTGTCTGAAAGCTATATAAGAGTTCATATTGGTCAAGCTGTCTTGGCCAAGTTCTGGTTTTTGCACTGACTGAGCTGCTTGTGATTGTTGAACTGCTGGTGTTGCTGCATTGAACACTCTGTTACTTCTGTTGTTTCATTACTCTTTCCTGGGATTGCTTGTTTGGTGCTCGACCATCTGCTGGTTTTCTTTGTTCTGGGAATTATTGCTGGTTGTCTGTGGATTGTGGAGAACACTTGTGATTGTTGGTTTGTTGCTGTGTTGTTGCTGTGTATCTACTGTTGCTGTGTTTACTGCATACTGCCCAGCTGATCAGTCCTTTCTTCTTTGTCCTCTATACCAGGTACACAACCAATGCACTATCAAATGTAATTGGAACATTGAGCATGAATGCAAAAAGAAAAGACCTGAAGTTGATTTTCATACATAGATTGTTATATTAGATATCATGTACTGTATGATAATTTTCATTCCTGTGTTGACAATAGAAGCAGCCTGTATGCCCAGTGTATATCAATATAGATTAGCTAAATGGTAGTTTACATATGTATGCTGATAGGTGAAAATATTCTCAATGAAATAGGTTGCATCTCAGACTTAGTTTACTTTGTAATATGTGCTGTAATGTATGCCAAGCATGAAAACTGTACATCATTGGCTAAGTTCTTCCTTTTCTGATTAATGGTCTCATATAACTAGCAAACCACCTATTAAGGCCAAGAACACAAAACTTGCAATCTCAACCTCATGAAGGTCGAGCCCAGGTCAAAACAGACCAAGCAGGCCCGCATCGAACAAGCAGTGGTCCAGGTCTGGCCCATCACGCATGGGCTGGATTTGGGCCCGTGATTATTTGTTCGGCTGACTGTGCACGCAGCCTCGTTTCTGATTTTTAAGCATTTCTGAATGTTGTTATAGATAACTTGCAAGCACGTAATTAATTAGGACTACCTACTGTTTTCAATTAGTAGAGACAAACGCGACAAGAAATGTAGTTGCTATAGGATATCCTTTTAAAATAAGAACGAGATGAGCCTCGACAAAAATAAATAAAAACGCACGAGCTGCGGGGCCCTCGATAAATGTACATTATCGAAGCATTCAGTTTCCAGGATGGGTCGTTTAGCAAATCTCACGGCCCTCCCAGAATAATACGCGATAGTCTCTTTAAGCGCGTACTTAATAATGTTATCTCCTTAAACTCGGGTGCACATTCATGTGACCCAAATCCCAATCTCAACGGAATCGAAATGTGTCTCTAACCACGGGTACATTGATTGTGGCGTGGTCCGAGATGCATTTCCATGACGTTGCAAATTCTTTTCATAAGGAATGAGACGAGCCTCGGCAAACAAAAATGTACAAAGTGCGGGGCCCTCTAAATGTATATATATAAAATACTTAGAATTCGGGACATGCCGTTTAAGCGAATTTCATGGCTTTTCCCCAAAATAACAACACGCTAGTTGTTTTAAGCGCGCCTTTAATAATTTATTTTCCTTAACTCGGGTGCACATTTATGTGACCCAAATCCAAATCTCAACCGAGTCGAGATATGTCAATAATCACGTGTACATTGATGTAACGTGATTCGAGGTATGTTTTCGCGACGTTGCAATTCCTTGTAAAAATAATAATAATGATAAAAGCGGTTAAAAGATAAAATTGGCACATAAGTTCATATTTGTATAAAATCAGATAATCAAGCCGAATATAACAGTTGAGCAACCGTGCTAGAACCACGGAACTCGGGAATGCCTAACACCTTCTCCCGGGTTAACAGAATTCCTTACCCGGATTTCTGGTACGCAGACTGTAATATGGAGTCATTCATTTCCTCGATTCGGGATCAAAATTGGTGACTTGGGACACCCTAAACCTCCCAAGTGGCGACTCTGAAATAAATAAACAAATCCCATTTCGATTGTCCTTTAATTGGAAAAACTCCCTTGCGCCCTCGCGGTGCGGAAAAAGGAGGTGTGACAGTATTGCGCATCGTGAGCCTGAAACAATGGCTCACTGGTCGTTCTTTGCAAAGGGGCTGATGTGGGTCCCACAAAAGTGGGAATACTGGGTGTTGGGAGAGGTTGATGGGGTGGTGGAGCTTGGGAATCATGAGGGCTTCTTTCTTGATGATAACGGGGATTTGGGAGGCTTGTGGAAGGGCCGGAGTGAGGGTATTCCGGCATGTGTCCCAGTGTTTCAGGGCTCTTTTGTGTTTTGGCTATGGCTAGCTGCATTGCATTCATCTCTAGTCCCATCCTTTCAATCTTTTCCATCGCTTCTTTTAACAACTGGCTCATCGGCCTCTCTTCCTCATTACTATTCTCTGAAGTAGTCATGCTTGTTGCTATCGGTCCTTTGGATCTGGTTTGATAGGAGTGTGTTGCCAGAGTTCTTTAACAACTAACTTGTCTGATATCAGACAACAACAAACTTTGTTAGCGTTAGAGCTTAACAGATTTGATCATAACACATAGAGGATGCAATGCTCCTAGGCAGTTAACCGTTTCTACATGCTTTGCTTCAAACAACATGCGTCATCCCGGCTTGCTCATTTGTCCCTTTTTATTTATTTTTGTATTTTCTTTTCTTTCTTTATTAAAAGCGGTCGAATCTTATGGGGATTGCCTACGTATCACGTCCCCGCGCGAATCAGACCAGGCGTAGTTCTGCCTCCAAGTAAAGACACATAAAAATTCTTCCGGAGTCACTTAACTTCAATATCAAAATTTGCTATTACACATTACTTCAAACAAAATAGCAACAGTACAGACTCCATAGTTTTTAACTTGATTTGACTAAAAAGAAAAGAAAACAACATATGGGAAAACAACAAAGCCAAATAAACAGGACTTGACCAAAGATTAATTCTCCAATTTAAGGGCCCTCGAGGCATCATTCGGCCTTTTCGCGGCTCTAGGTGTAAGGTCTCTTTGCAAGCTCTTCAACTCGTTCATAATCCGGTGGACGCAGCCTATGATGGAAATAAGGAGGGTTTTCCGAGGTATTTGCTCCCCTGCTAGGCATTTCATGTAGATGTAATGCCCAATTTCGTCGATCCTTCCTCGAATGTTGCCCCTCTCAATGAACAATTGCCTGATTTGTTGGTTCTTCAATCCCAGTGCCTGAGCATTGTCGGCAAGTCGGTCTTGAAACAACTCCATTTGTCTTTCCATGCAAGCCATTGCATCGTAACAATGTCTCCTGTCGACCTGAGCGTCTCGCGCTTGTTTGATGATCCGCTCATGTAAAGTGGAGTTCGTTTCCCTTAATATCCCGATGCTTATTTCACAATCCCTCATGACTTGTTGCAGGCACTGCCTTCGGGCTTTGTGCATTTTGCCCATCTGACCTTCATCCTTGCTGCGCGATCTTCTGATTGTTCTAATTCCTCTTGGCTTTGGACGACCTGATTTTTCAAACTTGCTATCAGCCTTTCGTCGGAGCGCCATTTCTGTCGGTCAATGTTACTCTTACTGGCTTGGCGGAGGCGGGCCTTCAAGGTCTGGTTCTCTTGGGCTATCTTGTTCTTTTCGCCCTGTTCTGAGGCGACTTGCACGTTGTTCTCAAATACAAGCCTTTCGACTTGTTGCTTTAGCCTCCCGATTTCAGCCCAGTAGCCCTCTTCTCTTTTTAACCAACTCCACTCTGCCTGTGAAGATTCCTCAAAGCCTTGGATGTGAGCTCTCTTAGTTGGTCTCTGATGTTCAAGCTCTCTTTTGTACCATGGGAAGTATTTCGGAGTCACTTCGCCCTTAGCCCGATCTCGTACACAAGTGTCTAACTTAAGGGTTTGACACTCATTCCAGACCCTCCGAACGAATGCTTCAGGGAACTGCCCACTAGGTCCGATTTCAATCACCTGGCTACTAAGGTCTTCTTCCTTAGGGATTACTTGGTATCGTCCCAACTGCCTCAACACCCTGCATGGTGCGTAGGGCTGGATACTCTGGAGACCCATCAACAACAAATAAGATTTGGTGGCTGACATGTGTATAACCTCATCTAGGGATAACCACTCGAATGCCCACTCTATCTGGTTGGCTGAAACAGAGCGCAATAGCGTGACCCATTCGGCGACCTCTTCCGGCAATCTGAACCCCTTGATCCTGGTGGGGAACTCTTCTATGCAAGTTTTTTGCGACAACCCATATTTCAGAATTTGAGGGCGACGGCATAGATGATCTATCGCCCACATTTGCAGTAGTACATTGCATCCCTCAAAGAAACTTCCTCCGGCCTTGCAGACGGTGAGGGCGCGGAAAATTTATGCATTTATCATAGGTGCTAGGGTGCTCTTTTCCTGCCTGATCAGAGTATTGACTACCCCAGCGATTTGTATGTTAATTTTTCCATCTTTCCTAGGGAACACTAGAAACCCCAGAAAAGCTATCATAAAAGCAATACATCTGTGTTTTTCCCATTCTAACCGGTTCTCCCCACTGCAGATCTTGCTCTCAGGATTGTTGAACCCTCCCAGGTGACCGTATCTGTCGTACAGAAATGCCAAACTACAAAACCCTTTTGATAACTATGGATTATGTACCGTTCTACGGATCTTTACGATATCCAGGAACTTATGTATAGTTACGGTCCTTGGTGCAATGAGGTAGTGTTCTTTCATAGGGACATTGGGTCGTCCAATATACCCTGCCAATTCCTCCAGTGTTGGGGTGAGCTCGAAGTCTGAGAGGTGAAACACATTGTGTGTCGGGTCCCAAAATGAGATTAGAGCCCTGATAACGTCTCCTCTTAGCTCGATGTCTAGTAATCCAACCAAGTTTCCCAAGTATACTTTGACCGTATCTTGCCGGGAACCTCCCAAGTCGTTCCACCATGTGCGTAAGCCCAAAGGAACTTTGTTTATAATGGCCTCAAATGAACTCCTACTTGTGCTCATTCTGCACATTTATTAAGGTGATTTATTAAGGTGAGAGAAATAACATGTGTATACACATATATGGGCGGAGATATGCATATATATATATATACATATACATACATAGATACATATATATATATATACATATAATATTTGGTAAAACAAAACCGGGGAGTTGGACCCGATAAGGGTTGCCTACGTATCCCACATCCGGTGGGAATCAAACCGACGTAGTTCGGGCCATTTAAATGAACAAACCATTTCTGAAAACAAGGTAAAATAACTCTTCATTTTTCCTAAAAAAAAAGATAAAATGTCCTATTTTCCCAAACTAAAATAAAGACTCTTTTTTCATTTTCTTTTTGACAAACGATTTTCCAAAATAACGACTTTCTTTTTTTTCTATTTTTCATTTTCTAAAATAATCGATTAATACCTTAACTATTATTTTTTCCTTTTTCTATCTTCCTCTTTTCTCAACATTCCCAAGGTTCAGAAACCAGTCAACATGCAGGTTTGAAACAAATATGTGTATACAGCAGGTAAGATGCATCAGGATGGTCTTTTCTGTTTCAGGTTGCTATTCCTAGACGGACCCAACCCCTGTGTTGAGTCCCCTAAGTCAAAATGCACATGATGCAGACAAGCGTTCCTACTAGGGATCCGGCATGAAGTTTCGTTATTCTACGTTCAAAACCTAGGTCAGTGTTCTAGACAGTGTACCCGAGCGGACAACTCGAGCCGAGGAGGGGGCTACGTACCGGGGACCCGCGGGATCGTCCGGCTTTGTAACTTGTCCGACCTCTTTCTTATTTCATGTATTGACACTAACAGAATAGGGAGTCTCGTCCAGCGAGCTTCTCCCCGGAGGTAAGGAGAGAAAGGTTTCAGCACAGTTTATATGTACATTTCAAGTAATATCAAAGCAGTAAAAGCAGTATTTAGCACATTAGGCTCAATCATGTAAAAATCAGATAAAACCAAATATAACAATTTATATGAGCTCGAATTTCTAACCCTGAACCACTGGTTCTGGGTTAAGTCCCCAGCAGAGTCGCCAGAGCTGTCACACCTCCTTTTTCCGGCACCGCGAGGTGCGTAGGGAGTTTTTTCCAATTAAAGGACAGTCGAAACGGGATTGGTTTAATTATTTCAGAGTCGCCACTTGGGAGATTTAGGGTGTCCCAAGTCACCAATTTTAATCCCGAATCGAGGAAAAGAATGACTCTATATTACAGTCTGCGTACCAGAAATCCGGATAAGGAATTCTGTTAACCCGGGAGAAGGTGTTAGGCATTCCCGAGTTCCGTGGTTCTAGCACGGTCGCTCAACTGTTATATTCGACTTGATTATCTGATTTTATACAAATATGAACTTATGTGCAAATTTTAACTTTTAACCGCTTTTGTCGTTATTATTATTTTACAAGAATTGCAACGTCGTGAAAACATATCTCGAACCACGTTACATCAATGCACCCGTGGTTATCGATATATCTCGACTCGGTTGAGATTTGGATTTGGGTCACATAGATGTGCACCCGAATTAAGGAAAATAAATTATTAAAGGCGCGCCTAAAGCAACTAGCGTCTTGTTATTTTGGGGAAGGTCATAAAAATTCGTTAAACGGCACATCCCGAATTCTAAATACTTTGATCTATACATACCTTTAGAGGGCCCCGCAACTTTTGTACATTTTGTTTGTCGAGGCTCATCTCATTCTTATTTTTAAAAGGAATTTGCGATGTCATGGACACGCATCTCGAACCACGTCACAATCAATGTACCCATGATTAGAAATACATCTCGTATCCGTCGAGATTTGGATTTGGGTCACATAAATGCGCACCCAAATTTAAGAAGGTAAAATTATTAAATACGCACTTAAAGAGGCTATCGCGTTATTATTCCGGGAGGGCCGTGAGATTTGCTAAACGACCCACCTTGGGAACTGAATGCTTCGATATATACATTTAACGAGGGACCCGCAGTTGGTGCGTTTTTCTTTATTTTTGTCGAGGCTCATCTCGTCCTTATTTTAGAAGGATATCCTATAGCAACTACGTTTCTTGTGGCGTTTGTCTCTATTAATAGAAAACAGAGATAGTCTTAGTTAATTACATGCTTGTAGGCTTATTTATAGCAGGATTCAAAATGCCTTTACACGATCAGAATCACGGCCACATACCCAGGTCGCATCCCGAATATTATGGGCCCAAACCCAGCCCACACAGTATCGGCAGGGTCCTGGGCCACTGCTTTTCCGACGAAAGCCTGCTGGGTTCGTCGATTTAGGCCCAACCCTCATGAGGTTGAGAAATACAGGCTTGTATTATTTATTCTAAAGGAAATGATTTGCCAATTATTATGAGGCAGCTTGTTGAAGGGAAATGAATTCAACTATCAAGGGATAACTCCATACTTGGCATGCATTACAGGATATGCTAAAACACAATTAACCAAAGTATAAGATACAACCTACTGCAATGTAAATCCTTCTATCACCAACCTATATACACAGTCTAACATTCAATTACCATACATTGACATTTATTAGGCATGAGGACTATTTCCAGTATCCAAACAAGAATGTAAACTATTATACATTATATGAGGTTTAACATAATAGTCTATGTATATATAAACATCTGCAGATCTTCTCCTTTACATTCATGCTCAAACTTTTCAAGTTACATTGGTAGTATATTTGTGTACCTGGTATAGAGTACAAAAGGAGGAAGAAAATGATCAGCTGAGTGGTACGCAACAAGCACAGCAACAGCAGATAATGCAGCCCAACACAGCAACAACCAAACAGCCACAAAGATGGAGTTCACACGTTGGTCGAGCAACAGACAAATAATCCCAGGAAATAGGATGGGAAACAAGACCAATCGAGAAAAAAAAACCAGAATATTTTGTGCTATAGCCAACAGAAATTCAATAACCACCAAAGCTCAGCAAACAACCAGCACAGTTTCAAACAATCAGGGAGACTAAACTCAATGTACAACACACAGAAACTCAATGTAGTAGCAATCACATCTGAAGATACACAGATTTCTCTTAATGGAACAATAACAGCCCCAGTTAGGATAACCAACTTGGTTTCTTTGTGCAGTTTTTGGACAGTGTTCAGTTACAGTATTTCTGGAAATTTCTTTCTGTTTTTTTTTCAGTTTTCTTCGACTCACAAGACCTCTCTCAAGACTAAAATTTCCAGCCCCCTTTAAATTCTGAAAATAGCTTATTTATAAGCCTAACAAACCAGTGCAGTCAAGCTGCCTGGATTCTGCCAATTGCAGACTGCCCATACCTATTAAATCCCATGCCTAAGCATCTTTTTGATGCCAGCCATTTTGTTCCCCACGCCTGGCTTATTCTTTTTGTCAAGAGTCATGGGTTTAGTTAAGTATTCATTTTAATTCCCATACTCTTGTGTCTTGTTCCCCATTGGCATTAGTTTAATCCTAATTTAGTACCCTACTTGTCAGCTCAATTAAACTAAGCTTTTTCTATTCTTTTCAAACCCCAGACTACCCCTGTTAAACCCTGATTATTACTACCCTAAACCCATTGCAGCATCAGGGCATTTTGAACTTCTGAAAGTTCAAATTCAGAACTGCCCATGGACTGAATCTTTTCAGTCGTTTTTCAATGCAAACAAACCCATTTCAAACAGTGTCGGGCATTCAGTTAGTGACATGGTTCAATCAGTCATGTGACATTATTAGTTCATTTGATCAATTAGTTATAGAAAACTAATCGAACGATGTTTATCGAGTCGACTATACTAAATACAACAGGTAATAATCAATCGTTCACATAAACAATACGTACAGGGACCCAAAGGGCATCAGACAACTTTTGTTCAATTACTGGGAACCTATATGAATTATTTATGCGACGACTATCCTAATCGAACATGTATATCACAGAATATATTCAGAACACAAACAGAAAACAATCGACCAAATAAAAAGGTCTTTGACAGAGATGGAAGAAATTAAGAAAAATAACAGACAATAACAAACAATCACAACAAAGCATGCTAACAACTTAATTATCACTCGAATAAAACAGAAAAGCAAAGAAAACTTACCGAAAGATGTCCAAACAAAATTGACCCAAGTCTGACTCAACTTTGACCATTTGAGGCCGAACAAACTTTAATCAGGGTGTTCTCAAACGAGAACACCTTGATTAAGGTCTATTAGACCTCGAACCCCTGTTAAGACTGGCCGGATTCCTTAGGTCCTTGTGTTCTAGGGTTTGGATTCTCAGATTTGAGATTCTAAGAGTTGTGGGTAGATTCGGACCAAACCAAGCCCGGTTTGGTCACGAGGGGGGTCAGAGGAGTGTCTGGTATGAAGATGGTGAGGTTTGGTATAGGTCAGAGTTCGACTCGAATCTTCAAATGAAGATTCGAGACGAAGGGAGGTGATTCGAGGCTAGGGGGTAACAGATCCATGTTCAGGAGAGTGAGGTGATCCTAGGGTGTTCAGGAGGTGGTCATCGGCGTTCATGCCACCGGGTTCTGGTGAAAGGGAAATCAGGGCGGCTGCTAGGGTTTGGGGGGTTTCAGTGTTTGGTGAAGACGATGAGTGGAGGAGGGGTTCGAATAGGGGGCGTGGGGTACGATAGAAACCTTATATACGATCTAGGGGTTTAGATCCTGGCCGTTGGATCAAATGAGATCTATGGCCAGGATCTATTCACTTAAGGAAGACAGTGTCGTTTTGGGTTTGATAGTGGGTGAGACCGGGTAAGGCTGGATCGGGTCAAAGTTTGACGGGTTTAGGGGGAAAGGCCTGGGTCCGTTGGATCAAGGGGTTGGACGGCTTAGATTAATTTTCCTAAAACGACGTCGTTGAAGTGAAGTGATCAACCTAATCAGGACCGTTTGTTTGAGTCAGATCAACGGTTCTGATAAGGACGCTGATACGGCGTCGTTTGAATCAGTGTTTGGCAGGCCTAACTTGGACTGGGTCCTTGTGTGCCGATTTTGGGCCTATTTTTTGTTTCATTTCTTGGGCCCAAATCACTCTTTTCTTTGTTCTCTTATTTTAAAACAAAAATGAAATAACAAAATAAATAATAAAACAAATGAAATTAAAACAAACAACAATGTAACACTTCAACACAATTATCACACCAAATTAAAATGTTTAAGTAAGTTAAATCACAACCTAGAACGAACGATGCATATATATATTTTTTGAATTTTCTTTCAACGACCGAATTACGGTTTGATTACCATGACAGACATACTTTGTATTTTGATTGATAAGATCAAATGCAACTTGGGACGAACCACAAATGACTAGCAGTACAGGTCATGAAAAATTGAAAATTTGTACAGCGAGGTCACTGGTCACTATTTTTGTTTTCTTTTGGAGTGATTGTCAGTGAGGCAAAAATCACGTGCTTACAGTACTATTCACAAGAATAGTGCGACACTATTGATCATCGTTACTATTCACAAGCACTATTCACATAAATTATTTTTTGTGAAAAATGGCATCGGAAGAAGGGAAGTTAAGATTGACAAGTTCAATGACAAAGATTTTGGATTCTGGAAAATGCAAATAGAGGACTATTTGTATCAGAAAAAATTACACTTACCTCTGACCGAGGTGAAACCGGAGACTATGTCCAAAGCGGATTGGGATCTATTAGATCGTCAAGCTCTTGGTGTGATTCGTTTGACGCTAACACGAAATGTGGCATTTAACATCATTAACAAGAAGACCACTGCAGGCCTGATGAAGGCGTTATCAAATATGTATGAGAAGCCATCTGCTTCAAATAAAGTCTATTTGATGCGTCGATTGTTCAACTTAAAAATGACAGAAGGTGGATCAGTCACGGAACATATCAATGAGTTTAATACAATATTAACTCAGTTGAGTTCTGTTAATATAACAATTGATGACGAAATCAGGGCGTTGATTCTACTATCATCTCTACTGGAGAGTTGGTCTGCAACAGTAACTGCAGTTAGCAGTTCATCAGGAAGTACCAAACTCAAATTGAATGATATTAGAGACTTGGTTCTAAGCGAAGATATTCACCGAAGAGAATCAAGTGATTCCCCAGGATCTGCTTTTAGTACCAAAAGCAGGGGGAAATCAACCAAAGAGGACAGATTTATGGTCGTGGCAGATCAAAGTCAAGGAGAAGAGGACAATCCAAAAATCGCAAGGGCATTACTTGTTGGAATTGCGATAAAAAGGGTCACTACAGTAGTCAATGTAGAGAACCAAAGAAGAAGAAGGAAGAAAATTCAGCAAATGTAATTGCTAAACAAGTCGGTGATGTACTAATTTGTTGTGCAGACAGTCCAGTCGAATCTTGGATTCTGGACTCAGGTGCATCCTTTCACTCTACATCATGCAAAGAATTATTGCATAATTATATTGCTGGAAAATTTGGGAAAGTTTATCTAACAGACGGCGAACCTCTGGACATTGCCGGAAAAGGTGAAGTTCATATAAAGACTTCACAAGGCACGCTATGGAAATTGCAAAATGTACGACATGTTCTTGGCCTCAAGAAAAATCTGATATCTATGGGTCAGATTGACGATAAGGATATACAATAACATTCGGCAACAGATCGTGGAAGATAACCAAAGGGAATTTGGTTGTGGCACGAGGCTTGAAAAGGGGAACACTGTATGCAACTGCAACAGAAAGAGATACTATAGCAACAGTTGATTATGGTCGTGATACAACATTGTGGCACCGGAGGCTCAGGCATATGAGTGAGAAGGGAATGAAGCTTTTGGCATCTAAAAAGAAGTTGTCAAACCTAAAACATGTTGAATTAGGTTTGTGCGAAGATTGCATTTACGGGAAACAAAAGAGAGTTAGTTTCTCAAAGGTGGGAAGGACGCCAAAGAAAAAGAAGCTGGAACTAGTGCATACAGATGTGTGGGGACTAGCTCCTGTAACTTCTCTAGGAGGCTCACGCTATTATGTCACCTTCATTGATGATTCCACAAGAAAGGTATGGGTTTATTTTCTGAAAAATAAATCTGATGTATTTGTTACCTTTAAAAGATGGAAAGCTGAAGTTGAAAATCAGACAAGTCTAAAGTTAAAATGTCTGAAGTCTGACAATGGAGGAGAGTATGATAGCCAAGAGTTCAAAGCATTTTACTCGGAGAATGGGATCAGAATGATCAAGACAGTTCCTGGAACACCGGAACAAAATGGTGTTGCTGAGAGGATGAACAAAACCCTGAATGAACGAGTCAGAAGTATGAGAATACATTCTGGATTGCCGAAGTATTTTTGGGCTGAGGCTGTTAACACGGCAGCTTACCTCATAAACAGGGGACCCTCTGTACCGCTGAATTTTGAAATTCCTGAGGAGGTATGGACAGGAAAGGAGGTAACTCTCTCACATCTGAAATTTTTTGGTTGTGTTGCTTATGTGCATGTAAACTCTAATGATAGAGATAAGCTTGATCCTAAAGCAAAGAAATGTTTCTTTATTGGCTATGGTGATGATAATTTTGGTTATCGGTTTTGGGATGATCAGAATAGAAAGATCCTAAGACACAGGAATGTCACATTTAATGAAAATGTGATGTACAAGGACAAGCTTGAAGTAGAACCAACCAACACTAGCAAACAGACAATGTCTGAAACAGTTGAGTTAGAAGAAATCTCAGAAAATGAAGTGGCTAGAGGGATTACAACTGATTCTGAAATTAAAGATGAAGAACCAGAAGCCGAATTTGAAGAAGAACTAGAAGCCGAACCTGAAGCGGAACCAGAGATAGAATCAAATCCAGAACCAAATCTGGAATCAGGGACTGAATCAAATTCGGATTCTGTTACTCATGAACCTACATTGAGGAGATCTAAAAGAGTCACGAATGCTCCAGATAGGTTAACTCTCTCTCTTCACTATTTGCTTCTTACTGATGCTGGAGAACCAGAGCATTTTGTTGAAGCAATGCAGGTGATAGACTCTGATAAGTGGAAGCTAGCCATGAAAGAAGAGATGAATTCTCTTCAAAAGAATAAAACATGGATACTTACGGAGTTGCCAAAAGGAAAGAAGGCATTGTAGAACAAGTGGGTGTACAGAGTCAAGGAAGAGCATGATGGTAAGAAAAGATACAAAGCACGATTAGTAGTAAAAGGCTTTCAGCAGAAGGAAGGAATTAACTACACCGAGATCTTCTCTCCTGTAGTCAAATTAACTACTATCAGGTTGGTGCTAAGTATCGTAGCTGCAGAAAATTTGCATTTGGAGCAGCTAGATGTTAAAACTGCTTTCTTGCATGGTGACTTTGAAGAAGACATCTACATGAAGCAACCTGAAGGTTTTCAAGTTTCTGGTAAAGAAAACTTTGTGTGTAAGTTGAAGAAGAGTTTGTATGGTTTGAAACAAGCTCCCCGACAATGGTACAAGAAATTTGATGGATTCATGCATAAAAATGGTTTCACACGATGTGAGATGGACCATTGTTGTTATATCAAAAATCTTGATGAATCCTATATCATTTTATTGTTGTACGTTGATGATATGCTAATTGCAGGATCTAGCATTAATGAGATCAACTTGGTTAAGCAACAACTGGCGGAGGAGTTTGAAATGAAAGACTTAGGACCAGCTAAGCAAATGCTTGGGATGAGGATTAGTAGAAACAGGTCGGAAGAAACCTTAAAGTTGTCTCAAGAAAAGTACATACAGAAGGTACTAAGCAGGTTCAGTCTTCATGATGCAAAGACCAGAAGCACTCCACTTGGAAGCCATCTAAATCTGTCAAAGGACCAATCACCTAAGACAGATGAAGAAAGGAAGTACATGTCCAAAGTTCCGTATGCTTCAGCAGTAGGAAGTTTGATGTATGCTATGGTTTGCACTAGACCTGACATAGCCCATGCAGTTGGAGTTGTCAGTAGATACATGTCAGATCCAGGAAAGGAGCATTGGGAAGGTGTAAAATGGATATTGCGATATCTCAAAGGCACTTCAGGTATGACACTTTGTTTTAAAAGGAGCAATATTATCTTACAAGGTTTTGTTGATGCAAATTTAGGTGGCAATCTGGATAGTCGAAAAAGTACCACGGGCTACGTGTTCACCTTGGGTGGTAGTGCTGTTAGTTGGATGTCCAGACTTCAGAAAAGTGTTGCTCTATCTACCACTGAAGCAGAATACATGGCAATCTCAGAAGCTGGAAAAGAGATGATTTGGCTCAAGAATTTTCTTAAAGAGCTAGGTAAAGAGCAGGACAATTGTGAGCTTTTCAGCGATATCCAGAGTGCAATTCATCTTGCCAAGAATCCAGTGTTTCATGCAAGATCGAAGCATATCCAATTGAGGTATCATCATATCCGAGAGTTGATAAATGAAGGAACACTTTCCCTACAGAAGATACCAGGATCAAAGAACCCGTCAGACATGTTGACCAAAGTTGTCGGTGTTGACAAACTGAGGCTGTGCACTGCCTCAGTTAGCCTTCAAGACTGATAGAGTGAAGGCACCACCAGAGAATAGCAAATCTTTCTTTATTTTCTTTCTTGATGTAACATTGGTTTGAGAGGGAGATTGATAGGACCAAACCTGTTGTTGTATGTGAAAGTAGACAAAACAAAAGAAAGAAAAATCAAAAAGAGATGAAAATATGATGTAAGCGCTTACATCGACATTCTTGTGATGTAAGCGCTTACCTCAGCATTCTTATGATGTAAGCGCTTACATCGGCATTCTTATGATGTAAGCGCTTACCTCGGCAGGGCATTCAAATGCTTATAAATAGGGGTCTACATTTTCATTTGTAGAGCATCCCAAAACTTCTTCTTTCTATCTTCAATTAATAAAGAGCTATTCTTTGTGTGGCCGTGGAGTAGGCAAAAATTATCGAACCACGTAAATCTTGTCTTGTCTTGTGTTGTGCAATTTATTGTTTTTCTCTCTTAAATATTCTTTTCTTTCTATTAGCTTGATACGCTTCCCTACACTTTGCTCATTCCCTGATTTTCCAAACTAAAGTTTATAATAATATGTTTGCAGAAACATGGTGCCATACCATAACATGGCTTCGTTTTTCGTACAATTTATTCTGCTACATTGTCAATTCTTTTTATTAGGCAAAAATGAAATATATTTTGTCTATTAATTGACTGCATAATATATAGAAGTTCATGAGTTAAATAGATCTCCAAAGGAAACTGTAACTTTCTTCAATGTGCTAGCTAACGTTTTCTGCTGTTGTAGTTTAGTAAAGCCAATATCATATCAGCTTTATGATTCCAATTGTCCTAATTAAGTTAACCCTGGATGATCCATCCGTATTTAACTTATTTTGAGGGGGTTCCATCAAATTTCATGATATGTTCAGGCATCTTTTCCTTAATTCTATTCCTTTCCAGAAATCATGATATAAGTATTTCATAGTCTTTTACGAGAATGGGTTTGAAGATAATATGCTCTTTCTTTTCGTCGAATGGCTGGTATTTCTTGTTAGCTGAAATGCGGAAAAAAGAAGAAGCTCTTTCAATAACATTATAAAGCTTCTGGAAAATACATATGTAGACAGATTTTGTGGTTAAAATTAACTATCGTCAAAGCTAGGGTAGTTCAAGTAGAAGAGAATATATTTGTAGACAAATTTTGTGGTAAATGATATATACTCCCATTTTAATTTGTGACACTTAAAGTTAAATTGTTTTCTTGTAAATATTCAGTATATATTAGTGTTTTTTGTTCCATATAGTTACTCAGGATTACCTTATTAGTATGATCTGACAATTTGAATATAGTGTGTGAAGGTTTCAAGTTAAAAAGGTAGCTAAACCTAACATCATGTTGACGGTTTACGTTAAACTTTGTTATACTCGATTTTTTGTCCTTTTTTATTCCTATGGACAATCGATTCTTTTTCCAAAGTAGAAGGAAGTGAAACTTCCAAAGGTTAATTAAAGATGGAAACACGACTTCCTCAAGGTGAATTACTTATCCGTTCCTAGTCTCCTATAAGAAAAAAATCATTCGAGTAATATTGTTAACTGTCTTTTCTGTTGGTATAAAGGATCTCTCCACTCTTATCATCATCGAAGTTCCTTACACATGACAGTCTAGTATTCTTATAAGTATCAAGTTTACATAGCACGATATAGAGTTTCTTATGTTTGTTGATGACGTCAAACTTTCTTTCATAAGAGGCTTATATTTTATACGTTAAGCAAGTGTGTACACAAGTTTATGATTTTAATAGATCATATGCTCATATGTCTCATCTTTTCTCAAATGTGAACTCTATATTTGATAAAGTCGTGACACTCTTCTACTGATCGATCACATATTTGATGTTCATTTGTTCCTTACTTGGAAAGTTATCCATATTATATCGAGCTTCATCGTGACCTTATTGGGTTCTCTGAATCTATCATAACCCTTCTACTTGAGTACTTGATAGTCCCACATGTTCGTCATTCGATCGATATTGCTCCATTGAGTCGAACTTCACGTTAAATTTGTAGTCTCTTGTCGCTAGTTTTGAGTTGATGTTGTGCATTAGAAGGTAAATGCCATAATAATATCCATAACATCTTATAAAGGATAACGAGCATGTATATTTCTGAACGTTTCATAACTTGAAGAAGTACAATATGATGTATTACTATATGATGTATTACATTCTCCCTCTATGTATATATACCACTTCAGTTGGGAATGTTATTATATACCACTGAGCAGATCTCAGCTGGGAATGTTATTTCCACCATCGAGATATAATGGGTTAGGAATGGCCCTATGTGGCATATATACTCTATTATGATTATCACCACTGAGCTATAATCGGTTGGGAATGACCCTATGTGGCAAATATATAGCCCTATATATGTGGCATACATAATGTATTATAAGTAAAGGACTGAACCTAATGTACGACCATCCCAAGTGTTACAGGGAACTATCCCAGAATATGGCTTCACACAGGCCACAGCGATCTAGATATATCATCAGAAAGACTCGAAAAAATATTCAGAGCGACTTAAATACTGTAAGACTTCATATGAGTTCATGTAGGATGTTTCAGTCTTCTGATGTATTTAGTTGATTTCATTCCATTTGTCTCTTGTATGAGGTTTTGTATTTGTACATTCTTTTCTATATCCCTTATGTACTCGGTACAATCTTTCTGATGTCCCTTTTGCCGGGACCGCTGCATTTGTTATAGTCCACATTGCAGGTCCAGATATACAGGTTGGCAAACTTTCTCGCTAGATAGTGCAAATGTTCAGCAGAAGGGTTGTAAGTGAGTCAAGCCCAGTGTCCTCACTGATGTTAAAGATACGCGTAGGTCAGGCCCTGTGCCAACGCTTGTATCAGTTATTCAGTTGTAAGTATTCATCGAGGCTTCATACACAATTTTAGTGGGTTTACTTGCATCTCTAGTTCTACATCTATTTCATGTCTCAGGCCCGTGGCCACGGTCGTATACAAAAGTCTTTTACATTTCATATTTGCCTTTGCAAGTTATGGCATGTAATCTATTACAAGTATATGGTAGTTTCATATGTATAGAGTATAATCCGCCCCATCCAGAATGTGACAGGTTTAATAAACAGAAATCGGCAATTAAATAACAATATGCTTGCTCATATTGAGTTATTTTAAACTGTTTTCCAATGCTTCAAACTGTCCTGCAATTGAAATTTGACTTATTTTAAAAAAAATATTTTTGCAACATTGATAATAGAGTTTATCATACTGCGGCCACGAGGGGTGTAACAAAAAAAAAAGGACAAGAGAATTCCATTCATATTTAAGGTAGGTGATTAAATAAATGAGGGTAGTTTAGTAAACAAAAGTGTGTTTTTTTTGGGGGGAAAAAAATTGGCAAACAAGCTCTTAAAATTAAAATACTCCCTCCCTTCACTTTTACTTGTCCATCATACTAAAAATATATTTTTACTTTTACTTAGAGAAGGACAATTTTTGTTCTTTTTGTTTTATCCTTATCATTAACTATTTATTTCCCAAATCATTTAACAAAACTTTTGATTTGGGTAAATATATTAACAAATACCAAATCCTAAATACAATTACTAATCTTAATTTAATTTCGACATGTATAATTACTGCTCGAACTGCATCTGGTTACAAAATGGATCAGAAGGGTTTAATTGTAATCTATACTATATTAAAAGCACGAAGGCCTTTAGCGAAATGTCGTTCGCCTTTTTTACCCTTTAACAATAGATTTTATATTGGATAAAATTGTAATTTAATTATTTTTCTAATATTTACAATTTGAAGTCAAGTAAATTTAGGTTATTGAATATTTCCTTATTTAAACTACCACATAGGAAGTTGAAATCAAATAAGATTTTATAACCTTATATAAATCCTTTACTTATTGCAATGTTATAATGCAATATAATTTTGACAAAACGTATTCTATATCATGTGAGTCTGATTGCGCAAAGCATACGTATTCTATAATTATTTTTCTCAACGTTTGAAACTACTTCAAGTTAATTTTCCCTATTGGAAAGATCATTAGATCATTCCGAAGTGCTGTTCAGTTGGCATTAACTCGTCATGTTTGCTTAACCTTGAAAACAAAAGTGGACTTACTTATACCCTTTAAAAGATGAAATATTTCTTTCAAATTAGAGTCCATATTGAATAAGATAGTTTTTTATCAAATCCGAAATATTTCTTTACTAGATATTAAGCACATCTTGACTGCGCAAAATTGTCATTTATTTATTTTTCCTAATATTTAAAATTTTAAAATTAATTAAACTTTTAAATCTTTCCTTCTTTAAAATCAATTTTTCTTTTTACCTTATATAAATTCTTTCCTTACCCGAATTAGGTAACGAAATCATAATTTCCCATATTTTTATTCCTAACATTTATGATTATTAAATCAATTAAAATGTATTTATTAAACACTTCCTAATTTATCAAATTAAAAATAATAAGATTACTATTATTGTGAAGAAGGATATGATAGCAAGAAAATTCAAAAAGCTCCTAAAATTTCAAGGCCAAGTGAACAAAGATGTTCAAAAAGTTCTAAGCAAGCAAGACAATATCGTGTTTTTTTTTTCCTTTCTATTTTACCTAAAATAAAAATATTATTTAAAAATTAAAAAATTAAAATTTGGTTTTTATGAAAAATAAACAAAACGGTCCCATTAGATTTTATATAGGGGATGTCAATGATTCTATGAAACTCAACTAAAAACCAAATTAACAGAATCTTTCCAACCGATTATTAGGTTTTTCTTGATAAAGTTATAGGTACGATAAAAATCTATGACCGCAACGAATATTTAGGATAATTTTTTTATTTTTTAAATAAAATAAAAAATACCTGATCGAACTGAATAAATTTATATATCGAATTGAATAAATTTAAATATATATATATATATATATTATATACTAAGTTTAAAAATAATAAAGCATTAATATAACGTTAATAGAATTGCAATTAATTTTTTTCTAATATTTTTAGTTTGGAATTTATTACACAATTTATAATGGAATGTTATTAGAAACAAAAGAAAAATCTTGACTGAATAAACCTCAAAATAAAGAGACATATACGCATTTATATCAAAAGAGAAAAGATGGTGGTAAATAAAAAATTTACTTAGCAATTTTCCCCCCTAACAGTTGATATTATTCTTCTCCTTTTATATCAAATTAAAATAATAATAATAATAATAATAATAATGTAGGTAGCATAAAAGGAAAAATAAAATGTTAAAAGTCCTGAATTGTGATTTCGCCAGAAAGGTAGTAACAAAGAAATTTTTAAGTACTTGGTTGATATTTCTATTAGCTAAAAGCTTGCAAATCGGTACATTGAAAAGGTGACATTCGTTCTTTACCAAGTTAGCAAAATAGGATCAATATTATCTTCCTAAGGAATTTAAACTATTTTTCTTAAGTACTTATTTTATAACTCAAAATATATTTAAAAATAATATTAAGTAAATTTTTAAATGTGTGCTCATTGATTTGGAGTATGAATGTATTCTAAATGAATTGTCATTATTTTATTGTATCTTGGAGTATGAATGTATTCTAAATGAATTGTCATTATTTTATTGTATCTTTGAAATATATAAGTCCTCATAAATCATAATAAGACATTTGAAAACTTCTACATGATAAGATTTTTTTCATTTATTGAGCTAGCTAAATGGGATGGCATTAATCATTTCAGGAAATTTTCTTTAATTTTTATTTTATAATTATGTATAATTCAAACACATTATCTTCAGGTACGCGTTTTGTGTGTGTACTCATATCAATAAACACCTAATTTACAAAGTATATAAATTTATTGTATTCATAGGAACTTATAATTTTTCTTAATTTTCATTTATTAACTCAAGCTAATTTCCAATAAAATATTACTCTTTGAGATAGGGTACACGCGCAATGCGCGTATCAAAATACATAATATTATAGTTCGACGCGTGCTGCCCGCTTTCTTCGAGGTTTGACACGTCCTTACCTAGCAAAATTTGGGATTATTCTGGGCTTCTTCGGTTTTCTTTGTGCAAATCTTTGATGATTTCTCAAGTTCCTCCTCTTCCTTGCTCCCTATTCCTCTTCCAAGTTTCTACTTGAACATGTAGTATACCTTTACTTTAAATATATAGAGCAAGAGACAGAATTTTATAACATTTTTATTATATATGTATTAATATATACAGTTGGACACATAGTAAGAAATTAATTTTATCCGCACAAAAAAAATTGACTCTCTAAAGTAATTAGAATTATAGTTAAAATCAAAGTAAAAGAAAGAACCAAAAAAAAAAGTCAAAACCTATATCCGACATTGGAGTTGGAAGAAAAAAAGTAACAAAGACGTAGGTTATAGGGTAGGAGATTTGGATTAAAATAAAAAATATATAAAGGTTAAAATAAAATTGTGAAGTAATAAGTTAGGGCATAATTAAAAAGAAAAATAAGAAATAGTTTCATCACACCAAATCGATTGTTTTAAAAAAAAGGTTCTTTTATTGTTTCTGAATAATACATTTATAATACAATACAATCAATTTTAATTAAACAATAAAAATAAACATTGTTTTGAGATAACAATACAAATACAATGGGCAACAAGCATCCAAACAAGCCGTTAATCTCTTAACTATACATACACCTTTTCCGTTCTTCGTCTCTTTCGTTCCTCCTCTTTGGAAGTCATCACAGTTTTTGAGAGAAGATGGACCTAGTTGATGCAGTAGTATTTGATGATGATAATAACGAGGAGTTGAGAAAATACTATGAAAGAGCCAGAAATCTTGCTTTGAAAAGGCAAGAGGGCCTTGCCAAAACTTTTCCAGAGTCGATTGCTTCGCTAATTGCCACTCGCCGTCCAAATAATTTAACCCCGGATGATAATCCTAGTTGTGTATCTGAAGAGAACAAGCAGGTTGTCTTTACAGAGACGGGAGAGTTTGTCTCGGGTCTTCATCAGTTTGATGAATTAGACGAACAAAAACACGTTGATGTTCTGCCAAATCCCTCAATTGAGGAAAAGGAGCCTTCTGTAAAGGAGGAGGAAACGGGAATAACTCCAGATGAGACGATACGTGAAGTTCCAATTGGAAAGGGTTTGTCAGTAGCTCTCAAACGTCTGAGAGAACGAGGTACACTCAAGGAAGATATTGAGCGGGGTGGTCGAAACACGGACAAGAAAAAAAGCAAGCTCGGCGGCGATCAGGAGGAAGGGGAAAAAGTAATACACATTGAGAGGACTGATGAGTATGGGCGAATTCTAACTGAAAAGGAGCAATTTCGGTTGCTTTCGCATCAATTTCATGGGAAGGGGCCTGGAAAGAAAAAGCAGGAAAAACGTATGCGGCAATACCAGCAGGAGCTCGAGATAAAAAAGATGAATAATTCATATTAAAACAGGGCAAACTAGTGATCCTACAAGTGGTTTTGCTACAGCTGATAACAAAGTTGAACACTTTTATCGCAAGGCTGCAGGAGAATACTCACTGCCTTCAATTCCGCAATATGATTTTTATTCTAATCATATTTTGTTTCAAATTGGTGTTGTTTAGTTGTTTTTTCTTTAGATTCACCTGGATTTTTACAATTGCAGCTGATTGATTAGATGATTTGGTATGTCATGATGTTACATTTTGGATATTCCTTTTTGTTTATTTAAAATTATTTTTTCACTGGAGAGGGGTGGTGGTGGAGACTGGCGCATTTCATTTTTGTTCTATGTTCCTTTCCGTATTGTATTTCAAAATTAATCTCTAATATGTTTGATAATCTGATATATGTAGAGGTATTTGCATTGGCAAAAAGGAAAATGAGCAATACTGCGGGCTTGATTGTTCTGAGAGCAGTTGTTCATATCCATGATTTCCGGTTCTGTCAACAACATCAACTTCGTATCAGAATATAGTCAAGAATGAATGCAACACTTGTCGAAGTTAGTTGACATTCAGATGACTAAAGAAAAAAAATTGTGTACTTATGACAATTTTAAAAGAATCTCTCGATATGTTTCTCAATGAGATTAATTTATTAGACTAACCGTTATCCTGTTGTGTATACTCATGCAAATTCATCTTATACAGTTTTTTCTACAGAGTTTTACACAAAAGTTGCCTGCGTTCCTTTCAGTTTTAGGAGTAAAGTTTAGTTAGCAATCTCTATTATTGAAGTCAATATTGGAAACCTGCGGGCAATTCTAACATTCATGGTAAACCAGAAAACCAATAGATCATTCTAAGAAATTGGGAATTTATTAATAATACTACATACAGTAGCTTCATCTTTACAATGTGGAAATGCAGATCCAATGCAGTCAAAGAATAAAGAAGAAGGGAGGATCTCTAGGAGTTACCTGACTTATTTCCCTTTCCTCTACAGGTATATAGTATGACTGTTTTATGTGTTTGTCTTTTTTAATTAATGATGACCAGTTTACTTCTTCATTGTGGAATTCTTTGATTCGTTTCCTCTGCAATCTCATATAATGCACCATTGGTATGGATTATACATCAATTTTTCATCAGGAAAACCTTTTTGTCTGGTTTACACGGATATATTTGATCCTGTGAGTTTGATTGGAGAAGAAAGTCATAAATCATAACTTCTATTAGTATTTTCAAGAACAAAATGCAGCACATCTTCTATGCTAATTCAGTGTATTTCTATCCTATTTCAATTTAATTTGGTGTAGTTCTATCCTATCTCATCACCCACCCTTCGATGTTCCCATAATTTTATCATATTTTGATTTATATATCATCTTTCAAAATTACACAAATACACGTCTTAATTTTTATGTGAAAGATTACAGTCATGACAGGAGGAAGAAAAATCCTGTACAAGATGAAGGTCAGTGGTCTGAATAATTTGTGAATTGGTTCCTTGTTTTGGTTGCTTAAGCTGTGATTTAGATGCTTAACCCTATTGCTGAATGATGCAGGGCGTACATATCAAGTGTATGTATGTATTTGGCGCATTTTGTGTTAGTCTCAAGGTTTTGTTTCTTTGGTCATTGAGTTCTTTTTTAATTCATAAGGATCAAGGGCAGTGGAATAAATAAATCCGAATATCTTGACATATGAAAGATTATAGCAGCAAATCAGCTCAGAAAGCTCTAGTATATGCAATCAAACATGAATAGAAATAACCTATTTGTAAGGTCAAACGGTAAATTTTTGTAAGCACGACTGTGTTTTTGCATTCAACATGCTACTTCACATATGCATTACTTCAAGTATAGCTGAAGTTTGACAAGGAGGGAAGGAGTTGCACACTAAGTTATCGGAGAGTGATGTGATCAAGTGGGTGTAGGCTGTGCTACCACCAGCAAGGGAGTCTTGAATGTTAGCTTTAAGTGGTATGTGCATAGTATTTATAACTATTTGACATTGTATAATTCATAGAGAGGTGAACTGATAATGGCTCCTTTGATCGATTATGTAATTATGTTCTTAGAATATAATCATATTTCGTTAGGAACATTTGTGAAATTAGCTATTACTGAAGCTTTTGAATATCCGATGATGATATTTAGTTGCGAAAAAATGGAATTCTGATACTGCAACAATTTCATTCTATCCATTACACAGTTTGTAGCTTCAATCTTCTTTTAATTTGATTTGCTTTTGTTTCTGATTTAATTCTGCATTGCCTCTTTATAAATGCATCTTGTATTTCAGAATATGGCCATTGCATTTGCTGTTCATTCATCTACGAATCCTTCATTTGAAGACTTTTTCAATGGTAATCGATGACTAATTAGATGAGTATGCAACAACTAGTAAGGTTATTTACACTAGATCAGTAAAAAAATGGTTGTTGAGTTTAGGTTTCTGTAGGACTTTATATTTCTGTCCTTGTTAATATCTCCATATCATTTGTCAAGTATTGTATAAAGATCATGTTGGTCAAAAAAACTTTCTTGCTTTTCCACGACCTCAATGTTTCACTTGCTTAACTAGTTTAATGCATGGTTTTGTAAACTTAAGTGCCTCAGGAATTTGGTTGTTAGAAACTGTTCTAAAGACCATTATCTTCTCCATTTTGTTGCTTGGTTTCTGTAGCGAATATCTTCTTTTTGCGTTTTCCAACTTGTTTGTGAGAAAGCAAAATTTATTATTGATATTCTATGTTACAATGAGCCTTATTTATATGTATACGTAACACATAATGTACTCCTATTACATAAGAGATTAGGACTATTTACGTATATTTACATAACTATTCTAACACTCCCTTCAAGCTGGTGCTTATAAATCATATGTACCAAGCTTGTTATATATGTAGCTAATACGAGGACCAGTGAGAGACTTGGTGAAAATATCTGCAAGTTAATCATTCGACTTCACAAATTTTGTAGCAATATCTCCCGAGAGTATCTTTTCTCTGACAAAGTGACAGTCAATCTCAATGTGTTTAGTTCTCTCATAGAACACTGGATTTGACGCAATATGAAGAGCAGCTTAATTATCACACACAAGTTTCATCTGGTTGATCTCACCAAATTTCAACTCTTTGAGCAACTGTTTGATCCAAATTAGCTCACATGCCGCCATAGTCATTGCTCGATATTCTGCTTCTGCACTAGATCAAACAACCATATTCTGTTTCTTGCTCTTCCAAGATACCAAATTACCTCCTACTAAGACACAATATCCAAACGTAGAACGTGTATCAGAAGGTGAACCTGCTCAATCAACATCTAAGTATCCAACAATCTGCTTATGACCTCGATCCTCAAACAATAAACATTTGCCTGGAGCTGATTTTATATATCGAAGAATGCGGACAATTGCATCCCAATGACTATAATAGGAGGAATCCATAAACTAACTCACAACACTCACAGGAAAGGAAATGTCAGGTCTAGTCACTGCGAGGTAATTTAATTTACCAACGAGCCGCCTATATCTTGGAGGATCGCTAAGAGGCTCCCCCTGTCCTAGCAGAAGTTTTGAATTCGGATCCATCGGCGTGTCAACAGGTCTACAACCTGTCATTCCTGTCTCCTCAAGAATGTCTAAGGCATACTTTTGTTGTGAAATCACAATGCCTGAGCAAGACTGAGTAACCTCAATACTCAGAAAATGCTTTAATCTGCCCAGATCCTTAGTCTGAAAGTGCCGAAAGAGATGCTGCGTCAACTTGGTAATACCATCCTGATTATTGCCGGTAATAACAATATCGTCAACATAAACGACCAGATAAATACAGAGATTTGAAGCAGAATGCCGATAAAACACGGAGGGATCAGCTTCACTACGATTCATGCCAAACTCTTGAATAACTGTGCTAAACTTACCAAACCAGGCTCGAGGAGATTGCTTTAGACCATATAAACCTCATCCTCAAGGTCACCGTGAAGAAAATCATTCTTAATGTCCAACTGATAGAGAGGCCAATAGCGAGCAACAGCCATGGATCGAAAAAGGTGAATTGATGCTATTTTAGCCATGGGAGAGAAAGTATCATCATTTATGCATTCTCACAGTTTCTGTGCAGCATTCTACATTTTTTTTTGCATTTCTGCGTAGCGTTCTGCATGTCTCATTTCTTGACAGCAACTTTGCATTTCTGCAGTGTCATATCTCATCCTAACTAGTTGGTCTTCAAGGGCTATTTATGCCTATGCCTGATTCTTTGGGCAATATGTCCTTTAGACTTAATATTTTAAGCTGCTCCATTTCCTGAGATGGAGTAGATAGAATCCTGTTGGCATCATTATTTTGCGAACATCAAAGTGCAATTTAATAGTTAACACAGAGAGAGTAACAAAATGCAAGAATTCTAATATAGTATGTGTTATTGATGGAAGTGTCTACTTGCAGAGAGTAATGAGATGATCAGTAACAAAACTGTTTACCCTCTCTCCCACAAATTGAAAATTCCCACTCCCTCACCGAATATAAGATAAAACTCACCGAATTATGAGGCAACTTTTTTATCTCACAGTTTTGTGAACCCAAAAGTGTAAGATTGGGGTCCACAAATTTGTGAGATAAAAATGAACCTCGTAGAACTAGTTTAAGTTGTATGAGACACAAAATAAAACTTCTCCACAGACAGACACATACACAGACTATTTGCAAACAGTGATTGCTCTATAGTGGGGAATACAAAGATCTATAATGTTTTTTGCTTCAACGAAAAATTAATTGTAAAGTCGGGTTGTAGGGGAACTCTTGCACGAAAAATTGTACCCAAGAGAATTAAAATATAAAAAAAAATATAACAAGTAGTCTTAGGAACTAAAAGCATATTCAGTTAGAAAATCGTAGCAAGAAGTAGTCAATGACTCTTCAATACAAGAGATCTAAACAAATAAAAGAACTTCCAAAATATACAAAGTACTGCAGCTTATTATATCTCCAAAGAACAAAATAAAACAAAATTACAAAGCACCAAAATTAATCTAAAAATCAAAGCCACCCATATCTCCCATGGCATCTCCGTAGCCATCATCATAAGCAGCCATCTCTCCAACATCCGAAACCATATCTCCCACCAACAAACCACCAAGCAATCCAGCACCCAATCCCAAGCCTAATCCACCTCCCATTCCAAACTTGTTCTTTTTCTTAGGTTGTTGCACCGGTGGATATCCGTACCCAGGTTGTTGTACGGGTGGATACCCGTAACCAGGCTGTGGTTGCGGATATCCATACCCAGGTGCACCACCAGCAGGTGGGTAGCCAGCGTGTGGATATCCACCATAAGAAGTTTGAGGAGGAGGAGGAGGATACGCATATCCGGGATTTTGCTGATTATAAGCCATACCATATGATGCACCAGCAGCATGTGGCGGCGCAGGATAAGCAGTAACAGGCTCATGATTTACCTCTTTCTTTTGATCAGCCGCTGTAAATTTTTCACCAAATTTGTAAGAAAATTTCAAAGTACCCTTTGGTTTTCCGCTCTCTGTTATTACTGGATATTCAACAAACCTCTCAGCTGTGCCATTAGAAGTAGACTGATTAAAGAGATCATGAATAGGAACAGAGACTTCACCAATTTTTGTGTCACCTAAGGTACGTTCAGATTTGAGACGAAAGATGAGGTAAAGCCCTGGTTTTGTGAGGGAAGTTTCGTCAAGAGTGAATTTCATTGAGTGATTCCACTTAGGATTTGTGCCACTATTTTTGTGGACGAAGGTTTTTTGCTTATTGGTTTGGCTAGGATAAGAGATGGAGACTTCAACATAGACATCCATTTTAGAGAAAGTATTGACATTCTTTATGCCGTCTGCGGCAATAACTTTGATGTCTAATGGACGTAACTCCATTGCTTTGGATTGTTGAACTAGTTAGCAAAGAAAGAAACTGGGAGAATGAGAAAATAATCGTGAGGAAAGTGTGATATTCTGTTTGTTGTGACTCTGTTTATTGGGGAAAGAAAGAGTGTATTTATAGGAAAGGATAATGACGAAGGAAGGAAAAGACAAGGAAGGTTCACGTGAACCGACTCTTCATTAGCCCCAATAATAAATTAGTGTTTTTTACTCGCACCAAACAAAGCGGTTAATTGGTTAGTAAGCAATTACACTTGAATTCAGGGTCAGATTTTTATCGTGCCGTTCTTTAATTCAACATCAATGCCAGGTATTATCACTTTAGCCCGAAAAAGTATATAAAATTTATATAATTTTTATACATAATATATTAAATACATATATATATATATATTCCAACAAAAATTATTGTGGAGTGTTAAGTACTCCTTCATCTTTAATCAGAGGTCTCAAGTTCGAGCTCCTGGATATGGAGTCGTCTTTGTTAGGGAGCGCTTTACCCCAATGTGCGACTTTCCAGCCCGAATTCGGATTTAGTCGAGCCCTAATGTGGGTACCGGACACCGGATGAGAAACAAATATATATATATATATATACATATACATATTTTTTTGGCTACTATTTTGCGAGCGGCTATACCATATCATTTTCTCTATTTAAGGAGAAGATTTACAGCCTATTTGGCAAAGCTTGTTTTTGGTCAAAAATATTTTTTTCTCAAAGTTAATGTGTTTATTCAAGTTTTTAGAAGGAAAAAATATATATTTTTGAGTAGTAAAACAAACAATTTTTACGAGCAGCAAAAAGTATATTTTTCTCGAAAATACTATTTTTGATGAAAATACACTTAGAAGCATATTTTTAAAAGTTTGATTAAATACTAATTATTGTTCAAAAACAGTTTTCAAATAAATTAGTCAAACACAAATTACTTCTCGCCAAAAGTATTTTTAAAAAAAATACCTTTTAAAATAAGTTGCTTTTAAAAAATACTTCTAAAATTAAGCCTTTAAAAACTTGGACAACAGACTAAATTGTTAAAGGATTACAAATCTAAATGTAGTGCCAAAAAAGTTTAAAATCTTATTACCCGTCCACTTGGTCTATTTTCCACCCTTACTTTTACTATGTAAAAGAAGGTAGTATCTAGTTTTCTTTTTTTTTTCTTTTTAAATTAAAAGAAAGGTAAGGTATCTAGTTCGAGTACCAACTGCAAGTACACGATTTGATTGGGTCCATATTTATGTTACTACTTAAAAGGGCAAATTCACTTTTCTGAAGGGGTTTCAATATCCAGAAAAAGCGAGAGTGTCCTACGGGATTATGATATTTTGTTGCTTAATAAAATAGTAGACGCGTTATCCCCATCAGAATACTACTAGTATTTATCCCTTTTTTCCTTATCTTAAGCGCCCAAGTCAGACCAAACTTCGCGTCAACTGCGTGCGGAAATTTTAGAATATTCCCAAACGGCCTTACGGAATAAGCTATACGCAATTTTGACGAAATTTCGAAGGCATGATATCAGAGTATTAAATTAAATTAAATCGAAAAGTACTCCAACTATAAAGATTCTTTTGTTATTAATTAAATTATTGTACTATTGCGTTTTATCATAAAAATCTCGTGTGAAATATTATAGGGAGAATTACATCTCGTCACTTGGCCCAACAACGCATTAAAAAATGGTTCATATTTGAAGCTCTTACCCAGTATAGTCTAATTTGTACATAATCTAAAAATTAATTTTCACCAGTTAGCTCACCCCTTATTTCTTCATTCCCCTTTTTTCTTCGTTCTTCTTCTCCTTCTCATGTCAGCCTTTGCACAACAAAATTTCTCTACTATTGTTATTCTCCTTCAATTCTTTTTCGGATTTCAATGGTTAACTAAGGATTTGAAAAAAAGTCACCATTACAAGTGGTTCAAAGATTCGATTTCAGAAATTGAGTTTTCCGATTTGTTAGTTGTTTGGAATGGGTGTTGTCTTAATTGATTGGAATCATCAAGATGAGTTCAAAACTTAAATTTCAGGTGATTTGGAGTAGCTTTCGGCTATATTTGAGTTAAAATTTAGAGGATGCCCAAGGAAGAAGAAGAACACGTGAAGCTACATTGATAGGATTCATTTATATAATATTGTATAAATAATATATAATAGTGTATAAAAATAATTTATACACTATTATATCCAAGGTTGATACATTGTTTACATGTATTTGGTGAATTTCTCGTATTTTCTTCTTCTTCTTCTCATTCTTCTTATACACATATATACATAGTGTATCAAGAATATTTTCACTCTGTGATTATACATCTTTATACACTTTTATACAACTATAAATATATTGTACCTCTTTGTATAAAAGTGTATGACGAAATTTTTGTACGATTTTCACTTGCAATTCTTGTATAAAACTAGTTCAAATCTCCAGCAAATAACTTCAAACTTTGTATACAACCTACTTAGACTATTTCTAATAAGTTCAAACAATACCCACTCCAAATTTATCACAAAATCATAATCAAAATTTAACAAGATTAGCATTAAAGAAGATGAGATTTTAGGTTTCCCGCGTTTGTTTTTGCTTTTTGCATTTTGCAGTTGTGATAGGTATGTATAAACCTGAAAAAATACAAAATTTTATAAAAAAAAAAACAAAGAAGTATTGGTTATGGAAGAAGGCACGAATGAGTGTTGACTAAATGGGAAATTAATTTTTCTTTTCAGTTTTGTTTGCATATGATTCTTTTTCATTAATTAAATTAAATATTTATGGGCGAAAAATGAGGAGAGAGCTACAATAGGGATAGGTAGAAATAAATGAGGTTGTTATAATTAGAGGGAATGACAAAAGAAAAAATCTTATTGATATTTTGCTACACATTTACAAACTTGTAATTGTGCAAAAATAGTACAATATCGACTTATGAAGTGCATTATTCTGTAACTTTATCAATATTATATAAGTAAGAGAATTTTGAATGGACATAAAATCACAACCTCTAAAATACTTGATCACTCTGTGGAAGTCCAAATTATACATGAATAATGCTTTTTTCTTGACAAAATACGTAAAAAAGGTCGATCTTTATGTAGATTTTTGTTGCATTTCTAGATTTCTTTTTTCCACCCAGCTAAAACCACACAAATTACAAATATTTGAAAACAGAATCGGATTACCGAATATGCTTTGTTTTAAAAAATAATTGCGCTAAAATCGTATCTAACGATTTGAAGTATAATCATATCTTGGGAGATTTATATGTCTGGTCAAAACAATAAAAGTCTTCTATTAATTTACGATCCCAAAAAGGTGACATATATGGTGGTGGAATTGGATTCTTCACTAGCACCAAAAGTCTTTTCGCCTAAGCCGCCAAAAATTGCTTATTTTGAAATGTAATTTTATTCAAAAATATTTTTTTATTTTTACAAAATATCATTTTGTGTGTGGTCAATTCATTTGAGTAGTGCTTTTTGCAAGTTAATTTTGTTTGACCAATCTTTTCAAAAAGTACTTTATAGTATCAAATTATGAAAAAGGACAGTTGCTATAATTTTCAGCCAATATAAAATATAGTTATTCCAAAGCAATAACATTGAGTATTTGATATTACTTATTATTTACATGATAATTTAAATATACCAAAATACATCTCAATATAAATTTAAAATATACTCTTAAGAATAGGAGAAAGAGAATAAAAATATAATTAAAATAAAAAAGAGAAGAAAGATATAGTAGAAATAAAAAAGAAATAAAAATAAAAATAAAAATTAAATTAATGAGGAATAATTTGAAAAATATAAATTTATTGTAAGGTTGTTTTTGTCTTGAATAAATTAGTTCCTACTTTTGCTTCTGCTTTTTGAAAGAAGTTAGAATTTATAGCTCCTCCCCAAAAATAGAAAAATTGCTTCTGTTAATGCTCAAATGTACTTTATCATTTTGACCAAACACCTTAAACTTTTTTAAAAAAAATTAATTAAAAAAAATATACTTTTAACCTATGAGAAGTTTTGTCAAACAAGCTCTTAGCAATTTCATATCGATATTGTGAAGTAAAGGTAAATGGAATCCTAATTTTGAAAGTCAAAAGGATGGGGCGGGACGTTCTAGCTTTAATGAGAGGCGTTAACGAAGACGTAAGATTCTAGAACTTTTTAGTTTTAGTATTTTGTTAAATAATTAATAAAAACACAAGAATGAAAGAAAAGCTTTATAGAACAACAGTGTACTTTATTTGCTTAATCGAAAATATGAAGGAAAAAAAAGATGTAAGACATAGGCTAGTAGTGTTTATCTTAATCTGTAATGATATAGAAGCCGTTTAGCCAAGCTAAATTTAAGTATTTTTAAGTGTAACGATCCGACTGGTCATTTTGCTTTTCAGAACTCTGTTCCCTTAAATAAAAATTCACACGCTTTCTTTAATTAATTTACGACCTGCGGGGACGGTTGGTTCGGGATTTAAAAGAGTTTGGGTTGAAAAATGCTCATTTGACCCCTTAAGATTTTCTTAAAAGGCTATGTTTGACTTTAGTCAATATTTTTAGCAAACAGACCAGGATTCATGTTTTGACGGCCCCGGAGGGTCCGTAGGAAAATATGGGATCTGGGCGTATGCCCGGAATCGAATTTCGAGGTCCCTAGCCCGAGTAATGAATTTTTATTTGAAATTGTTAAACTGAAATTCTAAGGATTTAAAGAAAATGATTAATGATGGATCACGTTGGTATCGGGCTCGTATGTTGGTTCCAGAGCCCAGTACAGGTCAAATATAACATTTAAGACTTGCCCGCCAAATTTGGTGTCAATCCTAGTAGTATAAGTACGTTTCGGCACGTTAGAAGTGAAATTAAGAACTTGAAGTTCATAAGTTTGATTCCATTGGTTTTAGGGGGTGATTTGTAGATTTAGCGTTGTTTTGAGTGTTCTGAAGGTTCGAGCCGGTCTGTTTCATGATTTCAGACTTGTCGGTATGTTCGGTTGGGGCCCGGACGAGGCTCGAGTGAAGTTGGAAAAGTTGAAAAGGGCTGAAGCATCTGGTATCTGTCATAACCGCACCTGCGGTTGGACGGCCGCAGGTGCGAGACCGCAGAAGCGGTAGCCCTCTCGCAGATGCGGCCAAGGCAGGCCAGGCCAGAAACCGCAGAAGCGGCTTCAAGACCGCAGAAGCGGTCCCAGCCCGCTTGGCGTATTCCGCAGATGCGGTCTCTTTCTGGCAAAAGCGGGACCGCAGATGCTGTCCCCTGACCGCAGATGCGGAAATCGCTGAAGCAGTGAGTTTCATTTAATATGGGTTCTAAGTCATTTTTACCACTTTTCACTCCTCCATTTGCGATTTTGGGAGCTTTTGAGAGAAGACTTCCACCTAGCATCTTGAGGTAAGTTATCCCACCTATTGTTGGTCTAATACTTGTGTCTTAGGTAGATTAAACACTAGGATTAAGGTAAAATTATGGAGTTAGAGCAAAACCTAGGGTTTTAACAAAAGATAAATTTAACCACGAAATTTGTTATGAAATGAATTAGAAATCGTATATTATTGACCCTTAGGTTATAGAGAACAACTTTCTTTGAAAAACTTCATAATCGGGGCACGTGGGTCCGAGGTCGAATTTTTGGAAACTTGTGTTTAAGGGTGGGAAATTGCTTAAATAGTTAGAATGTGATTTTGTGAGCTTGTATTGACTAGTTCCTATCTCGTTTATCTAGTTTGGGATCGTTCGGCTCCAAATTGAGAGTTCGGGCTCGTTCTTGGCATTGAAAGTGCACTTTGGAGCGAGGTGAGTCTCATATCTAACCTTGTAAGAAGGAATTGTCCCTATAGGTGATGTAATCTAATAATTTGCCATTAAATGTGGGGGCTACCGACGTACTAGGTGACGAGAGTCCGTGCGTAGCAACTATTATGCTAAGTCCGGATTGTTTAGGGCCCAGAAGCTTGTTTTATGTAGTATTCTTGCAACGCTATGTTTAATTTGGATTGCTTAAATCATGGTGATTATGATAAATGAGAGTAGTTAAGAGGGACATGATCTTTCTTGGCCTTTTTAAAGAGAAGTTGATAACTCAGTAAGTAATTTCTCCCCAGTTATGTGTTCTTGTCTGCTTGTTGCTGTGTTTAAGTACATTGACCGTGTTGCATGGTTGATTTGCGAGCGAGGTAATAGATGCATCTATGATTCGTGTCGTTCGACCTTCGGCTGTGCACAATTTACTTTTATGTTGGATCGGGCCGTACGACCTCGACACTAGTTGTACATGTTTTACTCAGTATTATTCTATGACTTGACTTTATTATTTGTCCTGGAATGGGAGTTGTCGGTTGTGACATTATCTAGGAGAGGACTTGTTAGTTCTTGCTATACACTGCTAATTATTTGTTTTATCCATGCTCAGTATAATTCATCTCTCATATTATTTGACCCTAGTAAGTGTCAAGTCGACTTCTCGTCTCTACTTCTTCGAGATTAGACAGGATACTTACTGGGTACATATTGTTTATGTACTTATACTATACTTCTGTACTTAATTGTACAGGATCTGAGGCAGGTTCATCTGGCTATCAGACCGGTGCGCATCCCTGATCATAGTCCAAGACTTCCACGGTGGGCTGCTTCCCTTCCTTTGCTGATCAGCAGCTGGATGGAGTCTTCCTTGATTTTGACTGTCTATTCTATTTCAGACAGTAGGATAGATGTATTATTTTGTATATTCTACTAGTTGCCGACAGCTTGTGATACCAAGTCTTGGCACACACATTAGTAGACGTTTTTTGGATTGTATAATTATTATTGAATGTTGCATATTGACACCAGCTTTTAATTGTAGATTAAGAAAAATGTTGTAACTGTTTTGGGTAAGTAAGATAAGAATTCACTAATACTTCTGCGTTGCCTTGCCTGACAACGGTGTTGGGAGCCATCATGACCTATTATGGAAAATGGGTCGTGACAACATGGTTTCAGAGCACTATGTTCACGTAGGTCTCACAAGTCATGGGCAAACCTAAGAGAGTTTTGTGAATTGGTACGGAGACGTCTGTATTTATCTTCGAGAGGCTATAGGGTGTTAGGAAAACTACTCTTTATTCATTTCTATCGTGCAGTGGTTGGTATACTAAATTTCCCTCTTCTATTGTATGACATACGGTGAGGACATGCACTGCTAATGTTCCAGACCCTGGAGGGGCTGCTTCCCCCGTTGCTAGAGGCTGGGGGAGGGCACCGGCCCGAGGTAGGGAACAAGGGCGTACAAGAGTTATCCCAATAGTACCACCAGCGGACCCTGCGGAGGATCCTATTATCGAGGAGCTGGGCGAGGTGCCCGCAGCTGAGCCTACCCCTGCGGACTTTATGACAGCACCGGGTTTCTAGAAGATCATGAGTCGTATGTTGCGGTTCATGGATTCTATGACTCAGGCTGGTTTATTTCCAGCAAATCCAGCTACATCACAGGCAGGAGGGGGAGCACAGACCCCTACTGCTCAGGCTCCTAGTCATGTAGCTGCAGTTTATCAGACTCCGGGTGCACTACCCGCAGATAGGGCCCAGCCAGTTGCTGCAGTGGCGCCCCAGCCCAGACCAGCAGCGGATGGCGACCCGCAGAATTTGTTGGATAGATGGACCAGACTTCACCCTCCTGTCTTCGGGGGTGAGCGTCATGAGGATGCCCAGGACTTCATAGATAGGTGCAGAGACATACTGCACACATGAGGATATTGGAGTCGCATGGGGTTTGTAGACGCGTGATTTTTGACCCTCCCCGAGAATTTTCACATTTTTAGCGTGAATATTTGAAATTGGGTCTAATATAGCTATTTTAACTATTTTACTTTATTTCGTCGCAAAAGGAAAAATTACAAAAATATATATATAAATTTTAGTTTATGTATTTCTCATAAACTTGAAAAAATACAAAAAAAATCGTACCTTATTTTTTGTACTTTATATAATTTCGAAAATTACCAAAAAATATAGTTCTATTAATGTTTTGTAGTCATTTTAATTTTTGAAAAATACAAAAATATTACTTTATATTTTATCTTTATATAAAAATGAAAATTACAAAAAATAGTTTTATTAATATTTTGTAGATATTTTAATCTTGAAAAAATATTAAAAAAGATATAGTTTTGTTTAAATATTACTCTTATTTTGGTAGCTATTTTGCTTACATAGGATTAGTTGAACAACGTCGTGTTCTTATTCTCGGGTCCGGGCAAAAGAATAATATTTGGGTTTAAACTACCCGTTTTTAGGCCTAATTTTCGGGCCTAGCCCATAATAATCCGTGTCCACCACACATGGGGGACACGCTGGGGAACACGGACGGAACCCCACACACGGGGAACCCTACCACGTGTGGGGGACACAAGTCTTGAACCCCACCACGCATGGGGGTCCATTTTCTTTGGGAAAAATTACAAAATACACGGACAAGGGGATTTTTCGGACAAATTTTGAAAATTAGAGGCACGTGCACTGTTCATTCATCTTCTTCCTGAAAAGAAGAAGAACGAAAAACCCTAGCAAGCCCCCCCCCCCCCAACGCCTGAACCACCACCCTCCATCCCTTCCGGCAGCCCCCCACGCGTCAACCCCGTTGCCATAACCAGCCCCAACTCCATCGTCGTCACTGCCCACACGACCACTCCTCCTCCTCCTAGCTCCATCAAACCATTTCCCGGCGATCCTCCATTAAATCCGTCGAGCAGCAGCTGTTGCTGTTGCGTCGTCACTGCCCGTCGACCCTACGTCCAAACGCCATAACCATTGTCATCACTTTCTTCGTCATTCAGCCTGTCGACCCTACTGTTGCTTCGTCGTTAGGGCAGCAGTTGTTGCTGCGTCGCTGCGCTGCCGAGCAGCTGTCGCTACAGTCTTCTCCTTCGCGCCACTAGCTCCCTCCATAGCTGCCCTTTCCTCACATCCAAACGACCCCTTCTGCTGCAGCTTCACGTACCAGTTGCTGCATCGGAAAAATACAACAGCAACCAACAATCTCTGGTCGTTGACAGTTTTGGGTCCGAGCTTTCTATTTCCATCGAGGTCGTCTTTGGTTCGTCGAGGTCCGGTACGTCGAGGTGTTTGTCCGAGGTTTCGTTATTGTTCCTCGTTTAGTGAGGTCAGGTTCGAGTTCCATCGGGGGCGCTGTTTGTCGTTCTAGGATTGTCGAGGTTCAAAGGTTAGTGTTCTTCGTCCTTTGTTTCATTTCGTTCGTTTCGCATGTTATGGTTCAAGATGAATGTCAACAATGCAATTTTTTGTCGTTTTGTTAAAAATGTTCATCTTATGGTTAGTTAGTGCATATGCTTAAAGTAAGTGTGAGAACATATCGTGAGCTTAAGTTTTTACGAGAATGTCTACTTCTATGCATATATTTGTGTTTATTAAGGGAACAATTTGACATCCAGTGAATTGTTGCGAACATATGTACTCGCGTATATTATGTACTCTCATTGTAATAGGTATGTGAACGTCTGAATGAAAATCATGACTACTAGCGTTTAAGCCTTATTTCTCATTTTTTAGTAATAGAAGTTGGGTTTAATAACAATAACAATACGTTAGCAAAGTTGGGACTAATAGGAGCCTTATTAATATTCTTAGAATTCGGGACAGGCCGTTTTAGCGAATTTTATGGCCTTCCCAAAATAACAATACGCTAGTTGCTTTAGGCGCGCATTTAATAATATTATCTCCTTAAACTCGGGTGCACATTTATGTGACCCAAATCCAAATCTCAACGGAATCGAAATGTGTCTCTAATCACGGGTATATTGATTGTGGCGTGGTCTGAGATGCATTTCCATGACGTTGCAAATTCCTTTTAAAAATAATGAATGAGACGAGCCTCGACAAACAAAAAATGCACAAGCTGCGGGGCCCTCTAAATGTATATATTAAAATACTTAGAATTCGGGACAGGCCGTTTAGCGAATTTCACGGCCTTTCCCAAAATAACAATACGCTAGTTGCTTTAGGCGCGTATTTAATAATGTTATCTTCCTAAACTCGGGTGCACATTTATGTGACCCAAATCCCAATCTCAACAGAGTTGAAACGTAGCTCTAACCACGGGTACATTGATTGTAACGTGGTTCGAGGTGTGTTTTCCACGATGTTGCAATTCTTGATAAAAATAACATTAAATGATAAAAAGCGGTTAAAAGATAAAATTTGCACATAAGTTCATATTTGTATAAAATCAGATAATCAAGCCGAATATAACAGTTGAGTGACCGTGCTAGAACCACGGAACTCGGGAATGCCTAACACCTTCTCCCGGGTTAACAGAATTCCTTATCCGGATTTCTGGTACGCAGACTGTAATATGGAGTCATTCTTTTCCTCGATTCGGGATTAAAATTGGTGACTTGGGACACCCTAAATCTCCCAAGTGGCGACTCTGAAATAAATAAATAAATCCTTTTTCGATTGTCCTTTAATTGGAAAAACTCCCTTGCACCCTCTCGGGTGCGGAAAAAGGAGGTGTGACAGCTCTGGCGACTCTGCTGGGGATAAATGACCCAGAACCACTGGTTCAAGGTTAGAAATTCGAGCTTAGATAAATTGTTATATTTGGTTTTATCTGATTTTTACATGTTTGAGCCTAATGTGCTAAATGTTGCTTTTACTGCTTTGATATTATCTGAACTATATACAAATTGTGCCGAAACCTTTCTCTTCTTACCTCCGGGGATGTGCTTACTGGTTGAGACTCCCTATTCTGTTAGTGTCATACCTAAATAAAAGAGGCTCGAAAAGTTTCTAAGCCGGCTGGCCTTTTGGTTCCCGGAAAGGAGCTCTTTCCTCAGCTCGAGTTGTCCGCTCGGGTACACTGTCTAGAACACATACCCAGGTTTTGAACCTAGAATAACTCAGCTTCATGCCGGATCCCTAGTAGGAACGTTTATATGCATCATATGCATTTTGTCACACCTCCTTTTTCCGTACCCGAGAGGGTACAAGGGAGTTTTTTCCAATTAAAGGACAATCGAAACGGGATTGGTTTGTTTATTTCAGAGTCGCCACTTGGGAGTTTTAGGGTGTCCCAAGTCACCAATTTTAATCCCGAATCGAGGAAAAGAATGACTCCATATTACAGTCTGCGTACCAGAAATCCGGATAAGGAATTCTGTTAACCCGGGAGAAGGTGTTAGGCATTCCCGAGTTCCGGGGTTCTAGCACGGTCGCTCAACTGTTATATTCGGCTTGATTATCTGATTTTATACAAATATGAACTTATGTGCAAATTTTAACTTTTTACCGCTTTCATAATTGTTATTATTATTATTTTCTACAAGGAATTGCAACGTTGTGAAAATATATCCCGAACCGCGTTACAATCAATGTACCCGTGGTCGTCGACACATTTTGACTCTATTGAGATTTGGATTTGGGTCACATCAATGTGCACCCGTGTTTAAGAAGGTTAAATTATTAAAGGTGCGCCTAAAGCAACTAGCGTATTGTTATTTTGGGAAGGCCGTAAAATTCGCTAAACGGCCTGTCCCGAATTCTAAGTATTTTAATATATACATTTAGAGGGCCCCGCAGCTTGTGCATTTTTGTTTGTCGAGGCTCGTCTCATTTTTATTTAAAAGGATAAACCTACAGTGACTATATTTTCCTATTAAGTTCGTCTCTAAAATAAAAGAAAATCTCTTAATTAATTACATGCTAAAAACGTAACTTATTAATTATTAGTTTACGGCTAATGCGAATGGAAAATTGCGACCGAGTTTGTACAAAGAAAAACTGCTTTCATTCTATATTCTATTATTCAATAATACTAAAACGTGAGATTGACACACCATAATATCAAAACAGATTAACTATTCTTTGATTAATTTAAACTAACATTATTAGATGAAGAAGTTATACATATGTGACATCGTTACTAATTTAATCAATCAACTACATTTTTATACAAAGAAAAGAAAATTATATTCAACCACAAATCTAAACAGGAGGAATTCAACAGGAACAAAGCCTGATTAATATTTCATTTTTGCTTCAAGCCGAGATTGTACAAATGTGTACCTGGAAACAGCAGTACAAGAACAAAAGAAGGAGAAGTCAACAGCAGTAATAACACAGCAACAGCAGATTCAGCAACACCGCAAACCAGTACAGTAGGAATAGCAGAAAACCCAGGAGACTATAAACGACTCCAAGTATAGAGAAGAAGTAAAAGGCAGGAAGGTTCTGACTATTTCAGATCTTAAGCGAGGCAATGAAGCAGTAACTATTCTTTTTCAACTTCAAAACTCTCCAAAATGAATTCTGCCCCTGTATATTCAGTGTATCCAGAATGTATATCGGGTGTATACTTCTCACTCCGCCCCCTCTTTTTTTCTTCTCTCTATCTAGTTTTTCCTCTCTTTTTTTCCACCCTTCTTCCTAAATTTTCTCTTCTATTTATAGCAAAATTTTCGAAATTTTCAGATTTGTTTTTTATTATTTTATTATTTTTTTAATTAAAAGAAATCCCACTTACAAATTGCTTTTATTTTTTTAGAAAAAGAAATCTCACCTTTATTTACTTTTATTTTTAAAATTCCAACTTTAATTACTTTATCTTATTTAAAATCCCACTTTTTATTTTTTTAAAAGAGAATCTCACTTTATTTAACTTTTCTTTAAAAAACAAACCACTATCTTTTCTTTTTCTTTTAAAAATGCTACTTTCAATTACTTTAAATTTTTTAAATTTTCAGATACCTTTATATTTATTTTTTAATTCCAACCTTCTTTTACTTTTAAATTTTTTAAAAATTTCCACAAAACTTTTTATTTTTTTAAATTTTCTACATTCTTTTACTTTTTTTTTAAAAAAAAGAAGAGAATTTCACCTATTTTTACTTTTATATTTTTTTATTCAATACTTCCCTTTTTCTTATTTTTTTAAATCATTCCCGAAATTATTATATATAAAAATAAAAAAAATAAAATAAAATATTTTCGGATTTTTTATATATAAAAAAAACAAAAAATAAAACTATTAATAGTGATAATTCACCTTTTATTTTTTATTTACTTTTTTGGTTTTGTTTTGTGTTGGACAAAAATGAAGAAGGGGTGTTGGGTTAATGGAGCGGACCGGGTCGACCCGGTTTGAAGTGGACCGGGTCATGGGGAAAGTTGGGCAATTATTTGGGCCTGTGGTTTGAAATTGAAGAAGTGGCCCAATCCGATTTTTCTTTGTATTTTTGTTCTCTTTTCTTCTTTTATTTTTCTAAAACTAAATTATAAAAGTACTTAAATTATTATTAAGAACTAAATTAAGTTATAAAAGCGCAAATTAACTTCCAATAACAATTAACGCACAATTAAGTAATAATTAAGCATAAAATTGTTCATTTGGACATTAAATGCTAAAAATGCAAAAGATGCCTATTTTTGTAATTTTTAATTTTTGTAAACAAATTTAATTACTAACAATTGTAGAATTAAATCCTACATGCAAAAATGCGACATATTTTGTATTTTTTATTAATCAAATAAACATGCATAGACAAACATACAAATAGTTACACAAAATATCACAAAATATCACAAAAATTGCACACCAAGAAAAATTATTTTATTTTTGAATTTTTTGGGAGTAATTCTCATATAGGGCAAAAATCACGTGCTTACAGCTGCCCCTCTTTGCCCGGAGACACGAAGGGTTTTCGTGCAAAGATAAAGCGAGCGATTTTTGCCCATCCGAGTACTCCGTGTGAAGCATTTTTTTTTTTTTGAAAAAGATTTGACCGAACCTTTGCTTCAAAGGTTTCCTACATATCCTGGGCTAAACAGGAATCAGGTCAATGTAGTTCGGGAAGTTTTTTGTAGCTGGGACTACCGTGGGATTGCGATGTTACTGCTGTTGCATGCTGTTATCACTGCTTACCGATCTCCTTGTTACACCGTGCTTAAAAGAAAACAAGAAGCTAGGCTAGACTAAAAAATTTTCTTGTTGCCTTGCTTTTTTGTCGGCTTGTGTTTCCTTCGGTGCTTTTCTTCCTTGAATTTTGGAATGATACTGGCCCTTTGCTTTTCTGAATACCAGTTTTCATCATTTTGCTCGGTCCGCGGGGGACATGGCTTTCTTCATCAAGCTTTTCGGCGGTTCCTCTGGTGGGTACGGCTTTCTTCATCAGACTTGTTATGCTGGACATGATTTAATGTTCACCAGCTGCTTCTTTCAAGACGCGTCCTTTCTTCCTTTTGACTCATGCGCCTGAATTTGTGCTGGGACATCTTGTTGCAACCTTCTTTTTTCCCGGTGCTGGGGATTTTTATTGTTTCCTGCTGGGGATTCTTGTTGTAACCCTCTATTTTATTGTTTTCTGACTTGATCTTGAAATGTATGCCTCTATTATATGGGCGGGCTCCCAACTTCAACGCTTGTAATGAAAAAGACTGAATGTATTCCCGCATTATACTGGTGGGCGACCTAGAACATGAATGTATTCCCGCATTTTACTGGTGGGCGACCTAGAACAGAATGTATTCCCGCATTTTACTGGTGGGCGACCTAGAACAGAAAGTATTCCCGCATTTTACTGGTGGGCGACCTAGAACAGAATGAAAGGACAGAAATGTATGCCTCTGTTATATGGGCGGGCTCCCAACTTCAATACTAACTTAGGAGGAAATGCCTCTCCTATGGGTAAAACTAAACTTAGGAGGAAATATCTCTCCTATGGATAAAATAAACTTTAGGAGGAAATGCATCTCCTGTGGGTAAAACTAAACTTTAGGAGGAAATGTGTCTCCTATGGGTAAAACTAAACTTAGGAGGAAATGCATCTCCTATGGGTAAAACTAAACTTAGGAGGAAATGCGTCTCCTATGGGTAAAAGTAAACTTAGGAGGAAATGCATCTCCTATGGGTAAAATGAACTTAGGAGGAAATGCGTCTCCTATTGGTAAAGGCGTGGAATGCATTCCCTTGTTATACAGGTGGGCGCCTAAAATATGAAATGGACAGACAAAAAGTAATATCCTATTCGAGGGCGGATGAACCCAAAATATCCTATTCGAGGGCGGATGAACCCAAAATATCCTATTCGAGGGCGGATGAACCCAGAATATCCTATTCGAGGGCGGATGAACCCAGAATATCCTATTCGAGGGCGGATGAACCCAGAATATCCTATTCGAGGGCGGATGAACCCAGAATATCCTATTCGAGGGCGGATGAACCCAGAATATCCTATTCGAGGGCGGATGAACCCAGAATATCCTATTCGAGGGCGGATGAACCCAAAATATCCTATTCGAGGGCGGATGAACCCAAAATATCCTACTCGAGGGCAGATGAACCCAAAATATCCTATTCGAGGGCGGATGAACCCAAAATATCCTATTCGAGGGCGGATGAACCCAAAATACCCTATTCGAGGGCGGATGAACCCAAAATACCCTATTCGAGGGCGGATGAACCCAAAATATCCTATTCGAGGGCGGATGAACCCAAAATATCCTATTCGAGGGCGGATAGACCCATCATATCATATTCGAGGGCGGATGAACCCATCATATCCTATTTGAGGGCGGATGAACCCAAAATATCCTATTCGAGGGCGGATGAACCCAAAATATCCTATTCGAGGGCGGATGAACCCAAAATATCCTATTCGAGGGCGGATGAACCCAAAATATCCTATTCGAGGGCGGATGAACCCAAAATATCCTATTCGAGGGCGGATGAACCCAAAATATCCTATTCGAGGGCGGATGAATCCAAAATATCCTATTCGAGGGCGGATGAACCCATCTTCAAAAACTTGGATTTGTCTTACCTCCGACTGTTTTTCTTAGAATCATGTTGTCTTGCTATCTCTTAAGACTTGAATTGATTTCCTCGTTCCTCTGAGAAAATTTTCGACAAATGGCAGAAAATTTTCTGCCCCAGTTTTGGTGCTTTTCCTTGTGGCATATTTTTTCGCCATTAACAAGATTTCCTTTTCCTGCTTCAAATCAAAGAAAATTTGTTAGTTTTAACACATGGTGAGTGGTCGTGCCACTCCTGCTGGGGATGGTTTTTTTTTCCTTTCTCTCTTCCCCGCTCTGTGCTTCATTACGCTATCAAAACTTGCTGGGGATTATTTTGCTGGGAATGAATTTTCCTCTTCTTTTTTTTCCTTCCCCACTCTGTGTTGTACGACCCTCTTGGAACTTGGTCGAAAATCTGTCGGGGATGCTCCTACATCTTGATGATCTGTTGGGGACTCTCCTGGAATTAGATCCACAATTTTCTCAACTGTTGTTTTCCTGTTTTTCTCCAACTTCCCTTGGAAATTTAGTCCCCTTGGGATCTAGACCCATTCAACATTTGGTCTTGCGACCAACTTCTTTTCGCTTTATCGCCTTATCTTTGGCATGTCCTATTCGCATTTTGCTTTGCATCATTTTGGCAACTGGTAGTAAGCTCTGAAAATCCTTTTCAAAAACAAACTGCTGGGGAGGTAAAGTCTTTAAACAAAAAAAAATGAAAAAGTGATGATTTCAAAAATAGAAAAACAAAAGAAATCTTCCTGAACAAATGCTGGGGAAAAGGAAAGAAGAGAACTTATTTGAATGATATAACCGATCCCAACGATCATGTCGCGCATTCCGGATTAATCAACCCAGTCTATTTGTATCAATCAACCTTTCGGACGGCCTCATGTTGCTGGGGATAAACAGGCACTCAACTCTTTGCCAAATGCGGATTCTTTCCGCCAATCTTGTCTTCTCACCTCATAGTGCCCTTCGAGGGGTTTTCGCTAATAAGACTTCCTCGTTTTATCTTTCTCATCTTTCGTCGCCTTATGGTGCCTGTGAAGGTTTTCACCGATAAGACTCTCTCATTTTATTTCTCTCATCTTTCGTCGCCTTATGGTGCCTGTGAAGGTTTTCACCGATAAGACTCTCTCATTTTATTTCCTCATCTTTCGTCGCCTTATGGTGCCTGTGAAGGTTTTCACCGATAAGACTCTCTCATTTTATTTCCTAGCTGGGGATTGGAGTGCTGCCGATATGACTCTCTCTGCTGGGGATTCTTTCGGCTATCAATTCATTTCCAGCTTATGATCTTCTTCTTTGCTGGGGATCAAAGTGTTATTCCCGACTTCCATTTGCATTGATTTAGCACTTCTCGGATACTGATCGGGAGGTCTTTTTTGGACATCAATATGGGTTTTTGTGTATGGTTAAAAGAAAAGGGGTAACAAGAGGTTCAAAATAATTTTGATGGGTAAAACATTACAACTCTCGGAATCAACTTCTGCCCCAGTTTTGCTTGCTTGGGGATTTTTGTTTTTTGTTACACTATGACCGAGCCGTGAGGCGCCTACGTATCCTTCTTTGAGGAATCAGGTCCAACGTAGTTCCCATTTCCCTTGTTGTTGTTGTTTTTTTTTGCGACTTTTCTTTTGTTCTTATTATCATTACTTTTTTTCTTTTTCTTTCATTTTCATTACTGATTCCAACAGAGGGGTATGAAAGAATAAATAAGGCTCAAAAGGGGAAGCAAAGGTTAACGTGTTTGGATAGAAGAAAGAATTGTCTCCGTCATTTCATTCTCTGATAAATGCTAAGTACAAACAAACAACAATTACAATCATACATAATATCTCTTAACTGCGTCAGAATTGATAGCCATGTCGACGCATTTCTCTTTGATATTTGTTGAACACAAAGCGTCATTGGGCTTGCTCTGTTTAGATTGCGATAATCAACACACTGGCACCGCATTATCCATCCAATCAGGATATCGAGCGACCCGAATAACCTTAGCATTCAGCTGTTTGGTTACTTCTTCCTTAATCTTCACACTCACGTCGGTTTTGAACTTCTTCAATTTTGCTTGACGGGGGGAAATGCCGGGTCAGTGGGCAATTTTTGAACCACTAGATTGGTGCTTCAACCTGGCATGTCGTCGTATGACCATGCAAAATGTTTTGAATTCAGTAAGTGCTTTGATTAGTTCTTCCCTGATGTTTGGTTCCATATGGACGCTTGTCACACCTCCTTTTTCCGCACCCGAGAGGGCGCAAGGGAGTTTTTCCAATTAAAGGACTATCGAAACAGGATTGGTTTATTTATTTCAGAGTCGCCACTTGGGAGATTTAGGGTGTCCCAAGTCACCAATTTTAATCCCGAATCGAGGAAAAGAATGACTCTATATTACAGTCTGCGTACCAGAAATCCGGATAAGGAATTCTGTTAACCCGGGAGAAGGTGTTAGGCATTCCCGAGTTCCGTGGTTCTAGCACGGTCGCTCAACTATTATATTCGGCTTGATTATCTGATTTTATACAAGTGTGAACTTATGTGCAAAATTTAACTTTTAACCGATTTTATCATTTACTGTGTTTACCAAGAATTGCAACGTTGTGAAAATGTATCTCGAACCGCGTTACAATCAATGTACCCGTGGTAGTCGACACACTTTGACTCCGTTGAGATTTGGATTTGGGTCACATCAATGTGCACCCGAGTTTAAAGAAATTAAATTATTAAAGGCGCGCCTAAAGCGACTAACGTATTTATTTTGGGTAGGACCGTGGAATTTTACTAAACGGTCCATCCTGAAATCTAAACAATTTTTAAAACAAATATTTACTGAGGGCCCCGCAATTTGTATTTTTATCTGGTGAGGCTCATCTCATTCTTATTTTAAAATGAATTTGCAACGTCATGGACACGCACCTCGAACCACACCACAATCAATGTACCCGTGATTAGAAACACATTTCGACTCCGTTGAGAATTGGATTTGGGTCACATAAATGTGCACCCGGGTTTAAGAAGGTAAGATTTATTAAGGCGCGTCCTAAAGAGTCTAACGTATTGTTATTTTAGGAGGGTTGTGAGATTTGCTAAATGACCCGTCCTGGAAATTAAATGCTTCGATAATGTACATTTAACGAGGGCCCCGCATCTTGTGCGTTTTTGTCTGTCGAGGCTCATCTCGGCTTTATTTTAAAAGGATATCCTATAGCTACTACGTTTCTTGTCGCATTTGTCTCTACTAGTTGAGAATAAAATGACCCTATTCAATTACATGATTGCTGGTTATTATAACGGAATTCCGAGTGCCTTTGCAGAAATAAAAACATGGCCATGCCCATGGGCAGCTAATCGAGCATCGTGGGCCCAAACCCAGCCCACACAGTATCGGCTGGACCTGGGCCAATGCCTTTCCGATGAAAGCCTGCTGGTTCGTTTGATCCGGGCTCGACCTTCGTGAGGTTGAGAAGTGCAGACTTGCGCCGTTTATTTTAAGGCAATGGTTTGTCAATTATGAGGAGACAATTTATCAAAAGGGCATGAAATTAACTAACATGGATAGTTCTATGCATTTAAGGACATGCTAATCATATAAAACCTAGGATACAACCTACTGCATTGGAGACCCTTTTATCTATTAACATACATATACAAACTAGCATTCAATCACCCCATATTTACATCTACTGGGCACACAGGCTACCTTCAGTATCTAAACAAGAATGCAAACTATTACACATTACATGAATATTTAAGGTACAAATGTATGTATAAAAGACATTCTTCAGGACTTTCATTTGTATTCATGCTCAAATTTTCCAATTACATTTTTTTGACAGTGCATTGGTTATGTACCTGGTATAGAGGACAAAGAAGAAAGGAATGATCAGCTGGGCAGTATGCAGTAAACAACAGCAACAGCAGATACACAGCAACAACACAGCAACAAATCAACAACCCAAGTGTTTTCCACAACCCACAGACAACCAGCAGTATTTCCCAGAACAAAGAGAACCAGCCAATAGTCGAGCACCAAACGAGCAATCCCAGGAAAAGTAATGAAGCAACAGTAATAACAGAGTGTTCAATGCAGCAACACCAACAGTTCAACGACCACAAACAGCTCAGTCAATGCAAACAACAGAACTTGGCCAAGACAGCTTGACCAATATGCACTCTTATACAACTTTCAAGCAGTGTTTGGTTGCATTGTTTATTGGAAACTACCTTATGTTTTTCAGTTTTCTTTAAACTCACTAGACCTTTCTTCAGACTAAAAGTTCCAGCCTCAAGACTAAAAATTCCAGCCCCTTCTTATGTTCTAAAACAGCTTATTTATAATCCAAATGACCCAGTGCAGTTAAGCTGCCTTCATGCTGCAACTTGCAGTCTGCCCATACTCTTTTAAGCCCATGCCTAAGCATCTTTTGGTGCCAGCCCCCTGTTCCCCACGCCTGGTTTTTGTTTAATCAAAAGTTATGGGTTCATTTTAAGTATTTATTTTAAGCCCCATACTCTTATGTCTTGTTCCCTATTGGCATTAGTTTAATCTTAATTAGTACCCTACTTGTCAGCTTCATTTAAACTAATCTTTTCTGCCCTTTTCAAACCCCAGATTACCCCTGTTTAATCTTGATTATTACTGCCCTGCCTATTGCAGCATCAGGGCACTTTGGGCTTTGATCATTCGATTTCAGAACTGCCCCAACCTGGTTCTTTTAATTGTTTACAATGTAGTTACAAACTAACATTCATAGGTAATGCCCAACATGCAAATCATAATACAGGTCCATTCAGAATATTTGAACATTCAGTCGTAGGAAATTAATCGACGACATTTATCAGGTCGACTATACTAATTATAACAGGTAATAATTAGTCGCTCATATAAACAATACGTTCAGGGACCTAAAGGGCATCAGACAACTTTTGTTCAATTACTAGGGTCTATATGAATTAACTCATTTGACGACTAATCTAATTGACGATCACGTTTATCATGGGGTACATTCAGAACACGAACAGAAAACCATTGACCAAACAAGAGGCCTTTGACAGAGATGGAAGAAATCCGAAAAAATAACAAAATAACAAACAAACACAACAAAGCATGCTGACAACTTAATTAGAACTAAACAAAGAGAAAAGAAAACTTACCGAAAAAGTTTGAAATCAAAACGACCCAAATCTGACTCAACTCTGACCATTTGAGGCCGAACAAATTTTAACCAGGGTGTTCTCACATGAGAACACCTTGGTTAAGATCCATTAAACCTCAAACCCCTTTCAAGACCGGCCGGATTCCCCAGGTGCATGTGTTCTAAGGTCTGGATTTTCAGATCTGGTTTTTAGGAGTTGTGGGTAGATTCGGACCAAACCAAGCTTGGTTTGGTCACGAGGAGGGTCAGGGGAGTGTCTGGTATGAAGATGGGGTAATTTGGCATAGGTCCGGGTTCGACTCAAATCTTCAAATGAAGATTCGAGACGAAAGAAAGTGATTCGAGGCAAATGGATAGCAGATCCATGTTCAGGAGAGTGAGGGGGACTTAGGGTGTTCAGGAGGTGGTCACCGGCGTTCGTGCCACCGGGTTCTGGTGAAAGGGAAGCTAGGGCGGCTTGCTAGGGTTTGGGGTTTCAATGTTTGAACTTGGGGACGATGAAGGGGGGGGGGGGGGTTCGGATAGGGGGCGTGGGGAGTGATAGAGGGTTTATATACGGAGTAGGGGATTGTACCTGAGCCGTTAGATCAGATGATCTCAACGGCTTGGATCTGATGGTGAGAAATGAGACGGGGTCGTTTGGTAGTTAAACGGGGTCGTTTGGTTTAAGTGAGGATTGGGTTGGACCGGCTAACCAGGTCGGGTCACGGGTGCGTATGTGGACCGTTGGATCAAGAGGCTTGGATGGCTCAGATCGATTTTCCCGAAACGACGTCGTTTCGGGAGGTGGTCAGGGTAGGCCTGGTTTGGACCGGACTTGAGTGCTGGTTTGGGCCTGTTTTGTCTTATTTCTGGGCCCAAACCGATTTTCAACTCTTTTCCTTTTGTTTTTTTCAATTTTAAAAAAAATGAAAAATAGCAAAATAAATAATAAAACAAATAAAATTAAAACAAATAACAATGTAGCACTTCGACATAATTATCACACCAAATTAAAATGTTTAAGTAAGTTAACTCACAACCTAGAACGAACGATGCACATATATATATTTTGAATTTTCTTTTAATGACACATATTTTTTGTATTTTGTTTGATAATGATTAAATGCAAAATGGACAGACCCACAAATGAATAGCAATACATGTCATGAAAAATTTGTACCGCGGGGTCATTTGTCACTATCTTTATTTTTTGTTTTCCTTTTGGAGTGATTGCTCGTGAAGCAAAAATCACGTGCTTACAGCTGCCCCTCTTTGCACGACGACACGAAGGGTTTTCGCGCAAAGATAAAGCGAGCGATTTTTGCCCGTCTGAATACTCCGTGTGAAGCATTTTTGAAAAAGATTTGACCGAACCTTTGCTTCAGAGGTTTCCTACATATCCTGGGCTGAACAGGAATCAGGTCAATGTAGTTCGGGAAATTTTGGTAGCTGGGACTACCGTGTGACTGTAGTGCCTGCTGTTGTTGTGCGCTGTTGCATGTTGCTGTAGGATGCTACCGCTCACTAATCTCCTTGTTACATTGTTCTAAAAGGAAAAACAAGAAGCTAAGCTAGACTATGGATCATGAGATCTCCTCCGTCTTCAACTTGTTCTTGTTGCCTTGCTTTCTTGTCGGCTAATGCTTTCCTCTGATGCCTTTATTTTGTGAACTTTGGAGATGATGCTGGTCCTTCGCCTTTTCTGAATGCCAGTTTTCATCACTTCGCTTGACTCGTTGGGAACATACCCTCTTCTTCAAGCCTTTCAATTGTTTCTTCGGCGGTATGGCTTTTCATCAAAATTGTTACGCTGAGCATGCTATAATGTTTCCGAACTGCTTCTTCTGAGACGCGTTCCTTCTTTCTTTTGAATGTGCGCTTGCTTTGGCAGCCTTCTGCCTCTTGGCGCTGGGGATTTTATTGTTTCCTGCTTGGGGATATCTGTTGTAACCTTCCGTCTTCAGGCGGGGCCACTGATTCCAAAATCTAGAGCTAAATGTATTCCCGCATTATACTGGTGGGTGACCTAGAACTTAAATGTATTCCCGCATTATACTGGTGGGCGACCTAGAACTTAAATGTATTCCCGTATTATACTGGTGGGCGACCTAGAACTTAAATGTATTCCCGCATTATACTGGTGGGCGACCTAGAACTTAAATGTATTCCCGCATTATACTGGTGGGCGACCTAGAACTTAAATGTATTCCCGCATTATACTGGTGGGCGACCTAGAACTTAAATGTATTCCCGCATTATACTGGTGGGCGACCTAGAACTTAAATGTATTCCCGCATTATACTGGTGGGCGACCTAGAACTTAAATGTATTCCCGCATTATACTGGTGGGCGACCTAGAACTTAAATGTATTCCCGCATTATACTGGTGGGCGACCTAGAACTTAAATGTATTCCCGCATTATACTGGTGGACGACCTAGAACTTAAATGTATTCCCGCATTATACTGGTGGGCGACCTAGAACTTAAATGTATTCCCGCATTATACTGGTGGGCGACCTAGAACTTAAATGTATTCCCGCATTATACTGGTGGGCGACCTAGAACTGAAATGTATTCCCGCATTATACTGGTGGGCGACCTAGAACTTAAAAGTATTGAAATTGCTTCCCCGTTCTTCCGAGAAAATTTTCGACAATCGGCAGAAAATTTTCTGCCCCGGTTTTTGGTGACTTCCCTGGCGTTGCGTTTTGCTGCCATTATCAATTCTTTGTTCTCCTGCAACAGACAAAAGGATTTAGTCATTTTTAATCGTGGTGGTAGAGGGTGCCTTTCCGGCGAACGATTTTTCTCTCTTCTCCTTTTCTTGCTCTATGTCCCCATAATTGATTAACGGGCAGAGTTGTCTGCTGGGGGTCTCTAGCCTGCTGGGGATTGGCTTTCAATTAATCCCCTTTTCTGCTTTCTCTTTAAGCACATGCTGTGAGAGTCTGTTTTTAACTCCCGAAACCACTCCCTTTAGGAGCTCACTTCCTCCAAAATTGCCGGGCACGATCACTACATTGCCTGGGATCTGCTTCTAAGACTGTTTGTATTATCCTGCATTGGATGAATTCTCCTCCGGTCTTTGGTAGTAAGCTTTGAAAAAATCCTTTTCAAAACAAATTTTTAGAAAAATAAAAGCTAGAAAAGGAGAAAATCTTTCTGAACCCATATTTGGTGGGGAGAAGAAACTCAGAAGAACTTATCTGGAGGGCATGACTGGTCCCCGTGATCATGACGTGCACCATAGATTCCCGACCCAGTCTATTTGTATCAATCGATTTACCCGATGGTCTGGCTTGCTGGGGGTGATAAATGACTGTCCATTTCGTTGCAAATGTGGTAGCTTTTGCTGATCTGTCTTGTCGCCTCATAGTGCCCTTCGAGGGGTTTTCACTAATGAGACTCTCTCTTTTCTCTCATCTCCCGGCGCCTTATGGTGCCTGTGAAGGTTTTCACCAATAAGACTCTCTCATTTTATTTCTTTCATCTTGCATCGTCTCTTGGTGCCTGTGAAGGTTTTCACCGATAAGACTCTCTCATTTTACTTCTTTCGAGGAATCGGGGTGTTGTAGATACGACCCTCCATCCTGGAGATTCCTTTGACCATCAATTCATTCCCAGTCTTACGATCCTCTTCTTTGCTGGGTATCGGTGAATTAGTCTCGGCTTTATTTTCCTGACTTGGCATTCTTGGACATTGATCGGGAGGTCTTTTGGATGTTGATGTTGGTTTTGGTGTGGGATTGAAGAAAGGCTACAAAAATGAAGATAATTTGATGGGTGATGTGTTACAACTTTTGGAATCAAACCTTTGTTGAAACTTAAAACATACCCTCTGCCCCAGTTTTCTTGCTTGGGGAATTTATTATTCTTTTACACTTATGTTGCGCTATGTGCGTTACGCACACTGTGCCTATTATGCACACTATGTACCTTATGCATCCTATATTCACTATGATGCATACTATGACCGAGCCGTGAGGCGCCTACGTATCCTCTTTGAGGAATCAGGTCAAACGTAGTTCCCACAGTTTTATATTCCTTATGATTTTATTTTTTTCTTTTCTTTCTTTTCATTTTCTTTTCCTTTTCTTTTTCTTTTTCTTTTTCTTTTCCTTTTTTTTCATGTCTTTTCCATTAGTGATTCCAAAAGAGGGGTATGAAAGAATAACTTTAGGCTCAAAGGGGGAAACAAGGGTTAAAAAGTGTTTGGATAGAAGAAAGAATTGCCTCCGTCATCTCATTATCCAATAAATGCCAAATACAAACAAGTAAACCAAAAATTGCCATAATTAAATAAATTACGCATAATATCTCTTGACCGCATCTGAATTGATAGCCATGTCGACACATCTACCTTCGACATCTGTCAAACACAAAGCACCGTTGGACAATACTCTGGTCACGATATAAGGCCCTTGCCAATTTGGGGCGAATTTGCCTTTTGCCTCGACCTGATGTGGGAGGATCTTCTTCAATACCTGCTGCCCTACTTCAAACTTCCTAGGGCGCACCTTCTTATTATATGTTCTTGCCATTCTCTTCTGGTACAGCTGACCATGACACACTGCTGCCAATCTTTTCTCATCTATCAGGCTCAACTGTTCCAATCGAGCTTTTACCCATTCATCATCATCAATCCCGGCTTCAGCGATAATTCGGAGGGACGGAATTTCGACCTCCGCTGGTATTACGGCCTCAGTTCCATACACCAACAAATAAGGAGTTGTGCCTATGGAAGTTCGGACGGTAGTGCGGTAACCCAACAAAGCAAAGGGTAATCTCTCGTGCCATTGTCTGGACCCTTCCACCATTTTTCGCAGTATCTTCTTGATATTCTTATTGGCTGCTTCGACTGCTCCATTCGCCTTGGGACGATATGGGGTGGAATTGCGGTGTGTAATCTTGAATTGTTGGCATACCTCTCTCATCAAGCTGCTATTAAGATTCGCACCGTTATCCGTGATGATCACTTTTGGGATCCCAAATCTGCAGATGATATGGGAGTGAACAAAGTCCACCACTGCCTTCTTGGTTACTGATTTGAAGGTTTTAGCCTCAACCCATTTGGTGAAGTAATCAATGGTCACTAGAATGAACCTATGACCGTTGGATGCTGCCGGCTCGATGGGCCCAATGACATCCATGCCCCATGCCACAAACGGCCAGGGTGCTGACATCGTATGTAACTCTGTTGGCGGAGAATGAATCAAATCTCCATGTATCTGTCACTGATGGCATTTCCTCACGAAAGTGATACATTCGTGTTCCATGGTGAGCCAATAACACCCTGTTCGAAGGACCTTTCTTGCCAACACATATACGCTCATGTGTGGCCCACAAACTCCAGCATGTACCTCTGCCATAACCGTCGTTGCTTGACTGGCATCTATGCATCTCAACAATCCCAAATCCGGGGTTCTTTTGTACAATATTCCCCCACTGAGGAAGAAACCATTAGACAAACGCCGAAGGGCTCTTTTTTGGTCCCCAGAGGCATGTTCTGGATATATCCCCATCCTGAGGTATTCCTTGATATCATGAAACCAGGGTTCGCCATCTGTTTCTTCTTCTATGGCATTGCAGTAGGCGTGCTGATCACGGATCTGGATGTGTAGAGGATCAACATACATTTTGTCAGGGTGGTGCAACATTGATGCTAAGGTGGCCAAGGCATCCGCAACCTCATTGTGAACTCTCGGGATGTGTTTGAACTTCACCGATCGAAATTGCTTGCTCAGATCATGCAAGCATTGTCGGTATGGTATGAGTTTTAGATCTCGTGTTTCCCATTCTCCCTGAATTTGATGTACCAAGAGGTCCGAGTCTCCCAAGACCAAGACGTCTTGGACATCCATGTCAGCAGCCAAGCGCAGACCCAGAATGCAAGCCTCATACTCGGCCATATTGTTGGTGCAATAGAAGCGTAGTTGAGCCGTAACAGGATAATGCCGTCCTGTTTCAGAAATGAGTACTGCTCCTATTCCAACCCCTTTTGCGTTTGCAGCTCCATCGAAGAAAAGCTTCCAACCTGGTTCCTCAGGTAATTCCAACTCATTCGTATGCATCACCTCTTCGTCAGGAAAATACGTTCTTAAGGGCTCGTATTTTTCATCAACGGGATTCTCTGCCAAATGGTCTGCCAGTGCCTGGGCTTTCATGGCCGTCCTCGTTACGTAGATGATATCAAACTCTGTGAGCAGAATTTGCCACTTTGCCAACCTTCCCGTGGGCATAGGTTTCTGAAAGATATACTTCAATGGGTCCAAGCGGGATATGAGATAAGTAGTATACGAAGACAGGTAGTGTTTCAACTTCTGAGCTACCCAAGTTAGGGCGCAACAGGTTTTCTCGAGTTGAGTATACTTGACCTCATGCACTGTGAATTTCTTGCTAAGATAGTAGATGGCCTGCTCTTTCCTCCCTGTGTCATCATGTTGCCCCAGTACACAACCAAATGAATTTTCCAAGACCGTCAGGTAAAGAATTAAGGGCTTCCCGGGCTTAGGCGGGACCAACACGGGTGGATTAGACAGATACCCTTTGATTTGGTCGAAAGCCTCTTGACACTCTGTCGTCCAACCTTCTGCAGCATCCTTTCTCAGTAGCCGAAATATGGGCTCACAAGTTGCTGTGAGTTGAGCGATGAACCTGCTGATGTAATTGAGTCTACCCAGCAAACTCATTACCTCTGTTTTGTTCCTTGGCGGTGGCAAATCTCGGATGGATTCAATTTTGGATGGGTCTAACTCAATCCCCCGTCGACTGACGATGAATCCTAGCAACTTTCCTGATGGAACCCCGAATGCGCATTTGGCCGGGTTAAGCTTGATATCATACCTTCGGAGTCTTTGGAAAAATCTCCTTAGGTCTGCCACATGGTCCTCCTGACGCCAAGATTTGATGATCACATCATCGACGTACACCTCGATTTCTTTGTGTATCATGTCATGAAACACGGCAGTCATTGCTCGCATGTACGTTGCCCCAGCGTTCTTTAATCCGAACGGCATTACCCGATAGCAGTAGGTTCCCCATGGCGTAATAAACGCTGTCTTCTCAGCATCCTCCTCGTCCATTAGGATCTGATGATAACCCGCATAGCAATCCACAAAGGATCCGATCTCGCGCCCAGCGCAATTATCGATCAGGATATGAATGTTGGGTAGCGGAAAATTGTCCTTGGGACTTGCTTTGTTGAGGTTGCGGTAGTCAACGCACACCCTGATTTTTCCATCCTTCTTTGGGACTGGTACCACATTGGCCAACCACTCGGGATATCGAGTGACCCGAATGACCTTCGATTGCAACTGCTTAATCACTTCTTCTTTGATCTTTACACTCATTTCTGTTTTAAATTTCCTTAGTTTTTGCTTGACCGGAGGGTATGCCGGGTCAGTGGGCAATTTGTGAACCACTAAATTGGTGCTTAATCCAGGCATATCATCATATGACCATGCAAAAACATCTATGAATTCCATGAGAGTTTTGATCAATTTTGCTCTGACATTTGGCTCGATGTGGATGCTAATTTTGGTCTCTTGGACGTTATCAGCGTCCCCTAGATTCACAGCCTCAGTGTCATTTAGGTTAGGCTTGGGTTTCTCTTCAAATTGGCACAATTCTCGGTTTATCTCTTCGAAGGCTTCACCTTCGTCACATTCCGATTCATCGTCACAAACGACCTTTTGCATCATTGAGTCGGTTTCAGATTGATTTATTAGACTAGGTCGAAGATCCGTTGTGCATGCTATGTCATTAGAACCAGTAAAAAGAGAACTGTTCAGAAAGAAAAAGAACAAAACAAAATTAAGATGGGACAAAAGAAAAGAACTTTATTAAACTTGCGGGATAAAAGGGTTCACACTTTTACAAAAACGAAAGTAAAATTTGGATTACACCCTTGAATAATCCGAACAAAACAAAACACACAAAACATAAATCAAAGCCTACTACCAAGACTCCCTCGGACAGGAAGAGGAGTAACTGTCCAATTGTTGGTCTTGGCCTCAGGCCCCACAAACTGTATCTCTGCTCTGCTAGAACCTTCTCCAGCTTCCACCATACTGACATCCGCGAATAGCCTCTCAAAACTCTGATTCAGGTCTTCATTTATACCGATCAATGGTCCTCGAATCTTTGGGACCGGCGACCCCTTGGCACTCGCTTTGACAAAAGACCTTGAGAGGCGTGGCACTGGTTTAGGCAGAAACCAGACCCTCTTCTTCATTTTTCGCGCTTGCTTCCTGTCTGCTGCGGTTGGTTTGAACCCCAATCCGAAAGTTTCCAGATTTTTAGGAAGGGAGACAGGTTGGACAATCCCTTGAAGCTCGACTCCCAGGCCTTTTCCCGGCACAAATCCATTACCCAGCATTTCTGAGACCATCATGACTGTTGCGGCAGCTACCCTAGGGTGCGGGATGATTTCTCCTTCAGAAATTTTGTTGGCCGACCCTGTATCGAAAATCTGGTAGACCCAAGGACCTTTGTCATCAGCGGTCTCTATGAAAGGTACAATGGTTCCGCCCATGGTGCACGTTGTATCCTCGCCGTGTAACACGACCTCTTGTCTTTCCCACTCGAACTTCACCATCTGATGTAGGGTGGAAGGCACCGCTTTGGCTGCATGAATCCAGGGTCGTCCCAACAGCAGGTTATAAGATACTGTGGCGTCCAACACCTGGAATTCCATGGTAAACAGGACCGGACCAATGGTCAGTTCAAGTACAACATCCCCTACAGTAGCTGTTCCGTTTCCGTCAAACCCCCGGACACAGATGCTATTCTTCCGGATTCTTCCGCGGTCGATCTTTAACTGGTCCAGAGTGGATAATGGACAAATATTGGCGCTTGAGCCGTTATCCACCAATACTCGAGTTACCACCGAGTCTTCACATTTGACAGCTAGGTATAGAGCTTTATTATGCTCCGTACCTTCCACCGGCAGGTCATCATCTGAGAATGTTACCCTGTTCACCTCGAAAATCTTGCTGGCAATGGTTTCCAGGTGGTTTACAGAAATCTCACTGGGTACATGAGCTTCGTTCAATATCTTCAACAGGGCCCGACGATGCTCCTCAGAATGGATCAGTAATGACAACAGTGAGATCTGGGCCGGTGTTTTTCTCAGCTGTTCGACCACAGAATAGTCTTGTACTTTCATCTTCCTCAGGAACTCTTCAGCCTCTTCTTCGGACACAGGTTTCTTGGTTGCAACTGGGTTGGTTCTTCTTAGCTCCACCGGAGCAAAACATCGACCTGATCGAGTCAGCCCTTGCGCTTCACAACTGACTTCTTCCACCTGTTTTCCTTTGTACATCACCACCGCCTTTTCATATTTCCAAGGCACAGCCCTGCTGTCAATCATCGGCAGCTGGACCACAGGCTTTATGGTCACCCGTTCTCTACATACCCCTTTCAACACGACCGCCGGTGTGGGCGGGATCCCTGGTATTACCAACTTGCTTGGCTCGGGTTTGCTTGTTATGGCGGACGGGCTCTTTCCCAATATCACTACCGGCTTGACGCCTTCTCCCTGCGACTGTACACTCGTTCCTCCACTGGTTGAGACTTCTTTCGGGGCGGCTTGGATCATCATCACTGTTTGTGAGGGTTTTCTCAATTCTCCTCCCTCACACACCAACTCAATCATGTGAGTTTCGTGGTGCGCTGGCAGTGGGTTTTGGTTGATGTTAAGAGCCTCCAGTGTCTGTACCTCGATCTTATTGGTGTCAATAAGATCCTGTATGGCATGCCTTAATTTCCAGCACTTCTCGGTATCATGCCCGAGCATCCCTGAACAGTATTCACAACTGATTGATCGATCCAAGTTCTGAGGTGGGGGATTTGGTTCTCGAGTCTGGACAGGACTAACCAAACCCAATTGCCTCAGTTTGTGGAACAAAGCGGTGTAGGTTTCTCCCAGCTCCGTGAAAGTTCTCTGCTTCCGCAACCTGTCATTCCTAGCATCTGGATTTCCCCGAAAGCCTGCCCCTGAAGGGTTTCTATACGCCCTTGGTGGAGGGTAGGTGTTTTGTGGTGGTGCATATATGTTCTGGGGAGCCGGTGCGCGCTATTGTGGGCGAACCGGAGGCTGAGTGTATGCCTTGGGCCTGGTGTACGGAACAATGTGGTTCTCGAGGTGGATAGAAATTTTGTGGTGGGTTGTATGGGTAGTTTGACCTGTGAGGTCTGGGTTGGTTGTAGTGCGGCCTGCCAGCCCTGGACCAACTGCCTGCCTCGATCGTGGCAACCTCTTCTTTCTTTCTTCTCAGCGCACCTCCCGTGCCGCTTTGAATAGCCTGGGTTGTGGCCTTGAGTGCCGAATAGTTCAAGATCTTGTCAGACCTCAGACCCTCTTCTATCATGACCCCTATCTTGACCACCTCGTTGAAAGATTTTCCAACCGTTGTCACCAAGTGACCAAAGTAGGTTGGATCCAATGTCTGCAAGAAATAGTCCACCATCTCTCCCTCTCTCATGGGAGGATCGACTCTAGCTGCTTGTTCTCTCCAGCGGAACCCGAACTCGCGAAAACTTTCCCCGGGTTTCTTCCCAGTTCTCAATAATGTGAGACGGTCAGGGACTATCTCGAGATTGTACTGGAAATGACCTGCAAAAGCCTGCGCCAGATCATCCCACGTGTACCACCTGCTGAAATCCTGCCTGGTATACCATTCCAGTGCAGATCCGCTCAGACTTTGGCCGAAATAAGCTATCAACAGCTCATCCTTGCCGCCTGCCCCTCTCATTTTGCTACAGAATCCCCGCAAATGTGCCATGGGATCACCGTGCCCTTCATATAAATCAAACTTAGGCATCTTAAAACCAGCCGGGAGTTGGACGTCTGGGAAAGGACACAGATCTTTGTATGCTACGCTGATTTGATTGCCCAATCCGTGCAAGTTCCTGAAGGACTGCTCCAGGCTTTTGAACTTTCTCAACACTTCATCCTGTTCAGGAGCCTTAACTGGCTTCTCAACCTCTGCCGGCACTTCTAAATGTGGATTGTAAGCTTGAGGCTCGGGTGCATGGAATGTAGGCTCAGGGGATAGTATTGTGTATCGTGAGCCTGAAACAATGGCTCACTGGTCGTTCTTTGCAAAGGGGCTGATGTTGGTCCCACAAAAATGGGAATATTGGGTGTTGGGAGAGGCTGATGGGGTAGTGGAGCTTGGGAATCATGAGGGCTTCTTTCTTGATGATAAAGGGGATTTGGACGGCTTGTGGAAGGGCCAGAGTGAGGGTATTCCGGTATGTGTCCCAGTGTTTCAGGGCTCTTTTGTGTTTTGGCTAGGGCTAGCTGCATTGCATTCATCTCTAGTCCCATCCTTTCAATCTTTTCCATCGCTTCTTTTAGCAACTGGCTCATTGGCCTTTCTTCCTCATTACTATTCTCTGAAGTAGTCATGCTTGTTGCTACCGGTCCTTTGGATCTGGTTTGGTAGGAGTGTGTTGCCAGAGTTCTTTAACAACTAACTTGTCTGGTATAGACAACAACAAACTTTGTTAGCGTTAGAGTTTAACAGATTTGATCATAACACATAGAGGATGCAATGCACCTAGGCAGTTAACCGTTTCTACATGCTTTGCTTCAAACAACATGCGTCATCCCGGTTTGCTCATTCGTCCCTTTAAAGTATTTTTGGGAAAACCTGTGTTTTACTTTATTAGGTACTTTCTTTTCCCTCTTTATTAAAAGCGGTCGAATCTTATGGGGATTGCCTACGTATCACGTCCCCGCGTGAATCAGACCAGGCGTAGTTCTGCCATGAGGCTAACATTTATAAAAGATGAACAAGCATTACATTTGAAAAAACTTTGTAAAACAATGTCTTGAAATACACACATTCAAATTGAAATAAACAGATACAATTCTTAACATCTCATAACGTGCCCCACTTTCCACTTGTGTTGTAAATTATCAGATCATTTGCTCAAGGCGGGGCTTGTCCCGGATGACCTCCCAATGTTCGATACATCCTTTCCAACTCCACTGCTAGATGACGGGCAAAGGTGGGTGCATGCTCTGTAAACCTTCCATAATTCATTCCTTGGCAGTTTACATAACTTTGAGAGGTGTAGACCGCCAGGTCGTGGATCTGTGCCCTGAAATCTTGGAGATGCTGGCCTTGATTCTGCAATTGCTGCTGGCGAGTAATGGCTATATCTCAGATACGGCCTTCACGATCTAGGGATGACTCTAATAGAGCTCGGAGTCTGGCCTGCTCTAATCTTATCTGCGCTCTTTCTCTATCAGTGTCTGCTTGTTGATGCGCTCTGTATCTTCTTGCTTCTTCTAGTTGTGCACGAAGTTGGTCTTCTGATTGTGTCCAATGGTCTTTTTCCTTCTTGAATTGTGCCTTGTCTTTCTCGGATTGCCTATCTTGGCGTTCCTTATTAGATCTGGCTTCTTCATTTAATTGTTGGATCCTTTCTTTTGATTTGCTCAATGCCCTTTCTTTTGCAGCAAGAATGGAATCATAATCTTGCATTCTTTCAAAAAGATTGGCGATGGTTTTTTGATCCTTCCAATTCCTCATTGGCGTTTCAGAAGCTTTTTTCATTTTCAGAAATCGAACATGAAGACTTTCATTCTCACAGGCTAGGCTCTTCTTCTCGCCTTCAGCTTCTTGTGCTTGCAAATCCTTCTCCAGACTGAGGTTCCTTAGATTTTCCTTGAGGGCATGGATAGTTGCTTTGTACCCCTTCTCTTTTTCTCCCCAGATCAACCGCTCTTGGATCTTATCATTAAAGTTTTGAACATGGGGTCTTTTAGTTGGCCTTCTCAGCTCAGGTTCTGGTATATCATCCACGCGAGACCGTTTCTCGAACCACCTCGCATATCCAGGATTTATCTCACCCTTTGTAGTGTCTGGGACTTGAGTATCGCTTTTTAAGTATCGACATCCATTCCACATCTGCTGAAGTAACGCCTCAGGAATAGTGGCCTCTGGGTGTAATTCGATTTCTTGCGTACTCAAATCTTCATCATCAGGAACTACTTGATATCTTCCTAGTTGTCTTAGGACTCTCAATGGCGCGTATGGCTGGATGCTTCTCAATCCCAATAGTAGAAGATAACTATTTGAGTTTGACATATGTATCACTTCCCTCATCGGTAGCCATCCCAGAGTCCATTCAATTTGATTTGCCGTTAGAGCCCTTAGCTGAGATACCCATGCTTCTATCCCTTCTGGAACCTGATAATTTTTCACTCTTTCCTCATAACCCTCGACGTAATTATCGTTGCTTGGCCCATACTGTATGATCTTGGGCTGTTGTTGGAGATGTTCAATCAGCCACATTTGCAACAAAATTTTGCATCCTTCGAAGACTTTCGCTCCTGCTTTACATAAAGTCAAAGCCCGATAAATGTCTGAGAGAATGATGGGGACAAGGGTGTGGTTTTCCTTGGTGGTGAGGATTTGCACAACTTTTGCGGTGCGAATATCGAATTGTTCGTTCTTTGTTCGGGAAGACCATGATTCCTAGAAAAGCCACCATGAAGGCGAAACGACGGTGAACCTGCCATGCGTCTTTGTCTTGTTTGTTAGTAAGGCCTTTCTCATGAATTTCGAACCCATCTGACTTTCCGAACCTTGAATACAAAAAGTTGAAAGAACAACATCCGTTGACGACATTGCTTTTCCTGATTTGACTGCTGATGTTCAGAAGACCGAAGAATCGATGTACCGAGGGAGCCTTTGTGAATATCAAGCTTTGATTCCTTAAACTTCCGTCAAAACCAACATATCCAGCTATCTCCTCTAATGTAGGAGTGAGCTCGAAGTCAGAGAAATGAAAGACATTGTGAACAGGGTCCCAAAAAGTTACTAATGCCGCAATCAGATCCTCACGGGGTTTAACTTTCATAATGTCCGGGAGATTTCCCAAATGCTTGATGACCCACTTTTGACCATCTTCGCCTAATTCACACCACCACATTTGAAGCTGGAATAGAAACTCTTCTGTATTTGCGGAGGAGGGGTTTTGTGTGGTGCTCATTTTGTATCTGAAATTTTAATTTAATAAAGTCAAGACTCATTTTGAAAACATACTCCCATCATTTTCAGTCAAAAACTATTTCCAGATTTAAAACTATTTTTTGGGACTTTTTTCAAACTATTTTCAAGATTAAATACCTTTCAAGATTAAATACCTTTATTTCAAGATTTCAAGATTTGAAAACTATATTTTATTATGAAAAAAACCCATTTTATTCCTCAGCTCTTACCATGATTTCATTTAAGCCAGTCAACAAGCATGTTCGAGGCAAATGAATGCACATATAGCAAGTAGGATGCATCAGGATGGTCTTTTTATTCCGGGTTCACCTGTCTTAGACAGACCCAACCCCTGTGTTGAGTCCCCTAAGTCCAAATGCACGTGATGCAAATAAACGTTCCTACTAGGGATCCGGTATATGGTTGGGTTATTCTAAGTGTAAACCTGAGGTTGATTGTTCTAAACCTGGCTTACTCAAACAGACAGTTTGAGCCGAAGCGGGGGCAACGTACCGGGAGCACGAAAGTCTGCCCGGCCTAGTTACTTGTCCCAACTCCGTCTTATTTGGTATGACTTTAACAGAAAGGTGGGTCACGCGCACGTGTACACCATAAATTCAGAAGACTCAGAAAGAAGGGTTTCGTAGCAGTTTTATATACACAATTCAGATAATATTAAAGCGGTAAAAGCATCATTTAGCACATTAAGCATATATCATGTAAAAATCAGATAATAAATAAAGCCAAATAACAACAATTATTCTAAGCTCGAATTCTTAACCCTGAACCAGTGGTTTTAGGGTATCCCAAGTCACCAATTTTAATCCCGAATCGAGGAAAAGAATGACTCCATATTACAGTCTGCGTACCAGAAATCCGGATAAGGAATTCTGTTAACCCGGGAGAAGGTGTTAGGCATTCCCGAGTTCTGTGGTTCTAGCACGGTCGCTCAACTGTTATATTCGGCTTGATTATCTGATTTTATACAAGTGTGAACTTATGTGCAAAATTTAACTTTTAACCGATTTTATCATTTACTGTGTTTACCAAGAATTGCAACGTTGTGAAAATGTATCTCGAACCGCGTTACAATCAATGTACCCGTGGTAGTCGACACACTTTGACTCCGTTGAGATTTGGATTTGGGTCACATCAATGTGCACCCGAGTTTAAAGAAATTAAATTATTAAAGGCGCGCCTAAAGCGACTAACGTATTTATTTTGGGTAGGACCGTGGAATTTTACTAAACGGTTCATCCTGGAATCTAAACAATTTTTAAAACAAATATTTACTGAGGGCCCCGCAATTTGTATTTTTATCTGGTGAGGCTCATCTCATTCTTATTTTAAAATGAATTTGCAACGTCATGGACACGCACCTCGAACCACACCACAATCAATGTACCCGTGATTAGAAACACATTTCGACTCCGTTGAGAATTGGATTTGGGTCACATAAATGTGCACCCGGGTTTAAGAAGGTAAGATTTATTAAGGCGCGTCCTAAAGAGTCTAACGTATTGTTATTTTAGGAGGGTTGTGAGATTTGCTAAACGACCCGTCCTGGAAATTAAATGCTTCGATAATGTACATTTAACGAGGGCCCCGCATCTTGTGCGTTTTTGTCTGTCGAGGCTCATCTCGGCTTTATTTTAAAAGGATATCCTATAGCTACTACGTTTCTTGTCGCATTTGTCTCTACTAGTTGAGAATAAAATGACCCTATTCAATTACATGCTTGCTGGTTATTATAACGGAATTCCGAGTGCCTTTGCAGAAATAAAAACATGGCCATGCCCATGGGCAGCTAATCGAGCATCGTGGGCCCAAACCCAGCCCACACAGTATTGGCTGGACCTGGGCCAATGCCTTTCCGATGAAAGCCTGCCGGTTCGTTTGATCCGGGCTCGACCTTCGTGAGGTTGAGAAGTGCAGACTTGCGCCGTTTATTTTAAGGCAATGGTTTGTCAATTATGAGGAGACAATTTATCAAAAGGGCATGAAATTAACTAACATGGATAGTTCTATGCATTTAAGGACATGCTAATCATATAAAACCTAGGATACAACCTACTGCATTGGAGACCCTTTTATCTATTAACATACATATACAAACTAGCATTCAATCACCCCATATTTACATCTACTGGGCACACAGGCTACCTTCAGTATCTAAACAAGAATGCAAACTATTACACATTACATGAATATTTAAGGTACAAATGTATGTATAAAAGACATTCTTCAGGACTTTCATTTGTATTCATGCTCAAATTTTCCAATTACATTTTTTTGACAGTGCATTGGTTATGTACCTGGTATAGAGGACAAAGAAGAAAGGAATGATCAGCTGGGCAGTATGCAGTAAACAACAGCAACAGCAGATACACAGCAACAACACAGCAACAAATCAACAACCCAAGTGTTTTCCACAACCCACAGACAACCAGCAGTATTTCCCAGAACAAAGAGAACCAGCCAATAGTCGAGCACCAAACGAGCAATCCCAGGAAAAGTAATGAAGCAACAGTAATAACAGAGTGTTCAATGCAGCAACACCAACAGTTCAACGACCACAAACAGCTCAGTCAATGCAAACAACAGAACTTGGCCAAGACAGCTTGACCAATATGCACTCTTATACAACTTTCAAGCAGTGTTTGGTTGCATTGTTTATTGGAAACTACCTTATGTTTTTCAGTTTTCTTTAAACTCATTAGACCTTTCTTCAGACTAAAAGTTGCAGCCTCAAGACTAAAAATTCCAGCCCCTTCTTATGTTCTAAAACAGCTTATTTATAAGCCAAATGACCCAGTGCAGTTAAGCTGCCTTCATGCTGCAACTTGCAGTCTGCCCATACTCTTTTAAGCCCATGCCTAAGCATCTTTTGGTGCCAGCCCCCTGTTCCCCACGCCTGGTTTTTGTTTAATCAAGAAGTTATGGGCTCATTTTATTATTCATTTTAAGCCCCATACTCTTATGTCTTGTTCCCTATTGGCATTAGTTTAATCTTAATTAGTACCCTACTTGTCAGCTTCATTTAAACTAATCTTTTCTGCCCTTTTCAAACCCCAAATTACCCCTGTTTAATCTTGATTATTACTGCCCTGCCTATTGCAGCATCAGGGCACTTTGGGCTTTGATCATTCGATTTCAGAACTGCCCCAACCTGGTTCTTTTAATTGTTTACAATGTAGTTACAAACTAACATTCATAGGTAATGCCCAACATCCAAATCATAATACAGGTCCATTCAGAATATTTGAACATTCAGTCGTAGGAAATTAATCGACGACATTTATCAGGTCGACTATACTAATTATAACAGGTAATAATCAGTCGCTCATATAAACAATACGTTCAGGGACCTAAAGGGCATCAGACAACTTTTGTTCAATTACTGGGGTCTATATGAATTAACTCATTTGACGACTAATCTAATTGACGATCACGTTTATCATGGGGTACATTCAGAACACGAACAGAAAACCATTGACCAAACAAGAGGCCTTTGACAGAGATGGAAGAAATCCGAAAAAATAACAAAATAACAAACAAACACAATGAAGCATGCTGACAACTTAATTAGAACTAAACAAAGAGAAAAGAAAACTTACCGAAAAAGTTTGAAATCAAAACGACCCAAATCTGACTCAACTCTGACCATTTGAGGCCGAACAAATTTTAACCAGGGTGTTCTCACATGAGAACACCTTGGTTAAGATCCATTAAACCTCAAACCCCTTTCAAGACCGGCCGGATTCCCCAGGTGCATGTGTTCTAAGGTCTGGATTTTCAGATCTAGTTTTTAGGAGTTGTGGGTAGATTCGGACCAAACCAAGCTTGGTTTGGTCACGAGGAGGGTCAAGGGAGTGTCTGGTATGAAGATGGGGTAATTTGGCATAGGTCCGGGTTCGACTCAAATCTTCAAATGAAGATTCGAGACGAAAGAAAGTGATTTGAGGCAAATGGATAGCAGATCCATGTTCAGGAGAGTGAGGGGGACTTAGGGTGTTCAGGAGGTGGTCACCGACGTTCGTGCCGCCGGGTTCTGGTGAAAGGGAAGCTAGGGCGACTTGCTAGGGTTTGGGGTTTCAGTGTTTGAGCTTGGGGGGGATGATGAAGGGGGGGTTCGGATAGGGGGCGTGGGGAGTGATAGAGGGTTTATATACGGAGTAGGGGATTGTATCTGAGCCGTTAGATCAGATGATCTCAACGGCTTGGATCTGATGGTGAGAAATGAGACGGGGTCGTTTGGTAGTTAAACGGGGTCGTTTGGTTTAAGTGAGGATTGGGTTGGACCGGCTAACCAGGTCGGGTCACGGGTGCGTATGTGGACCGTTGGATCAAGAGGCTTGGATGGCTCAGATCGATTTTCCCGAAACGGCGTCGTTTCGGGAGGTGGTCAGGGTAGGCCTGGTTTGGACCGGACTTGAGTGCTGGTTTGGGCCTGTTTTTGTCTTATTTCTGGGCCCAAACCGATTTTCAACTCTTTTCCTTTTGTTTTTTTCAATTTTAAAAAAAAATGAAAAATAGCAAAATAAATAATAAAACAAATGAAATTAAAACAAATAACAATGTAGCACTTCGACATAATTATCACACCAAATTAAAATGCTTAAGTAAGTTAACTCACAACCTAGAACGAACGATGCACATATATATATTTTGAATTTTCTTTTAATGACACATATTTTTTGTATTTTGTTTGATAATGATTAAATGCAAAATGGACAGACCCACAAATGAATAGCAATACATGTCATGAAAAATTTGTACCGCGGGGTCATTTGTCACTATCTTTATTTTTTGTTTTCCTTTTGGAGTGATTGCTCGTGAAGCAAAAATCACGTGCTTACAACGCTTATCTCTGATGTCATCCGCATCCCCTAGATTGACGGCTTCCGTGTCATTTGAGTTGGGCTTTTTTTTTTCAAATTGGCTCAACTCTCTGTTAATTTCTTCGAAGGCTTCATCCTTATCGTATTCCTACTTATCATCACAATCTTGTACTATAAGTTCGAAATCTGATTGATTTTTTTAGACTAGGTTGAAGATCCGTCGTGCATGCCCTGTCATTAGAACCAGTATAAAGAGAACTGTTCAGAAGATAAAAATAAGAAGAAAAATTAAAACAAAATAAGGGATGAGAGAAAAAAAAACTTTCACTTTATTAAAATACGGGATAAAAAGGTTTCACACTTTGGCGAGCACAAGAACAAAAATCTGGATTACAACCCTGGAATAATCCAGACAACAAGAAAGAAAATCAGAGCCCACTACCAAGACTCCCTTCGTATAAGAAGAGGAGTAGCCATTCAATTGTTGATCTTTGCTTTCAAAATAAGGGATCTTTGCTTTCAGCCTCTGGTGTCTGAACCTCAATCTTGTTGGTGTCAATAAGATTCTGTACTGCATGTTTCAACTTCCAACACTTCTCGGTATCATGTCCGGGAGCCCCCGAACAATACTCACAGCTTACCGAGTGGTCCATATTTTTGGGAAGGGGATTTGGCAATCTGGGCTCAACAGGACTCAACAAACCTAACTGCCTTAATTTGTGGAACACGACAATATAGGTTTCCCCCAACTCAGTGAATGTTCTTTGGATTCTTTCATTTCTAAAAGCCTGATTTCCCCGGAAACCTGCCCCTGGAGGGTTCTTGTAGGCTCTTGGCGGTGGATAGGTGTTTTGCGGTGGTGTATGTGTGTTCTGGGGAGCCGGCACGCGCCATTGCGGGCGAACCGGAGGCCGAGTATATGCTTGGGCTTGGTGCACGGAGAAGTGTGGTTCTTGAGGTGAATAGTGGTGCTGAGGTGGGCTGTATGGGTAGTTTGGTCTGTGGGGTCTGGGTTGGTTGTAGTATGGTTTACCAGACCTGGACCAACTGCTTGCCTCAATCGTGGCAATTTCTTCTTTCTTCCTCCTTCCCAGGGCACCTCCCGTGTCGCTCTGAATAGCCTGGGTCGTTGCCTTGAGTGCTGAGTAATTCAGGATTTTGTCAGACCTCAGACCCTCCTCTATCATGACCCCTATCTTTACTACTTCATTGAAGGATTTCCCAACCGTCATCACCAAGTGACCAAAGTAAGTTGGATCCAGTGTCTGCAAGAAGTAGTCCACCATTTCTCCCTCTCTCATGGGAGGATCAACTCTGGCTGCTTGCTCTCTCCAGCGGAACCCGAACTCGCGAAAACTTTCCCCGGGCTTCTTCCCGGTCCTCAACAATGTGAGACGGTCAGGGACTTATCTCGAGATTGTATTGGAAATGACCTGCGAAAGCCTGCGCCAGATCATCCCAAGTGTACCATCTGCTGGAATCCTGCCTGGTATACCATTCGAGTGCCGATCCGCTCAGACTTTGGCCAAAATAGGCTATCAGCAGTTCATCTTTACCACCTGCCCCTCTCATTTTGCTACAGAAACCCCGCAAATGTGCCATGGGGTCACCGTGCCCTTCATATAAATCAAACTTAGGCATCTTGAACCCAGCCGGGAGTTGGACGTCCGGAAAAGGGCATAGATCTTTGTAGGCCACACTGACCTGGTTGCCCAATCCGTGCAGGTTCCTGAAGGACTGCTCCAGGCTTTTGAACTTTCTCAATACCTCCTCTTGTTCTGGGACTTTAACCGGCTTTTCAATCTCTGCCGATACCTCCAAGTGCAGAGTAGGCATGTGGTTCGGGGGCATGGAATGTGGGCTCAGGGGGATAGTATTGCGTATTGTGAGCCTGAAACAACGGCTCGCTGGAGGATCTTTGCAACGTGGCTGGCGGAGGTGCCCCGACGACGGGGACGATTGGCGGAGGAGGGTTTTGTTTGGGTGGTGGAGCTTGGGGATTATAGGAAGTATCCCCTTGGTAGTATTGGGCAACGGGGAAGCTCGTTGAAGGGCCGGGTAAAGGGTATTTCCGGTGTGTGTCCCGGTGGGGAAGTAGGAGTGACGAGTGGTTCGGGCCCCTTTTGCGCCTTAGCCATGGCTAGCTGCATTTCATGCATTTCCAATCTCATTTTTTCTATATTGGCCATCGCCTCCTTCAGCATCTGATGTGCCGTCCCTTCCGACTCAACACTATTTTCTGAGCCTGTCATGCTTTCTGGTATAATCCCTTTTGATCTTGTTTGATAATGGTATGGTGCCAGTACGCTTTAACAACTAACTGTTTGGATTTAGACAAACAACAAACTTGTTAGCGTTAAAGTTTTAACAGATATTGCAATTGCATGTTGGGGAACGCAATATTCTTAGGCAGTTAACCATTTCTAACATGTTTTTTTTTTCTACCGCGTGCATCCTCCCGCGTGAAACCCTTCATTCCACCCCTTTTTTTTTTTTAATTCTTTGTGCCTTTTTTATTTATTCACTTTCTTTTTTTTTCTTTTTTTTTGTTGTGGTCGAATCTTATGGAGATTGCCTACGTATCATGCCCCCGCATGAATCAGACCTCGCGTAGTTCGGACAAAATGTAAGGTAAAAGCTATGAAACATTTTTTCTTTATCAATTTTCATAATAAAACAAATTGGGTTTCGAAGGTTTAAAGATGACCTACAAACTTAAAAATCAAACAACCCGCATACTCTAATCAAAATACTTACAAACTCAAAAACAAACGGCCAGTTCCTTTTCCCGTTTGACAAATGCAACCCAATGGTTATTTTTTGCAAATGTGGCCCCTTCCAAATTTCACATGAATTTTGAGGCCGGGAGGATTATTTTATGACACTTTACAAACTCGTCCATTCTTTTACGAAAATAACCTTTTGACAATTGAAAGATACTCTAAGGCTATTTCGGCAAAAACGGTTTAAGACGCGGCCGAAGCTGGCTCGGCTTATTATGACAAAAATTCAAACGGTATTCACCTGACCGCCGACTCTTTGTTTTTTTTTCTTTTCAAATTATAATAAAAACATGGTATTGCAAACACGGCCCTTCAGAGCCTCGGGGACGAAGATTTTTAAGGCTGTGTGAGTCCATATCTCAAAATGACCCAAAGGTGGCTGTTTATGCAAAGTCAGCCTTCCAGCATCCCTTTCGGGAACATTCGGCTATTTATGACAAAACAACATCACCTGACTTATTCATGACTCTTTTAGTCGTTTTTCAAATTTAGAAAACTCAATATTGCAAACACGGCCTTTCAACGCCTCGGGGACGAAGATTTTTAAGGCTGTATGGGTCAACTGGACCAAATCTTAAATATGACCCAAAAGTGGCTGTTTATGCAAAGTCAGCCTTCCGGTGTCCCATTCGGGAACATTCGGCTATGTCTTGATAAAACAGCGTCACCCGACTTCTTAGAAATTTGACATATATATTTTTTCTATTTTTTTTTGTAAAAGGGGAAGTTGGACATCACCCGACTTATTTATGACAAAATTAAAAATCTTGACATTTTTTTTGTTTTTTTATTATTATTTGTTTTTGGGTTTTTTAGCAAAAGGTGGGGTTGGACCCGATGAGGGTTGCCTACGTATCTCACATCCGGTGAGAATCAAACCCGCGTAGTTCGGGTCTCGTGAATAAGTAAATGAACTAATATATTTTTTATTTTATTTTATTGGAACTGTGAAAGAAATGCTCAAAGGAAGTATATATATTTTTTTGATTGATTTCTTTTTGAAAGAAAAACTTGTAAAAATTCCTTTTCTTTTGATTTGAACTTTGAGAATTTCAAAAGTAAAAGGAAGTTTTTTTTCTTTTTCGAATTTCCATTTGTCTTTTTTTTTATTCTAAAGAAAAAAAATATTTTTGGAATTTTACTTTTGATAAAAGAAATGCTTCTAAAAAATATTTTTTGAATTTTGAATTTTCTTTTCAATTTTGAAAGAAGAATCAAAATATTTTCGGATTTTTTTTCTTAAAAGAAAACATTTTTATTATTTTTGTCTATCAACAATGGAAAATAAATATATTTATATTATTTTTTGCAAGACATATCTTTTTGGAATTTTATTTTGAATTTTCTTGGCAAGACAAATACTCTTTGCAACAAATAAAGATATATATATATCTTTTGGAAATAAAAAAAACTTTTCGGATTTATATATATATATATATATATATATATATATATATATATATATATATATATATATATATATATATTTGCGACAAATAATGAAAGACTTTTTTTTTATTTTATTTTTTGCATTTTCATAAGCAAATAAATAATTAAAAAAAAACCATTTTAAAAATAAGACTCTTTTTTTATTTTCATTTTCATGGCAAGACAAACTATATATTTTTTCTATTTTTTATTTTTGAAAAACAAAAACAGAACAACGACTTTTTTTTTCTTTTCTTAGCTTTTAATAAAACAAACTAATAAGACATTTTTTTTTATTTTCTTAAAATTTCGGCAGAGTTTTGACAGTATTTGGGCATTTGTTTTCTTTTAAAAAATAAACAATCAATTCCCTAACCGCTATTTCGTTTTTTTTTCAATTTCAAAATATTATTCCTGATATTCACAAGTCAGTCAGCACACAAGTCCGAATCAAATAAATGCGCAAGTAGTAGCAAGTAAGATGCATCAGGATGGTCATTTTCATTTTTGGTACACCTGTCCTAGACAGACCCAACCCCTGTGTTGGGCCTCCAAAGTCAAATGCACGTGATGCAAACAAACGTTCCTACTAGGGATCCGGCATGTGGCTTTGTTATACTAGGTTCAGAACCTGGGTGTTTGTTCTAGACCTGGCTTACCCGAGCGGACAGCTCGAGCCGAGGAGGAGGCGGCAGTCCGGGAATACAGAAGCTTCACCGGCTTTGCGACTTATCCAAACCTCGTTCTAAATTGGGACTTGACACTATACAGAAAAGAAGTCGTACGAAGTACACCCTTCTTCATGATTCAGAAGACTCAGAGAGAAGATGGGTTTCGGCACAATTTATATACAGTTCACATAATATCAAAGCGGTAAAAGCAACATTTAGCACATTAGGCTCAAACATGTAAAAATCAGATAAAGCCAAATATAACAATTTATCTAAGCTCGATTTCTAACCCTGAACCAATGGTTTTGGGTCCAAGTCCCCAGTGGAGTCGCCAGAGCTGTCACACCTCCTTTTTCCGTACCCGAGAGGGTACAAGGGAGTTTTTTCCAATTAAAGGACAATCGAAACGGGATTGGTTTGTTTATTTCAGAGTCGCCACTTGGGAGTTTTAGGGTGTCCCAAGTCACCAATTTTAATCCCGAATCGAGGAAAAGAATGACTCCATATTACAGTCTGCGTACCAGAAATCCGGATAAGGAATTCTGTTAACCCGGGAGAAGGTGTTAGGCATTCCCGAATTCCGTGGTTCTAGCACGGTCGCTCAACTGTTATATTCGGCTTGATTATCTGATTTTATACAAATATGAACTTATGTGCAAATTTTAACTTTTTACCGCTTTCATAATTGTTATTATTATTTTCTACAAGGAATTGCAACGTTGTGAAAATATATCCCGAACCGCGTTACAATCAATGTACCCGTGGTCGTCGACACATTTTGACTCTATTGAGATTTGGATTTGGGTCACATCAATGTGCACCCGTGTTTAAGAAGGTTAAATTATTAAAGGTGCGCCTAAAGCAACTAGCGTATTGTTATTTTGGGAAGGCCGTAAAATTCGCTAAACGGCCTGTCCCGAATTCTAAGTATTTTAATATATACATTTAGAGGGCCCCGCAGCTTGTGCATTTTTGTTTGTCGAGGCTCGTCTCATTTTTATTTAAAAGGATAAACCTACAGTGACTATATTTTCCTATTAAGTTCGTCTCTAAAATAAAAGAAAATCTCTTAATTAATTACATGCTAAAAACGTAACTTATTAATTATTAGTTTACGGCTAATGCGAATGGAAAATTGCGACCGAGTTTGTACAAAGAAAAACTGCTTTCATTCTATATTCTATTATTCAATAATACTAAAACGTGAGATTGACACACCATAATATCAAAACAGATTAACTATTCTTTGATTAATTTAAACTAACATTATTAGATGAAGAAGTTATACATATGTGACATCGTTACTAATTTAATCAATCAACTACATTTTTATACAAAGAAAAGAAAATTATATTCAACCACAAATCTAAACAGGAGGAATTCAACAGGAACAAAGCCTGATTAATATTTCATTTTTGCTTCAAGCCGAGATTGTACAAATGTGTACCTGGAAACAGCAGTACAAGAACAAAAGAAGGAGAAGTCAGCAGCAGTAATAACACAGCAACAGCAGATTCAGCAACACCGCAAACCAGTACAGTAGGAATAGCAGAAAACCCAGGAGACTATAAACGACTCCAAGTATAGAGAAGAAGTAAAAGGCAGGAAGGTTCTGACTATTTCAGATCTTAAGCGAGGCAATGAAGCAGTAACTATTCTTTTTCAACTTCAAAACTCTCCAAAATGAATTCTGCCCCTGTATATTCAGTGTATCCAGAATGTATATCGGGTGTATACTTCTCACTCCGCCCCCTCTTTTTTTCTTCTCTCTATCTAGTTTTTCCTCTCTTTTTTTCCACCCTTCTTCCTAAATTTTCTCTTCTATTTATAGCAAAATTTTCGAAATTTTCAGATTTGTTTTTTATTATTTTATTATTTTTTTAATTAAAAGAAATCCCACTTACAAATTGCTTTTATTTTTTTAGAAAAAGAAATCTCACCTTTATTTACTTTTATTTTTAAAATTCCAACTTTAATTACTTTATCTTATTTAAAATCCCACTTTTTATTTTTTTAAAAGAGAATCTCACTTTATTTAACTTTTCTTTAAAAAACAAACCACTATCTTTTCTTTTTCTTTTAAAAATGCTACTTTCAATTACTTTAAATTTTTTAAATTTTCAGATACATTTATATTTATTTTTTAATTCTAACCTTCTTTTACTTTTAAATTTTTTAAAAATTTCCACAAAACTTTTTATTTTTTTAAAATTTTCTACATTCTTTTACTTTTTTTTTAAAAAAAAGAAGAGAATTTCACCTATTTTTACTTTTATATTTTTTTTATTCAATACTTCCCTTTTTCTTATTTTTTTTAAATCATTCCCGAAATTATTATATATTTTTTTAAAAAAATAAAAAAAAAAATAATAAAATATTTTCGGATTTTTTATATATAAAAAAAAACAAAAAATAAAACTATTAATAGTGATAATTCACCTTTTATTTTTTATTTACTTTTTTGGTTTTGTTTTGTGTTGGACAAAAATGAAGAAGGGGTGTTGGGTTAATGGAGCGGACCGGGTCGACCCGGTTTGAAGTGGACCGGGTCATGGGGAAAGTTGGGCAATTATTTGGGCCTGTGGTTTGAAATTGAAGAAGTGGCCCAATCCGATTTTTCTTTGTATTTTTGTTCTCTTTTCTTCTTTTATTTTTCTAAAACTAAATTATAAAAGTACTTAAATTATTATTAAGAACTAAATTAAGTTATAAAAGCGCAAATTAACTTCCAATAACAATTAATGCACAATTAAGTAATAATTAAGCATAAAATTGTTCATTTGGACATTAAATGCTAAAAATGCAAAAGATGCCTATTTTTGTAAGTTTTAATTTTTGTAAACAAATTTAATTACTAACAATTGTAGAATTAAATCCTACATGCAAAAATGCGACATATTTTGTATTTTTTATTAATCAAATAAACATGCATAGACAAACATACAAATAGTTACACAAAATATCACAAAAATTGCACACCAAGAAAAATTATTTTATTTTTGAATTTTTTGGGAGTAATTCTCATATAGGGCAAAAATCACGTGCTTACACATTTGACTTAGGGGACTCAACACAGGGGTTCAGTCCGTCTAGGACAAGCAACCTGAAAATAATAGACCATCTTAAGGCATCGTATGTGCTACATGTTGTATTTATTCAAGGGACCAATGATAGTTGAGGACAAATGACACTCCTTATCATGCTGATCACGTTAAATAAAAAAGTTGCACGATTTTTTAGATAAGCATGATATTATGTTAATTAAGCACATGGGGAACATTTGTGGAATTCAAGAAGTCTTAGAATTCCCTATGTCCCCCATGCTTCATATTTTGGGAAAAGCGCATGGGGAACATTTGCGGAATCCAAGATGTCTTGGAAATCCTTATGTCTCCCATGCCACATTTTTGAAAAAATAATAATAAATATAAAAAAATAAAAATATACATATATATATATATATATATATATATATATATAAAAAAACATGAAAATTCAAAAGATTTTGTATGTTGTCATCATTTTCCACAAATTCAAAAAATCGTGAAAAAGAGGAGAAAATAACAGTGTAGAGATATAACTACTTATCTTTAGAAAAAAAAAACCAATGTCCAAGTAGTATCTAAACTCTGCCGAAATTCTGAAAAAAAAAGAGAAGGAATGTTTTATGTTTTACGTTAGTTTGTTTGTTTGTTATGAATGAAAAATAATAGTTTGTTTGTTTGTTATGAATGAAAAAATAATAACTTGTTTGTTTGTTGTAAAAAGAAAAATAGAAAATGGAAAAGGGTCTTCTCAAAAATAGTTTATTTGCCCGAACTACGCGGGTTTGATTCTCACCGGATGTGAGATACGTAGGCAACCCTCATCGGGTCCAACCCCACCTTTTGCTAAAAAAGCCAAAAACAAATAAATAACAAAAAATATATATATATTTTAATTCTGTCATGAAGAAATCGGGTGACGCTGTTCTGTCAAAACATAGCCGAATGTTCCCGAAAGGGACGCCGGAAGGCTGACTTTGCATAAACAGCCACCTTTGGGTCATGTTTAAGATTTGGTCCAGTTGACCCCCACAGCCTTAAAAATCTTCGTCCCCGAGATGTTGAAAGGTCGTGTTTGCAATATTTGCTTTTTTTTTAAATTCGAAAAGAGTCATAAATACGTCAGGTGATGCTATTTTGTCATAAATAGCCGAATGTTCCCGAAAGTGACGCCGGAAGACTGACCTTGCATAAACAGCCACCTTTTGGGTCATGTTTAGGATTTTTGGTCTAGTTGACCCACACAGCCTTAAAAATCTTCGTCCCCGAGGCGCTGAAGGGCCATGTTTGCAACACCAGGTTTTTATGGTAATTTGAAAAAAAAAAAAAAAAACCGAGCCAGCTTCGGCCGCGTCTTAAACCGTTCTTGCCGAAATAGCCTTAGAGTATCTTTCAATTGTCGAAAGGCTATTTTCGTAAAAGAACGGACAAGTTTGTAAAGTGTCATAAAATAATCCTCCCCGACCTCAAAATTTATGTGAAATTTGGAAGGGGCCACATTTGCAAAAAATAACCGTTTGGTTGCATTTGGCAAACGGGGAAAGGAACTGGCCGTTTGTTTTTGAGTTTGTAATTCTTTGATTAGAGTATGCGAGTTATTTGATTTTCGAGGCCGTTTGTTGTCTCTTGTCAAAAGTTTGTTAGTATGGTTAGTTTTTAAACTTTTGCAATCAAGTTTGTTTTAATTTGAAAGTTGGAAATTCCAGGAAAAAAAAATGTTTATTTATTACTTATCTTTTATTGTCCGAACTACGCAAGGTCTGATTCATGCGGGGTCATGATACGTAGGCAATCTCCATAAGATTTGACCACAACAAAAAAAAAAAAAGAGAGAATGGAAAAAGAGAATGAAAAAAAAAAATCGAAAAAAAAGAAAAACGAAAAAAGAAAAAAAGAAAAAAAAAGGAAAGATGTTGTTAATAATGAGGACCAATTGAGTCCATTCTAACCTGTTTGTTTCGCAAAGAATGTTAAGGTGGTTGGTTTGTGGTAAGCCGGACAAGGACACCCAGAACCCTTTACTCGCACATCATGATGCACACTTTGCGGGGATTGGGCCTGATAGCCGAAGCACTCAAATCCTATTGGGGACTTGTTGACTAATGTTGATGATATTGAAGTTGGTAACGGTCTGGACAATACTGATGCGAAACTCAGTGGCTAAGATGCCAATTTTGATAAAGTGGGAGAACGCTCCGTTCCTTGGTTAGCAAGAGAGAAGCTTGTGGTGGCTTATTTTGTTGTCATTTCTGTTTGTTCGGATTATTAGGATTGTAATTCGGATTTTGTTTTGTGTCAATATCTTTCCGCTTATCTTTCCGTTTTGTCATAGTTTGTCCAGGTTGTTTTAGGATTTTATTCTGGTTTGTTTCGTTTGTCTTGTTGTTCAAACCATTCCACCGGTAGTCTAAAGCAAATCCGGTCTTTTATTATTTCCAATTTTCTTTTGTTTAGTCCTTTTATCATTTTTTTATTCAACACCGATTCTAGTGACATGACAGGCACACACAGTTTTGGGCCTCATCTTAAAAGTTAATCATAAAACCCTGGGGAGGTGATCACAGCATTTAAAGGAAATAAGAACGGTTTGAGATTATTTGGAGCCCGAGTCATGAGGAACTAGGGCAAGTAAAACACAAAGAAAACCGTTAAAAGCAAGATTCGCCAAATTGGCATGAGGGTCGTTCAAGATAATGAGAGTGTCGCCCAACGGTGCTTTAGAATTGACAAATGAAAAAGCAAATATGAATATGATTGTCAAGACCAACACCATCGGAAGAGACTATAAATCTATGTTCAATTGTGTTGTTTGCACTTGGCATGTTTTGAAGACTGGAATGACGAAGGCATTTTGTTCTGCTACCTAAACACTTTACCCTTCGTTACCCCTTTTGAGCCTTATTTATTTTTCTTTCATACCCCTCGTTCGGAATTAGTAGCAACGAATAGAATACGCAAGCATGGCAGGTAAAGAAAAAAAAGAAAAAAAAGAAAACAACAAAACGGAAAAAAAAAGAAGAATAAAAGAAAAAAAAAGAGAAAGAAAAGAAAAAAAAACTACAAAAAGAAAGGAGAAATGAGAAAAGAAAAAGAGAAAAGAAAATGGTAACAAAAAAAAAAGTCAAATGAAAAAGAGGAATTGGGAACTACGTTTGACCTGATTCCTCAAAGAGGATACGTAGGCGCTTCACGGCTCGGTCATAGTTTTGAAAAATGAAAAAAAAATCAATTAAAATATCCCCAAGCAAGAAACTGGGGCAAAGGTTGCGTTTGTTGTAAATAAATCTAATTCCGAAGGTTGTAACTAATAACCCAAAATTAATGCATTTTTTGAGCCTTTAATACCCTTTCTTTCTAGCCCTATCCAAAACCCACGTTACGGTCCAAAGAAAGACCTTCTGATCAGTCTTCAAAAGATGCCAAGTCAGACATAACATTCTGTTCCACAGCAGAAAGGACTCTAATCCCCGGCAGAAAGATTCATATCGGCAACACTCTGAATCCCCAGCTGGAAAGTGATACAAATGAGAGAGTCTTATCGGTGAAAACCTTCACAGGCACCCTAAAGCGATGAAAGCTGAGAGAAAAACCAAAATGAGAGAGACTTGATAGTGAAAACCCTTCGGTCACTACAAGTCGAATAAGATTGGGAATCAGATGGGGAATCGTCAAGGGAAGGTCTTGAAAGACGATTGACGGTAGAGGATAGGCCACATGCGCATGTCATGACCATTAGAGTCGGTATCTGCATTTGATAGGTTTTTATTTATAGTCTCTTTTGTTAAGGAGTCATTTTTTCCTTTGTCTTTTCATTCTGTTCCCTTTTATCTTTTTCCTTTCATAGAAAAATCCCCAATAGAGTCTGTTTGGTCAAAACAAGTGTGAATTGACTTCAAAATATGCCATCAGCTTTCTAATTATGCAAGATGAGATCTGACTAGTACATCCAAGCGGTATAGTCAGCAAGGAACAAGCGCGAGGCCAGTGTCAAGAAAGATATCCCCATATAAAGGGGAATTAACAAAAGGATTGATGAGTGTCGAGAGGGATATCCTTGCCGAAATCAAAGGTTATAAACCTCAAGGCCAAGGCCCGTGAACAAAGCAAGGAGAGCAATGAGCAAGGTGTGGGAAATTCATACTAGACTAAAAGGTCAGGGAAATGCCAGTTTCCGAGCTATGCCACAAAAGAAGAGGGATATCCCCAGCAGGAAGGGATTATCCCCAACAAATAATATCATTTCCAACAAGTTGTTGAACGCAGAGCAAGGAAGAAGAAAGGGAAAAGCCATCCCAGTAGGAGTATCACAACCAACCACCATGTTTTAAACTAACAAATTTTGTTTGATTTGAAACAGGTAAAGGAAATGGCATTGATGCCAGAAATGCATGCACAAAGGATATTATCAAACTGGGGCAGAAAATTTTCCTTCCATTTAGAAAATTTTCTAGAAGTCAGGTAACCATTCGGGGAAGAATAAAGATAACGCCAGTCTCAAGGGAAGTGGTCTTAGAACCAGTGTTTCCCCCAACATAATAAGTTTCTATGGAGGAAGTTGTTCCCCGGCAAAGGGATGAAACTTGAGCTCAGAAAAGCAAGAGGCCAACATCATTCCCAACAGCCTTCAGAAGAGTGAAACACTAGTTTTGAAGGAATCAAAATCCCCCAGCAGTGTTATCCTCGACAGCGTTATCCCCAGCTGACAACATTTTATCCCCCAACAGGTAAGTAAATAATTCCCCAACAGTGTTATCCCTAGCAGTTTCGAGGAGTCCAACACAAGTTTGGTGAAAATCGGTATCCTCAGCGGTTCCTTTTGGGGAAAGGTAAAATGAGTCTTAAGGGAGTTAGTCTTCAAAGGAAGAAGCTAATAATAATAATAAAAAATAATAATGATATTAAAAAAAATTAAAAAAAATAATAATGGGGAAGTAGTTTGTAGGGGAATGAAACATCCTACTCAAAAGGAAGTAGTTCTAGAAGGAGTAAGATAACATATTTACTCAGCAGAGTTATCTTCATCAGAGTTATCCCCAGCGGATCATCGAGATGTAGAAGCAACTTCGACGGATTTTCGACCAAATTTCAAAAGGGTCGGACAACCCTTAATGGGGAAGGTAGAAAGGGAAAATTCATCCCAAGCAAAATAATCCCCAGCAAGTTTTCGAGGTAAGACATTTTCAAGTCTTAAGGATATTTTGGGTTCATCCGCCCTCGAATAGGATATTTCGGGTTCATCCGCCCTCGAATAGGATATGTCGGGTTCATCCGCCCTCGAATAAGATATGTCGGGTTCATCCGCCCTCAAATAAGATATGTCGGGTTCATCCGCCCTCGAACAGGATATGTCGGGTTCATCCGCCCTCGAACAGGATATGTCGGGTTCATCCGCCCTCGAACAGGATATGTCGGGTTCATCCGCCCTCGAACAGGATATGTCGGGTTCATCCGCCCTCGAACAGGATATGTCGGGTTCATCCGCCCTCGAATAGGATATGTCGGGTTCATCCGCCCTCGAATAGGATATGTCGGGTTCATCCGCCCTCGAATAGGATAGTTCGGGTTCATCCGCCCTCGAACAGAATATGTCGGGTTCATCCGCCCTCGAATAGGATATGTCGGGTTCATCCGCCCTCGAATAGGATATGTCGGGTTCATCCGCCCTCGAATAGGATATGTCGGGTTCATCCGCCCTCGAACAGGATATGTCGGGTTCATCCGCCCTCGAACAGGATATGTCGGGTTCATCCGCCCTCGAATAGGATATGTCGGGTTCATCCGCCCTCGAATAGGATATGTCGGGTTCATCCGCCCTCGAACAGGATATGTCGGGTTCATCCGCCCTCGAACAGGATATGTCGGGTTCATCCGCCCTCGAATAGGATATGTCGGGTTCATCCGCCCTCGAATAGGATAGTTCGGGTTCATCCGCCCTCAAATAGGATAAGTCGGGTTCATCCGCCCTCGAATAGGATATGTCGGGTTTATCCGCCCTCGAATAGGATATGTCGGGTTTATCCTCCCTCGAATAGGATATGTTGGATTCATCCGCCCTCGAATAGGATATGTCGGGTTCATCCGCCCTCGAATAGGATATGTCGGGTTTATCCGCCCTCGAATAGGATATGTTGGGTTCATCCGCCCTCGAATAGGATATGTTGGGTTCATCCGCCCGCGAACAGGATATGTCGGGTTCATCCGCCCTCGAATAGGATATGTCGGGTTCATCCGCCCTCGAATAGGATATGTTCGGTTCATCCGCCCTCGAATAGGATATGTCGGGTTCATCCGCCCTCGAATAGGATATGTCGGGTTCATCCTCCCTCAAATAGGATATGTTGGGTTTATCCGCTCTCGAATAGGATATGTCGGGTTTATCCGCCCTCGAATAGGATATGTTGGATTCATCCGCCCTCGAATAGGATATGTCGGGTTCATCCGCCCTCGAATAGGATATGTCGGGTTCATCCGCCCTCGAATAGGATATGTTGGGTTCATCTGCCCTCAAATAGGATATGTCGGCCCCAACGCCTGAACCACCACCCTCCATCCCTTCCGGCAGCCCCCCACGCATCAACCCCGTCGCCATAACCAGCCCCAACTCCATCGTCGTCACTGCCCACATGACCACTCCTCCTCCTCCTAGCTCCATCAAACCATTTCCCGGCGATCCTCCATTAAATCCGTCGAGCAGCAGCTGTTGCTGTTGCGTCGTCACTGCCCGTCGACCCTACGTCCAAACGCCATAACCATTGTCATCACTTTCTTCGTCATTCAGCCCATCGACCCTACTGTTGCTTCGTCATTAGGGCAGCAGCTGTTGCTGCGTCGCTGCGCTGCCGAGCAGCTGTCGCTACAGTCTTCTCCTTCGCGCCACTACCTCCCTCCATAGCTGCCCTTTCCTCACATCCAAACGACCCCTTCTGCTGTAGCTTCACGTACCAGTTGCTGCGTCGGAAAAATACAGCAGCAACCAACAATCTCTGGTCGTTGACAGTTTTGGGTCCGAGCTTTCTATTTCCATCGAGGTCGTCTTTGGTTCGTCGAGGTCCGGTACGTCGAGGTGTTTGTCCGAGGTTTCGTCATTGTTCCTCGTTTAGTGAGGTCAGGTTCGAGTTCCGTCGGGGGCGCTGTTTGTCGTTCTAGGATTGTCGAGGTTCGAAGGTTAGTGTTCTTCGTCCTTTGTTTCATTTCGTTCGTTTCACATATTATGGTTCAAGATGAATGTCAACAATGCAATGTTTTGTCATTTTGTTAAAAATGTTCATCTTATGGTTAGTTACTGCATTTGCTTAAAGTAAATGTGAGAACATATCGTGAGCTTAAGTTTTTACGAGAATGTCTACTTCTATGCATATATTTGTGTTTATTAAGGGAACAATTTGACATCCAGTGAATTGTTGCGAACATATGTACTCGCGTATATTATGTACTCTCATTGTAATAGGTATGTGAACGTCTGAATGAAAAATCATGACTACTAGCGTTTAAGCCTTATTTCTCATTTTTTAGTAATAGAAGTTGGGTTTAATAACAATAACAATACATTAGCAAAGTTGGGACTAATAGGAGCCTTATTAAAATTCTTAGAATTCGGGACAGGCCGTTTTAGCGAATTTTATGGCCTTCCCAAAATAACAATACGCTAGTTGCTTTAGGCGCGCATTTAATAATGTTATCTCCTTAAACTCGGGTGCACATTTATGTGACCCAAATCCAAATCTCAACGGAATCGAAATGTGTCTCTAATCACGGGTATATTGATTGTGGCGTGGTCTGAGATGCATTTCCATGACGTTGCAAATTCCTTTTAAAAATAATGAATGAGACGAGCCTCGACAAACAAAAAATGCACAAGCTGCGGGGCCCTCTAAATGTATATATTAAAATACTTAGAATTCGGGACAGGCCGTTTAGCGAATTTCACGGCCTTTCCCAAAATAACAATACGCTAGTTGCTTTAGGCACGTATTTAATAATGTTATCTTCCTAAACTCGGGTGCACATTTATGTGACCCAAATCCCAATCTCAACATAGTTGAAATGTAGCTCTAACCACGGGTACATTGAGTGTAACGTGGTTCGAGGTGTGTTTTCCACGATGTTGCAATTCTTGATAAAAATAACAGTAAATGATAAAAAGCGGTTAAAAGATAAAATTTTCACATAAGTTCATATTTGTATAAAATCAAATAATCAAGCCGAATATAACAGTTGAGTGACCGTGCTAGAACCACAGAACTCGGGAATGCTTAACACCTTCTCCCGGGTTAATAGAATTCCTTATCCGGATTTCTGGTACGCAGACTTTAATATGGAGTCATTCTTTTCCTCGATTCGGGATTAAAATTGGTGACTTGGGACACCCTAAATCTCCCAAGTGGCGACTCTGAAATAAATAAATAAATCCCATTTCGATTGTCCTTTAATTGGAAAAACTCCCTTGTACCCTCTCGGGTGCGGAAAAAGGAGGTGTGACAGGGTTGACTTCACTACTTTTCAGTTAGAGGGCAGGGCCCGTAGATGGTGGCAGTCTTATGTTCTTGGCAGGCTAGCAAGTTCCTCTCCCCTCACTTGGGGTCAGTTCACACAGTTATTCTTGGATAGGTATATTCCACCCTCTGAGAGGGAAGAGCTGCGGTATCAGTTTGAGCATATTAAGCAAGGTTAGATGTATGTGATCGATTATGAGGCGAGGTTTTCTGAGTTGTCACGCCATGCACTCATGATACTTCCCACAGATGCAGAGAGAGTGCAGAGATTTGTTGCGGGGTTGCACCCCAATATTCGAGCTAGCATGTCCCGAGAGGTGGAGATGGGTACTGAGTATCAGCTAGTAGTAGAGATTGCTCGCAGGATTGAGGGATACCGCCAGAGGGGTAGAGAGCAGATTCAGCAGGACAAGAGGGCCTGGTTTTCGGAAGAGTTCAGAGGTGCCTCAGCTAGGGGTAGAGGTTACTTCGGGAGGGGTCAATCCAACAGACCCCCGTATTCAGCACCACCACCACCTCCCCGAGGTGCTCTAGTGAGACCTTATTTCAGTGCGATGTCAGAGAGTTCTTACTACCCACCAGCTATTCAGGGTTCCTCCAGAGGGTATTCTGGTTATCAGGGTTCTTCCAGTGCTCATTTCAGTGCCATGCCAGAGAGTTCACATCGCCCACCAGCCATTCAGGGTTCTTCTAGTGGGTATTCGGGTCAACAGGCTCAGACTTTAGGGCAGCAGGCTATAATGCCGAGAGGGTGCTACGAGTGTGGAGATCCGGGTTACACGAAGACGACCTGTCCCAGAATTCGGGGTAAGGCAGTATAGTAGGGTCACCAGCCCATAATTCCAACCAGTCGGTGCTCTAGCCAGATTCTATGCCCTTCTGGCTAGGCCAGATGCATTAGCCTCGGGTGCCATCATCATAGGTATTATTTCCGTCGGCAGTATAGATGCTTTGGTATTATTTGATCTAGGGTCTACTTATTCATATGTATCATCTTTGTTTGCCCGTTTCCTGGTTATTTCTCCTGAGCCTTTGGGCACTCTTGTTCATGTGTTCACTCCTGTAAGCGATTCTGTGGTTGTGGATCGGATCTATCGGTCCTGCATGGTCACATTCTGTGGTTTTGAGACTAGAGCGGATCTCCTGTTACTTGATATGATCGATCTTGAGGTCATCTTGGGCATGGATTGGCTATCTCCATATCACGTCGTCCTAGACTGTCATTCCAAGACTGTTTCATTAGCAATGCCAGGGTTGCCGAGGTTGGAGTAGAAGGGTTCCATAGTGGATACATCTAGTCGAATTATCTCTTTCCTGAAGGCTCGGCATATGGTCGAGAAGGGGTGTTTGGATTATCTAGCTTATGTTCGAGACACTACCGTAGAGTCTACGATGATTGATTCTATTCCAGTAGTTCGAGAGTTCGTCGATGTGTTTCCTTCTGATCTTCCTGGTGTCACACCTCCTTTTTACTACACCCCCGGAAGGGTATAAAAGAGTTTTTCTAACTTAAAGTGACAATCGGAATGAGATTATTTATTAAATTTAGAGTCTCCAGTTGGGATAATTTATGGTGTCCCATGTCACCGGTTTTAAATCCTGAATCGAGGAAAGATTGATTCTGTTTTACAGTCCGCGAACACAGAAATCCGAGTAAGGAATTCTGTTAATCCGGGAGAAGGTGTTAGGAATTCCCGAGTTCCGTGGTTCTAGCACGGTCGCTCAGCTGTTATTATTGACCTACTTATCTTATTTTAAAAAACAATTTAAACCTATGTGCTTTTTAACTCTTAAACCGCTTTTATTCATTTTAGGAAGATTTCAACATTATACAAAATACGTCTTTGGATCACGCCGCATGAAATACACCCGAGATCTGCGACATATTCTATTTAAAGTTGTTAGGATTTGGATTTGGGTCACATGAAATGCACACCCAAGTTTAGGAAGGTAATTTTTAAAATAGTTCGCCTAAAGCAACTACGCACTTTCAACTTTGTGAGGCCATGAAAATTCGACTAAATGGCACGCCTCCATTTCTAAGGATTTAGATTAATTAAGCGAAGGCCACTGGTTATTTAATTATATTTGGTGGCACACCTCGAGTCTAATTTAAAGGACATGGCTAATTAACTACAAAACGGAAGGGAGCTCCTACCTATGTTATGCTAACTGAAGCTAATAATTTAATAAACAATGAACTAGTAACAAACTACTCCTATCAGCTTATGGAATGGCTGGGCTAGTCGAAACTATGTTTGGGTTTCCCATTAAAGGTGGCTTAATATGCGAAGTAACTGGGCTCCAAGTGAAGCCCAGCTTGGCAGCTTGATTGCGGAAGAGAATGTAGTTTCATTTGGGCCAACGATGATAACCCAACCCATAATTCAATAGATATATTTGAAACCAATTATCATTCAAGAAATCTGGAATTGGACAAATACTAATAACCCTTGAACCAAATGTAAAACACATTTTGAAATCGATGCATGTATTCTACGGCAAAACATAATTTCCAGTCGCGCAAATTAACCGTCATCTAATGTCAACATTCAGCAATTGCAAACTCATGGACATGTGTTTCAAATTGGTGCATTTAACAAGACCTAACTGATTCTACTCTTTTCAAAGGAAAAGAAAGACCACACATGATGAACTAATTTAAGTCTGAAGATTTCAAAGTTAAAATAGGTCTTAGATTCATTGGGAAGTCTCTTTAAAATGCAAGAGCCCAACATGAGAACAACGACAGAACTGTATGGTAAATTACATATATGCTAAAACAGGCTTCTAGCTATATGGGAACAAACTTGGATACAAACAATGGGACTAGAGCCTATACCAATTTTTTAGAATAAATGGTCCGAATTGACACACATTCAAACCACTGCCATGACAAACTACAACACAAAATCGAACATTTTTAACTAATTGGACCTAAAAAATCTACAGTCCTTGATTAATACACAATAAAATGTCCACAACAGTTTTCGAACCATCTGTATCCTACCAAATTCAAACCAGGACATAAAACGAAAATGAATGCACACAAGAAGCTAAACTAAAACCAGATCAACAAGACAAAATTGATCACAACTAGGATTGATGTTCTCATTCAAATCCAATTTGGTCATAGATCTTTATACAAGTCCTAATCTGGCTTCATTTCCACCATGGTTCAAAAGGTTACCTGGTATAATTAGAGCAAAGAATAAAATGAGAAGATCAGTAGCAGAAAAAGGCACTTCAACAACTCATCAATGACACAACCATCTTCCTTTACACCAGATCAAACCCAAGATCAACCAGAGAGCATTTTAAAATTCGAACACTTCCAAAAATTGCAGAAAATTCAATGTAACAGTGACTCTAAGATCTTTTTTTCTATTCTTTTTAATTATCCAAATTTTCTTCAGTATTTCCTAGCCACCTCAGTTTTCCAGTTTCTTCTCACTAAAAAATCTGCCTTCAATGCCAAGTTAATGTGCCTTTATAGGCAAGGCACTAGGGCAGCCCTTAGGAATCAGTTTTCGTACCTTAGTCCCTTTCTAATTTTGGTTTTTGCTTAGGGAACCTTATTTTAAAAATTAGATACACAACAGTCCCCAGCCGAGCTTCCTAGAAGCTTCCTAATTCAGTTACTGGTAGATTCCTTTATCTAATTACCCAAATTACCCCTAAAACCCTAAAAATTACCCCCAACTAACTAATGCAGAGACGGGTCAGCTTGACCCAACACTTAACGGGCCTTTTGAAGAAGTCAAAGATGACCTAAAGGCCCAAACAATATTGGAAGTTTGTTTTGGAAATCCAATAAGAAACAAAAGGGGCCAATTACTTGAAAATTTCCTTCTATAACTGAAATTAAACTCAAGTGCCTGATTTCCTAAGGGGCTAGAATTAAAATATGCATTCGAATGAACGAGAGCCAATTATACGACTAGAAAACAAAAATCAGAAATTAAGCGGGCAATATGCACAAACTAAACAGAATTCAAGAGAATGTCCATAAGAAGAAGTTGAAAAGCTCACGGAGTAAATACGACCAACATATATACATAGAAATTTATAAGCAAGGTTTTAATACTTCGACAAATTCAAATCCACAAGTCTAACTAAAGAAAAACTAGAGGAAAGAGGGAAGGATAAGAAAACGCACAGAAAAGAGAAGAAGCAGAAGGATCAAAAGATGGAGACTAAAGGGCAAAAAGAAAGAAAGTACCTCGAAGGCCATATGGACAAAGCTTAAGAACCTCAAACGGTTCCGACTTGACTTGAAACTGGTATTAACCATATGTTCTCTTTGAGAACAAACGAGCAATACTCGTTTCAAGCTTGATCGTACACAAAAACTCAAGGACTTGAGAGATTTCATCTTCTCTAATTTCGAATTTGAATGGGTCCATTTTGGCGAGGATTTTGGGAAAATGGTGATGGATTAGACTGAAGAGTTCAGACATATAAATTGAAAATGGGAGGAGTAATCTGAGCCACCAGATCTGACGAACGAAGGGCTGAGATTAAATTAAAACCAAGAGACTCTAAACGATGTCGTTTGGGTATCAAAACAGGTTAACTGGGTTGGATCCGGGTTTTGGGCGGATTTGAACGGGTGTGAGGAAATTGGGCCTGCTGGGAAGATCTAATTACAACCCAAAATTTGATCTCTTCCTTTCCTTTTCTCTTTTTTTTTTTCAAATTAATTTCTTTTATTTTCAAACTCTTTTTAATCCCTTTTTCTTCAAAATTAAAAATAAAATCCTACATTAAATCATGAAACCAAATTAGCCTATCAAAACACTAATTAATTATCACAAATAATTAAAAAAATAAATTAAAAGAACAACTATCAAACATCAAAAACTAAAATTAAAAGGTGCAAAATAAGTTATTATTTTTGTAATTTTCCCTTTTTTTATAAAACAACTAATTTGCTAATTGATCCTAAAAATGTAGAATTAAATCCTAAATGCAAATGTAGCATATTTTTTTGTATTTTTCATTAATTAAATAAAATAAACATGCACAGACAAATGCAAACAATTAACGAAAAATGCTACAAAAATCCACGAAATTGCAAACAACGGAAAAAATTATTTTGTTTTGAATTTATGGGAGTAATTCATATAGGGCAAAAATCATGTGCTCATAGCTGCCCCTCTTTGCTCGGAAACACGAAGAGTTTTTGGACAATGATAAAGTGAGCGGATACGAGTGATTTTTGCACGTTTGAATACTCCGTGGGAAGCATCTTTGAAAGATTTGACCGCACCCTGCTTCCGAGGTTGCCTACATATCCTTGGCTATAATGGAATCAGGTCAGTGTAGTTTGGGAAGTTTTGATAGCTGGGACTACCATGAAGTTGTGATTTCACTGTTGCTGTTGTTGCTGCTACTACTTACTGAATCCCTTATTACACCATGACAAAATAAAAGCTAGACTAAACTATGATCTATGCATTACAAAAATCCTATCTATATCCTCAAACTTGATCTTGTGATTCATGTTGCCTTGTTGACTTGTATTCTCCAAGTGAAGTTACTTTGTCGCTGACTTGAATTGTAATCTGGGACGCTTTCCCTTTTCTTCAGGCGGACCCCTGATTGCCGAACTTGAACCATCTTCTTTCGAATATTGTTGATTTCCCTTAGTTCTCCAGGTGGACTCTTGATTACCAATACTTTGAGTTACTTTGTTCTCCAGGTGGGCTTCCGATTATCGACACTTAAATTGTTTCCCTTCTTTAAAACTAGTGTTGTTCTCCCTTACTCTCCAGGTGGGTGCCTGATTGCTAAAACTTGAATTGTATTCCCTTGCTTTTCAGGTGGGCGCCTGATTACCGCAACCTTAGCTGTACTCCCTTGCTCTCCAGGTGGGCGCCTGATTACAACATTTGAACTATACTCCCTTGCTCTCCAGGTGGGCACCTGATTACAACATTTGAACTATACTCCCTTGCTTTCCCGATGGGCGCCTGATTACCAAAACCTTAGCTGTACTCCCTTGCTCTCCAGGTGGGCGCCTGACTGCTGAACTTAAATCGTATTCCCTTTCTCTCCAAGTGGGCGCCTGACTGCTGAACTTAAATCGTATTCCTGTGCTCTTCAGGTGAGCTCCTAATTGCTGAACTTAAATTGTATTCCCTTGCTCTCCAGGTGGGCGCCTGATTACTGAACCTGGATTGTATTCTCGTGCTCTTCAGGTGGGCGCCTGATTGCTGAACTTAAATTGTATTCACTTGCTCTCCATGTGGGCGCCTGATTGCTGAACCTGAATTGTATTCCCTTGCTCTCCAGGTGGGCGCCTGATTGCTAAGCTTGAACTGTTTCTCCCTGATCTCCAAGTGAGTGCCTGATTTCAACAAAATAAACAAAACAAAGAAACTTTTATGTCCCAGTTTGGTAGTTGGGCACATATGTGAGTGTTAAACCGAATCATATTACCAGATATTACTAAGAGTTTGAAAGCTAGGTCCCATTATCCAGGAGGGGTCTTGACAACTCCTACTTACACGACAGTTTTAAATCTGAATTATATCTCCTAATGGTATTACTTTTACTACATCTTGTTATCTAAGCCGATCTTAAAACTCCACCCCATTATCCAGGAGGGTCCTGACAATTCTTAATTAAACGACAATTTTAAATCTAAGTTATATCTTCTGAAGGTAAGAAAGTATTAAAGTTGCATCCCATTATTCAGGAGGGTCTTGACAATCAAAAATCAAGTCTTATCTTAAGAGTGACAACTTTTACGGCTGAATTATACTTTCTTACAGCAGAACTTATGCCAAATCTTGTTATCTAATGGAAATCTTAAAGCTAGGTCCCCTTATTGAGGAGGGTCCTGACAATTCCTAATTGAATCATATCTTAAACTTGCAAACTTTGAAACCAACTTATATTCCTTTGTGGTGAATTTATGCTAGATTGTGCTACTCATGATTGTTTTGAATTTTAAACTAGGTCCCATTTTCCAGGAGGGTCCTAAGAATCTTTAAATTAAATCCCATTATCCAGGCAGGTCTTGAAAACTCCTAATGAAATTCCATTATCCAGGCAGGTCCTGAAAACTTCAAATGAAATCTCATTATCCTGGCGGGTCCTGAAAACTTCAAATGAAATCCCATTATTTAGGCGGGTCCTGAAAATTTCAAATGAAATCCCATTATCCAGGTGGGTCCTGAAAGTTTACGGTCAAACCTATCTGGCACTTGCCTTTCCTTATGGCGAATTTCCCCGAAACAATCGAAACTTTCTGCCCCTATTTCAATCAAAGAAAAATCTTGTCAGTTTAAAATGTGGTGATTAATTTGTGGCATTCTTGCTGAAAGCCTCCCTGCTGTCGTGCTTTGTTTTGACTGGCTTCCCCGAACTGGCTTTGAACCTCTTCACTTTCTGGCTATCTTTCAACCCACATGACCTCGGATGACCCGATTGTTCTATACCCGAACCGCTGTTTTACACCTATGATCCCTTTTACTGAGCCTCTGCATTTCCCACGAAATTACTAAATCATTCCATTGGTGGATCTTCTGCTGGCATTTTATCTGACTCTACATTATGCTATCTTTGGTATGTTCTGGCCATACTGTGCTTTGCAGTGTTTGGAAGTTGGTAGTGAGCTTCGAAATCCTTTCTTATTTTGTTTGACCAAGACTGACATTGAAACATCTTAGAGAAATGAAACCCAAAAGAAATGAAATGCAATGACCCTGAGTGTTAAGGATAAAGAAAATCCAAAACTAGATGACTTGCTAAAAAGGAAAAAAGGAAAGAGACTTATCTGAGTGGAACAGCTGGTACCAATGATCATGACATGCATTTCAGATTAATTGGCCTAATCTGTCCAACCAATCAACTCTCAGTTGTCATACTTTGTTGCCCCGGAGTTTCCATAACATTACTTCTTTGCCAAAACCTTGACCTTGTTTGCCCTGCGGTGCCCTGAAGGGTTTTCACTAACAAGCCTCTCTCATTTGTTCATATCTCAACTCACTTTCACCTTACGGTACCCGTGAGGGTTTTCATCAATAAAACTCTCTCATTTTTGATTTCTCTCAGCTCTCGTCGCCTTATGGTGCCCGTGAGGGTTTTCACCAACAAGACTCTCTCATTTTTCATTTTCCTGCTTGGGCTAGAGTGTTGTCCCTTATATGAATCACCTTTACTTCTCGACTTGGCATCTCTCGAAGACTGATCAAAAGGTCTTTCTTTGGATCATAACGTGGGCTTTTGGATAGGGTTAGAAAGAAAGGGTGTCAAAAGGCTCAAAACAATTCAAATGGGTTCAAAATTACAACTTTCGGAATCAAATTTCTTGCAACAACCACAACTTTTGCCTCAGTTTCTTTGCTTGGGGACTTTTGGATTTTTGTTTGATGGGGCCGAACCGTGAGGCTGCCTACGTATCCTTTAAGGGAATCAGGTCGAACGTAAGTCATATCATAGAGATTACTTTGTTGTTGTGATTTTTCTTTCCTTTTCTTCCTTTTTCTCCTCTTTTCTTTTCTTTCTTCTTCTTCTCTTCTTGTTGTTTTGTTGTTGTTGTTGTTGTTGTTTTTCTTATTTTTTTCTTTTCTTCTTCTTTTTCTCTCTTTTTCTTCTTTTTCTTTTCTCTTTTTCCTTTACTTATCTTTCACGCTTGTGTTTCTGATCTTTGCTACTGATTCCAAAAGAGGGGTATGAAAGAAAATAAATAAGGCTCAAAGGGGTAACAAAGGATAAAGTGTTTAGATAGCAGAACAAAATGTCTTCGTCATTCCAATCTTCAAAATATGCCAATTACAAACAAACACAATTTAACCGAAGAGATCATACATAATATCTTTTGACCACATCAGAATTGATGACCATTTCTACACATTTGCCTTCTACATCTGTTGAATACAAAGCACTGTTGGACAACACTCTCGTCACGATGAACGGCCCTTGCCAGTTTGGGGCGAACTTGCCTCTTGCTTCATCCTGATGAGGAAGGATACGTTTTAATACTAATTGACCCACTTCAAACCTCTGCGGACGCACCTTCTTATTATATGCTCTTGACATTCTCTGTCGATACAACTGGCCATGACACACTGCTACTAATCTTTTCTCATCAATTAAACTCAACTGTTCCAAGCGCATTTTGACCCACTCATCGTCATCAATTTCGGCCTCAGCGACAATCCGAAGGGATGGGATTTCAATTTCCATAGGTATCACCGCCTCAGTGCCATATACCAACAAATAAGGAGTTGACCCTACTGAAGTGCGAACAGTAGTACGATAACCCAGCAATGCAAAAGGAAGCTTCTCATGCCATTGCCTGGAACCTTCCACCATTTTTCGAAGTATCTTCTTTATATTCTTGTTGGCCGCCTCAACTGCTCTGTTTGCCTTGGGGCGGTAAGGGGTGAAATTGCGATGCGTAATCTTGAATTGCTGACATGCCTCTTTCATCAGATGACTATTAAGATTGGCCACATTGTCTGTAATGATCGCCTTTGGTATCCCAAACCGACAAATCATATTTGAGTGCACAAAATCAACCACCGCTTTCTTGGTTACGGACTTGAACGTTTTAGAGTTTACCCACTTGGTGAAATAGTCGATGGCCACTAGAATGAACATGTGCCCATTTGATGCTGATGGCTCAATTGGCCCAATGACATCCATGCCCCACGCGACAAAAGGCCATGGTGCAGACATTGTGTGCAATTCAGATGGTGTAGAATGAATCAAATCTCCATGCACTTGCCACTGATGAAACTTGCTCACGAAACTGATACAATCTTGATCCATAGTGAGCCAATAATAACCTGCTCGGAGGATCTTCTTTGCCAACACATACCCGCTTATATACGGTCCACAGACTCCAGAATGTTCTTCGGTCATGATAGTTGTGGCCTGTCTAGCATCTATGCATCTCAACAATCCAAGATCCGGAGTCTTTTTGTATAAAACCCCTCCACTGAAGAAAAATCCGCTCGCTAACCGCCGAATTGTTCTCTTTTGATCGCTTGTGACTTGTACCGGATACGCCTCCATCCTTATATATTCCCTGATATCATGAAACCAAGTCTCTTCATCAAGTTCTTCTTCTACCACATTACAGTAAGCATGTTGATCATGGACCTGAATATGCAGCGGGTCAACATAAGCCTCATCCGGATGATGTAACATTGACACCAAGGTAGCCAAAGCATCAGAAACTTCATTATGGATCCTTGGAATGTGCTTGAACTCTACTGATCGAAACCGTTGACAGAGATCATGCAAACATTGTTGGTACGGTATGAGTTTTAAATCTCGTGTTTCCCATTCCCCTTGAATCTGGTGCACCAGAAGGTCCTAGTCCCCCAAGACCAAAACTTCCTGGACACCCATGTCTGCAGCTAACCTCAAACCCAAAATGCATGCCTCGTATTCAACCATGTTATTAGTACAGTAGAAATGAAGCTGAGCCGTAACAGGGCAGTGATGTCCTATTTCAGAAATCAATACAGCTCCTATCCCAACGCCTTTCATGTTAGCAACTCCATCAAAGAAAAGTTTCCAACCTGTCTCTCCAACTTGTTCCAACTCATCAATATGCATCACCTATTCATCAGGGAAATAAGTCTTCAAAGGCTCATATTCCTCATCCATTGGGTTCTCAGCCAAATGATCGGCCAAAGCCGGGGCTTTCATCGCGGTCCTGGTCACATAGACGATGTCAAATTCTGTGAGCAAGATCTGCCACTTTGCGAGCCTCCATGTGGGCATAGGCTTCTGAAAGATATATTTTAATGGATCCAAACGTGAGATGAGGTAAGTAGTGTAAGATGACAAATAACACTTCAACTTCTGTTCTACCCAAGTTAGGGCGTAACATGTCCTCTCAATGTGAGTGTACTTAACATCGCAAGATGTGAACTTCTTGCTGAGATAATAGATGGCCTGCTCTTTCCTGCCGCTGATGTCATGCTGACTCAGCACACAACCAAACGAATTGTACAAAACCGTCAAATACAAAATCAAATGTCTCTCTGGTTCTGGTGGCACCAACACAGGTGGGTTTGACAAATACCCTTTTATCTTATCAAATGCTTCCTGACACTCATCTGTCCATTTGACCGTAGCATCATTCTTCAACAGTTTGAAGATAGGCTCACAGGTTGTCGTAAGCTGAGCAATAAACTTGCTGATGTAATTCAACCTCCCTAATAAACTCATCACCTCAGTCTTGTTCCTTGGAGGTGGCAATTCTTGGATAGATTTAATCTTTGATGGGTCCAATTTAATACCTCGGCGGCTGACTATGAATCTCAACAATTTCTCGAATGGCACACCGAATGCGCATTTTGCAGGATTGAGCTTAAAATTGTACATGCGAAGCCTTTGGAAGAATTTTCTCAAATATCTGACGTGATTAGACTGCTTTTTAGACTTTATGATTACATCATCCATATAAACCTCGATCTCCTTATGTATCATGTCGTGAAATATGGTTGTTATTGCCCACATGTAAGTTGCCCCAGCATTTTTCAATCCGAAAGGCATGACCCTGTAGCAGTATGTTCCCTATAGTGTGATGAATGTCGTCTTCTCCGCATCTTCCTCATCCATTAAGATCTGATGATAACCCACATAATAGTTCACAAAATACCCAAGCTCATGTTTGGCGCAATTGTCAATCAGAATGTGGATATTTGGCAGTGGGAAGTTGTCCTTGGGGCTCGCTTTGTTGAGATCACGCTAATCAACACACACCCTAGTCTTGTCATCTTTCTTTGGCACAGGTACTACATTGGCTAACCAAGTGGGATACCGAGTGACCCGAATGACCTTTGCATCAAACTGCTTAGTGACCTCTTCTTTGATCTTCACACTCATATCAGTCTTAAATTTCCTCAGCTTATGCTTGACAGGAGGGAATGTCGGGTCAGTGGGCAATTTGTGAACCACCAAGTCAGTGCTTAAACCCGGCATGTCGTCATACAACCATGTAAAGACGTCTTTGTACTCAAGTAATGCTTTAATTATCTCTTCCCTGAGTTGCGGTTCAAGATGGACACTTATTTTAGTTTCTCTAACATTATCTGGATCCCCTAAATTGATTGCTTCTGTATCACTCAGGTTATGCTTGGGTTTTTCTTCAAAATGGTTTAGTTCTTTACTAATCTCTTCAAAGGCCTCATCCTCTTCGTATTCTGATTCATCATCACACTCTATTTCTTGAATTACTATTTCAGAATTAGATTGGCTTTTAAGACTGGACCGAAGGTTCCTCATGCATGTCATGTTATTGAAACCAGCATAAAAGAGCTGTACAAGGAAGAAAAGAAAACAAAAATAAAACTGTCAGGAATGAGGAAAAGGGAAATTGCATTTCATTGAAATTGAAAGACAACAAGGTTTATACATCCAAACGGATGGAACATAGAATCTGAATTACAACCCTGGAATAATCCAAATAAACTGAAAGAAAATCAAAGCAAACTACCAAAACTCCTGCCTGGTGGGGAGAGGAGTAGCTTCCCAATTGTTAATATTTGCACTGGGTCCAAAAAAAAAGCACATCTGCCTTGCTAGAACCCTCTCCAGCTTCCACCATGTTCACCTCGTTGAATAATTTCTCAAACCTTTCAAGCAACTCCCTATTAGGACCAACCACAGAACTGGGAACTGCTGTTGCTGGGCGTTTCTTGGTGTCAGGCCTGACAAATGATCTGGAGAGACGTGGGATGGGCTTTGGGAGGACCCATGCCCTCTGTTTCAACTTTTTGGCTCTTTTTATGTCCGCAACTGTGGGCTTGAACCCAAAACCAAATGTATCCAAGTTTTAGGGGAGAGACACCGGCTGTACGATACCTTGCAGAGATGCACCCAAACCCTTGCCTGGTACAAAACCATTTTTCAACATTTCAATGCCTACCATGACTGCTGCAGCATCTACCCTCGGTGTTGGAACGCACTTCCCTTCCGAAATTTTCTCTACCGATACCGTGTCAAAAACCTGATAAACCCATGGCCCCTTGTCATCTTCAAACTCTATGAATGGAACAGTGGCATTATTGTGGGCATACAAATTATCCTCACTGTGCACAACAATTTCCTGTCTATCCCATTCAAACTTGACCATTTGATGCAGAGTAGACGAGACCGCTTTTGCAGCATGAATCCAGGGTCGACCCAACAGCAGATTGTAAGAAAAGCCACATCGAGCACCTGGAACTCCATGGTAAATTCAACTGGCCCTATTGTAAGCCCAAGCACTATGTTCCTCCATCGTCGAATCCCCGAACGCAGATATTGTTCTTGTGAATTCTTTCATCATCCACCTTCAACTTGTTCAGAGTGGAGAGAGGGCAAATGTTTGCACTGGAACCATTGTTGACCAGTACCCGGGTAACCATGGAATCTTCGCATTTCACCGTGATATAGAGGGCTCTATTGTGCTCAGTACCCTCCATGGCAACTCATCATCAAAAAAATTGACTCTGTTTACCTCAAATATCTTGTTAGCTATCTTTTCCAAGTGGTTTACTGAGATTTTGTCAAGGACGTGGGCCTCATTCAAGATCTTCATCAAAGTCCAAAGGTGCTCGTCTAAATGGATCAATAATGACAAGAGTGAAATCTGAGCCGGCGTCTTCCTCAATTGCTCCACAATGGAGTAATCCTGCACTTTCATCTTTCTCAAGAATTCCTCTGCTTCCTCCTCGGTCACAACTTTCTTCACTAGCACCGGGTTGTCTTTGGAGCTCTTAGCTTTTCTCAACTCTTCGGGGGAAAACCATCTCCCCGATCGAGTCAAACCATGGGTCTCACAAACTTCTTCTTTAACCTCTTTCTCCTTGTAAGTCACTGTCACTCGTTCATAATTCTACGGGACCGCCTTGCTATTGACTATTGGTAATTGAGTTACAAGCTTGATAATGAGCGGGTCTATGAGGGCACCCTCCACGATTACAACAGGCTTGTTCGCCACTCCTGGCACAATCACTCTGGCTACTTCTTGTTTTATTGCCGCATCACTTGTAGTCCCCTTTTTTATTAGTGCAGATGGTTCACTGTCTGCCCCCACTCAACCGGATCACTGATTTCTCACTTGTTGGCTTCTCAACCGGCCTGACTTCACTAGCACGGATCATCATGACGGTCTATGAAGGCTTCTTGGGCTCCCCTTCCTTATGAACTATCTCGATCATATTTATCTCAGGATGGGCCGGCAACGGATTCTGGTTGATATTGGGTGCCTACGGAGCTTGGACTTCAATCCGATTAGTATCAATGAGCTCTTGAATAGTTGTTTTCAATTGCCAACACTTCTCTGTGTCGTGTCCCGGAGCACCGGAACAATATTCACAACTCATAGAGTGATCAAGATTCCTTGGGGAAGGGTTTGGCAGTTTTGGCTCGATCGGGCTCAGTATACCCAATTGTCACAACCAGTGGAACAAACTGGTATAGGATTCTCCCAATGGAGTGAAGGGTTTCTTCTTTTGCAACCTCTCATTCTTAAATGTTTGGTTGGGCCGGAAACCTGATCCAGAAGGGTTCTGGTAGGCTCTTAGGGGTGGATAGGCATTTTATGGAGTTGGGTATGTATTTTGTGGGATTGGCGCACGCCATTATGCGTGGGCCGGAGGTTGGCTGTATGTTTGGGCATAGTGGACAGAAAAATGGGGGTCTGGTGGTGGGTAGTAGTGTTGTGGGCTATATGGGGTATGAGGGTAGGTTTGGTGGTAGGGTCGAGGCTAGTTATAGTAATGTGATGGACCTCTGGGTTCGAACCAAGCCCATGAATCAATCGTTGCTACATACTATTTCTTCTTCTTTCCAATTACTCCCCCAGTTCCGCTTTGAATGGCTTGGGTGGTTGCCTTAATAGCCGAATAACTCATGATTTTGTTTGTCTTGAGCCCTTCTTCTACCATACTGCCCATCTTTACCACATCATTGAAGGACTTGCCTACAGCTAATACCAGTTGACCGTAATAAGTAGATTTTAAGCCCTGCAGAAAATAATCCACCATTTCACTTTCTTTCATTGGAGGGTCAACCCTTGCTGCCTGCTCTCTTCACCTAAAACCATATTTCCTGAAACTTTCATTATGCTTTTTCTCAAGTTTTGTCAAAGACAGACGATCCAGAATAATCTCGAGATTATATTGGAAGTGGCAAGCAAATGCCTGGGCTAGATCATCCCATGTGTACCATCTTCCGTGATCCTGCCGAGTATACCATTCTAGCGCTGATCCACTCAGACTCTGACTGAAATACGCCATTATCAGCTCAACCTTCCCGTCGGCACCCCTCATTTTGCTACAGAAACCTCTCAAATGTGCCACTGGATCACCGTGCCCATCATACAAATCAAACTTGGGTATCTTAAACCCTGTCAGCAATTGCACATCTGGAAATAGACATAGATCTTTGTAAGCCACAGTTACTTGACCTCCCCACCCCCGCATGTCCTTGAATGACTGTTCCAGGCTTTTAACTTTTCGGAACATCTCCTCCTATTCAGGATTTTTAGATGGCTTTTCAATTTCTGCAGGGAGGTCAAAATGAAGAGTGTATGAATAGAGTTCGGGAGCCTTGAAAGTGGGCTCCGGGGGGTAATACAGGTTGTTGTGAGTATGGAACATAGTCTCACTAGAGGATCGGTGTAATGCAGCAGGTGGAGGAGCCACAAAAACAAGAGTGACTGGGGGAGGAGGGTACGGGACTTGTTTGGGTGGTGGAGCTTGTGATGTATAGGAAGTGGTGTCATAGCACTGTTGGTAGAGGGGAAAGGCCGGAGAGGAGTTTACAGTGGGAGGTTCCTTGGTTTGAGCCAATGGCAGGATAAAAGCAGGGTTGGCGGGGTAAACTGGCGATGGGTACATTTCAGCCATCTACTGCTTCAGCTTATACAACTCATCTTTCAGATTAACCTCCGATTCTTCCACCTCTTTTGACGGATCGACAATACTTGCCTCAAGTTCCTGGTTGGCCATGCTCAGCTTGTTCTTGGACCGGGTGTTGTAGGAGTGAGTTGTCAGAATGCCAATCAAACTAACCACCTATCTAGACTATAATTTCATCAATAACAAACTCGTTACCGATTAGGGTTTTAACAAATAAGCAACCGCACATTTGAGGAGTTAATGCACCTAAGCAGTTAACCGTTTCTATTATGCATTTGATCGTCTGCTTACGTCATCCTGGCTTTTCCTTATTTCCATTTGCAACTTCTCTTTTCTCCCTCTCTTTTTCTTTTTATTCTTGTCTTTCCTTGCTTGGTCTCTCTTTTGTTTTTATTCTCTCATGACTCTTTCTTGCTTTGTCGTTGTTTCCTTCTCACCGTTTCTCTTTTCTTTTCCTTCTCTCTCTTATTCTCCCCCTTTTTTATCACTCTTTTTCTTTCTTTTAGTTATGGTCGAATCCTATGGAGATTGCCTACGTATAATGACCCCGCATGAATCAGACCGAGCGTAGTTCTGGAGATAAGTGCATAATAACAAAACATTTTGGGATTTTCAAATTTTTTCATAAAATAAAACAGTTTTGATGACAACCACTCATTCTACCAAATTATAAAATTAACAGACTCGAAACGGGAAACTAACAAACTCTGACTCAAAACAAGATCAACAAACTCTGACAGAAGGTAAAAACAACAGACTCGAAAACCAACTAATAGACTCCACTAAAAGAAAATACAGACTCGCAAACAGACTAATAAAATCTAATAAAAATCATGAATACATTAATGCCTTAAATGCTCCTAGGGCCCGCAGGACATCATTCGATCTCGCCACGGGCCTATGTGCAAGATCCTTTTGAAGCCTCTCCAAGTCACTCATTATCTGTCGTACAAATGTCATCACTACCGCAAAGAAGGTGGTACAAGTCATATCCTCACATGCTTGGCATTTCATAACAATGTAGTCGGTAATAGTTCTGATCCGCTCTCGGATTCTGCCCTTTTCTTGAAGCAAACGCCCGACCTATTGATTCCAGGCTTCTAACACCTGAGTATCATGGAGATGTTGATTTTGCAACTGTTGCATTTCTTCCTCCATCCGAGCCATCAAATCATAACAGTGTTCCTTATCAGCTTTAAAGTCCTTGGCCTGCTTGGCTGCCTCTTTCTCGAGAATACCTATTTTTCTTTTTAGGCTAGTGATTGATCCTTCATACTTTCTTTTCATTTGTTGTACAAACTGTGTCCGACCTTTTACGTTTTCCGCCAATTGAGCCTGGACTTTCGCTAGAATGGCCTCAGACTTTTCTAGGTCATCTTGATACTCAAGGGCTTTCTTTTTCAAACTGCTTATAAGCCTTTCATCCACTCGGCTTCTTTCCGGGTTTCTAGCAGCTATTTTCATCTTCTGGATTTGAGCTTTGAGGGCTTCATTTTCCTGGGTTAGCTTCTTCTTCTCACCTTCATCTGCGGCGTCTTGCAACCCATTCTCAAACTGAAGGTCCATGACTTGGTTTTCCAGCCTGCCTATGGTGGCTCGGTACTCATTTTCTTTGGTCAACCAGTCCCATTGCACCTGTGCTCCGTTGGTAAATTGTTGGACATGGGGTTTCTTTGCGGGCCTCTCGGGCTCCTGATGAACTCAGGATCTTTTATCATACCACGCAGTGTAACAAGGCTCCACCTCGCCTCTGGATAGATCTCGTACTTGAGTTCTAGGCTCTAAGAATTTGCATTGATGCCAAACCCGACACACTCTTTCTTCTGGAAAAGCAGCTTTTGGTTCTAACTCAATAACCTGTCGACTCAAATCCTCATCCTGTGGGATGGTCTGGTATCAGCCTAACTGACATAGAACTCGGTGCGGGGCATAATGCTGGATACTCTACAGACCCATTAACAGCAGAAAGTATTCCTCAGCCGACATGTAGATTACCTCACCGACTGAGAGCCACCGGAATGTCTATTCGATCTTATTTGCAGTTAAAGATCTCAAATGAGCATGCCATGCTTCCATACCGTTCGGGAACTCATAACCCTCTATCCGCTTTTCTTGTTTTTCAATGCACTTGAGGCCAGTCATACCACAATTCAAGTATCCAGGATGGTGGCAAAGGGGTTCCTCCATCCATAATTGTAACAGCATATTGCAACCTTCAAAGAACTTTCCCCCTTCTCGACAGAGGGTCAGAGCTCGGTAAATTTTTGCCAAGATCAACGACACTATTGTCCTATTTTCCCTTTTCATCATAAAGTCGACTATCCCCACGAGTCCCAACTCTATGTTCCTGTCTTTTCTGGGGCAAATCAAAGTACCCAGGAACCCCGTTATAAAAGCTAATCCTCTCCGAGCTTCTCATTTGCCTTGGTTTCCCACGTGAGTAAGACCGGTATCTAGCGTCTCGAAGCCACGGGGATTCCTGTAACGTTGGTACAAAAAGTAGAAGGTACAGAATCCTTTGGCCAAATTTCTGTCTCGGATGTCCCGACTGATGCTTAACAGGTCCAAAAATTTGTGAGGGGTTACTGTTCTCGGTGCTACCGGGTATTGATTTCTAAGATTCCCCTCGAAACCGGCGTAGCCTGCTATCTCTTCCAGTGTAAGAGTTAACTCGAAATCAGCAAAGTGGAATACATTATGTGCTGGGTCCCAAAACGGTATCAAGGCCTCAATTATGTCCTTTCTCGGCTTAACCTTCAAGAGCCCAACAAAACCACCCAACGCTTTTGTCACAACGTTTCTGCTATTGTCCCCCAAATCATGCCACCACATATGTAGCTCCAACGGGATCTCTTCACGGACTGAGAAAGGTTCATTTTGAATTATGCTCATCCTGCACATTTATTAAGGTTTCAAGAAAAATGACCATTGTTTTTCAAAATTCTCACAAAAATATCCGGCTTTTGCCAATACAGCCTTTCAGCACTTCGAAAACGAAGATTTTAAAGCTGTGTCGGCTAACCAGTCAAAACCTTTAAAAATGACTAAAGGTGGTTGTTCTTGCAAAAACAGCCTTCCGGCGCCCTTTTGAGGGATATTCGGCTATTTTTGACAAGAATGACATCACCTTACTTATTTGCAATAAACATAAAAAAAAATTCTTCTTCGGGTTATTTTGCAAAAAAGGAAGTTGGACCCGATGGGGGTTGCCTACGTATCTCACACCCTGTGAGAATCAAACTGGCGTAGTTCGGGCATATAAAATAAAACCAACTATTTTCAAAAACAAAACCGTTTTTTTTTTCTTCTTTTTTTCATTTTTCTCAAAAAATTCGGCAGAGTTTCAGTACCATTTGGACATTGGTTTTTCCAAAACAGGTGATTTAACTCATTTAACTCTCGCATTGTTATTCCCTTTTTTTCCAACTTTTCTCGCATTATTCAAAAGCCGATCAGCACACAAATCCAAATCAAATAAATGCACAAGTAGCAGGTAAGATGCATCAGGATGGTTTTTTCATTTTTGGCACACCTGTCCTAGACAAACCCAACCCCTGTGTTGAGTCTCCAAAGTCAAATGCACGTGATGCAAGCAAACGTTCCTACTAGGGATCCGGCATGAGGTCTTGTTATACAAGATTTAAAACCTGGGTTTATTGTTCTAGACCTGGCTTACCCGATCGGATAGCTCGAGCCGAGGGGGGCAGCATACCGGGAATACAGAAGCTTCACCGATTTTGCAACTTGTCTGAACCTCGTTCTAAAATTTGGGATATGACTCTAACAGAAGAGAAGTCACACGAAGTGCACACTCCTCCATGATTTAGAAGACTCAAAGAGAAGAAGGATTTCGTAGCAGTTTATATACAGTTCACAGAATATCAAAGCGGTAAAAGTAACACTTAGCACATTAGGATCAAACATGTAATAAAATCAGATAATTAATAAAGCCAACTATAACAATTCATCTAAGCTCGAATTCTGAACCCTGAACCAGAGATTCTGGGTTCGATCCCCAGCAGAGTCGCCAGAGCTGTCACACCTCCTTTTTACTACACCCCCGGAAGGGTATAAGGGAGTTTTTCCAACTTAAAATGACAATCGGAACGGGATTATTTATTAAATTTAGAGTCGCCACTTGGGATATTTATGTTGTCCCAAGTCACCGGTTTTAAATCCCGAATCGAGGAAATATTGACTCTGTTTTACAGTCTGTGAACACAGAAATTCGGGTAAGGAATTCTGTTAACCTAGGAGAAGGTGTTAGGCATTCTCGAGTTTCGTGGTTCTAGCACGGTCGCTCAACTGTTATTATTGGCCTACTTATCTGATTTAAAAAAAAAATTAACCTATGTGTTTTTTAACTCTTAAACTGTTTTTATTCATTTTAGGAAGATTTCAACGTTATACAAAATACGTCTTTGAATCACGCCACATGAAATGCACCCGCGATCCGCGACATATTCTATTTAAAGTTGTTAGGTTTTGGATTTGGGTCACATAAAATGCACACCCGAGTTTAGGAAAGTAATTTTTAAAATAGCGCGCCTAAAGCAACTACGCACTTTCAACTTTGCGAGGGCCATGAAAATTTGACTAAATAGCACGCCTCAGTTTCTAAGGATTTGGATTAATTAAGCGAAGGCCACTAGTTATTCGATTGTATTTGGTGCCACACCTCGAGTCTAATTTAAAGGACATGGCTAATTAACTACAAAATGGAACGGAGCTCCTACCTATGTTATGCTAACTCAAGCTAATAATTTAATAAACAATGAACTAGTAACAAACTACTCCTATCAGATTATGGAATGGCTGGGCTAGTCGAAACTATGTTTGGGTTACCCATTAAAACTGGCTTAATATGCGAAGTAGCTGGGCTCCAAGTGAAACCCAGCTTGGCAACTTGATTGTGGAGGAGAATGTAGTTGCATTTGGGCCAACGATGATAACCCAACCCATGATTCAACAGATATATTTGAAACTAATTATCATTCAAGAAATCTGGAACTGGACAAATACTAATAACCCTTGAACCAAATGTAAAACACATTTTGAAATCGATGCATGTATTCTACGGCAAAACATAATTTTCAGTCGCACAAATTAACTGTCATCTAATGTCAACATTCAGCAATTGCAAACTCATGGACATGTGATTCAAATTGGTGCGTTTAACAGGACCTAACTGATTCTACTCTTTTCAAAGGAAAAGAAAGACCACACATGATGAACTAATTTGAGTCTGAAGATTTCCAAAGTTAAAATAAGTCTTAGATTCATTGGGAAGTCTCTTTAAAATGCAAGAGCCCAACATGAGAACAACGGCAGAACTATATGGTAAATTACATATATGCTAAAACAGGTTTCCAGCTATATGGGAACAAACTTGGATACAAACAATGGGACTAGAGCCTATACCAATTTATTAGAATAAATGGTCCAAATTGACACACATTCAAACCACTGCCACGACAAACTACAATACAAAATCGAACAGTTTTAACTAATTGGACCTAAAAAATCCACAGTCCTTAATTAATACACAATAAAATATTCACAATAGTTTTCGAACCATATGTATCCTACCAAATTCAAACCAGGCCTTAAAACAAAATGAATGCACACAAGAAGCTAAACTAAAACAAGATAATAACATGACAAAATTGATCACAACTAGGATTGATGTTCTCATTCAAATCCAATTTGGTCATAGATCTTTATATAAGTCCTAACCTGGCTTCATTTCCACCATGGTTCAAAAGGTTACCTGGTACAATTAGAGCAAAGGATAAAATGAGAAGATCAGTAGCAGAAAAAGGCACTTCAATCGCTCATCAATGACACAACCAGCTTCCTTTACACCAGATCAAACCCAAGATCAACCAGAGAGCATTTTAAAATTCGAACACTTCCAAAAATTGCAGAAAATTCAATGTAACAGTGACTCTAAGATCTTTTTTTTGTATTCTTTTTAATTATCCAAATTTTCTTTAGTATTTCCTAGTCGCCTCAGTTTTCCAGTTTCTTCTCGCTAAAAAATCTGACTTCAATGCCAAGTTAATGTGCCTTTATAGGCAAGGCATTAGGGCAGCCCCTAGGAATTAGTTTTTGCACCTTAGTACCTTTCTAATTTTGGTTTTTGCTCAGGGAACCTTAGTTTAAAAATCAGATACACAAAACAGTCCCCAACCCAGCTTCCTAGAAGCTTCCTAATTCAGTTATTGGTAGATTCCCTTATCTAATTACCCCTAAAACCCCTGAAAATTACCCCCAGCTAACTAATCCAGAGACGGGTCAACTTGACCCAACACTTAACGGGCCTTTTGAAGGAGTCAAAGATGACCTCAAGGCCCAAACAATATTGGAAGTTTGTTTTGGAAATCCAACAAGAAATAGAAGGGACCAATTACTTGAAATTTTCTTCCATAACTGAAATTAAACTCAAGTGACTGATTTCCTAAGGGGCTACAATTAAAATATGCATTCAAATGAACGAGAGCCAATTATACGACTGGAAAAACAAAAATCAGAAAGTAAGCGGGTAGTATGCACAAACTAAACAGAATTCAAGAGAATGTCCATAAGAAGAAGTTGAAAAGCTCACGGAGTAAATACGACCAACATATATACATAGAAATTTATAAGCAATGTTTTAATACTTCAACAAATTCAAATCCATAAATCTAACTAAAGAAAAACTGGCGGAAAGGGGGAAGGACAAGAAAATGCACAGAAAAGAGAAGAAGCAAAAGGATAAAAAGATGGAGACTAAGGGGCAAAAACAAAGAAAGTACCTCGAAGGCCATACGGACAAAGCTTAAGAATCTCAAACGGCTCCGACATGACTTGAAACTGGCATTAACCTTATGTCTCTTTGAGAACAAACAAGCAATACTCATTTCAAGCTCGATCGTACACAAAAACTCGAGGACTTGAGAGATTTTCATCTTCTTTGATTTCAAATTTGAACGGGTCCATTTTGGCGAGGATTTTGGGAAAATGGTGATGGATTAGGATGCAAGGAGGGGTGATGGTTGCATGGCCGGATTTTGGTGGTGGCTGGAGCTCTCTCGCCGGTAATAATGGAGGGTTCGCTCAGAGGCAGCGTTAGGGTTCGACATCTCTGAATTTGGGGAGGGTGAGAGACAAGGGTGTTTGTATCTAGTTAGACTGAAGAGTTCGGACATATAAATTGAAAATGGGAGGAGTAATCTGAGCCATTAGATCTGACGAACGAAGGGCTGAGATTAAATTAAAACCAAGAGACTCTAAACGACGTCGTTTGGGTATCAAAACAGGTTGACTGGGTTGTACCCGGGTTTTGGGCGGATTTGAACGGGTGTGAGGAAATTGGGCCTGCTAGGAAGATCTAATTACAACCCAAAATCTGATCTCTTCGATTCCTTTTCTCTTTTTTTTTTCAAATTAATTTCTTTTATTTTCAAACTCTTTTTAATCCCTTTTTCTTCAAAATTAAAAATAAAATCCTACATTAAATCATGAAACCAAATTAGCCTATCAAAACACTAATTAATTATCACAAATAATTAAAAAAACAAATTAAAAGAACAACTATCAAACATCAAAAACTAAAATTAAAAGGTGCAAAATAAGTTATTATTTTTGTAATTTTCCTTTTTTTTATAAAACAACTAATTTGCTAATTGATCCTAAAAATGTAGAATTAAATCCTAAATGCAAATGCAGTATATCTTTTTGTATTTTTCATTAATTAAATAAAATAAACATGCACAGACAAATGCAAACAATTAACGAAAAATGCCACAAAAATCCATGAAATTGCAAACAACGGAAAAAATTATTTTGTTTTGAATTTGTGGGAGTAATTCATATAGGGCAAAAATCACGTGCTCACACCTGGCATGCCACCGGATCATGATATTGATTTCTGTATTGATTTAGCTCCAGGCACCCAGCCTGTATCTATCCCACCGTACCGTATAGCTCTGAAGGAGTTGAAGGAGCAGCTTGAGGAGTTGTTAGCAAAGGGGTTTGTTAGACCCAGTGTATCATCTTGGGGTGCACCAGTGTTATTTGTGAAGAAGAAGGATAGGATTATGCGGATGTGCATTGATTACCGCCAGTTGAACAAAGTCACCATCAAGAACAAGTATCAGTTACCTCGTATCGATGATTTGTTTGACCATTTGCAAGATGCTAGGATATTCTCCAATATCAACTTGAGGTCAGGGTATCATCAGCTAAAGATTCGGGACTCGGATGTTCCGAAGACTACATTCCGGACTGAATATGGCCATTATGAGTTCCTGGTGATGTTCTTTGGCTTGACTAATGCCCCAGCAGCATTCATGGACTTGATGAATAGGGTATTCAGGCTTATATTGATTCATTTGTCATCGTCTTCATTGATGACATCTTGATATACTCTCGTAGCCTGGGGGAGTACGAGCAGCATTTGAGGGTAGTGCTTCAGACCTTGCGAGAGCAGAAGCTATATACTAAGTTCTCCAAGGGTGAGTTCTGGCTAGAGTTAGTGGCATTCTTGGGGCATATTGTGTCAGAATAGGGTAATAAGGTGGACCCCAAGAAGATTGAGGCAGTTCAGAGTTGGCCACGTCCTACTTCGGTGACCGAGATCAGGAGTTTCCTGGGGTTAGCAGGCTATTACAAACGATTCGTGTAGGGATTTTCATCTATTGCATCACCTCTGACTAGATTGACCCAGAAGGGTGCTCCATTCCATTGGTCCGATGATTATGAGGCGAGCTTTTAGAATTTCAAGATAGCCTTGACTACAGCACCAGTTTTTGTGTTGCCTTCCAGTTCAGGGATGTATATAGTATATTGCGATGCTTCATGCGTTGTATTGGGATGTGTATTGATGTAGGAGGGGTGAGTTATTGCATATGTTTCGCATCAGCTGAAGATCTATGAGAAGAATTATCATGTGCATGATTTGGAGTTGGCCACGATTGTTCATGCTCTTAAGATATGGAGGCATTATCTGTACGGGGTATCATATGAGGTTTATACTGATCATCACAGCTTACAGCATTTGTTCAAGCAGAAGGACATTAATTTGAGGCAGTGCAGATGGCTTGAGTTACTGAAGGATTATGACATCACCATTTTTTATCATCCGGGCAAGGCAAATGTAGTCGCGGATGCCCTAAGCAGGAAGGCAGAGAGTATGAGTAGCTTGGAATTCATTCCAGCAGAGGAGAGGCCACTAGTTTTTGGACATTCAGTCCTTGGCTAACAGACTTGTGAGGTTTGATATTTCAGAGCTCAACCGAGTTCTTGCGTATGTGGTTGCTCAGTCTTCATTATTGGGGCAAATCAAGGCCCGACAGTTTGATGATCCACATTTGGCGGTTCTTAGAGAGACGGTGCTACAGGGTAGTGCCAAAGAGGTTTCTATCAGCGAGGATGGTGTTTTACGACTCTAGGGTCGCCTATGTGTTCCTAATATTGATGGTCTGAGGGAGAGGATACTAGAGGAGGCACACAGTTCGCGGTATTACATTCATCCGGGTGCTAAGAAGATGTATCGTGACTTGAGGCAGCATTATTGGTGGCGGAGGATGAAGAAAGACATAGTGGAGTATATGGCTAGGTATTTGACTTGCCAGCAGGTCAAGTATGAGCACCAGAGGCCGGGTGGCCTACTTCAGTAGATGCCTATACCAGAGTGGAACTGAGAGCGCATTATTATGGATAACCTTGCGGAAGTTTGATGCAGTGTGGGTCATCGTGGATAGGTTGACCAAGTCGGCACACTTTATATTGGTTGTGACTACTAACACTTCGGAGAGACTGGCTCAAATTTACATTCGGGAGATAGTCCGGTTGCACGGTGTTCCGGTTTCCATCATATCATATAGAGGCCCTCAGTTCACTTCTCATTTCTAGAGAGCTGTTCAGGATGAGTTGGGAACCCGCGTGGAACGTAGCACAACATTTCATCCACAGACCAACGGGCAGTCAGAGCGGACAATCCAGATTTTGGAGGACATGCTTAGAGCATGTGTGATTGACTTTGGAGGGCAGTGGGATCAGTTCTTGCCTTTGGCAGAGTTTACTTACAACAACAGCTATCAGTCTAACATTGAGATGGCTCCATTTTAAGCTTTATATGGTCGATGGTGTCGTTCTCCTATCAGGTGGTTTGAGCCTGGTGAGGCTAAGTTATACGGTATAGATTTGGTGCAAGATGCCTTGGACTAGGCAAAGTTGATCCAGGAGAGGCTTCGCACAGCTCAGTCCAGACAGAAGAGCTACAAGGATTAGAAGGCGCGTGATATATCATTCATGATTGGCGAGAAGGTTCTATTGAAAGTCTCGCCAATGAAAGGCATTATGAGGTTCAGGAAGAAGGGCAAGTTGAGCCCAAGGTTTATTGGCCCCTTTGAGGTGTTGAGACGAGTTGGGGAAGTTTCTTACGCGCTTGCTTTACCCCCAGCTTATTGGGAGTTCATCGGTTTTCCATGTATCAAAGCTTAGGAGGTATCATGCCGACTTATCCCATGTGTTGGACTTCAGTACTATTCAGCTAGATGAGAGTTTAGGTTATGAGGAGGAGCCAGTTGCCATTATTTATAGACAGGATCGCCAGTTGAGTCCAAGAGGATTTTTGCGGTAAGGGTCTAGTGGAGGGGCCAACCGGTTGAGGAGGTGACCTGGGAGACAGAGGAGGACATGCAGTGCAGATATCCACATTTATTCAGCAGCTCAGGTACTTTTCTATGTATGTTCGAGGACGAACGTTCGTTTAAGAGGTGGAGAATGTAATGACCCGACTGGCCATTTTGCTTTTTAGAACCTCATTCTCTTAAATAAAACTTTCCACCCTTACTTTAACTAATTTACGACCTACGGGGATGGTTGGTTCGGGATTTGGAAGAGTTTGGGTTGAAAAATGCTCATTTGACCCCTTAAGATTTTCTTAAAAGGCTGAGTTTGACTTTGGTCAACATTTTTAGCAAATAGACCTGGATTCATGTTTTGACAGTCTCGGAGGGTCCGTAGGAAAATATGGGACCTGGGCGTATGCCCGGAATCGAATTCCGAGGTCCCTAGCCCGAGTAATGAATTTTTATTAGAAATTGTTAAACTGAAATTCTAAGGATTTAACGAAAACGATTAATGATTGATCATATTGGTATCGGGCTCGTATATTGGTTCCGGAGCCCAGTACAGGTCCAATATAACATTTAAGACTTGCCCGCCAAATTTGGTGTCAATCCGAGCAGTATAAGTATATTTCGTCACGTTAGAAGTGAAATTAATAACTTGAAGTTCGTAAGTTTGATTCCATTGGTTTTAGGGGGTGATTCGTAGATTTAGCATTGTTTCGGGTGTTTTGAAGGTTCTAGCGGGTTCATTTCATGATTTCAGACTTGTCAGTATGTTCGGGCGGGGCCCAGGAGCCCCGAACGTCAATCGGATGAGGCTCGAGTGAAGTTGGAAAAGTTGAAAAGGGCTGAAGCATCTAATATCTATTATAACCGCACCTGCGGTTGGACGACCGCAGGTGCGAGATCGCAGAAGCGGTAGCCTTCTCGCAGATGCGGCCAAGGCAGGCTAGGCCAGAAACCGCAGAAGCGGCTCCGCAGAAGTGGTCCCAGCCCGCTTGGCCTATTCCACAGATGCGGTCTCTTCCTCACAGAAGCGGGACCGCAGATGCGGTCCCCTGACCGCAGATGCAGAAATCGCTGAAGCAGTGAGCTTCATTTAATACGGGTTCTAAGTCATTTTTACCACATTTCACTCCTCCATTAACGATTTTGGGAGCTTTTGAGAGAAGAATTCCACCTAACATTTTGAGGTAAGTTATCATACCTATTCCTAGTCTAATACTTGTGTCTTAGGTAGATTAAACACTAGGATTAAGGTAAAATCATGGGGTTAGAGCAAAACTTAGGGTTTTAACAAAAGTTACATTTAACCACGAAATTTGTTATGAATTGAATTAGAAATCGTATATTATTGACCCTTAGATTATAGAGAACAACTTTCTTCGAAAAACGTCAAAATCCGGGCACGTGGGCCCGGGGTCGAATTTTAGGAAACTTGTGTTTAAGGGTGGGAAATTGCTTAAATAGTTAGAATGCGATTTTGTGAGCTTGCATTGACTAGTTCCTACCTCGTTTATCTAGTTTGGGATCGTTCGACTCCAAATTGAGAGTTCGGGCTCATTCTTGGCATTGGAAGTGCACTTTGGAGCAAAGTGAGTCTCATATCTAACCTTGTGAGAGAGAATTGTCCCCATAGGTGATGTAATCTAATAATTTGCCATTAAATGTGGGGACTATGTACGCACTAGGTGACGAGAGTCCGTGCGTAGCTACTATTATGCTAAGTCCGGGTAGTTTATGGCTTAGAAGCATGCTTTATGTAGTATTCTTGCAACGCTATGTTTAATTTGAATTTCTTAAATCATGCTGATTATGATAAATGAGACTAGTTAAGAGGAACATGATCTTTCTTGGCCTTTTTAAAGAGAAGTTGATAACTCAGTAAGTAATTTCTCCCCAGTTATGTGTTCTTGTCTGCTTGTTGATATGTTTAAGTACATTGACCGCGTCGCATGGTTGATTCGCGAGCGGGGTAATAGATGCATCTATGGTTCATGTCGTTCGACCCTCGGCAGTGCACAATTTACTTTTATGTTGAATCGGGCCGTACGACATCGGCACTACTTGCACATGTTTTACTCAGTATTATTCTATGACTTGAGTTTATTATTTGTCCTGGAATGGGAGTTGTCAGCTGTGACATTATCTAGGAGAGGACTTGTTAGTTCTTGCTATACACTGCTAATTATTTGTTTTATCCATGCTCAGTATAATTCATCTCTCATATTATTTGACCTTAGTAAGTGTCAAGTCGACTTCTCGTCTCTACTTCTTCGAGATTAGACAGGATACTTACTAGGTACATATTGTTTATGTACGCATACTACACGTCCATACTTAATTGTACAGGATCTAAGGCAGGTTCATCTGGCTATCAGACCGATGCGCGTCCCTGATCATAGTCCGAGACTTCCACGGTGAGCTGCTTCTCTTCCTATGCCGATCAGCAGCTGGATGGAGTCTTCCTTACTTTTGACTGTCTATTTTGTTTCAGACAGTAGGATAGATGTATTATTTTGTATATTCTACTAGTTGCTCACAGCTTGTGACACCAGGTCTTAGCACACACATTAGTAGACGTTTTTTTTGGATTGTATAATTATTATTGAATGTTGCATATTATCATCAGCTTTTAATTGCATATTAAGAAAAATGTTGTAACTGTTTTGGGTAAGTAAGATAAGAATTCACTAATACTTTCGCGTTGGCTTGCCTGACAACGGTGTTGGGCGCCATCATGACCTATTATGGAAAATAGGTCGTGACATTAAGCACCAAAGGTTGAAATTATCCTTTTAAGTAATGGAAGTCTATTTTATGAATAAGTAGTTACGGATAGACGTACAAAAGGTGAAAATAAGCCGTTGATGATGACACTAAAAATGAGTTTATTATCGGAGTACACTTAATTTCAAATTGATTCAAATACAAAATCATTTATATTTCAATAATTTCAGTTCGGACTGTTAGGGAGAATCAAATCAGTACAGGAACTCAATCAGATCCATTTATTCTCAGACTCTAATTTCTGGGATTTTACCGGAGTTTTAAGGTGCCCCTTCCGAACGTGAATGTCAGCAACAGGAAGATGATTCTTACTGTATCAACTAAATAACCCTACTTGCTATTATGCATTGCTGTTAAACCTACCTTTTTAAAAATAAATAAAAACGTAAAAGAAATTATGAATTTATCTACGATTCAACATCTTTCCAGAGCTCTATTGTTAAAAGAGCGAATATTATAAAACTAGAAAAGTTTAAATTCTCGAAAAAGGTGAGGATTTTGAGTCAGTGTACTATTAGTTTATAGATTTTTTTGCATCATCATGTTAAATTTACTTGCAACTAAATAAATCTTCGTAGCAAGCCTTCTGAAATAACCTAAAAAATAAATAATAACCTGCTATAATCAATTAAATTGACTCGATGATGTAAAAAAAAAATTATACTATCAGCATATATAACTTAAATCCTAATTTTATTTACGCTTCTTAGCTCTTTTTCATCTAAAAAACGGAGTGTTCACATTCTTTCATACCTCTGTTGACCATTTGTTAATTCTCCCCTATTTCCCAAGATTCCACTTTGATTCTTTAATTCCTAAATTCCAACTTCTGAACAGTTTTACATAGTTTCAATTGTATAACATGTCAATTCTGAGAGTCTCAATGAGGGGCCAGGTGGTGGGAAGGGAGGGGATGGGCAGGGGGTAGACAAATAAAAAACAAAATCACTATCATCATTCTTCGATACAGGCTATCTGAAAGTACACAATCGGGGCAATTTTTAGTAATTCCAATCCACCCTGGCTGCTCCCTTATCATATGCAAAAATTAATCTGCGTCCTTTGCTTTAGAAGTGCTCTTCCGTTGTGCATTGCATCGACGATTGGTGCTGGCCAAGGCCTTCCAAAAAACATGAGCCAATTAAAGGGAATGGTAAGGGACATAGCCCAATAAACCCGTCAGATCGGTCACAATGTCACTACACCTGGTGAGAAGGCCTAGCATTTGTTGTGAAATATCAACTTCAGGAACGGACACTTGATTGTTATAATTGGGCACGTTTCTATGGGCTACTTGATGAGTAAAGTGAACATCATTTGGGGGTGCATTGGCATATTGAGCAGTAGGAAGAGGGAGCATGGACGACTGAGTTGTATAATTGTTGATATTAGAACTAGAAGATGCACTTCGATCAGCAATACTACTAGCATCGTTGACGGTCCTACTATCATTTGTCTGCTCGCCTCTAATAATAGCTTCTTCCAACATAAATTTTACACGGGGTGATGCCCTATTACTACCATTACCACCATTGCTCACTGGCCCTTCCTCACCTGGGGGTTTCTTTAGACATGATTTCAGCTGCCCAGGCATTGTTGAGGACCTCGAATCAGCTGCCCCATCTTTTGCTGCAGAAGTCTCGGCGGCAACATCTTCCTTTGGCACCTTGGTAGTTTCTGCGTCTTGTGCTTCAGCTGCCACTTCTCTAATGTAGCATCTCACATTGGGATTCCCAAACAAATTATTGCTAGCACTGGCAAATCTATAGGCCCCCACTGCATGATCCCTGTATTGGTAGACCAAACGGCAGGTGGATGACTTCCAGAAGACCCGAGTAGCTGAATGATCCATAGTTCCAAAACGGGCAAACTTAGCCTTCAGCTCAGGAATGGAGGGAAGAGCTCCATTAGGTGGAAACTTCATAATAAGCATGGTTGGGTCAGGCTCCTTCTTCTTGCCAGTATCTGGCTTAGAGACTTTCACTTGTGTTGAAGACAGTTTTTTGGCAGGTATTTCCTTGCTTTCGCCTTGTTGAACTTCTGAAGCCTTCAAGGAAGCCTTCTTTTGTGCTGCCAATGCTCTCACATCATTGATCTTTTTCTTCTTCTTGGCAGCAATTTCCTCTTGCCTATCTGAAGGACCCCTCTTTCGCCCTCCTTTGGTAGGATCATCAGGCCTGGCAGGATTCTTCTCTGGCTTTAGATTTGATGTTTGTTTCACATTATTGGTGGAGGCAGTGTCTGAGATATGGGCGACAACAGGTGATTTGCTGATGGGGGTACTTGACTCACTCTCAACTGCGGCAGACAAGGCCAAGCTTTTTTGATAGACAAGAGACCGGAATTTCAAGAACAGTTCTCGTATTGTTTTTATATTGCTGCTCTCTACACCATAAAATGGATCAAGAGCAAGAGCATGTAAATCACTAAGTACTTGAGGAAGCTCAATATTGTTGCTTCTAACCCGAACCACATCTTCTGTTACCAAACCATCAGGCACAGAGCTACCTGTGGCATCACCCTTTTGCTGAATATCCATTTGAAGTTCTTCCCTAGACGCTGAAGGAACTTGGACAGACTCTCTAGCTACTTTCTCCATCACCATACTATCTGAAGAAACAGCTACTTGTCCCTCCACATGATTAGAGTTTGCATTCAAGCCCCCCTCCGCCTTCTTTTTCTTCTTTTTCTTCCTCTCGGTTGAGGGACTACTGCCACCACTCACTTCCTCACCAGAACGTTTACGAATCTTGACCTTATCTGGTCCACCATTGATTTTTTTTACTCGAGAACCCCCTGCATGCAGCTTTGCTTCAGTAGGCACAGAAGGCTGCACAACATCAGTACCATCATCTTCAGCTTGTCTCTGTCCATGCAGTTCTTCCACATTAGCTGCCGGATTTAATGGCTGCTCAATCAAGGTGGAGCCAGATGCACTAGGCAGGTGCTCAGCAGCACTAGGAGAAACATCTTTTCCTGATAAGGAGGAACCATCTAGATGAACCGGCTGGTCAGAATTAACTGCTGGTGCTGCACCAACTTGGACTTTCAGGTTACCAGGCTCATCTCTGCGTTTAAATAGATACCTGTCTTTCTCAACTTGGTCCTTCATTTTATTAGATTTTGCAGAACTCTTTCCCTTACCCAGAGTTTCTGCCTGCACCAATCTGCCACTCAAAGGAGCTGTAATTTGTCAAAGCACAAAAGACACAAGTGAGCAAAATCTGACAACAAGTTGAGAACTTTTTGCTAAAAATGTATAAAGCGCTTAGTTAACAAAAGGTAAAGGTACAAACAATTCAAAAGAGAGATAGAAAAAAAAAAAGAACGTGAAGCTAATATTAGAAAAAAGAAATCCAGAAAAGTTAAAGACTCAGAATCCCAATAACATAACCAATATGAAGATGGAAGCAAACAAATTCTAAAAACATTGATATCTGCAATATAAATGCAATTATTTGTCTGTATGTGCAAAGAAAAGTAAAAACATTGTGAAGGAGATGACTTTAACAGCTAAAAAGAGATAAGAATCTCCTTTGATATCTGGGGTTTCACCACATTAAAACAAGGACAAAGAGCAGTTTGCACATAAACTGTCATATTTTCTTTTGCCCAACTCAACACAAGAAAGGAAAGCGCTACACTTTTTATTATGCCAGTTGCTAATTATATCCACCCTAAAATGCTATGTCCGCATACAACATTAGGTTAAATGTTGGACTGCAGCATTTATTTTTACTACATAAAAGGGACAACAGTTGATCTTACCATCCCATACTTTTGTACGCCACATTTCTTCTGCGTATAACAACACAATGCTATAAGCTCCTATTCATATTCAATTTCAATTATTCACCAGCAAATACACTATTGACAACTTGACCACCCCTCCACAGCCATTTTACAGGATGTTTTGAAGAAGAAAGGAAACCCTTTTTATGTTGTTTAAGTTTTTTTAAGAAAGATTTTGTTCTGTAAAATTCAACTTACCAAAAATCCTTTCATTCTTTGTACGACGTCTCACACGATACTACTGTTGTCAGACAATCTAATCCCATATTACTTTTTGCAAATTACACTCCCTATCTCAAAAAAAAATAATCATCTTACTTTCCTTTTTGGTCCAACAGGAACCAATCCATTTGTAGAGAGCAATTTATAACCAAGACTTTCATATCACAATTCCTTCCCAAGAAATGAAGAATGCATCTCTGTTGAGACACTGATTCATATCCTCAGTCCAATTTAGTTGTTTCCTACATGGTTTTATCTAAAATTAAACTGTTGACTAATGACTACTGCAAAGTCTTTGGTTCGATCACGAATGCATAAAGCTAGTTCTAAATATCGGCATGTGTTTCACAGGGTGAAAATTTGAACACAGGAACAGCCCTTAGCTGCAAAGAGTGCAATTAGATACAACAGCAGGAAAATACACATATTTAACCGCTAAATCCAATCTTGCAATTCCCTTTTGCTTTTCTCAATTTTCTTTTCTTTTTACTCCTTTATGGTTTTCTCCTAGTTAGCACATAAAAAACCCAACCATATGGTCTCGTAGTAAGTATCGCCTTGTTATTTGAACATCACAACCATACTGAACCATATTCAGTACTGCATTATTGCTTCAATTAATTGACCATCGTTTGCTACTATTTTTAAATAAAATTCTCATTCTTTTTGCACACGCCACTGTTGCTTCTTTTTATTTATAGGTACGGAGATGCTTAAAAGTGGGAAATAAACGCAGGACAAGTAATCCCTCCCATCGGTGGAGGAAAGAAAAAAATGAAAAAGAAAGAAGAATATATAAGCCAATGAGTAACTCAAATAAGACGCAAGCTTATCCCTCATTTTTCCTTCGTTGCAGGACGCATACAATGTGGTGTTATCTATTTATGGTTCACCACAGACATTACACCAGATAATCAAAGAGGCAGAGAGACGCACAAAGGGGGGTGATAACAGAGAGAGAGAGAGGGAGGAGAGAAGAAAAAAACAAATGCCTACTAAAATATAAAAGGACAAAACTCTAAACTTCATCTAGAAGTGTCATCAAAACTTCTTCTGATTCATGTCAACAAAATCAACAAGATTTAACGACATCAATTTCAAGATTAATGGGTTAAGGATGCATGAATTTATTCACTTTTACTTTTTTTTAATTGTGAATGTATTCACTTCCACTTAAGAAACGGTTGCAGAAAAGTTCTGTAAAAATAAGTTTGGGTTACAACAGCAACAAGAAGAGTAAAATACTCCTAGCAAACACTGGACCTAAAGTAAACATCCCAGCATGACTAACACTCAATCTCAACTAATTGATATCGCCAATAAAGATTTTTTCCTTCCGTCATACGCTATTTTTCACTATGTCTACAAAGACTCCAAGAATTTGTAGGCCTTTCGAGACAACTTATTTCATGTAATCTTAGCTTTAACTCATCTGTTTTTAACACCTCCCCTCACTATGATTTCACACCAATAATCTGATACATTAGGAGATCGACGTTAGACATGACCAAACCATCTCAAACAACCTTCTCTCTTTTTATCCTTTAGTGTGTGCTACTGCCACCTTCTGCCGAAGGTTATTTAAATTAGATTGCTGGAATAGAGCACCCAAGTGTGGTAGATAATCCGAAGTAATCCTTTAACAACTAATAACTGGTATAGAAAACAACAAAATATATTTTATTTAAAAGGATTTGTGTTCGATTGGAAAATAAATCTAATCCAAGTGAAATATATACTAGTGAAAAGTGATTAATACAACACATCCATAAGGAAAGGAAAGAATGCCTCAACTAAACAAGACGCTTAATGTGACTGTTAGTAGCCTGGTACCAGCACTTCCCTCCAAATGAGAGTTCGAGGTGCTAAAACACTGCAATCCCTTCACAGCACTAAAGTTCTAAGAGTACCATCCAAGTAATGAGCTTGAGAATGCTTCAAAAATTAAATAAAGACTAGTCGTGCGGAAAAAGAACCGTGTTTTGGGGGAGTTTGATAGAAGAGCATTAAATATAACATAGAAAGAGAGAATAAGTACCTCTTGAAGAAGGCTGTCTAAATGGCTGAGCCACTGCTTCTTGTGCTTGTTTAGAAGGAATAACACCAAAAGCTTCAGCATAGGTAGGATCAAATTCCTCAAACACTGCCTTCCTATAAGCCAGCACAGTCGCCTTCTTCTTAACAAAGTTAAGATCGGTCTCATGCACTTTACTCCTAGGCTTTAACGCCAACTTCCTCACAAAGTCAAATGTCTCTTTCGGTTGAAACCTTTCCCTAGCCTTCTTAATCTGACTGGCAGAGTAAGTACAATTCTTCTCAAGATCACTAAAATCTACACTAAAAAACCCATCAACCTCCGCAGAACGAAATTTGTATCTCTTCCTACAATGACAAACCAAACCTAAAGCACTCCTCCGGCCCACCTCATCGACCCCTTCCTCCACCGCCTTAACAAAGTTCTTCACATTAGTTTGCATAGATTTTTCTGCAAAAGTTGGTTCAAAATGTACTAGCTCATCCAGGTCGAACCAGCCATAACTACTATCACCATAAAAGGCCACTAAAATGTGACCTTCCCTTTTACTCCTTCGTACAGAAGGAGTAGCAAACGCCTCACTGAAAATGTGACCTGGCCACCAAGGGTGTGATTTCACCTTCCCCCACACCATATCACCCATTTCAAACCCGTAACCAACTGACCAACTCTTCCCATTCCCTGCAAACTCATCGAACTTAGATAGCATCAAATCGTATCCAGAAACAGCAGGCTCCAATTTTCCCTTCTTGACATCAGTTCTACTAGAAACTAATGCTGTCGTCTTACCTTTCTGCTCCGACTTAACTCGATTCGCTTTCACGGAGTTCGTGCCTCCTTCCTCTTTCATGTCCCTAACCTTAGTTGTTTCATTTCCCTCGTTTTCCACATTCGAAACCCTAGAATCCGAATTCGAAGCCCTAGAATTCTTTACGTCCATAGCAACCCTAGAACCATCAGCGGGGATGATACTGGAGGTTGTGGTGGAAACCCTAAGTTTCGTCTCTTCTACTGAATTGTTCCTTCGATTTGCTTCAAATCCGTTGCTCATCACAGAAATCATTTCATGGAGCTAAACTTCCGATATCCATACGACGAGAAATGAACCTTGAGGAGAAGAATAGCAATGAATTTTCCAGAAAATGCAGCAAATCACACGGAAACAGTGACAATTTTTGGAGATTACGGTACAAACTACAACCTTGTGAGGGCTATGAGAGAGAGAACGAGAGAACTGAAGTATGGCTGTGAGAGAGAGAATGGAGCTTAGTATTTTCGGCCCGTGGGCTTTAAGCGGTTTAAGGCCCAGTTTTGCGGTTATAAAATGAGGAAATGAGTGGAAGATCCACGTATCAATTGATTATTTTCTTTTCCGCCACGTACCAAGGATATAAGGGTGCATTATTATTTGGTAAAACTAGTCTTAGGGTACACGCTACATTAGTAAATATATAATATTAAAAAGTTAAATCAATATTTTTAAATAAGTTATAAAATTAAATTAAATTAAAAAAAATACAAGTTTATGAAAATGATAATGTTGGTCGAAAGAGGACTTTGTACATATTCAAGTAACCATTTCTAATTGCTTTTAATGAATTTTAAAGTCCTACGAAATAGGACCTCATACTTAAATAAAAAGAGGCTTTTTTCGTACTTTTAGCGTATGCACAACTATGTATCTATCTATGTGTAGTTATTATGTGTCATTTTAAAAGTACTTATTAAATTTGTTGTTGGGTAACTGAGTATCGTAATTGTAGAAATTAAGTTATTTCTATCTAATTGTCGTATTATTAGAATATATATTTATATTTTAATACATGAATTTTATAGAAGGTGCATTTGGTTAAAGGATAATGTATATTCTATTATATACCAGAGAATCAATCATAATTTTTCACGTAAAGTATTTTTCTATTTCTTATTTTCATTAAGATAATTAAATTGTGAAATATTTATGGCGTTTATTCTACATTCGATAATAAATCTAGAATTAAGAATAAGAAAAATAGAAGAAGTGTTGGTCGAGTTTATCGGCTTCCATTATATTTTTTACTTTGTCTTTCTCTAAATCTTTTTACTAAGATAAAATTAATTGGTTATAGTTATGCGCCAAAGAGTAATTCAAACATACAATAAGTAATAAATACTTTTATTTATTCTACGTTGATTGTTTAATTTCTGGTATTATTTGTTTTTTACAAATTATTATGTTACATAATTCAAAAAAAAAATTGCACAAATACATAAGAAAGAATTTAATGGATAAAATTTTGTTGATAACTTGATATAAGACTCCTAAATATTAAAGAAAAACTTAAATTTCCGAAAAAAAGTCTTGTCTACGGATATAAGACATTCAATATCAAACAAATTGATAGTTTTGTTACTATCATATCCCTGTTTGAGTTAGAAATTGATAAGTTAACAACTTTTTCTTGTCTTAATTTAATAATAAACTTAGAATATCAAAATAGAAATTTGAAAGTGCATGTCTTGATCGTGCATGTTCATTTTAAATCATAAATATTGACTACCATATTTGTAATTAGAAATATTCTGCTTTTAAATTTCCAAATATGAGAACTTTTTACGTATTTCAAATAAGAAAAAATATTAACCAAAATTTAGTTAAAATTAAAGTCCTAAGTATCAAGGTTATAATTAAATCACTATTCATAAATATTAGGGAATTAATTAAAAGATCATTCCTAAATATTAGGAAATTATTATAGATTGTTTTTTCTAGTGTAAACTCTATTTTTAAAAGGCAAAAAAGGCGAACGACATTTCGTTAAAATCCTTCGTGCTTTTAATATAGTATAGATTGTCAAGAGGAAAAGGATTAGTCAAAGACAACCCTAAAATTAGAGTTGTCAATATGGGCGGGGCCTGGTTAGCCCTGCCCAGCCCACGTGGGCTTTAGCAATTAACGGGTTGGGCTAGCCCACCGTTTTGATTGGCGTTAATAATGACCAGCTCATCCCAGCTATATGTGGGTTGCGGGCCCCCACAGGCCGGTCCATCATTTTTAAAAATATAATTTTATATATTTTTTAAGTTCAAACCTCAAAAAGATAAATATTTAAAAGTTAAAAAATCTTATTGAAAATATTTCACAAAATTTAATAACTTTTTATATTGTTCCAATATATTACAATAAACACTAAAAAAAAAAGTAAAAGACAAGACTATAGGTGTGTTATTTTCTGAAAAATGTTTTGCAATTTTCTCATGTTTGGTGGCTTAAATGTTTTGGAAAATATTTTCCTTATCAACTCATTTTCCTCCAATTGGAGGAAAATATTTTCCTTATCAAGAGAAGGGAAAATATTTTCCAAAACTCCTTCTCAACCTTCCCCACTCTCACCAACCCATCCACCCCCTCTCTTCAAAAAAGTTTTTTTTTTCAACTTTCAGTTTTTCCGTTACCACCCTCCACCCCCCCCCCCCTTCTCGCGCAATTTTTTTTTTTTTTTTTGTAATTTCAAATTTTTATTTTTTCGTTTTTCTGCACCACCCCCACCCCGCCAAACCCACCTCTACTAGTTAAACAATTTTTATTTATTTATTTTTTTGTAATTTTCAAATTTATGTTTTTCGTTTTTCTTCACCACCCACCCTCACTGCTCCTTCCCTCCCTTACCCTCCCCCCCCCCCGATTTTTTATTTTTTTTTATATATATTTTCAATTTTCTTTTTCATCTTTCGGTTTATAGGTTCGAAATTTTACAAGTTCCAAAGTTATGAGTTCGGAGGTTTATGTGTTTGGAAGTTTACGGGTTTAAAAGTTCGCGGTTTTGAAAGTTTAGCAGTTCGGAAGTTTATGAAATTTGTGGGTTCGAAAAGTTGTTGGTTCTAAAGTTATGGTTTCATGTTTAGTGTATCTAAATTATTTATGAATACTCTTGAAAAGTTATTTTCCTTAATTTGCGTATCAAACACCGGAAAATTAATAAGATTAATACTTTTTTTTCAAAAAAATATTTTCTTGAAAAATATTTTCCACAGAAAATATTTTCCGTTATACCAAACACACCTTATATCTCATTCACTAAAAGTCAAAACTCAAAACAAACTATTCCAGAGAACGTCCATGACGCTTATGGGATATCCAACACATCATCTTCATCAAACACATTAGAATCCGCTTGTGAGAAGGTTGTCTTAACATCTTCACGTACATCTACATCTGCAATTCGTATACAATATTAATTAGTTAAATATTAAAAATAATTAGATTTTTAAAACTAATTGACTTTTTAAGACTTTGATCTTTTAATATGATGAGCTTAATAAACTTTAAGCTTGTACTCTTCTTGATTTTTTTATCATATAATTTTTATATTTTAAATACATATTTTTATTAGGCTTATGGGCCGGGCCGGCCCAGCCTCGGTCAAGCTTCACAGGCCACTGGCTTACTCGGGCCGAGCTTAAAAGCCTCACTTTTAAATGGGCTCCAAAAATTCTAGCCCAGCCCTACTAAATCACGGGCTGGGTTAGGCTGGGTTGGGTTTGGCTGACCCAGCAGGACAAGGCCGTATTGACGGCTCTACCTAAAATCTATAGGAAATTGTCAAAAGCTAAAAATAAGATTTTGGGCAAAAAGAGGGGGAAGTGCACAGTTAGCCACTAGTTAGAGATGTCTTTACTTTTTAGTCACTGTTTAAAATATATTTACTCTTTAATCAGTGCTTAATAAATATTTACCCGCTCGAACAAAAATACCCTTTGTGCTAGACACGGGTGTTGTGTAAATATTAAGGACATGGTGTCCTTAACTTCGTGAATGTTGTATAAATATTAAGGACAAAGTGTCTTGTATTTGCACCTTCCGTTGTTATACTTTAGAACATCATGTCCTTAACTTCATATGTGCAGTGTAAATGTCAAGGAAATAGCGTCATTAACTTCACATGTGAAGTGTAAATGTTAAGGACATAATGTCCTTAATTTGTATTTGCACTTTCTGTTGTTAAACTTTAGGACCTCATGTCCTTAACTTCATATGCGTAGTATAAATGTTAAGGACTTAGTGTTCTTAACTTAAATGTGTGCAGTGTAAATGTTAAGGACATAGTATCCTTAACTTTATGAGTATTGTGCAAATATTAAGGACATGGTGTCCTTAACTTCATAAATATTGTGTAAATATTAAGAACAAAGTGTCCTGTATTTGCACCCTCTGTTGCTAAATTTTAGGACACCATGTCCTTAACTTCATATGTGTACTGTAACTGTTAGGGACATGCATGACATCCTTAACTTCATGTGTGCAGTGTAAATGTTAAGGACACCATGTCCTTAATATTTACACAGCACTCACGAAGAAGGGTAAAAATATCTTTTCGTATTAATTTTAATAGAGTTGTGGTTATTTTTGCTCAGCATTAAAAATACTCGATAAAAACTAAATACCATGTTAAAAAGTAGCTATCCCACACCATTTCTACGCAAAAAGAGGTGTATACTTGCTCGGACCGATGAGTGTGCTGGAACGGCTTTTTTTCATAAGCCTAGATCTTAGAGTCGATAAATTATGAATTTTCTTCAAGAGAAATTTTCATAAAGCACTATCTTTTAGTGGTAATTAGCTATATATAGATATCATTTGTTATATTACAGATTGAAGATACGTTTTCTGTTGTTAAAAGATGTATTTAAGATACTGTATTCATGAATACAGTAGCAAAAATAGGCGTGAATCAGGGAAGTCCAGCTAATCAGTTGTTGTATTCGAGTGTATTTGACTGTATTCATGGCGTGAAACATGAAATTACAGTTAGACAGATTATTGTATTCGACTATACTCACAGCGTGAAATAGGGAATTACATTATTTTTAAACGGGAAGTGAATCAATTAACATAATAGACTCCTAATATAACTCAACAAACTCAATTATAACACAAAAATTTTGTATTTTCAATTATAAAAAAAGATTCACAACTGAAAAATACCCAAAAAAACATAGCAATCTTCAGAGAAATTATATAATACATCTGAATACATAAATTATATTATTTAAAAAATATATATGAATACATTCATGGCATATAGCGATATAGTGAATACAATGAATATAGCGGGATACATTGAAATACAATAAAAAAAAAGACAGTGAATAAATTAAATACATGGAATACAGCGAGATACATTGAATTACAATGAAAAAAAGACAATGAATACAATGAAATACATGAAAATACAGCGTAATACGTTGAAAATACATTGAAATATATTAACAAAATTTTTGAGATGGGTGAGAGGAATTTGTCTCGGTTTTAGATGAAGGAGCGAAAAGGGGTGCCGAAACTGCCGCTGAAGATGCCATTTTCAGATCGAGATTGACGAAACCCTAAATGGAATACATGATGCTTCTTGGGCGCAATTCAGTAATGTGAAGTCGCTAAAGCCAGTGGAGCTCTATTGTCCTTAGACGCCCCCAACACACAACCCACAAGAGTTTGTCAATGGTGGAAAGGAAGAATTCCATTTGAACAACTTTCAGCATCAAAAGCCTGCTAGAATGCAAATTGATTTCATTGGAGCAACCTCGAGACCCATTATTTTGCCATCACACATTGTTGAGTCTGAGCATCGTGAAGAGAAAGAGGCAAAGACATTGCTTTTGACTAATGGTAGGTGATGTGAGTGAGATGAATTTTGAGATTGAGCATCATGTTTTCAGGGAATGAGGGAAGAGAATGACATGTATCAAATTAGAGAAAGAAAGAAAATAGTGTAACTGAATAGCGTATTTAGTGTCTTAGGGGTATGAGGTAACCAAAATTAGATATTTTGCTATAAATATTAAAAGGTATCTATAGAATATAATTTTTTAAAATGATATTTATTTAAAATAAATAAGGTGTTAACCTTTGCTATAGGAGGTAAAAATTCCTTTCTTCAACGCGGGAAATAATAAGCAAAAATATTTAGAACGAAAATTTACTAAATCGATGAGTCAAACTCTAAAGATCAAATTAGCAATGTTAATTGTAAATAGATATTACATTTAGAGTGAGAATTTTAGTAAGAGTTAGGCACTGATGCTTAAGTCATTACTTAATTTTATTTAAAACAAATTGTGTCCAAAGGAATAAAGATTAAGATTAATCAAGCGAGATGCAAATTAAAATGTTCATATACTAGAGGATCTTACATATCTCGTCAGTATGATAGAATATAGGCAAAATGACCTTGCAACCATTTAAATTTGTATCCATTTGTCAACCCGGTACAGAAACTTTGAGCTTCCTGAATACTCCAACTCAAATATTTACGCATTAATAGACATAGACACTTGTAATTAAACGTGTTATTCAGTCGCGATGACATAATTGGCCATTCACTTAATCAGCCTTTTATAGTTTGATAAGTGTAATTGGTGGGTCCTACTTTTTTTAATAAACCAAATTACCAAATGCTCCTCAAAATACTCCATCCTCAACGGGTTCTACCATCTCCACTGCAGCCATACCACCTTCTTTATTTTCAGAACTTCGATCCGGCATTCCGACACCAATACCGCCGCTAACACTGCCACGATATTTCCCACTGGAAACCTACAATCCCTTTTCTAAACATCAAAAGTAAAAATCCGGAAACGAAAAACATGAAGAAGAAAGAAAAACATCTTACTAAACCCAAATGTCAAGATAAAAGAAAAATCACTCTTCTGCTTTAAGTTTTCTAATCTTCAAAGTATTTTCTAATCCTCTATAAAAAATTCGAAACAATGAGTCAATTTGACCGGGTCAATTCACCGAAAATTTTTTTTGGCCAGAAAGAATTTTAATGCCCATATATATACTCTGATTGTTGGCACATTTATTCTTTCTTGAAATTAGAAGGTTATATAGGAGTAAGTTAATTAGTTATTTGCATCGTATTTGGTGAAGAATAATCTCAATCTTGACTTATTGCGAAAAAGGAGGGGGAGGAAGGGGGAAAGAACAGGAAAATTGGAAGGAAATATATTAGGGAGAAGAAGATTGTCACGAGCCCGGTTCACCTCCGTGAACCAGCGTGACGGTACCTAATTTGTACGACTAAATAAGCCTAAATTGCATAAGATAAACTAATTTGCGGAATTTAAAAAATAATTTAAAACATAAATAGAGTAATATAACAACGTTTAAAAGTGCCGCTCAGCATATACAATATAAACTCTCGAAACTAATACTTTTCCCCAAAATCCAAAAATCCATGAATCACAAGCTACAAATATAATAAAAATGCTCTAACTCCGGAATGTCTACATCAACAAAAGGAAATAGAAGGGGCTATCACTACAAGATAGAATGGAAAGGGACTCCTCGGTCTGCGGACGCGACAGATATACCTCGAAGTCTCTGGAGCAGTCGCCTCGCCTCAAGGGTGATAGGACTGAGTCAAAGTACTTGGATCTGCACATGAAAAACATGCGCAGAAAGGGCATGAGTACACCATAACGGTACTCAGTAAGTGCCAAGCCTAACCTCAATCGGGTAATGACGAGGAAGGTCAGGGCCCTACTAAGATAAAATAAAAAATATAAGGTATGACAGTATAAGATAAGCAATGCAGTCGAAAGCTAACAATAAGAATTTAATACAGGAAAACGAGGAATTCAATAACTGAAACAGAGGCAAAAACAATCGCAAGGAAATAACCGGGGATCTCTCAGTATCCCGAGGATCTCTTAGTACCCTTAATATATGATAGGGATCTCTTGGTATCCCGAGGATCTCTCAGTATCCTCAATATATGTCAAGGATCTCTTGGTATCCCGAGGATCTCTCGGTATCCTCAATATATGCTAGGGATCTCTTGGTATCCCGAGGATCTCTTGGTATCCTCAATATATGCCAGGTATCTCTTGGTATCCCGAGGATCTCTCGGTATCCTCAATATATGCTAGGGATATCTTGGTATCCCGAAGATCTCTCGGCATCCTCAATTTATGCTAGGGATCTCTTGGTATCTCGAGGATCTCTCGGTATCTTCAATATATGTTACGGATCTCTTGGTATCCTGAGGATCTCTTGGTATCCCGATGATCTCTTGGTATCCCGAGGATCTCTTGGTATCCTCAATATACGTACTAGGGATCTCTCGGTATCCCGCACCTCAACTCAAATCATAAATACGTGCAGGGGATCTCCCGGGATGCCGGGAGATCATTTAAGCTCAATCTCGTACCAAGTAAACATGTAATTCTAACCTAACATGCTTCACAAAATACAATTAATGCAGTTTAAGCAAGTAAGCAATTAAGTCAGTTAAACAAGGCTAACAACAAGCTTAAATTGCAAGTACTATAAGACAGGAAAAGGGAACACAAATAAAATTACTTAAAGGAAATCGGATTTTCAACAATTAGCTCAAGTACGTACTCGTCACCTCACGTACAAGGCATTCCAATTATCAAATATACCAAATCCTAAAGGGAAGGTCCCCCACACAAGGTTAGGCAAGCCACTTACCTCGAACCAGCTCAAATCAATTCGTAACCACGCTCTTGCCATGAGTACTCGACTCCAAATGACCCAAATCTATTCAATTCAATTGTATAATGTAAATAATACTTCAAATAACTTATTCTACAAGGAAATTCTAAGCTAATGCGCGAAATTAGGTAAAATGATCAAAATGCCCCTCGATCCCACGTCTCGAAATCAGGTGAAATTTACATTTCTAGAATTCTTACACTCTCACGAGTTCAGTCATACCAAATTCGGACCTCAATTGGTCCCTCAAATCATCACTCAAAGACCTCTAATTAGTCAAGCCCTAACCCACAAATTACCACTGGTTTTCCTTAATTTTTCATGCTTATAATGATAAAAATCATCCAATAACGAGTTTAGGGACCAAAGACCTTACCCCAATGAACTCCTCTGAAAATCCCTTTTGAAAATTGCTCCCCAAGCTCTTTCCCGTTTGAAAAGAGGTAAAAATGGCTAAATTTCGCGAAGGCAAGCATTTATATGTTTCTGCCCAGCGATTACCGCATCTGCGGTCAAGGAAGCGCACCTGCGGAAGAATGAATCGCAGGTGCGAAAAGTCACTTAATGGGCTGGGTCCACATTTGCGGTCTCTTGGCCGCATCTATGGCACCGCATTTGCGAAAACCCAGCCGCACATGCGGATCCTGGAGCTCTGTGCCTATCTCGCTTTTGCGGCCACATAGCCGCTTCTGCAGCGCCGCACCTGCGGTCCCACACTCGCATGTGCCGTTATGACAGAAAACCAGCAGCTAAAGCTATAACTCCAAACTCCAAAATCCTTCCGTCAACCATCTGAAATCATCCCGAGGCCCCCGGGACCTCAACCAAAGGCACCAACAAGTCTAATGCCACTGTCCAAACTTATACCAATACTTAAAACACCTAAAACAACATCAAAATGACGAATCAACCACGGATTCAAGCCTAAAAATTTTAAAACTCTAAAAATACGCTTTTGATCAAAAAGTCTATCAAACCTCGTCCGAATGACCTGAAATTTTGCACACACATCACATTCAACACTACGTAGGCACAAAGAAAAAAAACCTAGCCGCCAACCTCTGCCTTCTCTCTACGACTAGAGAGAGAAAGTGGCGATTTCAATGTTTAAAGGTTTTAATCTTTCATCTGATTAGTTTCTAACCTCATATTTAATCCCAAAAGGTCTTTCTTCCAATTGCAATTAGTTTCCAATCGTATTTCTGCATCCAATCGTACAATTTCTTGGCTCAAATTTTAATTTCTACTATTCATTGGCACTGTTGCATTGTGGGTTTCCGATGGCATCGCCGGCAGGCGTCCAGCCACCATCAACGGCTGGGCTGCCTCCACAACCCCCCTAACATAATCCAATCGTATACAACACCAAATAATACCCAGCCACCACTGGATTTTTCAAAAATTCTGAAGCATGATGTGATGAACAGTGGCATGCATGCGAAGCCTTCAATAGTAGAATCAATTACGTTTCGTCGACCAGCTATCATTAATGGATATCCAGTTGTGAAATTTACGGAAGCTGAAGTTGAGAGGATGAATGTTATCGAAGAGCTTCAATTTGCCATGGTTGCAAAGTTTTCATACGGATGGCCAGATATTAATGAAATTCGTCGAATCGTGGCGCTACAATGTGGAATTAAAGGTGAATGTAAAATTGGAGTTTTGAGAGACAGACACATTCTAATAAGAATGACTCTATGGAAAGACTTCGTTGATTACGCGTCGAAGGGAGCTCAGTATGTTACAGATAGGACTGGGCAAAAATTTCAGCTTCGTCCCCTAATATACGATGTCAAATTCAAGACAGACGAGGAGACCCCAAAGGCTATGGCATGGATATCTTTCCCCGGTCTGTTGCCAACCTACTTTGTGAAATAATGTCTTTTTCACTTTCAGCAGCTATTGGAAGGCCAATGCATCTTGATTCTGCCACAGTAAACAAAACGCGACCTAGTTGTGCGAGGGTCAAAGTTCTTGTCGATTTGTTAGCGGACCATCCAAAGAAGGTAAAAATGGATATCTTTAATGAATCTACTGGTGAAACAAGGGAAGAATGGGTTAATATCAAATATGATATGCTACCTAAATACTGTAAGGACTGCAAATTACAGGGCCACAATTTGTTTGAATGTTGGAGGTTGCACCCGGAACTGTATTGTGAAAAGGAGGATGCCAATCAAGAATCAACAGGCAAGGATAAAAATATTGCTAATGTGCAGCATGCAGTGTTGCCTTCTACTGGTAAGGATTTTGGCAAGTCAAATGGATATCCAAAGGAACAATGGAAGGAAGTAAGAGACAATCGAGTAAGGATAAATGGGAATCAAAATATTACAGGGAAGGAAATAGCGCCGGTAAATCAAGCTAATGATCAACAGGTGCAAGGTAAAGGCTTTGGGCAACAGATGCAGGGGAATGGTGATAAGCAGTCTGTGGTACAAGAACAAACGGGCAAGGAAATTGTTACTGTAGATACTAATATTGAGCAGTAGAGTCGAGGAATTTTTGAGTGTCAACAGACCCATAGTGTTGTAGGAAAAGAAATTTTTCCAGTGACGACCAATGATCAGCAATCACCTGGTAATGCAGTGGAAAAAGGAGATTCTGAGGATGTAGTCCATAATCAGCAAATCCAAATAACTAACATGTTTGCAGCATTAGAAGATCAGGATGGTGAAGAGCAAGACAAGAAACAGATGGACGAGGTGGATAACAGTGTTGTAAAAAGCCCTACAGGTGTTACAGTTAAGCGACTTAATCCTAAGGCAGCTACTTTCTCTCCTACAACTGGAGACGGAAGTACTTTAAAGAGAAGGAAGGATACTAGTGCAAAACAGAAAGAAAAAGGAAAAGAGGGCTTTCAAAAAAACTCAACAGCAACCAGGGTGAATAGAACCTTTGGGGAAAACATGGTTACAGTTAACCAATCATGCCATGATGTGCCATCACAGCAAGTTCATTTTGATGCAACAGATGAGGTAACCAAAAATGATACAAGAGTACAAATCAATGGAGAAAAGCTTCGGAGGGAACAACCTGAAGAAGACTCAGATGAGGGTGAATTACCTGAGGGTGCAATGGGTGAAAAAGAGCCATGAGATGACGAGGAAGATGAGGCAGAACAAAGTGTTAATGGCAAGCCAAACAAAATGCAAAAGAAGACAGGGGGTAATGAAGGCAAAGATATTGAACCTACAAATGATGGAGCTGATGGAGATATTAAGTTGACAGAATTTAGAGGCATACACATAATCCCAACTAATAATCCATATGGAGCATTGCCTCCAGCTGAGCCTAATATAAATAAAGGGGACATCATTAGAAAAGGTGATGAAGTTGATGCAGGGGAAACAGTTAAGGATACAGGTATGCAGAATGTAAAGATGCAGAGTAACAATGCTGCTAATAAAGAGAAACAAGTTCATGTAGAGAAGGCTGAAATGAATTCCAATCTTTCTATTCTTGTAAAAAAGCAAAACCAGGAAGGGCAGAATGAGATTTTGACTCTTGTGGCCACAAAAATAATAATTGCTGACCCAATGGAGAAAAAGGGAGATAATGATAATATGGAGATCAGAGGAAAAGACTTAGATGTAGAGTCTACATATCAGAATTTTCAACAGATTGCCAGACAAGCAGATATTTCACCCACATACATGAATAGAGGGAAATCTGTTGGGAGAGGAAAGAAGGAGCAGCAAAAAGACAGCACTCAAAGCGTTCAAAGTGTAGTTCCTGGGTTCAAACAAAAAGGACCCATCCTAAACACCACATTTAATGATGAATGCCATATTTTGGAATGTGAGGTCTGTGAAGACAATGCAGGCCTTTGAGAGACTAATTACCATGCAAAGGCAGTATCATTTTAAATTCATAGGCATATGGAACCAAAACAAAAGAAGCTGAAGTTGGAAAGATATAGAAGAAGAATTGGAATGTTACAGGCATTCTCTAATGTGTCTAACAAAATCTGGGTATTTGTGGATGATGATCATGGGGTGGACATAATACTTGATTCGTCTCAACAGTTGACTTTGAAACTCACAAATCTGGTTACTCAGCTGTCTTTCATGGTTACATTTGTGTATGCAAAATGTGACTCTATTGAGCGTATAGAATTGTGGGACAGTTTATACAATTTGGCAAGTGATATGACCTTACCTTGGCTAGTGGGTGGGGACTTTTATGTCATATGGGATGAGGAGGAGAAGTTTGGTGGACTCCTTGTGTCGCTAAATGAGATAAATGATTTTAGGCATTGCATAAACACCTGTAACTTGACTGATTTGGGTTTCAAAGGTAGTGTGTATACATGGTGGAATGGGAGAGGTGAAGATGACTGCATATTCAAAAGATTGGACAGATGTTTAGGTAATTTGGATTTACAACAGAAATGGCCTAATATAGAGGTGACTCACTTGTCCAAAACAGGCTCGGATCATAGTCCAATGATTCTGAAATTTGATCCTGATGTGGCACCTATCAAAAAAGCTTTCAAATTTTTGAACTTCTGGTGCAAACATATAACTTTCAAGGAGGTGGTTATACAAAACTGGACAGCAGACTTCATAGGTGACCCATTTTATATGTTCAATCATAAACTGAAAAAACTGAAAAAAGCACTATCGATATGGAGTAGGGCAACGTATGGAGACATATTCCAAAAAATTACTAGTCTGGAAGAGGTGGTTATTGTACATGAAGCACAGTTTGAAAGGTTTCCTACATACCAAAATAGAGAGAGGTTACAAAAGGTGCAAGCATAGCTTATTCGATATCTGGCATTGGAGGAAGAATTTTGGAAACAAAAGTCGGGAATGACATGGTTCCAGGATGGTGACAGAAATACGAAGTTCTTTCATGCTCAGGTCAATGGCAGGAGAAGAAGATTACAGCTGAAACAAATACAAGATACTAATGGCAATTGGTTAGAGGGTAATAATGACATGGCAGATGAGGCAGTTAAGTTCTTCAAAGAACAACTCCAGGAAGAAACAACTACTATGTCCTTTGATATTCTTGAACATGTACCAACACTGGTGGATTATGCCCAGAATGTTGAGCTAATTAAGCATCCAACGAAGGAAGAGGTCAGACATGCAGTTTTTGGACTAAATGGTGATAGTTCAGGGGTCCGGATGGCTTTACTGGTTGCTTCTTTCATACCTGTTGGGACATAATTGCGGAAGATATGGTCAATATGGTACATGCCTTTTTCAATGGACATGAGTTGCCTAGACATATAACTCATACAAATCTAGTGCTTCTGCCAAAAAAGAAAGAGGTGGTCACCTTTTCAGATATGCGACCTATTAGCCTTAGCAATTTTGTTAACAAGATATTTTCTAGAGTCGTTCATGAAAGGCTAGCAGTGTTACTTCCAAACATAGTTTCTGAGGAGCAGGCTGGCTTTGTAAAGGGTAGGAGCATTGTTGAAAATGTCTTATTAACCCAGGAGATCATCACAGATATAAGGTTGAGGACAAAAGTTGGGCCAAACGTTGTGATCAAGTTAGATATGGCCAAGACATACGATCGTGTGTCATGGTTGTTTCTAACTAAGGTGTTTAGAAAGATGGGATTTGGGGAAAGATTTATTGGCTTGGTGTATGAAATTGTAGCAAACAACTGGTACTCTGTATTGTTAAATGGACAGCCTTATGGTTTCTTTAAGTCGACAAGAGGGGTGAAACAAGGGGATCCTATATCACCAACTCTATTTATCTTGGCTGCAGAAGCTCTTTTAAGAGAGCTGAATGCACTTCACAGAAATTTACATTTCAATGGCTTTGGCTTGCCCAAGTGGAGACCAAAGATTAACCACCTTTCATACGCAGATGACATTATCATTTTTTCATCTTCTGATGCAACATCGCTGTCACTGATTATGAAGGTTTTAGCAGACTATGAGGCAGCTTATTAACAAGAGTAAAAGTGCCATCTATCTTCATCATTCAGCAGGAGAGGAAATAGTAGATAAGGTGCAGAGAATAACAGGTTTTAACAAACAGGAGTTCCCTTTTACATACCTTGGTTGTCCAATTTTCTATGCAAGAAGAAGAATGGAGTATTATCAAGATCTAATGACTAAAGTGCTGGATAAACTACAAGATTGGAAAGGTAAGATGTTATCTATAGGAGGAAGGGATGTATTGATTTCTCATGTGCTTCAGACCATGCCAATTCATCTGTTGGCATCAGTGAATCCACCTCATTACGTGATTAACAAACTACACAAAATATTTGCCCAATTCTTCTGGAGCAACACTGTAGGGGTCTCAAACAGACATTGGGCATCGTGGAATAATTTATGCTTACCTTGTGAGGAAGGGGGTGTTGGTTTTAGATCCCTCCATGCAGTATCTAGTGCTTTGTTTTGCAAGCTATGGTGGAATTTTAGAACAAAGCCTAGCCTATGGAGTTCCTATATGAGTCAGAAATATTGCAAGAAATTGAACCCTCTGATTGTTCCTTGGAGAGGTGGTTCACATGTATGGAGGAAGATGTTAGAGTGTAGGGACCTCATTGAACATCAAATTTTGTGGAAGCCTAATATGGGATCTGCACTCTTTTGGTTTGAAAATTGGACAGGAATTGGTGCATTATATTTTTTTACTACACCTGACTTTGTATGTGACGAATCCATTCAGAACATATATGATGTTATAGTCAATGATCAATGAGATGAGGTCAAGATCAGGGAAATATTACCAGAACAATTGGCAAATCACATTCTGCTCCATATAAAACCTCCAATCGAGCATGATGCTCTTGATAAACCACTGTGGATGTTAGAATCAACAGGGGAATTTAGTGTTAAATCATCGTGGGATTATGTGAGGACAAGAAATCAGCCAAGTAATGCATACAGATTCATTTGGGTCCAGGGGCTACCTTTCAAAATTTCCTTCTTTATGTGGAAGTTGTGGAAAAATAAATTACCTTTGGACGATTTTCTCAGAAGAATAGGGCACCTTATGGCCTCAAAATGTTGGTGTTGTACTGAACCACATGAGGAGACAATGCAACATCTTTTCTACAGGTCATATGCAGCCACTAAAATATGGAAATATTTTCTAGGTCATGCAGGGATAAATGCTGATGGAATCACACTTCATCAGGCTATAACCAAGTGTTGGACTGCAGAAGTGATTCCCAGATTGAAGCCTATACTACAAGCACTACCAGCTGTGATTGTGTGGGAATTATGGAAGCGAAGGAATAGTTATAAACATGGGGAACCTGTGACTATTAATAGAGTTATTAACCAGATATCTACCTCTATGCAGTCATTAGTAAAATTCAGAAAGCCATCAATACAAACAGTCCCACACAGATGGCCAGAGCTGTTAAATAAAATGGAGTCCTATATGCCCAAACTGAAGTATACTAAGGTGATGTGGGAATGTCCTAGCCCAGGTTGGATCAAGGTGAATACAGATGGAGCGTCTAGGGGAAATCCTGGTAGAAGTGCAATTGGCTATGTATTAAGAAATGAGGAGGGTGACCTAATATATGGCTATGGGAGAGAAGTGCAGGAAGGGACAAATTCTGAAGCTGAAGCACAAGCAATCTTGGAAGCAATGAGGTTCTGTATTAATAATGACTACATACTTATAGAACTTCATACTGACTCCATGATGTTGAAGAATGTACTACATGGAGAATGGAAAATACCTTGGTGTATATATACACAGGTAGAGGAGATAAGACAACTGATGGCAAAAGCTAATGTCACTGTGGTGCACACTTTTAGAGAGGGGAATTGTTTGGCTGACCACTTAGCCAATTATGCACTAGATATGGGAACTATGGTGGCACATAGTTTCTGGGAATTGGATATACAAGGTAGAAGGATAGTGAATAACGATAAACTACAATGTCCTTACTTAAGAGTAAAAGTAGCAAGGAACTAGAAGGCGAAACGTTACAAGGTGGAATTGCAGTGTGCTAAGTATATGTTGCCATCCAGATGTGAAGCAAGATTTTAATACGATGGAATACTCAATTGTCAAAGAACTGAGACTGATGGAAATATTCAAGGAAGGAACAACAACAGTGACCAGGCAGTATAATTTGATGCAGATGGGAATAAAGCTGAAGAAACAAGAGAGCATAGATACCAAAGCCGTGTAGAGGAGATCAAATTACACTAAAGTGTTTGCAGGTCCAACAACTTCCTATGAATTGAAAGGATCACAATGCCTTGAAGAAGAAATGGTGACTTACAACAACATTGCAGCACTGATGGACAATAATATCTATGCATGCGACAATCTGGAGTTGGCATCAAAACATTCATTTCTGGAGATCGCCACCAACAATGCAGGTCGAGCAGTCGAAATGCTGGACAGGCGAAATGCTGGACAGAGGAATGGACAGAGCTTATTTTTGGTTGAGCAAAATCTACAAGAATGTGCGTGACAAAGAAGAAACAGTGCTTAATGTAACTGCTATGCAAATGATCATTCTGCACAGAAGGATATCGAAAGGAAATATGTACTGGTGCATACACATGGATCAATATGAAGTAGTAGCTGATAGATTTCATTGGAAGTATATTAGCAATTACACCACAGAGGCAGTACCAACAATACATAAATACATGGAGTTTTCTTTCAGTTTGTGATATCTTTGTTGGGCTATAAACTCAACTTTGATAATAGATCATATGTAATTCTTAAATATTATGCCTTGCACTTCAGTAAACATCCGAACAAAGTAATTGTATTGGTTTTGTTGTTTTACTTATATATATAAAAACAGCCCTAGGCGCTCAGTCTAGTGGATTTACCAAAAAAAACACTACGTAGCTACTCCACCATCCGGAATTCCATTCCGACCCTCGGATCAAAATCTCACTATCGAACCGGAAACTTCAAAATTCGACCTTTTGGCATTTCAAGCCTAAATTAGCTATAGACCTCCAAAGCACCATCCAATCACGCCCCTAAGCTCGAAATCACCCAACGGAGCTAACAGAACCATCAGAATTCCATTTCGAGGTCGTCTTCGCACTATTCTGACCACGGTCAACTTTCCAACACTTAAGCTCTCATTTAGTGACTAAGTGTCCCAGAACTCTCCGAAACTCAAAATCGAACATGCCGGCAAATCAAAATAGTAGAAATAAACATAGGAAAAGCAGTTAATAGGGGATTAGGGCATTAATTCTTAAGACGACCGGCCGGGTCGTCACATCCTCCTATACTTAAACAATCGTTCGTCCTCGAATGAGCATAGAGACATACCTGAAGTTGAGAAAAGATGAGGGTAACGGCTACGCATATCCTGCTCGGTCTCCCAAGTATCCTCCTCGACCGGCTGACCCCGCCACTAAACCTTTACTGATGCAATGTTCTTTGACCTCAGCTTTCTAACTTGCTTGTCCAATATTGCCACTAGCTCCTCAACATAGGATAGATCCTTGTCCAACTGGACTGAACTGAAATCCAACACGTGCGACGGATCACCGTGATACCTCCAGAGCATCGAAATATAAAATACCGGATGAACTCCTGCCAAGCTGGGAGGTAAGGTAAGCTCATAAGCAACCTCCCCAACACGCCTCAATATCTCAAAAAGGCCAATAAACCTCGGACTCAACTTCCCTTTCTTCCCAAATCTCATAACGCTCTTTATAGGCAAAACCTGAAGCAGAACCCACTCTCCAACCATGTAGGAAACATCACGAAACTTCCGATCCGCGTAACTCTTCTGTCTGGACTAGGCTGTACGGAGTCTATCCTGAATCACCTTAACATTCTCCAAAGCATCCTGAACCAAGTCTGTACCCAACAATCTAGCCTCACCCGGCTCAAACCAACCCACCGAGGATCTACACCACCTCCCATATAAAGCCTCATACGGTGCCATCTGAATGCTGGACTGATAACTGTTGTTGTAGGCAAACTCCGCCAATGGCAAGAACTGATCCCAAGACCCTGCAAACTCAATCACACACGCACAGAGCATATCCTCAAGAATCTGAATAGTGCGCTAGGACTGTCCGTCCGTCTGACGGTGAAATGTTGTACTCAACTCCACCCGAGTACCTAACTCATACTGAACGGCTCTCCAGAATCGTGATGTAAACTGAGTACCCCTATCTGAAATGATGGAAACTAGAATACCATGTAGATGAACAATCTCTCGGATATAGACCTCTGCTAGGCGCTCCGAAGAATAGGTAGTACACACAGGAATGAAGTGCGTAGACTTGGTCAGTCGATCCACAATCACCCAAATAACATCGAATTTTGTCAAAGTCCGTGGGAGACCAACTACAAAGTCCATGGTGATTCGCTCCCACTTCCACTCTGGAATCTCTATCTGCTGAAGAAACCCACCCGGTTTTGGGTGCTCATACTTCACCTGCTGACAGTTGAGGCACCGAGCTACAAATCCAACTATATCCTTCTTCATCCGCCTCCACCAATAGTGTTGCCTCAAATCTTGATACATCTTCGCGGCACTCGGATGAATGGAATACTGCGAACTATGGGCCTCGTCCAGAATCAATTCCCGAAGTCCATCAACATTGGGTACACAAATCCGACCTTGCATCCCCAATACCCTGTCATTACCAATAGTCACATCTCTGGCATCACCATGCTGAACCTTGTCCTTGAGGATAAGCAAATGAGGGTCATCATACTGACGCTCCTTGATACGATCAAATAAGGAAGACCGAGAGACTACGCAAGTTAGAACTCGACTGGGCTCCGAAAGATCCAATCTCACAAACTGGTTGGCTAAGGCCTGAACATCCATCGCCATAGCTCTCTTCGATGCTGGTAAATAAGCCAAACTCCCCAAACTCTCTTCCCAGCAACTCAAGGCATCGGCCACCACATTGGCCTTGCCCAGGTGATACAAAATGGTGATATTATAGTCCTTCAGCAACTCTAACCATCTCCTATGGTGCAAATTTAGATCTTTTTGCTTGAACAGGTGCTGCAAGCTCTGATGATCAGTATAAATCTCATAGGGGACACCGTGCAAATAATGACGCTAGATCTTCAGGGCATGAACAATGGCAGCTAACTTTAGATCATGGACAGGGTAATTCTTCTCATGTACCTTCAATTGTTTGGATGCATAGGCAATCACCCTACAGTCCTACATCAAAACTACTCCAAGGCCAATCCTTGAGGCATCACAATAGATAGTGTAAGACCCCGAACCTGCAGGCAATATCAAAATTAGGGTTGTAGTCAAAGTTGTCTTGAGCTTCTAAAAGCTCGCCTCACACTCTTCCATCAACTGGAATGGAGCACCCTTCTGGGTCAGTCTGGTCATAGGGGTTGCAATCGATGAAAACCCCTCAACAAAATGACGGTAGTAACCCGCCAAGCCAAGGAAACTACGGATTTCTATAGCTGAGGATGGTCTGGGCAAATGCTGCACGACCTCTACTTTCTTCGGATCCACCTGAATACTCTCACTCGATACCACATGGCCTAAGAATGCCACGAAATCCAACCAAAACTCACATTTCGAGAACTTAGCATATAACTTCTTCTCTATCAGAGTCTGAAGCACAGTCCTCAGGTGCTGCTTATGATCTTCCCGACTCCGGAAATACACCAGAATATCATCAATAAAGATAATGATGAACGAGTCAAGATATGGCCAGAACACACTGTGCATCAAATGCATAAAGGTTGCTTAGGCATTGGTCAGCCCAAATGACATAACAAGGAACTTGTAATGACCATACCGAGTCCTGAAAGTAGTCTTCGGGATATCTGGCTCCCGAATCTTCAACTGATGGTAACCTGAGCGCAAGTCAATCTTAGAAAACACCCGTGCGCCCTAAAACTGGTCAAACAAATCATCAATACGAGGCAAAGGATAACGGTTCTTCATTGTAACCTTGTTCAACTGGCGATAATCAATACACATACGCATAGAACCATCATTTTTCTTCACAAACAAGACAGGAGCACCCCAAGGTGATATACTGGGCCGAATAAAACCCTTATCAAGCAATTCCTGTAACTGATCCTTCAACTCCTTCAAATCAAGAGAAGCCATACAATATGGGGGAATAGAAATAGGCTGAATGCCCAGCAACAGATCAATGCCAAAATCAATATCTCTATCAGGCGGCATGCCTGGAAGATCAGTTAGAAACACATCGGGAAAATCCCGTACTATTGGGACTGAATCAACTGAAGGGGTATCAACACTGATATCTCTCACATAAACTAAATACGCGTCACACCCCTTCTCAACCATACGCCGAGCTTTAAGAAAAGAAATAACTTTACTAGGAGTGTGATCTAAAGTATCCTTCCACTCAACACGCGATACACCTGGCATAGCCAACGTCACGGTTTTGGTGTGATAATCAAGAATAGCATAATGGGGCGACAACCAGTCCATGCCCAAGATAATATCAAAATCTACCATGTTGAGCAACAATAAATTGGTTCTGGTCTCAAAACCACTAAGAGTAACCAAACACGACTGATAAATGTGGTCCACAACAAGAGAATCTCCCACAGAAGTAGAAACATAAATAGGGAAACTCAAAGAATCCCGAGGTACACCCAAATACGGAGCAAAATAAGAAGACAAATAAGAGTAAGTGGAGCCTGGATCGAATAGAACCGATGCATCTCTGTGGCAAACTAGTATAATACTTGTGATGATAGAATCGGAGGCAACACCTTCGGTACGGGCAGGAAGGGCATAGTATCGGGCCTGGCCTCCCTCTCTAGGGCGACCTCTACCTCCCCGACCTCCACCTCTGGCTGGTAGAGCAGGTGGGGTAGCAACTGGCGCTCTAACCATAGCCTGAGAACTCTACGGGGCACGTTGTGGCTGAGAAATCTGTGGAGGCGCACTCCTCCCAAGTTTAGGGCAATCCCTCACCACATGGAATGTGTCACCACACTCAAAACAAGTTCTGGGAGGATGTGGTGGCTGTAACTAGCTCGGGCCAGGTCTGCTGGACTAACCACTGAAAGCACCCTACGCATGAGGCGCGCTAGATACCCGAGGTGCATAATAAGACTCCTGAGGTCTAGGAGGAGCTGGAATACCACTGGCTGCTGGAAGAGCTGAATGAACAGGGCGACTCATATAACCCCTACCATGACGGCCTGCAGCTGGGGAACGGGCACCAGAATAATGGCCCGACTCTCGAGACCTTTTCGCCTCTCTCTCCCTAGCATGCATACCCTCAATCCTCCTAGCAATGATCACCACCTACTGATAAGAAATATCCATCTCCAACTCACGAGCCATGCTAGACCTTATGCTAGGAATAAGGCCCTCAATAAACCAGCGAACCATCTCACAAATAGTAGAAACCAAGGCTGGGCATGTCTAGCCAAGCTAGTGTACCGGACAACATACTTTGAGACAGTCATGGAACCCTGGCGCAAGTGCTCAAACTCTGTACGCCATGCGTCCCTGAGGCTCTGAGGAACATACTCTCATAGGAACAGATCTAAAAACTGAGTCCAAGTCAGTGAAGCAGCTTCATCCGGACTGTCTAACTCATAGGTATGCCACCACTTATACGCGACTCCTCGAAGCTGGAAAGTAGTGAAGGAAACCCCACTCGATACTGATATACCATGGTACGGAGAATGCGGTAACACTCATCTAGAAATCCCAGAGCATCATCTGATGCTAGACCACTGAATACAAGAGGCTTGTACTTCTTGGACCTCTCAAGCCTCAGTTGCTCATCCTCGGAAGCCGCTGCCCTATCCTCGGGTTGATATCGGATAGCCGGTTGTACAGGAATAATCTCAGGGACCTGCTCAACATGCACTCGCTGCTCAGGAGTGCGGGCGGCGGGAGTCTGTGCTCCTCCCCAGGCCTGAGATATAGCTGCAGCAAGGGGAAACAACCCTGCCTGAGCCAAAGTGGTGTACATGCTCATGAACTATGCCAGAGTCTCCTGAAGTGTTAGAGTGGTAGTAGCAGTAGGCGTATTAGGTGCCTGGGATCCGGCTGGATCTGCTAGTGGTACCTAGGTGGCAGTTTGCCTAGGTGCTCTGGTTGCACCACATGCGCGTCCTCGGCCTCTACCCCGGCCCCGACCTCTGACGGTTGCAGTAGGGGGCACGGGTGCATGATCATCCCGGGTAACGCGTGTCCTCACCATCTGTGAGAGAATAAAAGACAGAAGTTTAGAATTGTGATATCAAAATATTGCACGATAAGGAAATCAAATGAAGTGAAATTTTCCTAATAGTTACATAGCCTCGTAGATAAGTACAGATATCTCTGTACCGATCAGCGAGACTCTAATAAACTGGCTTGTGATCCATGACTCCTATGAACCTAAAGCTCTGATACCAACTTGTCACGACTCCCATTCGCCCTCCGTGAACCATTGTGATGGCACCTAGACTCTACGACTAGGTAAGCCTAAATTGCGTAAGATAAACCAATTTGCGGAATAAAAAAATAATTTAAATAGAAATAGAGTGATATAACAGCTTTTAAAAGTACCGCTCAGCATACACAATATAAATTCTCGAAACTAATACTTTTTCCCAAAACCCGGAAACCCATGAATCACAAGCTACGAATATAATAAAAATGCTCTAACTCCGGAATGTCTATATCAACAAAAGGAAATAGAAGGGGATATCACTACAAGATTGAATAGAAAGGGACTCCTCGGTCTGCGGATGCGACAGATATACCTCGAAGTCTCTGGAGCAGTCGCCTCGCCCAAAGGTGACAGGACAAACTCAAATTACCTGGATCTGCACATGAAAAACATGTGCAGAAAGGGCATGAGTACACCACAGCGGTACTCAGTAAGTGCCAAGCCTAACCTCGGTCGGGTAGTGACAAGGAAGGTTAGGGCCCTACTAAGATAAAATAAAAATATAACGTATGACAGTATAAGATAAGCAGTGCAGTCGAAAGCTAATAATAAGAATTTAATACAGGAAAACGAGGAATTCAATAACTGAAACAGAGGCAAAAACAATCGCAAGTAAATAACCGGGGATCTCTCAGTATCCCGAAGATCTCTCAGTACCCTCAATATATGTTAGGGATCTCTTGGTATCCCGAGGATCTCTCGGTATCCTCAATATATGCCAGGGATCTCTTGGTATCCCGAGAATCTCTCGGTATCCTCAATATATGCTAGGGATCTCTTGGTATACCAAGGATCTCTCGGTATCCTCAATATATGCTAGGGATCTCTTAGTATCTAGAGGATCTCTTGGTATCCTCAATATACGTGCTAGGGATCTCTCAGTATCCTGCACCTCAGCTCAAATCATAAATACATGCAGGGGATCTCCCGAGATGACATCCCATAGTCCCAAAGTAAAACACGCAGCAACAACACAAGGAATACTCATTTAAGCTCAATCTCGTACCAAGTAAACAGGTAATTCTAACCTAACATGCTTCACATAATACAATTAAGGCAGTTTAAACAAGTAACAATTAAGTCAGTTAAACATGCTTTTCTAGGCTAACAACATGCTTAAATTGCAAGTAGTATAAGACAGGAAAAAGGAACATAATTAAAATTATTTAAAGGAAACCAGATTTTTAATAATTAGCTCAAGTACATACTCGTCACCTCACGTACAAGGCATTTCAATTATCAAATATACCAAATCCTAAGGGGAAGGTCCCCCACACAAGGTTAGGCAAGCCATTTACCTCGAACCAGCTAAAATCAATCTGTAACCACGCTCTTGCCACGAGTACTCGACTTCAAATGGCCCAAATCTATTCAATTCAATTGTATAATGTAAATAATACTTCAAGTAACTGATTATACAAGAAAATTCTAAGCTAATGCGCAAAATTCGGTAAAATAACCAAAATGCCCCTCGATCCCATGTCTCGGAATCAGGTAAAATTTACATTTCCAGAATTCTTACACTCTCACGAGTTCAGTCATACCAAAAGTACCAAATTCGGACCTTAATTGGTCCCTCAAATCATCACTCAAAGGCCTCTAATTAGTCAAGCCCTAACCCACAAATTACCACTGATTTTCCTTAATTTTTCATGCTTATAATGATAAAAATCACTCCAATAATGGGTTTAGGGACCAAAGACCTTACACCAATGAACTCCTCTGAAAATCCCTCTTGAAATATGCTCCCCAAGCTCATTCTCATGTGAAAAGAGGTGAAAATGACTAAATTTCGCGAAGGCAAGCATTTATATGTTTCTGCCCAGCGATTACCGCATCTTCAGTCAAGGTCCCGTACTTGCGGTCCCGCACCTGCGGAAGAATGCATCCCTGGTGCAAAAAGTCACTTAACGGGTTGGGTCTGCATCTACGGTCTCTTGGTCGCATCTGCGGCACCGGATTTGAGAAAACCCAGCCGCACCTGCGGATCCTGGAGATTTGGGCCTATCTCGCTTCTGTGGACACACAGCCGCTTCTGCAGCGCCGCACCTGTGGTCCCACACTCGCATGTGTGGTTATGACAGAAAACCAGCAGCTGAAGCTGCAACTCCAAACCCCAAAATCCTTCCGTCAACCATCCGAAAATATCCCGAGGCCCCCGGGACCTCAACCAAAGGCACCAACAAGTCTAATACCACTGTCCAAACTTATACTAATCCTTAAAACACCTAAAACAACATCGAAACAATGAATCAACCACAAATTCAAGCTTAAAAATTCCAAAACTCTAAAAAATACGCTTTCGATCAAAAAGTCTATCAAACCTCGTCCGAATGACCTGAAATTTTGCAGACACGTCAAATTCAACACTACAGAGCTACTCCAACTCTAGAATTCCATTCTGACCCTCGAATCAAAATCTCACCATCGAACCAGAAGCTTCAAAATTCGACCTTTCGGCATTTCAAACCTAAATTAGCTACTGACCTCTAAAATACCATCCGATCACGCCCCTAAGCCCAAAATTATCCAACGGAGCTAACGAAACTATCAGAATTCCATTCCGAGGTCGTCTTCATACTGTTCTGACTACGGTCAACTTTTCAACATTTAAGCTCTCATTTAGGGACTAAGTGTCCCAGAACTCACTGAAACTCAAAACCGGACATCCCGGCAAATCAAAATAGATAAATAAACACGGAGAAAGCATTTAATAAGGGATCGGGGCGTTAATTCTTAAGACGACCGGCCGGGTCATCACAAAGATGAAAGGGAAAACTGGGGGAGAAGAGGGTATAGGAATTCTAGAAAAGAAGAACAGAAAGTGGGAATGGGAGGTAGGGGATCGGAAGAACGACGAAGGGAGGAGGGGACAACCGAACTTACGACAATTATTTTTCTTTTTCTTCCAACTTTAATATCTTTTTATATTTTAGTTTTTTTTACATGAATAAATTGAATTCACGTGCCTAATTTGCCTAAACTACACACAACATTGCCATATTACACATGATATTTCCACATAAGCATAATCAACAGTCAAAGGTGTCCATTAATGCACAAATAGTTGAATTGGAGTGTTCAAATAGGAAAACTCAAAGTTTGTGTACCGGATTGACAAATTAGTACAAGATTAAGTGGCTAGGAGACCATTTTGCCAAGAATATACAACAATCACTCCCAATTAGTCAACATTGACAATTTATACAACTAAGCAAAAAAAGTAACATCATATCTAAGTAAGGCCTATCTAAGTAATGACGTGTTAGACTCTAGTAACATCATAGTTAATTCCTTCTTGATATTTGAAAAAATTAAATATTGTGGACCGCAAAAAAGATTAAAAATTACTTAAAGTGGATCAGAAAGAGTAAAGAGTATGCTAGGGAAAGCAATGTAACCATGTTATAAGTGAAAAAAAGACCATATTAACTTACGTGACACATCATAAAGTCCCTAATTATAGAGTGTAACCAGCTTATAAGCACATTTTCCCTTACCATACACATTTGATCTCCCCCACCAGTGAACCATCAAACTCACCCACCAGCATATCAGACTGCAGCCATGGACATGCTAATAAAGGAGAAGAACCAAACCCTAGTCTACCTCAAAGAGTCCAACACAGACCTAAAAACATCTTGGAAAAGCTAAGCGTCTAAAAAATAACAATCCTCCTCATACAGGAGTCCATGGTGATCGAGTTCAAAGAGTTGCTCGGAGAAATGCTTATTGCTCTCTGCCCCAGAAAGCTAGTAAGCTACAAACTAAATCTCCAAGCTCAGGGAACTCGGCAGTTGCAATAAGTCCTGTGTTGGGAGGAGTGAAACCAACCCCAGTGGGAAAGGGGAAGGGTCTCAAGATGAAAGCCCCATCTCAAAATCAGTTGCTGATGAATTTCATAATATGAAACGCGAGAGGAGACAACAATGCTGAATTCCGCAAACATTGCACCTCTATGGTAAAGTTGCACAAGCCGGCAATTCTTGTCCTTCTTAAGACAGGAATGGCTAACCACACGCACTTAACTGTTGATCTTCAATTCACAACTCAATTTCAATCCCATATTGTTGGCCAATCAGGAGGAATAATAGTTATGTGGAAGGAAGACTTAGTGAAGCTTGAAGAGGTATGTACCACACCCTAGGGTGTCCATGTCATGATTAAGGTAATCCCCAACCACCCTAAATGGCTTTTCTCTGCTATCTATGCTAGCACACTCTTATAGGATAGAATTAGTTTATGGCATTCCCTTGAGGACATGGCCTCTATTTAAAAATGAAGCTGGCTTGTAGGAGGTGACTTCAATGAAGTCCTAAAATCCAGAGATAAGCATGGGGAGGGGGGGATAACATTAGTACAAATAGAAGCAACCGCTTTTGGAGTTGTTCGAACCATTGCAAATTAGTTGGCTTAGGCTTCAAAGGCTCAAAGTATACATGGTCCAACAAGAGGTACACCAACAGGCATGACCTTATCCTTGAAAGGTTGGATAGGTGTCTTGCCACTGAGAACTGGATTAAGTCATAGCCAGAAGCCCTAGTTTACACAACTCCCTAGGACCCACTCTGACCACTGCTCTCTTCTTCTAAGCATTACTAGTCACCAACATAGTGATCATAGTAGACCATTTAGGCTAGATACAATGTGGTATGGCCACCCTGACTTTTTCAACATTGTGCAAAACAGTTTCACTTCTACTAATGACATGTTGGGAGATACCAATACTTTTAAGGCAAATGTGGCCACATGGAATAAGGTAGTGTTTGGGAACATATTCCACCAAAAAGAAGCACATTGTAGCTAGACTGAATGGCATTCAAAAAGCTAGTGCTTACCCATTCAACACCTTCCTGCCAAACTAAGAAGCTAATCTCCAAGCTGAATTCTCAGCTATCCTCCAAAATGAGGAAGACTTTTGGAAGCTGAAATTCATAGTCAGTTGGCTATGTCAAGCTAAAGCTAACACCAAACCAAATTCTTCCACATTACCACTCTCAATAAAAGGAGGAGGAATAAGATCCTTAGTTTAACTGATGAGGTAGGTAATCAAATCATAGATCCTAAGCTCATCAAGGAGACTACCAGAGATTTTTTTAAGAACCTCTTCACCACATCATCCACTTATAAGAGAGGTCAGAGTGAGAATACTCCCCTAGTACTTACTGACAACATGAGGGTGTCCATAGATCAACCACTTAGAATCTCTGAAATCAAAGTAGCCATGAATTACTTTAAGCCACTAAAGGCACCTGGTCCTGACGGACTACACCTTTTCTTCTACCAAAAATACTGGTCCATCCTATCCACTCATGTCAACCAGTTCTGCGACAAAGTATTTACAATCTCAACCATGCTATCTGAAGTTAATAGGACTCTTCTGTGCTTGATCCCTAAATGCCAGAATGTTACCCTTCTAAAGAGCTTTAGACCTATAGGGATGTGCAACACAATGTACAAACTTGTCACAAAAATAATAGTAAACAAGATCAAACCTATCCTTCAAACTATTGTTGGGCCATCTCAGGCAATCTTCCTCTCTAACAGAAGAGTTTCTGATAATGCCATAATTGTTCAGGAATACATCACTCATTTCTAAAAGATGAAAGTGAAAAATGCAAACATGATCCTCAAAATTGACCTTGAAAAAGCCTTTGACAAACTTGAGTGGTCTTTAATCAGGGACTCCCTCCTTTTATTCAAGTTCCCTCTTAAGATAACCAACCTAATCCTCTCTTGCATATCCACCTTTTCCATATCAATCTTGGTCAATGGAAGCCAAATTGAACCTTTCAATCCTACAAGAGGTATTAGGCAGGGAGACTCAATCTCCCCCTACCTATTCATCCTTTGCATGGAAAAGCTATCAAGAGATATTGACCAGGCAGTCTTTAGAAAGGAATGGCTTCCAATCACCATCAGTAGGAATTACCCAAAAATCTCCCACGTGTTTTTTGCTGATGACCTCACTCTGTTTGGTAGAGCTACCAAAAAGAGCAGTGAAACAATCCTGACTACCTTAGAAGAGCTTAATAATGCTTCAGGCCAAAAGGTCAACTTTAAAAAATCTAAGGTTATCTTTTCTAGCAATTGCCATGAGTATTGGGCAAACACTTGCAGGTCAATGTTAGGAATTAGGAAAAGCAAAGATTTTGGTAAATAAATACCCGAGCTTCCCCATCTTCCATAAAAGACCCACCAATAGGGACTTCCAATTCATTATTGACAGTATGAACACCAAACTAGCAGGGTGGAAAACCAAAATGTTGAACATGGATGGATGTAAACATTAGCCAAATCAAGATTATGGAGCATTCCCAGTCATGTCATGAGTTACATTAAGCTAACATCCCACATCTCTAACCAGATTGATAGAATCCAAAGAAATTTTATCTGGGGAACAACTGCTGAAAAAGAAAGCTTCATATGATTAATTGGGATACCATCACTAAGGCTAAAGTTGTGGGGGTCTTGGCATTCAGAAAGTCCACATAAAAAACAAAGCTAGCATGACCAGTCTAGCTTGGAGGCTTTACAATAACAACGACACCATATGGGCTAGAGTTTTGATTGGAAAATACTGTAGTGGAAACCAAACTAGAGCTAAACAAAAAACTAGGATTTGGCAGTGTATTCAGGAAGATTGGGAGGTATGCCTTAAGGCCTCTAGATGGATTGTCCACAAAGGGAATAGAGTCAACCTCCTCTTTGACAATTGGATCCTAAAACTGTATCCCCTCAATACAATCCTCCAGGAGCCTTGGCAGAACCATGACTTGACCATCAAGATAAACACTATTCTCAGCAATGTGGAATGAAATTTTGATGTCATCCACTACCCTATTTCCATGGACATCAAGCGTGTGATCCAATCTACATTCATTCCCCTATCCACCAACTTTGAGGATCAACTCATCTGGAACCTCACCAGCAATTGGCTTTTCAGCTCAAAATCAGCCTACAACTTGATTAGTTCTGTCAACCCCAATTCTAGTCATGATAATACATTCAGCTGGATCTGAAAGCTAAGAGTTTCTAACAAGATTAAATTCTTCACCTGGATGATGCAACATAATAGACTCCCAACTGTCATGCACTTAAACAACATAGGATTAAATTCAAGCCCTACTATGTCACTTATGCTCCTCTGGTGTGGAAGATATCAACCACATCTTCTTTGAATGCACCAATGCTAAGGCATTCTGGCACTCTCTAACTATGGAGTGTACCAATGAATCCTCCCACCCACACCTTCAGTTCTCAATGATCCACTGAGAGGATACTCGACACAAAGTCAAGAGCATGCAGTTCAACAATGTTATCACCTGGAAATCACACACACCCTTCTGTTTTTGGGTCCTATGGCTCACTAGGAATAACAACCTTTTTTAGAACAAAAAGAACATCGTCCCAGTCAAACAAACCATCGCTAGAGCCACAGAATACTACCATGTTACAGTGCAACATAAGGAAAGGGCTGAAAAAATTGAAATCCATATCAAGTGGAAGCCACCCCTACTAGCACATACAAGCTCAACATTGATGGGGCAATATGCGCAATATCACGAGTAAGTGGAATTAGGGGGAGGGGTAATTAGGAATAGCATGGGTGACTGGGTTATGGGCTATATGAGACGCCTACCCCATACCACAGCCCTAGAGGCTGAAATTCAAGCTCTATGGCAAGGGCTCACACTAGCACTCCAGCACAAGCTCACACCACCTCAAATCTCCACTGACTCAGAATAGGTTATCAGAATGATAAAGGAGGGAATATGCAATTTAACTCCATTATTTTTGAATGCATGTCTTTGAAGGAGCAGCTAAGGAATCCAGCACTGGAGCATGATTTCAGGGAACAAAACTAGGCGGCGGACCTCCTCGCAAAGGAAGGAGAAGGGAAAAAGGCTTTTGATAGGACAGAAGTTTTGACAATTCCTCCGGTGTTTGTAAACAAGGCATTGTGGGCAGACATCCTAGGAACTATATTTGTACTTAATGTAACGGTGAACCCTTTTGTAAGACAAGACAATGTTAACGAAACAATAGGGAGTCGCAGCTCCCAGACAATGCAGTAACTATTTTTAGTATTTATATATAATTATCTAGTTCACCAAAAAAAAAGAACATCAATAAGTAAGCATAAGTCAAAATCAGCCAAAGTTATAAGGTGGACACTGTCAAACGGTTTTTCAATTTTGTAAAGACTTTTGATGTGAATAACAATTTTATTATTTCATCCAAAATATGTTTTGTTTCCATGTAAAAATTCTTTTAAATTTATAATTTTGTAATAGCTTTAATAATAAACACACGTGTCATTTATTATCAGTCTCAGCATTTTCATGTAAATATGTAATTGCTTAAGTATGAAATTAGATTCAGCACTTAAATAATCAACGATTTTTTGTTAGCTAAGCCAAAGGGGCTCTAAATGGTCCCATCATATCAGTAAGAACTTCAAATTAACTTAAAATGATGCCTAGCCAGTATGAGTCCGGAACCTAAATATTATTCTTTTGGACTCAAAACATATTTTAAGTGTAAAAAAAGTTACACTTCTATGTAAAACATGGTAAAAAACCGTGATTTAGTGGCAGCTGAAAAGACAAGTATATAAAATGCGGTCCATTACAGTATTTTATATAAAGTGCTCTAATGAACCGCATTTTATATATATAATTATCAGAATCCCTTCCCTTTCCCCCACGTTCTGCCCAGTCCTCTTCCCCTTCGTTTTTTTTTTAAAAAAAAGGTCCCCCTCTATTAACAACTAAAAAAGCTCGTGTGGACCCCACCCGTCCCATAAAAATTCGATATTGTTGGTCCCACATCCTAGCCAAGCCTTCTATTATTGTGGGTTGCTTGTTTCGGAGTCAAATTTTCAAATCTTCAACTTTTCGGAAAACATAAATCGAGGTATTCCGATTTAGCTTATGTTCAAACTCGTATAAATAGTGCATATTAGTTGTTTTGAATGTGTTGTATGTTGTTTTGTATTTTTTTGCGATTAAATTGGTATCTTATTTTTATTCGGACTAAGATATTAATGTTGTAAAAAAATATATAAAAATTGTGAAATCGTTATTATTTGTTAATAAAAATGTTAATAAATTACTATTACTGTTTTATATGTATTTTTGTGATTACAATGTATTTGTTGTGTTTTATGTGGTTTAAATTATTTTTTTGCTTAAAGACTAGTAAATTGGAATGCCTTTTAGGGTAGTAAAATATAATGCCTTTTAGCGTAGTAAAATGTAGTATTTTTTAGTATAGTATAATATAGTGTTTTTTTGCGTAGTAAAATGTAGTGTCTTTTAGCGTAGTTTCCCTGTAGTTTAAGTATCTCTTATACTAAAAAATACGTCAAAATAACTGATAGATCAAACACAAACTCTGTCCACTTATAGTCAACATATATTTGGTGCTACTAGGCCGCAAATATTGAGCCTGGAACCTATATATGAATATTTAATGATTAAATATTGTATAATTATAAAAATTAATTATTTAATTTACAAACAAACATATAAAATTATAATAAAACTAACACATAGAAGAATTCAAATATAGAAGAATTCAAGATGAATTAGTGCTACCGGGCTCCAAATATCGAGCCTGAAACCCATATGTGAATATTTAATTATAAAAATTAATTATTTAATTTATAAACTAACATATAAAATTATAATAAAACTAACACGTGGAAGAATTTAGGATATCTTAGTGCTACTGGGCCGCAAATATTGAGCCTGGAACCCATATATGAATCTTTAATAATTAAATATTTTATAATTATAAAAATTAATTATTTAATTTACAAACAAACATATAAAATTATAAAACTAACGTGTAAAATAATAAAACTAACATATACAATAAATTGGTGCTACGGGCTCCAAATATCGAGCCTGAAACCATATGTGAATATTTAATTATAAAAATTAATTATTTAATTTACAAACTAACATATAAAATTATAATAAAACTAACGCATGGAAGAATTTAGGATATCTTGGTGCTACTGGGCCTCAAATATCTAGCTTGGAACCCTTATGTGAATACATCATAATTAAATATTGTATAATTATAAAAAATAATTATTTAATTTACTAACTAACATATTAAATTATAAAACTAACATATAATTAATGTTGTTTAATTTACAGTAGACGACATGGAGGTGCCGCCTATTCGTCCCGGACCTTCCAGCGATGCGCTACTCTCGTTACAGGGCGATCATAGGTCCGCCCACATATGGGAGGGTGAGTTACTGACCCAGACTCTCCGCGCCAGGAGAGTGGACAACATGTGGGACTTTCTGCATGCTAGAGATCTCCATGATCGTGTAGTTGCGCGCCTGCGGGACACAGGTTTCTACAGGATGATTGAGATCGGGCGGCTGCAGCTCGATTGGTCTTTGGTCACAGCCATGATAAAGTGGTGGTGACCAGAGACGCACACATTCCACCTGCATATTGGCGAGGCTACCATCACACTGCAGGACGTGGAGGTTTTATATGGGCTTCCTGTTGATGGACTGCCCATTGCTCTGCCAGATGGCATGAGAGAGATGACACGTGTGCAGTACCTGGACATGCTATAGAGGCTCACCGGTTTCCGTCCAGAGGATGAGACTATCATTTTCTGTTGACGACTATTCGACTGTGGTTGGAGGCATTGTATCCTCAGATCGATGGCACTACACCGGATGATCATGTTGATCAGTATACGAGGTTGCTGCTACTGCTGTTGTTTGGAGGGCTCTTGTTCCCGAACACTTCGGGGAACCTAGTAAGCTTGAGATTTCTTCATCTTGAGCGGCTATATGATTTATCCCAGTACAGCTGGGGCTCTGCTATTCTCGCCTACTTGTACAGATGCATGTGTCGAGTGAACATGGGCACCCAACGTGAGGTTGCTAGATTCTTGCCGCTACTACAGGTGACAACATATTCGAATACTCTATTCATTTTAACATACCTAGTAAAAATATATCTTAATTTTTACGCCAACTTTTTAAGGCCCCGGAGCGGTTCCTACAATTGCAGCCACCTCTACCACCATTAGCTCCGGATGTACCACCTCCATTGCTCCCTCTATCTAGGAGGTTGGTACTCCGGTGGGGACAAACGTGCGAGTACGAGGCTCGACATAATCTCTCCTTGTGCAGGGATATATTGGATTTACAGGATGGTGCAACGTAAATGTATATCTAAGTTTACTTGTCATTGCTTCAAACAGAAGTTGCGTATACTGACGTTTTGTGTTCTTCCTAAATAGTTCATCTGGACGCCATACAACGACGTGCTGATAGATGACTTGCCCGATTGTTGCTCGGTCGGACGTGATATATGGGGCTTTTTCGTCCCGTTGATCTGCCTTTATATTGTGGAGCATCATGCCATCGAGCGGGTACTTCGCCAGTTTGGCAGGCCGCAGCTCGTACCAACAGTGACCACCTGGGAGGCTACACATTACCAACGGGATGATCGTACCAGGGTGGACGACGCATTTTTGGCATGGCTACAAGCTCATATGTTTACTTGGGACCAGCGATTAGAGCTGATTTCCCCCCTCCCCCTCTCCCTCCCCCTCCACCAACTCGGGAGGATACTAAGCATGATTATATGCCCTGGTACTGCGGTGTTACCCGACTTTTCATCGAGAACCCCATTCACCGAGTTGGCAGTCAGTACGTTCCATACGCCGGGAGGCACGAGGCACTGGTATGTTATTTGGTATTCTTACTTATAACTGTGATATAACGTTCTGTAATTTATATTTTACATGTTATGTAGGCTATTGGTCTACATTTAGTCCACCAGTTGGGACTGCAGATGCAGCAGCATGCCGGCGATCCTGTAGTGGCTTTGCAGGAGTTGGCCCACAGTTTACAAAGCTGGCTGCCCGGACACTGCAGCGAGCAGAGAGGACGAGCGCTTAGAGCACGAGCCTGGTTACGTAGTGCCAGAGAACTACCATCGGGGTAGACCTGTAGCACGCGCGAGGGGACGGGAATGAGGCAGGGCTGTCCCACAAGGAAGGGTGCCCCACGGGGTCGTGGGGCTGGCGAGGAGGTGGTCCCAAGCAAGGGGTGTTGAGGCACCTGTTGAGCCACCTGATGAGGATGTTGGAGCTGATCTCCCAGGTTACGTCCCTCAGCCAGACGAGCATCCCAACAACATGCCTCCTGAATTTGCACTGCTGGTGATCAGTTGCAGCCATCCACATTAAATCATGCAAGTCCTTGTTAGGATATTTCTTCTGAAAATTGGCCTTCAGGTGCCTCACACAGTAACAGTGGTATGCATAGTGTTCCTGCCATTCAGGCAAATGCTGTACAGAACTTAAAATACCACTATGCCGATCAGATATTAGACAGATACCTGAATGTTGTTTAACAATGTGCTAGTTCAAGTGGTTCAAAAATAGCGTCCACGTCTCTTCGCTTTTATTGGCACAAATGGCAAAAGTTAGTGGAAATATTTGTCCATTGGCATCTACTGCAACGACGATCAACAACTTAATATCATACTTTCCATAGACATGAGTATCGTCTATGGAAATTAAAGGACGGCAATGCACAAAACCATCAATTGCTTGTTTAAATGCCCAGAACACGTATCTGAATATATATTCCGGTATTTTCGGACTCCGCTCATGCTTCCATTCAACAATAGTTCCGGGGTTAAATTGTTTCAGTGCGGCCATGTACCTGGGCAGAGATGAAAATGACTTATCCCAGTCACCATAAATAATTTTAAATGCACGTTTGCGCCCGAGATATGTCTTTCTTTTGGTAATAGTACACCCATATTACTGGTGGACGGATGTAATACACTCTTTGATCTTGTACCTAATGGACACTTCCAAGTGTGGAATCAAGACAAAAGAAATCAAGTCAACATCCAAGTTGAAGTGATTCTCATTGAATGTGTCTATTTCACAAACGTGAGTGCTAATATATTTACCCACTTTCCACAATCCTATTTCCTTCTTGCTCGCAAGCAACATCCAGTTACAACCTATAAAGTATCTACGACATACGACCTTGTATACCTCCGGAGTTGACTCCCATACTGTCATCTCACGACACTCTCTAACGTTGTACATTTTATAAGCCCTGGATAGGCGAGCTTTATCGGAAAAATACATGCCCTTTGCCAACACCGTTGGTCTAGACTCATCCCACATTGCTGACCGAATTTCGTCAACATCCCTTGTGAGGAGGGCATCCACATCCAGCATACTTGGCAAATTATCAAGGTAGAGAATATGCCTTGAATGAAACGGCACGTGGTACTCGTACACTCTTGGTCTAACGGGAGGTGGAGGAGCATGCTCCCTCGTCAGCTCAGGTTCGACACTCACTTCCTACTCATCATCACCCTCGTCAGGGAAGGGTATGTCATCTCCAGACTCATCGGCATTATTGTCAAAATCACCATTATCTTCCTGACTCTGCGCATCTGCCAAATTCCGAGTAAATACATCGTCTACGGGAAACTGAGTGAGGTCAGGACCATCAAGTTGCTCGTTTTCACTGCACAAACAACAAAATGATAAGCTACTCAAATTGATAAATACTTTACATATAGTTATATCACTTTACTTACAAGTCGTACTATTTTGACATTCCATGATGGACATTTTTCTGTTGGTGATGACTCCTAGATGGACCACCGTGATCCAAAACTACGCATATTCCAATTGGGCGTGGGGTCATAACTTTTAAAATTCATATCCGAACGGTACCCCTTGTAGAATATATGAGTTTTAATACAAATTCAATTCAACAAAAAATAAACATCGTAACACAAAGGAAAATTGAAGTTTACCAGTCGTCTTGTGGATTATGTAAAGTAGGAGAGAAATTATTTCCTCGCTCCTCGCTCCTCGTTCGCCCGTGGAGATACGTTTAGATCCGGCCAAACTCTTTCAACCGGAAGCTGTTGGGCTAAAACTGCTCCAGAATAATCACCCGATGATTGAGGGTTATCCCTGCTTTGCGCAACCTCATTATTGCGAATGTCTTCAGCCTTGACGTACATTTCCAACAATTTTATCATAATAAATTCCTTGTATTCATCCGGAGTCCCCAAAAAATCTCTCAGAGCTTCATCGTCTTCGATGTTAAACTCAGCGTAACAAGCAACCCCTTGCGGAGTCACAAAATACGGATATCTTCCGGTTGTTTTAAGATTCACCGAACGTTTGCTCAACCTCATTTTATTGCATAACAACGATACCAGCCTATCGTACTCCATTGTAAGTGGCAACTTAACATGACTCTGTGGAGAAAAACTATAGCTCACCGAGTTATTCGCCACCACAACCTCACTCCCCCAATATAATGAAACTCTTACTTTTCACTCTTCAGACGTTATGAAAAAAGCTTGAGAATTTAACAAGAAAAATTTATATAAGGCAATGCCCAATCCGGGGGGTCAAATTTTTGGAAGTAAAACGCGGTTTAAAAGGGCATTTTACATATTTGAATTATTGTTATGTCAGTTAAGCGCAGAAGAATTATTGGTGGACCCACAAAATATGTAAAACGCAGTTTATTACCGCATTTTATATAAAACGTGGTGTGTTAGAACGTTTTATATAAAACGCGATTATGAATCGCGTTTTACCTTAACGGTTCAAACGGCGTTTTACATAGAAATGTAACTTTTTTTTTAACACTTAAAAAAGTATTTTGAGTCCAAAAGAACCACATTTAGGTTCCGGACTCTAGCCAGCATCTGCTTAATAGCTGACGATTTTACACGTAGTATGACGTCTCATCCTTTCCCTTCACAATGTCTGTCGATTTTCAAGGTTGAACAGGAAAAAATTAACGCTGCTTCCTTTTCGAGGAGGAGACAACTAAGACACAATCGAATATAACCATAGGGTAAAAAAGGATTACACTTCACTCTTTGAATAATTGCACTTGCACTCTTTTCCAGGACACTACAGTGAAGACGAAATACATTACAAAATCCGTAAATACCTGAAAGCCCATAACGAGTTATTCTCTTCTTTGTCACCCATTAATCTCTCTGAAACTGGAAGTTTTGATAAAAATTCGACCAAAAAATAAGTAGCACTCACAGCCACTCATAATTATACAACAAAAATCCCGCGTGCCCTGATACAAAGACACTATCCCTCCACCCTAAAAGAATTTCGACTCTTATATTATTCTATCAATGAAAAGAACAGCTAACGAAAAAAAATATGTCAATAACAAATTTATCAATTAAAAACCTTTTTTCTTGGGGATAAACTAAGGTAAAAATCTGGTTTGCTATCATCAAAGTTATTGCATCAAGCATCATCTTGTTGATCAGGAGGAGTTCCAGCAATCCATCCCCATACCCCACCAGAGCTCTGCCTTCGCTTCTCATTCAAGGCTTGCTCTGAAGCTGCTTTTTGTCGCTGGAGTAGCTCAAGTTCTTTCTTTAAGCTTTCCAGAGACTGTAGCTTTTGTTTTAGCTCCGCAACATCAACCTGTTGAATAGCTTGCACTCAGTTCCTTTCCACCTTAGTTAAGAAAGATAAACCACAATCCTTGTTTTCAAGAAAATATGACTTAACTGAGCTCTTGACATGCTCAGTTACTACTGTCTTACTCCAAGGTTCTAACTCTGAAATATGCATGTATCGTGTGTGTGTGTGTGTAAAAGTGCAGACGCATGCGAAGAACATATGGTGAATCTCCATATTTTAGTTATAATATGATACAAGTTTCTAATATTTCGCAGCCATTGTATTCTCCAGTATATGTGAGAGTTGGGGACATGGGGAGCTATTAACATCTCTCATCAGCATTACTGCCAAAAAGGAATGCAAATACTGAATCAGAAGGGGTAGCCAAATGCTGCGTCAACATGCCGAAGGAAGATAACAATCACTTGTGACTACATAACGAAATACTTAAAAGGTCACTTCACAACATCTCTATAAGAATGCAGAAGTTTAGAGGGGGGGGGGGGGGAATTCAAAAAACACTACAAATGAAAAAGGCCAACTGCAACACTTCTAAACTGATAAAATTAGATGTTTCCAGTCAAATTATGCAATCATTAACCTTAGGACAACACTTGTATTTCCAGATCAAATCCACTTCTCCCACCCACCAGAAAAGATATTTAAAAAGAACAAAAAAAGATATACAAAAATCCTTACATGCTATTAGTAATTTAACTATTCCATACCTCTAGTTTAAAACATCTTGATTGGTCAGCAGCAAGTTGACCACGTACAGATTGAAGCTCCTGCATAAATTATGAGAATCAAAATTGAAAGGTTACTGTTGGATCCTGCCCAGTGATGGGCCTATTGTTGGAAAGCAAATTAAGAACCTCTACATGAAGGAGAAAGAAATATCGCACATGAAAACAAATAATAAAAGGTGGAATAAACACATGCATAATGCCAAAAGATATCTTTTTCGCTCGCCAAAAGTTTTGCTTGACATGACTTCCTCTGCACATTAGTCAAAATTGCTTTTATTATTACCAAGAGACAGACTAAAAGATTGGAGAGTACAATCTCTCGCTCAGGGAAAAAGTTGGATATTAGAGATTGCATTTAATGTAGATACACAAGGGACTGCAATGAGGAATAGAAGACAGCCAGGTGAAATATAAATGGGTGCTTCGGAAGAATATTTGAAAATCATGAGTTCCAGAAAACCTCATTTGTTAAGCAAAAGGGAACCATAAATGACAGAGTGACCTCTTAACTCGCAAAGCATCATTGAAGCCCAAAAGATACAAATAAAAATCTATCCATCTATAGTAGAAAGAAATTAATATCGATTAGTAGTTAGAACTAAACCAAGACGAACAATGTTAAGCCATGAATCCATCAAATAAACAGAAGCAAAAACTGAAATAAGCTTTTGCTTATACTTCTAAAATATAGCTATCAATCTGAAGGAGTGGTTACCTTATAAAGGTCTGTGTTGCGAGCCTCAGCATCAGTCAAGTCTTGCTTCAGCTGAAGCGTCTGCAACTTCTCTTTGCTGAGAGATGACTCTAATTCTTCCTTCTCAGCTTTGAGGGCAGCTAAAAGCCGTTCACTAGTTTCTTCAACTTTGCTCACCTGCATGATGAGACGTGAGATCAAATCCCAGGGGAAAGACAAGGAAACAATTCATACTCATTGACTATAAAGCAACATTTACTTAGAATTTGTATGTCATAAGGTTTCTGTTATTTTTATCAAGCTGTATGTCATAACGTAAGGCTGTCAAATTTGGCCCAAGCCCAAATGACCCGCCCATTTATTGAACTCAGCTCATCTTGACCCAACACATCTCAACCCATTTAAAGTTTGGTTGATTTTTAGCCCAAATTGATCTATGAGTAACTTTGCCAAAATATCTTAGAAATAAATTTTTTTGTTTGATATGTTATACATGACCATAACAAAAGGAAAAAAGTCTTATTTAGTAATTATATAATTCATAAGAAAACAACACATATTAATTAAAGCTTGGTAAGAGTTGGGCGGGTTGGGCTATGACCCAAATGTTAGCCTATCTTCACCTAGTCCATCTCAACCCAAGTAATTTTTGGGAGGATCCGCCCATTTATAGACTCGGCCCATTTTGACCAGCCCAAAATCGGCCCAACCCGCCTATTTGACACCCCGATCATAAAGTTATATCAAATAACCACAAAGGCAACACTTTATTTTTCCTCACAATCAGTTGTCATGCGCATATAAATAAATATAGCAGAACTATATTCTTCAATTTTCTTCTCTGCAGGATGCAAGAAAAAGAAATTTGGGACTGTTAAGATTGATCAAATAGAGGAAAAAGAAGAAACTAGACGAGGGGGACCAAACTTATGTTACCAAGAACTGAAATAACCCAGACATGCAACTACTAATAGATAGTACATATAAAAGTTCTCATGGCCACAAGTGTCTTGATTGTTTTGTAATTAGCTTAATCACATATAGACAAACAGACTGACACATGCATATGTACTTAAAAAACTCATCAGTGTGCTAGACTTGGACTTCATCGCCCTAGCTACATATCCACAATGTTACAATCAAATTTATAGTCATTGCATTCTAATTAAGCAAGAGTAATTATGATGGGCTAGATCGATCTTTGAACGGATTCAATCAATCAGAGTTGAGCACTTAGTCTGAATTCATTACTTGAAAATCTACCTTTCACCTACTAGATTCTAGCATGCACATTTATTTTCTAATCCGAGGACATATCTTGTCAGGATTTCAGAGTCCAGCTTTATAAACTAATATACCTAGTCCTAAAGAAAGATGATTTCAAAGCTAAACTGAAGTTTTTTCCTGAAGCAAAGCAACCGAAATTCACGTGCATATGCAGGATAACATATTTGATATATCATAATACCATTGGCTCGGATTCAATGTTGTCCACCGAAATTTCCCTAATATTTCCTTCTTGCCCTGTTACAGTCTCTGACTCCAAATCCCTTGTGGCATTAGTAGCATTTTGTACTGCTGAAACACTATCAGGTACAGGAGTCTCCATCATCTTAGATTGCAAAGTTGATTTGTGGCTCGGTTTCAGCACATTGACCTTAAAAAGAGTAAGTAATCCACAAAGAAAGAAAATTAAGTAGAGTAGAGAAATCAACCACCCACTAGCCACCATATAAGGTCCGTCCAACCTGTGAGTGGAAAAGCGGACAGAAAAGGTTTATCTGTACGGGAAGAAAGGGAGAAGCATTAGCAACCTCACCTCATTACTATACCGCCCATTATATCCCCCAAAAGAAACTAGGATATCTTCACTGTTATATGAACATAACACCAAGCTCAAGCCCTGTTGACAAGAAAATTTAAATGGCAAGTCAATTAGATTTATATAATTCAGATATACATGCTCTCAAACTTTGCACATGCTTCAACACTAACATGCTGTTATTTATTAATGGTGAGTTCATATGATCCCAAGTGTGTCAAAATACATTTCAGTCCCATGTGTTAAGAGGCCATAGAGCAATCAAGAACACTGAAATAGTCTTGCTCTAATTCATCAAGAGTTCAAACAAATTTCAGCCTCGTTTCAATGTGGTATGCATCTTTAGTGAATGGATTATTTAGATTCAGAATTGTACCATGGAACCATGCCATTTAGCCATTTAGCCATTTAGGTGTGAGCTGCTAACATTAATGAGGATTAAGCTATCATGACACCATGGTCAATAAGGATTTTAGTCAAACTTATCCCACCATCTACAGAATGTTTATCAGGGGTGAAGGGGATCATACAAACTAAGTGCTCATGGATTATGATAGATAATCTTCTGCAAGTCAGACTTCAGTGCTTCATTCACATTGATATATATCACATATTTGATCAGAGTGTTGATCACACCTCGAGAACAGAAACTTACTCCAACATTGAGGAGGTGTAAGAATTGAATGACAAAAGGCTACACATCAGCATATCATATTGCAGACACGAAGCTAAAATTAGGATGGTCCAATCAAGATGGCTTCTAGTTTATCATCAGTATAATCGAACAAGTGAAAACTTTGTAACCTAACCAGATGCTTAATTGTTGAAAAAATAAACTTGTTCGTTGTTTAAAAAACAAAACAACATGCAGAACATTAAATACCTCACTAGCAAGGGGAACACGCCCTTGAACAGTTGTTACAATGGACCAACCCAGTGTAGACATGTTGAGGACAACAGTTTCGGAGACCCCTGCAATAAGTGTAAGAGTGCCAAAATAGCATAAACACGTGATGGCTGGCTTGGCTCACAAAAAATAACCATTTTGAAGCAACATCAAGGTGATCACAGAAATGACACCATCATGAAATAGCTACGCATATCTAATCTGGATAGCATAGTCTTCTCTAGGTTAGAGTACGGAACCACTCATTTCTTTGATAGATTCACCACCAATCAGCACCCAGATATTCAAATGAGTTCATTTAGTCTCTCTCATGCAAAGACCAAACTACTTTCTATATAAACCAAGCAGAGAAACCAAAAAAGTCATCCTGAATCTGATCTGTTACCTTTGATAGCATTACAAATGCCCTAATTCTGCCATAAATCAAGTCTATAAGAGACATTTATGTTTTGAAAACTAGAAATCCCTTCCTCCTCCGACATGGCATTACATTGTCAAAAGGGGTTGCAAATAACCAGTTCTGCCTTTCCCTCCACGGAGAGAAATTATAGAGTGGAAGAACCACACAAAAAAAAAACAGATGTGAATTAAAATGGGGAACAAAGTTGAAAAAATTATTTTAACATGGAAATTAAACAAGGATTTGAACCACCAGAATGTCATTCTCCCAATGCAGGCTAATTCGCACCATCAGAAGTACATTGCAACAGTATAGACAAAATAATTGCTAAGAAGGATTCGTGAATATTAAAATGATCTGAAACTACCCAAACACCCTCTTCCACCCCCTAAGAAAAGAAGGAACTTAACTCATTGACCAATTATTGTTTTACTCAGTGATCAAAAGAGACACTGTTTTACTCCAATCGTTCTTATAAGATTAGGGCCTTCAAATTAGGTTCACAAGCTTGTATTGATTAAATCAAGGCAAAGAATGAGAATTAAAGCTGATCTTTTACAATTCAAAAAAATTAAACAAGACCTGGAAGGTAAGCGTGTCAACGATAATTCAGTTTTGGACTTAAATTTGTAACTTGTATCATCAGCCCTCATTGAAGGAATGGAAAAAAGAGCTCCTAAAATAAACAGCACTTGGAAGTTAAACTGTCATGATCTCATACACAGTCTTAGAGGACAAAAGCATACCACTCTTATTGTTGCCTCCACCAGTAATAAACCAATTCTCTCCAACTGTCACACCAGCATGGCCAGCACGTGGACTTGGTATTTCACCCTGTTGGGTAGGCCTTGACCATTCCATCTACAAATTAGAATAAATCAAAATTACCAGTTATACATAAAAAATCTCACTTGAGCATTTTTGCAACAGCTAGAAACTGAATGCATTGTCTCACAGTTTGTAAATCAAGGACATGAAGATCATTGAAGCAAGTAGCATGTGAGCCTCCGCCAAAAATAAGAAGGTAGCGCTCAGCATGTACTGCAGCAGCATGATCAGACCTTGGAGAAGGAGGCACTCCCCTACCAAAAGAAAAGAGCAATGTAAATGAACATGGATTTTACGTAACTTAAATTGGTAAGACCACTTGGATATTGCGCGTTGATAAAAGTATATTGCCACTAAGCACTAGAGGAGAGAAGCACTCAAGGAGAGGACATTAAGAATATTATATACATATTCTCAAAAATATTATATACATGTTAAAAATTATAAACTATCAAACTTTTGACACCGGGAGATGGCATCTATGAAGATTAGAAGCAAGCTAGGCTGACAATATGTTCTTTTCTGAGACGCATAAACTTATAACAAAGACACATAACACAGATGGAGACCAAATGGTTTGTCCTTCAACAGGCAAGAAACAAAGTATAAAGGAAAATAAAGATGCTTAAATTTCCTGAAAGCATCTTACAATGTGCCCATTTCATCCCAGGTCATGGTTTCTAAGTCTAGAATGTGAAGATCGTTCAAGAGAGATCGATTTGCATCTTGTCCACCAAATATGACTAAGCTTGTCCCAGCAAGGGTAACTGAATGACCTCCACGAGATAACTGCATGAGAAAATGTGAACTAATTTTAGTCAAACAAGAAGCACAAACTAGGTACTTGATAACTCTTTCATTTATACTTGAGTTGGAAATGGATAAAAGCATAGATGATCCATGACATATTTGAGGTACGCTATGTCTAGTTGGGGAGAGGTGGGAGGAATAAGTGAATGTGGAAGCTAAGAGTTATTTTTCTTGTTTGATAAAAGGAAGTAAAAGTGAACTAAAATGGGAGTAGAAGTGGAGGTGTGTCCCTAAGTTCTCCCATCCTTCCAAACAAAAGGAAGCGTGTACTTCCTTTCCAACCACACCAAACAGTGAACCAAATCATCAATACTTCAATTTTCATCCGAAAAGTAAAGTAGTTAAGTTCTCTCTCCTTAACTCCCCCCCCCCCAAACCACCAAATAGAACCGCACATACTATTAAGTTTCATGCTGTGGAAAATATGAAAAAATTACACAAGAAAAGAATCAGAGGAAGGGATGCCATAAAATTTGAAGCCACTTAAAGGGAAACAGTATCGTGACATAAACAAATATACCGGCGGCTTTCCATAAGTCTTCAAGGTTGACCAAGTACGCGCTGGCAGATCAAACACCTTCACTGGCAAATGAATGGAACATCGCATTAAGCAGCAAAACAAATATTCAAGTGCAAAAGATTCTAGAAAAATGTCTATATGTTGACAGCAATACTTCTCTAATTACCACCCGCAATTTGTTATCAAGATAGTCATTAAGCAAGATTACCAACAAACACCAAGAAGATACAACTCCTAGCCAAATATGTGAGCTCTTAAATGATATACTGTCAGCTTACATGATAGGAAGATACCTCTAAAGTGGAAGCAAGTTCCATAGGACAAGTGTGAAAGCAATGTTAGAGCACAATGAATGTTGCACCTTATCAGGATGAGTGCCATAAAAAAGTGAACGGTAAAATTGACGTGAAGCTGTCATTCTTTTGGGACAACTAAACAGAAAATTGTGTCAAATAAAATGGGACAGAGGGAGTAACTTGAACTGAATAAGAAACTTAAAAGTGCACTTTTTCATCTAACCTAAAATTAATTTGGTTTGTGAGCTTCACTTAGATGTCTTTTACTTCATCTATTTCACTTAATTATAGATTTTTTTGGATTACTTTGTTCATGTAATTGTCTTTTCTGATTATATCTTTTCTAGCATTACAGATATAATATTTTACGTTTTCCTTCATTGCGCCTTTCTTTACTAAAGCACACTTTAATTGTTCTTTGAACTTAAAGCCCCAGCAGACCTAGGGTGCTTTCTCGCACATTCTGCCTTTGACAACACTCTACTAAATCCCATCTTACACTGCTCTTCTACAAATTCAAAGTAAATGGAATCAAGCTTAACAATATGAACAAACCTTGCATAGTTTCAGCAGGATCTTTTGTATGTCCACCAACAGAAATGAGCTTATTTCCTTCCCATGGTATCTATAAAATACAACAGAAAAACTCAAATTGAAAAAGAAAAAAAAGGAATACATGCATGCACCCACAGAGAGAGAGAGAGGGCAACTGAATGAGCTAAGAGGGATTTCAAACTCAAATGAGAGTTCAATCCTTGTGCAAATAGAGCATAAAGGGGTGTCACTACCACAGTATTAAACCAATATCTGTACTAACCAGGGAGTGGCCAGCAAAGGGAGCTACTTGCACTTGAGAAGCTTCGCCAGCTGTTTTAACCTCTACTTTAGACCATGTCCAACTTCTCAAGTCCAAAGCCTGCAATGACCCTCACTCCTTATCAGACACATTGAACACCAAGATACCAAAGAAGAATAGTTACAACTTTCTCAGGGATTTCTTTTTTCTTTTAAGTAAAGGGTAACGACAAAATCACAGAAAAGAACGAGATGTTTGTATTAAGCCTAATAACTAGCTGTCGAGCACAACCACCAATAAAGGGTAGCCAGAGTATAAAAGATCTGCTCATTCATGAACTAATAATTAAGAAATCATTGATGATCTTCTAGAAATATCAAAGACCATCTTATGCAGATCACCCAGATCACCCACCTGGAGATCGCTAAGGTAACGTCCATTGTGATTCCCTCCAAATATATACATCTTATCATCAATAACGGCTGCTCCATGCTGTAAAAGTAGATTGAAACTATTTGAGAAAATGAAAATTTTAAAAAATAAAAAGAAGGAAATGCAGAACTGAAACCTCGTATCGAGCTTTTGGCCGTGGACCAGATATAGGAGGTGCAACCCATTGGTCATACACACCAACTGTACCAAAGCCTTCTGATACAACATCTTTATCCTGAGGTTCTGACAGGTTCCCATTTTCAGCATGAATAGTTTTTGTCTCAAGAAGAACAATTCCATTTTCGGTAACCGGCTCAGCTATTGTATCATTCTGAACCAAAGAGGAATAGGGACATCAAATAAAAAGAAAAATTCTGTACCTATTCCCTACCTCCTGGGTACAGTCAATAAAATAAGTTTACTAATCAGAAAAAGAAAAATTGAAGCAGGAAACAATGAGAAAATGGATGCAGTTGAAGAAGCAAGAACAAAGAATCATATAAACTAATACACACTCACATTCTTTTCCACCTGAACTGCAGGTTCTGAAACAAAATTTGAGGCCCGTGAATACCATCCTGGATCTTCTTCCTACCATAACGATTAAAGAGTTTAATTCATACTCCCAAATTATCAAGAGTGGATAAAATTGATTAGCTCTACACAAACCTCCAATATTTTCACAAAAAGACGCATTGCCTCTGTGGAAGCCATGTTTCCAAGACCATTCCAGCTTCACAAATACGAAACATCTTAGTACACATATTCAAGCCTCATTACAGTATATGGAATACTTCGTACTAGTACGGTAGAAAAGAACTAATCTACACAGGCCTCTAAGGCCATATGTACAATAGAAAGAAGAGGAGGAGAGAATGGGAGAAGGAGAGACCAACCAATCAAAATTATCACTCCATATTGGAAACATCTCCAATTAACTGCCAGCTAACTAGCTACTGCAGCAGGAGAAATATAAAACCCAGCATAGAATAATACAACATTTTGTTGCTTGCATAAGGAAATATAATCGATGCGTTATTCATTGCAGCGTTTGGTTGGCGGTATCAAATAATACCCACATTAAGTTATTTGGGAACCTATGAATAAGTTTATGCGGGATAGAATGCTCAATAAGAATACATGTATTAGCAATGCTGAGATTAGAATATTTAAAGATAAAACTGTCCTAGAAAGTGATTCTTGTATAACAATAAATCCCTTTCCTATTAATCACCGCATAACAAACTATTCATTATTAATCACCACATAAATAATATCAGCATTATAATCCCAACAAACTAGTATGTGAACCAAATGAATGCTAATAGTAATAATGTATTGGTTAGCAGTCAGTTTGCATACACGTCTTCTCGGGATTAATTAGAACATTAAACTATAGGTTTTACAAAAACATAAAGAACAACAAGCATCTGTGCATATCCCGTTGCATTAACAAGTAAAGGAAAAGGTAACTAGTAAACAACCTAGATAACAAGATCAAGTTCAGGTAATATGCCAATCATAGAGTTGATTGAAACAAACCTCGTCCATTTGCTTTGTTCTACTGGACTCCAACTTCTAGGCTTACGAATCTTACAAGGTCCTACAGTTGCCTGAACCAAGTAGAAAAAAAAAACAAAAAACCTTACACAGAGAGCCAGAGCTTTCACAAATCCAAGAATAAGTATACAATGTATAAACAACACAACGAAAAGTTACATGCAACACGCCTTCAATTTTATAGTCAATGCATATAATTCGATGTGATTCCGACATGAACCCTCTAGATCTACGAGAATTTGAACCAAAACAGTTTGCAAAACAGGCTTTCCAATTAAATTATCACAATTAAACGCTTCATAAAGTTAATAATAAAGCTAAGACACTGTAATTCACATAATGCAGCACTAGATCAAGCCATTGAAAGAACTCGAAGTACACAAATGAAATTCCGTGTAGAACAGAAGAGGTAAATGAAACCGACAGAAAATGTGAAGGACCTGTTGATAGAGGGCATAAAGTAGAAGAGCACCGTCGTTGGAGAACTTGGAGCTGACACCTTTAGTAGAGGAATCGGGAGATCCATCAAAACCAGCATAGGCTGCCGCTGCATAGAATCGCTCCGGATACGCGAGGCCAGAGCTTACCCTCGCCATCGCCGCCATTTCACTTCTCTCTCTCACTCCTCTGAAATTTTTGTGCTTTTCTTCGGATCACAATTTCAGATCCTGATCAATGAATTGTAGAAGAAGGTGAAATTGGAGTAATGGTTCTAATTTCTTTTTTCTTCTTTTTCCTTTTTTGGTTTACCGTTTATATATCACTTATTATCAGAAGATTCAAGGAGTGATTTGAATTGAAATTTGACAGAATTCTATGGAGAACGTTGCAGTGTCGTACTTTTTGGTTTGGGAATTGTACCCTCCCTGACGGTTGCGATACGCTAGCTGAGGTTATTATAGACAACCTGCACCTGATCGAAAATCGAAACAAACAACAACAACAACAACAACAACCTAGTGTAATCGCACTAGTGAGGTCTGGGGAGGGTAGTGTGTATGCAGACCTTACCCCTACCCCGGAGGAGTAAAAAGGCTGTTTCCGAAAGACCCTCGGCTCAATAAGACTAAAGGACAAAAGAACAAAAGGAAACAATATTAGTAACCCCAGAACAATATGAAAGAAATATATATATATATATATATATATATATATATATATATATATATGGAAAAATAAGAACAACATGAAATCAAGAGGCATGATACCAAGCAAAAGCAAAATAGTATCCTTACCAAACTAGTCCCCCAAAGTTATGACATAAGACGATACTCAGCTACCTCCTAGCCTACAACCTAGGGCTGTGCATTTGGATCGGACATCCGAAATCTGATCCGATCCACTATATTTTGGATTTTCGGATTTCAAATTTCGGATTTTCGGATTGGATACGGATTGTGTTTTATGAAATTTCGGATTTTCGGATTGGATTCGGATTGGTATGATTTTAATCCGATCCGATCCGATATCCGAAATTATATGTACCTATATAAATACACACTAAAATTTTAGGGTTATGCTTATTCATTTTTCACACACCCCCTCACTCACTTAGATTTTTCCGCCTCTCTTGCACCTCTCTTCTCTTCAGTGAAGACTAAAAGAGTCTCAATGACTCAAACTTCCGATTTTACTTTGATTTTATGTCTCTTTCTTCCGCCTCTCTTCTCTTCTCTTCTGTCTTTTATGTCTATTTCATGTTCTATTCTTCAACTTTTGATTTTATTTTGATTTTTTTGTTTGTTTTGATAGATGAAAGATGATATAGAGACACCGAATGAACTTTAAATTGTTGAAAAATTTCGTGACAATCCGATCCGACAATCCAAAAAATTATCCGATCCAAAGTTTAAAATCCGATCCAATCCAATGTTAATTCGGATCGGATTCGGATTGCCCTTTTCAGAATCCGAAATTCGAAATCTGAATCCGAAATATGCTAAATCCGATCCAATCCGATCCGTGCACAGCCCTACTACAACCTTAATACTCGACCTCCACATATTCCTATCAAGTGTCATGTCCTCGAAAATCTGAGGCATCGCCATATCCTGCCCAATCACCTCCCCCCAATACTTCTTAGGCCGCCCTCTACCTCTTCTCGAGCCCTCCACAACCAGCCGTTCACACCTCCTTACCGGAGCATCTGGGCTTCTCATCTGAACGTGCCCGAACCACCTGAGCCTTGTTTCCCGCATCTTGTCATCAATGGGAGCCACGCACACCTTCTCTCGAATATCATCATTCTTGATCTTATCCATCCTACTATGCCTGCACATCCACCTCAACATCCTCATTTCTGCTACCTTCATCTTCTGGATATGTGATTTCTTAACCGGCCAACACTCAACCCCATACATCATGGCCGGCCTAACCACCGCTTTATAGAACTTACCTTTGAGTGTCAGTGGCACTCTTTTGTCACACAATACTCCAAATGCTAACCTCCACTTCATCCATCCTACCCCGATACGGTGCGTAACATCCTCGTCGATCTCCACTCCCCTCTGGATAACCGACCCAAGGTACTTGAAGCTGTCTCTACTTTGGATGACCTGCGATTCAAGCCTCACATCCACGCCCACTTCTCTCTGCTCAGCGCTGAACTTACACTCCAGGTATTCCGTCTTTGTCCTGCTAAACTTGAAACCCTTAGATTCAAGAGTTTGTCTCCAAACCTCCAGCTTCTCGTTAACACCGGTTCGCGTCTCATCAATTAGAACTATGTCATCCGCGAATAGCATGCATCATGGCACATCCCCTTGAATGTGGTGTGTTAACGCATCCATCACCAGGGCGAATAGGAACGGACTGAGCGCAGAACCTTGGTGTAACCCCATAATAACCGGAAAATCCTCAGAGTCGCCTCCCACTGTCCTAACCCGAGTCTTTGCCCCATCATACATGTCCTTAATCGCCATAATGAAGGGAACCAACACGCCTTTTGCCTTCAAGCTTCTCTAGAGAACTTCTCTATGAACCTTGTCATACGCTTTTTCTAGGTCAATAAACACCATGTGTAGATCTTTCTTCTTATCTCTGTACTGTTCAACCAACCTCCTAACAAGGTGTATAGCTTCTGTAGTAGAACGACCCGGCATGAAACCAAATTGGTTGTCGGAGACGGATACCGTCATCCTCAACCTTGCTTCCACTACCCTTTCCCATACTTTCATAGTATGACTTAGTAATTTGATACCCCTATAATTGCTACAGCTCTGGATATCACCTTTGTTCTTATACAGTGGGACCACCGTACTCCACCTCCACTCATCTGGCATCCTTTTCGCCTTAAAAATAACATTCAACAACCCAGTCAACCACTCCAAACCTGTTTTCCCCACACACTTCCAAAATTCCACCGGAATCTCGTCAGGCCCGGTCGCTTTGACCCTACTCATTTTACTCATAGCTCTCACGACCTCCTCAACCTTGATGCGCCTGCAGTACCCAGAGTCAGTGTGACTCTCGGAATGCTCCAATTCACCGAGCACAATATCCCGATCCCCTACTTCATTGAGAAGTGTTTGGAAGTAAGTCTGACATCTCCTCTTAATCTGGGAATCTTCCATCAATACTATATCATCGTCGTCCTTAATGCATCTCACTCGGTCTAAATCTCGAGCTCCCCTCTCTCTCAGCCTGGCCAGCCTAAATAACTTATTCTCCCCTCCTTTCTCCCCTAGTTCCTCGTACATACGACTATAAGCCGCAGTCTTAGCCTCTGTAACCGCCAGTTTCGCTTCCTTCCTAGCTACCTTATACCTCTCCATGCACGCTCGCCTCTCCCCCTCACCTATGCTCCCCACTAACTTTCGGTACGCCTCCTTTTTCGCTTTCACTTTACCTTGTACCACTTCATTCCACCACCAGTCTCCTTTGTGCCTGCCGGAGACGCCTGTTGAGACCCCTAACACCTCTCTCGCAGCTGTCGTTGACCACATAGAGTTCGCGTCACCACTGCTCCTCCAAGCTCCCATAACCGACAACCGCCCTTCCAACTCTTGAGCTTTGTCCTTAGTTAAGGCTCCCCACCTGATTCTCGGACTTCCTCGAGCAGACATTTTCCTCCTCTTCACCATAGTACCAACGTCCATCACCAAGAGCCTAAAATCCAAACAAACTGATTAGATAAATAATTTGTTTTTTATTTTACTTTGGTTTAATAAGTACTTATTAAACTTTAAAAATTGTTAACAGTATTTGATTTGGTTTCATGTTAAGCGAAAAGTATCGGACGAGAACGAACCAAAACTGAGAAAATATTTGTAACCATTTATAATTAGTTTTAATATATATTTAGAAAGGAAAAATTACGCTCAAATACAATTGATACCATGATGCTACCAAAATTGGCCCATATTTTTAAATTCTACCAAAACTAACCCACATTGTGTATGATATGTAAAAATTATTTCACCCTTTAGCCCTAGTTGCTAACCAGGAAAAACAAATGATTAAAAGACTTTCCCTCGTCTTCTTCGCTGCCTCCTCACTCTTTCCATCATCTTCTCCACCAGAACCCCTTCCCTTTTCACCGTCTTCCATTACTCTCTGTTCCTATCTTTTCACAGAAAATATTTCCTTACCTATTTTCTTTTTTCCTTTGTCACACCACACAAGTTGTATCCTTTGAATTGGAATTGTAGTTTTAGATCCGAAAAAGTCATCTTCGTTGAGGCTCAAAGCTCCATGATATGGGCCATGGATGTCCCTGTGCATTAAACTCAATTGTGTGAAGAATTTTGAATGGAAATTTTCGATTCTACTAATGAGTTCTCTAAAAAGTTGACTCGAATGTTTTGAATTTTTTTAATTCGAATAACATTGTGCCTTCGTGCTTCAATTTGGATGGGTGTTGATTAATAATGGTACTTTTAATTGGTGAGGCAAATTTTTGGTGTTAAAATAGAGGTGTGGTGATAAACATAAAGTGTTTTCTAGTTTAAATTTTGTATAATTGGTATTTATACACACTTATACAATATTGTAAAATTATGTTTAATTGTGTATAAATATGTATAAGTATGTATATTTGTGTATAATGTTATATAAATATAATTTTTTTCATTGGTACAATATTGTGTGTGTATATATATTGTTAGTGTATAATTGGCTTCCACGAAAGTTTGATACTTTCTTCTCTTCTTCTTCTTGTTTTTCTTATTTTTTTTTTTGATATACATTATTATATATTTTATGTACAAATTTATATATTATTATACATATAATGTACATGTACAATTAAAACTAAAATTGAAATGTTTGTATTTTTTCTTACTTTTTCTCGGAAAATCTATGTATAAAATCAATTTATTTGTTTTTTTCTGCCAAATTACAAACTTGGAGCAATTTTTTTTTAAATTTCTTTTTCTTTTTATTTTTTTATTTCTACCATTTGGAACTTGGGGAAGAAAACAAATATAAGATTTGACAAAGATCCTTCAATTACATTAATGGTTCTAAGATATATCACTATTCTCATTTTATCATCTAAACAATCTAAGTCTCCTCAAGAATTGTAGATGTTTCTACTGCTTCCTCTTCTATACAATTTCTCATTAAGAAAAGCAAATTCAAATATAAAAGCCTTACGTGTTTTCAGAAAATAAATGGCATCATTGAAGTTGATTGTTTCAATTGGAATCTGTGCGAAGCGTAGGAATTCATGAAGAAGAATAATAGCAGTAGTTGATGGTGTAAAAAAGCTTTTTTCGGACCTTAACCTTTTTATATTTGGGCTATAAATTTGTAAAGTTGTAACTGGGCTAACTAACTGCAATAGGGAAACTTTCGTTCCTATACCATATAAGAAACTATATTACCAAATATGTTCATAGTTTGCATATTACCCTTCATGCTAATAGTATTTCTATAAAATATATACAATACATTAAATAAGGAATCATTGTAGTTGTAGGATTCCTTATTTAGGTGCGCTAAAAAGGGAAATTAAATATTCTTCCAGATCTTCCACAACGCAAATCACGCACAGTAATAATTATCGTCGACTTCGTTACAAAATTTTCGTACTCTGTTTTTGCGATATACTCTGTTTCAATATTTTCTCTGATTTCACAAATCAAAAACAACCAAATCTTCTACAATTCTTCTGCAACAAACGCAATTATGGCGAAAATCCCAATTATGCTACAACTGAATGAGAATTGGGATAGCTATAGGAGATTTAGAGAATTTCAGGTCGATGACATTGTAGTCGATTAGGATGCGAGTTATAGTCTATTGATTTCTACAATAGCACAACAATTAATGATTGATACATCCGAAAAAATTATAGAAATCAAATACATTGTCAACGAGCATTGTCCTCCAATGGAAATTAAAAACGATATGGGTGTTCGTGTATACATGGAGACGAGAAAGGAAAACAAAAACTTAGGATCATATCCGCTATGTATAACTGTTCGCGATTTCAATATGGAATTGAGTATCACCAATGAGAACACAATTGCAGGTGTGTGGTGTTATTTTTTCTATGAAATTCTAGTACAATGTCAATGAACTATACTTTATCTACAAATAAACTGCATATATATCAGTATGGATTACAGAATATCTACAAAACTTCTACATTTATCCTACAATAAAACTACATATAATTTGAAAAATTAATATGAAATACTGAATTTCAACCTTTCTACAAATTATCTACAAACTGGTCATAACAGTATTTATATTTATTTTCATGCAGGTTCGTCTGGAATACTAAAGTTACTTGATATGCCAACATCTCTCGTTATAGAGGAATATGGAAGTATAATAATAATAGATAGTACACCAAGTTCTATTGAAGTAGGACAGATATACCAAGACAAGGAAACAATTGCAACTGCAATAAAGCACTATTTGTCATGCACAAGTTCCAATTCAGGGTTAAAAGATCTAGTGCTAAAAGGTATGAACATATGAATAGTCAAAGATTATAATTTTTTTAATTTTGTAGTTTATTTGTAATTTTTTACTTCTTCAGTTTTTCCTTGTGATAATGTTTAACAGAATTGTAGTTGAATTGTAGTTATGTTGTATATACATTGTATAATGTGATCGTTTAAGCTAAAGCAGTTTTTTTTCTTTTTAAATCTAAATTTTAAACCATTGTTTAAAATGTATTTATTTTGTAGCTACTGGCTGATATGTGTTGGTGAAAACTGTACATGTCACTTCAAGGCAACTAGCATAAACGATTCTGCAATGTTCAAGGTCAGAAATTTCGACAGTCAGCACACATGTTCTTTAATGGACAATATATTCATACAACGCAAACCTACTGTCATGGTAGTTGGTAGCATGGTTATTCCAAAATATTCTGATCCTAAGACAATTTACACACCAAAAGACATACAATTTGACATGTTGTCTGAACACGGCGTGAATCTAACCTACATGCAAGCCTGGAGAGCAAAGGAAAAGGCTTTACAGTTTTTGAGAGGTCATCATGCTGATTCCTACAGCAAATTGCCTAGTTATTTGTATATTCTATAGAAGACTTATCCGGGGTCTGTAGTTAAATTGAAGAAGACAAACGATGACTGCTTCTTGTATGTATTTGTTGCGATTTGTACGTCAATCAGTGGTTGAGAATATTGTAGGCCAGTTGTAGTAGTTGATGGGACTTTTTAAAGTCAGCATACAGGGGAATAATGCTAATAACTAGTATAATGGATGCAGCAGGTACTAAAGTTTTATTGTAGAAATATTGTAGTTTGTATGTTTTTTGTAGTACTTGCAGATTAATTGTCATATTGTAGATATATTGTAGGAAAGTTGTAGTTTGTATATATATGTCTTCTTCTGCATTTTTCCTGCAGCCAATTAATTGCTTCTTGCCACATAATGTAGGTACCATATTACCATTGGCATATGTTGTTGTTGATTCATAGAATGACGCATCATGGAAGTGGTTTTTTGAGCAATTCAAACTCGCATATGGTGAAAGATCAAATATTTGTGTTGTTTCGGATCAGAATGAGAGTATCTTGAAGGCAACATCTATTGTTTATCCCGGCATGCCACATTATTCTTGCATGTGGCATATTTGGACAAATATACGAGCAAAGTTCAAGAAGGGATATCTTAAGTTAAGTGAATTATACTTTGTCACGGCACAGTCATACACCCTTGATGAATTTAATGAAAGGATGTCAAAGATTGAGGAGATTGACCCCCGTGTTAAAGCATACTTATACGATATTGGCCATCATAGATGGTCTCGAGTTCATGCTACGTTGAACAGAACTTGGACTATGACATCAAACATTGCAGAGTCCTTGAATGTTGTAACAAAATATACAAGAGAGCTGCCGATAGTAGAACTATTAGAGTATATGAGGACCCTTCTTGAACGTTGGACGAAAGAAAAGTCACTGAAAGCAAAGGGTACATTCACATACCTTGGGTACAAATTCAACAAAGAGTTGGATGACAACAGAACATTGTCGCACAAGCTTAGAGTAAGATCTGATTATTTATTGAATCAAATTAATTTAAACAGGACAATGTAGATATTTTGTATATAGTTTGATTTTAACCGTATATGAATTATTTTTTCATATGTAATGTACTCGTAGGTGAGGTCTTCAACAGACTACATCCATACAGTAATAGATGGTGTGAGGCGCTATATTTTTTGTCTTGAAAACAAGAGATGTAGCCGTGGGCAATTCTAGTTTGATGAACTACCTTGTCCACATGCTTTGGCTGCTTTAAGACACAGGGACGAGTCTTTTGAATAATATTGTTCTCCTTATTACACAAGGGTGAAGCTATTGCGCACTTATGAAATACCAGTAAATCACCCGCCTGATGAAAGCAAATGGAATGTGCCACAACATATAACTGAAGAAGTTGTAAATCCACCTAAAGGAGGGAAAAGGCAGCCAGGAAGACCTCAAAAAGAAAGGTACAAAACATATGATGAAATAAATTCAAAGAAGTACAAGGTTTCATGCGGCAACTGCAGAGGAGAAGGGCATAACAAAAGATCTTGCAAGAATGCACCCAAAAAGAAATAACATTTTATGTAGTTAACAGAATATTTCATAAAATTTGTTGGTTAGTTCTAGATAACAAATTTTGATGTGTAATTGTTGCTGTTTTTTAAGATCATAATGTAGTTAGTTAGTATTTTTCTGTAGTGAGACAATACTTTCATAGAATGATTTGTTTATGAATGGTTTCTATATATATAATCTAGAACTTTTTTACTATCTATGGAATCCTTTACATAGTTGTTAATGTATTTTTGCAGTATATCTACAATAAAACTACAAAAAAATACATTATCTGAAATTTACAGAGTATATACATTATAAATCAGTAAGAAAGTAGTTAAAAACTTAAAATATTGTAGATGAAGTATTGTTTACATTCAAAAAATGAATATAAAAGAAACAAAACACACTGTTAAATATAATCTACAAATTATATAAAAATACAACTACAAAAAATCTACAATATCTGTAGCTGACATAATAGCTAGATTAAAATTCAGGTAGAAAGAAGCTATATGGTGAAAATAATGTAGATGAGGTACTTTATACATTCAACAAAATGAATTTAAAAGCAACAAAATATTTAGTTACTGATTTTTACATATTATCTACAAAAAACCAACAAAATAACTACATGGTGAGGGGACCTGATTAGGCTCTTGACCCCTCGATTCTCCTTACTGCTTTTTTCAAAGAAAAAAAGAGGGGGAGGGACAAGCACCGCATCTAGGTAAGCGGCATCTAGGGTATAGTAGGTCTGGACGCCTAGCATGAAAGTACTTTTGTTCGCTTCTTCTTCACCAAGCACGGAAGTTTAAGGATAACTGTAGGTCGGGTCTTAATGCCAATGTCGGCCAATAGGCTTAAAAACCCCCTTCTATTATTCAATGAAAAAAGTACATTGACAAAATAACTGTATAAAAATTCAGTTGGAATGGATTTATATGCTAAAAATAATGAAGATCAAGTACTGTAAAGATTCAACAAGTGAATATAAACCCAACAGAATGTATCCATTTGAACTACAATACTAGATAAGAAAAAAGAAACAAAGGCTACTATAATTGTAGCGCAAGTCTGCTATAATTAAAACAGAATTAATTGTTCAAAAACTTGTCTACCATCTTTCTTATAAACTAGCATCAACTAAACAATTGTACTACATGTTCCATACAAAACATTACAACTACTTCTTCTTCCTCTGGACTCGTGTTTTCTCATTCAAAGCTGGTGCACCTTTCCTCCTTGCCAATTTGCTTGTCACCTCACTATCACTAATTGCCCCCTGCTCCTACTTCTTTCTAGCATAGTCCCAAAGTAGCGCTCCATAGCATTTACGTTATTGGTCAATATCAGAAAGGTCTTCTGGCGGAATTGATAATTCTCCAATACTAACATACTCTGCAAAGGTAGCAACAAATACACCACAATCGTTGCAAAAGATAAAAAAAAATCAATATTTACCAAACCATCAGAAAAAGGGTTAAATGTATAGAAAGAAAGAAGATTTTTGTTACAGTGATCCTTCTTTTTGCTATGGTATCTCTCCGACGATCCACTGAATGTTAAGAGGGTCGGTAACAACTTTCTCAATGTATGCTTTTGTATTCTTGAAGTTGATGTCTTTACGCTTCCCATAAAACCCGATGCATGATAAATACAAAGGGATAATAATAAAAAACTTATCGACATAAGATTCAACAATAGGGTGATTGTGTGAAGAGACCATGTAATCATATGCATAAAGACACCTTTCTGCAATGTCAAAAACAACCAACACCTAGTGAAATTTTTCTACAATGTTGACGGGCATGATGACATAATCAACTTCATCCCATGCAACATTTGTGAGTAGTCTATACCCCAATATATATTCTGCTACAACGTCATGGGGTTTGACAACAGAAAACTTCTTTTCCTGAGGAGAATTTTGGAACTTTTCATAAATCTGATCAATCCTAGTCTTGAACACACAATCTGTTGTAGTAACCTGGTCTTGTTGTGTGGGTCATACTTGCCTCTTTTTCTCAAGTAATACATTATAACATTAATGTGCTGCAACAAAAACAGATTGCATTTATTCTATAAGTTATCTTAAAATATTCTACACAAAACTACAAAATAACTATAATTCATATACAATCAGAATACAAAGCATCTATCATTCAGAATACAAACTATCTACAAATTATCTACAAAAAATCTACAAATCAAATACATTGAATCTTAGTATCTTACCGAGTCATTGAGGACTTGTCCTGGGTGTGCCAGGGAAAAGAACCACTCCTTCTTGTCAACTTTTTCAACTCCAAGATCCAACCATGGGTTAATTTGATTTTCCTTTATAGAATACGGAGCCTTCCTCCTATATAAACAAATAGAAATTAAAATAAAATTGTTGAATGAAGTGGATGTGTAAAAGATGAATACTGAAATAAAAGTGTCAAATTGTGCAACCTAACCTCTTTGAACCTATATCAGTACCGTGGTATAATCACTTGTGAAATTGATCCAACAACTCAGGGTCTACATTTTGACCAATAACACTAGTAAATGGGTGCTTGAGGTGAAAAATTTGAGGTCCAACCGAAGTGCTGCCACCAGAATTGTATAAAGGAAGAAATGGTGATCGTGCATGCTTTTCCGGCTGCCTTGTTCTACCTTGATGTATGGGTGTTGTTTCATCTTGTATAGGCTCGCCGAACTTAACCAACTGGGAGAAGTTATCAGGCAGCTCGATATCATCAAGCGTAACCTCCTTTTTCTCACCTCCGGATTCTTCTGAATCACCTACATTCACATACTCTGCCTCTTCGCCTACATTGTCATCTTCCGGATTTTGCTGTTCTCTATGAGCTGCTACTATCACTCCGTGAATTGGAGATTGTGCATGCATATCTTCCCTCTCTGTAACACCATGTATATATAACTTAATAGAATGGTAAAAATATTGAAACATAAAGAAAATATCTCTGAAAACAATTTCATACCTGCATTCTCTTCATCAACTGCCCCTTCAAAATGTGTATATAAATCAACATGTGCTGGATGATTTTCTTCACCAAGGCACATTCAACATGTTCTGTTTTTTTATTAAAAATGTTAAATCATACTGGATAGTATTGGCTTGACAATTTATGAAGATATGAAGGTGCGTCATAATATCTACATAAATCTGTAGAGCTGTGCCAATATGCTGGATCAACAATTGCATATATTGTGTATATATAATATAGACAAATTGTAGTTATGTTGTAAATAACTTGTAGATATTTTGTAGATAATCGTAGATAAACTGGAGATATATTGTAGATACCTATTTTGCTGGGGATGACCTGCACTGGTTCACCACTATTGAACTGAAATTGCTGACTGTTCTTGTCTTTTGGTTGGTCAGTATTTTTGGTTGAACTCCCAGCAAAATGTATGTTTTATATTAGTTAGGATATATATTTTAGAGGTGACATATATAGTTTTGTTAATATGATTAAAATTCAAATGTTACCTTTGCATCAGCTTGATCAATTGGACTGTTTATCACATGCAAAACAGTCTTGATTGAATCCTTTATTAGGTCTCGAAAGCTACCTAGTTCTTCAAATACATCTTTCCTAAAATCTTCAAGCTTTTCATCGACCTACATAATTATAAAAATACATAGTTAACTTCAGAAATATATTTTAAAATACATTAAAAAACAGATACACTATTATATATACATCACAATGCTTTTTAGGACTACATGTTACCTTCTCAACACCTCTTTTTAACTTTGTTATTTTACGAAGAATAGACTCTTTTTCCTCTTTTCCAATTGATTCTTTGGGTTCCAATGGAGGAGCATCAACTTTTGGATTCTCAAATACATGTTCAACCTCTTAAATTATGTACTCAACTTTATCAGGCAAAGACATCACTGAAAGCTCTTCTGGTGATTCACTTATGTTGTTGAACTGAGTGATGAAAAAAATAAATTAGCTTGTTTAAGGCAGAATATGTATACAAATTGTAGATATTTTGTAGATAAATTGTATTATCATAAATAAAGACCATTTACCTTAATCCATTCAGGATTGATCATTTTGTCTTCAATTGCAGCTAACCAAATATGACCCTTAGTAGGTGACCAGTTGAGTATGCGAGGGATTGAATTAGAAATCCTTATAGCTATATCAATGTTGACGGAGGAGCAACACACATACAACCATACTTGCATGACTAGTGGAAATCCTCGAATGAGAAAAGAATGAACGAAAGGATTTAGCATATGCCTAACTGATTCAATCAACTGTCTGTAAGACTGAATACCCCATGGAAATGACTCGTAGTAACCGGATTCCACCAAATAAAACCTAAAATGATCTACCAACCCAATATGGTCTCTCTCTGAACGACAAATGAAGAATTTTATGAGATATAGAATACATAACTTGTGATGACCCGACCCGTCGTCTCGTGAGTTACCGCCCCGTTTTTCCCATTTCCTATTTCTTTATGCTTCATTATCAGTGTTGGGTGTGAACGAGTTGATTTGGATTGGTTTTAGTAGGAAATGAGACACTTAGTCTCTTTAAGGAAGGTTTGTTTTGGAAAAGTCAACCGAACGTTGACTTATGTATTAGAGGGCTCGGATTTGAATCCTGATGATTCGTTTGCTTCGGGGGATGATTTATGACTTAGGAGCGCGATCGGAATACATTTTGGAAGTCCGTGGAAGGATTTGGCTTGAATTGGCGAAGTTAGTATTTTGGCGAATTCCGGTTGATAGGTGAGATTTTGATTCGAGAGTTGGACTGGAATTCCGAGAGTTGTTGTAGCTTCGTTAGGTGATTTTGGATATGTGTGCAAAATTTCAGGTCATTCGGACGTGGTTTGGTCGGGTTTTTGATCGAAAGTGTATTTCGGAAGTTTTTAGAAAATTAGTCTTGAATTCGATGAGTTTTGGGTAATTTGATGTTTTTTTAGGTGTTTTGATGATTGGAAGAGGTTTGAATAATGTTATGAATTATGTTGGCATGTTTGGTCGGGGTCCCATGAGGCTCGGATAAGTTTTGGAAGAGTTTTTGAAAGATTTTTGCCGTTTGAACATAAGCATGTAATGATCCAAAGGTTCATTTTTAGTTATAGAGATCAAAATTTTATTTCGAGATTTCCAAAATTTAAATAATGAATTATAGGAGTGATATGGAAAGTTTGGTCTAATTTTATCAAGTCGCGATTGGGTTTTTGACACGAAACATGAGTTAATTGTTTAACGAGCGAAATGGATATCGCACTGAGCAAACGAGCTCCGAATTGAGTTTCGATTGAAGGACTATTTTTGTATCATTATTTGTGACTCATAGGAACAAGAATCATCGAATTCCAAGTTCGTATGATGGAGTTAGAGCCATTTTAGTAAAAAGAAAAGTGCTGCAATTTCTTTGGCTGCTGTTATATTTTTTTAGCAGCGTGACAATAACCGCGCGGGTGAACAGTGACCACGCGTGTGAACAGTAACATCGCGGGTGAACAGTACTTCCGAAAAATTTGAGTTTACAAAACAAATCATCCGCGATTTTGGGTCATTTTCCTCCATGGTTGATCATTTTGAGAGCTTCTTGGTGGAGATTAAAGAGGGATTCAGGGGGGAACGACTTGAGGTAAGTTTCTTGGACTTAAAACTCATTTTTATTGTGAATTTCACCTAGAGATTTATGAAATATAAGCCTACAAATCAAGAACTAAGGCTTGAATTTTGAAACCAAACAATTAGGATTTGATGGGTCATTTGAACTCAGATTTGGGAGTTCTTGGTATGTATAGACTCGTGGCGAGACAAGGAATCCGGTGATGTTAATTTTCTGATTTTTCGAGACGTGGTCCTGGGGCTCGGATTTTGTCAAATTCGTGAATTTTGATATTTTTCGATTGCTTTCGATTGAGTATTGTCTCTTTAGCATAATGCAACATATTCGTTGTGATTTTGGGCAGATTCGTCGCACGAGGAGGGTAATTTGAGAGGCAAGGGCATAGCGAGCTAGACTTTGACCGTCTTGAGGTGAGTAATTGATGTAAATGATGTCATGAGGGTTTGAAACCCCGGAATTTCACATCGTAACGCTATATTGAGGTGACTTGCACGCCGGATAACGGGCGTGAGGTAGAGCACCATTGGGGATTGTGACTTGGTCCGTCCCGAGAGATGCTTTTACTGTGCTTTCTTCTTGAACTAAATTGAGAATCATCTTTACTTGGATTTAATTATTACATTTGGGCTTCTTGCCAATTATTTGAATCCTTAGGGATTGATATCACTGCTTTCGCATATTTTGCATATCATTTGACCTCAGTCCAAGGTTTTAAATATTGTTTTACAAACTCAGCCATCTTTCTAAGATTTGAAAACTTAAATGATATTTCTAAATGATATTTCGGGCTGAGAACTACTGTCTTACAAATGCCCAAGGGGCTTATGATGATTTATGGACTGAGCATGGATCGGGCTGCGCACCGAAACAGTGTTATATTGATATTGAGGCCGAGAGCCTGGTTGATTACATTGATATTGAGGTCGAGAGCCTAGTTGATTACATTGATATTGAGGCCGAGAGCTTGGGTGATTATACTGAGATTGATATGAGGCCGATGACCTAGATTTGATGCCACGAGATGGCTTGATATTGTGCTTGGGCTGTAGGAGCCCCTCCGGAGTCTGCACACACCCCTAGTGAGCGCCGTCGACGATAAATAAATGGATGGCTCGGGCTGCACGCCGCACTGGGTACTAGAGTGTACCATCATATGCATTGCATTGCACTCATGCATTTGTTTTTATCTGTTATACCCGTCTCAGTATTTGGTACTCTGACTTAATTGACTTGTTGCTTCACTATTTGTTGTTCTAAATTGCCAGTTATAGTTTACTTTGTATTTTCTATGATTTCTTATTCTCGACCTTTATTTATGTTTATTACTCACTGGGTCGGAGTACTCATATTATTCCCTGCACCTTGCGTGCAGATTCAGGTACACCACATGCTAAGTGAGGAATTGTTTAGCTGAGCAGGCAGTATCCAGGAGTATTGAGGTAGCTGCATGGCATTCACAGCCTTGATCTCTCCCCTCTATCTCTATCTCTATCTTTTATTCTGTATTTTTCCTAGACAAACTTGTAATAGGTGGGTATTCTGTATTAGAGGCTCATATTCGTGACACCGGATTCTGTTGGGCTATGGTGTGGTATTTTAATTGAACTTTCGCAGATTTTATTATTAATTATACACTTGAATGAAATGACTTAGTAAATTCTCTGTGATATTTATCTATAATCTGAATAAGAATTTGAGATAATGTTGTTGAATGGTCGGGCTTGCCTAGCAGTGTGTTGGGCGCCATCATGACCGGGGTTGGGGTCGTGACAAGTTGGTATCAGAGCCTAGGTTAATTGGTCTCGCGAGTCATGAGCCGGTTTAGTAGAGTCTCGCGGATCGGTACGGAGACATATGTATTCATCCTCGAGAGGCTGCAGAACCTTTAGGAAAACTTCACATTCTTGAATTCTTATCGTGCGCCCTTGATTCATCTTGAAAAGAAACTTTTGAAATTCCTTCCACGCATTCGTATACGCGCATGGGCGCTCAGTATCAGATGTGCCTCGATGGCTTGTAATTCCCCGATCGAGGGGCGAGGTGTTATCTCTGTGAGTTTATGGTGGGCCAGTCTGAAGGACTTGAGGTTGGATCTTTGCCTATGGCGGGAGCGCCGAGGTGCTGATTGTGTAAACAAGTGTTTTTGAACTTATATGTTTGGTAGTGTCCCCGTTGGTGAAAATGACGGCTGTGGCTATGTGAGGAGTATGTTAGTACTACGAGGCATATCCATACGAATTGGAAGCGATGAGAAGGGGTCTGTTGTATGATGGAAGAATTAGTAGATGCTTGAAGTCTATCTTGATTCAAGTTATAGCCCGAGTTATGGGCGTTTGAGGAATCTTTTCATGACTCTTAGTTAGGAGTGAAGTAAATTTCATGTTGTGGTATGAGTACAAACTCAGGAAGATCAAGTGAATGCGTAATGATTATGGCGGTGGAAGGTATACGAAAATGTTATATTGAGGCAAAGCAGGTGGGTTATCTCCCGTGAAGTGTGCTGAGGCGGTGTGATCCTCATGTGAATGACAGAAGATCTCATGTGCAAATGAATTGTAAGTGTTGAAGTTTGAAATTTTTGGTTCACTTAAGAGAGTGAGTTTAACTGTTGCGAGATTGCCAAAGAGTTGAAGTACTAGATGAAATGTGTTTACACAAGCTTACAGAGGATTTGAGTTTAACCTCACTAAGGTATTGAGGCAACAATGGAGTATATGCGTTATGAGTATAGTGTGTTATGATCTATGGCTTCGAGCCAAGTTGGGGAGCTTGATATTGTTAGCGGATTGTACGGTTATGTACTATGTTAGTTCCGATTTGATGCATGCTGTTGAATCATTTATGGTTGTGGAAATTGGACCGAGAATGGCACTAGTGAAGGAAAATTTTGACAAGATGTCATGAGCTCGGATGAGCAGGAGATAAGTTTCGATGTTTACGGTAAAGTTGGTATTATCTTCAGCGTCACCTAAGATCGGTGTTTTGCAAAAAGGGTTTTGCGTCCTGGTTAATAATTCTTGATCGCTCTTTAGCGTTAGTGCGACTGGTGGTTTGGATGTATGCTCCAGATATTGTTGTGGTAGGTTGTGGGAGTGTGTCCCACGGGAAGATTATATAAGTATGGCATGTGATCACTTGATTGATTAAAGATGTAAACCAAGTATGAAGTTTGCAACAGTGTGATGTTGAGTATAGTTTTCTATATGCTATTTTGTATGCCTTGCTTCCTGTTTTCTAAGGAAAGTCTGTATTAGTGCGTGAGATTGGTAATTCCTTCCAGAGTTCGTTTTCTCTTTTTTGTATCGCGTTCGAATTGGTAGCATGTTGGCATATTGGGGCATCATATGCGGCTTTTGATTATGTCTGGGGTGACTTATTGCCCGAGCAGTTCGTAATAGGTGAGACGAGATCATTGAATTCGAGATCAGTGCAATCTAAGTATATGAAGTAAATTAAGGGGTTAAGACCATTATTTGGTTCAGAATGAGGTGATAGTTCTTGCCAGAAGTATAGACCTAATGAATTGTTGATTCGCCGGTGTTATGAATTTATACATATCTCATCCGTCGTATCGGTATTGTAAGAATTTGAACAAGACCTATGTATGTCATGCAGGGCATGGGATGTGTAATGATTTTTCTTCTAGATGGGATCAATGGAATTTCTTGACTAGTTGAGTACATAAACGTTCATGGTTCGGAAAGGAGGTGAAGTCCTCATGTTACCTTAGGATGGTATGGTATATGCGATATGTTGTGAAGGGTTGAGATTTGCGTGTGTAAGGTTACAGTTCAGTTCTGAATGGAAATTCATAACATTCTTAGGCGGTACGGGCAGCTTTAGGTGATTAGAGAAATGACTTCAGATGATTAGGGGTGAATGATCTTCAGATGATTAAGGAAATGGTATTACTAATTGGAAGTGATTTGATGAGAGTATATGTCTCAGAAAAAGGTAATGTGATTAAACTGATGATATTTCGGTAGTATTGCGACATGTTCTTGGTGGGTCCACTGGTGGTATTCGGGTATTCTTGGTAGTACAGGGAAATTTTGAGTATCTGTCGTGGAATGATTGGGTATCAAAGGTGTGCATGTATTTCCACAGTGGAAACTGGAATCAGGTATGATGATTTGTGTGCCATATGGAGTTGGAGACTGGGAGTTCTCATGTGCAGGCTAGGTTGTGGTGGTGGATCGTGTGTATTCGGCACCGTTTAGCGGCAATCGGGATTTGGAGGCTCGAGTGGATCTTTGTTTGCTGGTATGTTAGATTTTGGATGTGATGTCGGAATTCAGAATGGTTGTCTTAGTGTTGAGTGATTCTGAACTATTGCGCTACGAGCAATACCGAAAATGCCACGGGTTGAGTGATGAAGTGCATTGGATTATGTTCTAGCAGAGTGGTTTATATTTCAAAGGACCAACGGACGGTTGGGAAGGATTGCTTTCTTAATTGAGCATTCGTGATGGATGTCAGTGCAAAGGTTGCTATCATTAATTCAGTTCCGGTGTTAGGGGACTTTTCAGATGAGTTTCATATGGCTAGGCATGTCGTCGGGCGAGGTTGTTGATTTCGGTATTAATTTGGTGCTGGGCACCGAATCGTCTGGTTCCGATAGGAGTTGTAGTAGTGGAAGTCGAGCGAGATGAGTAATTGGTGTTGCTCGGTGAATAACGTACTGGTTATGTTCTATCAGGTTTGTGTGGTGTGTGTTATTTGTTTCACCATGGGTGTAATGATTTGCTTTGGCTCCAGACATCAATTGAGCATGGTTGTCGATTTCAAGCATAGTGACTTGAGGTGTTTTCTGTGGAGTAGTATTTGGATAGGAACGCGCGTTGCAGCAAAGCTGTGTGGAAACATGACATTACGGGTCAAGTTTGTGTGTCCTGTTTCTATGATGTGAGACAGGGTCTCAGCCTTGTGTTGTGGCAGTACTGGTGAGTTTGAGGTACAACTCTCTCAGTTGAGTCATTTTCATGAATTGAGTATGTTCGGACCGTTTCTTATTGGTGCACGTATTATGCAAGTTGTGGCTTAGGCATGTATTGATGTGTCATGTCACCTGAGTAGTGTGTTTGGTCAGAAGAGATCGTTGAAATCATTAATGAATGCGAACGGATTCGATTTCAGTATGTGTGATGGGTAAATATTGAGGTTCGGTTCAAAATTTGCTATGGTAATTACCAGGAGAGAAATGACTTCATGAATGGTTGACATAGGAAATGGTTATGATTTATTGCGTGTTTCCTTTATCATTGGCAGTATGTGAAAGTGTTGGAATGAGGCTTTAGTTGTTAAGAGGTTTCCTATCGATATTCGATTATTATGTGTAGCTACTGTGAATAGAAATTATCGTTTCGAGTGTTTGAGTTATGTGGTATATCAGATAATTGCACCTGATGTTGCAGGTATGGGTTATTACAGTTGGTTTGGGCTTATTCTGAGTATGAACGTGAAGTTCTAATCTTGTGTATAATTTCGGAAGGTGCAGTGTGGTTCTATGGTTTATGGACTAGATGGGTTGTGAAATTTTAGCTATGTTGTGTTATCAGACCTATGCGAGATAGGGTAGTGTGGGATCACCCACAGGTATATTCTTGGTAAAGTCGTTCAGCTATTGGTTGGCTTCTAGGACGACTCTGGGTACGCTCGAGGACGAACGTTTGTTTAAGTTGGGGAGGATGTGACGACCCGACCCGTCGTCTCATGAGCTACCGCCCCGTTTTTCCCATTTTCTATTTCTTTATGCTTCATTATCAGTGTTGGGTGTGAACGAGTTGATTTGGATTGGTTTTAGTACGAAATGAGACACTTAGTCTCTTTAAGGAAGGTTTGTTTTGGAAAAGTCAACCGGACATTGACTTATGTGTTAGAGCGCTCGAATTTGAATCTCGATGATTCGGTTAGCTTCGGGGGATGATTTATGACTTAGGAGCGCGATCGGAATATTTTCGAAGTTCGTGGAAGGATTTGGCTTGAATTGGCGAAGTTAGTATTTTGGCGAATTCCGGTTGATAGGTGAGATTTTGATCCGAGAGTCAGAATGGAATTTCGAGAGTTTCTGTAGCTTCATTAGGTGATTTGGGATATGTGTGCAAAATTTCAGGTCATTCGGACGTGGTTTGGTCGGGTTTTTGATCGAAAGTGTATTTCGGAAGTTTTTAGAAAATTAGTCTTGAATTCGATGAGTTTTGGGTAATTTGATGTTTTTTGAGGTGTTTTGATGATTGGAAGAGGTTTGAATAATGTTATGAATTATGTTGGCATGTTTGGTCGGGGTCCCATGAGGCTCGGAAAAGTTTTGGAAGAGTTTTTGGAAGATTTTTGCCGTTTGAGCATAAGCATGTAATGATCCAAATGTCCATTTTAGTTCTAGAGAACGAAATTTTATTTCGAGATTTCCAGAATTTAAATAATGAATTATAGGAGTGATCTGGAAAGTTTGGTCTAATTTCATCAAGTCGTGATTGGATTTTTGACACGAAACATGAGTTAAATGTTTAACGAGCGAAATGGATATCGCACTGAGCAAACGAGCTCCGAATTGAGTTTCAATTGAAGGACTATGTTTGTATCATTATTTGTGACTCATAGGAACAAGAATCATCGAATTTCGAGTTCGTATGATGGAGTTAGATCCATTTTAGTAAAAAGAAAAGTGCTGCAATTTCTTTGGCTGCTGCTGTATTTTTTTAGCGGCGTGAACAGTAACCACACGTGAACAGTAACCGCGCGGGTGAACAATGACCACACGCATGAATAGTACCAGCGCGGGTGAACAGTACTTCCGAAAAATTTGAGTTTACAAAACAAATCATCCGCGATTTTGGGTCATTTTTCCTCCATGGTTGATCATTTTGAGAGCTTCTTGGTGGAGATTAAAGAGGGATTCAAGGGGGAACGACTTGAGGTAAGTTTCTTGGACTTAGAACTCGTTTTTATTGTGAATTCCACCTAGAGATTCATGAAATATAAGCCTACAAATCAAGAACTAGGGCTTGAATTTTGAAACCAAACAATTAGGATTTGATGGGTCATTTGAACTCGGATTTGGGAGTTCTTGGTATGTATAGACTCGTGGCGAGACAAGGAATCCGGTGATGTTAATTTTCATATTTTTCGAGATGTGGGCCCGGGGTTCAGGTTTTGTCAAATTCGTGAATTTTGATATTTTTCGGTTGCTTTCGATTGAGTATTGTCTCTTTAGTATAATGCGACATATTCGTTGTGATTTTGGGCAGATTCGTCGCACGAGGAAGGTAATTTGAGAGGCAAGGGCATAGCGAGCTAGACTTTGACCGTCTTGAGGTGAGTAATTGATGTAAATGATGTCTTAAGGGTTTGAAACCTCGGAATTTCACATCGTAACGCTATATTGAGGTGACTTGCACGCCGGATAACGGGCGTAGGGTAGAGCACCATTGGGGATTGTGACTTGGTCCGTCCCGAGAGATGTTTTTACCGTGCTTTCTTCTTGAACTAAATTGAGAATCATCCTTAGATTTAATTATTACATTTGGGCTTCTTGCCAATTATTTGAATCCTTCAGGGATTGATATCACTGCTTTCGCATATTTTGCATAACATTTGACCTCAGTCCAAGGTTTTAAATATTGTTTTGCAAACTCAGCCATCTTTCTAAGATTTGAAAACTTAAATGATATTTCTAAATGATATTTCGAGCTGAGAACTACTGTCTTACAAATGCCCAAGGGGCTTATGATGATTTATGGACTGAGCATGGATCAGGCTGCGCACCGTAGTAGTGTTATATTGATATTGAGGCCGAGAGCCTGGTTGATTACATTGATATTGAGGCCGAGAGCCTGGTTGATTACATTGATATTAAGGCCGAGAGCTTGAGTGATTATACTGAGATTGATATGAGGCCGAGGGCCTAGATTTGATGCCACGAGATGGCTTGATATTGCGCTTGGGCTGTAGGAGCCCCTCCGGAGTCTGCACACAACCCCAGTAAGCGCCGTCGACGATAAATAAATGGATGGCTCGGGCTGCACGCCGCAGTGGGTACTAGAGTGTACCATCATATGCATTTCATTACACTCATGCATTTGTTTTTATCTGTTATACCCGTTGTCACACCTCCTTTTTCACCGCGCCACCGCAAAGGGGCGCAGAGGGAGTTTTTCCAATTAAAGGACAATCGAAAGGGGATTTATTATTTAATTCAGAGTCGCCACTTAGGAGATTTATGGTGTCCCAAGTCACCGGTTGAATCCCGAATCGAGGAAAAGATTGACTCTGTATTACAGTCCGCGAATCAGAAATCTAAGTAAGGAATTCTGTTAACCCGGGAGAAGGTGTTAGGCATTCCCGAGTTCCGTGGTTCTAGCACGTTCGCTCAACTGTCATATTAGGCTTATTTATCTGATTTTAATACATGTTGAACCTATGTGCAAATTTTAACTGTGTACCGCTTTTATTATTATTATTTTTTTACCGAGAATTGCAACATCGTGAAAATTCATCTCGAACCACGTCACATCAATGCACCCGTGGTTATTGACACATTTCAACTCTGTTGAAATTTGGATTTGGGTCACATAAATGTGCACCCGAGTTTAAGAAGATAACATTATTAAATTCGCACCTAAATCGACTAGCGTATCATTATTTTGGGTAGGGCCGTGAAATTTTGCTAAACAGCCCATCCCGAAATCTAAGTAATTTTACCAACACGTATAGAGGGCCTCGCAACTTGTGTATTTTTGTTTGTCGAGGCTCGTCTCATTCATTATTTTTAAAAGGAATTTGCAACGTCGTGGAAATGCATCTCGAACCACGTCACCATCAATGTACCCATAATTAACGACACATTTCGACTTCGTTGAGATTTGGATTTGGGTCACATAAATGTGCACCCGAGTTTAAAAAGGTAATATTATTAAATGTCGGACCTAAAGCGACTAGCGTGTTATTAACTTTGCGGGAAGCCATGAAATTCGCTAAATTGTACGTCCCGAGGTCTAAATACTTAATGGGAACATTTAAAGAGGGCCACGCGATTTGTAATTTTATTTGACGCAGTGCACCTTATTTATTTTAAAGCCAACCTAAAGGACTACGATCTTTCTATCATATATTGTCTCTAATAATAAGAAAAGGCCCTAATTAATTAGCATGTCACTAAACCGTGATTAAGTACTCAAATAGATTCAGTTCAATTTGATAACCAGTCCATCATGGGCCTCTGTACAAGCCCAAGTACAATCAAAGAGCCTAAATTGAGACTTCATGGTCTTAGCATGAGGCTGACATGAAGTTTCTGGGGCCTAGGCTTTGGGGCAAGGCCCAAATCGTTAGAAGGTGCAAGATGAATTATGGCAGGCCCAAGTTCAGAAGATACAGGACTCAGCATTTGAGCTTTCAACTTGAAACAAAAGGCTGAGAATGCAACGAATTTAATGTACAGGCACAGGGGGTTGTCACATGTGTAAGCAGACTGGTGATTGTTTCCAACCTAATAGTGACTATCAGCAGTTGATTTTTTACAAAAGTAAGCAGTTCAACTCCATATAACTATGGCAAATGGTATTACTTTCATGCAGTCCTTATGATTAATATACTGAAATGGCCTAGAATGTTCAAATCTTACATGTCTACCATTATTGCAAAATTAACTACAAGCCATATCATTAACAATTTCAGAATCAGATTTTTACTACTAACTATCACAAACCTCTCATGCTAAACTATCATAGGCCAAATATCAGATTTAACTACAACACGAATTAAGGAGTAAACCAGATTAAAACTGGTGTTTCAATTCTTCACACAAATCAAATGAGTTTAACAATCCTACATGACCTCAAACAGTCCAATTATACAAGTGATATGAAATTCGAATAAGCATAATTGCTCTAAACTTTTGAACTAAAACAAAACATGAGAAGTCAGAAATCATCTCAAGCAGCATTTCATTTCATGTCCACAAGCTTGAAGGTTCCAGGATATGTACCTGGAGGTTTGAAATATAAGAAGCAGAAGAAGAAGAAGAAATCAGCAGCAACAGAAATGCGAGTAGCAATATAACAGCAGTTCACAACAGCAACGCACCAAAAGATAACCAACAACGACTCAGGAAAAACCAGTTAAAATTCCCAGCAATACCAATAGCAACACAAACAACTAGTAACTGACCCCAAACAGCTTGACAACAACCGAATATCAGTCAAAACACAAGCAGAAACACCCCTAGAATTCAGCAACCAAGAAAAACTCGAAAATACAACCCCACAGTTAGAGTTGAAGCTCTTTTCAGTTTCAATGGGGTAACACTAGTTGAACTAGGCTCACTCTCAAGACTCTTCTAGTTTTTCAGAATGTTCAATGCCCTCAAGATTTTCAGAATGTTCTCTTCCTAAAGTCTGCCCTAAAAAGAAAAGCCAGACTAGACTCCAAAAAGGGATCCAAAGAGAAACTGATTTTCTGCCCTCTAAAAAACCAGCCCCCAAACTGTGTAAAAACTCCCTTCATTTATAGCCCATACTGACCTTGCCAGCTCTCAAGAGCACTTAGACAGAATTTTTAAAACTAATTCTGCCCATGATCTCTTTTTCACTTCCACTAGACTATGTTTTGTTCCCCACTAAACTTCTTTTTATTTATTAATCCCACGCGGGTATGGGCAGCCTATTTTTCTATTCAAATCCCTTAAACCTTGTGAAATGGTGCCCATGATCCCTTACACAGCCATCAACCCCCCCACTACTGTTTTAAACTATTTCATTAGTTTAATGGTACTTTAGTACCCTACTGTCAGAATATTCAACTAAGCCATTTGCTACACTGATTCAATTATCTAAATGAGCTGAATTTAAACTCTAAACACCTCAGTTATAACCAATCCATAAACAAATTCAAATAATGATTCAATCAGAATTGAAACAATATGAATCAAATTACTATCAGGTTATTCTAACATTCAAGCATGTAAAACTAATCGACGACACTTATCCAATCGACTACACGAATTACAACATATACAATCAGTAGCAAATCAGAATCGAACAGGCACACAGGTGATTCGAGTCGTATTGATAGAAACAGGGATTCATAATAAAACTTAACTAATCGACGACACTCATTCAAATCGATTATATAGTTTATCATATACATTGACCATGACCAGAAAAAGTTCGACCAAATAAAAGGTCATTGAAGAAGGACAGAATCAATCGACAAAAAGAATTGAAAAACCAATAAAACTAAACTAAACAAATAAACAGATATAAACACATACAAAACGGAACCAACGGGAAAGGAAAAATACCTCAAGAACTCGGACACTAGACGATCCTGACTTAGACTCTGACTCAGACCTTTTTTGAGGTCGAACGGACTTTAATCGAGTGTTATCAACTGAGAACACTTCGACTAAGGTCCACTGGACACCCAAATTCCTTTTCTTCGGACAAACTTCAACCTTTGGTTTTCTAGGGTTCTTGGGGGTTCGATTTGGGGTTCGAACAGTTCTAGTCTGATTCGAACCAAACCAACGGTGGTTTGGTGACGAGGGAGGTCAGGAAGATGTCTGGTATGATTTTGGGGCCAATTGGGGTAGGTTTAGGTTTTGCTCTAATCTTCGATTGAAGATTCGAGAAGCCGGAGGTTGATTCTTGGCAAACGGTCAACAGATCCGTAACGAGGGGTGGTCAGGGGGTGCCGTGGGGTGAGTTTGGGGCTGGTTGGGGTAGTTTCAAGTTTTGCTCGAATCTTCGATTGAAAATTCGAGAAGCTACAGGCCGATTCGAGCAAAACGGGTAAGGGATTCGTGGAGAGGGTGGTTAGGTGCTCTAGGGGTGTTAGTCTCATGGTCATCGGCTTTGTTGCCGCGGGGTTTACGGCGAAGGGATTTGGTGGCGGCTAGGGTTTGGGGGGGTCATCTCTGAGAGAGACGATGAACATGGGGTATGGCTTAGGGGGTTGCGAGGTGAGAGGTTGGATTTATATACGGAGGGGGTGGTTTAATCCTGGCTGTTGGATCAAGCACGATCAACGGCCTGGATTAATTCACTTAAAGGAAATGGTGACGTTTGGTTTCGTTGGGGGACTGGGTCGAGCCGGGGGCAAATAGGTCAGGTTGTGGGGATTGTTCTGAGGCATTAGATCAAATGAAATGAATGGCCTGGATCTATTGGCTATATACGACGTCGTTTGAATATATCTGGAGATGGACTGGACCGTTCGATCGAGTGAGATCAACGGCCCAGATTTTTCATACTCGAACGGCGTCGTTCCACCGTCCCCAAGACTGGTTGGATTGGACCGGGTAAAAGGGTATTTGGACTGGGCCTGAACTTTCTTTTAAAATTGGCCCAATCCGATTTTCTTCTCTTGTTTCTTCTTTTTCTTCTATTTACTTTTTAATTCCTAATTACCAAAAATTTGTCAAATAAATTGTAAAGCCAAAATTAACTCAAAAATACTAATTAACCCTTAATAACAATTATCACACAAGATTAAATACAAAGATAATCACACACTTTGACATTGAACACTTAAAATGCGAAGTACGTTATTTTTTGATTTTTCATTTTTCGTAAAACGAATATTGTTTAATCAATTCCTAATTGTGAAAAAATAAAAATCCTAAGTGCACATGCAACGTATTTTTTTTATTTTAATTAATTAAAACAAGATAAGCGTTCACAAACAAAAACACAAATAATTATCCAAAAACGCCACGCGAATTCTAAAAATTGTACAACACGGAAATTTGTTTTATTTTTTGATTTCTTTTGGAGTAGTTTTCGTGAAGCAAAAATCACGTGCTCACACCCGTCTCAGTATTTGGTACTCTGACTTAATTGACTTGTTGCTTCACTATTTGTTGTTCTAAACTGCTAGTTATAGTTTACTTTGTATTTTTCCATGATTTCTTATTCTCGGCCTTTATTTATGTTTATTACTCACTGGGTCGGAGTACTCATATTATTCCCTGCACCTTGCGTGCAGATCCAGGTACACCACATGCTAAGTGAGGAATTGTTTAGTTGAGCAGGCAGTATCCGGGAGTATTGAGGTAGCTGTATGGCGTTCACAGCCTTGATCTCTCCCCTCTCTCTCTATCTTTTATTCCGTATTTTTCCTAGACAGACTTGTAATAGGTGGGTATTCTGTATTAGAGGCTCATATTCGTGACACCGGATTCTGTTGGGCTATGGTGTGGTATTTTAATTGAACTTTCGCAGATTTTATTATTAATTATACACTTGAATGAAATGACTTAGTAAATTCTCTGTGATATTTATCTATAATCTGAATAAGAATTTGGGACAATGTTGTTGAATGGTCGGTCTTGCCTAGCAGTGTGTTGGGTGCCATCATGACCGGGGTTGGGGTCGTGACATAACTTTACTGCATCCTCATCATTAACCTAGCTTTTGTTGGTTACTATCTGTTTTAGGTATGTCTTCTCCACTTTTACCTTATTTGGAAAGTAAATGCTCATTATCTTACTGACATAATTAGGAGTGTAACCAAAGTCTGTCACCTCAGTATGACATCTAAGACCAGTTATTACTGCAAACTCTCTCAATCCAAAATTTAACCTATCACCTTTTAACTCAGTTGAAAAATAGGAAGCATCGGATGATTTCAATTCATATTTCATAAGAAGATGAATAGCTTGATTTTGCATGCATAAATTGGGAAATGACAATAAATAACCAAAGCATGTCTTCTTGAACAGCTTCAAACTATTTGGAGACAAAAGCGCTTTAATTTGGCTAGGAATGCTAGGGTCACATAATGTCTGGAATCTAAGCACCCCATAATCAACATTATGGGATGCAAAAAAATGTCCATTCTGCAAAATTCATCAAATGTAACCTAACATTAATTCAGTAATTAAAAAAATAGATACATTTGTATTTTATCTACAAAATAACTTCAATAATATACAATATAACAACAATGTTAAACAGATCAACAAATCTACAATTAATCTTAAAAATTAAGACAAATAATCTCACATTAATTCAATGCTTAAAAAACATAGATACATTTGCAATTTATATACAACATTTCTACAAAAATCTACAAAGCAAAAAAAAATACACAGATTATGTAGATTTTTAATAACTAAAACAAGCGAAATAAGTAGTGAAAAAATTACTAAATTCTTACCTTCACCAATGAGTGTTTTCGAACATTTTTAGGAGATTAACACTAGTTTTTTTTTTTTAAATTTTTCTTCTTTTTGGGAGTTTTTGAACTGGGAGCCACCTTAGCTTTCTTTCCAGGTTTACTGATAGGCACATCTTCTACAAAATCATCATCGAACATTATCTCTTTTCATTTCCTATCTGCTTGTTTGATTGGCCTCAAAGATTCTCCAGTATCGAAATCATGTTTTTGTTTAGTTCTAGCTTCAGCCCTGATTTGACGCGGAGAAACACTATGCTTCATATCTATAATTGCATGTGCAGATTTTCCTTGCTTTTTGGGTGAATGTGGTGATAATACACCCAAATCGAAAGAAGGTATATCAGCTTCTAGAGTTTTTTTAAGGCCGTGCTTTGAAGCTTTGTTCTTCTTCATTGAGAAAATTTGAAGTTGAAGGTAAATGTGTGTATGAACTTTGAAGCTTTGACTTCAATTTTAACTGGTTGTAGAAGAAAAACCTTGAATTTGGACATTAATGGTAGAGGGTTACAATTATTTTTCTGGTTTTAGCAGAGGGAATAATGGTTTGAAACATGGGTGTGGGGTGATACGTGGGTGAGGGTGTGGGTTTGGGAGAGAGAAACGTGGGGGGAGAGGGATTTGGAGGAATATACGATACCATTAATTTAGGAGTGATATAAGGTACAATTAATGTACAGTTAAAGCACCTTATGGTATAGAATTGGTAATTAGGTATACTAAATGTAATTATATCAAATCTTAAACATTGAGGGCAATATAGTTTCCTATATGACATAGGAATGTAAAAATTCCATTGCCATATATGTGTATGAATTGTACTTATGTGTAATTCTCCCATTTAGAAATATGTTTTTTAGAACTTTTATATAACTTGCGGAAATGAAACCATATAGCAACTTTTGAGCATGTTATTTAAAACAATACACAATTTATTATGTATTTAAAGATTAGCTAATTCGCTCAAATTTCAGGACACAACATCCAAAAGTTTAAACCTCAAGGTTCAAACTTCAGGATATCATATTATAAAGTTCGAAATTGTGATCAGACATTCGAATCTTATGTTTCGAATTTTAAATTAGTAGTCCAAAAATTCAGGACACTTAGTTCTGAATTTCTAATTAGCAGTTAATTCAGGAAATTTACTCCTGGATTTCGAGTTAGCAGCTTAAAATTTTATGACACTAAGTCCTAAATTTCAAATTACCAGCACAAAAATTTAAGATACTTAGCTAGCATTTGGCCATAGATTACAAAATTTGTTTTAAAAAACTTAATTCGGGTGAAATTTGATTTGATGATGAAAATATATTTGGACATAATTTTTCAAAATATAATTTACTTTAAAAAAAATGTAATTTATACCCATAAATTCTAAAAACTATCATAAATACCCAACAATGCCAAACAAACAAACTTGCTAACTATGTATATGTAGAGATGTCATTCATTATCATTATCACAACCAATAATCCTGAACATGGATAAGTTTGGCATAAAATTCTCATTTTTATAATGAACTACATAGTACAATATCCTAAAATATAACCTAATATTTTAGTATTAACTGCTAATAACACAATTACTAACCACTACAATTTATCAAATTGTAATTTTATTACAAGATTCATTAGTCCAGAAAAGATGATGGATTAGTTGGGTCACAATAAATGGTGGGTTTTTTTTTATATAATACAAAAGTTTGGGGGTAATTTTTAAAATTGTCAAAAAATTCGAGGTAATATTTTGGTCCAAAAACAAGTGTATAGCTAGTTTTGGGATTTTAAAAAATTATTCTCAAAATCTGCCAAGATATGGATAAAATCTATAAACAAACAGGTTTTGCCAAATATTTTTTGGGAAAAAAATTGTAAAATATATGGCCAAACGGGGGCTAATTAGTCCTGAAGTTTGGGTGAATTGACTAATCTTTAAATACATAAACTATAAATATATTTTAAATAGTAGACTTAAAAGAGACTATTAGTGTACTTCGCCCTATATACTTTCTCTTTCAAAATAATCTTTTGGGGTTTAGTGTGAAGTTCCCTTGGGCTTCAAAGTTCTTCATCTCGTTGTTGGCCATTCGGCCCTTCGTGGACTTGTGCCTTTGTCAATTGCGTTAAGAAAATGACAAAAATCACTAATGTTTAAGATAAGTATAAAATAGTATCTGAAGTCTCGGTGTACGTTTTGGTGTTAAATTTAATCCGTATTTAGTTTGAGGTATTAGTCAAATTGGATTTTTATACCAAAATATTGATGTTTTGTTATCACTTATCCCATATAGAAGATGAGATTATTCATATTATATATCTAGTTTTAATCTCAAGATTATAATCCTCGAATATCCTAGTTTTGAACAAAAGCACCCATCTACTCCTGAACATTTTTAATTCTTAAGCTAATACCCTCAAACCTGTTTAAACTATACACTCTTTGTCAGTTTCCTGCCAAAACTATCGAGTGTCCCCAAAAACCTCCTGAACTATATGCCCCTTCATAATAAGCCCCCCATGTCGCTTATGTGGCATATTGTGTGAAATAAGTCGCCCAAGAGCGCACGAAGGGTGACAATAACCATTAAAACGGGCCTACCTGACAACAACTAACGATTAATTAGCCCTTTTTTTAAAAAAAACTTATATTTTCTCCTCTTTTTCTTTATATTACACCTTTCTTCTCTATTTTTTCACCTTTCTTTTTGTTGTATACTATTAGTAAATGTGTCCACTACTCCCACTACTTTTACCCATGATATAAATAACTTCCACTACTCATTACTATTATGATTGTAACACTCACACCTCCATAAACCCTTCTCATGATCGTCCCACGTGATCTCAATTGTCAATGTCATGTTTAAGACAATCGTTTTGTAATCTTTTATGTAATTGTATAAACAGAAGCATGAAATATGATATGGAATACACTTGAACACTTGATGAAATAAGAAAGTTAACTCGTCTTCTCCTATTCTATTACTTATCTTCTTGTTTTATATTGTTACTTTGAGTTACATTTCACTGTATCTTTAGGTACTGCAGGCGTATCAAGGTTGAGGAGGCCGTGAGAGCTATGGGTAAGATGAGTAGGGGCAGAGCGACAAGGCCTGACGATTTTTCGGTGGAATTTTGGAAGTGTGTGGGGAGAGCAGGTTTGGAGTGGTTGAGTGGGTTGTTCAATATTATTTTTAAGGCGAAGAGGATGCCGGATGAGTGAAGGTGGAGTACGGTGGTTCCATTGTATAAAAACAAAGGTGATATCCAGAGTTGTAACAATTATAGGGATTTCAAATTACTAAGCCATACCATGAAAGTGTGGGAGAGAGTGGTTGAAGCGAGGGCGAGGATGTCGGTGTCTGTATCCGATAATTAGTTCGGGTTCATGCCGGGTCATTCTATTACAGAAGCTATATACCTTGTTAGACGGTTGGTGGAATAGTACAGAGATGGGGTTACACCAAGGCTCTGCACTCAGTCCATTCTTATTTGCCCTGGTGATGGACGCGTTAACACACCATATTCAAGGGGAGGTGCCATGGTGCATGCTATTCGCCGATGACATAGTTCTAATTAATGAGTCACAAGCCAGTGTTAACGAGAGGCTGGAGGTTTGGAGATAGGATCTTGAATCTAAGGATTTCAAGATGAGCAAGACGAAGATGGAATACCTGGAGTGTAAGTTCAGCATTGATCCGGGGGAAGTGGGTGTGGATATGGGGCTTGACTCACAGGTCATCCCAAGTAAAGGAGCTTCAAGTACCTTGGGTCGACGAGGATGTCACACATCGTATTGGGGTAGGATGGATAAAGTGGAGGTTAGCGTCTGGAGTCCTTTGTGACAAGAGAGTACCACCGATACTAAAAGTTAAGTTCTATAAAGCGGTGGTTAGACCGGCCATGATGTACGGAGTGGAGTGTTGGCATGTTAAGAACTCACATATCTAGGAGATAAAAGTAGCAGAGATGAGGATGTTGAGGTGGATGTGCAGACGCAACAAGATAGATAAGATTAGGAATGATGATATTCGGGAGAAGGTGCGCATGAATCCCATTGATGACAAGATGCGGGAAGCAAGGCTCAGATGGTTCAACCATGTACATAAGAGGAGCACAGATGTCCCGATAAGGAGGTGTGAGCGACTGGTTGTGGAGGGCACGAAAAGAGGCAGAGGGCGACCGAAGAAGTATTGGGGAAATGTGATCAAGCAGGACATGGCGAGGCTTCAGATTTCCGAGGACATGGCACTTGATAGGTGTCACGACCCTAACCCCGAACCCGGTCATGATAGCGCCTCTCGTGTAGACAAGGCCAGCCAGTCTAACACATTTCGTCCTCTTAAGTAGTTAAATAGCATAAGAACAGTCCAAACATGATTTTATAGCACAATTAGCAGAAATAGAGATAAGAAAGCGGAATTCCAACCCGACACAGTCCTAATCGGGGTATCACAAGTCATGAGAAACTAAGGATCCTGATACGAGTCTACTAAATACAATATCTGGTACAACTATTTGAAGAACATGGAAATAATAAGATAAGGGAGACACGGGGGCTATAGACGCCAACAACTACCTCGTAGTCTCTGAAATATTGTCTGGACTGGAAGGATCAGCACTCAGGAGCGGGACCTGCTACGCCTGAATCTCCACACACGGTGCAGGGAGTAATGTGAGTACTCCGACCCAGTGAGTAATAAATATAAATAATGACTGAAAGTAAGAAAACACGTAAAACACAAGGCATTCTATACCGAAGTAGTAAAAAATCACTTAAAATCAGTAAATCAATGAAGAATCAAGTAAAATCCCTTTTTCAGCAGGTAAAACAAGTAATTAACAGGTAAATAACAAGTAAAAGTTCGCCCCTCGGGCACAATATCAACAAAACCACCACTCGGGCAACATCTCAAAACAGTACCAGACCCTCGGGCTCAATCTCACATCATAATGGGTACCCGCGCTCACTGGGGATGTACAGACTCTGGGAGGGGCCCCTTACGGCCCAAGCGCAATATCAAGCCATCTCGTGGCATCAAATCTACGCCCTCGGCCTCATATCAGTCAAGCCACCACGTGGCGTATATATCTCAGACCCTCAGCCTCATAAACAATATCAATAAGACACCTTCTAGCGTACATATCTCAGGCCCTCGGCCTCAAATCAATATCATTGTTTCCTCACGACTAGGCCCTCGGCCTTATTTAGTCAAAAATACTCACAAGCCCCTCGACCATTAGTAAAACAGTATTTCTCAGCCCAAAACATCATTTAAATCTCAAAACGTAGTAAAAATGGCTAAGTAGTAAAACAGTAGAAAATAACATGACTGAGTTCAATTAGTAAGTCAAAACAGTGAGGAAATAGTAATATAAATCCCCGAAGGGTTCAAATAGTTGGCACAAAGCCCAAATATGACAATCATCCCAAATCATGATGATAACATATAAGTTTCAGTCAAATACACGGTAAAATCATCAGTCGGGACGTACCAAGTCACAATCCCCAATAGTACACGACCCCACGCACGTCATCAAGCGTGTGCCTCACCTCAATATAGCACCACGATGTGCAATCCGGGGTTTCAAACCCTCAGAACATCATTTACAATCATTACTCACCTCGAACCGGCTAAATCTCTAACTTGCGATGCCTTTGTCCCTCGAATCGGCCTCCACGCGCGTCAAATCTATCCAAAATCAGAACGAATACGTCACAATATGCTAAGAGAACAAAGCCCAAGCGAAAACAATCGAATTACCACAAAATTCCAGAAATTTGTCAAGCCCGACCCCCCGGGCCCACATATCGGAATTTGACAAAATTCACAAAACTAGAATCCTTATACTCTCACGAGTCTAACCATATGAAAATTATCCAATTCCGATACCATTTGGTCCTTCAAATCATCATTTTACATTTTTGAAAGATTTCACAATTTTCTTCCCAAATTCCATCCCAAATCACGAATTAAATGATGAATTCAATGATAGATTCATGTACTCTAGCCAAATCTGAGTTAGAATCACTTATCCCGATGAATTTCTTGAAAAACCTTCAAAAAAATCGCCAAAATCCGAGCTCTCTAGGTCAAAATATCAAATAAACCCAAAACCTCGTATTTATAGAGTACCCCACAGATTTCCACCTCCGCAGACCGCACAAATTTGACCGCGGTCTGCACAAAACTAATGCGGTCCGCACAAAAATGACCGCGGCCGCACAGGCTTTCCTCTGCAATGACAGGCTTTAGTATTTTGGCCATAACTTTTGCTACAGATGTCCAAATGTCCCCCACCGCGGCCGCACTGCATTTTATGCGATTCGCAAAACACCTACCGTGGCCGCACTGCATTTTATGCGGTTCGCACAACACCTACCGTGGCCGCACAACACATACCTCGGCTGTACTTCTTTTTGTGCGGATCGCGTGGGTGGGTTTCGAGGCCTGCAACCCTTATGGACCTGCTACAACAATAATTTTCGGCCTAAAACATCCCGGAACCTACCGGGAACCTACCCGGAGCTCCCGGAACTTCAAACCAATTGTACCAACACATCCCATGACATCGTTCAAACTTGTTCAAAACTTCAAAACGCTCACAACAACATCAATCACCAATTTAACATAGGATTCAAGCCTAAGAACTCCAAGAACTCTTAAATTATGCTTTCGATCAAAAAGTCTATCAAATCTCGTCCGAATGACCTAAAATTTTGCACACACATCCCAAATGACACAACGAAGCTACTGTCACTCTCAAAATTCTATTCCGACCCCTATATCAAAATCTCACCTATCAACCGGAACCGCTAAAATATCAACTTCGCCAATTTAAGCCTAAATCTTCTCTACAACTCCAAAACCCATTCCAATCGTGCTCTTAAGTCACAAATCACCTCCCGAAGCTAACCGAACATCAGAACTCACTTCCAAGCCTTCTAACACATAAGTCAACATTCGGTTGACTTTTCCAACTTAAGCCTTCTTAAAAGAGACTAAGTGTCTCAAACTTTACCAAACTCATTCCGGACTCGATCCGCCCAACCCGATACCACAAAAACACGAATAACGAAGCATAAAGAAGCTGAAATAGGGAAAACAGAGTGGTAACTCATGAGACGAGTGGCCGGGTCGTCACATCTTCCCCAACTTAAGAAAATGTTTGTCCTCGAACGAGTCAAGAAACATACCTGAAGCCTTGAATAGGTGAGGATATCTGCTCCGCATCTCCCGCTCGGTCTCCCAGGTAGCCTCCTCCACGGGCCGACCTCTCCACTGCACTTTCACTGAAGCTATATCCTTTGACCTCAACTTCCGAACCTGACGACCCAAAATAGCTACTGGCTCCATATCAAAGGTCAAATCATCATCCAACTGGACCGTGCTGAAGTCCAAAACATGAGACGGATCCCCGATATACCTCGGAGCATAGAAACATGAAATACCGGATGCACACTCGATAAGCTGGGTGGCAAAGCAAGCTCATAAGCCACCTCCCCAATCCTCTGAAGCACCTCAAAAGGCCCAATGAACCGAGGACTCAATTTCCCTTTCTTCCCAAATCTCATAACACCCTTCATGGGTGAAACCTTCAACAGAACCTTCTCGCCAACCATGTAGGACATATCTCGAACCTTCCTATTAGCATAACTCTTTTGCCTCGACTGCACTGTACGAAGCCTCTCCTGAATCACCTTCACCTTATCCAAAGCATCCTGTACCAAATTAGTCCCCAATAGTTTGACCTCACCGGGCTCGGACCAACCAACTGGATATCTGCACCGCCTCCCATGCAAAACCTCATATGGAGCCATCTGAATCTCGAATGGTAGTTGTTGTTATAAGCAAACTCTGCAAGCAGTAGGAACTCATCCCATGACCCTCCGAAATCAATAATACAAACACGCAACATGTCCTCCAATATCTGAATAATGCGCTCAGACTGCCCGTCCGTCTGAGGATGAAAAGCTGTGCTCAACTCAACTTGAGTACCCAACTCTCTCTGCACGGCTCTCCAAAACTGTAAAGTAAACTGAGTACCTCTATCTGAAATGATGGAAACCAGAACGCCATGCAAACAAACAATCTCCCAGATATAAATTTCTGCCAACCGCTCTGAAGAATAGGTAGTACACACAGGAATGAAGTGCGCGGACTTGATCAGCCGATCCACAATTACCCAAATAGCATCGAACTTCCTCAAAGTTCGTGGAAGTCCAACAACAAAGTCTATAGTGATTCATTCCCATTTCCACTCAGGAATATCCATCTGTTGTAGCAAGCCACCCGGTCTCTGATGCTCATATTTCACCTGCTGACATTGAGACACCGAGCTACAAATCCCATAATATCTTTCTTCATTCTTCTCCACTAATAGTGCTGCTTCAAATCCTGATACATCTTCGCGGCACCCGGATGAATGGAATACCGCGAGCTATGGGCCTCTTCCAATATCAACTCCTGAAGCCCATCCATATTAGGCACGTAAATCCGGCCCTACCTCCTCAACAACCCATCATCACCGATGGTCACATCTCTAGCATCATCATGCTGAACTCTGTCCTCAAGGACAAGAAAATACGAATCATCATACTGGCTCTCTCTGATGCGATCATATAATGAAGATCGAGAAACTACACACGCCAATAACCCAATAGGCTCCGAAATGTCTAATCTCACAAACCAATTGGCCAAGGCCTGAACATCAACTGCAAGAGGTCTCTCCCCAACTGGAATACATTCCAAACTCCCCATACTCACTTCCTTTCAGCTCAAAGCATCGGCCACCACATTGGCCTTTCCTAGATGATACAATATAGTGATATCATAATCCTTAAGCAACTCTAACGATCTACGCTGCCTCATATTAAGATCCTTTTGCTTGAACAAATGCTGAAGACTGCGATGATCAGTGAACACCTCACAAGATACGCCATAAAAGTAATGCCACCAAATCTTCAATGCATGAACTATGGTAGCCAATTCCAAATCATGAACGGGGTAGTTCTTCTCATGGGGCTTCAATTGACGAGAAACATAAGCTATAACTCTAACCTCCTACATCAACACACAACCAATCCCAACTCTCGAAGCATCACAACACACAGTATATAAACCTGAAGCTGATGGCAAAACCAACACTGGAGCTGTGATCAAAGCTGTTTTGAGCTTCTGAAAGCTCTCCTCACACTCGTCCGACCATATAAATGTAGCAATATTTTGAGTCAACTTGGTCAAGGGCGATGCGATAGACAAGAATCACTGAACAAACTAGCGATAATAGCCTGCCAAACCAAGAAAATTACGAATCTTTGTGGCTGAGGACGGTCTGGGACAACTCTGAACTGCCTCTATATTCTTCAGATCAACCTGAATACCCTCGCTGGACACCACGTGCCCCAAGAAAGCCATTGAACTGAGCCAAAACTCACACTTGGAGAATTTTGCATAAAGCTTCTCATCCCTCAATCTCTGCAATACAACTCTCAAATGCTCCGCGTGCTCCTCCTGACTACGTGAATACACCAGAATATCATCAATGAAGACTATGACGAATGAATCGAGATAAGGCCAGAACACGCTGTTCATCAAATGCATGAACGCTGTTGGGGCATTGGTCAGCCCAAAAGACATCACCAAGAACTCATAATGACCATATCGGGTCCTGAAAGCCATCTTAAGAATATCCGAGTCCCTGATCTTCAACTGGTGATAACCTGAACGAAGATCAATCTTGGAGAACACCCTCGCTCCCAGAAGCTGGTCAAATAAATCATCAATGCGAGGCAAATGATACTTGTTCTTAATTTTTACCTTGTTCAATTGTCTATAATCAATGCACATTCTCATTGTGCCATCCTTCTTATTCACAAACAGAACTGGCGCACCCCAAGGTGACACACTAGGCCGAATGAACCCCTTATCTAGGAGCTCCTGAAGTTGCTCCTTCAGTTCCTTCAACTCCGTTAGTGCCATACGATATGGCGGAATAGAAATGGGTTGAGTACCTGGCACCAGGTCAATACCAAAATTAATATCCCTGTCCGATGGCATGCCCGACAGGTCTGCAGGAAACACATCGGGAAAATCTCTCACAACTAGAACAGAATCAATACTGGGAGTCTCAACTTCCCTCACAAACGCTAGGTATGAAAAACAACCCTTCCCAACCATACGCTGGGCTCTCAAGAAAGAGATCACTCTACTTGGAATGTAATCAGTCACACCTCGCCACTCGATCTGTGGCACACCTGGTATAGCCAATATAACTATCTTAGCATGACAGTCCAGAATAGCACGACACAGAGATAACCAATCCATGCACAAAATGACATCAAAATCCACCATGCTCAAGAGTAATAGATCCACTCGGGTCTCCAGACCCCCAATAGTCACCACACATGATTGGTACACACGTTCTACAACAATAGTATCACCTATCGGGGTAGATACATGAACAGGTAAAGCAAGAAACTTACGGGCCGTACCCAAAAAACGAGGAAAATATGATGACACATAAGAAAAGGTGGAACCAAGATCAAATAATACAGAGGCATCTCTGTGGCAGACTGAAAGAATACCTGTAATGACAGCATCTAAAGCAATAACATCTAGCCTGCCTGGGATAACATAGAAACGAGCCTGGCCACCGCCTGATAGACCTCCCCCTCTGGGGCGACCCCTGGCTGCTTGACCTCCACCCCTAGCTGGATGGGCAGGTGGTGAAGTAACTGGAGCAGAAGTCGATGACTGACCCCTCTGCTGGGACGAACTAGCAACACGACGAGGACACTGCCTTCATATGTGACCTATCTCACCACATTCATAACAACTCCTAGGTTCTGGAGAAGGGGACTAAAGGGAACCTCTCATATCGGAGTGACTAGCAAATGCACTCGGTATAGAAGAGCACTGAGCTGATGGGGCACGAGATGAACTCTGAGCTGGGAGGGCGCTGAGTGATGACTGGCCCTGCTGAGATCCATGATAACCATGACCTGAAGATGCCCCACGATGACCTGGGCGGGCTGACTGAGCAGGCTTGAAAGAACAGCCTCTACCATACTGAAACTGGCCCCTCGAAGGAGCACTACTATAACTGCCTGATCCTCAAGGCCTCTTGGAGTCCCTCTCCTCTCGCTTCTAATGGCAAACCGTCTCAATCTCATGGGTGATATCAACCACCTCCTCGAACGTAGCACCCATCACTCTCTCTCTAGTCATAAGAATACGGAGATGATAAGTAAGGCCATCAACAAATCTCTTGATCCTTTCATGATCTGTCGGAACCATCCAGACGGCATGACGAGCCAACTCGGAAAACCTCTACTCATACTGTGACACAGTCATATCCCCCTATCGCAACCACTCAAACTGCCTACACAGCTCCTCTCTTCGGAAATGCGGCACATACTTCTCCAAGAAGAGAACAGAGAACTCTTGCCAAGTAAGGGGCACTGCTCCCACAGGCCTACGCCTCTCATACGCCTCCCACCAAGTGAAGGCAGCCCCAGAAAACTGAAAGGTAGTAAATGTCACACCACTAGACTCAATAATCCCTGCTGTACGAAGCATCCACTGGCACTTATCCAAGAAACCCTGGGCATCCTCGCCCTCTGCTCCGCTAAAAGTCGGAGGCTGGAGTCTACCAAACCTCTCAAGTCGACGATGCTCATCATCCGGCATAACTGGTACTACAAACTCCTGAGCTGGTGCAATCGGCTGGGTTGGAGGTGCCCCCAGCATCTGAAGTCCCTGCACTACCTGCTTAGGTGTGTGAGCAGCAGGGGTCTGATTGCCTCCCCCGGCCTGTGAAGTAGCTGCGACTGTAGTGGCTGAAACTACTTGAGCCAAGTCAGTGTAAACTGATAAGATTTGTGCCAAGGCCTCTGAAGACCCGGAATCACGATGAGCATCCATAGTTGGAGCCTGATCTTGAGCTGGGGCAACTGGTGGATCTACAGGTGCTGCCCTCGCTGCTATGCTTCTACCACGACCACGACCGCGTCCTAGGCCTCTAGTGGCCACAGCTGGTGGCACTGGGGGCCGTCCACCCCGTCCGGTAGCGCGTGTCCTTACCATCTGTGAGAGAATAGAATAACAAAAGTTCAGTACTCGGATTAACAAGTTCGCACGATAAGAATTTCGAGAATATGAAGTTTTTCCTAAGGGTTCTGCAGCCTCTCGAGGATAAATACAGACGTCTCCATATCGATCCGCGAGACTCTACTAAACCTGCTCATGACTCGTGAGGCCTATGTAACCTAGGATCTGATACCAACTTGTCACGACCCTAACCCCGAACCCGGTCATGATGGCGCCTCTCGTGAAGAAAAGGCCAGTCAGTCTAACACATTTCATCCTCTTAAGCAGTTAAATAGCATAAGAACAGTTCAAACATGATTTAATAGCACAATTAGCGGAAATAGAGATAACAAAGCGGAATTCCAACCCAACACAGCCCTAACCGAGGTGTCACAAGTCATGAGCAACTAAGGATCCTAATACGAGTCTACTAAATACAATATTTGGTACAACTATTTGAAGAACATGGAAATAATAAGATAAGGGAGACACGGGGGCTGCGGATGCCAACAGCTACCTCGTAGTCTCCGAAACACTACCTGGACTGGAAGGATCAACACTCAAGAACGGGACCTACTACGCCTGAATCTGCACACACGGTGCAAGGAGTAATGTGAGTACTCCGACCTAGTGAGTAATAAATATAAATAATGACTGAAAGTAAGAAAATACGTAAAACACAAGGCATTCTATACCGAAGCAGTAAAAAATTACTTAAAATCAATAAATCAGTGAAGAATCAAGTAAAATCCCTTTTTTAGCAGGTAAAACAAGTAATTAACAGGTAAATAACAAGTAAACGTTCGCCCCTCGGGCATAGTATCAACAAAACCACCCCTCCGGCAACATCTCAGAACAGTACCAGATCCTCTGGCTCAATCTCAGAACAATGCTAGCCCCTCGGGTTCAATCTCACATCATAATGGGTACTCGCGCTCACTTGGGGGTGTACAAACTCCGGGGGGGAGGGGGGGCTTACGGCCCAATCGCAATATCAAGCCATCTCGTGGTGTATATATCTGAGGCCCTCGGCCTCATAAATAATATCAACAAGCCACCTTGTGGTGTACATATCTTAGGCCCTCGACCTCAAAACAGTATCAGTGTTTCCTCACGACTAGGCTCTAGGCCTTACTCAGTCAAAAATACTCACAAGCTCCTCGGGCATTAGGAAAACAGTATTTCTCAGCCCAAAACATCATTTAAAATATCATTTAAATCTCAAAACGGAGTAAAAATGGCTGAGTAGTAAAACAATGGAAAATAACATGACTGAGTTCAATTAGTAAGTCAAAACAGTGAGGAAATAGTAATAAAAATCCCCGAAGGGTTCAAATAGTTGGCACGAAGCCCAAATATGGCAATCATCCCAAATCATGATGATAACATATAAGTTTCAGTCAAATACACGGTAAAATCATAAGTCGGGACGGACCAAGTCACAATCCCCAATAGTACATGACCCCATGCTCGTCATCAAGCGTGTGACTCACCTCAATATAGCACTACGATGTGCAATCCGGGGTTTCAAACCCTCAGAACATCATTTACAATCATTACTCACCTCGAACCGACTAAATCTCTAACTCGCGACGCCTTTGCCCCTCGAATCGGCCTTCACGTGCGTCGAATCTATCCAAAATCAGAATGAATAGGTCACAATATGCTAAGGGAACAAAGCCCAAGCGAAAACAATCGAATTACCACAAAATTCCAGAAATTGGTCAAGCCTGACCCCTGGGCCCACATCTCGAAATTTGGCAAAATTCAAAAAACGAGAATCCTTACCACGATGAATTTCTTGAGAAACCTTCGAAAAATCGCCAAAATCCGAGCTCTCTAGGTCAAAATATCAAATAAACCCAAAACCTCATATTTATAGAGTACCCCACAGATTTCCACCTCTGGGGACCGCACAAAATCGACCGCGGACCGCACAAAACCAATGCGGTCCGCACAAAAATGACCGCGGACGCATAGGCTTTTCTCTATAGTGATAGGCTTTAGTATTTTGGCCATAACTTTTGGTACAAATGTTCAAATTATGATATCTTTACATTTCTGGAAACTAGACACGAAGGGATACAATATTCATTTTTTAATAATCTCAAAATTCCTTGTAGATCAAAAGATATGAGCTTCTGAAGTAGGATCAGCGAAATGTCCCCCACCGTGGCCGCATTGCATTTTGTGCGGTCCGCATAGCACCTACCGCGACCGCACTTCATTTTGTGCAGTCCGCACAGCACATACCATGGCCGCACTTCTTTTTGTCCGGACCGCGTGGTTGGGTTCCGAGTCTTGCAACCCTTCTGGACCTGCTACAGCTATGATTTTCGGCCTAAAACATCCCGGAACCTACCAGGAACCTACCCGGAGCTCCCGAAACTTCAAACCAAATGTACCAACACATCCCATGACATCTTTCAAACTTGTTCAAAACTTTGTAATGCTCACAATAACATCAATCACCAATTTAACATAGGATTCAAGCCTAAGAACTTCAAGAACTCTTAAATTATGCTTTCGATCAAAAAGTCTATCAAATCTCGTCCGAATGACCTAAAATTTTGCACACACATCCCAAATGACACAACGAAGCTACTTTCACTCTCGGAATTCCATTTTGACCCCTACATCAAAATCTCACCTATCAACCGGAACCGCTAAAATATCAACTTCGCCAATTTAATCCTAAATCTTCTCTACAACTCCAAAACCCATTTCGATCGTGCTCCTAAGTCACAAATCACCTCCCAAAGCTAACCGAGCCATCAGAACTCACTTCCGATCCTTCTAACACATAAGTCAACATCTGATTGACTTTTCTAACTTATGCCTTCTTAAAAGAAACTAAGTGTCTCAAACTTTACCAAACTCATTCCGGACTCGATCCGCCCAACCTGATACCACAAAAACATGGATAACAAAGCATAAAGAATCTGAAATGGGGAAAACGGAGTGGTAACTCATGAGACGACTGGCCGGGTCATCACAATAAGAAGATGTGGAGATCGAGTATTAGGGTTGCAGGTTAGGAGGTAGTTGAGTCTTTGCCTTAATTCATACCATTGTGAGACTAGTCTGGTAGGGTTTTGTCTAAGTTAGCTAGTGGCAATGTCGTGTCTTACTATTTAGCTTTTTAGTGCCGGACTGGTTTACTAGCTATCGCTTTTGCTTTTACATCTTTCTTCTGAATTTCATGTTGTTCCTAATTTTCCTATGATTTCTGTGGTGATACTGATATTGTCTCCTTTTGTCTTTTTGTCCTCTTGAGCCGAGGGTCTTTCGGAAATAACCTCTATACCCCTTCGGGGTAGGGGTAAGGTCTGCGTACACACTACCCTCCCCAGACCCCACTAGTGAGATTTTACTGGGTTGTTGTTATTGTTGTTGTTGTTGTTGTTGTACTTTGAACTACATTTCTTAACATGTTATCAGCATGGTGAAGTTCTTATAAGCCTAACTAGCCATTAGGATATTATTTGTGTGGCAACTATTTGTTTAAACACGTACTTTTTCTTTTTGGAATTGTTAATCATATAGTTTATATAGGTCACACTTTTATAATAAAGCCAAATTATTTCTTTACGATATTATCCGAATGATTTCTAATTTGATTATCTTCTTTGATAGTTTTCACTATGTTGAATTTGTCAAAGCTTTAGTTTGTGGCACTTGACATTTTCAAAAATAATTACCTATCGTGGGTTATCAATGCTGAGATTTACTTAGCTGCTAAAGGTCTTGGTGATACCATTACTCAGGGTAACGAGGCATCAAGCCATGACAAAGTGAAGGCCATGATTTTCCTTCGTCATCATTGGATATGATTTTCCTTCGTCATCATTGGATGAAGGTTTAAAGGTTGAATATTTGATAGTGAAAGATCCACTTGAATTGTGGACTGGCCTGAAGGAAAGGTATGATCACTTTAAGGCTACGGTATTGCCAAGGGCTCGATATGAGTGGATGAACTTACGGTTGCAAGATTTTAAAACCGTAAGTGAATATAACTCTGTTGTATTTTGAATAACTTCCTAATTAAAATTATATGGGGATGTTATGAATGATGAGGATTTGTTGAAAAAGACTTTTACGATTTTTCATGCCTCAAATATGGTTTTACAGCAGCAATACCATGAAAGGGGCTTTAAAAAGCATTCTGAATTGATCTCATGCCTTCTGGTGGCTGAGCAACATAATACATTTTTGATGAGAAATCACAAAACCCGTCCCACAAGGTCAGCTCTGATTCCTGAAGTGAATATGGTATCGAGACGTTATAGGTTTGAAAAAAATTGAATAATTATCATGGACATATGAATGTATATGAGAATGGTAATGGAAAAATACGATATAATAATCGTCATTGTGGTGGTCATCGCAAACGAGAGAACAATATGGGTTCTCAAAACAATCCTTCAAGAGGCAAAAATGGTAAATGTCACTGGAAAATTGAATGTCGTGTAGCTGAGCATTTTGTCAGGCTTTATTAAAACTCAATCAAAAGAAAGGCAAATAATGTTGGAGCCTCTTCTGCTAATGCCTAGTTGTAACAACCCGACCACATTTTGAGTATTGTAGACTCATTCCCCTATTTATTGCTTATTCTATGCTCATTTGTTGTTATGTGACTTGCCGGGTGGTTGGTTGGGTTCCGAAAATGTTTCGAAATGAATTGGGACACTTAGTCCCAAGGTAGGAAGCCTAAGTTGAAAGAGTTGACTGGATATTGATTATGTGTAAATGACTCCGAAATGAAGTTTTGATGGTTTAGATAGATCGTATAGTAATTTTGGACTTAAGAGTATGACCGGATATTGATTTAGAGGTCCGTAGGTGATTTTAGATTGAATTGGCGAAAGTTGAAAAAGTTGAAGTTTGGAGAGTTGTGAGGTTTGACCGAGAGTTGACTTTGTGATTACTGGGCTCGGGTCTTGGTTACAGAAGTTGGAATAGGTCCATTATGCCATTTATGACTTGTTTGCAAAACTTGAAGTCAATCGGAGTTGGTTTAGAAGGCTTCTGCATCGATTGTAGAAGTTGGAAATTCGTTAGTTTCAATAGGTTTGAATTGGGTTACGATTCGTATTTTTGATGTTATTTTAAGTGATTTGAGGTTTTGACTAAGTTCATATTGTATTTTAGGACTTGTTGGTATGTTTGGATAGGGTCTCGGGGGCCTCAGATGAGATTCATATTGAAAACGAATTGGAATTTAGATTTGGAGCATTGCTGAGATTGCTGAATTTCTGGTGTGATCGCACCTACCGTAGGAGTGGCTGGAGGTGTGGCCTTAGGAGCACAGGTGCAGAAGTGAGCGGGTGGATGCTGAGACCGCAAAAGCATGAAAGTCTCTGCGGAAGCGACTGAAAGGAAGTACAGGAGAGAGCGCGTATGCAAATGTGGGCGTATTTTCGCAGAAGTGGAGGGGCTCGTCTTGAGTGGAATGCACAGGTGCACTCCATTTTTTGCAGGAGCGGTTCTGCAAAATAGGACCTCTTAGTTGCGGAAGCGGAATCGCTAGGCAGTTAAGCTGTGTTCAAGGGTTTGAATTTATTTTTATCTTTTAGACCTAGAGAGCTCGGTTTGTGGTGATTTTTTGAGAGATTTTCAAGGAAATCATCAAGATAAGTGATTCTAACTCGGATTCAGAAATTATACATGAATCCATCGTTATTTTTTTTCATTTAATTAGTGATTTGAGTTGGAAATTTTGGGGGGAAATTGTGAAATTTCATAGATCGAATTTGGGATTTGAAAGGCGATTTGAGGTCGGATTTGAATAATTTTAGTATGGTTGGACTCGTTATTATATGGGTATTCGAATTTTGTAACTTTTGTTGGATTTCGAGACGTGGGCCCGGGATTGACTTTTTTGACTTTAGTTAAAGATCTTAGTTTTATCATTTAGAGTTAATTCCTAGAGCTTTTATTGATAGTATTACGTTATTTTTGGCTAGATTCGAGCCTTTCGGAAGTTGATACGCGTGGGAAGAGCTTGTTAGTCGAGTGATTTTTTTTAGGTAAGTATCTTATTTAAACTCAATTGAGGCTCTAGTAGCCTGAATTGTTGCGATAGCTACGTGCTATTGGGTGCACACATGCGTGGGGATGAACCCATGTGTAGGAATTAGGATTATTTATTCATGTTCGGATCGTGATCAGGCTCTCATAAGCCGAGAATTTGACTGTTAAACCTTAAGCTATGATGTTTCACACATTTATGACAATGTTATGAACTATTTCTGTCATGTTTAAGGCCACATATGGGTTTAATCCATGAATGAACCTATTAATGTTATTCTTTGATGAAAATTGTCGGGTTTGAGCTTTGATAGTACACTTGCACATACATACACTTTAGCATGTCGTTTATGTCAGTCCAGGAGCATGAGATTTGTTATTCACTCATTTCATACACGTATACTTATTTATTTGCTCCTATATGATGTGATTGGACTCGATGCATGTGACCACATCAGACGAATTGTGTTGTTATGCTTGTGACCATGCCTGGCGAATTATGTTAATATGCATGTGACCACGCCAGGCGAATTGTATCATTATGCATGTGACCACACCGGGCGAGTTATGATATTGATCATGTAATCACACCGGGTTGGCATCACGTTGAATTGTCCATGCTTGCGTGTGGATATGGATTCATCTCTTAGGTCCACCCTCTCATGTTTCTCTCTTGATGGTGTACAACGAATATTGAAAATACTGATCAGTAGTTTGGAGCGGATATGAAAATGTGAGGGAATCTGGCCAGTGTGATGTTGGATTTTGCATTTCCTCTTTACTTGCAATTTCCTTAATTATTTATTTGACTTAACTGCATATCATCTCTACATGTCAAGATACTGTCTTGTAAGTATTTGAGAAACTGTACGCATACACACACGGATGTCTTCTTATTAAACTTGGTGATTTAATTTCAATATTGTTCTATATCGGCTTTAAGGATAAAACCACACATGTGATAGTTAGTATCATTAATAATTTCTGCTTCTTTTACCTTGCCGTATTTATTTACAATAATTATTGAGTACATTGGGTCAGTTATACTCATTCTACACTTTGTAGTTAATTGTGCAGATCCAGGTATAGGGACAAGCTATCAGCAATAGGTGGCTTCTCGAACTATCTGCTAGAGGCGAGGTAGAGCTGTATCATTAGTCACAATTTGACTTTTCCTTTCCTTTCATACTGTTGTTATAGTTTAGACACTGTATTTATTGCTCAGTTTCAGACTTGTATTCCATTGTAGTAGTTCAGGAGGTTCTAGTACCTGGAAATGATAAAAATGAAGATATCTCAATAAGTTATGTCTCTACTAGAAAAAGGTTGAACCGAAATAATATTGTTGTTGACAACAGTTTTACATGTAATGTTGTAGTTGAATTAATACAACAAGATGAGGATCTTGAGCCAAAATATGTCAACGAATGTAAATAAAGAAATGACTGGCCAAAATGGAAAAATGTAATTCAAGTGGAATTGGCTTGACTCGAAAAATGTGAAGTTTTCGGACCAATAGTACGAACGCTTGAAGGTACCAAGCCAATGGGGTACAAATGAATTTTTGTGCGAAAATGAAATAAGAAAGGTGAAGTCGTAAGATATAAAGCACGACTTGTGGCACAAGGGTTTTCACAAAGGCCTGGCATTGATTATATGAAGAGGCGCAATTACCTTCACGCATTTAATAAATCTGGCAGTCCTTGAAAAGCCTGATATGTGGTTGATGGATGTTGTCACAACCTACTTATATGTCTCATTGGACAATGAAATTTTTATGAAAATCCCTGAATGATTTAAAGTTCATGAAGTATATAAAAGTTTAAGGGAAACTTGTTCAATAACGCTTCAGAAATCCCTATACGGATTGAAGCAACCAGGGGGGTATGGTACAATCACCTTAGCGAGTATTTGCCAAAGGAAGGGTACAAAAATGACCTTAGTTGCCCTTGTATCTTTATTAAGAGGTTTCATCATAGTTGTGTATTTGATAACTTAAATATCATTGGCACTTATAAAGAGCTTCCAAAGGCTATAGAGTGTTTGAAGAAAGAATTTGAAATGAAAGATTTTGGTAAGACAAAAAAATTTCTTGGCTTACAAATTGAGCATGTAACAAATGAAATTTTTGTCCATCAATCAACATATACTGAAAAGATTTTAAAGTAATTTTACATGGATAATGCACATCTATTGAGTATCCTAATGGTTATGAGATCGCTTGACATAAATAAAGATCCATTTCGACCTCAAGAAAATGATGAAGAGCTCGTTGGTGATAAAACTCCATATTTTAGTACAATTGGGGCACTGATGTATCTTGCCAATAATACCCGACTAGATATTGCTTTTGTAGTAAGCTTATTAGAAAGATTTAGCTCCTCCCGAACAAGAAGACCATTTGGTGTTAAGCATATATTTAGATATCTTGGGGGAACTATAAATATGAGAATCATTTATTCTAATGAATTCAAGTCAGAAATAATTGGTTATGTCGATGCAGGTTATTTGTCTGATGCACATAAAGCCCGATATCAAATAGGCTATTTGTTACATATGGAGGTATAACTATAATATGACGTTCAATGAAACAAACAACAGCTGCCACAATCTTCAAATTATGCTAAGATGATAGCCATTCATGAAGCTAGTCAGGAATGCATTTGGTTGAGATCAATGACTCAGCATATATAGAAAATGTGTGATTTTCTTATGAAAAAAATAATCCAACTACACTATATGAAGACAATGCTACTTGCATTGGTCAACTGAAAGGAGGATACATCAAAGGAGACAGAATGAAGCACATTTCACCAAAGTTTTTTTTTCACGCATGAACTTTAACAAAGTGGTAAAATTAATGTTCAACAGATTCACATGTGAAAATTTGGTTGATCTGTTCACTAAGGCATTACCAACTTTAACATTTGAGAAGTTGAGACAAAATATTGGAATATGTCGTCTTCGAGAAATAAAGTGATGTATTCATGAGGGGGAGTAAGATACACGTTGTACTCTTTTTTTTTAGTCTAGATTTTATCCCACTGATTTTTCCTGGTAAGATTTTTTGACGAGGAAGCAAATAAAGCGTATTACAAATATATGTAATTTTTTTCCTTCACTAAGATTTTTTTCCACAGAGTTTTTTCTTAGTGGTTTTAACGAGGCATATTACCTATTTTTGGACATCCAAAGGGGAGTGCTGTAAACTATTAGTAAATGTGGATGTCCACTACTCCGACAACTTTCACCCATGATGTAAATAACTTCCCACTACTCATCACTATTATGATTGTAACTCCCACATCTCCATAACCCATCCCCATGATCTTCCCCCATGATTTCAATGGTTAATGTCATGTTTAAGACAATTATTTTGTAACCTTCTATGTAATAGTATAAATAGAGGCATGGAATGTGATATGGAATAGACTCGAACACTTGATGAAATAAGAAAGTTATCTATTCTTCTCCTACTCTATTACTTATCTTCTTGGTTTATAATTTTACTTTGAGCTACGTTTCTTAATACTTCTCCATATTTTTTCACCTTTCTTCTCCATTTTTCATCTTAATCCATTTGAAATTCTCTATATGTTATTATTATTGAGTTTATTTCTTATCTTTCTCGTTTTATCCATCATTCATTCTTACCCAAATTTAATTGAAAGAAGGGACTCCCTTTCAACTATTTGTAATAGGGAATAAAGAATAGGACATGTATTGAAGCTATCTTCTTGAACAACTAAGGTATTTCCTTCAAACAATCTTCATAATCTTTAGTACCTTATACCCTAATTCTTTACGCCCATTCACCAGCAAAACCCTATATTTAATCCCAATTTCGAATAACAGCAACAATAGACAGAGAAATTGATGATAGAAACCTTGATTAATGGAGAGAATCGTCACTTAGAGAAGGTGTCTCTCATCGGAGATGAGAGAATTTTTCCGATGTGAGCAAAGAGACCATCATACTTTGGGAGAAGTAAATGACGGACTTGGGTAACAAAATCCCCTTTGTTATTTTTCCACGTAATTAGATTAATATATACTAATTAAGCATGTTTTTAAGATTAACATTATTAATTATCCACGTGGGTTGCCGCATGGCAGGTTTTAAAAGTTATTTAGAGTGTATATCATACGCACTAGTAAGAATGAGACGGGGGGAGAGGGGGTTATTATGAAGGGGGATATAGCTCAGGAGGTTTTCGAGGACATTCGATAGTTTAGATAGGAAACTAACAAAGATTATATAATTTAGATGGGTTTGAGGTTATTAACTCTTAAGTTTTGGTATAAATGAGAATATTTCAATGAACCCTCTACTTCAACCCTGCTTAAAGCCCTTAACATTATTTCTTTTCTTTTTCGCTTAAGACCAAAATGTACACCGACGCATACTTTCTAAATACAATTAATATAGCACTTAATCAAACTATCTAATTTGACTTTACAATAGTAGAGAATTACTTAATCAAATTGGTGCTAATTAATTTCCATCTTTTGGGAATTCTCTCAATCATCCCACATGGAGCTCATTTCTTTTTGCTGTTCGAAGCTCATTTCTTGCTGCTGCTGCTGATGCATTTCATGGGAATTCCTTTGTCTCATTCCCCCTATCCCAAGAAAGTCTAGTGTCAAGCTATCATTCCCACTCTCTCCATTAATCTTTGTTTCATTAAATAAACCATTATACCACCCTTCATTTTGCATTCTTGAAGTCTTCTGATTATCACCAGCAGTACTATTCGAGTTCAATAATTCTGAAATCAACGTTTCTTGAGTTCCATTTTGTAACATAGACCCAAAAAATCCATGCACAGAGCTCCCTATTTGTGTTTGATTATGATCACTTTGAAACAGAGAAGGGTACCCTTTTTGTACCATTATTGGAGAGTTCATGCTACTGCTCACAGTTGCTCCCATTTGAGCTGCTTGTTGTAATAAAGCTGTTGCTGATGATGACATATTCGACGAATTTGTGCTTAACTGAAAACCAGAAAAAGAGGAAGAAGATAAATTTCTTGGACTAGTAAACATGCTTCCTGCCATGTTTAATAAGGGTCCTGTAGGTGTTTGAATATTGAGTTCACGAGGTGAAGGTTTCAAAGGAATTTTCATGTTTGGATTTCTGATTTCTGATAAGTTCAACATGCTAGTGGGCATGACTTCAGAGACTGGAGTATGGCTAGGTCCTGTGGTTGAAGCTAAACTTTGGTTTACTTTGTTGTTTTCTTCAGTCAAGGCATCACAAAAGGCTCTGTGAGTAATAAAGCTATCCCTCCTGCATGCGTAAGATAATAAAATAGGCCATTAATTAAGTCAATCTCATGCAATGACCAAAGGAACTAAAAAAATGTGCATGAGAGTGATGGTAATAACTAAATATGTTTAGTTTTGGACGGCCGGCCGGCCCTAAATTATAGTGTGGCCAAACTAACATTCAGAAATCAATTTCTTGCAGTAATGATGGCCAAAGAAAATGAGTACTAACCTATGAAACTTATTCATTCTATTGTTTTTATCTTCTGATTGCAGTCCTGAATCAGTTGTTTAATAACTATTGTTACAGATCTAGTTGTTTATGACAGGTTTTAAATCTGTTGAAGTCAAACAAACATCAAATTAAAATTAATTCTCATGTCCTTGGTTCCAAATGGTATTGGTCATTTTGGAGGCTGAAAAAGTTTGTACTGGCAAGTACAATTACTATATGCCGTACTATAATATTAAAAAAAGTACTGTACCTAATGAAGTGTCGAATGACATTAGAAAGTAAGGTGGATAGTAAAGGTCCATCTTTTTTCTAGATGCTAAAACTGAAATATTAGCTGCATATATTTTTCAATAGTTTCAAAATTTTATCTCAGATGATCACCTATTTTAATTTGGTATCGAACAAGCAAAAATTTTAAGTTCTAGTCTTATTACTGTCACCCATTATAAGTACGAAAGAATTTTCACCGTCTCTTAAATCGCAGTCCCACATGTGAGAATGCATGTGGAAAATACAACTAAAAATTAAACATATACGGTTTCTAAAAGTTTAAAGATTTTAGATGAGATTGTCATGTTTTAATAACCTAGTCCGAAAAGAAAAAACAATTAACCTGGAGAAGATGGTACCACAGTCACATTTGTACTCTTTAGTCCCACACGTTTTGGAATGGGCTTTCCAGTCAGATTGCACTGCATACTTTTTAGAGCACCTGTCACATTTCCATTTCTTTTCACCATGTTTACGCGAATAATGTTTCTTAATCCCCGTCAGATCTCCAAGAGCACGAGCAGGATTATGGTGGATACACGTTGGTTCTGGGCAAATATACACTCGCCGTTTCCTTATCTCATCACTGCTTGTTTTTTGTTTTAGCTTCCACGGTAGATTGTGTCCTCTCCTGTGTAGTTGAAGGTTTTGTTCCCTTTGGAAGCCTTTGTTACAGACTTCACATATGAACCGGTTTGTTGCCATTAGGGTCTTTGGTGATAAGGCAATAACTTCAGCACTAGGATCTGCATATACCAAACAAACTTTGAGTTTGATCACTTCAATATATGCACTAAAGATTTTATACAGTAATATTATTGGGTAAATTATATATTTGGCCGCTCGATAATAAATTAATTACATTTGTTGGCCAAATATGCAAAAATATGTATATTATGAGTTTTTTTTTTGGCAATCCCATGAAAACTCATAGCCGCTACAGCCTCTGTCTTTCGGGTGAGCACTCTGTGGTGAGAACTCTGTGTGCACTGGGTAAATCCCTCACTATGTAATAGCCTGCAAACCACACAAGGGACGTAAACCGCAGTAGCAAGCCCTGTGCGACAGGCTCGACCCATAAGGCATTGAGAAGGGATTGATCCCAGGTCATCTGTATAGATAACTGCTCTCCAAACCAACTGGGCCATCCCGAGGGAATAGTATATTATATATTAATATACAAAAAATATATTTTTTTAGAGCGTCCATATTGTATAGTTTCCCAAATATTATTTAATTGTTAAATGGAGCAAGTGAACGATATATGATAAGGTCCGTGTTAAGAAATTAATTAAAGTCCGATCCATGCGGTATAAACTATGAGGTCAGTCTAATCGCCATTGATTATTACAAACGAAGTAGTTCTTTTTTTAGGATGACTAGGCACTCCATGTAGTATTTATTACCTACTGATAAAAGATTGTACATTCATCTTAATATACAATATCATTATCCTGATAAATAATTTATTATTTTATTATAAAGCAACCTTTCTCCATCTTTTAGAAACTTTCAAATACGTTTTAAGGAAAAGGAAACAGAGAGAGAAGATGCAGACATGACAATCCATGCATGCACAGGAAATATATATATAGAGTTCCTTTCAAACAGTTAAAAACAAAAAGAAAAGGAGAATTGTATACTACTATATGATTATGCCAGTCCAAGGCAGCATGCAACAGTTTACTCCAATTATTGAATTCCCCCAACCAATAATTGACGTATTGAACCCTTCAACTACCTATATACTTATCACTTCCCAATTTCCCTAACTCCCATTTTTATATTTAAACAAATAACTATTAAAAGAAAGAAAACAAAAGAAAATTATTGGTAAAATCCATTATGCATGAATGTTTGTCGTCAAACAAATCGAATCTTCTTATTGCCCGGCCATATTGAAGTTATCAAACCTACTCTAATTAACTTGTTTTAATCTATAAGTTCAACTCCAACCCCATATAATTTGAGCTGATTAATTACCCGTTTTAATCTAAAAATTACACTTGAGCCACACAATAAACTATAGTAGCTACTTTGTAGCACAGAACCAATCTGAAAAGCTATTAGATCAAACCATCATCAGAAACAAATTAATTTAAAACTTAAAAACCACTATCGAAGAAGAAGAGAAAAACATACTAAAACTACAGCACAAGGTGAAAAAATGAGCTGGCAATAAAAATTACCAGGATTTCCAGGTAATTTCCTTCTCTTCTTATTAGGAAGATCTTGCTCTTGATGAACACTAGAAGGCAAAAGTACGTTAGAAGTTTGCTGCTGATCTTGCTCTTCATATTCTTCTTCTGCACCTGCAGTACTACTATTCCCAGAAGAGATGTTTGACATTGAAAAAAATCTGAAAAAGAGATCTTTTTGGGCGTGGAACCCTTTATATTTGTCTTGATCTTTTCAAGAAAACAACTTTTTCCAGTTTGTTCAGCAAGCTTCTGTTTGATCAATGAGCCTCTATTTGGACTTCTTTTTGTTCTTTGGCTCTTTGCTTTTATATATGTTGAGGTAATTGGAAACTAACAAAACTTAGGATTTAGAACGCTGTTTTGGAGAGAACGACAAGAACCAGAGAATTCTCCTTGATTTCTGGTAATTAAAGAAAGAGATAGAAAGATAGGGAGGAGAGAGAGTTTTGGGGTGGGGGTGGGGGTGGGGGTGGGGGGAGGGTTTGGAGTTTCTTGCTGTCACAAGATGGAAACAAGAAACTAGCTAGTTTTGTAATTTGGTTTTCTTGTATATATGATGTACAATAATGGAATTGTTTTGCTTTCTTGGCCAAGTTTATTTTATTAACTCTTCTAATAATAGTTAACTATTTAGTTCTATTCATAATTTGATTGTGACTTCTAAACAAAGATAAGTGGTTAGAATCGTTGAATTCAGATAGAACATTGATAAGTATTATATTTGCAAGCAACTCCCTTGGGGATACTAATCCAAAATTGGAGTTTGGATATTAACTGCCTCTTTACCTGATGGCATTAGTTAGAAGTAGATTTAAAAAGTTAATGGTTTTAATTATTAACATTAACAAGAAACTCTAAAAGAAAGACTAACGAACAAATAACGGATATTTGTATGATATTATTCAAAAAGCCTAAAGATATCAGCTTTACGAGTACTTCTAGGAATATCTTTAAACAAGATATGGTGAAACAGCAAAACTAAAAGGTAAACAACCTAAAACAATTATTTTAGCTAATTCTTCCTGATTTTTCACTATATCGTATTTACCCATTAAACTGCCAGTACCCGGGTTAAGTTTTTGTTGGCCAGATTCTTCATCAGCACCCCATGCAATAGGGTGGTTATCTACTATGTGTCTACGAAGTTGACCTGTTCCCTCTTGCTTACCTCCGGTCTCATGTTTATAAACTTTCTTACAAATTTGACATCTTACATAATTTTTATTTTCTTCTAGTCTTTCAAAAGATTGCTAACACTTATTTCTTAATCTTCGATTGTTCTTAATAGGGAGGGAAGGCCTACCTGTATTACGACGACCTCCACTTCTAGTATTTTGACTAGCAGTACCAGATGTAGATGGTGATGTTTCAAGATTATCATATGATTGAATATCATCTATACCATAATCTTCTTGAAGTTGCTCATAATCTACATTTAAATTTTCAGGTGAACTTTCAGAAATATGTGTAAAGCTACTAGAAGAACCAGTACTACCCCTTGATTTTTTAAGATTTTTACTCTTTATTACTACCATCCTTACTAGTACACATTTTTTTGGTTGCTCTAAATATATCCGTTATGTAAATTAAATTAAAAAACTAAATTAATAATTCTAAATAATAAAAATAAAAATAAATACCAAAGAAGAGAAAGAGATAGAACGAGTGTATTGGGAGTCCGGATGCCGCACTAAATTTGATATCACTCTTCAATTGATATTTGATGATATTGATACCACTATTCATTTGAATACTTGATATTGATAATTATAATTTTGTAGTAGCTAAAGTAAATATTTGATGAAACTTGAAATAATACGTAATTGAGAACTTGAGAGCAATAAGTAATATTATCAAGAGAGAATTGAGAGAGAATTAAAGTAGTAAGAGAGCAAATTGTGAGAAAAAACGAAAAAAGATGAGGGCTATTTATAGTTTTTAAAAGGTCATAAATATAATTTATCAATTATTAGGGGTGGAGGGCTATTTTCTTAAGAGGGTAGGCCGAAATGACTGAAAATGCAAAAAAAAGGTCGTTACCCAATTGACCACCCTTTGTCGAAAAATTATACTATATATATATAGGTAAAATATTAAATTTTAACGGTATATAACATATATTGAACACCCTTTATCGGAGATTTTTTTTTACTTATTTCAAGTTTGAACACCCTAAATAAAATGCTTGTCTTCGCCATTGACCGGGCCTACCGGGTTTCGAGGCACCGGTTACCAAAAAAGGCCCGCCCCCGTCCGGCTAAACCCCTAACTCTCACCAACCCGTCCCACTCCCTTAGCGAGCCGGGCTGACTCGGGCTGAACCGGGTCAAATAAGGTTGGCAGTGGGCCAGCCCGACCTGTTTAACAAGTCTGGTTACCGCTTCTTCTTTTTTATCTTTTCTTGAGCCGATGCGAAAATAACTTTTTTACCTTTTCAAGAAAAAGGTAAGGTCTGTGTACATATTATTCTCTCCAAACTCCACTTATGAAATTGCACTGTATTTATAAGATTGCTACTTAGGTCTATAAGATTTCTTATAATAATGTTTGGTTTAATTGAAACCCTTTTGGTTCAATCCCTTTTCTCCTTCTATGTACCAAAGAAAAAGTCTTTTGAGTATGAATGCAGGGCATATATGTTTGAACTTCTACTAAGATGGCAACTTTATGTCGTACACATTAAGATATTCGTCATACTACTGTGAATGCAACACAAAGTTGTTCCCCCAACAGTCCAACACCACGAGGAAAAGATAACGTATGCTGTTTTTGTCATATTTAAATTTTGGGTCATAAGTTTCAGAAAAGAAAAGTTCAAGGGGCAATTATAATTAAACCTGAACAAAAAGACAGCTTTTCGGATATTGCTTGGCGGGCGTCTTTTTCTATTTTATCGGTTTGTCCGCATCTGATAGTGGTCTAACGAAAACCAGGTATTTCCTGATGTACCCCTATATTTATTGACAAACACCAAATTGCCACCATAAAGCAAAGCAAAAGCCTAACGCTCTATTTGGATCATTGTTCCCCGTCGTTTTATAATGTATTATATTGAATCGTATCGTTTTATAAATACAATATTTGGATAGAGTGTATTGTTTGTTATTATTAAATTATATTTTACTGTTTGATTTGACTGTATCGTACTGTACTGTAACTAATAAGTTTACTAAAATACCCTCGATTGTTTAAATATTAAATTTATCAAAAATTATGCATAAAAATAATTTTAAAAAATAAAACAGAAGAAGGCAAAATCCTTAAGAAAACAGAACAAAGGAGCGAAACAGAAGAAGGCAATCCAAAGGAGCACAACTAAGTAGAATTGAGATAAAAGCAAATTAGGAAAAAAATAAAACAGAAAGTAGCAAAACACCTTTAACGTTAGCGGCAGAAGTTCTGAAAAAAAAATAAAGTAGGTTATAGGTTGGAGATTTGGAATTAAAATAGCAAAAAAAGCTAAAGGGTAGAATAGAATTATGGAGTAATAAGTTAGGGCAAAATTAAAAAGAAAAATAGGAAACAATCCCATCACATCAAATGGATTGTTTAAAAAAGGGGGACTTTTTATTGTTCCGAAATAATAAATTTAATAATACAATACAATCAATTTTAATAAAACAATCAAAATAAATATTATTTTGGGATAACAATATATTATGATACAACGGGAACAACCGTCCAAACAGGATGTAAGCCTGCAAATGCCCGCCTGTACCCTCGTCACGTGTGTGCGCTGAATCAAAACCCCCTCGAAAACGAACCGACAATATAAAAACAAAATATTGTTCTCATCGCATATATTGAATTTAAATTTGTAACATTACATTTTGCTCTCCTAACCAATTTCATCAATCATTGATGTATGTACACTGTTTAGCTATCAAGATACTTGATTGTATTTGTGTGTATCTCGATAATCAGTGACTTCAATCTCTAATTAACATACTCCAAATATATACTCCATTATGTGATGACCCGCCATGTCATCATGCCACATAAGTGTCATTTGACATATATTAATGTCATGTGGAAGCTTACATAAGAAGAAGGCTAGCATTTGTGAGAAGATTCTAAAGAGGTATGGACATTTCCTTAGGAAGAACCTAGATCCTTATGGATTTGCTAGGAAAATCCTTGGAATCTTCTAGGCTTGTAGAGAATTCTAGAAAAAGCTTTTATCTTGTAAATATCAAGGACTTGTGTAATAATTAATATTTACACACTAGCCCCTAGGAGACTAGTATATAAAGGGGATCATTCATTTGTAATTCATCAAGCAAACAATTCAAGTTCTCTCTAATACAAAGCTTCCTTTAACAATTCTCTTGTGTTCTTTCTTCCATTCTCTTAGCGATCTTGAGTGTAGTAAGACTAACTTGACATAGCAAGAACGTGAGCAAGTTGTGCAAGATCGTGAGCGAGTTGTCAAGTGCCGCACATGTACTTAGTTAACAACTAAGGACGTGACAACGTGGTATCAGAGCGAAGGTTTCAACTAAGGGAATGGAGAACGACGGAGAAATTAACGTTGCCAACACCCAAGCCAACGTTATCCAGGATGCTGCTGGCAAGAGCGGCCGTAGCAAAAAGAGGAATGCAACCAACAAGAGCTAGGAGGTGCCACCTGAGGTTGTGTCAAACGAAGGGCTTACATCCCAAGAACCATCTGCCACTGAGGCGAGCGAGGATGAAGTGGAGGTCCTTCCAGAGGACGTCTCGCTCGGTAAAGAGTGGGTGATGAAGATGAACGCGAGGATGGACGTCGTGGAGATCTTTGGCCAACGCTTGGGGAAGGTGGAAGGCACCCTTAACGTTCTTGAGGGGCACACTCTTGAAGAGATTGAGAGTATCCAAAATGACTTAGAGGGACGTACACAGACTGAGATGGAACTAAGGCAAACCATCACTGCTTTAGAGTGCAGACTCATGGAGGCTTTGAGTACTATCGATGCTATGAAGGCAAAGATAGAGTCACTCGAGAAGCATGTTAATGCTGGCGTGACCGAGGTAGCCCGTAATGTTGTGGTGATGAGGGAGGCCAAGATCGAGGCTCCCAAACCCCCGATGTTCAAAGGTGTTCGTGATGCACAAGAAGTGGAAAACTTCCTTTGGCACTTGGAGAACTACTTCAGGCATGGCAAAGTGAGGGACGACGAGGCCAAGATCAACACTGCGGTATTGTACCTCTCAGAGACTGCCATACTATGGTGGAGAAGGAAGATGGACGACGTGGATAAAGGTCTATGTACTATTAGTACATGGGATCAGTTCAAAGCAGAGTTCAAGCGACAGTTCTTTCCAAACAATGTCTTGTACGAGGCAAGGCACAAGCTTAGGGAATTGAAGCAAACAAGGAGCAGACGTAACTATGTCAAGGAGTTCACTACCCTTATACTTCAAATCCCCAACTTGACCAATGATGACTTGTTGTTCCACTTCATGGACGGGTTGCAAAATTGGGCTAAGCAGGAGTTGCAATGCCGACAAGTCACTGATATAGACCAAGCCATAGTGGAAGCCGAATCATTGATGGATTTCAGGCATGACAAGCACGACAAAGGCAATGGCAAGGAGGCAAAGGTTAACAATGTCAAAGGTGGGGGAGACCGTGGCAAAGTCAAGGAGATACAACAACAATACTCTAAGACTCATGATTTCAAAAAGTTGAGTGGTCGTCAAGGCTACGCCGAGAAGAAAGCACAGGTCGAGAAGAAGGGATGCTATATATGCGGAGGGCCACATGGCTTCAGGAATTGTCCTGACCTCAAGAGCCTCAGTGCCATAGTACGTGAGCGGAAGTAGCAACCACAAAGAGAGAGTCCGGGAACCGCACAGTTGGGTATGATCGGATTATGTGGTGCTATCACGAAGCAAGCTATCCAACCTACCGAGAATGGCAATCAGTACGTGGATCTCACCATCAACAACAAGCCCGCTCGTGCAATGATGGATACTGGAGCAACTCATAATTTCGTGACTGAGGCTGCCACAAAAAGACTGGAATTGAAGCTTGCTCCAACCAACTTTCGCGTCAAGACCGTGAATGCCGAGATACAGAATGCTCGTGGGGTAGCTAATGGAGTTGGTGTCAAATTGGAAACTTGGAAAGGTATGGCAAATTTTACCGTAACCGCTATGGATATCTTTGACATCATATTGGGGCAAGAGTTCTTTAGACATTGTCATACTTTAATCGACCCCTACCTCCAACGTCTCTTGGTTATGGAGCAAGAAGGAGCTTGCATGGTACCTACAGTGACTATGCCATACGGACAGATCTAAGCACAACTCTCAGCTATGCAGGTTGTCAAGGGGATCAAAAAAGGGGAGCCGACGTTCGTGGCAACCATTGCAAGTCTAGAGGAACACAAAAATTTTCAAGAGACAGTGCCGCCTTGCATAGAGAAGCTGCTTAAGGAAAACAAAGATGTCATGCCCGACGAGTTTCCTAAGCACTTGCCGCCCAGGCGAGAGTTGGATCACAAGATTGAGTTGGAGCCAGGGGCTAATCCACCCGCATTTGCCCCATATCGTATGGCACCTCCTAAGCTAGAGGAGCTCAGGAAACAATTGAAGGAGCTGCTAGATGCTGGTCACATTCGTCCATCAAAGGCATCTTTTGGCGCACCAGTATTGTTCCAGAAAAAGGATGGATCATTGCATTTGTGCATAGACTACCGAGCACTTAATAAGGTCACCGTGAAGAATAAGTACCCGATCCCGCTCATTGCTGACTTGTTCGATAAACTTGGGGAAGACAAGTACTTTACCAAGGTGGATCTTCGAAAAGGCTACTACCAGATTCACATTACGGAAGGGGATGAGCCAAAGACAGCATGTGTGACGAGATATGGAGCCTTTGAGTGGTTGGTGATGCCCAGTGGCGGATCCATGATTTTATGTTCGTGGGTGCTTAATTTTTCTTGATGTGTCGTAACTACTTAATTTTTTGATTGGTAGGTGGTTTCTTTTCCTTTTATATCAGATGTCTCAAATTTCTTATATAACAATACTTATGTTGTGTAAAGTTTAATGGGCTTAACCAATGCACCAACCACATTTTGCACCCTTATGAATAAGATCTTCCATCCCTACCTTGATCAGTTTGTGGTAGTCTACCTAGACGACATAGTCATCTACAACAACACCTTGGAGGAGCACATGGAGCACTTAAGGAAGGTTTTCCAAGTCTTGCGAGATAACGAGCTATACATCAAGAGGGAGAAATGTGAGTTCGCACAATCAAAGGTGCACTTCTTGGGCCATGTCATTAGCAATGGAGAGCTACGCATGGACGAGGCTAAGGTACGTGTTATCCAGGAGTGGGAGGCACCTATAAAGGTAACTGAGTTGAGATCCTTCCTTGGCCTTGTTAACTACTATCGTCGGTTCATCAGTGGATACTCAGCAAAGGCCGCACCATTGACTGAGTTGTTAAAGAAGAACAAGCCATGGGTTTGGACAGAGCATTGTCAAAAGGCATTTGAATGCCTTAAGACAGCTGTAACAGAGGAGCCAGTCTTCGCATTACCTGACTTTGCCAAGACATTTGAGGTGCACACAGATGCCTCAGACTTTGCCATTGGGGGTGTCCTGATGCAGGATAAGCATCCCATAGCATTTGAGAGCCACAAGTTAAATGAGATGGAGCGGCGTTACACGGTACAAGAGAAGGAAATGACTGCCATTGTGCATTGCCTTTGTACATGGAGACATTATCTGCTCGGGTCGAGGTTCGTGGTCAAGACTGATAATGCGGCTACTAGCTACTTTGAGACACAGAAGAAGCTCACACCAAAACAGTCTAGGTGGCAGGATTTCTTGGCCGAGTTTGATTATGTGCTGGAGTATAAGCTGGAAAAAGGTAATGTTGTAGCCGATGCCTTGAGCCGGAAAGTCGAGCTTGCTGCAATTACTTCAGCGAGATGGGACATTAGGGAGGTTATAAAAGAAGGCATTCAACATGATCTAGCAGCCAAACAGCTTATCAAGTTAGCCAACAAAGGCAAGACGAGACGATTTTGGATAGAAGGCGTCGTACTACTTACCACAGTCGGTGGGTCTACGTGCCTAAATTTGGAGACATTAGACGATAGATCATAAGGGAGAGTCATGACACAATATGGGCTGGTCATCCAGGTCAACGTCGCACTAGGGCCCTGGTTGAGTCAGTCTACTATTGGCCACGCATGCGTGATGACATAGAGTGCTATGTGCAGACTTGTCTTGTCTGTCAACAGGACAAGGTTGAACAACAACAACCCGGAGGACTTTTGGAGCCACTACCAGTTGCAGTGCGTCCATGGGAGAGCGTAACTATGGACTTTATTACTTGCCTACCGAAGTCCGACGGTTATGGTACTATTATGGTGGTCGTGGATAGATTTCCCAAATATGCCACCTTCATGCCCGCCTCATCAGGTTGCACAGCCAAGGAAGCCACCAAGCTGTTCTTTAAGAACGTGGTGAAGTATTGGGGCTTACCAAGACATATAATCAGTGATCGAGACCCCGCTTTACTGGAAACTTTTGGAGAGAGTTGTTTGACATACTTGGTACGGAGCTGCACTTTTCTACTAGTTTCCACCCACAGACGGATGGACAAACGGAACGAGTCATGCCTTACTAGAATGCTACTTGAGGCATTATGAAAGCGCGCATCAGAAAGATTGGGCAAAGCTCCTAGACATCGCCCAATTCTCTTATAACTTGCAGCAGAGTGAGTCCATTGGCCGGACACCATTTGAGCTAGCCACAGGCCAACAACCAGAAACTCTACATTCATTACTAGCCGCATTAGAGGGAAAGAGTTTGGGGACTTATCATTTGGCCAAAGGATGGGAGGAGCAGCTCGACACTGCTAAGTCCTACTTGGATAAGGCAGCTAAGAAGATGAACAAGTTTGCGGACTGTAAGCGGCTTCCCACATACTATAGAGTTGGGGACATGGTCATGGTGAAGTTTAACCCAAGACAGTTCAAGGCACTACGGGGCATGCATCAAAATCTGATTCGCAAGTATGAGGGGCATTTAAGATCGTCGCCAAGGTAGGCAAGATCTCATAGAAGCTTGACATGCCATCGTATCTCAAGATCTACCCTGTCTTCCATGCTAGCATGCTTAAGCCATATCATGAAGATAAGGATGATCCGAGTAGGGGCCAAACAAGTCGGGCGCCAATGACTATCACCGCCTCGCATGATCGGGAGATTGAGGCTATCATAGATTATCATGCCAGGCGAAAACAAGGGCAAAAAGTCACTGCTATGTTTCTCGTCCATTGGAAAGGGCAATCACCGGAGGAGGCCACGTGGGAATGATATGAAGACTTGTGGCAATTCAAAGATAAGATCCGAGAGTTTATGCAGCAGCATTGCGCCACGGTCGTCGCAATATTAGGTGGGGGATAGTGTGATGACCCGCCAAGTCATCATGCCACATAGGTGCCATTTGGCATATATTAATGCCATGTGGAAGCTTACATAAGAAGAAGGCTAGCATTTGTGAGAAGATTCTAGAGAGGTATGGATATTTCCTTAGGAAGAACCTAGATCCTTATGGATTTGCTAGGAAAGTCCTTGGAATCTTCTAGGCTTGTAGAGAATTCTAGAAAAAGCCCTTATCTTGTAAATATCAAGGACTTGTATAATAATTAATATTTACACACTAGCCCCTAGGACACTAGTATATAAAGGGGGTCATTAATTTGTAATTCATCAAGCAAACAATTCAAGTTCTCTCTAATACAAAACTTCCTTTAACAATTCTCTTGTGTTCTTTCTTCCATTCTCTTAGCGATCTTGAGTGTAGTAAGGCTGACTTGACATAGCAAGAACGTGAGTAAGTTGTGCAAGATCGTGAGCGAGTTGTCAAGTGCCGCACGTATACTTAGTTAACAACTAAGGACGTGACAATTAGCTTAGATAAAACAACTTCGTGTGACACTGATTTTTTGTTTAGCTACTTACTACTTCTCACTGGTACATATATATGATATAATTTAGTTCTTCAAAGCTTAAACGAATCTAGGTGAGATTCAAATATTGGTTGCTATATTGTTGTCAATCCAACTATTTAACTATTATTAGGTCATTTTTATTTTTTCCAGTGCTTATTGAAACTTGAAACCAGCAACGAAGATCAATTCTTTTATACTTTATGAGACTAAGAGATGGATAATTATAATTCAGACAAATATAAAATAAAGTACATTTTGTAAGCACAATGGGCTTATATATATTGAATATTTTAGGAATTTTTACCTCCTATAGCAAAGGTTAACACCTTATTTATTTTAAATAAATATCATTTAAAAAAATTATATTCTATATATACCTTTTAAGGTTTATAGCAAAATATTTAATTTTGGTTACCTCCTAGCCCTAAGCCACTAAATACGCTATTCAATTACACTATTTTCTTTCTCTCTCTTTTGATACATCACATTCTCTCCCCCCATTCCCTTAAAACACGATGCTCAATCTCAAAATTCCTCTCACCACGTTATGCCTGGCCCAGTCTCGAACAAGCATCGGATTTCAGAGCAGTTCCAGTGTAACAATGGTGGAAGAAAATTTGCGTATACACACGTTCATCGAAATTCCATCGCCGGAGATATTTTCTTCTCAAATTGAACCCAAAAATGTCCCAGCGGTGACTTCTCTAATTAAGAAAATATACATATAGCAGTATATAAACACAACACTACATTTGTGCGGATGTGCTCAACAATGTTTTCTTTTTGTTGGGTTTAGGTTTTCAAGGTATGCATAAAGCATTGGAAGACTTTCTCAAAATGAAACCCGTCGGACGGTGGCCTAATACAAAAAAAGCTAATCTTTTCAATCAAATTAGAAGCCCTGGCATTCAATTAATCGCGATGAAAAAGAAGATTTCTGTTAATATATTTCAATGTATTTTCAACGTATCACGCTATATTTTTATGTATTTCATTGTATTCATTATCTTTTTTTATTGTAATTCAATGTATCTCACTGTATTCCATGTATTTCATTTGTATTCATTGTCCCGTTATATGCCATGAATGTATTCATATGTTTTTTTAAAATAGTATAATTTATGTATTCAGATGTATTGTATAATTTTTCTGAAGATTGTTATGTTTTTGAAGTATTTTTCGGTTGAGAATTTTTTTTATAACGGAAAATACAAAATTTGTGTGTTATAATTGAGTTTGTTGAGTTATATTAGGAGTCTATTATGTTAATTGATTCACTTTCCGTTTAAAAACAGTGTATTCCCCTGTTTCACGCTGTGAATACAGTCGAATACAATAATCTTTCCAGTTGTAATCCCATGTTTCACGCCATGAATACAGTCGAATACACTCGAATACAACAACTGATTAGCTTGACTTCCCTGATTCACGCCTATTTTTGCTACTATAATCATGAATACAATAGCTTAAATACATCAAATACATCTTATAACCACAGAAAAGGTATCTATAATCCGTACTATAGCAAATGATATCTATAGATAGCTAATTACTACTAAAAGATAGTGCTTTATGAAAATTTCTCAATATTTTATTTATATTTAAATATCCGATTTTGATGATAGTCCATACACGAGCCTAATAATGAGTCTGATAATTGGTTATTGGGCCATACATTTTATGTGCTTGGTGGGTCTAGTACGACGGTGAATGTAAGCTTAACCCGATGAGGCTCGTAAAGGAAGGACCCATGAGAGTTTCATTAATTACAGCTAGGTCTCATCTCTATTGGAGAAAGGGTAATAGAAAGGAAGACCTAGTCCTTCGTCAATCAACGATATAGTTCAAACAGGTACACAATTATTCTTGCTAATCTTAATTTATTTTGTGTCCTAATATCATGTTTAATCTTAAGTTATATTATGTCAATATTCTTACACATTTGACCTGCATTTTTCACTGAAACAAGACTATGACGCCTTAATCAAAAGTTGATATAATACTTCTATGGTGTTAACATAATTTATCGAATAAAAATGGTTGAACCTCTGTTTTCGCCCCCTAAAAAGTAAATACATACTCCCTCCGTTCCAATTTACGTGAACCTGTTTAATTGAGCACGAAGTTTAAGAAAAAATAAAGACTTTTGGAATTTGTGGTCCTAAACAAGTCAAAAAGGGGCCCGGAGTATTTGTGTGGTTATAAAAGCTTCTAATTAAGAGTAAAATTGTAAGTTTAAGCTAAATTGTTACCAAATTTAGAAAGGGTCATTCTTTTTGGAATGAACCAAAAAGTAAATAGGTTCACGTAAACTGGAATAGATGGAGTAATTTAGTGTGGACCAAGCATGTTGCAATCAGTTTCATCAGAGTTATAGTAGAAAATGAACAAATAAACTTGAATTGAACAAAAAGTTCATTCATAAAGCATTAAACATTTTAAGTAAATCTAAATCAAAGCATCAGTTATTTAAGCATCTTATAGCGAGAGTAATTAGGAATATTTTGAACGTCAACATAACACTGATTCAAATGATCACCATTTATTGTTGGATTATTTAATAATTCATTTTCTAATACAAATCAATATCTGGAACTACTAAATTTAGAAAAAATGAACAAAAATATGCACAAGCATACACATAATGATGAATTGATGATTAGATTAGATTAGAATGGCCGGGGGGCATTATATATTTGTTTTGAACAAGTTCCAACTTCTTTAGGTTTTCAATAATTTTTCTTTTAAAAAAGAAAAAGAATTCAAAGTTTGAAGAAATAGTGCTTAAATTATTTCAGAAGAAAGAAAAAGAAATCAAAAAAGAGAAATGTTTACCAATTATTGGTATGTCATAGCCAATTCAATTGGTCAATATAATAATTTCCATTTCAAATTAATTAAAGCAATTGAAATGTCAGTGTAAAGAGTCCAAAAACAAGCATCTTTTTGATGTTGCTGTCTGAGTCCCTTTAAATATCTCGAGAGGTTTAAATTAAAGATTTGCATTTGACATTTGACTACAACAGTTTTTGTCCATCTCCATCGCTCTATAATAATTAACAAGCATTGAATATTTTTTATTCCAATATATATTATCATAGAACCAATAATGGATCCAGAATTGTAAACAATGAGCTCACTAGACAAAGGAGTTAGCATGGTTACTTAAACTCTTTCTTACAGTTTTAAACAACATTGTTCGTCGTTCTTATTATCAGGTTGAGAATCGTTTTGTTCCCTTTTAAATAAATAAATTGGGATTGTTACAAAACTAGCCGGTCAAATTCAATATTTATTTTTTAGCCGGTATACATAGATTATACATTAATTATACACAGGTATACATATATTATACATGAAATATATATATATCCGCATCTATTTTTAGTTTAAGAGATTAATTGAGCGGCTATTTGGGTTAATTCTTCGATAACAAAATTCAACTCAAACGCCATGATTTTTATCTCTATTTTTTTAACATGTTGAAGTTATAATAATGTTCTTTTACTTTTTCTTTAAGTGCATGACATATTTTACTTAGCATCATTGCTTTAAGGGAAAATGATACAACATAATAGTCACTCTTAAAATAATAGCTGAAAAATGTATATTTTTTTTATATCTTTTGTATATATATATATATTGTGTATGTTGTGTACAAAAATTATACAAATTAATATATTTTTTTGCTATCATTATAAATAATTTTCTTCTTAGGCTAAAAGTGAATAAAGCCCGTGCTGTAATCCTCAGCACAAACTAAACCTAATACGTACTTCACCCTAGATTTGGTATTATCTTTTTCTTTTTTACCTAGATATTTAGTCCCATGTCCTAGTTGTCTGAGACCATCAAGCAGATGAGCTGAATCCCGTCAATGTGGTCTATTTGCTTAACCTGGTTGAAGCCCGCATTTAAAGTTTTAAACAACACTAGAGCTGTCAAAACGGGCTAGCCCAGCCCAAGCCTCATGAGTTTTTAAATTTGGTGAGCTAGGGCGGGCCGACCCTTCATCTATATGGGCCTTAAAATGACCAGCCCAGCCCAACTTTAAGAGAGTCACAGGCTAGGGCGGACCGGTTCTTCAATTTTTTTAGGAAAAATATTTCTTTAAATCTTTAGATATTTTTTCGTGACATAATCTCTTAATCATATGAATGACTTCTGTTATTTAGAGCGTACAAGAATCTTGATATTTGACAAGGAATCTCGTAATTGAAATGCAAATTCTCTATATCTCTAGTTTTTCTTTTTTTAACGTTACATGAATATTTTTTTAGTACTTTTCTTTCACTTTCCTTATATTCACGAATTACTTCAATAAGTTTATATGTTAAGGTTTTACAATTTAGGCTTAACATTATTTGTTGATTTCGTCATTATAGTCCATAAAATTTTTAAAATTCATGAAATTTTCTAGTGTTGTCAATTTTTTTTTGGGTATTAACACTTAACCTTTTACTATATTGAAGAGCAATTTAATATTAATAATATATTAAAGTAACCGATCATTGGCCACTTAAAGTAATATTTTCTTTAAAAATAATTATTATTGACCACTTAAAACTTTCTTAGTTCGTTGTTAATTAAGCAAAAAAAAAAAATTAATCTTGTCATACTACATGCATATCAAAAATATAAATTCTAGTTGATATGGAAGGATAAATGAGCAATCTAAGGTTGGAAAATGAGGATTATAGTTAATATTTTTTTAGTTTTTACTTTTTTTAAATATTTAAATTTGAATTTAATTAATTTTTGGCCCACAGGCTGGCCCAGGCCAAGCCTCTGTCAAGCCTCAAGGGCCAGCAGACGGACTTAGGCCGGGCTTATTAGCCCCACTTTTAAATGGGCTAACAAAATCTCAACCTAGCCATACCCAAGTAGCGGGCTTGCTTGAGCTAGCCTCACGGGCCAAGACCATTTTGACGGCTCTAGACAACACGTACAATTGCGAGCCTCCCTATTTTAGTCCATAAACTGCAAGCATTCTGACTAAACTATGGAAGGTCTAAGTGAAATTAGTACGGGCTAACAAGCTTTCGGACTGGTAGTTGAAGATTGTCAGTGTTTGCAAAGTCATTGAAAAATAGTCATTATTTTGTGGTAACACAAAAAGTTCCAACATAATATACTGGAGATTGGTGCACCTGTGTATGAACTTTCAGCATATTATGCTGGAACTCCTGTTGGATAACAAGAACTCAGTATAGTATAATTTTGTATTAGTTAGGTAGCTGAGGCCCAAAATGTAATTATTGGTAGTGCTGTAGTTAGGCCGAATTTTTGTAAGTATTATTTCTTCAGTTGAGATCCGACCCTTGACACATTGTATATAAACGTAAGATCCACATCCAGAACCTTCGGATGGTCATTTTTTCTCTATACAGAAATATCTCTCGATGTTGTTTCTCTCTCATCTACTGCACTCATTTTAAATTTCTTTCCGCAAATTCGACCTTCCAATGAGCTTAACATGGTATCAGAGCAGCGTATCTGGGCAGATAGGAGTGCGCTCTTCAATTTGATGTTCGTTTTGTCCATTTTTTCCGGCGGTAAAAATTTTGAGGTTTTCCATTAATCGGAGTTTCGCCGGAGTTTCGACTTTTGCTGGTGATTTTTCCCCTTTCTCTTGTGCATTTACACTATAATTCCTTTTCTCCGCCCTATTTCACGGGATTTATGTTTTCGTGGTGTAGCATAGATATAGTCAGAAAACCCTAATTTTTCCCTTCATGATATGTTCTACTCCTTCTGATAAATCACCTGCTGACTCCACTGCTAATTGTGATCGTGATATATTGCCCAATGATACAATTGATCATAATCACCCCCTTTACATCCATCCCTCGGATAATTTGGGGCTTTCACTAGTAGGAACTATTTTTGATAGGGCAGGGTATAGTGACTGGAGAAGGAGCATGCTTATTGCTCTTTCTGTCAAAAACAAGTTATATTTCATTCAACCTGATTGTGAGAGGCCATCGTTGAACTAACATGTTTTTAGTCAATGGGATATGTGTAATAACATGGTGATCTCTTGGATTCATAATCTTCTTTCTCCAGCAATTTGTAAAAGTGTTCTTTACTGTCAACTTGCTAAAGAAGTATGGATGGAGCTGGAAGATAGATATGGAAAACCTAATGATATTAGATTATCAGGTTAAGAAAGAACTTGCTTCCATTTCTCAGAGTATTATGCCAAGATGAAGATCAGTGCAACTAGCTGATGTCTCTTCTTTAACAACATCATATGTCTGACCAGGACTCTTCCTCAACACCCACTCTTACTGTTTCTGCAAATTTTGCAGGTATTCTTAGTTGCTTTTCAAGTAATAGGCCTGGATGTTCAATTAATACTTGCTTGTTATGTAAGGTTGATAACATCCTGGATTCTGGACTCTGAGGCTACTGACCATATGACCTCTCATAGTAACCTATTACAAAATGTTAAATCTGCACCTATTCCTTACTTGGTAACCTTACCTAATGGTTATAAAGTAAAAGTAACATGTGATGGGGGTTTACCTTTGTCCAATGATACTATTTTGAAATATGTCCTTCTAGTTCCTACTTTTCAGTACAATCTGATCTCTGTGCACAAGTTGGTATCACAACTAAAATATTTACTAATTTTTAGTCCATATTCCTACTTTATCTTACAAGGTCTTTCCATGAAGAGGCCTCTTGAATTTGGTAAAACACAACATGGACTCTATATTTTGCACATGCCTTCTTCAGTACCATCTACTTCACTTACTACTGCCCTCGATTCATCTACTTTTACTTGTTCAAGTACATCTACTTTTCCTGTTTTCAATAGACATAATGTGGAGTGTTCTGTTGCTTTTCATTCTTCTATTCCATTTGTAAATACCAATCATATGAATAAAATGAACACTCTTTGGCATAGCATAGTGGGACATATCCAATTTAGTCATTTGAAATCTATCTCTTCTATTGCCTCTGTGCTTTCTGGCAAACAAGTCATTTGCAATATTTGTCCAATGGCAAGGCAAACCAGGTTACCCTTTCTAAATAGTGAAATTCACACAAATTCCCTTTTTCAACTAATACACATTGACACTTGGGACCCCTATAATGTTCCTACACATGATGGATGCAAATACTTTCTAACAATAGTTGATGATTTTACAAGAACTACTTGGACTCATTTGCTGAAAACTAAATCAACTGCATTTCCAATACTAAAAGCTTTTATTGTTATGGTTCAAACTCAGTTTCTCACCAAACTTTTAACTATAAGGTTTGACAATGCTTTAGAGTTGGGCTCCAGTTCTTCTGCTTCTTCTTTCTTTATAGAACAAGGTATTGTCCATCATACTTCCTGTCATACACTCCTCAACAGAATGGGGTGGTGGAAATGAAGCATAGATATCTTCTTGAAACATCCAGAGCCCTTTTTCTTTCATTCCAAAGTGCCCATGAAATACTAGGGGGAATATGTTCTTACAACCACTTACTTGATAAACAGATTTCCTTCTAGGCTCTTTCAAAATAAATCTCCATATGAATTGATTTTTGGTGCAACTCCTTCTTATTCTCATCTTAGGGTTTGGTTGTCTTTGCTATGCATCTAAGCCTCCTGTCCACAAAGATAAGTTTACTAGTAGGTCTATCCATGCAGTTTGTATGGGGTACCCTTTCGAGAAAAAGGGTTATAAACTTCTTAGTTTAGAAACTAAATCTTTTTGTGTATCTAGAGATGTAGTGTTTCATGAATCCATCTTTCCTTTTTCTATGCAAGCCTTTTCATTCTCTTCTGTTGATTCCATTCCTCCTAAAGTCCTTTGTGACTTCATTTTCCTTCTTCCTCTTTTCCGGTTCCTAGTTCCTCTTCTTCTATTTCTATCCCAACATTTTATTCTTCTCATCTTCCTACAATTTCTTCTACTTCTTCAGGTTCATCATCTCTTCCATCTAGTTCTACATCTATCCCTTCACTTATTAATGAACTTGATTTCTCACCTATTCCTTCTGGATCTAATTCTAGTTTTTCCCATATTAATGCACTTGTTCTCTCTTCTATTCCTGAATCTGCCCTCCCCACTGCAGTACCTCTAAGAAAATCCACTAGGACACATGTTGCACCTTCATACTCCAATGATTATATTTGCACATCAGTCACTACCTTTTTTTTCCAATGCCCTATGTCCAAGTATTTGGATGCACAATCTTCATCACATACAACATTATCTGAACATCATACCTATTCTCAAGCAGCTTTAGTGCCTAAATGGCAAGAAGCAATGAGAAAGGAGTTTGAGGCCCACGAGGCTAACAATACATGGCATATTGTTCCCTTACTTGATGGGAAGAAGGCCATGGGGTGAAAATAGGTGTACAAAGTGAAATTTAAAGCAGATGGATCGGTAGAAAAGTATAAGGCTAGGTTGATAGTGAGGGGTAACACACAAACTGCTGGGGTAGATTATAATGAGAACTTTTTTCACCAGTGAAGTGCCTTATTGCAGTAGCCGTAAAGAACCAATGGCCATTATTCCAACTTGATGTCAATAATGCCTTCCTCCACGGGGACTTGGATAAGGAAGTGTACATGAAATTTTCCCAAGATATTTTTGTTTTTTCTTCTCCTGCTTCTACTCAGCCATATGTCTACAAGCTCCAAAGATCTCTGTATGGGCTTAAACAGGCTTCTCGACAATGGTATGCAAAACTTTATAGTTCTTTGTGTTCGAAAGGATTTGTTCGTTCGCTCAATGATTACATTTTATTTACAAAAAGGACTAGCAGTTCTATGGTTTTGTTGGCTGTTTATGTAGATGATATCATACTTGCTGGGGATGATGTTTCAGAAATTTCAGCTTTGAAATCTTACCTTGATGACCAATTTAGAATCAAAGATTTAGGACAGCTAAACTACTTTCTAGGCATTGAGGTTATTTCCATTCCTTCTGGTCTTTTACTAAATCAAAGGAAATTTATAGTGGATCTTTTATTTGAACACAATTGCACTGATGTGTCTCCTGTTGTTTTTTCCATTAAGTTGAATTTGAAATTGAAAACTGATGATGGGGCATTACTTTCTAATCTAGAGAAGTATAGAAATCTTGTTGGGAAGTTTAATTTTCTTACTCATACTATACCTGACTTGAACTTTGTTGTACAGTATCTCAGTCAGTTCCTTCAGGCTCCTTGGGTTCCTCATTTAGCTGCAACATTGCTTTCATTGTGTTATCTTAAGGGTACAGTTGATTATGATATTCTTCTCAACAATTCTTCTGATTTTACCTTGCAAGGGTACTGTGATAGTGACTGAGCTGCTTGCCCAGATTCTCGTAAGTCTGTTACAGGGTTCTTTTGTTTTTTTGGTGAAAGTCCTATATCTTGGAATCAAAAAAGCAACCAGTGGTCTCCCTTAGTAGTGTTAAAGCTGAGTATCATGCTCTAAGTAAATTGGTGGCAGAACTGACTTGGTTGACTCGTTTATTAGCTGATCTAGGCATTGAAAGAGTGGTTCCTCTGTTTGTTTTCTGTGATAATCACTCTGCTTTAGACATTGCTCGTAATCCTGTCTCCCACAAACGCATCAAACACATCGAAGTTGATTGTCACTTTGTACGAGGGAAGTTATCTGAAGGCTTTATTGATTTGCATCTTGTTAGCAGCTCAAACCAACTGGTAGACATTTTAACTAAGCCTCTGACTGGGATAGCTCACCATGGTTTTCTCTCCAAGTTGAAGGTGCTTCCCCCTCCAACTTGCGGGTTGAGGGGGGGGTTGAGGGGGTGTTGGATAACAAGAACTGAGTATAGTATAGTTTTATATTTGTTATGTAGCTGAGGCCCAAAATGTAATTATTGGTGGTGCAGTAGTTAGGCCCAATTTTTGTAAGTATTGTTTCTTCACTTGAGGCATGACACATTGTATATAAACATCCACATCCAGAACCTTTAGATGGACATTTTTTCTCTATACAGAAATATCTCTCGATGTTGTTTCTCTCTCTCATCTACTGCACTCATTTTACATTTCTTTCCGCAAATTCGACCTTCCAATGAGCTTAACAACTCCATCACTCGGAAAGTTCCAGCATAATATATTGGAGAACCTGTGTATGAACTTCCAGCATATTATGCTGGAACTCCAGTATATTATACTGGAAGTTCACATGTAAAAAATTCGAACTCCAATATATTATACTGGAAGTTCACATGTAAAAAATTCGAACTCCAATATAATATACTGGAATATTTTCTGGATTTTGAACAGTGTTTTCGTTCAGATTTATCTTTACATGAAAAGTGGCTAAATTTCCGTTATTTTGAAATTGTGGCTATTTTTCAATTACCAGTTGTAAATCTAGCTATTTTTGAATTTCACCCAAGGTCTAGTTGTTTTGGGTGGTAGAATTTTGTTAAGAAAATTGAATATAATTCAATGAGAACACTAAGGTGCAGCACGTGCGTGCACACACTCACATTGCAGCTGTTCTTACTCAACTTTAACAAATCGAGTCAAAACATCCTTCTATGTTGAGAGCTATATGCATTTGAATATATCTTAGGGATATTAAGATTATAGTTGGGATCAAGATTTCCTTTAGGTTCTGTAAGCCATCGATCACTATTAGCGGTTGTATACATCTCACTTTCTGATATAACTACAAGGTTGCTAACAGGGCAGCAGCAATCTTATTTAGCGGGCTTTTGTTGTGGCTTCTTATTAATCTTTTATTCCACTTATTTCTATGTTATTGGGGATATTTTTTGTTTCTTTCCTGATGGGAAGAGCGTGTTTTGGTGCAATAATCCATTTGAGGAGCAGAAGTTATGAATATGCATAGCAAGATCGTTTGTTTGTATTGTCAAATCATGATATTATCAAGTCAAGTGGTTATGTCTGCAATATGCTTCCTCTGCACTTCAATGAATGGTGAAGTAAATGTTTCATAACGGAATAAATGATAATTGTGCAATATGCATCCTTTGCATTTCATGAACAGCAAGGTAAATGCCAATGTGAGAAGATTCAGCAGTATTCTATACTGTATTTAGTTCTTGATTGTGAAAGTGGAAATCACAGAAATTATGCATTTTTTAGCAACAGAGACTGAATAATCTTTTGATAACAAAGAGAAGCACAACTTTCTTAGTACAAATTTTCAGACAAGAACAAATGTTGCAGATATATAAATCCTATGAATACCATGTCAGTATAACAAAGACAATACGATCATAACGCTCGAGGAGGCTTTTCTAATAATGCAGAAAGATAAACTTCATCATTGGACTTGGGAGAAATAGCCCACTTATGCTTTTTGTACCTGAATTGCAGAAACATGTACATATAGTCATCCAGATCCTTTCTATTACAAAAGAATCGATCGATCCATAACAAGCCTCCTGGTCTTAAAACCCGATCCCAGTCAAATAGGATAAAATCCAACAGCTGCAGATCAATCCAACCATCCATAAGTCCAGATGTGTGGATCAAATCCATAGTGTTATCAAAGAATGGAAGCCTTTGGTTCAATGTCACATATAGTGGAATTAAACCCCTAAGTGCTATCGTCTCGCTGAAAGGAGCTCCAAGATTCAGTGCAGTCGAGATAATTGTCACATTCTGCTCTCTCATTCTTGCAGCAAAAGTCCCCGTACCAATACCAAAATCAAGACCAATTCTGATCTCCCCCGGCTTAATTCCCAAAACATCTTTGATCATAAAATCCACAGGAAGTGAAGCATTTGCTACCCATTTTAGCTCTTCTTTATCCATTTCAAAACATCCACTGCACTTAGTATAGCCTCGTTTAGGATTCTTACTCGATAAGCACTCGTAGTTCCTGCAAATATAATTGTTCCACCTAACATTTCTCCCATCCGGGATCCTCCATAAAGATTCATTAATCGGATAAGGCTTTTGATATTGCTTAGATGCCCTCGTCAAACACCTTCTCCTTGGCAATGGATCACAACCATTAATCATAAGCTTCTGCGCGATGTTCCAATCATCTTTACAATATGAACCAATATCATAATCCATATATTCCTCCAATTCTTTCTTCATCGATACACAAGCATGCCCTATCGTGTTATAAATCCCTTCTGTTCCATAAATGTTAACCTTCTTATGTCTATTTTCCTTCAGGGTAATATACTTTCGGATCTCCTCAATCACAAAGGTATTAATCAAAGGGTCTTCTTTAATTGTCATATTCTCAACTTTAGGCAATCTAATTTGCCTAAGGGCAATATGAGCTGAATATAAAGGCTTAATCACCTCTTCTTCCAAGAATCTCTTGTATTCCAATTTGGAAATACCACTTCTATGCAACTGATCTTTGTTCTTTTCCATTTCTTGGACAATTTTTTCAATCTTATCTTGCAAAGTTTCCATCTTCTTGAGCACTTCATCAACCCGAGAAGTTAGAGCTATTATGTCAAAATGATCATAGACATCGCTCGCGCCATAGAAATGGCGACATATATCCTCATCATGCATGAAAAATCCAGCAGAATAAAACCTTAACAAACTCGAAAAGCTCACGATTATAACAAGTGAACCTAGTATAAGCTGAATGCAACCCATTATTCTTCCTAATCTACATTTTCTAAAGCAAAAGATGGACTCACCCATTGTCAATACTAAAATCACAACAACTCTGTTCTAAACTTTCCAAATCAGATGAAACCAAAAGCAGAACAAAGATTGAATATCAGATTGAGTGCATTTTCTATAAGCATTGTGGGAGGATATACATTAGTGACACGTCAAGCAATGCAAACAGAAATGGAATTCCTATAATCAACTGAAGAAGCAGATCAAGTAACCTGGATTCAGCACCAAGGATGTAAAATTGAAACTGAAAAAGAAAAACAGTGATAAAAGCTCAAAAGGATAGCACTAAGTTGATCTAAAACTTCCAATGAAATGGCGTACATTAGCTTAAAAGTTAGCTTTAAACTTTTCTTGAAACCAATACCGAGTGAACTAAAGAGCTGGAAAATCGTGAACACTAAGCATAGACCACAGATGGGCATGTTCATGAGCTTGAATAAAGCGCAAATCTCGTGAAGGAAAGAGCAAAAAAGCACTAAAATCTAAGCAGCCAAATGGCCAAATGGGTGTTAAATTAATATATAATTTCAGATAATCGACTGAGATAGAGTAATTACTACACATTTATCAAGGATATACAAAATGTATTAGTCATGTGAGATAAATATAATATATGTTAGCGTTGACTTTAAGGAGCATGGTGGGTTAGGTTTCGGATAATATTGAAAGATGAGAAAGCTGCTTGTGGTGGCAAAGTCTAAAGAAAGGTCTTGACCGTTAAAGTTCCATTTGGTTTAAATTCAGGTATTGGTCGTTGAAGTTTTTTCCTAGCTATGACAAAGAGATATTGTATGGAAGTGAAATACTGGGTGGGTAAAAATTGATTCCATATTTTCGACACATTTTAAATTAGCGCATACAATATACTGCTGAAGATTGTAAAGGTTGATTCAAGATTTTAATGCATACAAAATATTACAGATTATTGTATAAGCTGATTTAAGATTTTAGGTTAGTGCATACAACATACTGCTGGATGTACAATTTGTTGTTACAATAGATATGAATTTCCTATAAACATATTATTTAGAAATTTTGACCTACGCATTTACATGCTTAGGTGACACTTCACTAACAATTACTAATAATTTTTCAGAAGAATTAACCTAAATAATCACTGAACCAACTACTTAAACTAAAAATGGACAATGAATTTATAACATATGTAAAATTTATGTAATATATACAGCTATTCTCTAATTTCTACAGAACCCTCTCTTAGTGGCCAATGCCGTTATGGAGAAAGAAAGAAAAAGGCATTAACTTAAATAGCCGTTCATCTAACTATTTAAATTAAAAATAGTCTATGGATATTTAATATATGTATAATCATGTATAATTATAATATAATCTATATATACCTACTAGGAAAAGTAAACATTGAATTCGATCAACTACTTGTATAAAGATCCGAGAAACAAATCCTGTCAGTGTCTCGTGGATATGGCCACATCCATTGGGTGGGCCGGAGATGTCCACTATTCCTCGAAGCCCACTTATGCCATCAGCGCTATTGGATCCGTAGTTTTGCAACTACCCAAGATGCTCTTTGCTCTTATCCAAAGCCCACATATAATGAAATTTATCATTTGCAAGTGGGAAAATTGTTGAAAATAACTAATATGCAACTTATCGTAACATTCGTTATATAGTACTATGTTAGACCCAGGCCACAATTTATATTTCAATGAAGTGTTTATAGTAGTTGATAATGGAACCTACCACTGCTTTATGATCTCTTAGAAACTTCTTTAATATTTCTCCGACCTAATAAACAGCTAAAGGAAAGAAAAGACACCTTCCATCCGTAACATGAGATTTAAAGTAAATAAAGGAAAACTTGGGAATCAAATTCTTTGATTTCACCATCCAAGTGTATAAGGATTTCATCCGTTTTCTATAATATAAATTACTGATAGTGATTCAGGTGTAAATGCTAATCGAAGTAACCTAATTCATGTAATCTATATGAGGAATATCCAAGAAATTATTACTACTGAAAATCTAACTGAATATAATCCTTTAAACCGATTGAATTTCAATCGTAGTTCGGCTACTGGCCCAAGATGATCTTTGCTCTTATTCAAAGCCCACAAGCCACAAATAATCTAATTCCCAAGTTTAAGGTATCCAACATATGATGAAATTTATTTTGCCATTTGCAAGTGGGGAAATTGTTGAAGATAAGGAAAAAAATATCCGAGGAAATCAATGTACATTATATGCAAGCTTAATGTTGTTTTCGTCATAGAGTACTATGTTACCCACATGCCACATTTATATTTCAATGAAGTATTTATAATAATTTCATAATGGAACCTGCCATTGTAATTATGTTCAAGGCAAGCCTGTCAATAAAGGTCATTAATAAACTTCCCATCCATAGCAAAAGAAAACCTAATTGTCAAATTTTCAGACGTCAAGACCCATCCCAAAAATTCTGCGGAATAAAAAAAGCTATAATATTTGGACTCTTTCATTTCCTTCCTCCAGGGATCCTCTTCGCCTGGTGGTCAATGAAGTGAGTGAGAATCATGAAGTTTCAATTTTAAATTCCACCATATGCAAAAATCACTAGGTGATTTCTTTCCATCTGTCGAAGCTTTGGAGAATATAATTATTGCTGGTGAGATATAACAAATATCCCGTCGAATTAGTCGAAGTACACACAAACTGATTCAAACAACACGGTCAGTAAAAAAATAATGTATTCCATATGAGCATCTAGTTTCATCATTAATGTTGTATTGCTTGATTCTTGGGGAAAGAATTTCCTACCAGATGCAGATAAAATCAAATTCTTTGATTTGACCACCTGCGTATAAAGATTTCATCGTTATCTATGGTATAAAATTACTCATAGTGATTGTTTTCTGTTAATTTTGTGATTCTGGTGTATCCTAAGTCCTAATCTACGTAATTCTAATACATGTGATCTATATGAGGCCATTAATTAGTCTTCTACATATTATATTGGGAAAAAAATTAAGTCTGAATATTGAAGATGAGTGTCATGACACGTGGACTGGTCAGAAGGTCAAAACGTAATAAATAGCCAAGAGGCACGAGCGACAACAGATAGGGGGAAAAGAAAGCAACATAGGTGTGGACCGTTACTAAAATAGGTACGAGTCTCGTACCTATTCGAGTCGTTTAAAGATCAAAGATCAGAAGAAGTTGAAGATACGAATCTGATGACGTAAAAGAGTCTAAATACAGCATTAAATGTCAAATACGTTAGAGAATCTGAATTAAATAGAAATGATTGTGTAACGTTTCTTTTAAATATCATTTATTACTCATAATTGCCTCATTAAGACAAAGGCATTATATTTTCTCTTAGAATCAACTATAAAAGGGGAAAGACTCAACATCTGTAGGGACACAAAATACTATTGAGATCTTACTGAAATACAAAACTATTTACTGCTTTACCATCATTCTCAAAAATATTTTATTTTCTTCTCCTGATTATCAGTAACCCGAATTTCTTTCTAGCTTTGACCAAAAACTCAGATTTTTGGTTAAACAAATTGGTTCCATTACCGGAAATCTGATAATCTTTTCTTATAAGCTACATCTTGTCTATTGTATCACCATGTCAAACGACAACACCAACAATAACAATGAAAACACTTTGGGAAACCCTAAAAATCAAATCCATCAAAATCAAGGAGATTTACATAACATTGAAGTGGTTCCCTCCCCTCAAAATTCACCACGTCAATCTCGTGAAGGCACTCCTGAATCTCGTGTTGTTCAACAAGAACAATCTGAACACTTTGAAGGTGGTACAAATGAAGCCTTACAAAAGCTAATTGATGCATAGGTCGGCAAAGCTCTTCAGGCTCTAGTTAGTCGATTGCCTGCTGCACCACCCACACCAACTCCTAATAATAATACATTGGAGAATCCCCGTTCTGGTCTTGTTAATTCTGGAAATGGAGGAACCACCAGTGAACCACAAGAAGGGGAACCAGGTAATTCAAATAATTCCTATTTGCAAAATTTAGTACTAACCTTGCAGAAACAGATTAAGGAACAAAATGAACGTATTGAGCAAATCCATGGAGTTCCGCCTGTAATAAAAGGAGTTGACATGGACAAATACTCACAACAACCTTGGAAGCCAAGTGCTGCTCCCCTTCCAATTCCGAAAAAGTTCAAAATGTCTGACATCCCGAAATATGATGGTACTACAGACCCACGTGACCACGTGACTGCATTTACAATAGGCGTAAAAGGTAACGACTTGACCAAACAAGAAATTGAATCAGTACTAGTCAAGAAATTTGGAGAAACACTCACCAAGGGTGCATTAACTTGATATTCTCTTTTATCTGAAAATTCTATAAATTCTTTTGCTGAGCTTGCAGATTCTTTTATTAAAGCACATTCGGGAGCACAAAAGGTTGAGAAAAGAATGAAAGATATTTTCAAAATCAAACAAGGAGATTCAGAGTTACTCAGAGACTTTGTTGATAGATTCCAGCGTGAAAGAATGACTCTACCCCATGTGCCTGACAACTGGGCTGTAATAGCTTTTGCAAGTAATTTAAATGACAAAAGTTCTGAAGCCACGAGAAAACTCAAAGAAAGCCTTCGAGAATTCCCTGCAACCAAGTGGAATGATGTTTACAACAGGTATAGTACGAAACTACGAATTGAAGAAGATACCGTACCTAAGTTTCATCATGAAGAAAGGGGTGGTTCCAGAAGATCATAAACCGAAAAAAGATCAGGTAAAAACAGGTACGATCCATATATGGGTCCTGTAGGAAAAGACCCACGGTCAAAACAAGATAGCCAGCAATATTATCAAAAATCGAGGAATAGGGACTCTGGTTCTTCATCGAAATTTAGAAATGATCGGAACAGATAAGAGTCACGAGATGATGACAGAAGTTTAAAGGCACGGTTCAACGGATATAACTTTAATGTAACTACCTCCGAGCTCGTGGTTGTTTTGAGAAGTATGGTAGAGAAGGTGCGGTGGCCTAAAGAGATGCGGTCAAATCCAAATAGACGCAATCCAAATCATTGGTGCGAATTACACAATGATCACGGGCACAAAACTTCAGAATGTAGATTCTTGCAGAGTGAAGTGGACCATCTATTGAAGCAAGGGTACCTCACTGAGTTATTTAGTGAAAAAGGTAAACAAGTCTATATGAAAAATAGGCAAGAGCCACCAAAGCCTCATTCACCCAAGAGAACAGTGAATGTGATAAGTGGGGGAGAAGATATTCACGGCATAACCTACAAAGCCTCCAACAAGGTTTCTAAAGTAACAATTACACACGGGAAACGGGTACGACAGGTTTTAAAAAATGAAAGTATTTCATTCGATGATGCAGATACCGAAGGAGTGATAACTCCACATAATGACGCACTGGTAATATCTTTACTTGTACATGATACTAATGTAAAACGAGTTTTGATTGATCCAGGGAGTTCCGTAAATATTATACTACTAAGAGTATTACGTGAAATACAAGCTGAAGACAAAATGATACCCAAGGCGCATACCTTGTCAGGCTTCGACAATTCAAGTGTGGTAACAAAAGGAGAGGTAATTCTAACAACCTTTGCTGCAGGTGTTGTTAAAGAAACTAAATTTCAGGTGGTAGATATGGAAATGGCTTACAATATGATCATGGGGAGACCATGGATACATGATATGGATGTTGTCCTATCAACTCTACATCAAGATATTAAATTCCCATCACCATAGGGAATTTGCCAAATTCGTGGGGATCAGCAGACAGCTAGGAGTATCAACGTTGTAACAGGTACGAGCATTGTAAATAAAGAAAAATAGCAATTACAGGAAACAGTTGAAGTATTCAAAGATCAAACCTCAGTTGCACAAGAAAAGACGGATTTAGACTCGAGACCTGATACAATTCAAGAACCTGAAGAGAATGAAAATATCAAAACCACAATTGAAGAACTCGAAGCTGTGATATTATTCGAACAGTGGCCTGAACGGAAGGTTTACATTGGAGCCAATTTAAGCTCAGATATGTGAGGTATGTTGATTAAATTTTTAAAAGCTAATGTGGACTGTTTTGCTCGGTCCCATGCTGACATGACAGGGATACCACCGGATGTGATGACTCACAAATTAAACGAAGATCCATCCTTTGCACCAATAAAGCAAAAGAAAAGAAAGCAATGGGCTTTCAAAAACCAGGTGATTCAAGATGAGGTCCAAAAGCTATTAAAAATTGGGTCAATCCGCGAGGTAAAGTACCCTAATTGGTTAGCCAACACAGTTGTTGTACCTAAGAAAAATGGTAAGTGGCGAGTCTGTGTAGATTATATAGATCTTAATAAAGCTTGTCCAAAAGATTCTTTTCTTTTACCACATACAGATCAGTTAATTGATGCAACTGCAGGACATGAACTTCTAAGTTTTTTAGATGCATATTCAGGGTACAACCAAATTAAAATAGACCCTAGTGATGAAGAAAAAACTTCTTTCATTACAGACAGGGGGACTTACTGTTATAAAGTAATGCCCTTTGGTCTCAAAAATGCTGGGGCAACCTATCAAAGGTTGGTCACCAAAATATTCCAAGAATATTTAGGAAAGACAATGGAGGTATATATAGACGATATGCTCGTCAAAACCCAGTAGTCTCATGATCATATTTCTCATCTATCTGTTACATTTGAAATTTTGCGAAAATTTAATATGAAACTCAACCCAGAAAAATGTGCATTTGGAGTTGCATCAGGTAAGTTTTTGGGTTTTCTTGTTTCTAACCGTGGTATTGAGGTAAATCCTTCTCAGATCAAAGCAATAGAAGAAATCCCTGATATCCTTACTAATAAAAAGGAAGTTCAAAGATTAACGGGAAGAATTGCAGCTTTGGGGAGATTTATTTCCAAATCCTCAGAAAAGTGTTTTAAGTTTTTCTCTGCACTCAAAAAGCAAGATCATTTTGAATGGAATGAAGATTGTCAACAAGCCCTTAGAAATTTGAAAGCTTATTTGTCAAAACCACCGTTGTTGGCAAAACCAAAGGTGGGGGAAAAACTTCTCATCTATCTGGCTGTATCTGAAGTTGCGGTAAGTGCTGTTTTAGTCCGTGAGGACCAAGGTAAACAATCTCCTATTTATTATGTAAGTAAGTCCTTATTAGATACTGAGACACGATACCCACAGCTAGAAAAGTTAGCATTAGATTTGATCATGGCATCTAGAAAATTAAGACCTTATTTTCAATGTCATCCCATTATTGTAGTTACTGTTTTTCCGCTTCGAAATATTTTGCATAAACACGAATTGTCAGGAAGATTAGCAAAATGGGCTATAGAACTAAGTGAATACGAAATCATTTATCAACCCAGGACTGCTATAAAATCTCAAGTACTAGCTGATTTCGTGGCTGATTTTAGTCAGGGGATGCATTTAGAAGCATAAAAGAATTACAAGTTTTTAATGGTGCAAACCCGGGGACTTGAGTTTTATTCACTGATGGTTCATCTAATATAAAAAGGAGCAGGTATGGGTATAGTTCTCATACCACCTACGGGTGAAATTATTAGGCAAGCTATAAAATGTCATTCTATAACTAACAATGAAGCAGAGTACGAAGCTATAATTGCAGGTTTGGAATTGGCAAGAGAACTCGGCATAACACAAATTATAATCAAGAGTGATTCTCAACTCGTGGTCAATCAAATAATGGGGACTTATACAGCCAGGGAATCTCGAATGCAAGAATATCTCGAAAAGGTACGGGAACTAATTAAGCAATTCCAAACTTGGAAGGTAATGCAGATCCCAAGAGATGAGAATGTGGAGGCAGATGCTTTAGCTAATCTCGCATCTGCAACTGACGTAGCAAACGACGCAAATGCTTCAGTCATACATTTATTTCATTTCGTTCTCGAACCTGATAAGAATGAGGTAAATTTTAATCATCTAACATGGGATTGGAGAAACGAAATTATTGCTTTTTTACAGCACGGAACCGTGCCTATTGACAAAGGGAAGGCTCACGCGCTTCGCAAAAAAGCCACTCGATATTGTTTTTATCAAGGAAATCTTTATCGAAAGATGTTCGGTGGACCACTGGCACGGTGTCTCGGACCCTCTCAAACAGAATATGTGATGAGGGAAGTGCATGAAGGACATTGTGGAAATCACGCAGGGGGAAAGTCGCTGGTAAGAACATTGATTCGAGCAGGATATTATTGGCCTAAGATGGAAGAAGAGGCAAACAATTTCGTGTCCAAATGTGATAAATGTCAAAGATACGACAATAATATGCACAGACCAGCTGAGTTACTACACCCTGTTATAGCCCCTTGGCCCTTTATGAAATGAGGAATGGATATCGTAGGTCCACTTCCACAAGCAAAAGGTCAGGTAAAGTTTCTACTTGTACTCACAGATTATTTCACTAAATGGGTAGAAGCAGGAGCATTTAAACAGGTACGAGAGAAGGAAGTTAAAGACTTCATATGGCGAAAAATAATATGTCGCTTTGGAGCACCAAAGGAGATCGTGTGTGACAATGGACCACAATTCATAGGAGCTCAAATCACAGAATTTCTTCAAAGTTGGCAGATTAAAAGGATAACGTCTACGCCATACCATCCAGTGGGTAATGGACAAGCGGAATCCACTAACAAAGTCATTATCAACAACTTGAAGAAGAGGTTACAGGATTCAAAAGGTAATTGGCCTGAGGTATTACCTGGAGTATTATGGGCTTATCGTACAACGACAAAAACAAGCACTGTAAAAACACCATTTTCAATGGTTTATGGTGCAGAAGCCTTAATTCCAGTTGAAATAGGTGAACCAAGCACACGGTATGTTCGGGCAACGGAGGAATCTAATAATGAAGAGATGCGGGTCAACCTTGATTTGCTTGAAGGAAGAAGAGAAGCTACATTGATAAGAATGACAACACAAAAGCAAGTAATTGAACGATATTACAATAGGAAAGCACGCCTCAGATTTTTCAAAATTGGGGACTTCGTGCTTAAAAAGGTGTTCCAATCTGCAAAGGCTGCTAATTCAGGAAAGCTAAGTCCAACGTGGGAAGGACCATACAAAGTTCGTGACATTGCGGGAAAAGGAGCATACGAGTTGGAGACAATGGATGACAAAGTTTTACCCTCACATTGGAATGACGTCCATTTAAAGAGGTATTACTTCTGAGAAAGTACCCATGGTCAGGTATCGTCATGTTAAAAAATTTTCTTTTGAATTATTAAAGTTTTACTAACGATTTTAGATGCTAGGCAAAAACCCTAACTCGTGCCAAATGATGAGTCACGACCTGCAAGGCAAAATGGAGTGTTCTAAAATTCCCAGCCCAGGGTTACAATTAATCTGATGGAAATACACACGAGTTAGGCAATCTTCATCTATAATCGCACCTTCGAGTCCCGTATATTTTTATGTTTCAGGAAAAGGACCAAATTGAAAGAAATAAACAAGTGTTTGAGGCTTCATACTTCACCGCTCAAACACTTGGGGGACTACATATTATACACAGATACGAATATCGAACAAAAGTCGGCCACAAAGAGATAAGTGTTGAGAAAAAGTTACGAAGTCTTCGGCATTCATCATCGTGTTCAAGAAACACAAGACATTTATCATAATGTTTTTCCCATGAGAACAACAGAGTCATCTCTCAAACTCATAAACGAAGTCACCTCTCAAATCCTTCTTAATATATAAAGATAGGGTCTTGGCTATGTACTAAAATAGGTTATGAAGAAAAATCTTGTTTATTTTATATTATGTAAAAATCTGTTACAAGAAAAACAGTTATGAGAAAGTCATAAATGGATTTTAATACATGTAATAGTCAAAAAAACTTGTTAAAGTTCATGAATAAAACTTGTCAAAGTTGTTTCATACAAAACATGTGTATTCCTATTTCTTTCATCGTATTATAACACCATTGTGAAGTTGAGACGTCTTCTTCATTAAGTGTCGATAAAATAAAAGGGCCCTCTTTTATAAACCTCATGTTAATAAGTCATAAGAAGAATCATAAAACATTTTCAAAGGATAAAAATGCTAAACTATTCTATAAGTCCTAAATAAGTAAGGAAAAGGCAAGAATAAAACACATTGAAGTACTAACAAAACTTCTTAATATAATTAAAAAGACTAAGTAGAAACTTAGTCAATAAAAGTTTATACAAGTTCCCCATTATGATAACTGGGGACTTTCACCAAAAAATCCCTTAAAAATTAAGGGATAAAACCATCATCCAATTGAAGGGGTTAGCACATCAGAAGTTGCAATATTAATTTCACTTTCAGCCACAAGCATGGTGGCAACTTCTGAAGAAGCAGCAACAGGAACGGTTTCAGCTGAGCTTGAAATGTTTGGATCAACGAGGGAAGCAAGAGTCACGGAAGCTTCAACTTCCACAGACTGATTCATAGAAGTTTCACCCTCTGAAGCTGGAATTGCAACATTTTCAACTTCAACTGCCATAGCAACGACTTCTTCATTTAAAGGTTCTTCAGCCACGGGAGCTTCAATTGACGGAGAGGGAAAGTCAAGTGGTTGTTGGGTTCTTTCAATGGTCTCTAAAACTTTGGCCAACTCTGAGTTTAAATCAAAGTTTTCTTGACTGACCTCCATTAAAGCATCACGACGAGAGTTTAGAAAAGCCCAACTCACCTCTATGTTAAAATTCTCCTCAAGAAGTTCATACTCCCTTTCCCACATAGCAATATCATTCTTTAACACTTGATTTTCGGCTAAAGAGGATTCAAAGGATGCTTCAAGGGAGGCATGAGAACTCTCTAAGGTACGTACCTTATCAGAAGAGATTTTTAAATCAGCTTGAGCTTGAGTCAAGCTTTGCACTAACTCACATGCATACTCTTCTTTCTTGGCCAAGAGTACCTTAAGTTCTCTGATCTCTTCACTACAATTTGATAGTTGTTCTGAAAATGAACACTTAAGGCTTTCCTTATCTTTCTCAAATTGGCTTGAAGAAGCCTTGGCAACTGCTACCTCAGAAGTCAGACCTCGCTTTTGTTGCTCCAGGAGATTTCTACTCTCTAGCAATTCTTCTATAGTTCCCTGAACATTCTCAAAATGCTCTTTCCAATTGACCGCTTCTAGTTGTGCTCCCCTAGCTATTTCCTCAGCCTCGTGGATAGACTTTTCAGACTCACGGGTTTTCTTTTCCAGAAGGAAAATTCTTCCCATCAATTCTGTACCAATGAGGTTAGCCTGCAGTGACAATTTATAGAAATAAGAATTTTTTTTTTAAAAAAAACTTGTTAGTAAATAAAGGAAGAATACATTCAAAGTAGAATGAACAATGTCATTCATCAAAGTTAAGCAGCTATGGTTGTCCATCTTCTTCTCCTCAATATCTCCAATCAAAGGCCTAAGCCAGTCAGCTGCTCCACCGGACTTCCTTAAAAAGCTGTTGTTAGCAGGAACTTCAAGCGTACCGCTCCTCATAGCCAAGTTTCTGCTACTAGAACCCTCCTCTGCATATTGAACAGAGGAAGGGGGAGCTATAGAAGGAAGAGTGGTAGAAGAAGTGAAAATAACAGGAGTCATAGGACTCGAAGCAGGTAAGGGAGCAGAAGTAGGTAAAGAAGCAGGAAAAGAAGGAATGGGAACAGAGGAAGAAAGAGGAACTTCATCTAAAATTGGACCTAGTTCTCCACTTTCAAAACTACCAACGAAGAGACGATGAATAGATTCGTTGGTGTCCCTCGGAGTGGTTTCATCTTCAGAGGGAATGTGAACAGGTTCAGTAAGAGAGGCACAGACAGGGTAACTTCAACTTCATTCTCGGAACTATGCGTCTCCTGGATCTTGGTCTAGCTATCAAAGAGGTGTCTTCATCCTCAGAATCTTCTTCTACAACTTTCCTCTTTGACAGCCTAGCTTGAGTTCTCTCCACAGAAAGAGAAGTACCAGAAGAGGCTCGAAGGGCAGTAGCCACTTCGGTTGTCATTCCTCGAATAGCAAATCCTGACAAAAAGAAGGATTTAAAAAAAAGAAGTTAGAAAAAATAAAGGACTTGTCATACGAAAAATGATAAAGAGATGCATACCGTGAGTTTTCACTTTCCAACCATGTAAATTGGAAATGGATTTCCACGTTCTCGCCTCCATAGACATGACTTTCATGATTAAATCTACCCAACCAAGGAAATTAGGAACGGGTTCCACATCTCCCATGGTTGCTATAGAAAAGCAAAAAAGGATGAAATTAGAAAAGAAGTTGAAATTCTTAAGAGGTAAGAACGGTAAGTAAAAAAACTTACGTGCAAAGTTCCACTTCTCAGGGAAGGGGATATTTGTTTCACCCACCAAATCAACTGTGCATACCGCAACATAACGAGTGTACCACCCGCGGTCCTTGTCATCTTCAGGGCTTACTAAGACCCTTTTACTTCTTGCAGTTAGAGTAAAAACTCCATTGCAAAATAACTTGGGTTGGTAAAGATGAATAAGGTGGGGAAAGGAAAAATCAACACCGGCTTTAACATATAAATACCTCAAACAAGCCACTGTTCTCCATACAAGGGGACCAATTTGTCCCAAACAAATTTTGAAAAAACGACAGAAATCAAGTATGACTGGGTCAATAGCAGGAATAAATCCCAAAGTGAAGGGGTAAGTATAAACAAAAGAAAATCCAATCCTAAAAGAAGATATTCTTTGATTTGGATTAGGGATTACTATACGAAAATCACTTCTCCAGTTGCAATCTTTTCGAACAATAGAAACCAAAGGTTCAGTGATTAAAGAAGGAAAAGTGTCAGCTTTCTCTAAATTGACAACTTGCTCACGAAGAGATTTCCTATCATTCTCAAAAGATAGGTCGTTGGGTACTATTTCCTCAACTAAAGGCTCTTGAAGAGGCTCAGGAAGTTCTTTACCTTTAGAGGAAGATTTCTTAGTAATAGAACCTCTGGAAATAGTACCGGAGCTAGAAGAAGGCATGACAGAACCAGAGGCACCACCACGAACGGATCCTAGGCTACAAAGCCTGCCTCCTCTTCCTCTTCTATGTCTTATAGGGGCATTGGAGAAGCTATCAAGAATTGGGATTCTTTTAGGGTTCGGATTCGGAGATGCCATTGTAGAGAAAAGGATGAACTCAAGGAGAAAGGAGTAGAAATAAAGAGTAAAGGATCTGTTAAGGGTTTATGAAGAAAAGGACAAAGGGAAAAAGGATATATATGTATATAATAGCAACCGTCAAGCAAAGAAGTGTAATGATGGAAAGCCTATAATAAAGGCAACTATCGCTTCGTGACTATAAGGGATGAATAAACCTTGGAAAAAGGCTACAGAATTACAAAACCAAACGAAAGGTGACACGTGTGCAGAGCATTAAATAGAAAAGACAACTGGGGTGTCAGTACTGTCATACCATTGATTACAGCAAAAAAATCCCTTTTTGTGAAGGTCCACTTCCCAAATATTTAATAGATAAATAAATGGAAAGTAGGGAGACTATCTATATTGGGAAAAAACTGAGTTTGAATATTGAAGATGACGTGTCATAACACGTAGACTGGTCAGAAGGTCAAAACGCAATAAATAGCCAAGAGGCACGGGCGACAACAGATAGGGGGAAAAGAAAGCAACATAGGTGTGGACCGTTACTAAAATAGGTACGAGTCTCGTACCTATTTGGGTCGTTTAAAGATCAAAGATCAGAAGAAGTTGAAGATACGAATCTGATGACGTAAAAGAGTCTAAATACAACATTAAATGTCAAATACGTTAGAGAATCTGAATTAAATAGAAATGATTGTGTAACGTTTCTTTTAAATATCATTTATTACTCATAATTGCCCTCATTAAGACATAGGCATTATATCTTCTCCTAGAATCAACTATAAAAGGGGAAAGACTCAACATCTGTAGGGACACGAAATACTATTAAGATCTTACTGAAATACAAAGCTATTTACTACTTTACCATCATTCTCAAAAATATTTTATTTTCGTCTCCTGATTATCAGTACCCGAATTTCTTTCTAGCTTTGACCAAAGACTCAGATTTTTGGTTAAACACATATATATAGGGAACTCGTTGTCTTTCAATTGACCACCAGAAAAAAGGAATTACTTGTATCCTTGGCAGACAAATTAAACATCTCATTACGTTTCATACCAGAAAAGGTAAGAGATCCAAGACTGAAAATTTGACTAATGGGATGTCAATAAATATTTGAATTTGGAACTTCAGCCTAAAGTGGGAACAGCTAGTGGCTTATCTAACCAAAAATATCTCTTTGAAGTTTGAATTGAAGCAAAAATAAACAGCTTTACAATGTAACATCGGAATGAAAATAAAAGCTCTTAACACAACAACAACCCAGGAAAATCCCACAAGTGGGGTTTGGGGGGGGTAGTATGTACGCAGACCTTACCCCTACCCCAAAGGGGTAAAGAGGCTGTTTCCGAAAGACCCTCGACTCAAGATAATAAGAAAAACCAGAAAAACAAAAGGGGAGAACATTAGTTTCACCATAGAGATCATAGGAAAAATAGGAACCTAAAATGCATAAGAAAAATACAAGACAGAAATGATGGCTAGTAAATAGATCTAGCACCGAAAAGAGAAAATATTAAGACACGACAATGCCCCTAGTAATTTTCGATTAAAACCTTACCAGACTAGGCTCACAATGGAACAAAGTAACGCAAGACTCAACTAGCTCCTAGCCTACAACTGTAATACTCGACCTCCACAAATTTCTATCAAGTGTCATGTCCTCGGAAATCTGAAGTCTCGTCATATCCTGTCTGATCACTTCTCCCCAATACTTCTTAGGCCGCCCTCTACCTCTTCTCGTGCCCTCCATAACCAGATGCTCACACCTCCTCACTGGAGCATCTAGGCTTCTCCTCATTACATGCCCGAACCATCTGAGTCGCGCTTCTCGCATCTTGTCATCAATAGGAGCCACGTGCACCTTCTCCCGAATATCATCATTTCTAATCTTGTCCATCCTGGTGTGCCCGCACATCCACCTCAACATTCTCATTTCAACTACTTTCATCTTTTGGATATGTGAGATCTTAACAGGCCAACACTTTGCCCCATACACCATGGCCGGTCTAACCATCGCTTTATAGAACTTACCTTTGAGTATTGTTACCACTCTTTTGTCACACAAAACTCCGGATGCTAACCTCCACTTCATCCATCCTACCCCAATACGGTGTGCGACATCTTCATCAATCTCCCCTCCCCCATGGATAATTTACCCAAGGTACTTGAAGTTTCCTCTACTTGGGATAACCTGTGATTCAAGCCTCACATCCACGCCCACTTCCCCCGACTCAGTGCTGAAAAAACACTCCAAGTATTCCGTCTTCGTTCTACTCAGCTTGAAACCTTTAGACTCAAGAGTATGTCTCCAAACTTCCAGTCTCTCATTAATACCGGTTCGTGACTCATCGATCAGAACTATGTCATCGGTAAATAGCATGCACCATGGCACCTCCCCCTGTATATGGTTTGTTAACCCATCCATCACCTGGGCGAATAAGAATGGACTGAGCGCAGAGCCTTGGTGTAACCCCATTTCAACCGGAAAGTGCTCAGAGTCGCCTCCTACCATCCTAACCCAAGTCTTAGCCCCATCATACATGTCCCTAATCGCCATAATATAGGGAATCGGCACACCTTTTGCCTCCAAGCATCTCCATAAAACTTCTCTAGGAACCTTGTCATACGCTTTCTCCAAGTCAATAAACACCATGTGCAGATCCTTCTTTCTCTCTCTGTACAGTTCCACCAACCTCCTAACAAGGTGTATAGCTTCTGTGGTTGAACGACCCGGCATGAACCCGAACTGGTTGTCTGATATAGACACTGTCATCCTCACCCTTGCTTCAACGACCCTCTCCCATACTTTCATGGTATGACTCAGTAATTTGATACCCCTATAATTATTACAACTCTAGATATCACCTTTGTTTTTGTACAACGGGACCACCGAACTCCACCTCCACTCATCTGGAATCCTCTTTGCCTTGAAAATAACATTAAACAGCCCAGTCAACCACTCTAAACCTACTCTCCCTACACCCTTCCAAAATTCCACTGGAATCTCGTCTGGTCCGGTTGCTCTTCCCCTACTCATCCTACGCATAGCCCCCATGACCTCCTCAACCTTGATACGCCTGCAGTGCTCGAAGTCTCGGTGACTCACGGAATGCTCCAATTCGCCTAGCACAATATCCCGATCCCCTTTTTCCATTCAGAAGTCTGTGGAAGTAAGTTTGCCATCTCCTCTTAATCTGGGCATCTTCCACCAGTATCCTACCATCCTCGTCCTTGATGCATCTCACTTGGTCCAAATCTCAAGCCTTCCTCTCTCTCAACTTGGACAACCGAAATAACTTCTTCTCCCTGCCCTCTTCCCCCAGTTCCTCGTACATACGGCTATAAGCTGCAGTCTTCGCCTCTGTGACCGATAGTTTAGCTTCTTTCCTAGCTACCTTATATCTCTCCATGCACGCTCGCATCTCCTCCTCACCTATGCTCCCCAATAACTTCAGGTATTTCGCCTCCTTCGCTTCCACTTTACCTTGGACCACTTCATTCCACCAACAGTCACCTTTATGCCTACCAGATACACCAGTCGAGACCCCTAACACCTCTCTCGCAGATGCCCTTATACAGTATGTTGTTGCTGACCACATAGTGTTTGCGTCCCCACTGCTCCTCCAAGCTCCCATAGCCAACAACCGACACTCCAACTCTTGGGCTTTATCCTTAGTCAAGGCTTCCACCTGATTCTCGGTGATCCCCGAGCAGACCGTTTTGTCACGACCCAATTTTCTAACCCGGTCGTGATGGCGCCTCTCGTGAAGACAAGGCCAGCCAACTAACCCAAATCGTATCTTTAACAATTATTAAACATAAATGAATAAATAAATACAGCTTAACGACAATAATAACCAGTGTTTAAAGCCCAACATAACCCGACCGGGGTGTCACAAGTCACGAGCATCTAAAGAAATCCTAAACACAACTACAGGGCCAATAATATACAAAATTAAATTTTGAAATTCTAAAGACAATGTCCGGTGTCGCGAACGCTGGCGGTAACCTTGCTCAGCTACAATAGTAATACCTTCAATGAGCTAATATCCCGCTACCGGGTGATCAATACCTGCAGCTGCACGCGAGGTGCAGGGAGTAAAGTGAGTACTCCGACCCAGTGAGTAATAAAAGTAACTACAGTCCGAAGATAAGAAAATCCAGTAAATACACAAAGTAAGCTAAAATCCAAATATACAGCAACATATGGAACTGAGCAGCTAAACAACAGTATAAATACAAATACATGAATGCAATGCAATGCATATGATGGTACATTCCAGTACCCACTGCGGCGTGCAGCCCGAGCCATCCATATTTATTTATCGTCGACAGCGCTCACTGGGGGTGTGTACAGACTCCGGAGGGGCTTCTACAGCCCAAGCACAATATCTTGGTCAGTCATTGTTACCTGACCGGTCAGCCCATTGTTACCTGACCAATTTACATCATACAGTGCCATTGTTACCACTGTTTCAAGTATATCATACAGTGCCATTGTTTCCATTGTTTCAAGTATATCATATAGTGTCATTGTTACCACTGTTTCAAGTATATCATACAGTGTCATTGTTACCACTGTTTCAAGTGTATCATACAGTATCATTGGACTCCGGAGGGGCTTCTACAGCCCAAGCACAATATTTTGGTCAGTCATTGTTACCTGACCGGTCAGCCCATTGTTACCTGACCAATTTACATAATACAGTGCCATTGTTACCACTATTCCAAGTATATCATACAGTGTCATTGTTACCACTGTTTCAAGTCACTTTATAATCAGTCCAGAAAATAATATAATAAGCCCCTTGGGCATTTACAAAATAGAAGTTTCCAACCCGAAATACATTTAAAATGTCATTTGAGTTTTCATCACTTAGAATTACGGCTAAGTTTGCAAAACAGTAATTAAAACCTTGGACTGAAATTAAATGATATTAATCCCCGAAGGATTCTACAAGTCGGCACAAAGCCCCCAAACATGGCATTAAGCCCAAATATCATCAATACATGTGCATATCAGTCGCCAACATATTATAAGTATCAATACAATGTGCGAATCAGTCGCCAATATACTATAATTATCACTCGGGATGGACCAAGTCACAATCCCCAATCATATACGACTCCGCACCTGCCATGGGATGCGTGTCACGCCTCAATATAGCGTTACTATGTGAAAGTCCGGGGTTTCAAACCCTCAGAACAACAGTTGCATCAATTACTCACCTCGAACCGGCTACTTCTTTAGCTCGCGATGACTTTGCCCCTCGAATTGGCCTCCACGTGCGCCGAATCTGCCCAAAATCGCAACGAATATGTCGCATTATGCTAAAGGGACAATACCCAATCGAAAGCAATAAAAAAATATCGAAATTCACGAAATTTGCTAAACCCGAGCCCCGGACCCACTTCTCAAAATCCAAAATTTTTTACATCAAAATGTTCCTTTTATCGCTACGAGTCTATACATACCAAATTCACAAGAATCGGAGTCCATTTGGCCCCTCAAATCCCAAATTTAGAATTTCAATTTCAAGCCCTATTTTCTTACAATTTGGCTATATTTTCATGAATTTCAAGGATGATTGCACAATATAATCTTGTATTTAGTTCATAGGACTTACCTCCAATCACTTTCCGTCAAAACCCCTTCAATTCCCGTCCAAAAGCTCTCAAGGTTGCTCAAAAATGGTGGAAAAATGGGTTGGGTTCGCGGATGAAATGTTAATATTTCGGAAGTACTGTTCACGGGTCACTATTCACGATACTGTTCACGGGTCACTATTCACGATAATGTTCACTGGTCACTATTCACCCGCGCGGTTACTGTTCACTGCTGCAGAAAATACAGCAGCTTTTTATGAAATTTGCAGCACAACCATTTTTCACTAAAATGGCTTTAACTCCATCATACGAATTCGGAATTAGACGATTCTTGTTCCTATAAGTCACAAATAATAATACGAACACAAATCTTCAATCGAAACTCAATTCGGAGCTCGTTTGCCCAGTTCAATACCCATTTCGCTCGTTAAACAATTAACTCACATTTCACGTCAAAAATCCAATCGCGACTTGATGAAATTAAACCAAAACTTCCAGATCAGTCCTATAATTCATGATTTAAATTCGGGAAGTCTTGAAATCAAATTTGGATCTCTAGAACTAAAAATGAACCTTTAGATCATTACATTTATGCTCAAAACGGCAAAAATCTTCCAAAAATGACCCGTTGGGCATCCGAAACACACCCGAGGCCCCCGGGACCCCGACCAATAATACCAACCAGTCCCAAAATACATTACGGACTTGCTCGAGGCCTCAAATCACATCAAACAACGCTAAAATCATGAATCAACCTCCAATCCAAGTTTTATGAATTTCCGAACATATACTTTCGATCAAAAACCCGACCAAACGATGTCCGAATAATCTGAAATTTTGTACACACGTCAAAAATGACATAACAAAGCTACAGCAACTCTCGGAATTCCATTCCGACTCCCGAATCAAAATCTCACCTATCAACCCGAATTCGCCAAAATACTAACTTTGCCAATTCAAGCTTAATTCTACCCCGGTCATCACAAAAATATTCCGGACACACTCCTAAGTCCCAAATCACCTAACGAAGCTATCCGAACCATAAAATTTGCATTTCGAGCCCTCTAACACATAAGTCAATATCCGGTTGACTTTTCCAACTTATGCTTCCTTAAGAGAGACTAAGTGTCTCAAACCTTACCAAAACTAGTCCGAATGACTTCAAATTTTGCACACAAGTCACATTCGATATTACGGACTTGCACCAACTTTCAGAATCGCATTCCGACCCTGATATCAAAATTTTCACTTCCGGTCGAATTTTCTCAAAAACCTTCAAATTCCTATATTTAGCCAAATGACTTCAAAATGACCTCCGGACATTTGAATTCACTTCCGATTGCGCTCCCAACTCCAGAATCACCATACAGAGCTATTCCCAGACTCGGAATCCCAAACGGACATCTATAACTCTGAAATGCCTTCCAACCCAAGTTTATGAAATTCTTCTAAAATACTAACTTCCACAATATACGCCGAAATGCTCACGGGTTTATCCAAAACCAAATCCGGACATACGCCCAAGTTCGAAATCATCATTTGAACATGCTGGAACTTTCAGATCCCAATTCCGAGGTCGTTTACTCAAAATTCCAATCTTAGCCATTTTCTTCAACTTAAGGTTGCCGCAATGAAAAGTTTCTTTCCAATTTGACTCCGAATTTCTTGAAATTCAATTCTGACCATACGTACAAGTCAATATACCTAAAATGAAGCTGTTCATGACTTCCAACTGCTGAACGACGCGCTAGAGCTTAAAACGACCGGTCGGGTCGTTACACGTTTCCTCCTCGATAACCTAATACCAACGTCTATCACCAAGAGTCTATGTTGAGTCGTGAGTGCCTCACTCGGAATCACCTTGCAATCCTTACACAAACCGCTGTCACACCTCCTAACAAGAAGATAGTCAATCCGAGTCTTCGCTACCCCATTTTGAAAAGTAACCAAATGCTCCCTCCTCTTCGGAAATCTAGAGTTCGCAATCACCAACCCAAAAGCCTTAGTGAAGTCCAACAGCGTGGTACCTCTTCCGTTCCTCTCCCCAAAGCCAAATCCTCCATGCACCTCGCCATAACCACCTGCGCTTGCCCCAATATGACCATTGAAATCCCCTCCTATGAATAGCTTCTCGGCAGGCGGGACCTGGCGCACAATCTCATATATCCCCTCCCAGAAGCGCTGTTTAACCTCTTCAGATAGGCCCGCATGCGGCACATAGGCACTAATGACGTTCAGGGTATACTCTCCAACCACCAACTTAATAACCATCAATCTATCATTCACTCGTCTAACTTCGACCATAGACTCTCTAAGTTCCCTATCCACCAAGATACCTACTCCATTCTTACCTCTCTTGACTCTTGAGTACCAAAGTTTATACCCGTCTGCATCCCTCGCACTCGACCCTACCCACCTTGTCTCCTGGACATACACTATGTTGACCCTCCTCTTTTGGAGAATCTTCGCCAACTCTATAGACTTACACGTCAATGTACATACGTTCCATGACCTGATTCTTAACCTATAGGCACCCCTATTCCTTTTACCTCTCTTGCCTCCCTGCGCACCCCCTAACCCCTGCCCTACCTCCTACCCTACACCCCGAGGACATGACCTCACTCGACCATCCCAGACCACAACCACTATACCTACGACATACTAAGGGGAATCAATAACACACCCAAAGCAATGGACCAAGATAGGCAAAGACAGGCTACAACTAATTAGTTCACTAATACAATGGATACACTAATATGAACTATGACTGCAACAACTTAACTAACACAATGAAGGGGACAATGAAAAACGGGAGGTACCAAGTCCCGCCAGTAGAACCTGGGAGTTGTCTTGGAATATATGTCTAAATTGCGTCCACTTAGCACGTTCGCATCCAACTCCTACTGACCCTTGTCGGGGTTGTTCCTTTTGTTTGCACCCCCGCATCTCGCTCACCGAGAGTCCCTAACCTGAAATACACACATAACACCAGGAAGACAAACAAAGTCAGGGGTTGTCACCGCTACCACTGGTGAGGCCCCTCCTGTAGCAAATGAGAGCTAAAAGGTTGCAAAAGAAGCAAATGAGTACTGAAGTATAAATGAACACTCAAAATTCCAATTGTCTCATTTTCAATTTGTTTAATTCCAAATTGTAAAAAGGCTGCAATGGCGAAGCAGTTATCGTCGCCTTCTATTATGACTCGGGTTGTTAACTCAGTATTCACTTTCGTCCGATTCGCTGAGTTTGAGATTCTCTTTGTCCTCTTTGCCCTTGTAAAGAATCACACCACGCGATCTTTTTGTGGGCAGTGAACGGGGCATCGTCAAGAAAATCTATTATCTCCGGCTTTGGCTCAGCTCTTTTGGGAGACAGTCAAATGCGGACACAAATAAAAATGAAAGCTTTGATGGCGCTATGGACTAAATAGAGGTTTAAAGCTAGATTTTAAGAGAGTAAGGAAGAAGATAAACTCTGAATAGCTAGCCAAACAGTGAGGGTTAAGGGAAATAGAAAGGGGGCGGCCAACTCCATTCTTACCTCTCTCGACTCCTGAGTACCAAAGTTTATCCCCGTCTGCATCTCTCGCACTCGACCTTACCCACCTTGTCTCCTGGACACACGCTATATTGAAATGCATTAGAAGTAGAAGTGGCCACTTGTTTAATAGTAGAGCGCCCGTATTTTCAGCGACCTACTTATTTAAATTTTCTTTTCTGCGAGAGATTTAGTTCCGTAATCTAATTGAACATCTCAATACATTTCTTCACGAGATTTTACTAGTCAATAGCCGGTGAGCTTTTTTTCAGAGAGAAAATAATAAAGTTAAATTTGAAATTCAACATAATTTCCCTGCTTCTGTCCTACGAAGGTGGGTCAGATTTGAAATTCGATAGTGTAACCGTCCACTCAAGCGCTTAAACTAAAAGTTATCAGTGGACTTATAATATTTACATAATTTATGTATTATATGTGTATAAGTATATATAATCAATGTATAATCTATGTATATGGCTAGAAAAAGTAAATAGTAAAAATGACTGGCTATTTGTGTAAAGATCCCATTTTCGTAATCCATTTAGGTCGTGGACTGACAATACTGCAACTAAAGTGCATATCACAATATCGTTAAAATAGCACGGTCTAGCCAGTTTTTGGACTGTCATTCAAAAATAGCCAGCGTTTGTCAAGTCATTGAAAAATAGCCACTATTTTGCTGCAACAGAGACCGGTCCAGCATAATATACTGGAGTTCGGTGCACCTGTATATGAACTTCCAGCATATTTTGCTGGACCGGTATACTTTGTTGGCTCCAGTATAATATACTGGAGACTGGAGCACCGGTGCTCCAAACTCCAGTATATTATGCTGGACCGATATATTATACTTTAACTCCAGTATATTAGACTGGAGTTCCAGTATATTATGTTGGAGTATTTTTCCGTATTTTGAACAATGTTTTCGTTCAGATTTATCTTTACATGAAAAGTGGCTAAATTTCGATTATTTTTTAAACTGTGGCTATTTTTGAATGACCACTTGTAAATCTGGCTATTTTTGAATTTCTCCCTACAATATCTTGAACAATTGATTTAACAAATATATATATATATATATATATATATATATATATATATATATATATATATATATATATATATATATATATCAAACTCGTACTGTTTTCTATTTAATTTTCACAATAATAAGAACAGATGATTTAATTGCAGTGAGGTATTGCAATATTACACTACAACATTACATATGTATAGCTATGAAAAATACTGTAGATAAATATGAAAATTTTCGTGGCAAAATATTTTAGCCACAATATTTTTTTCCGTAGTATTCGTAGCAAAATATAGCGTAGCTAAAAGTTAGCTACAGACTTTACATGGTCTGTGGCTAAGAAATAATACTTATTGCTACAGAAATTTTGTGTGTTGTAGCTATGATTGTACAAGCTTTTTGCTACGAAAATATACTTATAGCTAATGATTTTATTCCTTTGCCACGACGAACAAAATTTGTAGCAATCTTCATATTGTAGCTACGAAATTTTGTATTGTAGCAAAAACATTAAATTTATTTGCTATGCAAACTCAAATTTTGTGGCTATTTCTATAGCCTCGTCTCGTGGCAATAGTACTCATCTTTAGCTACAACTTAAAAACTCCTAGCTATGAATTGAAGCATTTGTCATAAACCTTTTCATATTGTAGCTAAAATTTCATACTTTTAGTCATGAAATATATAGAACTATAGCAAAAGATTTTGTTCATTTGCTACAGAAAGTAAAAATAAATAGCCATGTTGTTCTTGATACGTGGCAATTGTAGGAGTATATGTTTAGCTACGAATTCAAAAATCCATAGCTAAGATTTCATTTTCTTTTGCCATGAAGGATAAAATTGTAGCAATAATTTTTTTTCATTTGCTATGAAAAAATGTATAGCCATGTTCTTATTATATGAAAATTAAAAATTATATGAAAAAATTGTGTGTGTGTGTGTTTAGCTACAAATTTAAAAATTTCATTGCTACTAATTAAAAAAAATTCCACAGTCATTATTAGCCACAATATTTCATATAAAGATTATTTAGAAATACAATCAAATTTTGGCAATGAAACATATAGGCAACTGTAGCATAAATCTTCTTCAATTACGTAATAAATGCAATCTATTAGTAAAAAGATTTAACAAAGGTTCAACAATATCAATTCAAATATTAAAACATCTTTTGAAACATATCAATAAGCTTTGAAAAGAGGAAAAATATTATTCATGTGCCCGGTGACCTTGATGCTTTTATAACTCCTCCACAAGCTGCAATAACAATAGAAAAAAAAGTAAATAACTAAACGATACAATGAAGCATTTTTGTATAAAATAATTAAATTTTATTTTTAATATGAATACTACCTTAAAGAATCACATATATACTAATTTATTAATATAAAAAGATATTAATAAAAGTGTAATAAGTTACTTACCGTTAGATTGTATCATTTTGTTGTCGACCTTGTTCGCAATTTTTCTTTCCATTGTGTACTCATCTGTGCTAGCTAATTATTCATATCTTTCTTGATTTCTTTAATTTGTTCCTTAGCTTCCCTTTTAACTTCTTTTACTCGCTCATTTGCCTCTTTTCTGGTCAATTCTAGTTGCTTTATAAGCTGTACTTTTGTTGGTCTACCACCAAAATATTCACTAATATTTTTTTCGTGTCCATATGCACGAAGATATTCATTTTTTTTAGCCCCAAGAACTTTTTCGAAGATATCATCATCATTTAAAGAAATTTCTCCTTCTTTTTGCTGCTTTTTAAATTGGTCGAATTGAACCTACAATCAAATAATGCAAATCAATTAAATATATGTACCAATGTATACTATAAAAAGGAGATAAAAAGAAAAGAGAACATATCAACATTACAATAACATCTTGTTGAAAAGATCAACTTGTTTTCCTTTTTTTTCTCTTGCGAGATTCCATAAAAACTTCAACACGGGAAGGAGCTTTATTATTTTTTTGCTCCTACAAAAAAATAATCGGTATCAATAATAGAATAAAATATGTGAATATAATTCTTTTAAATTCGTTCTAAAAATATTATTATAGTGTTCATACCATTTCGTATCTAAGTCTTGCATAACTTTTGGTCCCAATATATGGTAGCAAGGAACGTTTCGATCTATTTGTCTTGTTCTGTGTGCTCTTATTCTGAATAAAATTGAAAAAGAATTAAGAACATTAGTTATTGAGGAAAGGACAATGATATAAAGAGAGTTTAATATGCCCTTCAATCTGAAAAAAAAAAAGAAGAAGAAGTTCTCGTATTTTCAAAATGGATATTGAAAATGACATTCATCCGAAAGTGAATGAAAAAGAAAATTTGAGGCGGACTGAAGAATTATAAGATATTCCTTAATAAATTATTTGGCATCATCAAATATGAAACTATAACAATAAAAAAACAAAAAAAACATAAACAAATTAATTTACAATTTAAATACCTGAAAGTCGGCATCACTCTAAAGATTGATCAAATATTTCCATTCATCTGCGGTAACAAGTTTAGGCTTGTTGCGTAGGCGAAGTTGGTAACCTGCTTTTGAATCAAAATACTTCTTCTTCAACTTGTACCTATAGTTTCTGTAGAGGTCACTCATTTTATCAAGAATTGCGCTTTTTCTTCCCTTGAACACATCAAAATTAAACTTCTACTGTAAGAAATAAATACCATCATAGTTTATGATCATATATTCTAGTAATTGTTAATCCATAAGAAATTATAAAACATTATAGAGTTATTAGCTTGTTAGTTTTTCGTATCAAAACGATGCCCCACATATGGTCGATCTTATCTTGCTCAATCTCTTTCCAACTATTTACCTTTAAAGGGCAACAAGTTCGCTTCTAACTGTTTGGCCCAAAAATCAAATTAATTTGCTTGCATTCTCACCAATTGCTTGATGATCCTCATCAAATTCTACTGATAGTTTTTGTCCCTCCTGTAAATTAATTATTTCTACGCATCGTGTAGGACCTCTAATTTTTCTTTTCACAGCGTTGGAACCTAGAAGATTAAATAAATAACGTCAAGTAAAAATATCGATATATGTGACTAAGATCAATAAAAATAATGATTACTTGTTGAATTTGTTAGATTCATGTTCTTCTACAACTGCTTCCATCACCTTTTCAGACTCATTACCCCTAGAACTATTTTTTCCAAGATAAGTACTCATAAAATATTATTTTTAGCAGTGTATAAATCTCAATAGGCCTTTCTTTATGCATTTTATAACTGACAAAGCATGTTCTTAATATCTTGATCGTCATGACATTCAACTAGCCTATCATAATCATTAATAATTTTATCACCTCTCAAATAAAAGAATTTGTTTCCCTCACAAATATTGAAATAACAATGCTCTTTTAAGTCATCCAACAAATCAAAGAAAGATATGAAATCAACATCAATATTTATTTTCTTTAAATGTCCACCTACATATTTTCTAGTAGGGGAAAATATAAAATAGCCACCATAATGATAGCTAATTTCTTTATCCCTTATCATGTCCATGCTTCCTAGAAAATTATTGAAGATACATGAGTTAGCTAGATAAGATTAAACAAAGATACAAATTTGTCTAATTAAAAAAAAGATTTAATAATAAATTCAATATTGCATAATAGTCATATTACAATTACCTAAATAAACAAGTTCTTCTGCATGTTGCGTGAGCAAGTTTTGATTAATAGATCATTTCTTAGAACTTATAACAGGTTCTGACTCATGATTATCAGTTATGCGATTAGTTCTTTTTCAAAGATCATTCCTACCAATATCTGATGATAAACAAGAATTTGTAAGACACTAAAATACAACATCATCATCATCATCTTTGCTATAAGTACTAAGTAGCAACTTTAACAATTGAATAAATCCTCAAAATGTAAATTTTATCAAATTAGATAAAGTTATAAAGAAAATAAATTTGAACAAAGCAAGTCAATTACGAATGACGATAAATCATAACACTAAAAAATCAAACAACTCAATTAAAAAATATAATATGTAGAAACAAAGTTTATAACATCAATTGAATAAAAATATTTGCACCCATTAAGAGTAACATAAAAAGAGATGCAAATTTCTTATCTTTAAGGTCCCACAAAAAGCAATCACCGAGAATTTATTTTGATGCTAAATTTAACATGGATAAAAATGAGGAGGGAATCTTTCGTTTTTACTTTGGAGGCTATCAATTTATTTTGGTGCTAAATTTAACATGAATAAAAATGTGGAGGGAATCTTTCATTTTTACTTTGGAGGCTATCAAATTATTTTGGTGCTAAATTTAACGTGGATTAATTCTTTTGTATGATTACAATAATAAAATTAGAATGCATATTTAATTATTGTGTTGAAACTATTTTAATTTAGACTTAACTTAATATGTGATTGTATGTCCCATATTTTCGGTCAATAAGAAATCAATTGTAGGCACCCTATAAAATCTTTCTCATATTGATTTTATAAGTATTGTAAAACAGATTTATTTCTCAATTAGTTCAATTCACATAAGTTAAATTATTAATCAATTTCAAATATTTAAATATTTGGACTTCTTACCTAGATAGTTTAATAAGAAAAAATATTTAATACTCTCTCCGTCCACTTTTACTCGTCCACTATACTAAAAATCATTTTTACTTTTACTGGACCACTATACTAAATCAAGAGAAAGACAATCTTTTTTTTTTCGTCTGTTTTTATCTTATCATTAATTTCTCATTTTCAAAAGGGGTTATATTGTAAAATTCATACTATAATTATTACTTCTTAAGGGACGTGAAAAGTCTACAGTGGACAAGTAAAATTGAACGAAAGACATATATAAAATTTAAGTTAAATTCAAAATCCTAAATATTAGGAAAGTAACTTAAATTATAATTTCGTCTATTGTGAAAGTTGTTTTACAGGGTATAAAAGACAACAATATTTCGTTAAGGGTCTTCGTGTTTTTAATATAGTATAGATATAGATAACTTATTCATTATTGAACAATATCTAAAGTTATTCTGTATTTGATATAAAGTACAATACATGTTGTTACGCAACGCCTTCCTGATGTTCCTTGGAAAGGCAACGTAAGGCTAAGCAACCGATGTCAGTGCGGTTGTTGTTTGCCAATGAGGTTCCCTCCGCACGCTAGACTAGATTGTCAGTGCCGTGCGGGAAAACCAACGTCACGAGCAATTGCGGAAGCTGAGAGAGAATTGAGTTTTGAATGATGATGATGATTTTATTGATGAATGAAAGCTGATTACAAAAGATGTGGTGTCGAGGGGGAAAGACACCAATACAAAAAATTGATTGCTTGAAAATGTTTGATTGCTTGATCTCCCCTAGTAATGCTTAAAAAAAATAAATCAAAGTTACATGACTTGCCCTAATAAAGCTATAGAAGCACACTGAATGAAAATAATGTAAACTAGCCTATAATTACAATGAAAAGGACTTAGTTTATTACAATGTAGAAACAAGTCCGATGGCAGCAACTTTATCTTGCGGGCCAGGGTCTGCGCGCGCGGTGCTGTTGGCACGCGCGACACTTGTTGTGTTTGCCTGAGGCTAGACGTTGGTGCTTGGCATCAGGGTCTGTGCGCGAGGCGCTGCTGGAATGAGCCTGCAGCTGGGCACTGGCAAGGCATCAGGATCTGTGCGTGCGTCATTGTCAGTACGCGCGGCGCTGTTGTCATTGGCCAGCCGCTAGGCGCTGGCGAGAGGCATCGGTGGGGCGACAGAGGCGCATGCGTGCTTGTCACTTGGCGCAGCCAAGACCACGGGGCCGACCATGGCGCTAGGCATTGTGAGGCTTGCTAGGCCGCCATGGGGAGCGGCCAAGGGGTCGTGGGGCATGTTTAGAAAGCAGCCCATGACATTCTCCCCCACCTGAGTTGGCGTCGTCCTCGAAGCCTTATGATGATGATGATGATGATTGTTCTGGTGGTTGATGGTTGGGAGGTCTGCGCCCCTCTGTTCTTTGAGCTTGCTGTTGTAGCGATGCAATGATATCATGCAGCTGACATGGAAGACTGGATGGATCTTCCACCAGTCTTACCCGGGAGGAAGTCGAGGACAGAGTTGCCGCTTTAGATGAAAGATTGATCTTTCTAACCTTCCAAAAGTGATAGGTATGTGTTGTTTCTTGGCACTCTCTTAGAATGTCTATCCCTTTATACCTGGGTATAAAAGCTACTTCACTCGAGAAGAAGAAATAGGCTAACGATCGGCTCAGATAAGTATGCCTCCCGAAGGTCTTCCTTGCATGCTGAAGTGAACAGGGGCGGTACCAACTACGACTAGAAAGCAGTCACTCCTCTCAATGAATACCATTCATAATTGTCTATGTTAGTAAAGGATGGAGTTTTCACCAGGTATGCAGACTTCCCAATGCGTTTTCCAATGGGCAGGGGCCCGATGTATTTTTGTTACAGGTGAGGGTCATGTGTCCTCTCTGCAAACAAGTATCACTTTGGGATGCATAACATTACTTTGTCCCTGCTTGATGTTGGGAAAAGCAAAGATTTTGTTCGGTGAACCTTTTTGCCCGCTCTTGGGCTTTGACGAGATAGCTCCGCACTATCCCCATGTTGCGCTCCCATTCGCTCGAGAAGTTGGCAGCTCGAGGAGATTTCGGCATGGTTGATATATTCACCATTTGCGGGAGAAGCGGTTGTTGTTCGGTAACAATTTCAAAAGGGCTTTTGTTTGTATGATGGCTCTTTTGAGAATTGAAACACAGTTGAGCAACATCCAAGAGCTTCACCCAATACTTCTGTGATCCGGTTGCAAAGTTGTAGAGATATTCCTCCAGCATGTCATCAAACCGGTCTGTCTGGCCATCTGATGGTAGATGGATGTCTGAGTTGTGACTCAATGTTGACCCAAAGCACCTGAAGAGATGGGTCCAAAAGTTACTAGTGAAGCGTGAGTCTCGCCTACTAACAATGTCTTTTGGTAGGCCCCAATGTTTGACAATGTGCGAGAAGAAGAGTCGAGTTGTATCTTCTGCTGAGATGTTTTGCGGGGCTGCTAAGAATGTTGCATAGTTTGAAAACTGATCTATGACAACCAAGATGAATGCAAGATCACCGACTTGGGGCAATCCCGTGATGAATTTGAGGGAAACACTTTCCCATGGTCTCTGTGAGACATGTAATGGCTGCAAGGGTTCCGTTTGTGATGAGTGATCCAACTTGTCCTTGTGGCATGACTGACAAGTTGTCACACGGTGAGGAGCATCACCAGTCTTTTGAGGCCGATGACCTGATGACTGATTGTTGTTGCGAAGGGTAGCCGGAACCAGGGGTTCATGTCTGTTGAGTTCCTTCTCCAACTGCATGGCCGAGATGTTTCCAGCGGCCATCTTTATGGGAAAGTATGGTATGATGCAGGGCTTGGCCCCGTTTTCTCCCAACATCAGGAGTATGTTGGCATATGGTACTGATATGGTGTTGGTCTGCCTCATGAACTCCAACCCCACTATCATGTCGAAGTCATCTATGATTGCGATGTGCAGGTCGATGCTTCCTTAGTATGGGCCAAGTTTCACTGGGACATTTGTAGTTGTTCCACCCAATGTCTAGGGTGGCGAGTTGATAGCCTTGACGTGGCCTTTGCTCTTTTGCACAACTAGGCCGAGACGCTCTACTTGAGTTGAAGACAGGTAGTTGTGGGTAGTGTCACACCTCCTTTTTACCTGCGCCCGCAGGGGCATAGGGGGAGTTTTTCCAATTAAAGGACAATCGAAAAGGGATTTATTTATTTATTTCAGAGTCACCACTTGGGAGATTTATGGTATCCCAAGTCACCGGTTGAATCCCGAATCGAGGAAAAGATTGACTCTTTATTACAGTCCGCGAACCAGAAATCCGGGTAAGGAGTTCTGTTAACCTGGGAGAAGGTGTTAGGCATTCTCGGGTTCCGTGGTTCTAGCATGGTCGCTCAACTGTCATATTCAGCTTATTTATCTGATTTTAATACATGTTGAACCTATGTGAAAATTTTAACTGTTTACCACTTTTATTATTATTATTTTTAACGAGAATTGCGACGTCATGAAAATACATCTCGAACCACGTCACATCAATGCACCCGTGGTTATTGACACATTTCAACTCTGTCGAGATTTGGATTTGGGTCACATAAATGTACACCCGAGTTTAAGAAAGTAAATTATTAAAGGCGCGCCTAAAGCGGCTAGCGTATTATTATTTTGGGTAAAGCCGTGAAATTTTGCTAAACGGCCCATCCCAAAATCTAAGTAATTTTACCAACACGTATAGAGGGCCCCACATCTTGTGTACTTTTACTTGTCGAGGCTCGTCTCATTCATTATTTTTAAAAGGAATTTGCAACGTCATGGAAATGCATCTTGAACCACGTCACAATCAATGTACCCGTGATTAGCGACACATTTCGACTTTCGTTGAGATTTGGATTTGGGTCACATAAATGTGCACCGGGGTTTAAGAAGGTAATGTTATTTAAAGTACGCGCCTAAAGAAACTAACGCGGGGTTATTTTTTGGAAATGGTCGTGAAATTCGCTAAACGGCCCGTCCCGAAATCTAAGTATTTTAATATATACAATTATCGAGGGCCCCACAATCTATGCGTTTTATTTGGCGAGGCTCATCTCGTTTATTTTAAAAGGACGATCCTAATGTGACTACATCTTTTCTATTAAGTTCGTCTCTAAACACAAAATGAAGGTCCCAAACAATTGTTACTTAACTCTATTGTATGATTTTCAAGGATGGTCTTGTGATCGAGCCTATTTCCTATGACCAGATTTCATGCGTTATTCGAGCCACGTTCAGCATTCTGCTCACAGAAGCGGATTCGAGTCTGATCTAACGTACACAGGCTATTGCCAATCGCTTTACATGATGAAGCCAAACCCAATATTTCAACTTTTGAGCAAGTGGACTGCCAACAATCATTATCCACCTACTGTTGACAACATTAAAACCTTCATGGCTAATGAACTAACAAGTTTAAACAAGCGGGTTCAATAGAATAAACTCATGCTATCTTCATCTTAGTCCACTTATTTAACTAAACAGTTTTGACAATAATGGGCATGCTTAACTATTCGGGAAAAGCACAATTAACTTGGAAGTTTGATTTTTCAATTCTATGCTACTAAAGTTGGTATTAAACTACTAAATTTACAACTACGAAAGGCAAATTAATGGTCTAATACAGTCCTTATCAGATACAAACTCCACAGTCCACATTCTTCATTGAGTTATAAAGATAGACTATACAACTTATTATTTATCTACTAAATTACAGATGCACTAAGTACTCCACTACTCGAGCATTTTCTTTTCACTTTTACATCTCACAGCTACATCACAGTATGATTCAAAAGTGTACCTGGCAATAGACAATAGAAGAAGAAGAGGAGGATCAGCAGAGCAGTAGCAAACAACAACAGCAACAACCAGCAACACAGTGACAGAATAACCCAGTAACAGATTTAAAAAAGAACCAGCAGAATTCCAACAACACCCAATGAAACAACAACAGTACTAGTTCTGATATTCAGCAGTAAAAGAAAAGATCTCACTTTTCAGTTTCTTAGCTCTCAAACATTGAACCTTTTAGGATTAAAAACCAGCATGTTTTTTACTCTCAAATTACTAAACTTTTTTAAATGTTAAAAATCCAGCCTAGACTCTCTGAAAAAAAACTGAAAGAGAACTCGTTTTTTCTCCTCCCTCCCAAAAAAAACCAGCCCCAATCTTTCTTAAATGACTCTATTTATAACCCAAAAACAGGCCTGCTATTTCTGCCTTGAAACTATCAGATTCTAACTGCCCATCCCCCTTTGAATCCCATTACTTAATGTCTTCTTGTTTGAAGTTATTTTGTTCCCCACACTTGCATGCCTTGTTCCCCACTATGTATTAAACAATGCCTTATTTTAATATTATTAGTGCTTAGTGGACAGAGCACTCAAATTAATTATTTTTTAAAACTTTAAATCCCAAAATACCCCTAAAACTACTGAAATTACCATTCTACCCCATCAGCTATATCCAATCCTCCTAATCAATTAACCAAACTATAGCAGCTATAACCAATCTTAAGTGAGAAATCCTAACAATTGACTAATCAAATCATATGAGACTAACTCCCAATTGACAACACTTAGGAATCAGTTCATCATGGTCAGATTCATATCAACATTCAAGATCAGATTCATATCAGAACAACATTAAGATTCATCAAACTCAAATCACAATTTAAGCTTGAAACTCAATTCAGACCAAATATCATCAAAATAAAGATTCAGTGATTAAACTAACACACTTCTAGATTAAACCTAAACAAGAACAAATGAACACTGTCAACATACTGAATGAAAACAAACTGACTTCATATGCAAGAAAGGATGAACAACGATAAGAAAAGAAACAACATAACATAACTAAGAAAAGATAGAAACTAGAACGAGGCAAGATAATTAAAACAAGAAAGAAGAACTACAGATTCATGAACTTGTACCGCTGCTCACTACGTTCGATCATGGAAATACGCAGCTCATTGATATCAGTTTAACCAAAAGACAAGATGAAAATAAAAAGGAAATGGACCTTCATTGTTGCCAAAATGGATTTCCCAAGTGATTGAATACAGAAAACTCTTTGAGCAGAGCTGTACAGCAAAGGCAAATACCGAACAAAAGCTTCAAGCTAATGTTCCAAAAAACTCGAGCAAATCTGGAACCAAGACCCCGTCGGAAACGCGAACTCGCAGACTGAAAATGAGTCATTTTTTAATGGAGGGTTTTGAAGATTTTGCGCCAGAGTTTCATGGCTGCTCGAGCATGATGACTAACAGAGGGTTTGGTCGTTTCTGTGAAGGCTGATGGTCGACGACTGTGGAGCTGGAGTGGCGGACTGTTGGTGACTGGTTGACGAGTGACGACGTTAGGTCTGTTGGTGGCGTTGGACGTCGATGGAGAAGGCTGGCCAGTGGTCAGCAGTACAGTGACGAATGGACTGGCTGGAGCTCGCGACTGGAGGGTCGTTGGGCTGTAGGTTGTCGACGGGTTGATGGAGTCGACGATGGTCGTTGGTAGTAGGGCTGGCGTGAAGGGAGGTGGTCGTTGGGACGAAGCTGGTGGTGGCTGCTGGACGTGGTCATGGTGGACGTGAGGCAGGCTGTTGACGAGTTGATGGAGTCGCCGGTGGTCGTTGGTTCGAAGAAGAAGAAGGAGGGCAGCCATGGATGTCAAGGGAGAAGGAGGGGTCGTTTGGAGAAGATGAAGAGAAGAGGGGGCGGGTGGTTTAGGGTTTTTTTGTTATGGATTGGAAATGAAAATGAAAATGGAAAAAGGGGGGGTGGTCGTTTGGGCTATGGGGCAGACCGGGTCGGGGATGGGGTATGGCTTGGTATCTGGGTTGTCTTGGACGGGTTTCAATTTCAAGGGGAAGAAAATTATTTGGGATGATGAACTTTAAATTGATTTGGCCCAAATATGACTTAACACTCTTTTATTTTGCTTTTCTTTTTCTGAAACTAATAAAACTAAAAATTCCAAAAATCCTAAATTAACTTATAGGACTAGATTAATTTATAAAAGTACTAATTAACTTTTAATAACAATTAAAACACACAATTAAATAAAATCACACAACTTCGACATTAAATGTTAAAAATGCAAAATACATTATTTTTTGTGATTTTTTCATTTTTGTAAAACAAACTTAATTACTCATAATTGTAGAATTAAATCCTAAATGCAAATGCGATATATTTTTTTTATTTTCTTATTAATTAAAAAAATAAACATGCACAGACAAATACAAATAACTATCCAAAAATGCCACGAAAATTCTCAAAATTGCACACAAAAGAAAATTATTTTATTTTGAATTTTTTGGGAGTAATTCTCATATAGGAAAAAAATTATGTGCTCACAAGTAGTACCCGTGTCTATCAATGCGTGAATGGGCTTGTCGTTCACTTTCAATTTGACGAACATTAGGGTCCTCGCTTGCTTAGGAGGACCCTCATCCATCTTTTCCTTCCCTTTCTTGGTGATTAGGCCTGAGCTTTTCTTAGGAGGACATGCACTAGTCCCCGCTAAGGCATGTTGGATAGAGCCAACAATTGCATTGAAGGTGCCTACCTGGTCTGATTCTGATGTGTTTGATGCATCTAACTTATCATCGGCAGTTTGATGAGCATTGATCTTTATGTTTGGGCATTCATTGTTCCAATGTGCCCCGCCGGAATGACGGCATTTTGAGGGAGGCTTTCTCCCTTGCTTGTTGTTGATGGATGCAACATTGTTGCTGCTGGAGGGAGGAGTCTTAGTTTTGGATGCACTCCGATCTCCCTCATTTTTGCTTGGGCCACCATTGCTGGGATGGTTCCCGTTGAATCCCCCTCGGACAGGCGGCTGGGTCATGTCGTTCTGAGTTCCCAAGTGATAATCGCCAAGGCATTCTGCAGCTTGAATGGCCTTGGGCAGGGTGTCTACCCGTTGTCTCTATAGTTACATGCGGGCATGTGGTTTCAAACCTTCTATGAATGCGAAGAACTTGTCTTTGTCCCCCATGTAGCGTATGTTTAGCATGAGTGTAGAGAATTCGCGCACGTACTCCCGCACTGACCTGGTGTGGCGGAGTTCGCGTAGCTTTCTCCTTGCATTGTATTTCACATTTTCGGGGAAGAACTGCAGGCGGATGGCTGCCTTCAATTCATCCCATGTCTGGAGAGTATCTTCACCAGCCTCGATGGTTTCGTATTTGACCCGCCACGAAAGTTTGGCATCGCCCTGAAGATACATGACAGCAGTTGCTACCTTTTTGGATTCTTCTAAATGGCCCACGGCATCGAAGTATTGTTCGATGTCGAAGATGAAGTTTTCCACTTCTTTAGCATCCCGGGATCCGTCGTATGGCTTTGGCTCTGGTGTCTTAAGTTTTTGTGGAATGGGGGTGAGGTTTGATGCACCCCTAATGTGGTTGTCACCTACTTGAAGTAGGCTCTGTAGGGAAGCATTGACAACATTGAGCTGGCCTGTCAAGTCGTCTATGGTTTGTTGCATGGCAGTTAGTCTGTCTGCTTCTTGTTCCCAATGGGCTAAATTGTCGGCACGCTCCTGTTGGAGGTCCTCAAATTTGCCATGAATATTGGCAGTTGATGGCTGTCGTTTGTCGGTCATCCTCATAGTCACGACTGATGTTTGCAATGTCATTTTCTGCCTGCCGCATTCGGCGGTCTAGGTCATCCAACCTTTGCACTAGGTTGTTGTTTTGATCAGGCACCGTATCCATGATGGGTCGTAATCGGTCAACCCTCTTCTAGGGATGCTAGACGCTCCCCATGATTCACTATGGTTAGAAATGGTGATGATGGAAAATGTGTTCCCTCGTCCGATGTCGAGCCTAGGCTCTGATACCAACTGTTACACACGCCTTTCTGATGTTCCTTGGAAGGGAAACGTAAGGCTAAGCAACCGATGTCAGTGTGGTTGTTATCCACCAATGAGGTCCCCTCCGCACGTTAGACTAGATTGTCAGTGTCGTGCGGGAAAACCAATATCACGAGCAATTGCGGAAGCTGAGAGAGAATTGAGTTTTGAATGATGATGATGATTTTATTGATGAATGAAAGCTGATTACAAAAGATGCGGTGTCGAGGGGGAGAGACACCAGTACAGAAAATTGATTGCTTGAAAATGTTTGATTGCTTGATCCCCCTAATAATGCTTAAAAAAATAAACCAAAGTTACATGACTTTCCCTAATAAAGCTGTAGAAGCACACTGAATGAAAATAATGTAAACTAGCATATAATTACAATGAAAAGGGCTTAGTTTATTACAATGTAGAAACAAGTCCGATGGCAGCAACTTTGCCTTGCGGGTCAGGGTCTGCGCGCACGGTGCTATTGGCGCGCACGACACTTGTTGTGTTTGCCTGAGGTTGGGCGCTGGTGCTTGGCATCAGGGTCTGTGCGCGAGGCACTGCTGGAATGAGCCTGCAGTTGGGCGTTGGCGAGGCATCAGGATCTGCGCGTGCGTCATTGTCAGTGCGCGCGACGCTGTTGTCATTGGCCAGTCGCTGGGCGCCGGCGAGAGGCATCGGTGGGGCGACAGAGGCGCATGCGCGCTTGTCACTTGGCGCAGCCAAGACCACGGGGCCGACCATGACACTAGGCATTGTGAGGTTTGCTAGGCCGTCATGGGGTGCGGCCAAGGGGTCATGGGGTGTGTCTGGAAAGCAACCCATGACAATACACATGACTTCTATATTAACTATTTTAAATTATTAGATACTAGGAGTGTCAATGGTTCGGTTCGGCCGATTATTTTATAAAATTTATACCATATCAAATGTTTGGTTATTTTATTATGTATAACAAAAATTAGACTTTTCGAAACCGTCCCAGTTATGTCGGTTTCTCTTCGGTATCGATATGGTTCGGTTAATTTTTGATTTTTTCAAAATATCATGTAAAATTACCAATAGAAGTAGAATGCAATAACATATGTTCTTTTTATAAGACTTAACAAAACTCTCTAAATATAATTAAAAGCGTGCAAATAATTTCAAACTACTGATTAGCCGGAGCTCAAATATAAATAGTGAACACTGGGTGAAAAATCTTTTAAAAAAATTGTCGTTAAAATATAGCTTCATCATGCGGTTGCCTTCACGTCCAATTTTCTAATTAAAAAAGGCTAGGATCATCATACAATTAATTCTATCGGTGCTACATTTTATACTTGTTGGAGCTGTTTTATGTGGATTGCTTCTGTTTATTTATTAAAGAAATTCTTCATTTAATATAAAGAATCGTTTCCTTGAGTTGAAATAAGGCAACAATTCGAGTAAAAACCGATTGAAGATTGATAATTTACTATTTAACTTAACTTATTACCCTTATTTTTATTGCGGCTCTGTTCATCTAATTTGGTTTTATCTTTATTCTCGTTGTCCCAATATTACGTCTGTTGTTGTTACACAACTGCACTTACAAACTAGCATTGTTGTTTCAATTTAGAGACAAATTATCTTACTTATCCAGTTAATTTCTTCATATTATCTTTAAACCAATCTAGTTTCAATAATAATAAATTGACATCCAGACATGGTATTGCGCATAAGAAACTATTAAACAGCAGGTTTACATTCCTAAATGAAGAATATGCTTAACTACCTGCAAAATTGACTAAGTAAAAGCCTTTCCACTGTTTATAACTCTTTAACAATGATCTTCTTGCCTTCTTAAAAATTTAAAGTATGGAAATAAACCCTATAAGATTAATCCAATTCTAGCAATATAATTAGAGTTTAGAGAGGAATAATGTTGTCAATATAAAGTCCTGCAGCAATAGGTTGGGGCAAGAATTGTTCTGGTCCCCTTTCTCATTTTTGTTTCAACAGTAAGATACTCCACAGGTTCCCAAAAACGTGGTGCTTAGGGCTCTTGAGAGTCCCTCTTTATGGGTTTTCACAAGAAAATGACTTTGGAAACCTATAAAGTTGATAACACAAGATGTGTCAATAAGAGAAGCTTGCTGCTTCTTTCAAATAGTAATTAATATTATTACCGTATTCTTAAACGCTATAATTAACTACGAATAGGTTAAGCTAATTAGAAAAAGCAAGTTTGTCGGACCAATAAGAATGTTCTACACAACTACAATTTTTATGTTCAACGGTGTAAAGAATTTTTACAATAACAATTTGTTTGACTAGCTCTCTCTCTATATATATTAGGTTATTAATCTATATATCTTCTTGTCCACGTATTAGGCGGCGTGCTATGAGGATTTACTTATTATTGTAGCTAACTTAACCTGATATGATATATAAAAGTTTTATATATCCTGTCAAATTCAAATTCAAAAATAGCAAGAGAAAATAAATAAGAAATGGTTAAGAAATCACTACTAGAAATCCGGTAATTAGCGATCCAAAAAAGCGACCAACGTTGGTCGGTTTTGGCAAATTACCGACCAAAACTCGTCCAAACACGCTTGGTCGCTATTTTGGTGGTCGTTTTAGTATACCTGTAACGACCTGACCGGCCGTTTTAAGAATTAATGCCCTGATCCCCTGTTAACTGCATTCCTCGTGTTTGTTTCTGCTATTGTGAGTTGTCGGGAAGGTTTATTGGAGTTTCGGAGAGTTTTGGGACACTTAGACACTAATTGAGAGTTTAAGCTTTAGAATTTGGACCGTAGTCGGAGCAGTGTGAAGACGGCCTCGGAATAGAATTCCGTCGGTTCCATTAGCTCCGTTGGGTGATTTAGGGCTTAGGGGCGTGTTCGGATTGTGTTTTGGTGTCACGACCCAAACCGATGGGCCGCAACGGGTGCCTGAGTCCTACATGTCAAGCGCCCCTAAGCATCCGTCTAATATATGAACCTGAATAACATTTACTGGATTACGAAAATAACATACATGAAGGAAAACTGCCATCAAGGCATATGTAAGTATACATGCAGAATAGAGTGGGTGAGTCTGCAAGGCTGCTATAGACAACTATACATCCAAAACTGAAAGCCGACAAGGCCACATACAACCCAACTAGACATACTGTCCACAGACTTCTAACAGAAATATAACTGTGTAAATACAGGACTGAGCCACGTCATACCCATATACATATATATTCATATATACAAACGTATCATACCAAAATCAAAAGCAGCTCCGGATCAAATGGAGCACGCCAACTCTCGCTGATTAGGGATCCTATGAAGGGGGACCGTCGACTTGCCTATCTGCACCTGCGGGCATGAAACATAGGCCCCGTGAAATAAGGAGCCAGTACGAAAAATGTACTGAGTATGTAAGGCATGAAAATTAGTACGTAACAGACATAGATGAAACATGGAATATAGAAATACGTCTTCAAATCTGAATAACTTTGTAAATTCTAAAACGTTTATAACGTCATGCACATGCGTATAAATGTTGTGTCATGCATAAGTATGAGTGTACATAATATCATCAAGCCACTGAAGGCATCCCATCATATCATCTCGGCCACTGTGGGCAATATCATCAACATATATCAGCTGATCAGGTAGTGGTGTGTATATAACGCCGTAACATTTTCCCATATCCCATATAATATATATTTACATATATACGCGTATATAACGTCATCTGGTCATGGGTCAATGCACATGTATAAATGAGTGAAATGCATGGAAAAAATACGTAATGATCTCAATATTCTTTCTGGATAAAAATTTTCAACTTTGTATTATTCTGAAACCCACGAACAGAAGATAATAATATTTTTGGAATCAAGAATATAGACACCCCAACCATTTCTATGAATAGAGTAATTTATGGAAACTGTGTGTTTGCTTGTTTCTTCAGTATAATTTGGATCATACCAAAAAAAAGGAATGGCCTAAACATACATGTTCCTTGAATTATTTGAATGAAATGAAGTTCTGCTTTTATGAAATATGTTGAACGCAACAGAATGAAGCTCCTGCTTCTTTGGTTGTTGAACGAAATTTTGCTTAATTTGTTGAAGTTCGGATGAAAAATTGCTTCTAATGAATTGAAATGAAATGTTTTTGCTTCACGTCCTTGGCTTAAAGGCAGATTGTGGCTTTGAAACGTTTACAAGGCATTCATTCTAAATGTCATGGGATAAGATTGACAAGTCTTACTAAGACTTTAAGTTTAAGATTCTTTAAACTTAAGACACATATACATGTATTAATGAGTCATCCTTCCTAGTTAGTGGCCTTGTGCCACGTTTCTTTTGGGCATAACTAGTTAATTTTTGTCCGCTTATTAGTTAACTGGGTAATGTCCCGTTAATCTGTAATTAATCAATTACCCGCATAATTTAAAAATCACCTCAAATTACTTAAAATTCTATTTATATTTAATATAGTATATATATATATACTCTATACGTTATACTACCGTGGTCATATGGTACCTTGCATGGTGCTAGTTCATAATTATCGGGTATTATCGCTCGAACCGTATTTTATTCCAAATTGGCCACTTTCAATGAAACTCATTTTCTTTAATCTGTGTACCCCTTTATCTTTCATAACACTTATTTATCGCCTGTTATAAATAGCGTAAGTATGTTAACGTCAAGATGATATCATCCCCGAGTCTACATCGGTTAACTGAAAACGAAATTTTAACGTACGAAAACGCGAGATGTAACATCCTTCCCCCCTTAGAAACATTCGTCCTCGACTGTTCAACTCCCCGTGATATATATAACTTTGGTAAGGTCGCCTCTGTAACAACACCACTACCAACTCTCCCCATAGAATCTTAATAACCCAACGCCACACAAGACCACAATTATCAATAACGATAATGACCTCACACGACCAATGACAATAACCAATAAAAGAATTTGTATATGTACCTTATGGTTATGATGTCTTCGTCGGAACCTTTTCTGGAGGAGGAAATAAGTCAGGATATCTAGATTTCATGTTTTCCTCGGCTTCCCAATTCATTTCTTCCACATTGTCGTTCCTCTAAAGTACTTTCACGGAGGCTACCTCCTCATTCCATAGCTTACGGATTTGCCGGTCTAGGATGGCAACCGGAACTTCCTCGTATGATAAGTCTTCTATAATCTGTACATCATTTGTGTGCGCCACTCGGGTAGGATCACCAATGTACTTTCGTAACATAAATACGTGAAAAACCGGATGGACAAACTCCAACTCTGAGGGAAATTCTAACTCATAAGCTACTTGGCCTACTCTCTGAATGATCCTATAAGGCCCAATATACCATGGGCTAAGTTTTCCTTTCTTGCCAAACTTTATCACACCCTTCATAGGCGACACCTTTAAGAATACTCAGTCATCAACCCCAAACTCTAAATCTCGTCGCGCACGTTAGAATATGACTTCTGACGACTCTGAACTATCAATAGTCGATCCTGGATAAGCTTTACTTTTTCTATGGCCTGCTGAACTAGGTCTGCCCCATGTAATTCAGATTCTCCAACATCGAACCACCCTATAGGCGACCTACACTTCTGCCCATAAAGAGCTTCGTATGGAGCCATCTAAATACTGGAATAGTAACTATTATTATATGCGAACTCAATAAGCGGCAGATGATCATCCCAGCTACCTTTGAAGTCTATTACACAAGCTCATAGCATATCCTCCAGTGTCTGAATAGTACGCTCAGCATGTCCGTCTGTTTGGGGATGGAATGTTGTACTAAGACTTACTTGAGTCCCCAATCCCTTTTGGAAGGACCTCGAGAAGTTAGCTGTAAATTGAGCTCCTCTATTCGAGATAATAGTTACAGGGACACCATGCAGTCAGACTATCTCCTTGATATAAAGTCTCGCACAATCCTCTGAGGAATATGTAGTTCTAACAGACAGAAAATAGGCTGGCTTTGTAAGCCTATCAACAATCACCCATATCGAATCGAACTTACCTTTAGTACGAGGTAAGCCTATGATGAAGTCCATGTTGATTAATTCCCATTTCCAAGTCGGAATCTCTATAGCTTGCAATAACCCACCGGGTTTCTGATACACGATTTTAACCTGCTGACAGTTAGAACATTGAACAACAAACTCTGCTATATCCTTTTTCATTCTATCCCACCAATACATTTCCCTAATATTATGATACATCTTTGTTGCTCATGGATGGATAGAATAACGAGAATAGTGAGTTTTTCCCATAACCCGGCGACGTATCCCTACAACATTAGGCACACATAATCGTCCTTGATATCTGAGGACCCCATCTTCTATAATTTCAAATGGCGCCTTCTCCTTCTGAAGGGTGGTATCCCTATAATGAACTAACAAAGGATCCTCGTACTGGCGTTCTTTTACTTCAGTTACTAAAGAGCATGTTGCCGTATTCTGAAGAGTAATTCCAACGTCACCTGAGTCCAGTAACTGAACTCCAAGACTAGCTAGCTAATGAACCTCATGGGTTATTCCCCTCTTTTCTAGCTGCAAATACGATAGGCTACCCATAGATCTATGGCTGAGGGCGTCGGCTACTACATTTGCCTTCCCCGGATGGTATAAAATATCAATGTCATAGTCTTTAAGTAGCTCAAACCATATCCTTTGACAAGATTCAATTCCTTTTGCTTAAAGATGTACTGGAGGCTCTTATGATCCATATAGATATCAACATGTATGCCATACAAGTAGTGCCTCCACATCTTTAGTGCATGAATCACCGCGGATAACTCTAAATCGTGGGTCAGGTAGTTCTTCTCGTGCTTTCTTAGTTGTCTAGAAGCATAATCCACAACCTTACCATGTTGTATCAACACACAACCCAATCCAACGCCTGAAGCGTCACAATTGATAACGTAACCATCGATCTCTTCTGGAAGCATTAGAACCGGTGCTGACGTTAATCTGTTCTTTAATGCTTGGAAACTTCGTTCACAAGCATCAGTCCATTGAAACTTTGTTCCATTCTGAGTCAACTTTGTCAAAGGTGCTGAAAGGGAAGAAAATTCCTCTACAAATCTCCTATAATAACCTACCAAACCAAGAAAGCTACGAACCTCCATCGGTGTTGTGGGCCTAGGCCAAGTCTTTAGTGCCTCAATCTTTTGTGTATCCACCCGAATGCCTTCACCCGAAATGATATGCCCAAGGAAAGTTACAGAGTTCAACCAAAATTCACATTCAGAAAATTTTGCACACAATTTCCCTTCTTGTAGAACTCTGAGCACAGTACGCAGATGATCAGCATGCTCATCCTCTGAACAAGAATACACCAATATATCATCAATAAATACAATTACTAACAGATCTAAAAAAGGCCTGAACACACGGTTCATCAAATCCATGAATACTGATGGGGCATTGGTTAGATCGAATGACATAACTCGAAACTCAAAGTAACCATAACTAGTCCTGAATGTTGTCTTTGGAATATCTTCATCCTTAACCCTTACCTGATGGTACCTGGAGCTCAAGTCTATTTTTGAAAAACACTTGGTACCTTGTAACTAACTGATCAAATAAATCATCAGTTCTCGGGAGCGGGTACTTATTCTTGATCGTCACCTTATTCAGTTGCTTATAATCAATACACATTCGTAAGGAACCATCTTTCTTTCTCACAAACAAAACAGGTGCTCCCCACGGTAACGTACTAGGTCTGATAAAGCCTTTTTCAAGTAAGTCCTTTAATTGTTCTTTCAACTCTTTCAGCTCTGCGGGGCCATTCTATAGAGAGGAATAAATATTGAGTGAGTATCTGGTAGTAGGTCAATAGAAAACTCAATTTCTCGCTTTGGCGGGAGACCCAGAAGCTCATCGGGGAAAACATCAGGAAACTCATTCACTACAGGGATAGACTGAATGGTTGGTGACTCCACTTCCACATCCTGAACCTGAACTAAGTGATAAATACATCCCTTTCTGATCATCTTCCTTGCCTTGAGATAGTAAATGAATCTTCCTCTCGGCGATGCCGTATTACCTTTCCATTCCAAAATAGGCTCCCCTGGAAATCGAACTATCTTTGATCTACAATCAACGTTGGCATGAGAAGAAGCCAACCAATCCATACTCATTATAACATCAAATTCTACCATATCTAACTCGATTAGATCTGCTATGGTAGACCGACCATGAATTACTATTATACAATCCCTATATACTTGCTTAGCTATCACCGAATCCCCAACAGGTGTAGATACCTTAAAAGGTTTAACCAATTCAGGTTTTATTCCAAACTTACCAGCAACTAACGGAGTAGCGTATGATAAGGTGGAACCTGGGTCAATCAGTGCATATATATCATATGAGGAGACTGATAATATACCTGTAACAACATCAGGCGATGACTCCTGGTCCTGTCGTCCTGCCAATGCATAAATGTGGTTCTGAGGGCTGCTCGAGCTAGATGCTCCACCTCTGCCTCTACCACGACTCATTAGTGCTTGGGGACCTTACCTAGGGGGTGTACTGATGATGACGAACCAGCTACAGATCATGCTGGCTGAGCTATGCTTGCATCACCTCTCATCGGACAATCCCTCATAACGTGGCCCGGATAACCACAAGTATAATAAATACCTAATCCCATACGGAACTGCCCGATATGCTGCTTACCAAATTGAGCACATTGTGGCAAGGGCGGCCTCATCTGATTTGACTCACCCCTATACTGAGAACCTGAGGCCCTGAAATTCTGACCAGACCCTGAATATGTGGAACGATCGAATCTTTTACCACCAAAATAAGAGGGTACACTAGCCGATGGCTAGGCTGGATACCTCGGGTACTGTTAACTCTTACTACCTCGAAACATACCAGAAGGACCCGAAGACCTCCCTCTCTTATTCTAGGCCCTATCAAGATCACGATCGGCCCTCTATTTCTTTTTACGCTCCTCTACACCCTGAGCGTATGCCTGAATACGAGAAATATCCATGTCTGGCAAAAGCGAGACTGACATACAATCATTAAGAAAGTGAGGCTCTAATCCTATCACGAACCGGTGAACCCGATCCTCTATCTTAGATACAATAGTGGGAGCATACCTAGCCAACGAATCAAACTGAAGGTTGTACTCCCGAACACTCATGTTACCCCGCCGAAGGGTCAAGAATCTATCAAATCTGGCCCGTCTTAGCTCTGGTGGCAGATAATGACGAAGAAAAGCTTCTGTAAACTCCTGCTATACTGCTGGAGGGGCATCCTCACCTCTGGACAATTCCCAAGACTCATACCAATTAACTGCAACATCTCGGAGTCTATAGGAAGCTAGCTCAACTGACTCTGTCGATGTGGCCTTCATTACTCGTAACGTCCTTTGTAATCTATCAATAAATACCTGAGGGTCCTCGTTTGGATCTGCTCCAGTGAATACCGGAGGGTCTAAATTAATAAAGTCAAAAACCCTCGCACTCACAAACCTGTCTGCATGACCAATACCTACTTCCTGATGTTGAGCATGTGCGGCTACTAGTTGGGTCAATAACTGAATAGCATATCTCATCTCCTGACCCGGCACATCCGACTGAGGTGCTGAGTGTACAGGGGCGGGCGCTAGAGCTGGTGCCCCTCGGAGCTCTTTTAGAAAGGGCGGGGTATGTGAAGTATGAGATGGAACCTCACCATGACACTCTCCCCGAGCCCTGGTAACTCGTTATGCTCGACTAGTAGTCTCACCAGCCACGGACTTTCCCTTCTTGGCGGTCGTACTCTTTGGAGGCATTGCTAAAAATATAACATATTGTTAGGTACATGAATTCTTGTATCGCACGATCTAAGATAAAAATAGAGGATAACATCCTATATGTCATGTAGCCTCATATTTATAAGTGTGGTGCACGACACACCCATAAACAAGACTCTCTAGACATGGTCTATAGACAACCCTAGGACAGAACTGCTCTGATACCACTTTTGTCACGACCCAAACCCATGGGCCGCGACGGGTGCCTGAGTCCTACCTGTTAAAACACCCCTAAGCATGCGTGTAAGATATGAACCTTAATAACATCTGCTGCATTACGAAAATAACATACATGAAGGAAAACTGCTATCAAGGCATATGTACGTATACATGCAGAATAGAGTGGGTGAGCCGGCAAGGCTGCTATAGACAACTATACATCTAAAACAGAAAGCCGACAAGGCCACATACAACCCAACTAGACATACTATCCAAAGACCTCTAATAGAAACATAACTGTACAAAGACGAGACTAAGCCACGTCATACCCATATATATGTACACACACAAACGTATCGTACCCAAATCTAAAGTAGCTCCGGATCAAATGGAGCATGCCAACTCTCGCTGATCAGGGATCCTATGAAGGGGGACCGTAGTCTTGCCTATCTACACCTGCGGGCATGAAACACAAACCCCGTGAAATAGGGCATCAGTACAAAAAATGTACTGAGTATGTAAGGCATGAAAATTAGTACATAACAGACATAGATGAAACATGGAATATAGAAACACGTCTTTAAATCTAAATAACTTTGTAAATTCTAAAACGTTTATAACGTCATGCACATGCATATAAATGTCGTGCCATGCATACGTATGGGTGTACATAATATCATCAAGCCACTGAGGGCATCCTATCATATTATCTCGGCCATTGTGGGCAATATCATCAATATATACCAGCTGATCAGGTGGTGGTGCGTATATAATGCCGTAACATTTTCCCATATTCCATATACATATATTTACATATATACGCGTATATAACATCATCTGGTCATGTGTCAATGCACGTGTATAAATGAGTGAAATGCATGAAAAAAATACGTAATAATCTTAATATTCTTTCCAGATAAACTTTTTCAACTGTGTATTATTCTGAGATCTACGAACAGAAGATAATAATATTTTTCATGGGGAATCAAGAATATAGACACCCCTACCATTTCTATGAATAGAGTAATTTATGGAAACTGTGTGTCTGCTCGTTTCTTCAGTATAATTTGGACCAGCCAAAAGAAAGAAGGGACGGCCTAAACATACATGTTCCTTGAATTATTTGAATGAAATGAAGTTCTGCTTCTATGAAATATGTTGAACGCAACAGAATGAAGCTCCTGCTTCTTTGATTGTTGAACAAAATTTTGCTTAATTTGTTGAAGTTTGGACGAAAAATTGCTTCTAATGAATTGAAATGAAATGTTTCTGCTTCACGTCCTTGGCTTAAAGGCAGATTGTGGCTTTGAAACCTTTACAAGTCATTCCTTCTAAATGTCATGGGATAAGATTAACAAGTCTTACTAAGACTTTAAGTTTAAGATTCTTTAAACTTAATACACCTATACATGTATTAATGAGTCATCCTTCCTAGCTAGTGTCATTGTGCCACATTTCTTTTAGGCATAATTAGTTAATTTTGTCCGCTTATTAGTTAACTGGGTAATGTCCCGTTATCCGGTAATTAATCAATTACCCACATAATTTAAAAACTGCCCCAAATTACTTAAAATTCTATTTATTTTTAATATACTATATATATATATATACACTCTATATATTATACTACCATGGTCATATGGTACCTTGCATGGTACTAGTTCATAATTATTGGATATTATCGCTCGACCCGTATTTTATTTTAAATTGGTCATTTCCAACGAAACTCGTTTTCTTTAATCTGTGTACCCCTTTATCCTTCATAACACTTATTTATTGCCTGTTATAAATAGCGTAAGTATGTTAACATCAAGATGATCTCATCCCCGAGCTATGTCGGTTAACTGAAAATGAAATTTTAATGTACGAAAACGCGAGATGTAACATTTGGAGGTCCGTAGCTTATTTAGGCTGGAAATGCCGAAAGTTGATTTTTTGAAGTTTCCGGTTCGATAGTGAGATTTTGATATCAGGGTCAGAATGGGATTTCAGAAGTTGTAATAACTTCATAGTATTGAATGTGACGTGTTTGCAAAGTTTCAGGTCATTAGTATGGAGTTTGATAGACTTTTTGATCGAAAGCGTAATTTGAGAATTTTGGAGATCTTAGGCTTGAATCCAATGTTAAATTGGTGCTTTGATGTTGTTTTGAATGTTCCGAAGGTTGGAACAAGTTTGAATGATATTTTAGGATTGGTTGGCATGTTCGGTTGAGGTCCCGGGGGCCTTGGGTGTGTTTCAGATGCTCAACGGGTTATTTTTGCACTTAGAATTGCATAAAAATTGCAGCAGGTCAGTTCTGATTTCCTTCTTCGCGTTTACAAGCAGGGTCTCATGTTCGTGAAGAGGAGCTGGGGCTGGTGGAAGTTTAATGCTTTGCATTCACGAAGGTATTCCCGCATTCGCGAGGCTGTGAGGTCTTATTCCTACGCGTTCGCGAAGATGGTCTCGCATTCACGTAGGAGGGGGAAGATGGTCACTGCATTCGTGACAGGGACATCGCGTTCGCGATGAAGGAAGGCTGGACCAAGCGAAGTTGTGCTTCGCGAATGCAAGGGTCCTTCCACGTTCGCAAAGAAGGAATTATCTGGGCAGAATATAAAATTTCGAAGTCGAGGGTTTGGCCATTTTTATCAAAACTAGAGCTTGGGAGCTCGGATTTGAGCGAGATTTTGAGATATTTTTAGAGATATCGAATGAGTAATGATTCTTAACTCCTTTTTTGCTTATAACCCATTAATCTAAACATGAATTCATCATCTAATTTTGGATTTGGGGTGAGAAATTGGGGAAAATTTTGGAAAAGTTCTTAGACCTAATTTTCGAGTTTTGATTGGGAATTTGACATTGGATTTGGATAATTTGGTATGTTTAGACTGGTGAGTGAATGAGGGTTCATAATCCGTAAATTTTACCCGATTCTGAGACGTGTGCCTGGGGGCATTTAGGTCATTTTACCTAATTTTGCGTGTTAACTTAGAATTTATTTGTGGAATTAGTTTCTTAAAGTTATATTTACATTATGCAATTGAATTGAATAGATTTGAGTCATTTGGAGTCGAGTACTCGTGGCAAGAACGTGGTTTCGGGTTGATTTTGAGTCAATGCGAGGTAAGTGGCTTGCCTAACCTTGTGTGTGGGAACTCCCATTAGGATTTGGTATTGTTGATATTTGAAATGCCTTGTACGTGAGGTGACGAATGCGTACTTGTGCTAATTGTTGAAAATCTTGTTTTCATTAAGTAACTTTAGCTGTGTTTCCTTCCTGTATACTACTTGCAATTTAAGCTTGCTATTAGCTTAGGCAAGCATGACTAATTGACTTAATTGCTTTACTTGCTCAAACTGCCTTATTTGGATTATGTGCAACATACTAGGTTAGAAATACCTGTTTTACCTTGGTATGAAATTGGAATTGAATTGAGTATTCTTCGTGTTGCGGCTGTGTGTTTGCTTTGGGACTACGGGACGGTATCCCAGGAGATCCCCCTGCTTATTTACTTTGGGACTACGGATTATATTCTGGGAGATCCCCTGCACATATATTGATTTGGACTGTAGTGCGGGATACCGAGAGATCCCCAGCACGTATATTGAGGATACCAAGACATCCTCGGGATACTAAGAGATCCCAACACGTATATTGAGGATACTAAAAGATCCTCAGGATATCGAGAGATCCCCAGCATATATATTGAGGATACTAAGAGATCCTCGGGATACCGAGAGATCGCCGGGTGTTATCTCTGTGTTGAGTTGTATTCCTTTTGTGATTATTTTCTCTGTTATAGTAGTTATTATTCTTATTATCCTGTGTTACTTTATATTGTTAGCATTTAATTATATTTTGTATTCTATACTATTTTACCTCGTTTTTTAGCTATAATCAGTAGGGCCTTGACCTTCCTCGTCACTACTCGACCGAGGTTAGGCTTGACACTTACTGGGTACCGTTGTGGTGTACTCATGCCCTTTCTGTGTATATTTTTCATATGCAGATTTAGGTACTTAGACTCAGTGCTACTACCCTTGAGGTGAGGTAATTCTCCAGAGACTTCGAGGTATATCTGCCGTATCCGCAAACCGAGGAGTCCCTTTTCCATCCTCTCTCATAGTATTAGCCCTTCTGTATTTCCTTTTGTTTAGACATTCTGGAGTTAGAGCACAATGTAGTATTCATAACTTGTGATTTCATGAGATTTAGGGTTTTGAGAATTGTTCAGTTTTTGAGATGTTGTATTGGTATATGCCGAGCGGCATCTTAAACACTTCTATATTTGTTTATCTTCGGTTTTTATTAGTTTTTCTGCATTTTGGTTCTTTTTCCGCAATTGTTAGGCTTACCTAGTCGTAGAGACTAGGTGTCGTCACGACAGTTCATGGAGGGCGAACTTGGGTCGTGACAATACCGACCAAGGTTGGTCGCAAAGGTAAAAGGACCAACTGTGAAATTTAAAACACATACCGACCAACATTGGTCGGTAATAATATTTTAATAATTTAATTTTACCGACCAAAGTTGGTCGATATATTTAAATTACGTTATGTTATAATTATTAAAATTTAAAAATTAGAGACAAAAATTGGTCAGTAAAGTAAATATATATTTTTTTAAAAAATTAAAATTTAACCATACCGACCAAAGTTGGTCAATAAAGTTGAAATCTAGGTAATCCTTGTTCATTAACCGACCAACTTTGGTGGGTAATTTTTAATTTTTAATTTTTTTAAAACTTAAGCGACCAAGATTGGTCGCTAATCAGCAGATTTTTTTTTTAAAATTAGGAACCGACCAACTTTGGTCGGTTTTTTGGGTTTGAATTTTGGCATAAAATGTCTATTTTGGCAGCTACACCACCTGCCAGCATACCAAAATCCCTAAACAACAACAACATCAACACAATTTAATAAATACATTAAAACTAACAAATTAAAGTTCAATAGAATTAAAAAATCCAAAACCAAGTTAAAACTTATTACAACTAGTTCAAAACCAGTTCTATTTGTCTAGTTCAAAGTATATAAAAGTCAAGTAGTGTTTTGTACAACATCATCATCACCGTCTGATGAACTTTCATCTAAAAGACGGTGTCGAGAAAGGTCTTGTGGAGGACGGGAAGAACGACCACGGGGAGCACGGGAGGAATGACCACGGGGAGGACAGAAGGAACGCTCACGTTCAAGTCGAGCCTCTGGTGATGACTCACGAGACCGGGGCAACGGAAAAGCTCCAGTAGATAAGAGAGTTCTGATCTGAGATTGCATGCCAAGGAACTGAGCATCTCTAACCCTTTCTCCTTCCTTGGCCGCTTCTAGCTCGGATGTGAGCTTTGTCAGAGTCTCCCCATAGCGGAGAGGCTCTCCCCTCCCCTTGCAAGGGAGTCCCTATTCCTTAGATTCCACACTTATAGCGATGGAATTTCTTAGTAGGAAGCCCGTATACCTTCCCCCATTTTGGACCGCCCGCACACTTCATCCATATTCTTTCAGTATCCTCGTCCGAAGGTTGGGTTGGCTCGCCCGATTCACCAACTAGCTGAGTGCAGATGAATTCCTCCACGTTAGTTTGGTAGCGACCCTATACGAAAATTTAAATTGAATTAGTATTTCAAAATTTATATAAAAGTAAATTAAAATACTTAAAGAAAAGTAAAAGCTTACATATACAGTTGAGGCCCGACCCTCGACCCACCATTCTTGATCTGTCACTTTCTTCTTCTTTACAATATGTGTCTCTTTGAATAACTCATCATGGTTCATTGGATGCCCCAACTTCTTTTCCTGAAAATAAATTAATTTAGTTAATAAAGAGAATAAATATGCTTTGAAAGTAAAATAATTTAATCAATTACATACTAATCTTCTTTTTATTATCCCTAGGTTGATCGCACATCCAGTGCGCAAGGAGTCTCCCTTATCAGATGCGTGTGCTTTCTTTCCTTTTTTGCTCTTCTCTAAGAATTTTGCGGTAAGCCATTGCATTTTCAAATCATCCCATAAATTTTGAAGTAACCAGCCAGGCTTCTTGTTCTTCTTTCTAGCTTCGGAGAAAGTATGCGACAATCGCTTGTGAGCTTTGTGATGGAAATTTGCAGGCACTTCCGTGCTATAGCGGTGTTCCCACACACACCTGCCTTGTATTTCAAAAGTTAAATATTATATGAAAATGTCATAAATATAAATTATTAAACTTCTTAAAAGAACAATTATACCTTAAATGATTGAAAATTTGCTCCTTCAGCGAGGAAGGGAAATCAGTCCAAGTCGCATAAGGGCCATCATAAAACTTTATGATGGCTTTGGTGATTATCCTCGTAGTCTTATTACTCAGGATGAACCTGCAATTTAACAATAAAAACACATTTATATCTTAGTAAAAATTTTACAAAATAATAAATGTATAAATTTCAAATAACTCTTACCCATCACCCTCAGGGACTATGATGATCCTGCCATATCGATCATAATGCACCTCCTCGTATCATCAACATCATCGTCCGAAGCATGTATATTAGAGGCATGTGTGGATGATGTAGGGGGGTCAGAGCTACTACCTCGCAGGCGAACGCCTGAAATAGATGGAGTCGATAATGAAGATTGTTGCGATCCTTGTGACTGCGACATAGCTGGATGAACCCCAAGTAGATGTGATATTGTGATGACCCAAAAGACCATCACTTGTTTTAAAAATAAATTTTATATTTTGAGGCCTTAAAAACCTCTTTCTGTCTCACTTCGATTTGCATGCGCAGTCCGGGCGCGTAGTCGGAAAGCCATTATGTGAAAATCTGTGAAAAATGATAAAATTTACCTTTAAAATGAGTTTAAGTGACTTCGGTCAACATTTTGCGTAAACGGACCCAGACCCATGATTTGACGGTCCCGAAGGGTCCGTAGGAAAATATGGGACTTGGGCGTATGCCTGGAATCGAATTCCGAGGTTCCAAGCCCGAGAAATAAATTTTTAAAGAAAATTATTTTCTAGAATATTTATGAGTTTTTGGAAATGAAATGTGTTGGAAATTTGATGTATTGGGCCCATATTCTGGTTCCGGAGCCCGGTATAGGTCTTATATGTGATTTAAGTTGAGTTTGTGAAATTTGGTAAGACATAGACTTAAATGACGTGAATAGGACCTTATTTGAGAAATATTGGAAAATTGATGTTCTTAAGTAGTTTCATGATTTTGATGCTAACTTCATAGTTATAGATGTTATTTTGGTGATTTAAATGCACGAGCAAGTCCGTATAATGTTTTTAGGTTGGTGTACATGTTTGGTTTGGAACCCCGAAGGCTCGTGTGAGTTTTGGATAGGCCACGGAGTGGAATTTTCACTTGGGAACTGCTAGTATGTTGCAGGTCTGCAGGCTTCGCATTTGCAAAGCCTAGCTCACAAATGCGAGAAAATTGCCACAAATACGAAAGGACTTGGTCTGCCTTGGGGTCGCAAATGCAACGTAGTGATCGCAAAAGCGATCTCGCAAATGCGAAAGGCCCGTCGCATTTGCGAAGTGGCCTGGAATCCCCCTTGGTCGCAAATACGACAATCCGGTCGCAATTGCGATACTTTGTCGCAAATGCGACAACAACAGATTTTTGAGGGGTTCGCAATTGCGAACCCTGGTCACAATTGCGATATATGAGACCAGTTAATTCACACTTAGACGCATTTTCAACCATTTTTGATACCTCCTCAAAGCATAAACACTCTAGGGCGATTTTCCAAAGAATATTTCTTCTCCAAATTAATTGTAAGTTGTTTCTAACTAGTTTCCTTCAATCTTTAATATCTTTTCACGTGATTTCAACTCAAAATCAATGATTTTCATGGGGGAAATTGGGTGTTTTGAGTAGAACCTATGTTTTTCAAATTTTGGGGATTTGGACCTCGATTTGAGGTCCAATTTCAAAATAAATTATATATTGTGGTTCGTGTAAGAATGGGTAATCGGGTTTTAGTTCGAACCTCGGGTTTTGACCATGTGGGCCTGGGGGAGATTTTTGACTTTTGGGGAAAAACTTTAGAAAACTTATTTTGCATGCATTAGAATTGATTCATTTAGCATTTATTGATGTAATTAAGTAACTTGTGGCTAGAGACGAGCGAATTGGTGGTGGAATCAAGAGGTAAAGTGATAGTTGAGACTTGAATTGTGTTCGTGGCATCGAGGTAAGTGTTTGGTCTAACCTTAGCTTAAGGGATTAGGAGTCGAGTCCTATTTGCTATGTGATAATTGTTGAGTACGACGTATAGGCATGGTGATGAGTATCTATGCATTGGTGTCAAGCATGCCCATGAGTCTTATATTATGATTATTTTGACTTCGTTTATATTATTCATGCCTTTTGTGATGATTTCTATTGTTGAGTAAAGTTTGTTGAAGTAATAGTGGTATTTGAGTATTGAAGAGCGTTGGCTCAAGTGTATAACGAATTGTGGAAGTATAATTGGCAATTGAACCTTATAAAGCATTGGATCAAATTGTGAAGAGAGTTGTGAAGTAAAAGTGAAAAAGAGAGGAGAAATATTATATTGTCTCCCTTGCCGGGATGTTATTCCTTTTAATGCTATCTCCCTTGCCGGGATATTGATGCTTTTGATATTATTCCCTTGCCGGGATTTGGTTGTTGAACTATTGTTCCCTTGCCGGGATTTTATTGCAATTTTATTTATTTCCTTGCCTTATTGCTTGTGACTGTTGTTTTGGTGAGAGAGTGTTAAAGCACGAAGGGTGATGACGTGTATGATTTTGTGAGGAAGAGTGTAAAGCACGAAGGGTGATACCATGCCGCACGAAGGGTGATACAATGCCGCACGAAGGGTGATGTCATGCGGTTTATACTGTTTCTTATGGTGAGGACGAGAGTAAAAGCACAAAGGATGATGTCGTGCCCTTGTTTGATTTCTGATTCTTGCTGATAATTGAGATACAGTGTTCCTTGTATTTACATATTATCTTTCTATTCTTAATTAATGTTTTCCCGTAGCATGTTTCCCCCTCCCACGTTTAGTTTTACATTACTGTTCTTCTTTTCTGTTGTATATGATTTATCTGCACAGGTTTATTTGGTAGTATGGTCCTAGCCGCGTTACTACTTCGCCGAGGTTAGGCTAGGCACTTACCAGCACATGGGGTCAGTTGTGCTGATACTACACTCTACACTGTGTGCAGATCCCGGAGCAGCAGCTTTTGGACCTTAGCTTAGGTAGCTACCTTCAGTCCATACGGAGATCCAAGGTAGTCCTACAGGCGTCCTCAGGCCCTGGCGTCTCCCTCTATCCCTTCATCCTATTTCATTTACGTATTTTGAAAATAGTGTATTATTTATCCTTCAGACTTTGTTTGTAGTACTCCTAGATCGTCTGTGAAGCTGTGACACCAGTTCTGGGTAGTCTTGCTTGAGAAGTTGTATTGAATGTATTCACATAGTTTTGATGTTTCTTCCGCTTGTTTAAATTCCGTTGTCTATAAGCAATTATTTCATAATTGTTAAAGGATTTAAAATGGGAAAAAGGTAATTTGTTCAAACAGTTGGCTTGCCTAGCTTTCATTAGTTGGCGATATCACGACTCCTGAGAGTGGGAAATCCGGGTCGTGACAAGTTGGTATCAGAGCCTTACACGGTTTATTGTGATGCATCTCATATTGGACTTGGTGGGGTGTTGATGCAGGATGGCAAGGTCATTGCCTATGCTTCGCGGCAATTGAAGATTCATGAGAAAAACTATTCGGTTCATGATTTGGAGTTAGCAGCCATTGTTTACGCATTGAAGATTTGGAGGCATTATCTATATGGCGTGTCATGTGAGGTGTTCACGGATCACAAGAGTCTGCAATATTTGTTCAAGCAGAAGGAGCTAAATTTGAGGCAGAGAAGGTGGTTAGAGCTATTAAAGGACTATGATATCACCATCTTATATCATCCGGGAAAGGCCAATGTGGTGGTCGATGCTTTGAGTAGGAAGTCAGCCAGTATGGGCAGTCTTGCTTATATTCCGGTCGATGAGAGACCACTTGCTTTGGATGTTTAGGCTTTGGCCAATCAGTTCGTGAGGTTGGATGTTTTTGAGCCCAGACGGGTGTTAGCTTGCACAGTCGCTCGTACTTCGTTATTAGAGCGTATCCGAGATCGGCAGTATGATGATCCTCATTTGTGTGTCCTTAGAGACACAGTGCAACACGGAGGTACCAAGCAGGTTACCTTAGGAGATTATGGAGTTTTGAGGCTGCAGGGTCGAGTTTGTGTGCCAAATGTGGATGGGCTCCGGAAGTTAATTTTAGAGGAGGCCCATAGTTTCCAGTACTCTATTCACCCGGGCACCGCGAAGATGTATCAGGATTTGCAGCAGCATTATTGATGGAGGAGAATGAAGAAGGACATTATTGCATATGTGGCTCGGTGTTTGAATTGTCAGTAGGTTAAGTACGAGCATCAAAGGCCTTGTGGTTTGTTCCATAAGATTGAGATTCTTGAGTGGAAGTGGGACCGTATCACTATGGACTTCATTGTTAGAATCCCACGGACTCAGAGGAAGTTCGATGTAGTGTGGGTTATTGTTGATAGGCTGACCAAGTCAGCACATTTCATCCCTGTGGCAGTCTTCTATTCTTCCGAGAGGTTGGCTGAGATCTATATCCGCGAGATTGTTTGTCTTCATGGTGTGCCCGTGTCTATCATTTCGGACTGAGGTATGCAGTTTACCTCATATTTCTGGAGAGCAGTTCAGCGAGAGTTGGGCACACGGGTGGAGTTGAGCATAAAGTTTCATCCTCAGACAGACGGGCAGTCCGATCGGACTATTCAGATTTTGGAGGATACGCTCCGAGCTTGTGTCATTGACTTTGGAGGCTCATGAAATCAGTTTTTGCCTTATCGGAGTTTACCGATAATAACAGCTACCAGTAGAGTATCCAGATGGCTCCTTATGAGGCTTTGTATGGCAGGCGGTGTCGGTCGCCGATTGGATGGTTTGAGCTGGGTGAGGCTTGGTTGTTGGGTACGGATCTAGTATAGGATGCCTAGGACAAGGTCAGGATTCTTCAGGATAGGCTTCGTACAGCTCAGTCCAGGCAAAAGAGTTATGCCGACCGCAAGGCTCGTGACTTGGCATTCATGGTCGGTGAGCGGGTATTGCTTCGGATGTCTCCTTTAAAGGGCATGATGAGATTTGAAAAGAAGGGCAAGCTTAGCCCTAGGTTCATTGGCCCGTTTGAGATTCTTGATCGAGTGGGAGAGGTGGTTTACATACTTGCATTGCCGCCGAGCTTATCAGCCGTGCATCCAGTGTTTCATGTGTCCATGCTTCGGAAGTATCATGGCGATCCATCCCACGTGTTAGATTTCAGCACTATCCAGTTGGACAAGAACTTGTCCTATGAGGAGGAGCCGGTGGCTATTCTAGACCGCCAGGTTCGTCAGTTGAGATCGAAGAGTTTTCCTTCTGTTCGTGTTCAGTAGAGAGGTCAGTCTGCTGAGGCATCGACCTGGGAGTCCGAGTTTGATATGCAGAGCCGGTATTCCCATTTTTTCCCCAACTCACGTACTTCCTTCTTATGTCCGTTCGAGGACAAACGGTCGTTTTAAAGGTGGAGAATGTGATGACCATTTTAAAAACAAATTCTATGTTCCAAGGCCTTAAAAACTCTTTCTGTCTCACCTCTATTTGCGTGCGCAGTCCAAGGGCGTAGCCAGAAAACCATTATGCGAAAATCTGTGAAAAATGATAAAATTTCCCTTTAAATGAGTTTAAGTGACTTCGGTCAATATTTTGGGTAAACGAACCCAGACCCATAATTTGATGGTCTCGGAGGGTCCGTAGAAAACTATGGGACTTGGGCGTATGCCCGGAATCGAATTCCGAGGTCCCAAGCCCGAGAAATAAATTTTTAAAGAAAATTGTTTTCTCGAATATTTATGAGTTTTTGGAAATGAAATGTGTTGGAAATTTGATGGAATCGGGTCCGTATTCTTGTCCCAGAGTCCAGTACATGTCTTATATATGATTTAAGTTGAGTATTTAAAATTTGGTAAGAAACAAACTTGAAATGACGTGAATCGGACCTTATTTAAGAAAAATTGGAAATCGATGTTCTTAAGTGATTTTATGATTTTGATGCTAGATTCATAGTTGTTGATATTATTTTGGTGATTTGAATGTATGAGCAAGTTCGTATGATATTTTTAGGTTGGTGTGCATGTTTGGGTTGGAGCCCCGAGGGCTTGGATGAGTTTTGGATAGGCCACGGAGTGGAATTTTCACTTAGGAACTACTGGTATATTGCAGGTCTGCAGGCATCGCATTTGCGAAGCCTGGCTCGCAAATGCAAAAGGAACGGGTCTGCCTTGGGGTCGCAAATGCGACGTAGTGATCGCAAAAGCGATCTCGCAAATGCGAAAGGCCCATCGCATTTACGAAGTGGCCTGGAATCCCCCTTGGTCGCAAATGCGACAATCCGGTCGCAAAAGCGGCTTCACAATTATGATACTTTGTCGCAAATGCAACAACAACAGATTTCTGAGGGTTTCGCAATTACGAACCTTGATCGCAATTGCGATATTTAAGACCAGTTAATTCACACTTAGACGCATTTTCAGCCATTTTTCATATCTCCTCAAAGCATAAACTCTCTAGGGCGATTTTCCAAAGAAAATATGTTCTCCAAATCAATTGTAAGTCATTTCTAACTAGTTTCCTTCAATCTTTAACATCTTTTCACGTGATTTCAACTCAAAATCAATGATTTTCATTGGGGAAAATTTGGTGTTTTGGGTAGAACCTAGGTTTTTCAAATTTTGGGGAATTGGACCTCGATTTGAGGTCCGATTTCAAAACACATTATATATTGGGGTTCATGGGGGAATGGGTAATCGGGTTTTGGTTCGAACCTCGGGTTTTGACCATGTGGGCCCGGGGACAATTTTTGACTTTTGGGGAAAAACTTTAGAAAACTTATTTGCATGCATTAGAATTGATTCATTTAGAATTTATTGATATAATAAAGTAACTTGTGGCTAGATACGCGAATTGGTGGTGGAATCAAGAGGTAAAGCGATAGTTGAGACTTGAATTGTGTTCGTGGCATCGAGGTAAGTGTTTGGTCTAACCTTAGTTTGAGGGATTATGAGTCGAGTCATATTTGCTATGTGATAATTGTTGAGTACGACGTATAGGCATGGTGACAAGTATCTATGCGTTGGTGTCAAGCATGCCCGTGAGTCTTATATTATAATTATTTTGACTTCGTTTATATTATTCATGCATTTTGTGATGATTTCTATTGTTGAGTATTTGTTGAAGTAATAGTGGTATTTGAGTATTGAAGAGCGTTGGCTCAAGTGTATAACGAATTGTGGAAGTATAATTGGCAATTGAACCTTATAGAGCATTGGCTCAAATTGTGAAGTAAAAGTGAAAAAGATAGGAGAAATATTATATTGTCTCCCTTGCCGGGATGTTGTTGCTTTTAATACTATCTCCCTTGTCGGGATGTTGATGCTTTTGATATTGTTCCCTTGCCGGGATTTTTATTGAACTGTTGTGCCCTTGCCGGGATTTTATTGCAATTTTATTTATTTCCTTGCCTTATTGCTTGTAATTGTTGTTTTGGTTAGAGAGTGTTAAATCACGAAGGGTGATGGCGTGTATGATTTTGTGAGGAAGAGTGTAAAGCACGAAGGGTGATGTCGTGCCGCACGATGTACAATATTGATTCTATGGTGAGGACCAGAGTAAAGCACGAAGGATGATGTCGTGCGATTTATATTGTTTCTTATGGTGAGGACGAGAGTAAAAGAACGAAGGGTGATGTCGTGCACTTGTTTGATTTCTAATTCTTGCTGATAATTGAGATATAGTGTTCCTTGTATTTACCTGTTGTCTTTTTATTCTTAATTTATGTTTTCGTAGGCATGTTTCCCCCTCCCCTGCTTAGTTGTACATTACTGTTCTTCTTTTATGTTGTATATGATTTATCTACACAGGTTTATTTGGTAGTCTGGTCCTAGACTCGTCACTACTTCGCCGAGGTTAGGCTAGGCACTTACCAGCACATGGGGTCGGTTGTGTTGATACTACACTCTGCACTCTGTGCAGATCCCGGAGCAGCAGCTTTTGGACCTTAGCTTGAGGGGCTTCCTTCAGTCCATACGGAGATCCAAGGTAGTCCTGCAGGCGTCCGCAGGCCCTGGCGTCTCCCTATATCCCTTCATCCTGTTTCATTTACGTATTTCGAAAATAGTGTATTATTTGTCTTTCAAACTTTGTTTGTAGTACTCCTAAACCGTTTGTGAAGTTGTGACACCAGTTCTGGGTAGTCGCTGCTTGAGAAGTTGTAATGAATGTATTTACATAGTTTTAATGTTTCTTCTGTTTGTTTAAATTCTGTTGTCTATAAGTTATTGTTTCATAATTGTTAAAGGATTTAAAATGGGAAAAAGGTAATTTGTTCAAACAGTCGGCTTGCCTAAATTTCATTAGCAGGCTTCATCACGACTCCCGAGGGTAAGAATTCCAGGTCGTGACAGATATTGATGGTTGTGACCCGAGTGGCTTTGATCCATGTGGTTGTGACATGGATGGATGAGATCCATACGATGTAGATGGCTGCGATCAAAGTGGTTGTGAGGCATCTGGACTGTATGTCGGACGTATAGTCCTATGGACATGTGATGAAAGAGCTGGTGTCTGTACGAAGATATAGGGATTGTGATGTTGTGGCAGCTAAGTATAGCCCTGGGGTGGAGGATCAGACATAGGCATAGGCATCTCTGAAGAGGGTGGAGCAGATGGAGTATTATTTTCTACCCTCCTCTTTCCCTTCCTAGCTTTTTCTCGACCCCGAGAACCAGTAGGGTCATTGTTACCTTGAACCTTGCCTGCTATCTGCATAATATAATACATATTTAGATTGAAACATATAAGAAACTAGTTATAAAATGAGAGTTATTTAAAAAACCAACCTTTTAAAGCCCATCGACGTATTGTTCCTCGTCCGAGAATTCTTCGTCCTCACTTATTTGAGTTTCATCAGTTGATTCTTCGTCCTCTTTTTCTATAATTCTTACTTCATTTATATCAACTTCTTCCAATATGTATTCAGGATGTTCCAAATCATTTTCTAGCCGATCGTCCACTATTTGGTGAACACTGGAGATATCATTTGGATATGTAACATCTAGCATATTCTCGACTTCCACCCTACCTACATGCTTAGTTTTTATTACAACCCACCAATCGGACTTATTCTGCCGCAATGGATAAGGAGCATAATACACTTGCCTAACATTATGTGCAATTATGAAAGGATCATAGCGAGCATACTCCCTCGTATGATTAACCTCAATTATGTTGTATTGGTTGTGTACTCTTGTACCTCTTGTTGGATTTGGGTCAAACCACTTGCATCTAAAGAGTATTAATTTCTTATATGGCCAACCAGTATATTTTAGTTCTATTATTTCTTTGAGCACACCATAATAATCAATATCTCCAACTTGGTTGACATTACCACATTGAACCCACACCCCGTTGTTGTTGTTATTTTTACTTTTAGACCAATCCTCTGTATGGAACTTATAACCATTCACTACGTACTTAGACATTGTTGTGACCTGAAGCCCAGGTCCCCAATATATATCTATCAAAAATTGATTTACACTATTATTTGGATCATTTACCTACATAGTGTTAAAAAAAATTCATAAGTTAGCATAACTTACAAACATTATTTACCTACATAGTGTTAGAACATTATCAGGATAAACTTACAAATTGTTTGAACCACGTATCAAATCTCGTATATACAGCATCATGGCCAAATTGATCCACGAAGTGACTGTGACACATCAAATATTTTTAGTAGTTGCATCAAGATGTAATCACAGTAAATTTTATATTTTGATAACTAATAAATCAATATTTACTTGAGAAATAGTACAACTTCGGGACAATTTAGCAACACATGAAGTGTAGCTGACTTGTACTCCATATCACTCAAACTTCTCTTTCTAACGTCCTTAGAATATCGGCCTGATTGATTGAATATGGACATTGGCAGATATAATGGATCATTCACACATTTGACCTTGTGCCTATTGGGCCTATTCCTAGAACATGGCACGTTACTTTCAAAATAATAAGAACAAAAATGAGCAGTTTCCTTTGCAAGATAAGCTTCGCATATAGATCTTTCAATCATATTCCTCTGGTTAACAAATTGTTTGCCTTTGCCAATTGTCCTACACAATGTCATGTTAGCCAAGAACATTCAAAAAACAGAAAATTACATCAAACCTATAATATTACCTCTCAAAGGGATACATCCATCTGCATTGAATAGGCCTTCCAAGTCGTGCCTCGTGTACAAGGTTGATTGGAAGGTGTTCCGTCACATCAAAAAACCCACATAGAAATCTTTTCTATCTTACTAGAAGTTACACGAATGTTCTGATCCATCCGGAGTAGGTTTTCTTCCCTTAATATGGTAGAACACAAGCCTTTGAAAAACAAACTAATCTCTGTGATGGGTTTCCAGATTCTTTCAGGCAAACCACAAAATGAAATAGGCACTAAGGTCTCCATGAAAACATGGCAGTCATGACTTTTCAAATGGCTCACTTCCCTACCTCCATATCTACTTTTTTCCAAAATTCGACGCATAACCCTCAGACATCTTCAATTTCGTAACCTAATCACAAATTTGCCGTATTTCCTCTAAAGTGAATGTGTAACTTGCTTTGGGCTTGAACACCTTACCATTGTTTGTTGTTTTCAAGTATAATTTAGGCCGCCTACAATATTCTTGTAAGTCCATTCTAGCCTTAGGGTTATCCTTTGTCTTACCTTTAATATACATCACTGTGTTGAACAACAACAACCCAGTATAATCCCACAAGTGGGGTCTGGGGAGGGTAGTATGTACGCAGACCTTACCCCTACCCCGAGGGGCAGAGAGGTTGTTTCTAGGAGACCCTCAGCTCAAGAAAGCACCAAGTGACGATATATTAGTACCATCGATAGACTCATAATAAAATAACATAAAATACATAACATAACATAAAGGAGCCTAAAATAGCAAAATAACAGCAATATAAGAGAATATAGTAAATACCGGCAAGATAGAAGGTAAACTAATTGTCAAAAATAATTCTTCTCAATATGCATGACATCAAGGTTATGACGGAGAAGATTATCCTTCCAATAATACAACTCCCAAAATATACTCTGTTTCGTCCAATTATGAGTAACACCGTATCGGGGGAATTTATAAGGTGGAGCTTCAGTAACTTTACTGAAGTTTTGGACTCTCTCTCGAATTTCCTCACCTGAAAGTATCGAAGGTGGAGAATCATATTCCATTTTATTCTTTTTGAATGCATTTTTCATCCTTCTAAACTCATGATCATGAGGCAAGAATTGACGATGACAATCAAACCATGATTGCTTTCGGCCATGTTTCAAAGTGAACACTTTACTATTTTCCATGAAGTAAGGACAAGCTAGCTTCCCAGCAGTCATCCACTCAAACAACATTCCATACGCACGAAAATCGTTAATAGTCCACATTAAATTAGCACGCAAATTAAAATTCTGCTTGGTTGATATGTCATATGTTTCAACACCATCACACCACAATTGTTTTAGCTCATCAATCAAAGGTTGCAAATATACATCAATCAAACTTTTTAGATTACGTGGGCCGGGGATAATACAATTTAAGAATATATATGGACTAGTCATGCACAACTCGGGTGGTAGATTATAAGGTGTAAGAAAGACAGGACAACATGAATATGGTATCGCAGATACAGAAAAAGGCGTGAAACCATCCACATATAGACCTAACCGAATGTTCTTTGGTTCACTAGAAAAATATGGATATGTCCTATCAAAGTGCTTCCAAGCTTCTCCATTTGAAGGATGACACATAACACCAAGTGGTCTTCTATTTTCAAAGTGTCATCTCATATGAGGAGCATAACTCATCGACACATATAACCTCTTTAACCTAGGTATAAGAGGTAAATAATGCATCGCCTTGATAGCGACCATATTCCCGCTGGAAAGCCTCTTGAAACGAGGCTTTTCGCAAAATTTACAACTATCTAAAGTTGCATCATCTTTATAATATAGCATGCAACCATTTTCACAACAATCAATTCTCATTGACGAAAGTCCTAACTTAGAAACCAATCTCTTTGCCTTATAGAAATCACCAGATAAGTTGATATTAGGGTCAACTAGTTCACTCATAAGGTCAATAAAAGAGTCCATGGCTGTTTGAGAAATATTCCAATCAGATTTTATACTTAGTAATCTAACTGCAACAGACAGCTCGGAGTGCAGACTTCCTTCACGTAGTGGACGACTAGCTTCCTGTAACTGTTCATAAAAATATTTTGTGTCATCATTAGGTGTTTGTTCAACATTTTCATTGGGCTCACCCCCAAAGTGCATCCCAAAAGCATCTGCAACCATATCCTGAATTCTAGAATTAAGATTTGTATTTTCCTCCGACCTACTACTTTCACCAACAACCATGTTATGAAATATCCCACGGCTACCATCGATCTCTCCATGATTAGTCCACACAAAGTAATTCTCTATAAACCCCTTCCTATAAAGATGAAACTTACCTACCTCCGGTTTTTCAAACTTCATACAATCACACTTGACACAAGGGCACCTAATTACTCCTTCACTTTGGTATGGTGGAAGTGACATTGCATGTCTAATAAAGTCATCAACCCCTTCTACAAAATCCTCCCGCAATGCCCGCCGATTAGGATAATTCCTATTGTACATCCAAGTACGATGTTCCATCTATATAAATAAAACAAGAACATTTATAATTTATTCTACAATTATAAATTAATTAAATCTTTTTTAGTTAATTCAAGATAATTATTTTTTCCTAATTACACCAAAAATTAAATTATATTAAATATAAAGTAAAAGTTCAATTTATATCTTACGAGTTTAAACATAAACTAAAAGTTCAATTTATATCCTAAAAATTCAAATCATACCTAGAAGGTTCAATTTATATCTTAAAAGTTCAATTCACAAGAACAACACCTAAAAACTAAAAGTTCAATTCATATCCTACGAGTTTAAACATAAACTAAAAGTTCAATTTATATCTTACGAGTTTAAACATAAACTAAAATTTAGGATTATATCCTAAAAATTTAACCCATACCCTAAAAGTTCGATTCACAAGAACAAATCCTAAACCCTAGATTCTAACTAAACTATTTAAGACAATACAAAGTTAATAATTCAATTCTAACTAAACTATTCAAGACAATACAAACTCAAACATTCAATTTATACCATATGTAATCAATTCAATTAAAACAAGACCTAAACCCTAGATTTCTATAAAATAAAATATTATTTAATCAATTGAAACTAATTCATAGCTAATAAATAAAATATTAGATTTATACACAAAAGATATAAATTGTAATTCAAACCTAGAATTTTTAGGAGGTGGAGAAGGAGAGACGCAGTAGTGGTAGCAGCAGCGGTGACGGCGCGGCGACAGCTAAGCGTTGGCGACGCGGGGTGGGGAATGAGATTTGTGTGAGGGAAATAGAGAGGGAGAGGGGAAGGTACTGAGTGGGAGTTTAAGGAATTTTGAGAAGAGAGATATGAAAAAATGGGGGAAATCCCGTCTATTTCAGGTTTGTTTTCAGACTTACCGACCAACGTTGGCCGGTATTTTGGTCGGTACATTAAGTGTTGACCGTTTGACCAAATACCGACCAACTTTGGTCGGTTTTTTTTTTAAAAAAAACTAAATTCTTTTTTTTCATTTTTATTTTTTAACATATTATAAGCTATAAAAAATTATTATTAACTATAATATTTATTTTATTTAACTATAATTATTATAAATAATTATAAACTATAAGCATAATCTTTACAAAAAATTACATTAACTAGATAATTACTTTTAATTGATTATAATAGCATCTATGTAAGTAAATGTTTAAGTTATATTTAAGTAAATGAGTAATTTCACACACACACATAAACTATATTGTAATTGATGATCAAACTTATACATTACTACGTATGTACGAATAATTAATCAATTGATAAACTAATATCATATTATTCTATTTTAGGTCGAGACGTCTTGTTTTTATATTAATCGATATAGGTCAAAACATTTTGTTTTTAATATTCATCGATGCATCTAAACAAGATATAAGTCGATGAATCAATTTACAAGCCTATCAATCCCTAAAAGAACTCGACCAAGTGCTCCTAGCGTTTCATGTTCTTATATATATACGACTATCAAAGTGTGTGTGTGTGTATATATATATATATACACACATACACATAGTCACTTCATTGTAATACTTTAACTATATATATAGCTTATTATAGTATATGTTAGTGTGTGTATATATATAACACACACACTTCGTTGTGCTACTTTAACTACTTACATAGCATGTTATGGTATATGTTATTGTATTCATTATATGTAGTATAATAGAGTTAATGGATTGCATTCATTCATCATTAATAATGCATGACATAGATTAATCGATATAGGCCGAGACGTTTTATTTTTACTATTAATAGATATAGGTCAGACGTTTTGTTTTTAATATTAAACGATGCATCTAAGTAAGTTATAAGACAGATATATTTGATGATAAATTATATATACTAATTAGAATCTTCATAAGTCTATCAATCCCAAAAAAAGGGATTGATAGACTTGTGAAGATCCTAATTAATATATATAATTTATCATCAAATATATCTGTTTGGAAATTGATTCATCGACTTATAACTTACTCAGATGCATCGTTGAATATTTAAAACAAAACGTTTGACCTATATCTATATCTATATACCGAAGGGTCGGGTTATTTTAGGGATTGATAGACTTGTGAAGATCCTAATTAGTATATATAATTTATCATCAAATATATCTGTTTGAAAATTGATTCATCGACTTATAACTTACTTAGATGCATCGTTGAATATTAAACACCAAACGTCTATATATATATATATATATATATATATATATATATATATATCATGTTATAGTATATGTTAGTGTATTCATCCCTTACAAAAGTATTAACGGGTTACATTTATATTATTTAGATAGTAAATACAAAAGTGATTTTAAATTTTGACCAATGTTGACCTAATAACCGACCAACTTTGGTCGGTTATTTTCCAGAAATTAAAGTATAGCGACCAAAGTTGGTCGGTAAATGATTCCCCCAGTATTAACTAACCAACTTTGGTCGGTAATTTTAGGTGAGATTTCTTTATATTTTATAAAACATTTTAAATTAATAATATAACTATTAAAATTTTATAACTGTGTCCCACATTACCGACCAAAGTTGGTTGGTAATGTAAAATTTTCTTTGACTAAACAAGTCTAACCAGCTCGGTCAACTTGTTGACCACTTTACCGACCAACTTTGGTCGGTAATTTATTTAAAATAAATATAAAATATTTTTCTCTCAGTTACCGACCAACATCGTTGGTTGCTATTTTGGACCGATCAATTTTGGTCACAAAATATTGATCGTTAATTACTGAATTTCTAGTAGTGACTCCTGATCTTAATATAAAGGTTCCATGAAAATATCTGTCATATAAAACAACCAAAGGGATCAAATTCTAAAGAAGCATGCTGCTTATGGACTATTGAATTATATGACTTGTAGCTTCGAAGAAGATATCATTTCTTCATCGATCTTAATTAGTCCTTAAGATTGTCTTTCTTAAAATTGGAGGACATCCTATTGTTATGACCGAAATAATTAGGTGTCATGCGGAAGCTAGTAAAACAAACCTTGAACGATCATAAATCAGATAACAAAAGAGAAATCTATTAAAAGAGACACAAATATTTAACGTGATTCGGTCAACTGACCTACATCCACAACGGAGATGATTAATCCACTATAATAAAAAAAAGTACAAAATATCGAGAGAACAACCTCATGAAGAGGCAAACACAAGTGATACACTAACACTTGTCCTGTAAAGTTCTCCCCCTAAACACGACTCTCAAACCACATATGCTACATTGTGGATACTAAATGAGAACGACGGATCTTCAATTTATAGAACTCCAAACCTTTTCCTACAAGAAAAAGGACTAGCCAAATATGAGAGATTTGTAATTTGCTTCTACAAGAAGAAAAACACAATTAAGGTAAACATGTTGCCCTTTCCTTCAACAAATAGAAAAACCAAATATGGTAAGAAAATTCTGGCAAACACCTAACACTAATTATGACATTGCAATCTAACCAATTTATCCGAGGGTCAACTAAATGAGTCCCTTTTATTTGCGATAATTACATCATGATTTAATCTCATGGAGATGGTAGATCATTAATCTGTAAGTTCTGCGATTAGCGATCAATTCATATATGTTGAATGCCGAATTAACATTAATCATTCTAAAATGTACACTAGTACCACGAAAAAAAATACTTATTTGGGAATTTATGCTTATAAATTAGCATCTCTACCCATAATTAACTTTAGTGGCCTATAAAGCACGATTCCACAATATTGTTAGGCATCATTAACTGTAAAGTTATTCTTTTCGAAACAAAATAGTTGAACATTTTCATATTCCACCTTCTATCAGTATCCTTCAATAATATCACTACCACAATATAGCTAGGCCTAATCGTGTAACAGTGGTTAAATTAAGCCATAGCTTTGCCAATGGAATTGGCGATCCTCAACAAAGTTAATTTGTTAAACAAGATCAAAGTTAAGTGTTGGGTATCATTAAAATTGTAAAAATCCACAGAATCAATGCCGTTAACTTAAATCATATAAGAGGGTATCATGAGGTGCTAGGGCTTAATAAAAAGGCTTGAAAGCTTAAAAGATTCAAATGCAATAAAGGAAAAAGGGGTATGCCGCCATATAGAGTGACAAAGCTCGACAAAAACCTAAATCTTGTGAAGTAATCAAATACTAGGGTTTCGTATAGGTGATCACTCCCTCTTTTTATGCTCTTTAATTGGATTAATATAGTACATGCAAACGTGCATAATTGTCGTCCATTCATTTCGATCTGTATAGTATTAATTAATAGTTTAAACCAGTTAAAGGAATAATTAAAGATTATTTAGTAAACAGTAAACATATGTAGAGAGGGTTTGGGGGCGGGGACCATTTCTACCCTAATAGAATTAAGCTTTACAGGTTTCAACTTTTAAAAAGTGGATTTTCCCCCAATACAGCTTGTTAATATGCGAATTAGTAGTGGACTCAATTAGATTATATTCTCACTTAATATTTTTAAAACCCTAATCTTGTCACAGGTTTGACTAAGGAGTCAAGATCTGAATTTAATTTGTTTAGTTAAATACTCATGGCATAATCAAAATCTAGATAAATCCAACCTGTGAGAAATAAAATGATTAAATGATCGAAAGTAGTTCTCTCATTTCAATCTGGAGCATTTGTAACAAAAAGAGGACGATATAAACATATTGTTTTAACTCTAAAGTTTATTCTTAGTATGACCATGTCAATTGTGATTGATTCTTAACCCTCCATCCAAATCCTATGTATATATATATTATATGACCTTCATTGTGAGTAATCACTTGAAAGTCGCTAAGGTTAGACCAACATGTATGTTTCTCCCCATGTATATATGTCACGCTTCTCCATGCACATGCATGCTAACATGTACATACATACAATACTATGGGAGAAAACTACCTTATCAAGTCTTTTCTGCTTTCAACTCAAATTATATATACCGTTGAAAATTTACAACACATGCCCAAAAAAATTATACACTCCCTAAATTGACACCCTTTGTCATATAAAAGTAATCCGTATAGTGATTTTTTGCCCTCACTAACTTAAATTATATTCCTAGATCCGCCTATATACACTAGAACATGTAAACAATTTGTAGAAGCTGTTGGCCAGTAATTGGAGAAAATAGAAACGTGTCTGCATTTTAGAAGATCAACTAAATCCATAAGATGGAGGTGGATGAACATGTGAAATTGGTTCCAATAGCTAATGTAGGAAGGATAATGAAACAAATCCTACCACCAACTGCCAAAATCTCCAAAGAAGCTAAAGAGACAATTCAAGAATGTGCATCAGAGTTTATAGGTTTTGTTACTGGGGAAGCATCTGACAAGTGTCACAAGGAGAATCGAAGGACGGTTAATGGAGATGACATCTGTTGGGCTCTCAGTTCATTAGGTTTTGACAACTATGCCGAGGCCATGTTGAGGTACTTGTATAAATTAAGGGAGTTTGAAAGACAAAGGGCAAATCAGACCAAAGGTTCAAATGATGAAGATACAGACCATGAAGCTGCAAGTGAATCTGAGAATCAAGATATTACCACTACTTAAAGTATAATGGAAAGCTCTAACTGAAGGGGATGATCAATTCAGTGTTGTAGTTTCAACTGTTAAAGATTCTGACCCTTTTTTTTGGTTCATGCTAATTTTCTCTGTGTCGTTCCAAATCTGTGAAAATCGGCTATTCGGAGCTTTGTCCGACTAGAGACAATCTTCAAATTATAATCATTATTCACAAGTGTTTCTACTTCTTTATTTTTGGATCGTTCTTTTTTGTTTTCCTTACTTCAGCTGCAGATCCATGTGTATGGATCTAGGTTTGGGATTTTTGAAAAAGAAATATACTATGTTTATCCTTTAGTTCCAATTTTCAACAAGCAGCTAGAGTATATATATCAGGAAAATCGGAGCGTACTGTGTATTAATCTATGATCCAGTATGCTGTCATATTTTTACCACTTTCCATTTTTTTCCTCTTTTTTTGCTCTATCAAGAATTCCTGATTTTTGAGAAACATTCCTATAATATCTAGCTGATTGATGATCAGATGCGTAAAGCTATCATGTTATCTTCCAGAATTATAAGTACTTATTATAATTTGATGACAAAAAAGCAAGCTGATATTAAATATATGATCATTGATCAAAACCAATCCGATGAATATATCACCGGTGATCTATTCATCTAAATTCTCCATTTCTAACCTTATAGTGAAGGTTTTTTCTTACCACATCGATCTGCCCACCATGTAATTCTTTAAAATTTGTATACTTGACGACCATAGTTATTTAACGCATGCATTTTAATTTCCTTCCATTCGATAAAATGTGTACTACCTAAAAGCCACCAGCCCCAAATTCATTCAAAAATATTAGAGCATTATTTACCTCTGCAACTTTCAAATTAAAGGCTAGTTGAATTGAAAATCCTTAATGACTATATATATATAATAGAATGTACCACATAGAACTGATCTTATTAAACCGTATAGAAACAATTAGCTATCTTAGAGATCCTAAGCTGAAGCCTTTATTATCTCAAACTAGACATGCTAATTAACTCACTCAGTCACTCTATCGTGTATGACCGTGTTACTTCCTAATTATCTCTATTCAGGGTTGTGGTGGAACTGAAAATTATTTTTCAAAATGTAATTTTCTGGATATCATTTTTCATAATACCTGAACCAGGCACTAGACATTTTTCAGTAAATAATGAACGTCAAATTAAAGTACAGTAGATGCTATTATATTTGCCTTGGTGATGGATGCACCAATACACCGTATTCAAGGGGATGTGCCATGGTGTATGTTGTTCGCTGATGATATAGTTTTGATTGATGAGATGCGAGGCATCATTAACGAGAGGCTGGAGGTTTGAAGACAGACCCTGAATCTAATGGTTTCAAGTTGAGTAGGACTAAGACAGAATATCTGGAATGTATGTTCAGCGATGTGTCGGGGGAAGCAGACATGGACATGAGGCTTGACTCACAAATTATCCCTAAGAAAGGAAGTTTCAAGTACCTTGGGTCAATTATCCAGGGAGGATGAGGAGATAGACGAGGATGTCATGCATCGTATAGGACTGGGGTGGATGAAATGAAGGTTAGCATCTGGTGTCTTGTGTGACAAGTGCCACTAAAACTTAAAGGCAAGTTCTATACAGCGGTGGTTAGACTGACCATGTTGTATGGGGTTGAATGTTGGGCAGCCAAGAATTCTCATACCCAGAAGATGAAAGTGGCAGAAATGAGGATGTTGAGATGGTTGTGCGGACACACTAGGCTGGATAAGATTAGGAACAAAGATATTGGGGAGAAGGTGGTCGTGCCTCTTATGGGCGACAAGATGCAGGAAGCGACGCTTAGATGGTTCGGGTACGTGCGGAGGAGAAGCCTAGATGACCTAGTTAGGAGGTGTGAGTGGTTAATATTGGCAAGTATGGGGAGAGGTAGAGGGCGGCCTAAGAAGTATTGGGGTGAGGTGACCAGGCAGGACATGGCGCGACTTCAGATCTCCGAGGACATGGCTCATGATAGGAAGGTGTGGAGGTCGAGCATTAGGTTTGTAGGTTAGGAAAGAGCTGAGCGTTTTTCTACTTTGTACGGAGGCGTGGCTAATAATGTTTCGCCTTGGGTTGTTAGTGGTTTATGTAGTTTCCACACTATTTTCTATGGCATTATTACTGGTTATTGTTATTGCTTTTCCATCTATTTTCTGTCTCTTACGATGCTAATATTCTTTTTCTGGATTTTGTTGTTGTCACTAATCTATTGTCTATATTGTTTATTTTTTTCTTATAATTGAGTCGAAGGTCTTTCGGAAACAAGCTCTCTACCCCTTCGGGGTAAGGGTAAGGTCTCAGATCCCACTTGTGGGATTTTACCAGATTGTTGTTGTAAAGTACAGTACATGCTAATATTTTATTAGTCTGATCTCTGTATCGACAACTTGAATTTCACCATGACTTTTCGAGTACTTAGGGTTTAAGAGAGGGAACCTAGGGTTTCTGTAAAGTGATTAGGGGACCACTCCTCCAATATCTTCCTGGAAGAGGAATCCTAGCTAGTGGGGAGCGAAAACCACTGTTCCTCCATCCTCTTTTACCCACTTCTCTAAAAAGCTTATAATATTAATTATTCAATTATAAGAGCTTTGCTTTAGTGAGAAAGAATTAGAAAGCTAACCCTAGTTAGCTGTGATTCTTGAACGAAGCACATTGTAAAATGACATCATGCGTGATGTGTAACCAGTCGCAAAGTAGCTAAGAAATATACAGATAGAAGAACAGGTGATCAAAAGGTCTAAGAGATAAATTAAAAACAAGTTGAAATCCTGATATTTTGGATAAACAACTACATATATATGCAAGTGAAAAAGAGTTTGAGTCGTTAATTATAAGTACCATTAGTAAATCATGGTTGCCTTGTTATTCTATGTATACCCAATGTTAATTTACTATAGTCGCACCTTGTTGAGATATAATACAATTAAGTTAGTAAGATCATGTGTTCTTTTTGGCTAGCAGTTTAAACTTTTAGATAAAGTGGTCATACACTTCAGTACACTCGGAGCATGTAATGATGGAAGAAGGGTGCTTTGGCAGTAGTGAATACATGGTTTATAAACTGATGAAAACTGGAGTTGCACGCATTAATTTAGTGTGTTTATTTGCAAGGACAATAATGAAGAGGAGGTATGCAGATCTGAGCTTTGACAGTAACAGATTCACATTGAACAAGAATAGGTACATCTGTTTTCTGCCCTATTACGCATAAAAAGAAGCTCATCTCCTTATATTAAGCCTTAATTGCTCTCTGGAACACCAATCAACACGTGGATATGTGTTTCTACGTGTACATAGGTGAATATAAAGCGTATTTGTGAATTTAATCGAACCCATTATAATTGTTTTTCAGTCAGGATACATATGCAAATAAAGTTATGTTATATGCATATACTTTGTTAATAAGATCATACTGACTCTAAATTTTGGACTCACGGCATGTGATTTCAATTTCAAATCACCGCCGCCAACCACCAAGCATCAACCAACCGTCGCCAGTCACTATCGCTAGAACCACCGCAACTTTCCACCACCGCCACCCATGACCACCAACCACCAACATCATTGCGCTTGACTTTTGGCTAAGCATTGGCTAGCACTAGACATGGTGCAACGTGGTGCGACTTGGTGCGACGTCGTGCCATGGCCACACCCTGCCATGTCTTGCATCGTGACGTGGCCGCGTCGGATGTCATGTCATGGTCACGCCCTGCCACATCCGACGCCGTACCATAGCCACATTCTGCCTCGTGTCATGGCGGACTGCCACGTACGACATCGTGCCATGGCCAAGTCCAACGTCGTGCCATGGCCACGCCCGACGCCGTGTCATGGCCACGTCCTGCCCCGTTCCATGCATGGTCACGACCTGCCACGTCCAACGTCATGCCATGGCCACGCCCTGCCACGTCCGACGTCGTGCCATGGTCACGTCCTGCCTCGTGCCATGGCGTCCTGCCATGCCCGATGTCGTACCATGGCCATGCCTGCCACGTCCGACGTCGTGCCATGGCCACGTCGACGTCGTGCCATGGCCACGCCCTGGCATGCCCGACGTCATGCCATGGACACATCCTGTCTCGTGCCATGGCCACATCCTGCCTCATGCCATGGCGTCCTCACGTCCTGCCACGCCCGACGTCACAGATTTGGCAAAAGTTGCAAACAAACATATGGGCATATGGCTCCAGTACTGCACAGGGAGACTGAAGACCTCTCTTCAGACCTATAACTATTCAGCGGATATATCCTCCTAAGAGAGGCGAAGGAACAGAGTATCTCATGCAATATATAGTAAAAGAAGATTAATGCACTTTATCCCTTTTCCGCTTTCCTTTTTTTAGTTTCATTTAAATGTTAAAAACACTTTAGAATGGTAAGGATTCTGTAAGAATTAATGAACCGTTATTGCTCAAGATACCACATGCATAAGCTGTGAAAACTTATCATAAAACAATGGACCGAGGAAAAAAACCAATGCAATACATGGAACATTTGCATCTATATCCGTTTTTTGGGTCACGTTTTAACTTGTGTCTGCTTTACAAAAAAAATTGCAAGCGTACCCACTTTTTCGCATAACTTCAGTATACGGGGCTGAAGTAGCAAAGACAATCACGCAAAACTTCAGCATTCTAGTAGAGGCCCTGAAGTAGCAAAAATTGTTGAACCAAGTGTGCTGAAGTTTTTGTTTGTAATTGTTGAACTTAAGCATAGTAGCTGAAGTTTTGTTCTCTATTTGCTGAAGTTTTTGTTTATAATTGCTGAACTTAAACATAGTAGCTGAAGTTTTGTGATGCTGAAGTTATTTAGTTCATTTGTAAAAACTTCAACACTAAATAAGGTGAAGTTTTTTTTGTCCTGAATTCATTAGTTTTGTCATTAAGCTTTTTCAAAAACTTCAGCAGAAGATGCTGAAGTTATTTAGTTCATTTATAAAAACTTCAGCACTAAATAAGCTGAAATTTTTTTGTCATGGATTCATTAGTTTAGTCATAAAGCTTTTTCAAAAACTTCAGCAGAAGATGTTGAAGTTATTTAGTTCATTTGTAAAAACTTCAGCACTATATAAGTTGAAGTTTTTAAAAAAACTTTCTAATATACTAGATAAATAATCACCTTATTCTTTCATAGTGTATTACTACTATAAAATAATCAGATTACCAACAGTATCTAAATCATAAATTTTGGAAACAATAAACGTGAAAAGAATAGAATTATCATGAAAAGAATCACTAAGTGTGACTTTAAACTTCCCGTACATGGAAATATTCACAAACTATTGTCTACATTATTTATAATTTGTTTTTAAATAATCTGATAAATATACTTATGGCAATCATCCCATGAAAAGGAGAAGGAGGAGGAGAAGGAGAAGGGGGGCTGAAGTTGTATAAAAAGTGTGTACAAGTTAAAACTTTTAAAAAAATGGGTATAGGTTAAATGGGGAAGACCAAATTACTTATGACAACTATCCCATGAACTGAAGTTTCATAGCAGCACCAACAGCAACAGAAGAAAGAAGAAGAAGAAGAAGAAGAAGAAGAAGAAGGAGGAGGAGGAGGAGGAGGAGGAGGAGGAGGAGAAGGAGAAGGAGGAGAAAGGGGGCTGAAGTTGTTTAAAAAGTGTGTACAAGTTAAAACTTTTAAAAAAAAATGGGTATAGGTTAAATGGGGGCGACCAAATAGGGTGCCCCGTGCAATTTTTACGCTATACATACGAGTTTTGCCCTTCCCCGAGAAAATACGAAAATAAACACATATTACATCTGAGTATGTATAATTTTAATTGTTAATAAATATATATTCAGATAAAATTAAAGTAGCAATTAATATTACATCAAAAAAATACTAGAGATATCTTAATCTGAACAAAACCTTTTGTTATTATATAGGAGTAAATAGGTTCTCTATAGATGAAAATCGCTTCCAAATGCTATTATAATTAAGACGTTCCAGTGCGGCTACTCTTCGTTTTTTTTTCCAGGTAACTCATTGTTTTCTTCTTTTTGGATGATCTATCGTTGTGTACACTCTTTAATTTTTGTATTCCCCCTTTTTGTGCTAATTGATGGTCTCTTAAGATAAAAGATGAGGAAAGGAAAGGAAGAGTTTAGGCAAGAGGAGAAAGATTGGTCGTGACAGCAGTTGTGGTTGGTGGATGGAGACTTCTACCTGTGTGGTCAAGCTTTTTTTTGGCCAAAAATTGAGGTATTTGGCCAAGCTTTTGGAAGAAAAAAAATAATGCTTTTGAGGAAAAGCAGAAGCAGATTTGAAGAAACAGAAAAAAGTAGCTTCTCTCCAAAAGCACTTTTCTGATAAGCATTTTTGAGAAAAATACACTTAGAAGCAATTTTCAAAAGCTTGGTCAAACACTAATTACTGCTCAAAAGTGTTTTTCTAATTAATCGGCCAAACACAAACTACTTCTCATGAAAAACATTTTTTTTTAAAAATACTTTTGAGAAAAACACTTATCTAAATAAGCTGATTTTAGAAGTTCGGCCAAACGGGCTATTCGTTAAAGATCAAAATGAAACAAATCTATTCAAAACAAAAAGTGATTTTAAAAAAAAATGCTATTTAACGAATTTAGGTGTGAACTATTCAAATTAAGATTCCCTATATAGGAAAACAAACAGGGCCTAGCCCTGTTACCTGTTAAGGTCCTTCTAACCATAAGATTAAAGTATTTTTTTTTTATGCTCGGATAATTGGAAATAAATATGGAAAAGAGATTGGATAAAATGAAAATTAGTACTGGCTCCGATCGAGCACGTTTATTGCACTGAAAATAAAGATAGGATAACGGCTACTTTTCTTTTTTATTCAGTCCTTTGCGCCCTTATTAAGTTGGATGCTCCACGCTACAGTATTCCTAAAAAGAAGATCCTGGTGGTATGGTTTAGCCCCTGTGTGATGTTTCTCAGCAAAAGCAAAGACCAAAAGTAACAAGCTCCAAATATACAGTCAAGTAAATGGAAGAGACCAATCAGATATCAGTTTCAGGTTTATCTTACTAGTCGGGACATTTCAACTGACTATACAATGAAAGATCAATTTAGGAAACCAGTAAAGCTAAATGTGAAACGGTTGAACCATCTCCAATGAGGGCAACCACTTGTCTGTTCGCGCATACACATCTTAAGGATCATTTAGGTCCAGTCAATATCAACTTTTTCCCCATTTGCAGTGGTTAGTCTAACTTCGGGCATGGCAGTTCAAAATTCCCATCTGTAAGGATGGCTTCTGCTCTCGACCTGACGCAAAATGCAGTGGACTTGCAGTCTAACTTGATTTCTACTCTATATTAGGAAACCGATGAGCAACAATGACAAGAATTAATTCCACCAGCCAAATAACATATGCTTGAAGCTACGAACTTGAGTGAGAGCAGTTCAAGACATGTCCATAACCACTTTTGAACTATCCTTGGATCTATGCTTCCTTTTCTTACTCCTGCATTTACAAACCAGCATCATTTTCTGCCTATGTATGGGGAAACCAAAAGCTGATAAAATGACGACCAAATCAGAGTTGATAAATGTACTTGTCAGGTGCTAAGTTGGGTGGACTCTTCGATTTTGGTGCCGTCCCCGTCCCAATACAAGACGGGGACGGGAGCGGGATACGTCACGGATTCGGTCAACTGACTTCGGACACTTTGACCGGAGTCCATCGACAAATTTGGGAGAAAAATTTAGATTTTGATCTCAAAATCAAAAATAAAACAGATTTAGGAGTGAAAAATTGAATTCTACAATATTCATGTAAGTTTTTCACAGATTATCTCTCAAAATTTACAATATTTTTATAGCTCAATTTTTTATTAGCCGAATCAGATACTCGGATCCGTCCCCGTATCGGATACCCGCACCAGAGTCCGAGCAACTTAGGTCATGTGAACCAGGTTCAAGACATGATTTGAGTTTTCGATCAATGTGCTACATTAAAGATGTTCACATCTTTGGAAGTAGGAGTCACAAGTTTACCAATCTGTTCAAATGTCAGGAGTTCAGGTAGGACTACATTAAATCCAGAAGAAGATTTCGGGGAAAGGACAGTAATATTTCCCGAAAGAAGAGGAAAAAAGATAAACAATTCCAGACATACAGTAATAACAGGATTAAGTACTTGCCAAAGAATCAATGGCATTTATAGAAGCAGTAAGTTCTGAAATGGTATGAGCTGGATGATGACGTGATAGGACACTTCTAAGGTACCTGATTGAAGAACCATTATCATGTCAGTCAAAGGATTAAGGAATTATTATGGATTCTGTCCAAATGAGAAAGGGATTGAGACCTCTCAAAATCAAATATGCCATGCTCTGTGTTAGCTCTATGCAGAGCTGCTAATGCCAACTGAAATAGGTAAAAAGAACTTAAAGCAGAAAATTATCGAAGAAGATGTGCATTAAGGATTATCTATAGCACACTTTAATAGAGCAAATCATCACAGAACACAAAGCCAGAGTTTTGTGTTCAAGCATCAAAGGTATACGTATCTGTTAATATAATCCTCTATAAGTAGGGAGAGCTAGCAGTTAGATCTATACAATATAAAATCATTCCAATAGATCATGTAACTGATAAAATAATACCTGCCCGGGCGGGAATAGAAGTGGTCCATTGGTACGCATAATCTTATCTGCTTCCATCCTAGCAGTTTCAAGTGAAGCCTGTACTTCAAAAGAATATACATTAAGCTGGTAAACGATTCCATAGGTCGGAGTAATCTGAGTTGAATTATCTCCCATATATAGTGTAAGTGTAAGAACTCTACAAGGAATTACCAAATTAATCCATTATCTACAGAAGATGAACCACAGTTAGTAATGCATCTATGCATGTCCAAAATGTCACCAACTACTTATGAGGGAGTCGATTCCTTGTTCTTGTTAAGGGTGTATTGTGGACCGGGCCTAGCCTGGGGACCGGCCCGGGACCGCGTGCCAAACAGGCCAAATGGGCCGGTTCAAACGGGCCAACGGTCAGATTTTTAAAATCTAGGCGTTGGCCTTCAATTTTCAGCCGTTTGGAACTTTAAAAAATAGCCATTTGGCTCCCAAACTTTTTATAATTACACTTTTTCCTATTCTCAACTATAAATACCCCTCATTCTTTCATTTTTACTCACAAATTCATCAATCTCTCTCTAATTTTCTTCTATAATTGCTTACTTTATTATTGCAATTTCGTGAAAAATTGTGAAGTTGGTGAATTGAAGTCTTCAACGATATTCAATTTTCAAGAAGTTGTTCGTCAATTCGGTAAACTCGTTCCAACTCTTAAGTTTTAATATTATAGTTTTGTTTGTTTTATTTAGTATAATTATAATTAATATGGACTTTTCTTTGAAAAAAATATTTGGTGGTAAGGGTAAGGGAAAATCTAAAATTGGTGAATCTAGTCGCCAAGCTACTACTCTTCCCCCGGCTCTCCGACCCAGACCTGTTACCCGTCATCCTCCACCTATTATTCTTAATAGTGATAACCCTTGTTTTCAATTTTCTGATAGTCAATTTTGTCATGATGTTGCACCAGGTCAACAATTAAATGAAGAAGTTATGAATGCTCTTTATCCTAATCAAACTATCTTTGAAAATGATGAGGAAAATGATGATTTAGATGAAATGCAACCGGATTTAGATGATACACCTACTAGTCCTGTTAATAACCCAACTGATGCCTCGCCTGACCCTCCTGTAGTAACCCCTACTTTTAATAGAAAACCTTCTAAACGGCCCGAAACATCTCTTGTTTGGCACTTTTTTACTCAACTAAGAAAACAAAATAAGGCTAAGTGTAAAACTTGTGGGTGTTTGATGGCTCATAAATATACTGGAGACCGTAGCGGTACGGGTAGTTTGATTAGACACATATTGAAACACCCTAGAGATAAAGCTAGATATTTACAAATGAAAGATGCCCAAGAGGGGACAAGTGTAGATACTACGGTTAACCCTAGTACAGGTTCAAATCTAGTTCAACCGGGAATTAACACTGTTACCGGTGGCATTTTATACTATGATCCAAATAAAGATCGTGAAGAATTGGCAAAAATGATTACTGTTATGTGCTTACCCTATAGTTTTCCTTCTAGCCCTCATTTTGTGCATTATATTAGAAGAGTTTTTAATCCTACTTATAAATGATGGTCTCGCGCAACCGTAAAGAGTGATATTTATAAATATAAACATGAATATGAACAATATTTGCGCTATTTATTTACTCATATAGATTGTCGCATTGCTATTACTACTGATATTGGTAGAAGTGGTAATGACTGTGATTATCTAACTGTTACAAGTCATTGGATAGATGAGGAGTGGATAATGCAAAAGCGCATTATTGCTTATAGAATAATTAATTCACGCCACACAGGTAAGTTTATTGCTAACACAGTTGCAGATATTTGTAGATATTTTTGCATTAGAGATAAAATTATGTCGGTTTCAATGGATAATGCTTCTAGTAACACTAATACTATAGGTTTACTTACAACTACACTAAATCCTGTATTTAGTAATATTTTTCATGTTAGATGTATTTGTCATATTTACCATTTAATCGTCGGTGATGGTATGAAAGTTTTAAATGTAGAAATTGAAAAGGTTAAAATGGCTC